>NC_136866.1:6399810-7768810 GCF_951799975.1 Gobius niger | reverse complement strand
AATCTAGAAGCCTTCCTCAGAATCAACCAGTCAGGAAACCAACAGAAAAGCATGTAGTGCACTCCATAATGTGAAGATGGCGCCAGACAGAATTTCAACAAATATTCACTAAACTGTGAAAATAGTGACAGTTACAGTAGACAACACCTTAAGACACCCATTTATACAAGTTAGCTACAAAAATACGTTTATTTTGGGGTCAGTTTTTGGGGGTTAGAAAAAGTGAACTCCTGCACCTCCATATGGACCAAACAAGGTTGTTCTATAAATGTTACCATTTGTTATTACCTAAAATGTCTGGTTGAATAGTGTTACAGTAAAGTGGTGTTAAATCTTTAACGGCCATGTTTGGAAATAAATTCATTTAGCTAAGACATGTGTGTGTTTTACTTTACTCGAAGTAGTAGTGGTAATATATTTATCTAAACTAGTAGTGATTTATTATGTTGATGTCATCTAGTATTTGTTCGATATAATAATAATAATAATAATAATAATAATAATAATAATAATAATAATAATAATAATAATAATAATAATGCATCGTTTTTTTATAGCTCTTTTTTTGGACACTCAAAGACGCCTTACATTGAATGGCGATAACTAAGCTATTATTGTAGCCACAGCTGCCCTGGGGTAGACTGACGGAAGCGAGGCAACCTGTGTGCGCCAACGGCCCCTCGGACCACCACCAACCACTATGGATCTATTATATTAAAGACCACACTCACTACATTAGCTAGGCTTCCTGGTGTCTGGTGTTCCCATATAGGGTTTCCCTTTCCCATTCAAGTACCGAACAGGCCCTTCCCTGGACCCTGCTTAGCGTCGGATCGGGCAGAGCAAAGGCGGTATGGCCATCAATACATCCATGATATTTATTCATCCCCTTTTTGATGGTTCCTACAATCTCTGGAATAGTTGATATTTTGAGTCCCTACATCATCAATTAGTCATTATTATTAATTAATGACAATTATTATTATTATTATTATTATTCCTTTTATTATTACTGTTGCTGTTGTTTTGTATTTGCTTATCATAATTTAGCTGCCTGTAAATCTAAGTTTACAGGCAAAATGATGGACTTCTCTCCCGAGCGCGTGGGTCCTTTGAGGGAGATAAGCCCATGTCGCGCGCTTATGACGTCCTCTTTACCCGCTGACCGAGTGGAGGAACGGGTGCGTTTTCTTTTTTACCGGCACAATCCGTGGAAAAAAACAACAATCCGTTGATCAAAATGCCTTTAAATGTGAAATATAAGTCCAGCTATAACATGCTATCCTTATTTCTTGTGTATTGCAGAACTTTAAGTCCAACATCCATCCCTAAACTACGATGGCCGAGGAAGGGTGAGTGTCCCTCCGTGTCAATACTGTGTACCTTAAATGCTTCTATTGTTTTGTTTTATGGAAATACTTAGGAAGTTAGCACTTAAAAGGCATTTAAACGTGCACAAATATCGGACTTTATACGGGTCTATCAAGTCAGTGGCAGTGGTAGTGAACGTTTTGTGAGACTGCGCTCATTGAATACCCAGCCCGAAGAAAGCATATTATTTGAGAACTCTTAACTGCTGCTCAAAATCTTTGTAAATTATTTACTCAAAGTCGGTGCCATTGTTGTGTGCAGAACTTCTGCACACAACAACTGTGGGTCATCTTCAGATGTCACTGTTCAGTGCTACAGGCAGACCGTTATCACCCCACTGCCCGCTCTCCAGACCACTTCAGAATGTGGTTAATGTCCACAGTTTTTTTGTTTTGTTATTCTGGCGTCAGTGATGATTTGAGTTCTTTTGTCGGATACCCCTTCACTCCTCTCTGAGTGAGACTCGCATTCTGACACGCTGGATACTGAACTATTGTAGGAGACTGGCATACACCATGTAAATAACCCAGTTAAGCTCACCTTGTATCTTCTCACTTAGCATTGCTGCTGGAGGTGTGATGGATGTCAACACGGCTCTGCCGGAAGTGCTGAAGACCGCACTCATCCACGATGGCCTGGCCCGTGGGATCCGTGAGGCTGCTAAGGCCCTGGACAAGTATGTTGGAGTCTTTATACTATTTGTGCCCTCTCAGAGTTGTCACTGATGATAATTTGGCTCCCTCTACTGAATGCCATGAGGAGAACTGCCATTGTTACCCAATTTCTGTCTGAGATGTGTTCTTGATTCGTAACAATGTTCCCTTTTGGGGTGGTGCATGTTTTTAAGAATGTGAATTTGTCTCGTAGGCGCCAGGCTCATCTGTGTGTCCTTGCCGCCAACTGCGACGAGCCCATGTACGTGAAGCTTGTGGAGGCCCTCTGTGCTGAGCATCAGATCAACTTGATCAAGGTATAATATCAAACTCCAAAGACAAATGACTCTTGTTTACAGAAATCTTCAAGGATATGACTAAATTGTTTCATTTTCATGACGATCTACAATGCATGTTACGGTTTGTAAGATGCCAGATGAAGCCAATTTGTATCTTTCATCATGATCTTTTATTTATAAAAGGCTTACTATTGATTTAAATGATTGGATTTCTTGTGCCTTTCTGCTGTATCGGTGATGATAATTTGGCTCCCTCTACTGAACATTGTGAGGAGATTGCCTTTGTTACCCAATTTATGTCTGAGATGCAGCCTGAGCCTTTACCTGCTGTTTTTAACTTGGATGTGATCCTGAGGAGACGATTCATCTCACCGGGTTTAATCCTTGCATAAAAAATGTCCATAAAGTGTTTACTTTTTGCAAATGATTGACAAATAGTTTTTGTTTTGTTTTCTTATTGTTTTAGGTTGACGATAACAAGAAACTCGGTGAGTGGGTTGGCCTTTGCAAGATTGACCGTGAGGGCAAACCCCGTAAAGTGGTGGGCTGCAGCTGTGTGGTTGTGAAGGTAAGATTGACTTAAGTTACTATACTGAAGGGTTGTAAGATGCCAGTCAAGTGCAGCTGCTTTGCCTTGTGTGATGCAACTGTTTGAATATAACTGGCTAAATTGCTGCCCGAGTACGAGCCCTTTCATCTATCTGTGGTGACACGGGTCCCTATAAATGGCCACATTTTTTGTGGGTGTTTATTTGCTCAAGTTTGACCATTACATTCTTATTGACTTGTGTTTGGAGTCGGCAGATTTTATGTTTCTGAACATGGGGTTTGTAGGTTTCTTTGCATTGTTTTGTAGAAGTAGCCATAAGAACAATGCTGAAAAATACCCTTTTCCATTTACAGTGAAGCAGTGGTTGGTGCATCACCACACAGAATAGGGTCACTGGACCCTTGTATCAGTTTTGTTGCATTGTTTTCAAAGTTACGCTTGGTTTAAAAGTCAAATCCTATGTTTTATTCTGACGCATTTGGTGGTGCACCGCAAGCTCTTCAGTGTATGACCAACTGTGCTCACTATTCTGATCCATTTCAAGTTTAAAATCTGCGGATTCTGACTAGATATTTCCCCCCCCACAGGACTATGGCAAAGAGTCTCAAGCCAAGGATGTCATCGAAGAATACTTCAAGTCCAAGAAATGAAGTAAATAAAATGAGAAATGAAACTTTGGTGTTTTCCTTTGTACTTTGTTTCTATGAATTGCAAAGACTCTTAATTGTTTCAGTAATTAACAATGAAGTATGTGGCATGAGCGCCTAAGACTGTATAATCTAGTATAAGCTAATATTTAAATGGGTATTTGTAGTGCCTCTTCTGAAAGATGACTATAGCCTTTAAATTGAGGCATGCACCAATTTGAACTTTTGTTGGGGCCGGGTGCTGGTAAAGACATTTGGCTCACATTGGGTCCCTTTTCTGAATGGTGTTTTTTTTTAGCCTTTCTATCCAGCAACCCAAAAGTGCAAATGATTTCTGATTATACAACCAATTTTAACAAATGTAGACACTATTTACATCAGGGTATCCGTGGGGCATTAAGTGAACTTTGCCAAAATTAAGGCCAAGTCATCACAAAGCATTAAAAGGACTGTATAGTCCCTTTTAAAATGGTAAAATTATCTCATTTCCCCAAAATGTTCCAACAATGTCTTAAGGTGTAGAATAAGCCCAAACCTGTTCACCACAACTGCCTCTAAAATCCTGCACTTTCACTCAAAAAGGTGTCACTTTGGTCACTTACATGCATGACCTGAGGTAGCAGTAGTCAGTATAAAATGGCTAACTTGCATCTAGCCCTTTTACATTGCATTGAAAGTATATTGTTTTCCATAGACAGAACCCACTTAATTGCATGGCTTGACTATTTTTACGGCATTTGTCAAACTGCTCAAGTTGCACATTGTGTCCAATTTAGTTAAAATTAAATGTACATAGATTTTTGGTATTTGCAGAATTTAGTATTAAAATGGTGTTAATCCAGAAACCCTGATCATGATGGTGTATATTGTAAGTTAGGAGGTATGGCTGCTTTCAATATTCTCTCGTGATTTTTTCTTTTTTTTACAATTCCCAAAGTGCGGGGTCGCTAAACACTGACATGAGTAAACCATGTTTTGCACATGACATAAGTGTCTCGGAGTTGCAGGCCTGGTGTTTCTGGGGGTCCTGGGCCCTAATGTTTGGGAACAGTGATGAGAAATTTAGTGCAGTAATAAATACTTGAGTCATTACCAGGGTTCTTAAATTGAGTTTGCTTTCAGACCACAATTATATATATATAAAAAAAAATACAAAACCATTAGGTGCTTAAACCCTAAAGTGCTACATAGGTCTGAACTTGTTCTAATGACCTCTCCCTCAGCAGATGTTGGGACGTAAGGGGAAAAAACATTCAATAGAAATTCTGCGTACATTTTAAACAGTTTTATCCTTTATATCCTACATACATTTTTGAATAAAAGACATTGAAATAATTAAGGCACAACACATCATGACTCACATTCTCAACTTTCAAAAAGAAAACAAATACAAAAATCATAAAATAACGACCCCAAAGTTAGACTGTTCAATGAAAAACAACCAACGCTGCCCTTAAGTTTATTGTCAATAATTTACATAATTTTCCCCATATTGCATTTATGTGATTAACATAGACCAGAGGAACACTTCAAAGTAAACGCAGCTGCAGTTCTGTGCACATCAGATGCTTTATCCCAAGTGTCCACATCTCAAAAGGCTCACGAAGCAACATTTTGGATTTTGTCCGCCTCAGCTCGCTGTAGTTCCATTTCACTACCACAAGCTGCTCCTGCATCCTCTTTTCCCAAATGCATCTTAAGACCATTCAGTTTGTAAATCCAGACGTTCAAAAATAAAATCACAAAAAACATTTGCAGTGTATTTGTTCTTAAATAGTTATACAAAAGAGGGGGCTGCCTGGCTGACCATGTCCATAGTAATAAGTCCATATTGCAGTATTAGTTACAGGTATTCAAACTCCAGTGCTTGGTGTAACGCCAGCAGGTCAGAGTGACTGGATATCCTCCAGAAAGGCATGTTGTGCTGCAGAGAGAAAAAGGAACATGAATGCAACTTCACAGCTGATGCTGCCACTGGGAAAACATACTCACACCGCCACCTCAGGTCATGCAAGCTACACTAATGTAGCTTGTACTTGGCTTTGCTAAAGCACTGCAAACATAATCCATGCACTTTCGGCTTGAAATTCCCAGCACCAACATTATACATAAAACCCAAAGAGAAAAGGAGGACATGTTCACATTCAAATGCTATTGTTTACTGCTGTTTATGTTACATTACAACAGAATGCAATGGTTTACAGATTGCACTAAATCTTTCATCTGCAAGAGGGCATAAACTTTGAAATGATTCGAGAAAATGTTCAGTTTTTTAAAATCTGAATTCATTGCAGATTTTACTATATCTTTCATCTACAACAGGATGCAATGCTATTTTAGAAAATATATCAGCATTGACAATATGTGTTGATAAACTACAGGCCTATTTGTAGATGTGTAAGCCATGGCATTCAGTTTTTTGCTTCATACTTAACCTAACCTGAAACTTCACTGTTAAAAGCAACCTGCTTTGGACAACCGTATTGTGCAAAGCGTTATTCTGGACAGCCATTGGGATTATTGTCAAACCATGACAATAATAACATCTGCAGCAAAAAGGAGCAATTCAAGAATAAACTGAAAGCTCTGCCGGAGCTGGAATCTAACTTTGATTACATTTGCAAAAGTCTGAATATCTACAACCAGAGCAAACAGCAGGTAGAACCGAAAGAAATCAAAGAACCAGGACAAAACAACTACAGAGCACACCAAGGCAGGCCTGGTCCAATCAGAGCTCACGCTGCTCGCAGAAGGCGGGGTCACAACGAGGTTACCTTTTTGGCCGCCTGCTCCTCTTCCACACCGTCCCCAATTACAACATACACTACTTTCCTGCCAAACCTTTGCATTATGCGTTCAAAGCAACTCTCTTTTCCTGAAACAAAAATAAACAGGAAGGGGGAGGGAGGGGCACAGGTCAGAGGGGTCAGAGTCAAAGAGTGTTTGTTTACCTGGCTGGCAGCATGCTCCTCGTCCTTCCCATCGCCAATCACAACATACGTAATGTTAGTGCCAAAGCGGGAGACTATACGCTCAAAACAGCTCTCTTTGCCTAGAGACAAACACATGGCTTTCACAGCTTTTTCATTTGTTTCGATGCAAAAGTACACAAAGCGCCCAGAGGACACTTGATTCTCCATCTCCCGATCCTACTGTGCAATCCAGAGTTTTTTGCTATTATAGCCTAAACTCCAGTACAACTAAAACAATTGACAGCTTAAAGAGTAAGATTGTATTGAGATGGGGAGCGATCAGTGATGGGTTACAAAACGCTGAAAGATCTGATGCAAATTAAGTCCAGAATGTTTTCAGCAATGTTTTCTGTCTTGCTGCCAGTATCCCACAAAAATCAGTACCACGACAGAGACTTTTCTTCAGAGAATATATTTCTCAAATAGTTCTCAGCTGTATCCCCTGCCAAGTGCTCGTATCTCTGGTTGGGACACTGGTTTACAGAAATCTTTGCTGTAGACCTTGTGTGGTGGTGGTGGTGGAGGTCAAAGCCTCGACTTCTGGGCTTCTCGGTGCATTCCCAACTAATAAACCAAGTCCTCCATATTTTTGTACAGTGCAAGTGATCTGCGAAGGGTCAATGCGCATATTGCACACTTTATAATGGTTGTTATGGTGACTATACATTGCTGCAACATTTTAATGACGTGAGACAACGTGCGGTTTAACAGGATACAGTGACATTTGGCTTGAGCCTGAGTGTTTTCGGTTGAGTAATGCCGAGTTGATTTGTATTTGGACTCGGTAACAGTATTTTTTAACGGGCAGATAATAAAATCGGTTCAGAGCGCCGGGTGTCCAGGCCTGAGGAGTCCCACAACTGTCAGGTTTAATCAAGGCCTAATAATGATGTAGCACGGGTGAGCAGATTTTTAAATAAATACTTGAATTGAATAATACACCGGACAGCAGACTGGACAAGCTGTAACATACTACAGTACAGTGAAAAGAGTCTCTACTTATGTAGCGCTTTGCCACCAACTTTACATCAAGGAACCGCTCACCCATCCACCCTCTCATTCGTACAACAATGCACACAAGAATTCCATTCCTGGTTCTCTCAGTGTGAAGTTTGCATGTTTCCCTCCCTGTGTTAAGGTGGGATTCCTCCGGGTGCTTCGCTAAAGGCTAAATCTCCAGCAAGGTACTCCTGAAGTTGCCTGGACAGTCAGCCACTCCTGCTTTTTGTTTCTGTTCAAAAGCAGGACGCATTTATAAAGAATAGGAAAAGCATGTGCTGTTGGTCCCCTGTAAAATAGCATCTAAAATATGTCTCGGTATATCATTCCATGGGAGAGTCTTTATCATCTAGTAGTATTCAGTGCTGTATCCGTGTGTCTCTCACCTATTTTGGTTGCACTGTAAATGTTCTCAACGGGAAACACTGAGCCAAGACTATACAACAGCACTTTAGCCAGGGCTGGGATGAGCTGCGTCGTCGTCACCAGCACGTTTACACAGTTACTCCTAAGGGACAGGATAAAAGAAGAATTATAAATCTGACGCCTCAAAATGTGGTAAAATAACGAGTTACAAGACGCGGCGTGACAAATGATGAGACTTTATATAGAGAGTGCCATACAGCCATTTTATATGATGATTTAGTTAACCTCTTATCCCCCACCTTAACTTTTTTGTTGCGTTTTTGTCGCTCTTTTTGTTGCTCTTCGTTTCATCACTATTTTAAAGCTTTTTTCAAGAAGCTTTTAGATTTGAGTACAAAATATGCTCGGTTCAGGGGGGGGTCAAGAGGTCAAAAACAGGAGGAGTATATTATGTTATTGACTGGGCCACATTGCAAAGTGGGATGTTATCTAAATAGGTGGGATGGGGGAAACAAACTAAGTGACTGTGATCTCTTAGTACAACCAAGCGTCGGAGCGTGAGAGTTACCTGGAGCTGATGATGGACAGGGACTTGAGAGCGTGTGTGAGCCATGAGTCGGTCAGAGCCTCCACTTCTGCTCTGAGCTGCAGCCAAGCGTCCCTCTTCGCCGGACCCAACAGGCCTGCAATGTACAACAGCACTTATAACCTCATGTGCAAATTATAATTATGTTATTTCTGTTTTTATTTGCCACCAAAGAAAATTATCTGTCTTAAGCTATGTGTTAAGCGGGATGCCCTTCCTGAAGCAAATATGTACTTATACTTATATGGGCAGAATGAACTGAGAATGAGTGCTATATCTATACAAAAAATGTGTTTCACTATTTTAATAATTATTATTGAATATATTAACTTTCAGAGCTACACTGATGACCAAAAACACACATGTATTTAATTTTATATTATGTAATCTTTCCAGAAGTAGACCCATGAGTGTCTTACCCCCCACATTGTTTTTGTAAGTGCTATACAGCTCTTTGACGCGGCGGTAGCGGAAGGCCAGTTTCCTCATCCAGTCGACGCCGCCGCGCACTCCTGTGGCCAGGCACAGGTTGGCGCTGGTTGCAGCTGCATGGAAGCCATCAGTTGCAAAACTGTAAGTACTGTCAATAATAATGATACATTTTATTTGAAAAATCTGCTGTGGTCAAACATTACAACATTTGTGGATTCATCATTTGTTATATCTATTTTAGCAAAGACAGTTTAAAGAAATACAGTGGATATAGTAATAGTGTTTATATTGAGTTGCTTAAGAGTATTTGATACCAGGGTAAATACATTAATTATTCTTAATATGCATTGTCATTTAAAATATTCTCACCTTAAGTCTTGACCATTGTCATCAGATGATACATCATCAATATGAACCTGATCGCACTCCTGAAGACAAACACAAACACATGAGAATTTATTTCCAAAACACTCAGTGGTCTAGTTCATCCCATCACCACTAGAGGGCAGTAAAACAATTACTCTACATGTCGACTGCACTTTCAAAACTAAAAGCTGCTTGTAGTAGGCTGTTAACTCTATTTTTCCGGATTAGTGGGGTGCTTGCCTCTAAGTCGTTGAAGAATAGGTGAGTGTCTGCCAAGTTGAAGATCATCTCCTCCATCCTCAGGCCCAGAGTCACAGCCATGGGAGGGTCCTGGGGGGCACATCATTCAGGTCAGTGAGACAAAAAAAAACCTGTATATATATTTATGCTGTTCATATAGTGATGTTTACTGAATTAAGGATGCCTGATTTCTCTGCACCCTGCAGTCCTGGGATGTCTCATACTCAAAGATAGACAGGTGCACTTCCACTGTTTCATCAACATGCCTCTGCCTATAGTGGTACGTGCAGGAGGACACAGTCTATGTCTTCAAATGAACAAGGTGCGGCATGTGAATGGTTTGGGAGAAGCACTGCCAGTCCTAACTCAGCTGCAAAAACCATCATCTGTGATAGGTCAGCGAGGGTCGTCAGCTCACGAGGCGTTTTGCTGACGCCGTCAGACGACCAGAATAGACCGCAACTTCAGGGCTGGGGAGTGAGGGGTAGTGAGTGAGGGAGAGAGTGTGTGAAAGTGAAAAGAAGAGAGTGTCTAACACTGAGTGACAGCAGCTGTAAATTCATTCACTTTTATAGTTTAAGAGTCATTTGAGTTTGCCTTTCGAGTAATAATTAAGTTGGGACAATGCCAAAGAACAGCTACAGTTGTGAAAACAGTAAAACCCTAAAATATGATTCACTTGGAGCAGCTGAGTTTGGCAGCGTCCCAATTGTCAGGGTGTCTTTTAGAAATCTGGTAAATTCAATCAACCAAAGCAGCTTGGTATCAAGGAAGACAGGTCTTGGTCTATCTCTTTCTGCACCGCTGCTTCTGGAGTATAATGCAATTTACAACTTAGTCCTACCTTATAAATACTCCTGTATAATTCTACACTACAGTCCAAACTTGGACCAAAAGAGTACATTAAAATGCTTTATGCGCGGGGTACTTGGTGGTGGTTGCTATGTCAACAGTGAAACACTATTTTGGGCGAGGTGCGAACAGACACAGCTGCCGCTATACGTCTTAAGGTCAGCTGCAAATGAGGTGAAAAAAGCTTCTACAGACATCGAAAACACATACTTCATCTTCAGTTTGAACGTTATCACAAACCATCAGACAAGATCCTTTCACTCTTCACTGGACATCCGTCATGTCATTAATCATTTCTAGGTAGAAACAGCACTTCTTCAATAAATGACCTCATCTTTATGGCTATGGTACATTAACTACAGCGTAAACCAAACTCATTCAGCTCCAGAGGTGCGGCTTGTCTCTCACTCAAACACACAGTTACAGCTCTCCAGGGCCCAACCTATTAAAACCTACTTCCGAAACCTAAATGAAGCAGCATGCCCTCATGCTCACAGTAACACATCTATAAAATACTCTTATAATTGTCAGCCAAATCCAGAACCGTAGCTCCCCTTTCCATGAACGCCAAATGAGATGTCAGAGTGGACATTGCGGACACCAAAAAGATGCCAAGTTCAAACCAGTCGTGCCTACAGGAAACGACATCACCCAATAAACATCTGGCCACATAGAGAGAACCAGATCAGAGCCAAGCGCTGTAAAAATTAGGGCAACTATAAACAGTGTAGCTGCAATGTGTGAGTGGTAAGACCACCAAACAGGCTCAGGGCAAAGCTAAAATTCTAATGGCGGAAATAATGACTACTTGGTGCAAATATACAAACACTTAGACACCTAAAAATTAACTTCTATATATTTTTTCTATGTTTTAATTACATTTCATTCTGCTACAGGTTTAAATGAGACCAAGTATAAGTAGAAATCATTTCAACTATGCTTTAGTAATGCATGTAATGCAAGTTTTGTATCAACAGTTTATAATTTTGCCTGATATAGGTCAAATACGTATGCCAAATACTTTATGTATGTGTAACTGTTGGAGGACCACTGTGCTAGGTCTTACCTTGCCATATTTCTGTGCGTAAGATCCTGTGAGTAACGAATGGAAGACAATAATGGTCTCATCCAAGTCCCACACGAACACTCTCTGGAGAAGAAAAGAATGCATTGTATTTATACAAATTCCACTGTGTGGTCAAGTAATGCGGTTCTTGATGATTCATTACAGATAGAAATATTTCACGTTTTACACTCTTACCTCCAGGTCACTATCTGGGGGCGGGGAGGGGTTATTTTTGCGGCCCCTGCCCCGCGACTTGGACCCCCCACTCCGGCAGGCGCGCTCGTCCAACTCTTTGATGGGCGTGGAGGGGCTCTGCACTGTGTCAAAATCCCCTGAGATCGCACACAAACAGAAAGCCAAACATTTTTTTTTCAATTTTGCAAATGATCAAATATCAGTGGGGAACAGTGTGGCCATTCACAAACTGTAGCATATTTATAACACTGGGGCAACAGGAACAGTAATGATGTGGTCCACGCTGATCCCACAGGTGCTGCGGACTTGTATCCACTTAGAGAAGACTCGTAAGTCAAAGTTGAGCAGTAATAAGCCATGTTGTCAGGTTTAATAACTCAAAGTAATTGGCAAGGCAGATCAAGTTCAGATCCCACCACACACATAACACCAAGATTTAAGGCAATGCGTGTGACTACAGCACTATAAATAAGAAAAGTTTAAAATGTAATTCAATACTATGCACAACTACACTGCAGATACAATTTTGTCCTTGATTAGAGTAACTAATTTGTAGAAGTCAGTTTGTTTACACCTATATATCCTCATGCATTCAAATGTAATTGAAAATTTACTGACTGTTGTAGATGTTTTTGCTTAATGATTATTCTAGCCAACAATTGTTTTTTGATTAGTTGAATAGTGGTCAAACTATTTCAAGGAAAGGGGGGAGAGACATTCCGCAAATTGTCATATATGTGTTGCAGCCTTGACCACAAGGCTAAGCACAGTTGCCTACTTTCTAAAGAAAAAAAAAACACCCATACTCAGCTTAGGGGGGTATGACACAAAGCTTAAGGGTTACTTAAGAGAAAAAAAGGATTGGGAACAACTGGCATATGCTTCCACTACTGCCTCATAACTAGAACCAGACGACGAGCTTCGCCCCGCATATTGTTATGTCTCAATCAGAGAGGGGTGGGGGGTTTACAGCGAGCGAGCGAGGGGGTAGAGGATGAGGAAAAAACACACGGAGAAGTGGAGAAGTCAAAACCGGGTGAGAGAGAAAAAGCGAAAGTGGCCGTGACAGGAAGAGTGATAAAAGGCTGTCAAATCAAGCTTCAGACAGAAAGCAAAAGCGAATTAGTCGAACTCAGCTTTTTCTTTGAGAGTGTGCGTGTTTGTCTGTGGATATCCACAGTGGGTTCATTAAGTTTTCAGATGGTAAACTCAGATTTCAATGGTAAAGGCAAATATTCTCTATTTATGTGGCACTTTCCACCTACATTACACACTCAAAGCGCTTTATAGTTTTAATCATTTCTACTTTGTTATGCAGCCGTTTCTGCTAAAATAGGTTTATTTATATTGTTTGAAATGCTGTCTCAATTATTCTACAACAACACATTCAAGATCTACATAAATAAAAAATCAGGGAGGAAAAGAATACAAATACAAAAACAAAAACAGTTTGAGATTTTTCAGATCCTTCAATATTACTGTAAAACCCATTCCATTGCGCTCAGGTCAATTTCCATTTATTGCCCATGATGAAGTATTTCTCAGTATAAGGATTTCAACATAACATAGAGTTATGAATACTTCCAGACCACACTGTAAATCACTTTTATCCCATCCATTGAGTTTTTCAAGTTTGGCTTTACAAACCTGGATGCATTTCGGCCGCCTGTCCCGTTATGGCAGGGGAGGGGTCCTGCAGTGTGTAGGCTGTTGTTGATCCTGTGCCATCCACGCTGTTGGAGGTCATATATGTCCCGTAAGAGGAGGTGGAATAATACTGGGCATACTGGTTTTGGCCAAACGCTGTGTATGAGGGATAGTCCTGAGAGAGCAAGCAACAGAGCACACAAAATTACAATATTGTAAAAACATGTTTCAGACAGATTTGCTTTGGATTTCCCTTTTTGACCTTTTTATCTTTCATTCCGTCTTTTCTCAAGGACAATTAAATCCTTGTGTTGCTACTTTTACTGGCCCACTGGAGATAGGCGCTTTTATGGTTTGGATCTTTAAAACTGTCACTATGTTCTTCCATACAAGACCTTTTAAAATGGGAATACCATGAATGCAGACATTGTGCTATGGACTGTAAGAGTGCATTGACAAAGGATCTACAACAGCTGCCTTTTTCTTCACTTTTTGAAATCTCAAAATCATACACAGCGATCTACTGGCTCCCTGATCATTCTATTGTTTGTTACAGCTTGGCCCCACAATAAAACGAGAGCCAAGCCTCGTGAGCAGGTCAGAGGGCCAGCACTAACTTGTGATGCCTAAGACAAGACTAAAACCAGGAGGGACAGGGCCTTCTCTGTGGTTGACCCAACGCTCAGGAACACCCTGTCCCCCCCATGTGTGAACAGCCCCCATAGTTGTGTGTTTCAAGTCCCATCTTCAGACCCACTTGTGGTACTTTGGAAGCAATTTTGTTGCTCGAATTGAATTGCATTACTCACGTGAGCCAGTTCTTACAGTCATACCTTTCCAATACCTTTCATCAAACTAAAGTAGCGTAACTGTCCCTGCCCTAAGTTGGTGGTGTGAGTAAATTTATATACCTGCTGTGTGGCAGTGTAGTTGGCGGGGTTGGAGTTGTTGGTTGAGTAGAGGCCTGAGGAAGGAGTAAAACTGGAACCTTCAGGAAACAAAAAGTGCAAGTAATTAGATACAGCATGTCATTGTAAAAGCCATTTAAAGCATTGCTTTTTAAATTTATTTAACAGGGCAGAAGAACAATGGATTGGAGACATTTGCAAATAATAAAGTAAGGGATATAGAAACTATTGAATAATTACATTGTAAAAATCTACAAAATCTATTAAAAGATGGTATTCTGTCAATTAAAAGTGCAAGTATATTACAGTGGGAAGAACATGCAAACTAAGAGGTGAGAGCACTAACCGCTGCACCACCGCACAGCAGCTAACTAAAGTACAAGTTATATTAAACATTGTATAAATTAAGACATGCTAGAATATTTATTAGTCAAATCTATTCATGTCACAACTATCAATGTGGACATAATTTGTGCAAAGAGGTAGATGAAGAAAGTGTGAGTGAACATGTGGAGTTGTAATTTATAACTGTTCCACTGGATGTCACCAAAAACACAGCTCTCTCTAACCTGGCATCTGATAGGGCGAGTAAGCTGTCTGTCCCGGCTGAGGTGTGGTGAACCCAGGGCTGTAGCTGAGTCCCGGCTGGAGGGGGGACTGGCTCTGGGATAGGCCACTTTCTGTCTTTATGCCCGGCAACATCACTCCCAGATCTGAGCAGTTGTTTTCGTTAGTCCAAGGCATGACCGTATCATGGCGTCTTTACGTGGATAGTGCCTTACCATATGTGGAGAGTCCATACGGCTGTCCCGTCTGAGAATAGGTTGAGTAGACAGTGGATTGCTGCATGTTGCTGAACTGGGGTTGTCCCGGGTAGGTGGGCATGGGAGGGGCGGCGGGAGTGGAGAGGATGTGAGGGTATGGCCTACAGTGAGGACAACAATATTAGATACTAGACAGCTAACACACCAGTCTGCAGCACATCTTAGACACCACTTAGCAAGACTAGACTAGATACAGAAGGTTACTAATAATAGGCCATTCTGTCTTTTATGGTGCGTATTTAATTCAGTGCAATGAAATGTGAAAAAAGGGCCTTTAAAGTGGAGACTCACTTGGACGGGTAGAGAGGTGGAGAGTACTGGTGGCTTGATCGAGGGCTGTACCCACTGCTGGTGATTACTGTAAACATAATTCGTTTGTTAGATTTCTTTCAGATTTCACAAAGCCGTCCTGAACAGTGAAACTCTGGACTGTGGGCAGCTGAAACAAACAGTGTACTGTCCCGGTAAACAACATCTGAAGATTATGAATGAACAACGGCCAAGTTTTGTAGGGAGCGGGTCCCCAGAAGAGGCACTGGGGAGGCATTGTCTAGTTGTGTGGTCATTGAGACGTCAAAATGTTAGAGTGACATGCTCCCTGCTGGGTTTTAAGCCCCCTGTGAGATCAGGCGTAGGTCAGGGTAATGCTTTATAAAGACGGCCATAAACATGTCTCTTGTCTCTGATGGGGCGACACGAGGACAAGCCATTCTTCACAGGATTAGAGCCCTCAGCAGCAGCGTGGATCAAATCGGATAGATGGGAGTTTGTATGGGATGGCATAGTGTGAGAGGTACCTGAACCCGCATACGTGTCCAGCGCCGTGTCACCTGAAGTGGCCACTGTGTCACTGTTGTTCATCGGCTCCGTTTTCACTGTAAAAGCAGATATTTTAAAATAGAACATTCATAAATATGTAAATAAAACAATCATGCAGTTCCAGCGGGCCAAAGATGCAGGAGTCACATCATACAGTGCTGGCATTATTACAATACAGGAAGGATTATAAAAAAAAAGGATTATAAAACATTTCACTTATTTAAATTGATTTTGCTGTGTTTTTCCCCCCAAAAATGTGCATTGACATTTGTTTTATAATCCCATTTTGTCACATTGCAGGGACAACTCTTCAAACGTCTCATATAACCCCATTAAAATAAAATATCTGCTCAGAACCTGCTGGTAAAAACGATAAAAACATCATAAATAAAAATAACACAAGCGCACATCACTGCATAGCAAACAGAAAGAACTGCATTTCCAACACAAATAACGCAAGTCAATGGCGAGCCTTGGAAACTGAAACCCAGCTGCTTTGTATTGGACTAGATTCACACACATGCACCTTCTGTACCATAGTCCTTGGAGCCTGAGGCGGGGGGCGGGCTGCTGCAGCCCAACAGCCAATCAGCCGTGTTTAACACTGTCATGTTTTCACCTAAAGGATGGGAGATGATCAGCACATCACTCACTGGGACACACAGGCCAAAGTCGCTTTATCTTATTCTGTGCCACACAACATTCTCCAGTTCAGCATTAGTTCTTTTATGATTATTTGTTAATCCCTACTGCATAAGAAACTCATCACCACAGATTATTCTGATTATTACAACTTGTAAATAGCAAAATACATATACATCTTGTCCATGCATCGTGATGAGGACAAATGAGTAACTATGGCGCTGGCTGATGTCAGGTGAAGGGAATGCTGGGTATGTAGTTTGTTTTGGCTGTAGAATATAGTCCCTGCTGCTTTCTGCATAAGTCATTAACGATGAGCTCATCAAAGATGATTAAATGTATGTGATGTGGTTTGATATGGTCAGGATGCAGCAGCCGACTCAGGGTTATTTCTGAAAATGTGTGTCAAATCAAAATCCAACATAAAACTTTTTCCAATGTGACCAAAAGTGTTTTAATGGTGCCTTATACAAAGCATGAAAAGGTGGGAGTGGGGCAGAGAGAGAGGGAGGGAGAGTGAGGGAGAGCGAGCGAGAGAGGCTCAGTGGTGCTGACATGTAAAAGACTCTGATGCTTTAATGCTCTTGTCGAGGAAATAGTTTCCAGTGGGACTTTGGGCTTGTGCTCAAATAAATACTGTTATACACACACGCACGAGAAAGAGAGAGAAGCCTTCAGTCTGTTTACACACTCCCTCTGCTGTGTTGTATTGGAATATTGTTCAATACAGCACAACAGAGAGTGTAAACACAGTGACTTTTAGATATTTTTAAATATAGGTTAAATTGTCTTTTAAAGTTGTGAATGTGAATAGAGTACATTGATTTTACACGTCTTTTTACATTGTTTTCTGTAGCCAATATGGTATGGCCACAGTGCTGGGGCATCTGCACTCACCTCCAGTCCCATTGGTTGTGATAGAGGGGCTGCCCAAGCCGTCCTTGTCCAGCTTGGAACCTGTCGAGTCCCCAACGCCCAAACAGTTATGAGGACGTGCTAGCTCCTGCATTTCCATAGATCTGCAAATAAACATCTGGAGATGAACCATGTGGATATCTGCGACACTGTGACTTCACCTGTAGCACAGTCAGTCATAAAGCTCACATGTAGCAGTTAGCCCACACCAGCACACGGAGGAGGCGCGGGACATTGTCTGCGGGCCGACGGCTCTTTATAGAGTGAGGGGGTGTGTATGGGCTCCAACACAAACCCTCAGCCTGCCAGTGTGCTTTACTTTTACAATGTGTTCCACATGCATGGCTGGGACCAGGGCGCATGAGGTGGGAATGTCGGCTGTCTGAGGAAGTTCATAAAGACTGAGCTACATTTAGGAGCATGTTTGGAGGTGAGGGAGTTTCAGTATTCTTTATTTGACTTTAAGTTTTCACATATTTGATCCATTTCAGATAAATGTGTGTCATCATCTGCCTGAGTACCTACCCCTTGCCAAGAGACAGCCACAAAATATGTTGAACTACAATGTTTCCCCCCTGCAATGGATTGCAAGCATTTTTTTAGAAGTGACATTTCTGTAGCAGCAGCTTTTTTTTTTTTTTTTTCATTGTTCACATTTTTAAAAATATCAGCGCTTATTGAGTCACTACATCTTTGCTCTACCTACTGTTCAGTCAAACCTTTCCTCTTGTGTTCGACTTCAAAGCTCCAAATGACAGAGAGGGGCGAGAGCTAAACAAATCCCACAGTATTTACTCTGTGTGCATGTGCATTTGTGTCGCGGTCTGGAGCCGTGCCACACCAACACTACGGGCCGCTAGCATCCCCACACATGACTGCAACCCACAGGCAGACTGACAGGTATAAACATATGGCTTTCAACTGGAGCTGGTGCTAGCCAAAAGATAAATACTCCACATCAACGTCTTCTGTCAAAACCAGGCTCTATTTACAGTTAAACACTCGTTCTGCTTCCCTTTGCAATTCAGGCTGATAATCTGCGATGGCTGTATTAGCATAAATAGCCACTGTTAAACCGAGCAAAGTGTTAAGTGATGAGTGTAGGCTATATTTTATAACAATTTTATAACTCAATCAAACACTATACACTTCTTTCACTCATAGCTTTCCCTAAAACTATATTTTTTGCAGAAGATTGTTGTATAATCAAGATACTGTAAAAGGCCAAACAGACTTGAAATGAACTGCAATTGAAATGTAAAGGACTTTCGCAGACTGCACTGTTTTTCCTCTGCTTATTGTTTCAGCGCTCCTCATTTATCCTTCCCTTTTGTCTTTCAGCACCAGGATATTATTCTGTCCTCTCTTGTCCATTTCTTGCTTGGTGTTTCATAAACTCCTTTCTCTGCTTTTTACATTATCGCTGGCCTGCTCATAAATATGCTGCATCCTATTAGAATGCACAGCTGAGGGGAACTAACAACGCTCTGTGAAAGTAACTTTTAAGGACAAGAAAAAAAGAAGGAGATTATGAGACTGTGGACACTGGTTTCTGAGGAAAATTTCATTAACCCACTAAACAACAATGTCGTCTTGCTGATTTGTCACAACATGTTTTTAAACAGTGGTTCCCAACCTGGGGGCGGATAGGCGTGGCACCAAAGATAGCGGGGGGGTCAGAAGGTCAGGCCATAAAAATTATATTTGAGTAAGTAAACATTCTCCACACATGCGACTGAAAGAAGGGTAGAGGTGCAGAAAACGCTTCATTTTATTTGTCTGAAATAATTACTGGCAAGTATTTATGCTTTGATGGACTTGTGGGGGCCGTGGCTTCTGGACTATACGGCGTGACCCGGCCTGTCAGCGGCATGAGCAATGGGAGCTTGAATTGCTTTGATTCGCCATCTCCTCAAAATAAACTTGGGTGCACTTCGTTCCTACTGTATACACATGTGTGTGGCGTTTAAAATGTTACGTGATCTCTATGTTGTCAATGGAGGTGTAGCTCACCTGGAGCTGGAGGGGTCTGGGACATGAGAGTCACTGTGGGTTTTCTTCACCTGTGAAAGATAAAACAATATGAAACACCTTTTTTTTTTCTTTTTTTCTTTGTTATAGTGCCAAAGCAAAACAGAATTTGCTGGTGCCAGTCAGGAGCTTTCACTTTCTCTGTGTGAGGTCGAAGCCTTTTACGAAGCACACTCATAAACAGCAACAGGCCGACGCTGAGTGTAGCTGTAGCCACCACTGTGACAGAAGCGCTAACTGCGGCTAAGTGACACATATTAACTTTCCCTCGTTCACCCTTGACCCTGCTCCGCGCTGAGCCCCGCCCCCTATCCAACCAACCTCAAAGAGTTGGAAGGTCACCGCGGGGTCATGTAAGGTCACGGCGGTCACTCTTCACCCTTTAACGGGTCACTGTTGGCACTAAATTCAGCCCCAAGTATAAAGGCGAGCGGGGCATTTGGTCACGTCAATCACAGCCCGCTGGATCTCTTCCTTCATCGCTAAAACAAAACCCCCCCAAAAAAGCGGCATATTGCAAACACCGACTTTCCAGGGTAGGACGTCCTGGTGGGTTTTTTTTTTTTTTGGGGGGGGGGGAGGCTCTGTGTGCGAGCTCTAGACACCACACCAGCGGTTCTCTATTAAAATTCCTGCCTCTTATTTGGGACAGGAACTAATTAGAACAGTAACTGCGGGGCGGGGTACGAGCCAATATGGACCAGCTGTCCTGTAATCACTGTGTCAACACTGGTGAGGTGTAGGGCACGCGCAAGGTGCCAGCACACACCCACACGGAAAAAAGCCCCGAGATGGGACGCAAAACGAGGAACTCCAGTTATTTTCAAATTATGTGCTTTAAGGTTGAGTGCGACAATTACAGTGTGTTGACAAATACAGATTTAGTTTTACTTTTTGCATGAGATAAAAATCAGACAAAATCTAATGAACATTTACAGCTAATTAACAAGTAAACAACAACTAAAACAAGCCTAAAGTAGGACTAAAGCAGGTGTAAGCTACAACTAAACCCAATCAAGGAAATAAAGGGCAGAAGTGTCAACGCCAGAACAAACAGATTGTAGGTGTGGGCAAAATGACAAAACATTTTCTTAGAGCATTTGTCATGATTTCCTTCACTGCTCTCTGCTTCCTCTGCACTTTTCTCATGGTTAAATCTGTCTAGCATGTTGTAGGCTTACCATTAATAGTAGTAGTAGTACTTGGTGAAAGGCAGACTGCATGTATTTATGTGTGAGCACAGAGGTGCATTAACAGATATGCCACAATTTCATTTCATATTGTCATGCTGCCCACCTCTATTTGGGAGTATTTCAACAGATGCTTAGTTGTCTGCTGTGTGCAATCATATAAAACAAAATCATCTGAGGTGCCAAAGGATATGCATGATTTGATGTTGCCACCCATTGATACAGACAATAGGCCGTAAAATATTAGGGCTGCTTAATATGTTACGTAAGAAACCACAAAATATTTCACGATCACTGAGGTCTTCCATTTGACTGAGATTTGCTCATTTTATGCACAGCTTAAAACAAATATGCTAAATTTCAGTTTTAATCATGATTTTCCACATTTAGTTCCATTTTAGCATTTTTGGGGGGTCTTGATGTAGTATTTTTTCCAAGTCTTGCTTTGACACAATTTGATGAAAAATGTTCTTGTGGTTTGTTTTTATTTATATCTAATGGAATGTACTCTGTTGAAATGGTTTCGTAAAACATTGCAGTAATAATGTTATTTGCTACTCAAACAGAAACACACAAGTTCAAACTGAGGACTCAAGCTGGCCAGCCTCAAAATAATAACTCACAATATTTTGTCTTGCAGAAAATACTTTGAGTAAATAGACATGTATTAGAAAGTAGGACAGAGCTATATTGCCCGTGTGTGTGTGTGACAAATACATAGGCTCGTGTGTATGGCTCTGATTAGGGCAGCCGAGTGAGAGCCAATATATAACCAGCACTCAGATGTTTCAGGCTTTTGAGGTTAGTCGGTCCCCTCGCCCGAGATCACTTTACACACACTCACAGACGCACACACGCACACACACACACTTTCATGTCACGTTTCACGCTTTACTGAAATTTAACAAGACTGTCAGTCACGAAATCAACAGCACGGCCACGGGAAACGCCGAGCCACATGTAACACACACACACGTACAGTAATAGCAGAGAGGAAAAGGCATGATGGGGACTGGCTCTTCTTGTCACAGTTGGTGAAAATACAAGCACTTTGATCCAAGCGTTTATTACAGACAGCGACATGCGGACTGCTGGCCATTGATTCAACAGACGCACTCAAGAATCCTGTTATTGCCAAATTATTTAGGATAAAGTTGTGAAAAATAGAAGAAAACAGGTTGTACAGTGCTTTTGTGTATGTGCGTACTCCTTCTACTGTATCGTCACATGTTTATATTACAAATAACCACATACACATACTTTTGACTTCTTACATATTGATTTTTAACGTAACTGAAACACCACATTTATCCAGGCTTGGGCCCATTGAACTAGCAACACTATGTTTAAAAAGAGTATTGGCCAAAAAATATACATTTTTAAGATTTGACCCTTATAGCCAAAGAGCAGTGGAGTTTGCCATATTTGCACAATTATGAATCCATTTACTATCCCTTTATGAAATGACAAACACTATTATTATTTAACATAATATAAATGTAATTGTTGTCCTGTGCGGGGCTACAGTACATTGTGAATACACTTTTCTGATTAAATTTCACCAACTTTAGCGACTGGCGTGTGAAGAACACCCATGCATCAACGGGTTATCACTACATTAAAACATTCATCACTTTTAACCCAAAAAAACATAATCCTTGCTCCCCTCCATGGCAACAATGACCAGAAAGAGCCCATTTGTGTCACCCGAGCCACGCACAGAGGTGACCCCTGACCCGCTTGGCCTGGCTGAGCGCTCTCAAACACAAGCTGGCGTCCCGGGCCGCTCCTGAGGGACACACGCCGATACCCCGCGGCTAATTAGCACTAACAACAATGGTTTATTTAAGGCAGCGACACAGTGCCATGTTTGTGCCATTTGCTGCTAATAATATTAATCAGTTAATGGCAGCGATGACAGAGCGAGGCCCAGTTTGACCCTAAAAAGTAAAGCAGTAATAAGGAACAGCAGGTATGACTCACTGGAAAACGTATCTAAGTGTAGTCCAGGCTTAAGAGTTTTTCCTATGGATTCACACTTAAATCAAAAATGTTTAAAAATAGAAAATAGGAAGCTCGGAAGTAAGTTATCATGGTCACAAATTACTTAAATGATCAACAATAACGCGTATTGAAATGTATATAGTGATTATTATTATAGTAGTATTTTTTATTTGTGCAAAAATGAACTGCATTTATAATTCAGTTACACCAGAATATTTTGTACAAATGCAGTGGAGCAACTATGAGAAATTATTTCAATACACGTTTTATTTGTTGCTGTGTCTTTACTATTTCAGTGCGTTTTGCCTTTTGTTTTGAAAAGGCACAAAATGTAAACTTTTTTTTCGCAGTAAAATGTTAAAAGCGTTAATTTGGAAGTATTCTTACCGAGCTTATGATCAGGTTACCGGGCCGTCCTAAAAGTCCCCAAAATCATTACGAACTTGTACAATCCACCAGCGTCCGTTAAGTTGAAAGGTAGAGCCACAGTCCTGACACTTTAGTTACAAAATAAAATAAAAATACGAGAACATGCTGCATTTCTTGCTTTTACGAAATAGCTACAAAACTGTCCAGCAATGCATTTTCGGCTTTCGCCTCAGTCTCCAGGCCAGTCCACGCTCAGTTAGGTATCGCTCTACTGCGATCCACTACAGGGAACACTTCTCTCCTCCCGCTCCCTCCTCTGCCTCCTCCCTCCTTCACTCCCTCCTTTCCTCCCGCTTCCCTCCCTCTGCTGTCACTCACCAAGAGCACCCGCATATACCACCACACAACTTTCGAGCTCAGATACTAAGGGCTAGGAATATACTTGGAAGTGACAGGACAACATTAGTGTTGTTCTAAAACATATATCACCTTTATCTTGTATAATAAACATTACGCAATGACCTGTATTGGACCTGTAGATGCAGTTTCTTCTGCTGTTTGTTGTCATTGGCTTGTTCGTGCCCTGCCTTTACAATTGCGACACAGAGCCAATACCTTCTTGGAGGACAGTGCTTATAGCCTTTCTATTTGTTTTGTTTTGGTCTTTGATCAAACATTGTATAGATGTTTCTCCTAATATATCAAATACAACAAAAAGTGCATATACTTATATTGCAACAGCTGTGTTTGCAATAATTGAACAAAATTCAAATGCGGATAATCCTATTGCTATTCCTTTATTATAAGAGCTCTGTTCATTGTTCTGTGTCATTGTGCAGTCCATACATTTATATGAAGTGAAATAAATCAGCTCTACGTGGATTTTTTATGGATTGTCTACATTGCTCGAGTCCTTTTCTTGCAGTCCTTGCTGTGCAGTAACACACAGGCCAGACCATAAAGTTCGCACCGTGCGTTTGACCTCCATCGACACACACTTCAATTACACCTGAGCACACTCACACACAGGCTAATAGGAACCAGACCGGCCCTAAATGCACCACAGAGAACTGCTGAGGAAGGGACAACTGTAGACTCCGACTGAGGAAGAGGATACAAGGCAGCCGTGGTCTGAAGATGGCACTATTTCACTATTGACATGCTCCTGTATATGGGTTCACTTGAGTTACGTTTTCTCATTCTTTTTCCTAAAATGGCAGTGGGTTCAGGATTCTCGCTCTGGAGAATAGAAGCCATACATTAAACTCAAACAAACGTATCATCTACTTCTGTTTCCCATTTACCAGTAATGTACCAATAATCATAAACAATGTACTTCCCCGCACTTTTTGGGGAAAAGACCGGTAATCTACTGCTTTGTTACGAGTTTGTAATAATGAGTGGGGTGACAGTGGAGATGAAATTTTGAGGCGCATTAAATGTATTTATTGAGTAAAATAAACATAATTTTCTTTTCACTTCAATAAACCTTGAGGAAACTTTTGCCATAATTATGTCTCCAAACCAATAAGAGCCCAGTGGCAGTGGACGAACAGTTCATTGAGCAGTGACTGTAGGGATTCTGCTTGTAATCAGAATCCCTACAGTCAGCAGTTAGTTATTTGGAAATAATTTGGAAGTAACTAACTCCCCATTTATCTGGAGGTACTGTAAGCCTCTGTGTAAATTTCTGTTCTCACAGAGAGAAGAAATGTAAATAAAACTTCCACAAAAACTCTGTCACAAGAATTCAGACCACATGAATTTGAATGGAGGGCAGCGTTTTAATTGCAACGTGTGATGAAGCAGGTCTCTTGACGTTTAGACCATTTTGGACCAGTGCCACTGTCTCCAACCGAGCAGTCACCATCTTTAGACCAGTCTCCATGGCGACAACACCAATCGTCCAATAAACGTTCAGATTGATAGAGTGCCTGTTCGGGTCTTAGGTCAGTGTGTGAGTACATGCACGGTGCAGGAGCGTGGATGTGGAGGGTAGCTGTCAGAACAGATTAGGGTGTTGCAGGAACGCTTGACAACTCAAGCACTTTATTATTAGCCACACCGGACCCCAACGGGAGGGGGTCGTCCAAAAACATCCCCGATGAAATATTTTCACAGCAAGAAGAGAAGGCAGTGTGGCAAGGCGTCCTAAAACACACATGAGGAGTGAGATACAAAAGAACCAATACAGAGTGTGTCCACATCAGAGGACTGTGTTAGAGACACGGGACACATTTTGGGCTTTTGTTGACATTAGGAGTGTTTTAAGCGTGCAGGACACAGGGGCGTCCTGTCTCTTTAAGAGGCCCTTGAGAGGGACTTTGGTCTTAAAGTGGAACAACAGTAGTTTGTCTCAGTCCTGACAGATAAGTGAGCTGCAGAGCAGTAACCCCTGAAGTCACACTGTTGGTCTGTAAACACTTTTGAATCCACAGCAGTGTTTTTACTGCTCGTTTTTTAACAGTAGATGACTTTAAAGCCTGTGCCTGCATTTTGAAGTCAGAGAGAGTCAGAGAGTATAGTATATTGTTTTACAGACACATGTGGATTATTATTATTATTTTAAATAGGGCAGGGGGGCATGGGATGTATTGGACATCCTGCCTGTACTGCTGTGGACCCAAAATACCCGAGCCTTTCACGCTCAGAATGATCCCCCTGTATCTTTTTTAACATAGGGATGAGCAGCGTCACTCATGGAATGCGGAAGTCCTCTTAATAACAATCCATAGATGGCGCCGGAGAGTGCCGAGAGACAATGGGTGAGTTTCGTGATTTATAATCCTGTTTGAATTATAATGCATAAGTAAGGGATAATGCACAACGAGGTGTCTATTATCAGAAATAATTGGATGACGCAGAGACCATGGTATTACAGTTAATAATAAGACCGCATCAATGGCACACATCTGCCCTTCGCTGGTTGGTTTACTCCGCTTCCTGTTTGCTTGCCATTGTTCCGCTCTTGAAATATAGTTGATGCCACGGTCACCTGACTCAATCGCTGGTACAACCGTGAGTCTGGTTTCCAGGCAAGCTACTCACCACCACATTATAATAATAATAATAATAATAATAATAATAATAATGCATTAGTTTTATATAGCAGTTTTCTGGACACTCAAAGACGCTTTGCATTGTACTATTCGTTCACTCCATACTCGGTAGTGGTAAGCTACTATTGTAGCCACAGCTGCCCTGGGGTAGACTGATGGAAGCGAGGCAACCAGTCAGCGCCATCGGCCCCTCCTACCACCACCACTCACTCAGTCACTCACACACTACATTCGCTAGGCTTCCTGGTGTTCCCAAACGGTCTCCCATCCAAGTCCTGCCAGGCCCTTCCCTGCTTAGCTTCCAAGGTCTGACGGGATTGGGCATCGCAAAGGCTATACCAAGAACGGCAAAAACATGCACAATAGGTTAATCCTCCAGCCAGGTGATTCTGTACCTGCACAGGCCTAATGCCCCTGCACCTGCACAGGCCTAATACCCCTGCACCTGCACAGGCCTAATACCCCTGTACCTGCACAGGCCTGATGCCCCTGCACCTGCACAGGCCTAATACCCCTGTACCTGCACAGGCCTAATACCCCTGTACCTGCACAGGCCTAATGCCCCTGTACCTACACAGGCCTAATGCCCCTGTACCTGCACAGGCCTAATGCCCCTGTACCTGCACAGGACTAATGCCCCTGTTCCTGCACAGGCCTAATACCCCTGTTCCTGCACAGGCCTAATACCCCTGTTCCTGCACAGGCCTAATGCCCCTGTACCTGCACAGGCCTACAGGCATTTGGCCTGTGCAGGACAGGCCAAATGCACCTGTACTTGCACAAGCCTAATGCCCCTGTACAAGCACAGGCCTTATACCACCTGTACCTGCACAGGCCTAATGCCCCTGTACCTGCACAGGCCTAATGCCCTTGTACCTGCACAGGCCTAATGCTTCAGCTTCTACAGCTCCTGCCCGAGCCATTTGTGTGAGTGCTTATCGCCGCGGTAACCCTATCCCCTTCCTTTCATGTAAAATACATTGTACTGTGGCTCCTGGGCCGCTCCTGCCCCCACAGCTCCCTCAGCCTGGGGAGGTGTAAAACTATCCCTCTCTTTATGCCTCCAAAAATGCCCCTTTTTCAGTCGGACGAAGAAGCCATGAAAGAGGAAGGGAGGGGAGTCAGTGAGTGAAAGGGGCGAGTCAGTGGAACAGGTAGAGGCGCAGGGGGAGGGGCCTCTCTCCGTTTCTTTTAACCCAAAGAAAAGGTACAAGCACACACCAGTTTCTACGCCTCGAGCTACGAAGTCTGACATTTGTCTCGAAAATGGGACAGGGAAAGAAACGGAGAGAAATCACCAAGCTCAAATTAGGCACTAAGAATATACAGATGAGGAGTTGGTGATGATCATGAATTATTTTTAAGTCAACTGATTTCAACAGCTCATCTATTTCTAGCAGTGTTTGTTGTTTTTGTAGGCTCTCAGTCATCCAAGAACCCTGTCCAGTCGTTTCATATGTTGACAACCGCATGCAGAGGTGTATGATGTGATGCAAAGAGTCTGAAGAGACCCCTGCTCTAACTGACCTCAGGGAGTTTCAAGTCAATACAATTATAGGAAGTCGGAGGCCTGAAACAGCTTTTCATCCTAAAAAAGTTAAACCGATAACAACTTATAGCACCTTAGTACAGTGTATGGGACATAAAGTAACCATAATATGCATGATTTATATCCCATGACAATTCAGCTAAAATTGTTCATGTGTAAGAAAACTCATTACTGGAGAGTTATACTTTGTACTTCACTGTCACTGTTTATGTCCACCATAAATAAAACTCAAGTTGTTAATGAAATGGAAAATGTTGAAGGGAAGTGGAATATATTTTTTTAATTTAACCAGGAAAGTCCCACTGAGATTAGGAATTTCATTTCCAGGGGAGTCCTGGACCCAGAGAGGAACCTATTATACACGTTAACCGGAGTACCCAGAGGAAACCTGCGGACCTTCTTGCTGTGAGGCACAAACGCTAACCGCTGCATCGCCATGCCACCTGTATGCACTTTATGGGTCAAAATAAAGTAAATATATATCATATAACATCAAAAAAGTCTAACCATAGAACACCCATAAAAGCTCACCCCCCAGAAATCAGTGACACATTCATTCAGGCAAAGCGTCATGCTAAAGGACACAATAGCAGTGTTCATTGCTGTTAGTTACATGGGAACCTGCCAAAATATTGTTGCGTTTGTGTACTCTGCAAACTGAGCTACTGCTGTTGGCATGGTTTGATTTAAGTGTTGTGTGGGCCAGTATCCATGTCCAGAATATACAATGCTTATTTAGAGGCTACTTGAGCAATGAAGGAGAACGATGCCCTCTGCTCCCTGTCCTGGTGGTCCTCTGTCTGCCTGCCCAAGTGGCTCCTGACTGTCTCTGAGCAGATCACACACAAGATTTACTTATAGGACACAAATGAAAAGTCACTGATGGATGTATGCATGCGTGTGTGTGTGTGTGTGTGCGCGTGAGCGTGTGGTGGTTCTGCGCTGTCAATTGTAAAGTGTTTGGCCTCGAGTGCCCCTGCTCTGCTAATCTGACGAGAGTGATTAAAAAAACAACTGGAGGAGGAAACCTACACCGACGCACAGTCGACCAGACACACGGACATTACTCAAGTCAGTGTCAAAGAACCACACTTCAGAAGACAGCAGCAGAAATGAATAAAACAGCATGGGGGCACAGCTTCAAGGGCAGCCAGTGGGATGGACGGGGAGGTTACTGTCTGACATTTTAACATAGGTGTCTTATTTTCTCACCACGGGTTGTGTAAAAAAAACAAAGTATAAAGGGGACCACCACATATTGGTATTGACATATTGCAACTAATCTTTAAGAAGTCAAAATTGACAGCTGTTTGTTTGATGAGTAAGAAAATGATCCAACTGGTGGAGTAAACAGATTTTTCACTGGTCTGAGGGCCATATTTGATCCATGGGCCACTGAGCAGAGAAACTGTTTTTGCCTTTTATGCATTTTGGCAACAATGAACTATCTACACAAGATTTTTATTTCAAACATTAGTTCACTTGGAATTCACAAATGTGTGTCTTTGGATAAATTGTCTTCTTCGAATTCAAACTTCTTGTTGTAAATGCACTTCTCTATCTTTCGCCATCACAAAAGCACCTTGCCATTCAATTAGTTTAATAGAAAAATACAGCAGCTCTGAATTATTGACCAGCAGCGACTCTCAGCCTGATGATAAATGGTGCGAATGAGTCACGGCTGTCGCGCCTCAGTCACACAACCACAAACTATGACTCTATAGATATACTATTACACATATGCTGAATTAGGAGCCCACAGTTTAAAATTTTACATGACTGCACGCTAACCCTCACCTTGATGTGCAGAAAATAAAAAAATAATGTAAATAATGTAATTTGCAAACAAAAAGCTTACACAACAATCTCAGTATATTTTTAATCAACATGAAGCTAAATGCAACACCATATTAAGATGCCTCCTTCAAGAACAGAAGCATAAAACCACAGTGACTGCTTCACTCCCGCCACTCCACTCTGACTGATGCACAAAACTCAACACAATCACTACAACACAGTGTTTGCAACTTGTTTGCAATAGCACAGGTATTATTGATTTCAAACTAAAGGAAGGTGCTCATAACTATATTCCTGATTCTATGAAGATTACACAACATTAAGAGCGTCCCAGGAGCCGCCCCATAACTGACTGTGTTGTGTGTAGTATGTGTCTATATGAGTGTGTTTGTGGCAGAAGCGGCATCAATAATTAAAGCTAATCTCATTAGGTCTGTGCTCTTTTTCAGAGCCTTTTAATTAAATGATGAATGGCCTCCAGCTGCCTGTTAAATAATGCTGCTCTGACATCACTGAGGCAGAAGGCAGGTATCGTGAAAAGGCCCATAGAAGAGAGGGCATATACACGCCGCGTCTGTTACATTCAACATAATGAGGAGTTAGAGCGGCCCTCTGACACACGGAGACTATGGTCTCTACAGTGTGATATGTTCCCTCGCACCTTACTCTAAAACACTAAATCTTCCATTCAAACCAGATGTGAGCAGACAGGTGGCGCAAGTGCAGCACTTAAAGCAAAGTCGAGTGACTTAAACCATATATTGTAAAGTGTTCTTTCAAATAAAATAATAAAAACATCTCAGAGGTTACATGAGGCTGATCTGAGTGCAAATATCTCAGATATGATGTATGTATGTATGCATGTATCTAGTTTCTTGACATTGTATTGTTGCTTTGTGAATCTAACTACTGCCTGTTTCTCTGTGCAACGTGAACCGTGTTGCACTCTATTTTCAATTGTTCACTTTCATACAACACTTTTCAACATTTACTGTGCTGTTAACCACTGTCACCAGGACATTTTGTGAATTTCTTCATACATGGCAAATCTTAAAATTATCCAGAGAATTATCCAATAAGTGTGACTAGTAGGTTCTTTCCAGCTTCTCTGACTTCCAAATAGGTAAAACTAATCTCCACATATGAATAAGTGTTTAAATTATTGTTTGCTTATCTTTATGTGTCCATTCCTTAAAACTCACTTGGCCAACAAGTGGTCCTATAAGATCCATAAATGTATACAAAAACGGACACTATTATTAATGCAAACCACTCCACAAAATAACCTGAACAGGCCACTAAGACAGAGCAGGGTGTGATCCAGATAGAGATTACGAAGAGGGAAAACACCAGCCCATTGAAGCCAAAGGAGCGACAGGACAGGCAGGTGAGACACACTGCCCTGGGGCAGGAGACAGCAGACCGTCCCAACACCCCTGTATGTTTGTCATCTTTCCCTCCTCCACCGCCCCGCTCCATCGCCCCTCTTCTGGGCGCTCGGGATCAGGTTGCTGCCTGACAATAGGCCCTGAATCATCACTCTGTCCCAAACAGACAGACTCAGGAGAGGAGGTAGGACAGGACAGATACTCATGGGATCAGAGAGACAAGAGTTCCAGACAGTTTGAGGCATAAGCCTCTTTACTACAGATACTGATACTCCTGGTATTTGGTCTGATTTAATTTGTACACATAAAATCAGAAAACATGTCTAACAAAACAGAAACTTTTTAGCTTTATTGAAATTAATGCAACACGTTGCAGTATGCCAATAGGCTTGAATTCTCTTTTTGTAAAGCAGCACAAGAAAAACAAAAGTTTCAGTATTTTTTTCATGGTTTGAATAACTGTAGCTATCCTTACACAATAACCAACACTGTAATATCCATAGTAACCTTTGTTTAAACTATATGCCTGACACGTTAATAATTAGAAATGTATGCTTCTATTGCAATGGATGTATCGATATTGACCATACAGTAGGTCAAATATGTATAAATATAGTCAGTGATGTTGTGGGCCAGCAGTGCATTAGCCTTGATTAGAGAGAAACCCAATCTCTGAGCAGAGCAGAGGAAGTTCTCGCTGCAGGCCGTTCCTCTGAAACCAAAGCACCACAGTCGCAAGTCCATTTCCTCTACTACAACATGCTTTGACACTTTGACACTTCTATTTCCAAACTATGGATAAAGACAAAAGACGACTCTGGAAATGCTAACTTTTAATATAGCTCCACCATGCTGCAACTTTGGGCTTGTAGAGTAAACATGCCTTATCTAACAATACTTTGTTACATGTCCAGATGTTAGTCAACAGCAAGTGGACACAGATCCATTTTATATGGATAAAATCAATCAAAATTATGGATTAAAAATTGGATTCTTTATCCTTAAGCTTTCACCCCAAAAACTTGATAATCCCCCAGTTCAAATGTAGGTCTGTTCTGTAAAACTAAATCTTCCATTGTGAGATACAGCCCTCAGTTGCATCAAGTTGGCCAGATGTCTTGATACATAAAATGTATCAATTACAACTAATTCACAATGCAAATAATTCATTTATGATAATATCTGATTGTTTGGGATGTATTTTGGATCTTAAGGTGAACCAGTTATGTGATATATCTGTAAAACAGAATAGCCCCTCTCTCCTCTGTGACGCAGCAGACAGGCCCATCCGCATGCTGTGGTTTCCTGTCTGTGGGTCTGCCCAGCGCAACCCACGCTATTCTGGATCAGATGGATTCTGCAGTTCTCTGAGCATTAGTGTGTTTGGGGGGATTGGACCACGTTTCACTGCTATTGGCTCACAGTCTGTCTGTAACCTGCTGACCCCACACCTCTGTTAGACGGGGCTTAGAAGCTGCAGTGCGGCAGACTCAAGTTGGCTAAAAAGTAGAAGAAGCAGTAGGGAAATATTCATCTACAATACTGGAATCAAGGCAATCAGTATTTTATTGACCCTGCTTCATTAATGTAAGATTACTCAACAACATAAAACACAGTTTGACATGCCCTAATAAATGTTGAATAGAGATTATGAATTAAAGCAGCAGCCGTCTGCCTGAGCGTCTCTGAGCTGTCAGCTCTATGTAAATCCTGGAAGGACCAGAGTTACAAGAAACTCAAGTAGTGCATGGTGCCACTGCGGGATGCCAGCCCACCACAGGGATGCCAGGAGCTGCTGTTACCTCTCTGTCCGCATGGGCTTGTCGCCGGGCAGATTTGGGACCACTGTCTATGACGCCAATGCCATCTTGGCACTCGGGGCAGGGCTGTGCTCGCATTTAGCTCCTGCTGCTGCATGTAAGTTTGTGTGAATGTGTCTGGATGGGGTTGTAGGGGTGAAAGAGGTGCAACCCGACCCCTTTCCTTTTCTGACTTTGCTTGCCCACCCTATCTGTCTCTCTCTCTCTGCCTCTCTCAGAGCGGGACAGCTGCCGCACTCGGGAGCGTCCCAGCGCACCAGCGGAACAGCTATGGCTAAACCATCCCTTTCCTCTCTGTTTTCATCTCACTATTTTTCTTTTTCTGGTCATACATTAAAAATCATGTGTAAATCCCAGAGGCCCTCCAACACTGCACCCCCTCTTTTATACTTCCTAAAGTGTTCTGGACTTCAGTCACATTAGGAGCCAGTTTGTTTGTATAAAGCTGAGCACATGATCCGGCCGCTGTATGATAAATATGAGCAGAAACACTTACATCACTGAGACTATGGAGCTTAACCAGGACCGGAGGTCGTCATTTGCAAGTACAGGTAAACTTTGACTAAAGAGCACCAATGATTGTGAAATGTAAAGAAAAATTATAAATGTATATAATCAAAAGAGACCAGATGTTCAGTACTGGTAGTCGGGATCACACTTGTAGAGCAGTTCTTCTCAAACTGTTTACCACTGCTGGAACTTGGTTTCTTCCATGATTTTATACTCATCTATCTTAGAAAGAAATAATTTATTTTGCTTTGATAATGCTTTTAATTTAGATGTTTTTCTGGTCATGACATAATTTACACCTAGTTTTGACATAATTCAGTCCAATTTTGGTCTATTTCAGACTCAGTTTAGTCCTGATTTGATTCTGGGAACTATTATTCTTTGCTGTTTCACTCTTTCACCAAAAATAAGGCCTCGACAAAAGCTGCAAAACTGTTAACATGAAAATGATCATAAAAACATGACACTCTCACAATGCGTTGGTTTACAAGCTCAAAGATGGCTCAATTCAAAGCTACAGTATTACATTTTTCAGAAGGAAATCATAAAACTACAAGGCCCTACATCAAAACACAATCACTAAAGACATTTAAAACAAAAAATTTTAGTTAGCAACTTGAAATTGGTCTGACTCTAAAGATGATAAATGATCTCCTAATATGAATGTGTTTTGATGAGTGAAAATATATTACAGCACCATAAGCAGGAGGTTAAACATGCAACATCAAGTCACCCTCAGTCGCCCTATTGTGTGTGTAACCAACCTGGTTGTCACACACCAGCCCTGGTCTTTCCTATTTCAGAACCTCTTACAGACTGAATTTAAAAACAAAAACGACCCATAAGACATTTTGGTGGACCACAATGCCAAGATGCAAGGGCTATACTAACCCTAACAAGCCCCAATGTCTTTTGAATGACGGCTGATCCAACAATTTGCAGAATGTCTCCTATACAAAAAAGCTTGCGTATCAAAAAATTTAATGAAAATGTTCATGCATTTACTTTTTGCTATACACAAACCGTGTCATGTGCATTGCATGATTCATATTGTGTGTTTGATTTTGATCAAAACAATAAATGTGAAAACTATATAGAAATGATATTTTCATACACATAAATATATACATATTTTCGAGACTACAAAGCCCTGTCCAAAATCACCAAGTAAAACAGTCATGATCTCATCTCCTCACTCACAACAGGTGGAGAGAGACAGTTAAACAAGCTAAAAGTAGCATTAGCGGCCGATCATCCGCCTCGTGCTCCTTGTGGAGCTCCCAGAGGAACCCAGACGGCAGGCCTGTCCCGGGGCAGGCAGGCGGCCAGGAAGGACGCCGGAGCGCACCCCAGATGACGCGCCCTGCCCCCATGTGGGACAGGGGTGGAGCACACAGGAGCACGGCGCAGGGCTGTTTAAATGGTGAGGGGACTACAAGACAATATCAGGTAACAACAGACAAGTCCCCAAAACTTAGTGTACGGACGGCACTGTTAGTCACCTGATACATAGTCCTCACACTGCAGCAAAGTATAGACAGAAAAACACACTTTGAGATTAAATATTCAAGGAGCAAAAGAGTGAGGGAACAGATTTCAGCTGGACGCTCTCATTTCTCAGTTTAAATTCATTTTATATTTGCTGAAACCTCTTTATAGGGATAAGCATTCGGGTAATTGTATTTACGTCGGCTATGTCCATTGTGTTAATTACTATTTCTGTAACTAATGTGTTGCTGTTAGGGCTGAAACAACTAATCGATTAATCGACGACTAATCGATTATTGAAGATAGCATAGTTGACAACTATTTTAGTAATCGATTAATTGTTTTCTGGTTCACACAGACTCAAATAGAGCAACAATGACATGAATATGTAGTATTTTTGATGAAAACCTACGTTGTTTTTAAAATAGGGTCTGTAGTGTTTTGTACATCTGTTTGTGTCTCATCTAATCAGAAAGCAGAATTAGTGCTAAGAGCATCCAACAAGCATTTACTTTAAGTTTACTCCATCAACATATCCTCAAGCGGCACCACTTTAGCGTCATGTGACAAAAAAATTGGAACAAATATTTTTTTTCTACACCATTCACAGCCAATCGATCAATCGTAAAAACAGTTGATAGATTAATCGATTACAAAATAATCGTTAGTTGCAGCCCTAGTTGCTGTACCATTGTATTGTGTTGTTTAGAAAAGTACTGTACAATAAAGTTTATTATGTTATTATATAAATATCATATTATTATTGTTAGTTTCTCTCCAATTTTCCCACAACGAATTATCCAATCATATAAAGGCACAAGCACCATACTGTAAATCTCATTAAAAATAACGTTATGATTTTATTTGCTCCACATTTTTTTTAATAATACATCAACATTATATTAATATTTAAACATATTCAATGAGCACATGTGTGAACCCTGTTAAAGCCTCATAGTGACATCGAGTCCCCGCTCTGACAATTTGCTGAATGCCTCTAGCCGCACTTCACCCTTTTATACACTCATAGACACTATTAAACACTAAGCCTGCCGCTCTGTCCCATGAAGCCGGACCAAAAACATGCAGCCAAAGAAATCATGAATTATGAATTCATTATTGTTAAAATCTGAATTTAAAATGTGGAATTGCATCAAGGCAACAGCTATACCACTGTGAGAGAGTTAAGCCGGTAGATTTGTTTTAAGACTATATATAAATATTGCTGTAAATATCCCAGTCCCCTCTGTCTCTGAGCACTGTGTACTGATAAAAATCCGTGTTCTCTCTCCGAGGTTTCATTTCCAACTTGAACAATTAATCAATGTCGTCCGGCTTCAGCTCACGTTCACATTATAAACGATACAGGCCTCTATTTAGGGGCCTGCGATTGTGGAATATCAATGTCTCATACTCGGACAACGTGATGGATGGATGCTCTTTTTCTTTTGTTGTTTCTTGTGTTGTTGTTGTCAGTTTGCGGCAGTGACGGTGCTCCGCTGGGGTCAGGGCGAAACCTAAAACCCGGGCTGACATAAAAGTGGGTGAAAAACAACATAGTTCAGGACTGTCCCACTTCACACTGCGTCTGTAACATGCAAGGTGCAGGGCTAAGAGAGAGAGAGACAGCGAGAGAGAGGGGCGGAGAGTGAGAGAGAGAGAGAGAGAGAGAGGGGGTCAGATGAAATTACACCTGTCCTAGAGGCTGACTAACCACTTTGAAATATAAGAGTGCACCTCGGTCGCCGCCAAAATCATTTTCCCAACAATACGCTGGCCTGATCTTTAAACAAGCACAAGTGGGACGCTGCCGAGGCGAGGTGACGCACACAGGGACACTCACCAACCTGCAGGCTACATGTGTACCAGTGTGGAAACAGGGAGGGGTTCGAAGTGTCGTCTATTTACAACAAACCAAGCCAAGATCACTACTGGTTCTTACACGGCATGCAGACGACAATGTCATATTTTGGTGAACAATACCCATCTCCAGAGCTCGGTTCATGTTCAAGAGTGTCTAGCTGTAGGATTAGCCTATTATGCATGTTTCAGTTAACCAGCTAAGACACACAGATAAGCTATACGAATAGATGATCTTCTAACTCAAGCAAGGAATCCATTTTGTCACTTTTCATCTATCTCTCCAGGCTACAAAAGGCGATCAGCAATTTCAGCATCAACCAAGAGAAGAGTAGCACCTCAGTTTGTATGGATACATGTAGAAGTATGTATTCTGAGAGTTACTAGCTAATATGTAATGAAATCTTGAGAAATATCAAACTCAGAGTCCTTATTTGACATGCAGTATTTTTTAATAGCTCCGATGAAAAGAGCATGGATCTGGTTTTGATCAGTTTTAGATACTTTGATTTTCTATTGACTGACTGAGTTTATTGCTGAATGTGACTGGCCTTTGGTGTGTCAGGGTGGAGCGTTTTAACAGTAGGTTACGGACAAAACAGCAACCAGAAAGAGTACTGCGTCCCCAAGAACAACATACAGTATATTCAAACACTTTATGTACGGGCATTGTTTATTGTTGCCATATAATTTTGCTATTTTGTGGGTAACAAGCTAACATTGTCCATGGACAAAAACATTAGCTAAAAACAATAGTCTAATAAACGCTGTTGAACAACTCCTGATAAATTAACATCTAACACACCGATCCAAAGTATATGTATCTGAATGATAACTCCATTTTACATTTTTAAATCTCAATTGGTTTATTGGAATGTACCCCTATTCCCAGAGTATACTCAACAGTTTTGACAACACAATCCTAAGCCTTATTGGCATAACACAGTGCCAACCTTTAAGGGACTTGCTACCAATTTAAAGAAGAACTAAGTAGCTTGTTTACCTTAATAAATCCTTTTTTCAGTCCCTCCGGGGGTAATACAAGTGTTAATGGTATGATTGGGGGGGTCTTTCATCTGCCTCGGTGTCTCTGGCCAGAAAACCACACTTGCAACTTTCCTGCCTCCGAGTCGGAGCCACCAATACACACTAATAGAATCATGAAGAAGAAGCTAACAGGCTAAAGGGCAAAGCTAACTGCGGAGTAGCGCAACTTAAACAGTATTTACAGAAAAGTCTGAATGAAAAAAATTATCTCCATTGTGTAATTGGATGTACAACATCCCTCTCTTCCTTTGTCTTTTCTGTCAGTGTAGTATTTACTCTGACAATTAATGAGTAAAAAAAAAGAAAAAGTGGCGCTTATGGCCTCTCGGGGCATGAGTTACTTAGTTCTGCTTTAAATACACTGTAAAAAATAATGTACTATTTTAAATTCTACAGTCACTTTTCCTCAAATGTTTTCTAAATGGGTGTGTAATGAAGTCTTTGGATCTTGCCCGATGCCATATGGTTATTGTACACTGGCCGGGCCACATCTGCTGTTTGTTAGCGCACACATACAGGGCTGCAGTGCATCTATAGCTGGTGCCTGTGTGGCCTGTCGAAGGTAACTCTCCCTCAGTCATGTACATATATACAGTAGCAGCGACTCACCATCTGTTCGCTCAGGTCCTGTGAGGCCTCCATGGCTCTCTCTCTAAAGGGGTCTGCCCACTCACTGAAGGAGAACAACAAAGCACAATTACCAACAATTATCGACAGAGAATTCCAACGTGCCCCACTGAAAACTTCGGACTGCTGTTTGGACCCACAAATGGTCCTTAAATTAAAACTTTCTGAGATGCTGTACATAATGTTATTAGATATAGCATTACGCAGAATGGACACATAGAATATTAGACAGAATGAGGGAAAAACGCAGTGTGCCCCATAGTAGCGCAGCAGTTAACACTCAACAAGAATGTCCCGGGTTCAGTCCCTTTCTGTGTGCCACAATGGGACATTTGCCCATAACTACAATCCGATGTGGTGTGTTCATTGACATTTTTTTTTTTACCTGCCAGCTTCTGTGGTGGGATAAATTGTCAAGGAGATTAGGCTTAATTTACACTCACATGTTTTTTGCTTTAACACACACTCACTGTTTAAAAGCATGATAACACTAATCAATAATGGAGCGAAAATCAACAACTATATGGGAAGGACATTTTTTCTAATATTTTCAATAAATTAAGAAACTGACTAGAGTTAGGGAGGAGCACCTTGATTGCTGAAAATAACTTGCATTGATGAAAAGGTTGCTCACTGCCTCCTGATTGTTGTCAATTGACATGATCCCGTCTTTGCTCAGATAATGAATGTCCGCGTGCAGGACACATAAATGTTTCTATCCAAAGGTGAAATGTCCTGTCCCTGTTAATGAGCGAGCAACAGGAGCGCAGCGCAGGGAAGCAGCCGCGCTAACTTCACCATATCATCTTCAGCCCGGGGCGAAGTGGACAGAGAATTGCAGAAGTAAATATCAACAATGAAAACAGAGACATGTAACCGATCAGGCCGCTTGGCTGGTCCAGGAGCGCAGACACACAAGCTGACTGTGGACACAAAGCCAGCGAGTGACCCCGTTCAGACCAGACAGGAGACAGGTTGGCGCGCTCCGATTCAAAAAAATTTGACAGTGATAAGAAGCCAGGATTTAGTGTGTTAAAAAAATAAATAAATAAAACAATTCTGTTCCGTCCTATTTGTGTCACGCAATGGCTGATACCACAACAAAAGGCAACAATAAACTCTCAGCCATATTGTCCAAGCGCCTGAAGACAAGTGTGACACCTCGACAATAGGAGAGCAAAATCGCATACACACACGCAAACAAAAGGACATGGCGTTCCCACGAAAGGTGAAAAGGTGGGACCACGTAAATTCTTTAGCGATTATAGCTTGTCCGCAAATTGGCGCACCGCTTAACACAGCTCAATAGAATCATTGATAGAACAGGCACTTGGGTTTTGGATATCAATAGTTTTTCAGTCCATTTTAAACCTTAAACAAACATATTTCCATTATTATCATCTTCCTTTTAGCAAAATATTTTAGATACTTTTCTGAGATGTGTTATAGTTATTTATTTATTTGATCATAGCTTTTATATGGTAATGTATCTCAATTTCACCGCCTTCACCTTTGACATCTGGTGTAAAAGTTAGTGGCTAGACTTGTCCCTGTCCCAGCATGGTCTGTGTGCAAATGCGTGTGCGCTTTTCTGGCTCAATCCTTTAAACTAACTGGCATCCTTTTAATTTTTCATAGCGTTGAGCTGCTCCTCGCCTGAAACCCAAGACAATAATGCGTCTCTTAGGTGAATTGATTTGTGCCCGGGCCTCCCCCCCCTTCTCCTCCCCCCTCCCTCTCAGCCCCCCTCCCTCTCTCACCTCTGTGGAGGACAGACCTCTCTGTGCCTCGGCTTCACGCTCTGCCTTACGGAAACTATACAATAATGTTCATGTATTTGAGAAGTGTTATTGGGCTTTATATCAGTTTTATAAAGTCCTTCATAAAGGCCAATAATCAGTTAAAGTTCTCATGAAAAGCTGTTGTGTTAAGGGCAATATACAGTATAATATTCTGTATTTTGATGCTTATATGTGCAAAATGGGATGTGCATAAAGTGGACATGTGTTTTTGTAATTTATTCTTATAATAATAACTATACTATAATCAAATTGAACTGGTTGTTCTGAAATGTATGTAAAGACGTGTTCTTCACTTAAACAAAGTTAAGCAAATGATGGTAAAAATGCTTAAATAGTTATTTCATACATGCAATTTAAAAAAGGTCCAAATTGTCTGAATTTTGCTCTCAGAATCAGCTTGAGCCACTACACCTCTCATCGTCAGGCCTGGTTTGATTGAAAGGGAAATCTGATTGGCCACTTAAAAGAAATACCCTTGACGACTAAGAAACGTAGACTACAAAATGCATGGAAAAATGCAGAGTTCATCTCAAGTCATTTGCAAAGTCATTTGTTATTTAAAATAAAATAATAAGATTGGAGAGATTTAAAAATACCAGTCATGGATTAGTGTTAATGAAAAAAAAAACAATCCCGGTGTAAAATTCCCAGTTTCTTTTTTAAAAGTTCACAGCTTCAGAGGCCGAACTTGCATCCTCTTGACCTAAACTTGGTCCTTGCACTTTTCACATCTCTCCGCACTGTCTCCCCAGCTCGAGACCCTCCCAGAAGTTACTTGACACTGCGCTGGGAATCAATAATGCCCGCCATTTCCTTTGGCGTCCCTGCAGAGAGAATTATATTTCTCACTATGGCTATTGACAGCGCATAAGAAACGCGCAGGGCATTGCGGGGATCGGGCTGCGTGTGCGCGCGGCTCCACTGCGGTAATTTCACGCTATAAAAGCCGAAGAGAGCACAATGTCCAACAAACCGCAGACTGCTGCAGGAGTTCAAATGAAAAGTCGCATAGGCCTATTAAATTCGACTCAGGCCTATTGACTCGGCAATCGTTTACGCATCAATCGATTTTAACATGACACGTAGTTAAAAAGCAGACACTTAAGGAGTTATGTTTCCACAAGGCTTTGGAAGTCCCATTAGAGGTGCGTAACCAATGTGAGCGGTTTAAAATTCAATTTGAGCGCGTGCAAGATGGATAAGAATCACGACGTTATTATTGGACTTTTACTTTATTTTTTTCAGCACCAAAATAGTCATATAAATTATAAGCTAACCCAAACAGATAAATAGGAGGGGTGGTTAAATATTTTCAGGCACAAATAGCGTGGGCTATTGTTTGCCTTTCTAGATAATGGCGCACTGTTAGAAAAGGCGATAATATGATTTAAGTCTATTCTGAACCCTCCATAGCCAAATCCCGGATACATCTTGTCCGTGATGTTAATGCTTCTCACTAACTTGTATGCGCGCTTATCTGAAATCCTATCTGCGTGGATGACTGTGCAGAAGGCCTATCAGATTTGGAGTGAGCGCAGATCTCGTCGTGGTGTTGTTAGGGGCAGGCCAATAGCCAGGGCCATTCAAGCCCTTCAGAGCGCGGTCCCGGGGTAAGATTCCCATTTCCTACATATCAAATATAAACACAAACTCCACGTGGAAGAAGAAGAAGAGGGGAGAGGTGCAGAGGGGCCAGCGCGGACACCTGTGTGCAGGTTCTGCACAGACACAGGGAGACGCACTTCTGGCGCCAGTTTAATCGTCTGAAATAAAATACAGACAGGTGTGTAATAATTAACATATTAAGACAATGATGAGCTAAAACTCCGTGGAAAGCACTGCACCGGCCTTAGGGCCTGTAGGCCTAACATTTTGCACAATGCTGATAGATTAATACGAACAGTAAAACAAGTGACCAAAAATGAAAGGCATGACATAGTTTATATGTAGCCTATTTAAATCCTCTAAATAAATACATGCACATATAAAATCTAATTGATGCCTTATGCAAAAAAAAAAAACGATCAAAGAAGAACATTTTTGCGAATAAAGAATAAAGCATAGGTTAATATTATAGAGAAGACTTGAACTGAAATGACCTGCTGTGATGATTTTGTCCGTGAAGCAGCAGCTCCGAGTTCCTTCAGTGTTGGAGGCGGTTCATGCTCAAGTGCACCGGTCTCTGTAGCTCTCCCTACTGTCAACACGCGGTCACTGTCTGCTCCAAAACACCTCAGCCGCTGCTGCCCATTCCTCTCTCAGACGTCCCACAACCGATAACAAACTTCGCTCACTCGCGCGACAGAAGGCATTCAAAAAGTCCAAGTTGATTGTCGCGCGTTGTTTTGGAAGACTATCTTTTCCGCTTCTTCGTGAAACTACATTATTGTCAGTCCGCGTCCAAGTTTGAGCACCAGGCAGCACCGCAACATAGACCCAACTTCATCATTGACCACTGCGCGTCAGTGCGCATGCGTCCAGCTGCCATGCGGACACTATTGGGCAAGTGTCCAAAAGAGTAATGGGGTTCAGAGTAGGAGGAGGGGCGCACCGAATGACATTCTTATTAATAGTTTGCTCCAAGTGACGCGCTTGCAGTTTTATTTATCTCCTCTATGTAAAAAATAAAATGAAAACTGACATGTGAACTGAACTGTATGGACTAACCATATTAGAGCATGATTCTTCATGTGCAAAGCCCACTGGGTATGTGGATCCTAGAGCATTCAACTTTGACTCAGAAAGCTTCATGCTTGGAGTGTTGTTAATTTGAAAATGTGGATGATTGCTGTGGCTTGTAGGTGACTGTAGGTTACCCTCTTAATCCCCGCCTGAACCGAGCACATGTTCTCCTGTTCAGTGTTACCCAAATCTAAAAGCTTTTCGACTGGAGCTGACAGCCTTTAGGCCAGTGGTATGCATCATTTGAATGCTACGTCCTCCAAAACGTATTTTTCGTGCTGTCACATTTTTTGTGCTTTTTTTATTATGTTTTTGTTGAGTTTTTGTCGCATTTTTGGTTCTTTATTGTCGCCTGTTTTGTCACTTTTATGTCGCTTTCTTGTTGCATTCTCATCACTGTTTCGTCGCCTGTTTTGTTGCATATTTGTCGCTTTTGGATCCTTTTGTTGCTGCGTTTTCATCCTCATTTACGTTTCTTTTTTGTGTGTGCTTTTTTCAAGAAGCTTTTCGATTTGGGTAAAGTTGAACAGGAGGTAATGTGCTCGGTTCAGGCGGGGGTTAAGAGATTAGAGCAGTTTCTGCAGTGTTATGTTTTTTAGCTGCTGAAGGCAGTATTTATATGTATATATTATTTAGTATTCAACTTATACAGTATTTGGAGCAGAGAAGTCAGATTCTCCTGGCATCGCACACACAAACTTTGAGGGGGATAAATATATTGTGGCATCATTTTGGTAACCCAATAATGGAGCGATGGATTCTGCAAAACTATTGTTCAAATTGTACACGGGGCCTTAGTCAATTTTAAGAAGATCTTTGCAGATCTTTATCCATCAACTGCATCAGCTTAGGTTATTACAGCGCCATTATGGAACATAGACAGAATTGAATGATCAACAATGTGCTGAGTTCATTCCACAGATTGGATTTAGTGGTATTTTTATTATTATTTTGAGTGTCCTTCTTCACCACAACCATCCACGTATCGACACCACCAGGCTGAATAAATAAGCAAGTTATATGTTCATTTCTTTTCTGCATGAGGACTGAGGAAGAAAAAGGTCCCAGGGCATAAACAGAAGAAATGTTGGACCATTTTACACTTTATTTCTTCTCGAGTATTGGAGATGTATGGAGAGAAACATCTGGCCAGCTGCTAGAGACAAGAATTGAACCAAAAAGACAGGTGATTTGGTCCCAGATAATGTCCGCAGGTCTTAATGCCATTGGAGCATTTGGCTCACAGGCTCAAATCATCAGCTCATCAGACTCAAGAGTGTAAGTTGCAACATCCAACATGGCGAACATGCATTCTGTCATGGCTGAGACATGTCAAGTGCACACCAGCAGCCAGCTACCGGTGGAGCCAACAGTGTAACATGAAGTTTGTGGTCAAAGTGATAAGATACACGGCTCATATGGACAGGGAATATCTTCAAAAACAACAGTTGGTTATGACATGTAAATGCATAGGGCCTTTGCTGGTGCCAGGCGTGGATCAGGAAGAATAACACGAGGACTGAGCTGGGCATGTGTGTTTTGGCTCTGCATTAACAGGGTCAGATTCTGCACTTGGCACTGTATTCACCCTCTGCTATCACTGAAGCGCACGCATTCAGTCACCGAACCATATTGTGATTTAGATTCCCTAATCTGAAATAAAGCATGTCATAAAGCATGTCAGGCCCTGGCACAGAGAAGACAGCCCAGTGGCAAACTGACTGGTATTACTGGCACAAGCCTGTCACCAGCACATGTTACACAATAGCACCCGCCACATTAACAGCACGGACAGGAACCAGATCCTATCTCAACAGCCAGAAGTGTTTTGAAGTAGTATTTAGCATGCTGCCATAGTTGGATCAAAGCCTTCCTCACACTTTGCCTCAAATCTAATCATGAACCTGACAGGGAAATAAAAAAGTGACAGGTCTCTCTTTGTTTATAAACTTTGTCATCCTGGGGTCTCGAACAAGTTTAAACTTGCGAGCTTCTTTTACCCAACAACAATTGCAGAGAGCTACTCATGCTTTGAAGACAATTGTGTAACTAAACCAAAGCAGGGTCATTGTAAAAAAAAAAAAAAAAAAAAAAAGCTGAAATGAATGGTCCATGATCTCCACAGCTCCCCACTCCCAGGCCTTAACCCGTTGCGTTGTGATTGACACATTCTGGTCAAATAAATTAAAAGCTCAAGCTGTGACAGAGCCCAGAATAGCCAGGAGCTGTAGTTGACCTGCAGTCTCTAGTGCCACATGTCAGAGCTTAAAACACTTGGCAGAACATTCTGCACAAAGGAAGCATACGCAGGTGTTTATGTGCTCAAAGACACGAGCTGTGAACAAAACTTCAGATGAACAAACTTTAACTAATGAAATATGCTGATTAAAGAGCCATGTGTAGTTAAAGCATGTTTAATGAAAGTGGAACGACTGTGGAATCTGTAGACTCTGGCAGATGGATCTATTTTTTTGGCCAGCTGTTCCTTGGAGGGTGGTGTGGGGCGGGGGCTAAGCCTGAAGATGTTTCGTGGTCCAGGACAGCAGGTCCCTTTGCCAAGTCACACTGCTCTGGTCCTGCCGTGGGGAGCAGAGAGGGGGGCTGTATTTATAGATATGTGAGGAACTTGTGCTCAGGCCGGGGAGGTGCTGACGACGTAAAACGAGAGGACGCTTCCAGACGCCTGTGTCAGGGCACACAAGATAAAAATACTCAGTGAAATATGGTTCTGGTCATTAGTGCGCAGTCTGGCATGTGGCATGGCAGCGCTTCACCGTGATTTATGATTATTACTACAGCAAGCTATACCTCTGCTCTTCCTGCCCCGCCCCGCCCCAGATTGGTTGGCCAAATGGAGCTGGGCATGGGGTTTATTTCAGGGACCAGGGGCATGAGAAAAAGCCGCTGGCATTTTAACATTGGCAAAGTGCCATCAGGGTTTCAGATTTAACCACAAAGTTAACTGGGAAACAAAGGGGGTATTACATAGATCTATGCTGGTAATTAATTAGACACAATGCTTTTACACTCACGAGAGTAAGGCAACCTTAAAAAAGTGGAGAGCACCTATGAAGGCATTACACTAAATAACTTCTAAGAAAGTATCTTCTACTAAATAAGACAGACTGTGGCAGGTCAGAGGTGGCCTGAGGTGGTGCAGTGCCATCACGAGCACTGCAGCCTGCTGCCTCTCCTAATTGTTGGATCAAGTCGACTGAGGGAGGAACAAAGGAAACATTTAACACATCGTAAATTCCTATAATGTCCAGCAGAGAAGCCGCGCTCCAGTTACTTCTGACTGTTTCAATGACTCTGTTAGTGTCCGGTGACAAACACACACACAATGACATGGACTGTGGGAGGTAAACTGATGTCTGGCCCTCTGATTTACAACAGTAAGTCACTAGATATATTACAGTAACTGCAATACTGCGATATTGTGATAACAAAAGCATTGGATAGTATCGTGCACCCTCAAAATATGTCAAATTGTGACCTACATTGTCAAAACACCTTGTTTAACAGCAGCAACATGTCCCAAAAACACAGAGAGAACTACACGGACCATGAATCTTAATCTGTTCAATTATGCCCACAATGATTTCACAAAAGGCTCATGAAACAATTAAAAAGCAGCATTTTGATAATAATATGATTGTATCGTAATGCTACCATTTGGTCAGGGCTTTAAAGTGCTTTGGACAAAAATAATGAAGACGAGCATGATGTTTGGATCGAATGGTCTCACTGAAAGACTCTTATTATAATATTGTTCTCATACAATCCTGCCCCTTTCTGAATACTAAATATGAGCATTATTCACTGAGGTTTTGATGAAGTATGTGAAAGACATGGCTGAAAGTGTAATTATAGCACAGTGAAATAGTGGCTTTGTCAATCCAGGACAATTAGTTTACCATGGCTGTAATACTCGTAGTATTTCTTCCAGAGCCCCATAATGCAGTGCAGGCCAGTCTCACTGCAGCACCCAAGGGAGACTACTGTGGCCAGACCCGAAAGCTTGGCTTTATGTGGAGTGAATGTTTTATGGTTATGGGTGTAATGTTAAAGTACAGGAACAGTCTCACCACTATAGAACGGAGCTGCAGAAGTTTCAGCAAGAATGCAAATTGATCAGAAATCTCATCAAGTTATTAAAATGGCATTATCTATTTTTCAGGGTCAGGTCAAAAATGTTAATGTGCCAGTTGGACAGAAAGAGCAGATGCATAAACGGTGTGTTGTCATGTTAAAACATTTAGGCTTTGATAGTTTTAACTGCAGCGGTGAGGGGTCAAATCACTTGTGAGTTTCACTGCTGTGACACTGATCGATTCACCGTACATGTGTCAGAAGAGATCTACAAGGGCTTTTATACAAATGATCTATTGAAAATGTAGAAAAAAAGATACTAATAATACACCATTATTGCAACATTGGTCTGATCTATCACTGACAGAGGTTTTTGCCTTTGTCATTAATGCACTGTGAACATGTAGAGTTTTAAGCATAAAAAAAGGGAGAAGCCAATATTCTTTGTGCTCAGTTTTAACATTTAAACACAGCCATTTCACTCCCTGCATTGACTTTTCTTCAAAATCTTCTCCGGTGCAGTCTCAGTGGTATTACAGCTGGAATGTGTGCTATGTTTTTACTAATGAAAGAGTCAAGCAAAACCAAATAGCAGGAGCAAATCAAGAGGAGACAATGGTGGAAAATTGATGGGCTGATTGTATCTTCTAAATCAGGGCTGTATCTCAGTGCTCACAACAGGTGTGTCAGGAACCAAAAGTGGGTCAGAGCCTTTGTCAGTCGGCCGCTGCCCTCTGACAAAAGTAACTCTTGAGAAGTTGTTTTGATCAAACTGTCCCAGTGGATGTACATACACGTGATTAAAGCTAAAAATGGCCCTGTCTTAAGAAATGGATTTGATTTCTATGATTTTTATTCTGTTTTCCATCTGAATTGAATAGGTGTTTATTGGTGACTCTTTTTTTTTTTCATATCATGAGCTGCTGTAACAGCACTCTGAATAAATAATGTTGTCATTCCACTCTCCTTCTCGCTTCTCTCTCAATCTTCTCTCTCCACGGCTTTATTGTTATGTTTGGCATTTTCTGTTTCTTTTTGGCAGGAACGCAATCATTGAAGAATTTGAGCAGCACGTGTCCTCAGCAATCATCAAGTCCCCGTTGCCCTGATTGCTGGTTGGCCTGGCCTGTATAATGTCGTAAATGTAGATTGAGTGTGTCAGTGCAGACCTCACAGCAAGGAGATTATCAAGACAGAAAAAAACTCAAGAAAAGTGGAGGACAATGGCTCGGAATATTTTACAATACTCCCCTGAAAATTACAATCTCAGTGGAAGTTGCCTGTTTTCTGGTCTTTTAAAACAGACAATAATAGGTTAGCGATGTGTGAATTTACCTTGACATGTTTCGAGTCTATCATCAGCCGTCTTCATCAGAAGTGTGTGTCATGAATCATGTGACACTTCTGATAAAGACAACAGATGAAACATAGTCAAGTTATTGCTTACCTATGTGTGTGTCTGATATGAAAGAACAGAAAACAATAAAGGGACAAGAGACAAACCTCCGGAAATACTGCAGTTTCCTGTATATCTTCTGTCATTGCGATGGTCAAGTGCAGTGATAAACTGTAGTCTGCTGTCCTCTCACTCTGGAAGCCTCCAGAGAGTAGATCAATACTCACAAAGCATCAAGTTACTGCTAATGTCTTCGTGTTTTTAACCAGCTAATGTGTGTGTGCTGTTAGTGAGGGGGTATGTGTGTAATTGTCCCTAGTGTGGCCTCACTCATAATTACTATTAGATGTCGATAAAGCCAATGAGACCGTGAGCTTATGGATAATAATAGAAAATCCCTAAGCTCTGATGCACAATGCCCGCCACAAGAGAAACAGCTGAATCTGTTGGCTGTAGAGTTACATGTCTTTTCTTAGAAGGAACTCCATACACGTATCCAACTAACATGACATTGAATTATAAACAAATGCAAGCATGAGTTAGTTTCATTATGAAAACATATTTAAACCGAGCTGAAATGCATATGTCCTTTGACTACGGATCCTTAACTTTTAAGTGCCTGATCCCCAATGAGACCAAGGCCTTGACAGTGATGGTTGAGGCCTTGGTCTTGGCCTCAATCAGAGACATGTTTTGTTGACATTTGGGACACTTTTATTTCGACCACATACTATTTGGATAAGAATCCAGCACAAAAATGAAAACACCAGAAAACACTGTCTTTCCGCCATTCTTTCTTCCTCACCTCCACCTCCCTCACCCCTCTCCATCCCAATCAATCTGTCCCCCAAACCCCATCACTAATGAACTCTTTCAAGTGCTCTCCTATTTCCTCTCCTCTCTGTCCCTCACTCTCTCCCTCTCTACCTCACCCTAGTGTCCCAGGCCCTTTTGTGAGACCCACTACATTTTTGGGGGTAACGTGACTCCGCTCCTCCCTTGTTTTGTCCCCAGGGTGGTCCGCTGCTCTCATTCAAACCGTGAGGGGCTTCTGAATAGCACTGACCAAGGACTGAGACAGGGGTGGACAGTGTGTAGATAAAGTTAGTTAATAGTATGCAAATTGTTGGTCGGTTTTAGTGACTTTATGTGGCTCTGTCAGGTACAGGGCTAACAATATGGGTTTGACTGTGTGGATGTGTGTATTGGGGGATGAGCGTACCTGTGCCATCTGGTGGGGCACATCCAGCAGCTGTCGTGTTCACCCATTCAGAACGAGAACAGCAGCCAATTGAAAGAACGGGTAGCGAGGCACAAGTCTCAGCATTAATACTACTGAAATACTGTGCATGTTTCTGAAATTATTCTGGCTCTAAGTGAATGCTAAAATTCCAGCTACACCGACCAAACATGGACTGTAAACTTTCAGTCAAAACTGCCGTTCTGGAAAATGTGTAAAACCACAAAATTCATGGGTCATTATTTCCCTGTTTTTCCCTCCCATGTTATTACTAGTATTATTAAGTAATAGTCAAAGTTTATTTTACATGGACGGTGCTCATTATAGAGAAATCATTATATTACTGACATTGTAAAGATTATTTTGAATAAACTAATTAAAATGGTAAATGGCTGGAAGCTATAGAAATGTGATTATTTTCCACATGGATTTCCATTTTTCATTGTTCATTCAATGCACAAGAAATGACTATCGGGCTGTGAATAGAACACGTTACATTTGTACTAATAAATAATTACTTCCTACATAATCTGAAACACCCTTGAACTTCAGCCCCTTCTCTGCATGAGCCATGAGTAAGACAATACCCTTAACCCCTCAGTTCAACTTCCCTGCACATTACTTATCTGACAGTAATTATTACTTTTTATCAATTATTATCCCATTTTGAAAATCTATTTTACGATGTAAATGTTGTGCAAATGGTACTTTTGAATCCTCTCTGACAGACAGTCCAGTTTGGCTCGAATTAAACTCCTGACACTTTTTTGGGACGGCCCGTTTCCTCCCAACTCCAGACGTGATGTTTTTCTTTGTCTGTCCTCCTCCTGCCTTTTTACTGATGCGGTCTCATCCGAATGTTTTACTCCACTGTTCATTTTTTCTCACCGCTGTTCTTCTCATCATCTCTGCCTCTTTCATGTTCCCAGCTTCACTCCTCAGCCCCGGGCCACGCCATTTTCTCCTCCGTCCTCTGTGAACCGCCGTTTGTTCCTGGCCATAGAGAGAGACCCATTCACCCACATGCAGTCACACACTCACCCACACACACACACCTTTACATACCAGTGCGATGCCCCAGACAGCCCCTACCACAATGCAGATACCCCCAGGGAGCTTGGGTAACTCAGTCCTCCCTATCTGCCAACTGCTGTGTCACAAAGAGGCTCACGTTACGCACACAAACACTAGCATAATTAAAAGACACAAAGTTACACACTAGCCAGTATTTAGGCATGCAAATACCCACCACTTCGAGGAGGTAGGAAGCCAAGTGTCTTTCAGGGAAGGCTCCACAGTCCAGCTTATTAGGCAGGTAGTATGTCAAATGTAAATGTCATGGTGACGTGTAAACAAGCAGCAACCTCCCTCTCTCTTGGTACAGCTGCTTTTTTACCTGCTGTGTGTGGTTTCTGTGTTCCACATTATTTTACTGGATACTTTTGTACATCTTTGCTGTGTTTTTGTGGAGGTTCAGTGGATTTTTTTTACTGCAAAGAGTTAAAGCAGCTTTTTAAAAGTATACAAACAGCTTGCTTAGGAGCTAAAGTAATTTGAGACCTACACATTTCTTCTTCTGAAACAATGAAGAGGCACCAAGAGGCCCTACACCTGCAGCACAGTGGAGGCGTCACAAGAGGAGCTACAGGAAACAAGGAAGGGACAAAGGAGGAAGTATCCAGGAAAGCCTCGCAGCTAAGCCACACATGCCTTCTATCCCTACTATTGTTCTGGCTAATGGACATTCACTGGAGAATAAAACAGATTAACTGCTAAGCTCTTCCCAGAAGATGGTGAAAGATTGTTGTGGAGCAGAGGGAGTAGAAGGAAGAGGAAGGAGGAGGTGGAGGAGCTGACCAGTGCAGGACACCACGCTCTGAAACAGGGACAAACCCAGGAGGCGCTGCACTGTTTAAGGGGATCAGAGAAGCACTGAGTGCAGCCAGTCAGGTTTCCTCCAGGTGCTACAGTTTCCCCAACCTCCAAAAACATGCTGGTCAGGTTGGCTCTCAGTGGTGGTGCGGCTCAGTTGCAGTGGCTCAGGACTAACACCTGAACTCAACTTCTTTGTATGCTTAATAAAGCACATACTTACTTACAGGCTTAGTACTTATGGACACTAAATGATACTGTACTATACTATTGTGTAATAAAATAAGTTACTCTTCGAACAGTGAGTAAATCTGTGGGTGAAAAAAAAGCTTTATGTATTTTCTCCACTACTTTCTTTCGTGCATTATTATGTGGGTCACACTTCGACTTGAGTAATACTATTTAGAAGAACTTGATTAAATATTATGGCTACTCTGCTTTTAACGGGGCCGAGTGGATTAGGAGAAAAACTGAAAGCTCGCCAGTGTCCTTGCTAGCTCGCGGCAAAGCTTGAGTTTGTTCGCTCTTAACACAGCAAGAACAGTACGTCCAATGAGCTTACAGTAATTATGTCAAATTACATTAAGGGTCTTTTTCATCAAATGTTTTAGATGAAAATGATTTCTCCCTCACTTGTCACCTCCGAAGGGCCTAAATGTTTTTCGCCTGAGTGCATGTGAGAGTTGGATGTTGTTGTTATTGGCCTCAGTCTTGAAGTTCTGCTCCAGCTTGGCCAAAGCCTCAGAAACACACACACTTATGGACACAGCGGTTTGTTGAAGTGCTGCGGAGGGAATGCTGCGGTCACACCTGGGAATGCTCTCGTAGCTAACCTGGCTAACGCTTCCACCACTGGCCGCCGAACCCGTTTCCTCTCGGCAGAGCTGGGAGAGAACAAATTACTTTCGCTTTAACTTGTGTGCACTTCAACAAATAGCGTTTGCGGGGACGTTTCTGGCTTCATGCAAATTATGCATATGGAGAGGACACCACATACACAAAGAAGTTGACTCTTTTGCCGATCAGAATTTTGCTTTTGTTCGTCCGATTGAAACTGTAGTTTGTTTATTCGCTTTAACAGATTTACGGGTGTCCAAAAGTCAACTTAAAACATTATGAATCACTATTTCGGCAACAGCGCCAAGAGCATTTATCAGGACCTCCAAAACGCTAGATACATGCCCAGGCTTCTTTTCTAGGTGTCATTTTCATTCAGTTGCTGCTGGGAAATTTGTGGAAACAAATCATCTTCAGGTCCAGCATTTGCCAGTGAAGCCTTACTGGACTAAATCATTTCAACTGTGGAGGCCATTGGATTGAGGAGAATTATTAGGCCAAGCGTCTCCAACCTTTTTTACTCGGTGAGCTACATTTATGTGCAAAAACATCAATGAGCGACTTATGTTTAGAAAATACTAGGGTTGCTATACAACTTAGGAGGAGTTCATCCTGGAGAGGTAGTAGCTAAGAACCAGTCTCACCTCTGTTCCTCTTTTTTGAGTGAAGAAAAGACTTAATGAATACACTCTGCATGACAGGACGTTTGGATTAGGCTACTATTCTGACGAGGCAAAATGGATCAACTTTATGTGCAGTAAAGCCTTCCTCTCTATAAAGTGTATTTTTCCTTGGTCTCACACATTGGTCTCACAGTATTCGACCACGAGAAAGTGAAATGACCACGGCATAACTCCAGGGAAAGTGCGCACGTGCATGTGTGTCGCCGCATTGACAGGGCTCTGACCGCTTGATGGCCGTTGTCATGGGAATTAGTTTGCTGAACAGCTGATCGTTGTCACATGGCTGATATTTGGAGTGAGAGCGTGTGAATGAGCAGTGCCCTGAACTAACTCTCTAGTACTTACGTTGAAACTAGAGTGGTCTCGGGTCGGCCAACAAAGTGCTCCAACATGTGTGAAAACAACCTCAGATGATATTTAACGGAATAAAATTAATCACATTTTGTCCTTATACTTGACTTTATTTTTGCTATATGTTCAAATGAAACAAGTCAAGAAAATGCCTGTGCTTAGGCAGTTTGAGGAAATCAACAGAGGTGGGAAAAGTAACCATAACTTTTACACAAGCAAGAGTAACATTAACAAGGCAACGCACAAGAATGACAAACTTGAAACTGATACTTAAGTAAGAGTGCTGATAAAACTAATTATTGTTTAGTTGAAGAATAAACTACTTGTACATGTATAATGTAAAACAACTTTAAGAAGTACGGCAAAAATCACTCAAGTTATTACCCAACTTGAGTAAATGTACTCAAATCGAAGTGACTGCTACCTGCCTCTGAACATCCGACAACAGAAATGTGAAAGGTAAGGGGAAGAGACAGAGCTTTTCACAGTCCAAACATCTCAAACCACAGCCAGAGCTCCTTCACCTTAGTGCCAGTGATCTTCCCCCTTAAGGCAGGCATAATTTATTGGTAATTCAATATATTCTATTAAAGCGACTCAGAGGTCTGTCTAATCCCTGTCTGCAGGGATTACTGGCCAGTGCCAGTGCAGATTATAATATAGAGTTATCGCGGGCCACTTTAGCACACAGAGGGCCGCTCTCACACAACTATGGGACGCGCATAGTCTGACAGTGTGAACGCCGAGTCTGATTTGATTGGAATTAAAGTGGTTTTAAGCCTGAGTTAATGGGTTTAGTCTAGCTCTAATCCAGGTTTAATGAAGACCTAGGTGGGCTGTGCACTTCTGTCATCAACCTGGAGTTCAGACCATTAGAATTAGGTTGACACTTTTTACTAACTGCACCATTGGATAGTAATACACATTAATCTTATTGCATTGGCTGGGATTATATTTCATCTTAAATTATGTTTCATTCAGGATTTTTCAACTACTTTACACCCCTCGATGAACAATTGTAGTTGAATGTAGTTGTTTGCTATCTGAGGCAACACTTCTTCCCTCTTTGCTCTCAATCCCAGTGCAGTAAGAAAATGTAAACATTAGTATTTGTTGGCTACTATCAACATGCTGATCTGTGCTAAGAAGAGTTCATGCACATCCTGTTCATAGCCAAGAGTCAAGTTTAGTTTATTAAGGTGTCTGGACCCTAAAACACAAATGAGCTTCATAGAAATCTCTGCGCTGGTGCTTTGAGTGCGGAAGACAGAGGCTGAATATGAAAGTTTACTGAAACATGCACAAATAAAACAAAACACCACTCCAGGTTTTGGAAGAGGCTGTGACATTATGACATGGTTAAAACCTCAAAAAGGTCAAATAAGCCAATAATAAGCCATGTCAATGTTGAGTATTCAAAGTTAGTGTTATTTGTGCTGACACTCACTCTAAGGAACCACGCAAACACAACTCAGTGATCCAAAACGAGTTGCTAACTTAAATAAGAGTGTTGTGTTTTTTTTTAACTTCTTCTGCCTGTGCCTCGTGCATTTTTCACCCCACTCAGTCGTTCCTCATCCCTATGTAACAGGAGCCAGCCCTCCCCTGTCAAAAATAAAAATCATTTGTCCGCTGCACGAGTGTGTCCATTAAAAATGCATGGCAGAGGGAGCGGGGAGGGGGGGCCACTGGGGAGAGAAACTGATACTCGGCTTCTCCGGAAGGGCATTCGAGTACCAAGGTGGACAAATGGCATCTGGATGGAGAAAAAGAGGCGTGAGGCTATTCGGAGAAGTTCTTTATAACTAAATAGTTCCCTAAAATTAGGATAGTACAGTGTAGTATTGTTAGATTTCAGCTTTGGCAGCCTAACCTTAAAGCCGTACTGCGCAACATTTCACCCAGTAAAGAGTACGGGGAAAAAAAATCTTCAATGGTGTTTTTACATTTTATTGCCGAAAAAATACCTAAAAAATACATTGGCTGTGAACAGGCTCGCCTCTTTTCAGATCTGACTCATAACTTTTCTGGGGGCAGGACATCTCCAGCTCGTTTCCATGGAGATGTTGCTACTTTGCTTTATAGATAGCGAAAAAATGTGTTAGGCATACAGTACGCCTTATTCCAAATGCTTTATTTGTTAAACCATTAATCATTATTAGCATGTTTGGTATATGTTGGCATGTTTTGAGTTTTCTAACAGTTTTTCTGATCTTGTGACAGTATAGCAATATAGATCTACGAATTCTGCAGTGTGGCTTTAAACTGCAACACAAAACTGCAACGCCTGACGTTTGCATACACTGTTTTGAATTTTTCCGGCTGCGGGTCATGCTACATAATCCAAGCATTAACAAAACATGCCTGCAGTCTGACTGGGATTAGATGACCTTATTTGCATCAGAAGCAAGTATGAACGTAAAATGCCCCCTGAAAGCGATTAACCGGACTAAGTGGTTTCATCAGTCATAGGGGTTGTAATACTGATCTTCTTAGTAAGTGTCAAGCTCAATTGGAGCCACACTCAATATTAGATGAGACACATGCCATGTTCAGTAGAATCCATGTACATTATTCTGCTTTAAGAGGAGGTATTTGAACAATGATGCCAAATCCCATTTTATTGTTGAATTTGTTACTAAATGAAATAGAAATTGTATTGAAACATGAAGAGGGTTTGTTCGTGGCATTTAACCAAAACCGAGTGAATATGTAAAGCACTGGAGGTCATAGTTAGGAACTAATAACACTTACAAAAAAAAAATGAGTCTTGAACCGAGCCTGGTCCATATGACTGACAGGTATTTTCAACCTCTTCCCTCCCTCTGCTGCCCCATAATGAGGTCATATATTGCTTTGTAATATGTATAGTGTTACCTATTCCCTGTATGTGTAGGCAAAGTTCTTAAGCCGCCATCTGTACTTTGTAGTTTACATGCTGTCAACACAAACATCTCTGCATGTGGGTTACAACACAGCTACTGTAACTGACCTGCACATGTTCATGTTATTCTGCAACCACTATACCGCACATCTTCTTTTTTCAATTCTTTCAAATATCAGTACAGTATTATGTGAAGAAGTGAATATCGAAACCTTAAACTTTGACATACTCGTGAGGTTATCCAATAGGGTCTGTGCAATATCACAGACTAACAATGTAGATTTAAATCACACTTACCAAATCTTCTGCACCTACAGTTGTAACTCTCCTCCTCCGAGCTGTCAGAGCAGATGTGTCATTGCAGTCACCTGATAAATCTGTCCAAAACCTGCGAGACATGAGCGAGACTTGTGTTAAAATCATCAGCTGCAAAGTTAGTCTTTCACTGATTCCAATAGAGTTTGGGATCAAATAGTGTAAATCAAATGTTATCAAAGAAATCCAGCATCTTAAGGGTGTATAGAAAACATTGCCCATAGACCAACATTTGATAAAAAAAACACCTTTCATTTTTAAAATCACCATAATTCACCTCAGTTCATTTGACTTTATGTCCGTTTTGGTTTCATAGGGATTGGCCCGGTAAATACCAAGTTAAACATCTGTATTTTGACAGTTAAAAGGCAAACTCTCCCATATAACCTGACATGACCTCCACTTCATTATCAAAAAACTCCTCTATAGAGTGTTACAATGTCACGTGAGCGCAACCTAAAACGAAGCAAAGAGATGATTGTGCTTTGCTAAATACATCTGTAACTTTTTACATCTATGGCCTGTCCGTCTTCCTCTCACTGTTTTCTTTGCCTCAGCCGTGTCCATCTGCTTCCTATAACACAAAACCCCCTTACAAAAACTCGCACATTTATTCAACCAAAATAACACCTCTTTCCAACGCGGTAACTCGCCCCAAAGCTCGCTCAACGGGGTGGTCAAATCTGGACCTAATTAAAGCGGGGACCCCCTAAATTTCCTTCACACCCAGCTTGAGGAAGACCCCGAGATTAGAAGAATATTTTCCTTATTGCCAATTTAGCGTTTGCAAAAATTCCATGCGATGATAATTGAGCCCATGTGTGCTTGGTATTCGGGCAAAAATGGCACGTTGTTACAGCCACCAAGGTTTCAGCAATTTCGATAAGTCTACCTCTGTTTTGAGAATTATTAGGAGATGGGGTTTTCCTTTATGGTGGCGCATGCGGGGAGAGGGGCGGAGGCCTAATTGAGATCAAATAAACAAAGTCACCTGTGAGTGATTTGAGTGTATAATGAGACACGTGTTGGCTCGCTCAAGAGTGAAGGCCGCGCTGCATTGATAACAGCAAAGCAGGTGGGACTATGTCTGTCCATGGGGCCATGCGTAGACCTACCGGGGGCTCTTGTCCAAACACAGTCGTTGGCTCAGGATTAGCCGCTGCTGCTCATAAATGCAGTGACTAGACAGGGCTGTGTTGAGTTGCACTTAGCCAGAAAGATGTTCTCCTGGAGCAGGGGCGTCAGACTAAGGGGATAAAGGGTACTGTGTTACGCAGGAGGGAAGGAGAATCGGATTCCCTTCATGGACATACATAAGACCCATGCATGTGAACACGCATTGTGGCCATAGTCTCATATCCATCTGTTGTCCCACATTCACAAACACATCAGAGTACACGAACACTGTGTCAACAATGTGCTGTAGTCGGAGCTGGACTCCAATTTGGATCGGTGGGCGACAATGCCGTCTCCCAGACCCCTTAACCCCCACCTGAACTGAGCACATTTTTGTCATTTGTCATTACCCAAAGAAAAGCTTCTTAAATTAGCGACGAAAACGAGGATAAAAACGTAACAAAAGAGCGACAAAAACATGATGGAAAAGTGCTAAAAAAGGTACAAAAACATGACAGAAAAGCAACGATACAGTGACAAAAACATGAAGACAAAAAAAGGAATGAAAAATGGCAATAAGTTGCAAAAATGTGGCAACAACATGAGGAAAAAGATCTGTTTAGATGAGTTTTGCTGGTCTTAGCTTTCAAATTAAACGTTACTCTGGCCTATAGGCTTTAAGATTGTAGATTTGGGTAAAGCTGAACTGTATTGCGCTTGGTTAAGATGGACTTTAAGAGATTAAAACAACAACTGACCTTGCTTAGGTTCCGAGATCAGATATTCCCAAGCTGGTATGGGCAGGTGAAGTTGAGATGGACTGGCTGAGGAGGCTGGTGATTCTGCTGCTGGAGCGTTGGGCCTTTGGGCGAAGAAGGGTGACGGCACATAGCTGGAGTCAGAGAGGGTATTGATGACAACATTTGCCAATTATATGATTGAATACTGAATTGGTTAGACGTTTTCCTCACAATCTGTGGCTAATATTTGAAACAACCCTGTAGGAGTTTGACTGGTCTGCACATGGCACTGTATTTTTTTTTTCTGATGTGCTAATACCCAGGAAAAGAACTTGAGAAAAATGCTTCCCTCCTTTCAATGTGCAGGAGTCCAATTTTGAGTCATGTCTTCCTAATTGTAATAGACCAGAATCCACTAAAAACAGCACGTGGCTAATTCTTGCGCACACACAGACCCACAAATGCAGAGAGAGGTTTATGTGCATTAGAAACACTCACATAGCATACTCCGCGCACAGGTAATCGTGTCCACCTGGGAAAACATCATTTAGCCCAGCGCCTCTTCCTTACACCAACATCGCCCTCATACGGCATGTATAACTGGATGTGTGTCAGCGTGACCCCTGCTGACCCTTACCCGCGCTTTGATCCATAATTGCGCACGACTATCAACACTCGCTAAGCCTTAAAACAGCCCAATTACGACGCAGTGTTTGGAAGTCACTGCGTCTGGAAGATGGCGGAAAGAGAGAGTCAACTATCAAATGTATAGCAGAAGGAGAGAGGTGGGAGAGGTAATCTTTTGTGCTTCCGCAAAATGCCTTTAGAGACTCATAATATGTGGCATAAGATTGATATTCCTACAGAGAACAGGGAGACCAAAACTAGTTTCAAGTGCAAGTTCAAGTCACAAATTGGTTTGGCAGAACCCAAAATAAACCATATGTATAAATCGGATTGTAATCCCAAGTAACGTTGAGCAAGTAGCACACGTCTTTGTTTCAGAATAGAGGGATACATTCCAAACTACTAGACAATGAATTACTAAAACTATGCCTCAATGATCAAAAATAAAAATAAAAAGTTTAGGCTATTTAGCAGAGAATCGTTATCCGTTCTGTCAAGATGGCTTAAGTGCAATAAAATGGTCCATCTAGTCTAAAGGCCTTTTTCTTTTCTTTTTTTTTTAATAACTGGTGGCTGCTTCATTATTAGACACGTTGCTTTCCTGCCATCTACCGGCTCCATTTAAGAACAACTCATCGACAAAAAATATAGTCTGGTTTAAGACGTGTAGTGCGCATGTTGGACAGCAGAGGGCAGGATTGTCTAGGGCAGACGATATGTCTATAGAGCAGACTATTAATCGTAAAGGATAAGCATAAAAAAGGGAATTACCAAGCACTGATTCCGAGGGAGAACTATTTATGCAAATGATCATATTATGGTATTGGGCATAGTTATCCATTCTCTCTCTCTCTTTCTCTCTCTCTAGACCCCACAGGTGGTTTCTGGAGCTGGGGAGGCCCTGCCACTGCTGCTGATGTATGAGGTGAGAGAAATGTCAGCACTGATCCACTTGTGTTACACCAACACTCACAGATGGCAGATCGTGACACAGTGGCAAAGAAAAGGCAGGTTCACTGCAGGGTTTGAACTTTGAAGTGCATTAGGCCTCCATATATATAACATTTTAAACATCTTATCCATTATAAGGCCTTTCTGACCTTTCTGAGTCTATTCCCCTTCCTGAAAACTACAACCAGATCTAACAATTATCGGGGAAAACATATAAATATGTGTTGTTATTTTATGTTCATTTTTAGCTTTGCGGTTTAAGATTCAAAATGAGGATTTGGTTCACCATGCTCATTTTAAAATAACAACATTTATGATCAGGCTTAGCTGGTTTCAAAGCTCCTGGAAACCGGATATTATGTTGTGTATCACTGATACTGCTCAGGTTATTGCTGATTTCATGATCTCGTAGTTGCAAACATTCAACTTTTGTTTTCAGTTTGATTAAATCATTTGTGCTGCCCTAAGCTTAAAGCACTTATCGTTTTGTCTAGCCTGGTCGTTGAAGTCTGCTCTTTGTACTTCTTCATTGATCCAATTTAAAGAGAGGGAGAGAGAGGGTCTGGGCGGTGATGCAAAGGGCCACGTGTCCGCAGCTCTGCATAAATAACTGTCTGCTGGATGTAAACACAGCGGTCATAACCCAAGCAAATTAAAACAACTGCACTGGGCTGGACCGGCCCTACTACTACTGCATATACCGCGCCTTTGATCCTCCTTTACTCTCAAGACCTCGTCCAAGATCTGTTAAAGGCACCTTTTGACTTATATTGGAGGAATACTTTATAATTTTATTTTCTAATTATTGATTTATGTCAATATGTCTAATAAGATTTTGCAACTACACCCGCCACCTCTAATGTTCTTCTCTACACTAAGTTTTTCACACACAAAAAATGGTGGTATACTAAATATATCACAAATGTTATTTTCAAATGCACTCTGCCTCAACTTTAGAAACAATCTGAAGTCTAAGGTTTGTTTATGTAATGACATAGATGTCCAGTGCTATCTGTTCAGAAACAACAGAGTGAGGCTTATCTGTCTGAGCGCTTTGTCGGAGCTCTGCCTGTGTTATTGTGAAGAGGTGAGCTGATAGGAGAGGTTACTGCTCGGCCCACACACTAACAATCCAATACACCAGGTGTAAATGAGAAACATATAGTTTTATATTTACATTTAGACATAGACACTTGGACAGTCAGACAGAGTAAAAATACATCAGTACTTGAACATGATCTTTGAACCAGCAGAGATCGACAAATGCATTTAAATAAAATTTGTCATACAGGAACCACTATTCCCACTCAGAAAATGTCAATGTTAATGTCCTCTAATTTTGCAGCATCAGTTTGCATAGTCCATGATAAAAATTGGGTTTCAGGAGGCGGTCGTCCCACACAGTCTCGTCGTGTTGAGCATCTCCTTCAGCTCGCTCTCCGGTTTTCCAGCCACCATGAATGGCCATGTCTGAAAAGAGAGGAAAAAACTTTATTGATTAAAGGAAAAAAAATCATTCTATCGCAAATATTGGAAAAGTTAAAATTAATACTTTTGCAGTACAATTTTGAAAAGTAAACTAAATGTTAAATGACAGATGCACAATGGCAAGAGACATATTTTTTGTAGGTTATATTGTAATTATTTTGAGACTAAAACCGAAACATCCTATTTTTGTTTTAGCTAAATTATTACAACTAACAAACGTAAATCAAAAAACAGAAGAGGAAAAATTAAAATATCTCCACGCAGTTCTGAAAAAAAAAAACACCTTGATTTGTGTCGTAAATTAGAATACGCATATATAGCTCTTATTGCTTGTGCAAAGTTGCATATTGCGCGTAGTGCTCCATGCGTAATGTGCGTAAAACGTGCCTTGACTGTTTGATCATATTTGGTGCTTTAATCGGCCTCGTGTTCTCATTATACCACGTCTGTATTCATGTTGTTGAAGTTTCTGTATTATGCCTAATCTGTTGGCCTAAAATGACCATGTCTTGAAAGTTAGAACCAAGTGACAAACAATTATCTTCGAGATTATTACCAGGTTGACAGGGTGGATATATCCGTTTTCAAACTTGTCGTTGGCCAGTATCTGCCGGAGATGAGCGATGTAGCTGGAGGCCAGCCGCAACGTGTCCAGTTTGGAGAGTTTGGTGTCGGAGGGAACCCACGGCAGAGAGGTCTTGAGACGAGAGAAAGCTTTGGACAGGACGCGCATCCTCGCTCGCTCCCGTGCGTTAGCTGCGTTCCTCTGCACCTGCTTTCCCTCCTGCGGGGCAGCACCTTTGGTGGCCGCTTTCCTGGACGCGGTTTTCCTCCTCTTCCCCTGAGCGACTCTCCGCTCCTCCGCGAAGCATGCGCCCTCGCAGTTGGAGCTCTCCTCGGTGCTGTCGTTGGAGTCTTTACCGGAGGAGCCAAACTTCAGGATGCCGTCTAGGAGCTCATCGTCGACATCGCTGAGAGAGCCAGTGGACATGATGGACTGTCTCCCCGGAGCGGGTTATAACATCGGAGCTGCAGAGTTGGCGGGACAGAAGTGGGTAAAGATGACCACTCGACTGTGAACTTTCATGTACCGTGGCGTCAACACATCACGGATCAGTAGTTTTATGTTTAAGCGAGAGGGCGTTTCTCAGCTGGGAGGAGACTCGTGGTGGTCCAGGCTCCCACTCAGCTGGAAGGACGAACTGATTTTTAACATTGCAAAATATATATATATATATATAATAGTTTTATTTTATTTTATATATATATATATATATATATATATATATATATATATATATATATATATATATATATATATATATATATATATATAAAGACCCATGTTTCTATGAAAAAGTTTTGATTTTAAATGATCAATTTGACCAGCAGCTGTCATCAAAAGTATAATTCTTGTGCCAAGTTTGATGATCTCATCTTCTGATCAAACCAAATAGTGATGATTGTAATGCTGTTAATGCTCCATACTTCACATTAATCTAGAATGATCATGGTGGTTCCTCTCTGAGTGCCCATGTAACTTTCAGCACATCCGGCCCGTTAGCAGGACTGAGTGCCGGACAGGGGGGGTGGGGGTGGTGGGTCAGGTCTCATATACTGGCGCCTAGGTCCCCTCTGATGAAATGGATACGCAGCACCCAAAATCCCCTGTTTGGCCTTCCTCATCATTCCACACTGATGCTCTGCGCTCCGGCCTGGTCCCCAAGTCCAAACATCCACAGGCAGAGAGTAAAGGGCCTTAAGTCAGGGCTTTACAATGAAACAGAACACTCAGGATCTCCACAATGTTTACTGAAAAACACTTTTTCCAATTAGTGCCCCATTTCACCATTAATGTAGGCCTTTAAGTTAATGCTGAAAAAAAGCCATTAACTTAGAGACCAAACTAATTGTAGTAAAGACCCACAATTATATAATACTTTATCATCCTCTGTATTTTTGATCCATCCTCCATTATATAACTGTTTACATATACTTTTTTCTACTTAATAGCAATCTTTTGGCACAGTTTTTAACATTTCCTTGACTTTCCTTAAAGCCATATTGTGTAACACTCCCAGTAAAAATAATAATAACAAAAAACACACCAGCTCCTTTCCATAGAGTGTTGCTGCTTGGAGTTATATAGACAAACATATAGTTTGACATTGGGCCCTCTTCATGTTTATTAGTGCAGGTATTGCAATGTGGAAGCTTCTGCAGTGTGGCTGAAACTGTAAGCCTTTGCTATCTGATTGTGAAGTCAGTTTTTTTGTGTGCGATATACACTCCTGCACAGCTGAAGTGTGTGCCACGTTAAGAGGTGTGTCTCTGGAGGATTGCCCTTCGACCTCGCTGCTTCCGGTGTCTTCTAAACAGGCAGCGGTCCTTGCTTTTGCTTCACCACGATGATGCCATAAAACGGATAAACACATAATCACTGGCGAACTGCACTTGTAAACATCGGTACTTTGAAGTATTTCTAAAAAAGACATAGTAAACTAAATTCCCATCTCTGATAAGTGATGGTTGCACAGGGAGAGTCAGCACCGCGGGCCTGGTCTTGTCTCGTGGGTGGGCTCTGAATAAAAGCACTTAGCGGAACAGTAATAATAGATTTGGCCAGATTAATGATCACTATTGAGATATAGGAGTTCAAGATTAGGCAAAAGTCAGCGAGGGAGGGAGCGATGAACTGAAATACCCTGTTATTGTTGTTGCAATGTGGTAGAAATATGCTTTCAGTAGTTAATGCGGTTCTATGAAAGTCAATGACAAAATGTGCAGTGCCACCGTGACAGAGAGCAACAGGTGGAGAGGAGGGGGTGGGAGTGTGGGCACGATGGAGACAGACAAAAGCAAGGGTCCCCAGCAGTTATGGAAGGACATTGTGCTAATTAGCCGCTCGGGGGTCAGAGGTCAGGCCAGTCTGTGTGATGTCACCACAAAGGGACAAGTTCCAGATGTTGTTCACACGGCCACCGAAGAGGACACCTGATGCCATGGATCATAATCATTTCACACAGCATTTCATGGGAAAATAGTTACAAATACTACCGTCTGCTATTTGGATGTCCTATGTTTTCAGATATAAACCTGTGTGCGCTTTATAGCAGTATTAGATGGTACTAGTACTATAGTTACAGTATAAAAAACTGCAAAAGAAAAAAAAATGCAAAAAAAAGTTGAGTCATATACTTATAGTAAAACTATTAAAAAAAAACTATAAGACTATAAAACTATAAGACTTATAGTCTTATAGTTTTAAAGTTTTTTTTAGTTTATTATTTATTTAAGTTATATATTTTATGTTTCATGTTGCATGAAAAAGGAAATCCTAGTCTGTTCACTAACAAGGCAATAAAAACAATTCTGATTCTGATTGAGTTAGTATTTTATTGTTATGTTGTTTTATTTTAATACATGTTGTAGCAACTTTCCACTATGTAAAAATTTTTCTTTTTTATAGATTGTTTTTATTATATGTTTATTTGAAAGGGACAGAACAAGAACCATTGTTACAAATAACCGATGCCATGTTCATAGGCCATAAAGCAAACAGCTAATTCGCAGACCAGGTTCCTAAGACATAAAAATACATAATATTTACATAAGTCATTACATATAATACATATTACAAAAGATTTGCAGATAAAGTTTTTAGGGGATGTCTTGGGCATTTCACTATAGCTATAGCTCGAGGGTTATGACAATTACGGTATGTCAAAAAGCAATGAAAAAAAAACAAAACTATCTATTAATAAAAAAAACACATTGTATTGCTTAAAAATTAAGCAACCCCAGATTGCCCAATACTGATTTACTGATTTAGGGAACTTGACTGTAAATGGTCACCGCCATTCTTGTTTAAAAGACAAAAAGGGGGAAATCTGAAATTTCCAAACGGGGCTTAAGGTTGAGAAAAACATCATTCATCTATGTCTGAGCACTGCAGTTGTCTGTCCCTTATCACAGCCGCACTCCCCCAGCAGCACAACAGACACTTGTGCACAATTTTAACACACAAACAGTGTTCTGCTCAGTTCAAGTACCTCTGAACATCAGCCTGAAGTAAAAGAAGTGAACAAGAGGTTGTGGAGAGTGCAGAGATACAGGAAGTGGCAGACAGGGCAGACAATAAGAGAGAGTTATGAACATCTTTATGGGAGTAGTGCGATCATAGGATTTTTCAATCGCCGCACAGTGCTTTGATATTTGGTGACAGGGACATCCGGGGGCAGACGGCCTCAAACTAAGACCGATTTTGTGTCACTATACAGGTTAATGACCTGGAAGTCTTATAATGTGAGGGAGTAGCAGTGGACTCCTTGAGAAACCTTGAGAAATCAAAGTCTAGCGGACCATGATGATTATAATGACCAGTCAGTTAACAGTACATGGTAGCTAATATCGCATATACGTAGTTTTTAATACTGAAATGGTCGGAATATTGCTTTACCTCAGATGCCTCGATATTGTCTTACGTCTTATTAGCAGATTTTGTTTTGTGTATTCGAAACGAGAGCCTGTCTATGTCTGAGCCAATGGGACAGTCCTGGTTTTGGAGCTGTTAGACTCTGGTCTGTGTCACCCTAATGTAGGCTTAGAGTTTATAAACAGAGATGGGAGAGGAAGCCTGCTCCTGTCCTGCATGGTACAGACTATGTGGGCCTGGACTGTAAATCCTTCACTAATGTCTGTCCCGGGCCACGGTGGGTCTCTGCATGGTCCAGCTCTGGTCTGTGTAGTGGAGTCTAGACAAAACAAACTCTAAAACATGCAACCACTGAAGGAATCCGCAGTTTCTGTCAAAGCTATATTTCAAAATCCAGAGATAGGCCTACATGTCCTGCTTTTCAAAATGCCACCTCAAAACTAAGAACCTGTTCTTTTTCAAAAGTGTTTCTATCATTTAAGCTGTAATTGTCCTTATTGATATGACATTACAGTCCGTTTAAAAACATGCAGCTGCATGCTATGGATGTAAATTACACTCAAATTAACAAATTTAACATAGATTAGAGTGTTTATTTGGCAGAAATGGTCTTAACCCACACCTAATTATCTCCCTGCCTCTCTCTGCTCTTTCATACCTGATCCGTCAGACTGTTACAAAGTGGCTGATGATGGAGGCAGGTGATGAACTGGGCTGCGCCCTGATTGGCCCGATCAGGCCGGGCTCTTTGATCTCCTTCCTCCTCATTTGTCACAGGGAAAGACAGGTGTGGAGCAGTGATGTCCCAAAAAAAAACATCTAAAATGTCTAAATGGTGGAAAGTAAACTGACATACACTGCAAAAGCTATTTCTCCAGAAGGACGATTGAATCTTTTCTCTCTTTTAAATATGCTGTAAATAAAAATATGTCTTGATAAATTCCTTAAAGGGTCTATAAGGAGTTTAAAAATGTTAAAACCAAGTATTTTCATCCCCCTACATGTTCCAGCCATGTCCTAATATGTAGAATGAGCTCAGACCTGTTCACCACAACTGCCTCTAAAATCCTGCACTGTCACTCAAAAAGGTGTTAATTCGGTCCGAAGTACCGCCATGCACACGCTTAATATAGAAGCTGCAATTACGCATAAGACCTGAGGTGGCAGTAGTGAGCATAAACTGACTAACTTGCATCTAGCCCCTTTAATGTTATTTTTTCTTCTACCCAGAGCGGGATTACGGGGGCATCAATTTAAGAACGGGCTCTCAGACTTCCCTCACCCCACACACATGTCCAGGGCCCTTCCAGAAAAGATACTGGAGCCACCTCGACTACTTCTATTGGTGAGAGTAAAACTGCATTCAAGAAACAGTATTACATCAGAGTATTTTGTTTTGACAGATTACGTCAGATGCAATGTTTCTATTTATCTGGGCTTACACATCACAACACACATCAAAACTAAACTGTTTCGGTATAATTTACTGTATTAGAATTGAGTCTCATGATCATGTGCCAAATGCCTTGAGTCCATCTGTATTTAAAGATGCATTACTTTTAGCATTGGCAGATGACATGCACTCTTATCTCTGTACTCTGTTAGCTCATAGTGTTCACTCAAAGAAACACACATTTATTATCTCGAGGTTGGATGTTGGGTAGTTACCACAGCTCCTGGTGCAAAGGGAGCCAGACCTTATCAAACTGCAGCACAGATAGGAGCAGACTCCACTCCGCGTGCGTACACAGCTATGCATGTTTCATATTTCTCTGCATGAGGGGGATCACTGTTCTCGGTGTCTAGATGAACAAACTCCAGGCTCATATGAGATACACCCACACAAACCTGCCTGTATCTGCGGCTGATAGGCAAACATGTGTTGACTGGTTACCCTGCAGGGAGACCTGCATTACGAATGTCCGGCGCTCCCCAGGCCCGCAGGGAACCCTCGCCCACACTACGCCCCCAGAACGGAGCCTCTATCCGGGCCGTTCTCCTCGCACTCCCCCCTGGAGGAGTGGGCCACTGATGCACATGGAGGGAGCTTCCACAAACAGAAACACTGACTTGTACATGGAGTCTGCTTTAGTAAACCCTCACATACTAACAGAGAGTGACAGATATAATTCCTACAGAAAACATCTCCCACACTTGTAATATTAACACAAAAAACAAGTGCTGGGATTTGTCAAGTCGAGCTGACAGTGCTGTCGGCCGTCTTAAAGTAATGCAAATAGCGTTATCTACTGTATCCACAGAGATATTGGCATGCCCACAATCCACACTTAATGCACAAATGAAAGAACGAGCAGCTTTACATTTCGAGTTTAATGGTAAAGTGGTTAGTCAATGTAGTCATAATCGTAGTTGTAGTAACATTAGAACTGTGGTAGGCTTGCAGAAGAAGTAACAAAAGCTTATTATTATGACTACACCATATTAAGCAGTTGTAACACGTTCATAAAGTATTGGTAAATACTTAATTCTTCTTTTAAAGGGACCATACGGAGTGTATGTTAAATCTAAGTATTTTCCTCCCCCTACATGTTCCAGCAATGTCCTAATGTGTAGAATGAGCCCAGACCTGTTCACCACAACTGCCTCTAAAATCCTGCACAGTCACTTAGAAAGTTGTTAATTTGGGTCCGAATTGCCGTCATGCACGAGCTTGATATAGAAGCTGCAGTTACGCGTAAGACCTGAGGTGGCAGTAGCGAGTATTATATGGCAAACTTGCATCTAGTCTCTTTAAGGAACATTTGAAACTGTCCTAATCATTTCTTAATCATATATTATTATTATTATTTTAACCACTTAAATAGATGCTGCCTATGTTGTTATAGTATCACTGTACAACACCCATAGAAATAAAAAGGGGACATTCGATCCAAATGTACATGGACCGTTGGCTAGTCCGGGAAACTTTTCAGAGTCCATAGGCCTGCTCAATGTATTTTTCCAATAGCTGTTAGCATTAGCCATCAATCATCACAAATGAGCTGAGCTAAATGCTAACTCATATTCAATGGTAATACTAATGAGTTTTATGGTCAGAGTTTACTCCTTTCCATTCCTTTATGTTTTACTTGTTAAGTTGCTCATATAGCCACTGTAAATATTACAAATAGTGTTTTGATTTGTGTTCACGATACTCCAGACGGTCTGCTGCTAACAGAATGTGCAAGTCAGATTTTATTCCCTTCTTTAACTCGCAAAAGTCTTAGCATCCGCAGACGTTTTGTAGATTTTGCTGACCTTAGCGGCACCATGCTCTCATCCTAATCTGTGTTTGCGAATATCGGTTCTCCCCTGAGACGCAGAGCTACCGGACACAGACAGGAGGTGAGGAGGAGGTGAGATAGGGGTCCTGATAAAAGTGCCCCTAATGCCAACACCAACCCTCCAGAGACCACCCCAAAAACCCCTGAACCCCAGAGCCCAGGGCAGGAAGCGGACAAGTGTGCCTGTGTTGTGTTAGCTCATTACTGCGTGCATGTGTTTGTTTGTGCGGCTGAGCTTCAGAGCGGCGAGTGTCCACTTAGGCAGAGGACAGACACAACAAGGCCTTACCTTTTACGCACACAGCTAACACATGCTAACTCATCAGTCATTTTCAATTACATCCTATATTATACAACAAAAAGTCTTAAAAATGTTGACCTGACTTGGACTTACACTTGGGCTGTAATGAAAAAAGCCTGATAGAAAGGGCTATATCCCGCTATCTTACCTATTGTTATTTTGGTTGTCTGTGTTGGCTCTCAGTCGTACAGGAGTCGTCCATCTTCAGTGAAGGTTCTTGAATCATCCTCTGTACTCTGTAGTTGGAGTGTAGAACGTTTTGCCTCTCATCCAAAAGGCTTCGTCAGTGGTAAATGCTAAATGGTCTCAACTTGCACAATATATCGCAAAAAATATCGTATCGCAATATTAGGTGATGCAATATCGGCATCGCAAGCGGCCAAAATATATCGCAACATCACTAAAGTCTTCATCTGACTGAGATCGACACATTTTTTTTGCAAACTCAGCCATAAAACAAACAATGTACTGCTTATAAATGTGTAAAAGTTAAAGGGGCAAGATGCAAGTTCGCCATTTTATACTCACTACTGCCACCTCGGGTCATATGTGTAACTGCGCCTTCTATATTAAGCTTGTGCATGACGGCACTTCGGACCTGAATTAACAGCTTTTTGAGGGACAGGGCAGGATTTTAGAGGCAGATGTGGTGAATAGATGTGGGCTCATTCTACACATTAGGACGTTGTTGGAACATGTAGGGGGAGGAAAAGACATAATTTTGACATTTTTAAACGTTTACTAACTTAGTTCAATTGTAGTCTTGTTTTGGTTCTGATGTATTCTTTCTTTAAGTCTTCTTTTGACACAATTTGCTGAAGAAAAAACAAGTTACTTCGTTACTTCATCGTGTTGAAAGGGTTTAGTGAACTATCGCAATAACATCGTTATGGCAACATTGCACATATTGTAAGTTGCTTCAATGTCGTTCAGGCCTACTGGGTGGTGACACATTCCAGAGCGAAAGGTGTTGCAGATTGCACAGTCACCAGCCAAACATGCCAAATTCTGGTTTAATTTAATTACATGTTTAAACTCTAAAGCAGGGGTCCTCAAACTACGGCCCGCGGGCCAAATCCGGCCCGCGAGGTGATTTAATCCGGCCCCCGACTTGTAGAGCACAAATCCCTGAGTATGCCAAAAAAAAAAAGTAAGTCTCTAGCCCATTCCTGTGCGGAGTTAGGATATTTTAACTAAATAACCAGTTTACTCATTCCAGCCACTAGGGGGCAATTTTTAATAAATAAAAAATAATTCCACAGGTGTCCAGCAGAGGGAACTTACATAAGAGATCAGAATATTAACACATTATAGCCCAGTGGTAAATGAAGTTTACCACCACAGAGTGTGGAGAGAATGAATAATGACTACAGTACTTTGAGAAACTTGTGAACAGGCTTGTAAACCACAATACAAGTGTAAGAAGTTATTACTTTGGTCACATTACATAATGATGTTTTATTTGAAAATACAAATAAATGGAAATTAAAACAAGAGTGTGAAGACTTGATTACTATTTTTGCAAACCACTACAGTGAAGCAAATATGAGCCTGAATCAAGTGTTGATCTTGTGGATTTAGTCGTGGGGACGACTGTGCAGGCGAGTAATCTCTACTTCACAAAGAGGCATTTTGGTCTGGGTCATACAATTCTATGTTATAGCCAACTCGGTCCGGCCCCCCATCAAAGTCAGGAACAATAATGTGGCCCCCAGAGAAAAAAGTCTGAGGACCCCTGCTCTAAAGTGTATATGTGAAAGTGGCAAATTGAATTGATTTAGTGGGCTTTGTGTGTGTATCTACCTGGATGATCTTCATTGACTTTAGCCTTCTGGTTTCAATTGATAAACAGGCTTCATATAATTAGATGTAGATGCATAGTTTTTTATCTTGATGTCTGATTTTACAACATAAAGGACAAAAAATAGATTGTATTGTCTATCGAAGTAGAAATTCATCTTTAGCTCAGTGACGCATAACAACGTCATGAGTAGGACAATACAGCAGGCCATGTTGAAAAATATAAAAATGATTAGATTATTAGTTCATTTCTGTGGCTGTTGAGTTTGGCCTCTGCTGCGTTCAGAAAGGACAAAAGAGTAAGTGTATTGCTCTCTGGAGTTTCAATGTTCACACTTCCTCTCGCTGTTCAGCTCACTCAAAGGCTTCTAATCCAGCTTTTAAAATAAGTTTAATAGCAGGGATTTAATTTATTGACCTTTATACGTACAACATTGCTGGCTTTGGTTTCAGTCCAGTGTGTCCTCCACATTTAAGTGAAAAAGTGTGTCCACATCCATCAGGAGGTGGTGGTCTTTATCTGTGCCGTGTCCCCCTGGATGCTAATTAAAGATAATAAACCTCTGGCTCATTTCTCTAAAGGTCCAAACTCAGCGTCAGCTCAGTCCTCTCTCACTCAGACACACATGCTCCGCTGAGGCCACACAACTGGACCTTCAAAGCTACAGGTGTGTGAAGAAATGTTTTACACGGCACTGAATGATATCAGTGCAAATGAAAAGTGTTAAAGGCCACACTGGAGAAAACTATTTAAAGAGAGCTGCAGGAGTGAAGAAGGGGAGGACGGATAACATAACAAAAGCACATGGCTGTTCTCTGCCGTGGAAGATACAATAAAAATGGTTTCGATGTGAACCAAATTAGGACAGCACGATGTAAGGGAAGAAAAGGGAGGAATTATGATCATCTATATTGTAGTAACAGTATATGAAACCATTTCACCACACTAAATTTTAATAAAACTCATACGCAATTTTTATTTTATCATAAAATTATGGGAAAGCAAGACTAAATCAGGACCTAAATAGTGACAAAAAGAATAGGAAAATAGTGTCTAGAATGGAGCTTTTGCAAGTTTTTAATTTAGAATAAAAGACTGAAGACCTGAGTGAGTGAGCAATAGCCAGGGGTAGACAAGTTTTCTCCCTGATCAAAAGAACAGGAGTCGAAAAACCCCATTGTGGCCCAAAGTAAAGCATCAAGCTCAAAGTGCCATGCTGAACATTGATAGGTGTATGAATAATGGACAATAGACATACTCTTTTATTGTACTCTTATAGAATGGGGCAGACCTGTTGTATGTTTATATTTTATTTATGTTGTCTATGTGTATTGATTTGTGGCTGCAGCATGGGTGAATATAGCCCAAGACAAATGTCCCACTTGTGGTACAATGACTTTTATCTTATCTTATCTTCTTTTATCTCATCACTTGTACAAATTGACCGAACAGGAGGTTTGGTAGAGGCCTCCTATGAATGTTGAAGGAATTATTTAAGTATTGTTGGTTGTACTTTAACAGGCATTTGATTTTTCATTCAGTGCTGGTGGGGCCATATTTTGCCCCTGGCCCCGACGTTGCCTACCCCGAGCTCTGTAATAACATGTACCTATGGGTTAGACACACAATGGAATAACTTGTATTAGTACTTTGTAGGTGCATTATGTAACAGGACTTGGGATCCTTAGGGCTAGGGCTTAAGGTCAGGGTTAGGGTCAAAGTTATGTCTTATTACATTATGTACCTACAAACTACAAATACATATTACTCCATTGTGTATCTAACCCATAGGTACAAGTTATTACACACTGTTACATTACATTGTACTAAATTTAGTAAGGTACAATGTATCAAGAGTACTGTAAAATAAAGTGTTAAACCGAGAGTTGCTTAATATAAAAACCTTAGTGAGTGATGATGTTACCTGATTTTCCAGGTATTTTGACTGAAACAGGAAGTAATTAATGATTTCTTGTCGGGTATTAATTGGAGGAAAAAAATGCTTCATTTCTTCTCGATGTGTAATGCCATAATACCATAATAACTACACTCAACACTTTACTTGTTGTTACCCATAGTCACACACAAACACATATTTATTTTAGCCGAGAGACGCCGAGTCTGTGAGCTTTTTATTGAGCAAGAAGATAAAAAGGCGGTTCTGCTTTGTGTCCATTAGGCCTAAATGTCCAGAGGAGCGTCTGATGAAATGGAATAAACTGTTGTGATTATCTCCTCTGGGCGGCTGTGGGGCTAGAGCCAGGGAGAGTACCGCATGGACCCACGATTACTACGACTGCATAGACACTCACTGTAGTACTGCGCGGTGGTACTGCCAAGGTCTGTATTTACGCCTAACCATAACACAGTCGGGCGATAATGGCTGATGGGACTGTTTTAAAAGGAACGTGTTTGGACAACCCCCTTCTATCCCTCCATAGGGTTTTATAGCTCCTGTTCATCCATTCACATCAACGAACACAAAGTAACACATAGTTTTTCTGTTATACTGCATGCAGCGTATTTGTTTTGGCACTGCAGGAGCTGCCTTATCAGCAATAAAGCAACAGCGGCGGCTTGTTTTCCCTCCAAACGAGCATCCATGTTTGCGTAAGATATAAAATGCTTTTCCAAATATGTTAAAAAACAAATCTAGAGGAGGAAGATAAACAGAGAACAAAGCCACAGTGTTAATCGCAGTGAGCACTTTCCATAATAGGGAACGTCTGCAACTTTTATCAATTCTCCTCTCATTTTTAGTTTAAAACAATTTGCGATAAGAAGATGTTCTTGCCATGGTAATGTTGCTTGGTTTAATCCAACTTCAAGGAAAGAAGAGGACAAAACTATTTTCAGAGAGTGATTGCTAAAAGGTTTATCCTTAATTGTCAATTCATCCACTTAAAAACAGAATTTGAGAATGTGTTACTCTGAAACCATTGGTGCAAACTGAATATAAAACCCAAAATATCAAAATATGTACACAATATATACAAGATGTAGTGTCCTTGAGGGCCTGGTGCAAACCACTGTTTGTGAATGCAGGTGTAAGCAGAGGGAGAGAGTTCAGCTTCAGCTGCCTGATGGTGGATGTAGCTGTTCTTCAGTCAGCTGGGCCTGTTCCGGAGATTCCAGTCTTATCCCAGACGGGCCAATTTGATTTGCAAAACTTATCAAGAGGAATCGCAATAGACCACTTTGTAACAAAAAAAGGACAAAAAGATTTTAATGATTGTTTGTCACTAAGCATAGCAATTGTACATAGTATCGGGAAAAATGTAGGTTCTAATGGTATAAAAAAAAAAGGTTTTGAAAGCAGGTACTGACATTTTTTTTATATATTTAGTGACAACGTTTTGGTGCCTGTTCGGTCCACGGACCGCATTAAAGGAAGTTACTTGGTTGTTTCAAATACAAATACAAAAATCTTTAACGGAATAAATGAGTATTACTGTTCTGTTTTACGCTGCTATGTGACAAATATTTCAGTATAGGTATTGAAAAAATGTATCATTCAGGTATTGGTATTGAAAAACAAGTATCGCTGAAGTGCTGGTATCCAAAATAAATATCCCTAGTAATACCATATCAGCCAATCACCTTCTGGAAGCCCAGAGACTGTCAGTGACGTTAGCACCTTAGTATGAACTCAGTGTGGACATACGTCAGTCTAGGAGATCACCATCAGTTAAATGTAAGGTATAGCATGCACTCTTACTGTTTAAAGTCAGGCCTAAAGACAAGTTGGTTGCTTTAACTTTTCATTCTGTTTTTAGGTTGGTGGCTAAGTATGCTTTCTGACTGGACGATAGGCAGTGGATGGTCATCTTTTCAGGTAAAACGATTAAGTCCATATTCGATTTGTTTACTTCATATCTGGTGAGTGGTGACTGGTGATATTTGTAAAATACTGAACTTGGCCTACCTTCACTATGATCTACTCACTTATTGGAGAAACTAAGTGGGTGGCGCAGCAGTAGGTTTTGGAGGACATTGTTGCTGATGTGCTGGCGTGAAGCTTTCTCAAAACAGAGTAAAGATCGGAAATTCAAGCAAGTGTAATGGAGGCTATATCTGAGACTACACTTGTAAAAGACAAAAACAAATTGTACCCAGACCCTTGGCTTTACAAGTTTGGTCCGGAAACAATACAACAGATAAGTCCAGTAAACTCCCTGAACTCTGAAGGAGGACACGGCCCGCCAGTGTTTTTTATCCCCACACAATATATCTGACACAGCTTTATGGGCCTACACTTAAACGACTTCCTGTAGAGCCTCCAACATTGGGAATTAAGATCTTCCTTGTTTTATTCCTCTTTGTTTTCTCTTTGAACTATTCCTGAACCGTTGCTGTTACTTTTTCCCATGTTCTCACACACCAGGGGCGGCCTCTTTGTGGAGGTCTCCCGGTGTCCACCACCACCACCACCACCACTTACATTGTCTTTTGGAGCGACTGTAAAGCAAAAGCTGCTTGAACATGATAAGTATTCGACCCTGTTCGCGTATCCATTTGTGAATCCTATTCTCTTTCTTTGCATGACTAAGACGGGGTTACTAATGAGCGCATGTTCGGATGATGGAGCCTTTTTCCAAGAATCTTTTCTCCCAAACGCCCGTGGCCTTTGGATGACTCCCCAAGGAGACCATTAATTCAGATATCAGTTTGAGTGTGTGTGGGCATGTGTTTGTGTGCACAGGCGAGGAGATATTCGCTATAGTTGCATTGTCGTAGATCACAGACAAAATAATTAGCAATGATTGCGTCTGCTTTGCCGGTGAATAGCGACAGTTTATGCAGGGGACAAATTGGAGCGGACATAAAGACAACAGGCGTTATCACTTGTCCCCCTTCCTATCATCTCTCCGCACCTCGGCCTCAGTCTGCACCCCAAAACATCCTTCTGTGTCATCACCTCCACCCCCGCCTCACCTCTCTTCAGATCCTACACAGGGAGAGACTCTGGGGTTTTAGACTCACATAAAAGACACTAATGATTCAGTTTATTCAGCTGAATTAATGTGTTGATGTATGATGAGTGTCTTTGGAAGCCTCTCCGCTACATCGGTAGAATAATGATTCCATTGTGTGTACTGTAATATTGCGTTTCTCAACACACATGATTTATAATTATAAACCAGTTAGATGATGTGGTCGCTAAGGAGTTCAAGTTCAAGTTTATTTATATAGCACAAACTAATTCCTAGCTTTCCTAATGCACTACAACCATCCTTAAAATCCCTGATAATGTGGTACCCTATCCCAGTGTATTCAGCTACAAAAGGGCAGATAAAACACTTCTTATTTTTCCAACAAATTTTCTTAAGTTTTTCCTTCGAAATTTTCCATATTTTTCCCATTTTTTTTCTTAAATTACCCTTCTTTTTTTCCCTCCCTCAATTTTTCTCCCCAATTTGTCAAATTTCCCCCCCAATTTCTTTACCAATTTTGTCCCTAATTTTCCCAGTTTTTCCCCCCATGTTTTTCCCCACATTTTTCAAAATTTTCCCCCCAAATTTTTCACTTTTTTTTTTCACTTAAAAAAACGCTCTTGAGGCAAATGGACGACCATGGAAAGATCCAAAGGTTGGGAACCACTGCCCTATCCTACGCTTCCATGACACTGACGCATTCTGCCCCTTCTCTTTGTGTCCAGGTGTGTAATTGAAGTTCTTTGTGACGACCTCCTCATGATGCCTTCATTGACCACTGGAAAAGTGTGTGTGTTTTTTCTCTGTCGTTTGTAAGTTGCCTATGCAGAACAACTCTTCCACATTGTTTTGGCCGTTTGTTTCGGGAGCGCTCTGTTTTCCAGTGACAGAGGAAGAGTCCACTCCACAAAGATTACACAGCTCATGCTCTGTCCAAACACTGCTGCAGTGTGTCCTGGCCGCAGCGCAGAGGCAGAATCGTATTGTTTGTCCAATGCTGTCAATGAGTGTTTTCAGAAGTAGTTTGTATAATTGGAAATGCCTTGATGTGATCTCATCTGAGGACCAGTTGACTCTTTTTTTTCTCTCTTTCTGTTCAGTTGATTAATAAAAGTTCAAATCAAACCATACTAATCTCCAGGTCAATGTGAAGATTTTTCCTGAGAATTTCTCAAAACTGAAAGAACAACCAAATCTTTTACACAAGTACAACTTCTTCAAAATGCATACAGTACATTTCCAAAGAATATGTGTGTATCACCAAATAAGAATGCTCCGCCTGGCTTGAATTTGACTAGTGACACATGTAAAAACAGCAGGTGCTTTGGGTGCTAAATGTGAAAAGATAATTCTGAGAGCGGCGTCATCGTTCCTAAGACTAGTCTAAACATAGCTTTGGGCTGAGTAGCATAACATTTGTGCAGGTGTGTTAATATTAGGCCAGTAAATCTTGTGTGATGAGTGCCGCGGTGATAATCCCTCTGTCTTCTCTTTGGCCTCTGCAGCCGTTAATGAAGTGACGTGGACTGGGCCGTCAAATCGTTGCTGCCATTTCTTTTCATTAAGTCGGGAAATGTTTAGTCTTGATCCCCTTTGTTAAATGTTATGCATAGGCAGCTGACTTAAGTGTTTTTAGATCTTGTTCCAATGTGATTTTATTGTGTGTGTGAATTATGTGGGTTGAAACAAACTCCTGCAATCAGTGACCCAAGGGCTACCTGTCATGCTAACCTCTACCCCTGTCATGTATAGATGGCCTGAACGTCCTTCCCTCCATCCCTGACACTACTTTTTGAGAGGCTTCTCTACCTGCTCCGGTACATCTGTAAGCATGTATAACTTCATGTGTGCCCCTGATGTGTGTCTTGAGCGGTCCCCCGTAAGAATGGCCTGTTATAAACACGCGGGTTGTTCCCACGTCTCTGTTTACACTGGGAGACCCCAGAGAAGAGCTACGACAGCACTGGATTCCCTCCGCTCCGCCAGCTCACACACCATCAGTCTCTGTCCCGTACACTGCACATACCACTTTTACAGTAGATCAGATGCTACATACTGTACATAGAGTAGGACATGAACACTGCTGTTTATTTAGAGTGATTTTTAGTGATAATAGTAGTCATTCGTTTAGTATAGTTGAGAAGGGGGCAAACTAAGGCCTGGGGGAGTGTATTTTTTCATTGCAGTGTGAGTTTTCAGGGCCTTCTTAAATGCACTAAACACTTGACTGCAGTGCACCCTTTTATAATCCACAATGGTGCTCTCTGTCACTGTGATTTGCCCAAAAGGCACGTATTGTTTTCTTTTAATGTGACTCCCCATCTTTTCGCTCCTATTCTCATCTAACAAAAGCATCCAGCCAGAGCTTGAGCAACCCTTATTCGGAGTTCCCACAAAGGCATCAAACCCTGAAATATTTTACAATGCTCCGGCAGGGTCTGTTAGAAGCTTTAGTGTGGATCTCTAAGTCCACTTGATTTAGATGTGTGATGTGCGCCCAACATAAACACGGGACAGCGCTCCTGATAAACATGGATAGTTTACAGGCAGAGGTGAGGTCAGCGCCACAGCTCCACATGGACTCGTATGTAGTTTTACCACAGGCCATTGGTTAAACTCGACATGTAAAGCTTTGGAAAGTTTCACTCGCTCAGGCATTTTAAGTAGTTTTACCAGTTATAGGTATTTTTACTCAAATAGTTCTCTATCCACTGTATTTTGGATGTTATATAATACACAAACATCATTCAAACACAAAGACACAAGATGGTCATGTGACTTTTGCACACCATCTGATTGGCTAGCTTGACTTAACTTAAGACAAATGGCTATTGCTCTGCCTGAAGATTTTTCACTTTTATCGTGGTGCACAGTGCAGGGCTGATATTCACTCGTCTTATCCAAGAAAAATGCTTTAGATTCCATACCATGTCTATAATAAATAGTGGTTGGCATTGTTAAATTATCACATATTTAACACAGCGTTTGCACAGTCCGCATGCTCTCACATAGACATAAGGAAATGTAACAAGCTCCCCTCTGCAATTTTGAGCTTAGGTGATCCCAGAGCTTACACTAAAGGAGTGGAAGGATGGTTTATGAAGAACCAGAGATGTGAGCACTGACTTATACTATTTCCTAAGATTAAGAACGTGCTTGAAAGTTCTTTTACCAAGGACATGATGTAAATATATGTTGAACGGCTTGAGAGGCTGTAGTGTGTCTGTGTATGTGATTATTGTAGTCTTTTTTATGAACATGAAGAGATCAATATGTTTCAGACTTTGTTATGGATGTTATGGTGATGACTGAATGAATATTTGCACTGTGTATATTGTACTTTGTAACTCTGCCCTTTCCCCCATAGGACTACGGATTATTATGATTTTATATTTATTGGTTTATTTGGCCGGGTGCATGTTAATGAACATACATGGGTCTCATGCATGTAAACACACCACACCAGATTGTAGCTAATTTTCATCCTTCCTCCACTCTCAAACACACTGTCATTCATCCTGGGCTATTGTACATGTTTTTAGTGGTCGGGGAAACTGGAGTACATGGAGGAAACCTAAGCAGACACGGGGAGAACATGCAAACTCCACACAGAAAGGCCCTGTCCATGTGGGAATCGAACCCGGGACCTTCTAGCCGTGAAAATAGTCTAAAAACATGTTTTCAGAGGAGTTACACAACCTAGTTTTTAGAGAGGTGGAATATTACTTGTAAGTACTATTACTTGGAGTTTACTTTCTCCTATTATGTAATTGTTGTTAGGCTAGTTATAATTTCTTCTGAACTCCTGACTAAATCTTTGAGTTGAAGTAACTTTTATTTTTATGTCCTTGGATATTAAGGACATACTATATGCACATCAACTGCTATATTCAATGCCACTCTTGATGCCTCCCTCCCAATTTATTGTGGCCTGGGACTGACACAAACAGTATCTGAAAGTCTTTATGACCCCTTTCGGCTTGACAGTGTATTCGTAAGTTGCTTGACAAAGGCCATTTATATCAAATACACTTTTCTTTAATGGATGAAATATCTTGCCTTTTGCCTCGTGCACTTTTTCTCCTCCACACTTAGACTAAGATAGGGAAGCTCCCTGTGATGGAGCGTCTATTTATCCAAAGACATATCTGACTCTATTAAGGCCTAAGTGCTCACATCTGTGTGTTTACATGCCGCGTCTTATGACCTAATCAGAAGAAGAGCATTGTTCCCCTGGGAAGCCCCTGCCCCAACCCAACCGGACTGTAAACATACTCCTGCGCCCTGCGTCAGCCGCACCAGCACTCACACAGGCACATACGCACCAACTATAACATGCACTAAATTCAAACCTTTATAGTAAACATCCCGGGACATCCCAACAAGGCTCGAGCGCAGAATGGATGGGAATAAGACCGCGAGGATATATTTCAATGTGGGAAGCCCAGGAGGATCCAAGAGCAATATGGTAACCAGGGAGGACGAACAATAACAAAGGCTGAATCATAAAGAAGCTATTTTGTGTTTTATTTGGGGATGATCCAGCCATGAGAAGAGTGTTTCAATTAGAAAAGTGCCTATAAACCTTCAGTGCATAAATGAACACAAGTTATGTTTATATAGGCAAATATAGGCTGATGTGTTTTATTGTGTCTAAAAAACGTTGCATCAGGACTAAGTTCATTTTATACCCTAAATGTAGAATGGTAATAACATAAAATGAAATAAAATACATACAGTTATTGGCTATTGCATCAGAAAGAATAAAATCTAAAAAGATACCATCTCAAAATGTTTCATCCGAATTGTGATCACCTCATTGATCAATAATTTGTCCTCATTTTACTTCATAATTTTATAGGCTAAGCTCTTCTTCTGTGAATGTATGTTGATATGTATAGTTATTAAATCATTTGCCTTACTTTAACTGAAATGTTTCTATATTTTACCCTTCAACTTGAACGCTATGGCCTTAAAACCAAATTAGGTACTTTTTCCTAAATCCATAAACGTGTCAGTTTCATAATCTAACTGGAGCATTGAGCAAATCCTGGCTGACATTTTGGAATTGCATCCATTGACTAACTTCATTCATGAGTCACACAGCGGCTGTGTATTATCTCAGTGATAGCACAAACATTGACAGCCTAAACTGCTGGCCTTTGTGCTTGCTGCAGGTTTTCCCCTTTGTGGGTGACAATGAGAATCCATTTTAGAATGTATGTCAACGTTGCATAATAAAACTGATTTAAAAAGTGTACGTAAAATAGAAATAGCTTCCCCACACACTAAAAAACTCAAAATGTTCACCCTCTGTGCAGTTTTAAAACTGCCCTATTTTAATGCGCCACAAGGGGGCAGTGTTACTTGAGATATTCCCAAACAAAATTAGTCAAGGATTTTACATAACCTATAGTTTCATGCTTTGGGGCATTTGTTTATTTATTTGTAGCGTATAACCCTGCAAATACTAAAGCGAACTGATCTCCCTCAATGAACGCACGCTTTACTTGCACGGAAGTTGTTGCCAGCCAAGTGGTTGTGTTTTGTTTTGGAGATCGAACAGGAAACACAGCCTTCTCCAGAGAAAAGGGGTTTGTGCTATGGTTAGTGTACAATTCCTGTTTTAGATGCATTATAAGTGGTTCATGGCGAGATTATGTGGACCGGGAAAAAAATCTATTTGACAAATCTATCTTTAGCTTGCCTGCTCAAGTTTGAAGATATAAAAAGCGTTTTAGCTAGCTATGCTAATAACTTTTCATTCATTGTGTAGCTGCTTTTGTTGATGTCTACCGGGTATACTACTGTATATTTCAATTCTATTGATAGCCGTGTGGTTCCCGCGTTGTAATAACCTGTGGTTGTTTTCTTGTCGTCACAGGTTTTGAAATAACAGTGCAGAAAGTATTGCAGAATTTTGTTTGGCTAGCTGAGCTAATGGCTAACACCTCTTTTCATTAGAAGCTTTATTGTAGCCTTGCTTTTATAAAAGCCCTCGGCACATATACCTAGCAAATCCAACATTGTGATGTTGTAGAGTCTTTCTAAGCATCTTGCATTTCTGGACTGCAGACAGTTATCAACAAAACGTCTCCATAGCATTTATGGAGTTTACATTCTTTCTGTCACTGTGTAATGCTAACAATAAAGCTGCATATGAAGTTGTCAGAAATAATATTATCATATCAAGGTTAAAGGACAGGATGTGTGCAGTGTGTTTTTAACTTGGTAAAACTAAACTAGAGTTTTTTTTTAATATTCCAGCCCCTGGTGATGACAGTGGGGACTATTATGAGGCTGTAAAAACAAAACAAAAAAACCTCCCCTTCTGACCCTTTTTGTACTGCACACTTCCTGATGGATTCCAACAACGATGAGGCCCTTGATATTATTGTTACCAACGTGGTGGCGACTTTTAGGACCAGGTGCCACCTAAATTTGCGCACCATTGCTTTAAATGGAATCAATGTCATCTATAAGCCTGAATTTGGGGTAAGTGATTCAGAGCTCAGTCGTATGTCAAGCTTTATGTTTACTTGTGATTCCTATTTCAGAAAGTACTCATAAAGCTGCGCAAGCCCAAGATAACAGCCTCAATATGGTCATCAGGGAAAATCATCTGCACTGGCGCAACAAGGTAGAAAATAAGATGCATCTCGTATCAGGCCTACAAAGTAATAAGTTTAACCTTTCTAACATTGTATTGTTGTTCTGTCATCTAGTGAGGAAGAGTCCAAGTTGGGTGCTCGCAGATTAGCCCGCTATTTACAGAAACTAGGCTTTAAGGTGATATTATTTTTGCTGTTTAATTATATTGTGGACTTATTATTTCTTTGGGTAAAAAAATCACACTTTTGTCCATGTTTTATTCAGGTGAATTTTTCAGCCTATAAGGTCGTCAATGTTCTGGCAGTTTGTTCGATGCCCTTTGCCATCCGTTTGATAGACTTTACCAAGAAGAACCGGCCCATAGCAAGGTAATGGGCTCTGCATTCTATATTGTACTGTTCACTCACTTTGATTGTGTACCTGGTCATGTTGTGCATTCCAGCCTAACCATAGTAGTCATAACTAAAACATTAATTGTGTTGTATTGTGGAAGATTTATAATAGTTTGCTTGGATTGGGTGACCTCTTGTGGACACTCTCTGCTTCATTCTTTCTTCCATTTGTGATTATAGTGCATGACCAACTCAAAAGTCAAACATAAGCTGCATGTTTATAGTTTTGTTACTCTGTATGTTTTCTCCAAGTTAATGCATTATCTTTTCCTGTGCAGTTATGAACCAGAACTCCATCCTGCTGCCACTTATAGAATCAAAACTCTCAAGGCCACAATTCAAGTGTTCTCCACTGGCAGTATCACAGTCACAGGTACCCAAAACTACACAAAATAAAGCATTGTTTGCTAAGTATTGCCATGGGTAAAATAGTAGTTATTGTAAAGCGTAAAACTGTTGCTGTTCAGTCAGCCATCGCACTAACGGACCAGCAACAGTTGGTACTATATATTATATTTTACAACAACTGAAACAACCATTAACCAAGACAAGAATCCTGGCCTAAAATAACTGAACTTAATTATTCCTATCCTTGTCAGCTACAATGTAGATTCTACATGGTAAATTAATTCAACCAGATTACGATTTCACACTAAATGAATTTTGCAATAACCCTGTTCAGCTCATCCCTAATTTTGTGAGGCTGTCTGCATGTGGAAAAAAAACAAATGTTCTGTTGACCTAAGATTTGTTTGTTCTAAACCCACACCCTGTGCATGTGGTATTTGTGGTAATTGAGGCCACACCGTAATACTGTAGTCTATAACAACATGGAAATCCCTCTGTACTAACCTAATTCTCCCAAGAATTTCATAGAAGTAAGAGTTCATGGCCACTTTCGATGACGCAATTCAAGTAGAGACACAATTCAAAGTGAGACCCCAATGTGGGGACCCCAGTGGCCTCCATTATTTGTCAATGGAAGAAGTTCAAAACCACCATGACTCTTAGAAACAACTTTTTTGTGCGTAGATTCATTAGATTTTTTTAACAAAATGTAGGAAAAGTATAGGGGTGTGTATACTTTCCGGATGCACTGTACGTTGTCTGGGGTAAATGCCCTGCTAAACGTTTCCCACGTAAGCTAGAAGTTTGGTGAAACCCACACCAAACTTATATGTATATGTATATGTATGTATGTATAATATTATGTAATAAGTAATCCACACTTTTTTGTCCTCTTCCCCTCCCACTGCCATTTATTCTCCAGGCCCAAATGTACAGAACGTAGCTACAGCTGTGGAGCAGGTCTATCCACTACTGTTTGAGTGTCAGAAGCCTCTGTGTAAGAAATGAAGACTGGAAGAGGTACAGCAGGAGGGCGTGGCATAAAGACCTGTGACAAAGCACCTTAATCTGGGACCTGTTTCCTCACATGCCTCCACAGACAAACTCCTCACAAGCTTTCCATGTTTGACACCGGTTTATTTTAACAGCAAAACCATACATTTTTTCACAAACTCACTTGAAAACCACATATTTTAGCCCCAGTAGTCAACTCTGCACCCTTTATGAGCATAATACTTGGTTATTCATATAGGTAAAATTGTCAATGCCGCTGGGACATTTTAATGACAAGAATGTATAGCGTTAAAATATATTATGTGCCGTTTAATGAGAGAAACAAAAAAATAAGACGACTGAACACTTTTTTGTTTGCTCCAGAGTGCAACAAAATCTCCAAAGTCTAGTCTGTCATTTACTCTACTTCTTGGAAACCGTCCGTCAGTGAATAATAACCTCTTAAACTCTGTAAAATGTAATCATTCTATTCCCATTCTGCAAGTTTTTTGTGCTTACTTTAACTTTGATTATGCATTATTTTCCACATCTTCGAGGTAGTTGTGAAATAAACCATCCATATTTTATAAATCAAACCAGAAAGGCGTTCACTTAAATAACACTGCATAAATAGTTAAAACTGCATAACATGACTCAAGTGTTCACAGTGATAATGCGCAAAGCAGCAGCAAAGTCTTTGCTTTAAAAAAAAAAAAAAATTATCGGATGCCATTACCTGTGTAAATATAGTATATAATGTATGTGTAAGTGGTAATGTTGACTAAATGTTGTACATTGTTTTAATAATGTTTTATTGAGTGCTGTTTGAACCATATTTATGGCACTTATTCAGTATTTTGTATTTTCTATAAAAATAAAGTTAAACCTGTTAACGTGTATAAAAACATTTGTCTTAATATAGCAATGTCAAATATTATGGTTGACATTGCTTACAAAAAGTTTGAAATTCATGCTTAGATAAATGTATGTTTTAGAAAATGGCAGGATCAAATGTCTTACTGTGGTAATACAAAAATCACAAAGGAATGCTAATAAGGCGCGATATGATTATCGACTAATAATGGGTATTTAATACTTGGTCTTGTGTACTATAATGTCCATTTTCTTTTTCAACAGTGATGGGATGGATTCCCTTTTAATATTTAACAGTCTCACAGAAACATTACACAAAGTGTATGTAGAAACTGATGCAAAGAACTCGAGAGTGTGAAGTGGACCCTGAACATTGCTTTGTGGTGCTGGATGTAACAGTTATGGACATCCTTGTGGCCTGCTGGAGCCGCTCATAAGACACTCCTGAGTCGGTCTCTTCGTACACAGTCTCACCTCAGAGTAGTTTCTGAAATGGAATAAGTGTTTAGTCTAGTGTAAAAGCATTTTAAAGTTCTCTATCAGCATATTTACTTCTTAGCCAGCTCCTTGGAAATCTCCTCCAGAGTTTGGCCTTTAGTGTCAGGGACACAGAGAATGACAAACACCAAAAGAACAAGGCACATCCCTGAATACAGGAACAACATGGTGGGCAGCCCCGCTATTTCTGAAAAACAAATAATTTGCATCAGCATTTCTGATAAGTAGCTACAAAGTTTACCTGCACACGTTTACCTGTTACTGTTAGGAAGGTCATAGAAATGAGCAGGTTTGTGGCCCAGTTCACTGCTCCCACCACAGATGCTGCCCTGCCCCGGACACCCATGGGAAATATTTCACTGATCACCACATAGGCCACTGCAAAAACATACAAAATGCCTGAGTGCCTCAGGACCTTTGTCCTCGATAAGTTAATAAAATATTGTATTACTAAATACATTTACAATGTTTTTACAGCCACTTGCAGGTCAGGTTGACCCACTGCAGCGGCACAGCTCAGTTGCAGCGGCTCAGGAGTAACACCTTAACGCTATTTCGTTGTACGCTTGTACAATGACAAATAAAGCACTTACTTATTTACTACTTATATTTGTTATCATGGGTTTGTTCAATGTCAACTCATCATACTGTAGATCAGTGGTTCTCAACCATTTAGTTTGCGATCCCCAGTATAACAGTCGTCGTTGTTACAAACCCCCCACAGGGCACTTTTCTATTGAAGATACGTGGGCCAAATGCCTCCCATATGACCTGGCAACCTCTGAAATGATCAGAGAAGCCCATTTCAGGTTGGTAACCACTAGATGTAGGTCAAGGAAATAAACTGCTCTGGCTGGTTAATCTGGTATTTCAGGTTTTGTGGTCAAATGAGTTTGACTGATGCAAAGTGAAATATAAATAATGTCTTGTTAATGTTTTGGCAGTGAGGAAGTGGTTCTTACTTGGCCCAAGACTGAAAGAGAAGCCCGCCACATAGACCAATAATGTGATCAGAGAAGCCCATTTCAGAGAAGAGGGCAGTGTGCGAGTCCGTTCATCCAAAACACTTTGACTGTTCTTTCTGAGAGTCCTCTGTACCTCCTCTGTGGCCCACGTGCTTGGGACAGTTTTCATATAGAAGGTGCCATTGTCCAGTTCAGCAGCAGTGCTGTTTATGTCCCACCTCCAGAGTGTATTGTTGTCCATAGTGTGGCTTTTACACAGGCTGCTGAGGTGAGTGTGGCTCTGGAGTGTTAATGTCCCCAGAGTGGCCAGAGACAGCCCCATGACTACTGCACCCGCACACAGGAAGCTCTTGGGGCCCACGCGGTCCACCAGCATCACAGCTGGAATGGTTCCGACTACTTTGACCACTCCAAAGCCCGTGGAAGCCAGCGTGGCTGCGTCGTCACTGGTGAAGCCCATGCTGCGCAGCAGAGGGGAGGCGTATGAGAGGATGTTGGGCTGACCAGTGGCCTGCTGCAGAAACACTAATGCTACACCCGTTAGCAGCCGTGCTCTCAGGTTAGCTTTGGAGCTAAACAACTCTCTGAAACTATACTCTGACTCCTCCTTCAGTCCTGCCTGGATGTCCCGCAGTTCCATGTCCATATCCTCATGTACTCCTCTCATTTTGCTCAGGACAAGCCTGGCCTTCTCTACGTTCCCCTGAGTAACCAGGAAGCGAGGGCTGGGTGGAAGAAACAAGAATGCCCCAAACTGCAGCAATGCCGGGGGAATGACCAGTCCAAATGTAAAGGTCCAGCCATGAGGAACGGCAGCAAAGGCATAACTACAGCTGAACCCCAGCATCACCCCCAAGACCAACATGAACTCATACAGTGTGATGAACAGGCCCCGCCTCTCTCTGGGGGAGATCTCAGCGATGTACAGACATGCTGCTGTCCCTGACAGACAGGTGCCCATGCCCACAACCACACGGCCCAGGGTCAGAGACACAAGAGACGTAAAGGCGATGAGGACGACTGTCCCGACCACCACCAGTGCAGCACTCAGCAGCAGAGAGCAGCGGCGGCCGTAACGGTCCAGGATGGGCCCTCCAGCCAGACAGATGAAGAGGGCTCCGACCACATGAGCACTGACCAGCACCTCCTGCTCCTGACAGGACAGAGAGAGGCTGCCCCGCAGCTGCAACAGCACCCCTGAGGTCAGCCCCATCTCATAGCCCAGCATCAGGCCGCTCAGGTTAGCCACCATGGCCGCAACCACCACACGCCAGCTACAGCCTGCACAGACACACAAATGTAGTTATTCTACAGAGAATGTGAAATAGTTCTATACTACACAGCTCCATATTTATCTAAAGTCATGCGACTAATCCATCATCCTGCATTTCTGTGTGCATGCAACAAAAAGTTAAGTAATAAGATACAAGGTGTGCTCCCTCCAGCTTTAATACAGTGCTGACTGAGCAAAATTAAAGGTCAGAGGTCCACTGGAAGAATGCTTAAACAGTCCTGTAGCTAAAGTCTGCAGGAAACACTAACTAACACTCACTAACTTCTACATTTGTAATTAGGGATACAACATGTGTAATAAACAACTTTCTGCAGATTGTTTTTAAAGATTTCACAAAATGTTGGTTGTGAGCCAGATGTGGTTTGCTTAACCTGCTACAAGTGCTTCATGAGTAATCAGTGCTTGAGACAGTGTGTGTGAGTTACCCTTTGAGCTTAATAGCCAATAATGATCAATATGCACAAAGTCACACTCACACTTTGTAGTGCACTGATTACACAGTCCAACTGATTGAAATAGATTGGTAAAGGAATAGTTAAAGTGCTAAGTTAAAGTCGGTAATTTATGTACCTATTATTACTTATTAACAGAGCCAGTGCCAGTCGTAATATATATATATATATATATATACTAATATTATATTTATCAAATAAGTACATTTTATTCCATAGCTTGTAGTCCAGTAAAGAGTTACACTTACACATGTGCACACAGTTACTCTAAAATCATCTACATGTGTGCACTGTTGCATTACCTGTCAGTTTGGATGGGCTTTGCACCTGGGATCCATCTTTAAGAGTTTCTGTGCAGGAGCTATCACTGGCCATCTTCTTCCTGGTCATTTCTATCGTCAGCAAACCCTGATAACAGCAGTTACGATTATTATGATTGCATTAGGCAATAATAGAAACTTTGAATTAAAGATAACACAATTCAAAATTACTTATATATATTTTTTTCTCATAAAACAATACATACCAGTCCTGGGGGTCTTACTTTTAGCAACTAACCAGTTTCAACATTGGCCCTGGGCACCTTATGTCCTGATCTGTTCCCTCTAAGCTGCTGAACGTTTGACTTAAGTGGTTACTAATACAGTTCTGCCCAGCTGCACATGAATAACAGGAGTATAATGAACGTGTTTATCAATCTAAATGCCTATGATATGAGTAATACCATGTTAGTACAGTACTGTATAATCCTGCCACGAATGACACAAAAACACCGGCATTGCAAAGAATAATACTAAGTTTTGTGCATAAACAAACTCTACCTATAGGGGCTGACCCACAGGCGCGGTTATGTCTCCCCAAAACTTGGCTAAACAGTTTGTCCCGGGACAGTGTCCTACCTGCACTCGGCGGCTGTTCGGCTCCTGTCGGCGTCAGGCTCTTTTCTCTATCGCTCCATTGAGACGAGCGTCACTTTTGATAGTAACTTTTTTCTTCTCTCTCAAGTCTTTGATTCGCTCGTGTCGGTGCACGCGCTCTGCTTGTTTTGGCGATGCATTTCTTTGACCCCGCCCATTGCTACTCGAACCACCAATAGGAGCAGTGTTAAGCACCCCGACGCTTGTGTCCTATTCGTCCACAGAAAATGTTCCAGGCTTCATTTTTTTGGTGTTAAATTATGACAGTTATAAATTGGCCTAATGGAAATAGAGAATATCTTGAGTGGTTTACATACTAGAACAACACCGATTCAATTGTTTGACTGCATTGTGGCTGCTGTACCAAGACTGCCATGAGGACTATCCTGTAATATTATTCAACACAAGTATTTGAGTAAATTCTGGGCAATGATTTATAATTCATGACAGCTGATTCTTCATGAGCTTTAGTGGGTGTTCTTTAATGTGACATGTTGTGGTTCAAGGTAAAGAGTAAAAAAAAAAAAAAATCTGTAAAACTTCAACCAAGCCTCTCTAGATCTTTATAACGTTGAGCCCAATCTCTCCACAGATGTCTTTGTTTGTGGTTTTGTTTTCCTTGAATGAAGATGAGGCATTATACTTTTACTCTGTGCATCTGCATGTTGATATAAACTTTGCCTTTGTTCTGTACACCACGTATATATTATATTGGGTCGTGTCCAAGCCTCTCTTATCTGCAACCACAAAACTTCACAGCTGAATCAATAATGTGCACTCAAGGCGCACTGAAAACAAATGAAGAGACCCCCTGTTGTTTGGCTCAGCCACTCTGTCCCATTGCCACACACCTGACCCTGCTGATTCCCAACATTTCTCCATTTGTGTCCGCGTGTTGGTGGGCATGGCTTTGTGGCTGACCTATAGTGAACTAGTGTCATTCTAGCTACAGCAAAGTTTGTTAGGCAAGGCAACTTTATTTATACCATGCATGTCGTACGCAAGGTAACTCAGTGTGCCTCTCACATTGTTACATAACGTGACCTGCTAATCTGGTCTTCCATTTCTGTTTTTACAAGGTTGACTACCAGGTTAACTGACACTGACACCATTTGTCTGCTTGAGTGTATTTGAACAGTTGTTGCCATCAAATAGTTACAATGGCAGGAGACTGGGGTGCACCTGTAGGAAAGTTCCCTCAACCTTCAGTCTATATGTGACTTCACTGTAGATCGGGGGGATCTACAGTGAAAAGAACTGTTCCCAGTAGCTGACAACTGGTTGCTACACATTTTCGCACTATCTTGTTTTTGTCTGTTTCTGTCCTGTTTATTGTTAGCTGCCTCTGCACTAGGTGAACAAATTTCCCAGAGAGGGACATTCATTCGAGTAGTTAATGGTTGTTGTTTTTTTTAATGTTTTTTGTCCAAATTAACCCTAAGATGTTCACACCACAGAACCTAAACTAAAAAAAACCCAAACAAATGAAAGTATACACATATTTTTAATTTTATTTTTAATTTGGGAGAAAACCTTTATCTTCCGCACTTTCATAATCACAGGTCTTGTATTACACAAAGTCATGTTGTAAATTTTAGTTTATGTAATAGATAAAGCTTACTGGGTTAATACCACAAATCAACAAAAGAATACCAACTTTTATTTCCAATTCAAATCCATTAAAAAGTCTATTGCCAGCAAAAGAAAGATACTAGTGGCAATAAATAATAAACTTTGAACACTGGTATTATAACAACAAGGCTATTTTTGTCCTGTTGATAATTGATTGTGATGACTGTGCAGATATCTGTCAGATAAGGACACTTTTGTAAGTATTTTGGAGCTCTTTTTAAATCCCATTGATGGCAGTAGAGTATGTATACCTTTAATGTTAAAATACACAACAGTTTACTAGTCACTACCTTTTAGTTGTTCTGAATGCTTCTTTAGAGACATGAACCTAGTCCTTGCACTTATTTAATTGTTGTTTGTCTTTTTTTAGATTTTGTTCTTCTTAAGTTGCTGTTCACATCAGAAGAATCAGACATATTGTCCCACCCCTGGAACAGCCCATCACCGTCTAAACCCAGGGCATCTGAGGTGGAAAGTCTACCAGTGACTACTTGCATGTTTTGTTGCCACATGCCCTTCATGAGACATGTCATTCTGATGAAGGGCATGTGGTCAAATGTCACATTCTTGATATGGTGTGAGTAAAGGCGCTTTTAGTTACCTTGTGTATGAAATGTGCGGTATAAATAAATATTTACCTTGCCTTGTCTAGCCTAAATAACAAATTGGGAGCTCCTGCTGCTGTGCCGAGCCTCTATATTTTTACTATTGGCAACCAGTGTCAGCTGCAAAAATCCAATTCCTGTCATTTCAATTCTCCAATCCATTCTGGCTGGTCATCAATGTCTGCTGTCATCATCACTACTGCCGCTGCTCCAAAACATGTCCTCTAATATGCTTTGCGAAACAGCTGAAAAGAGGAAGTAAACCTCTTCATCTGAATCTAAAGCACGAAACAACAAAATTAACCGGCAACTGGAATTCCCACAACAACTTGGCACTGAGCATGAAATCAGACTAATTCAAATCCTTATTTTTTTTAAACTAAAATAGAGTGTATTTTGTCAGATGTTCTTCCCACTATTGCTGTCCCATGACATGGCTCCACTGTTCTCTATTTTACCTGTAAAATGTATCAGAGGCCTTTCATGTTAATAGCTAATGTAAAGCCATTTAGTCAGCAAACTTAGTCATAAAATGTAAACAGTAAACCTCTCAAGAGTTCTTAGTTCTTAGCCATGATTTACAGTTGCCTGTTAATGTGTGTGACCTACCATTACGACCATGCACTTAGCCTACAGTGACCTCTGCTGGTTGAAAGTAAAATAGTTATTATGATTCATGTTTGTTGTTTTTATGTTAATTGAAGTAAACACATGTGCACCAGAGGCCTTTCAAACCCATAAAAAACACATGCATTCTCCTTCAGGGGACGTAGAGCAGTTATAAGTTGTTCATAGGCTTCTGAATATAATAATCATCATAATACTACTACTACTACTACTATTACTACACATGATTCAAGATTTTTTATTTGTCAAACCATGTTAATGGTTTGAAATTATGTTTCTCTCATCCTTGAGACTGCTACTACAACTACTGCTACTGCTACTACTACTACTACTACTAGATTTTGAGAAATATTTTTATGCAAATAAGGGATCAAAGTACTCTACAAAGGCAAGAAATAGTGTCTTTTTCTAGTGTATTTTTTAAATGTCTTTGCAGAACATCCCACTTGGTCATATATAATGTAAAACAGTGATTCTCAACTGGTGGGCCAGGACTCAAAAGTGGGTCGCGAGCCTATAGGGAACTTTTTTTTAAATATTTTCCATCTGAAATTATTGTTTTGATCATAATTTCAGTCTTAAAAGCAAATCTACAGCTTGTTCAATAAAAACATGTGTGGTAGATATATATATATTATTTTATATATATCTTTTATCCATCCATCCATCCATCCATCCATTTTCTTCCACTTGTCCATTTCCGGGTCGTGGGGGCAGCTGTTGGAGCTGCCCAAATCACATTGCACCAGCCCCTTATGGCTCCTCCTGCAGGTGGTGGGTCTACAGAAGGACGGCCTCATGATTAAACAGGCCTGTTGGTCTCTCATAAGGGGCTTCTGAACCGCTCTTTGTCTGACCTGTCACCCAAGACCTGTTTGCCATGGGAGACCCTACCAGGGACACAAAGCCCCCGACAACAGAGTTCCCAGCATCATTCGGGCGTCAAACCCCTCCACCACGTTAAGGTGGCGGTTCCAGGAGGGGTATATCTTTTATATATACTTTAATATATAATATTTTATATGATTTATAATAAGATCACTTTAGAACCACTGATGTAAAACATTGGCATTTTGTTTTAGCAACGATGAAAATCGTTCCTCCATGATGCAAACTTGCCTACCCCTGATTTACTATATTTGATGATGGTAAGCTACGCTTGTGCTGCCCTAGGGGTTGACAGAAGCGAGGCTGCCAATCTGCGCCATCGGCCCCTCCGACCACCACCAACCATTCAGTAACACACGACATTCACCTATTTTCTTGATTATCATAAATAAATACATCATAATTCAAATTAAAGCAAAATATTTCACAACAGCCTTTCAGCAAACCATAATCATATCATACCATAAAAAAGCAAGACAACGTTTTAGACTATAATACAAAAGGTAAAAACTCTGCAATAGGCCATGAATACCACTAGAGGGAGGCCACGTTTCACCAGTGGCAGGACACGTACCACATCTTGAAAACCACTGCAGTGGACATTCATCTCTAACTCAGTAGCATCCTTTTCTTTATAATAAACCTATCCTTCTGTTAGCTTATGACCTATTTGTTCATGAGCTCTAACTTGTTTAAACCTTTTCAAGCACATTTGGACTAAGCCCCACACAGAGCACAGCTTCATTTCTTATCCAATATTATTATTTACATTCCGAAATGGCCAGAAGTCATGCATTTTCAGATTAGGCCTAAACAAAACGAACAGAACAATCTGTTATTGCAATAGCCGTTTTCAAGTTATTGATTGATATCTTTTAACCTTGCGTGCTTCAGCCAGAAGACAAATGACTCTCTACTGCACAAATTTACTTAAACGTCACAGTAATGTTGTGTAAGCCTCCTGACGCATGAAAGAGAGTAAAGTCCACCTGAAACTGCTGTGGGCTGTTAATTCGAGGTCAGTGGTTCAAACTCATTCAGTATGTTTACCAAGGTCTTAATTCTTTAAATTCCTCTGACCCCATGGCGAAAATGACTCAGACTAATCTGAAGCAAATAAATTCCTCCTTTGCATTGCTTCTTTTATGAAAGGTACTCTATGAATAAAACTGCCTTGACCGAGCAAAACATAACATTTTGAGATATTGCAGAATCACTGATAGGACTGCTGCTCTCGCACATAACAATATTAAACAGTGTAGCTTTAAAAGATTCTATTTCCAATCATTGAACTATTTATTTTTAATCCTCACCCCACAATAACGGAGTCTAAAACTGTCTATGGAATAATAAAGTTAAACTTTTATTGCAAACCGAACATAGTCACATAAATCTTTAACAATTTTACAATTTACAGTACATTTAACATGTTACATATACACATAAGCATACCTCTGTTCATATACTGTACATTCAAACTAGTACACGTAGGTTCAAAATATACAAATAAACTTAAATAAGCATCACAGCCATATTTAAAATGGAATGTTCAGTTTGGATGTGGTCAGCGCGGGCCGTCTCTGAGGCAGGTGGAAGACTAAAACGAGGGGGACACAAGCAGAAAGATACAAGCGCTTCTTTCTCACCAGGCCCATAGCAGCGACGCTCCCTCTTCCTTTCTCTCCCAGCAAATAGTCATGTGCAAACCAATGTACAATAACATCATTTGAGCTCCTATGTTTAGAAAAAAAAACAAAAAACCTGCTGATTAAGTGCTACATGTGTAACTCTAGAAATATTTGCCACAGAAATACCCAAATGATGCGGTGGAGAGAAAAAAAAATGAAGGCACCTTATAACAAAGCCATCCCCCTCAGTAACATTCAGCTTCATACGAATCCCTTTCTCACCACACAGATGACATACATGAAGAAACTAAAGCACCAAAATAAATGAAAATAGACTCAGATAGCCCCCTTGACAGTATGGAAAGAGTCTCACAAGACGCAGGGCTACACACAACAGGCTGGACTCTGAAGGAACAATTATGTGTTTGTGTGTGCTTGTCTCAGCAGAATCTGTAGCCCCGGTGTCAATAATTGGGGGATGTTGAGCTGCCTGAGCAATAACTGTGCAAAGGACCTCCACCACCACTGAATGGAAACAACGCAACACTGACAACTGACCTAACACTATATTAGTCGTGTACGTATCTTCAAAGAATAAAAGGTGAAGTTGTGCGTTTGCTGTATCTTGGTAAACCCGCTGACTCCTCTCAGTCGTGGTGTTCGAAGAGTCAGTCGTCGTGATGGCACATTCATTGATCTTGTTGTTTGCAGGCTGGTTGCAGTGGTTGACAAAATCCGTTATCCATTATGATAGTGTGGGGGTCAGGATACAAGTCCAGTGACATGTTACAGGTGGTGTCGGTCCTATAGGTAGGAGTCCATAGAAGGAGCGTAGGAAAAGCCCACGAATGCTTCTGCGGCCTCCTTGATGCTGGCGGTGACCAAAGTGCTGTCCGGGGAGCAGCCTATGGAGCTGGGCACGGGCTCGTCTGTGAACTCGGGGTCAAAGTGCCGAAGGTCGTTAGGTCCCGTCTAAGGAATAGAGAGACACATGAGGGATTAGACATGCTAGTTAGAATACCAGGGCAAGCATCACAACACTCTTCATTCCCATGTTTAGATCTCATACTGATCGTTTTCAGATTAGTATTATTTTAACACTAAACACAAAAGGCTCAGGCTAAAGCTTTCATTATTGCACGGGTTTACAAGTTCAACCTGTCTGGAACATATTGCAACAGCTTCAATAGCATTTATAATGGAGACCACTAGTTGGCGACCAAACCACCGACTTATGTTTTATGCTTGATCCTGAGTCAACATGGTCTATGAAGTACAGTTTTTGTAGCCATTTATCAGTATCTCATCGAGACTTTGTAGTTTGTATTGAATGTGCAGAAACATAATGTAGCGTACCACATTAGGGTTGAAAGGAGGGTTGATCTTCTTGCCGTTGAGATCGTCCCAGTTGATAGGAGAGAAGAACATGTGGTTCTTAATTTCAAGCTGCAGGAGGAAAAACAATGAGGGTCAGTCAACAATAGCATAAAAAAACGAGAAAAAGAGTGTGGATGATAACTAATAAATTAAACTTACAAAGTCGTCCTTGCAGCCCAGCCTCTTGGTGCGGTCTTTTTGTAGCAACCCCTCCAGCAGGTGTCTTGCTGCGTTGGAGATGTTGGGTTTGAGCTGAAGCGGCTTGTTCAGGATATTGTCGTACATTTCTGCTGTGTTGCGGCTATAGAACGGCGGCTGAAGATGAAAAAAAAAGAATAAACAAATTAACATCAATAAAAGACAACACAGTCATTCGATGAGGATGCAAACTGGACACTTACCAGTCCGTAGAGCATTTCGTATAGTACTGCTCCTAAGCACCACCAGTCAACTGTTCGGTCGTATGGTTGCTTGTGTAGGACTTCTGGAGCTAAATACTGAAAAGAAAAAGAAAATATTCATCAAACAATCATTTCTTTAAAGGGATTGCATAGAGATAAAATTCTCAGTCGGTGTAACAACAGATAAATGTAAATACCCCAAGAGGTTTTAGGTTTTGATAAATTTTAAAACAATCCTTTTGATCCCTATGTGATCATTTGGTGCTAGTCCTTACTTCTGGTGTACCGCAGAAGGTGGAGGTGGTCCCGTTGAGCTCGATGTTTTCCTTGCACAGGCCAAAGTCCGTGAGGATAATGTGTCCTTGGGAGTCCAGGAGGATGTTCTCTGGCTTCAAGTCCCTGTAGACGATGTTGAGGGAGTGCAGGTACCCCAAGGCGCTGGCGATCTCTGCCGCATAGAACCGCGCTCGGGGCTCCAGAAAGCAGCGTTCCCTTTGGAGGTGGTAGAACAACTGGAAAAAAAAAAGAAGAAGAAAATATATGAGCTTTGAAATCGGGACAGAAATATGAGGGGAAGCGGAAGGGAGATCAAAACAAATGGCATTCAGCAAAAGAGAAAAGGCTCATATTGAATCAACGCTATCTTTGCTCGTCCAACAATCACAGGAAATTAACTCGATTAGACACACAGCAAGTCTGAGCAGTGCTGCTAATTTTGGCCCAGCAGAGTCTCCGCTCTGTAGCTCGCCACATGATTTCCGGAGAGCTGTTTCCTCCAGTGAAAGAGCAAAAAGGCAGAGAGCGATGGCCTTGATTCGGCTTCTCATGACAGGATATCCCTTCTGTCTGTGTGTGTCTCTACCTCAGCTAAATCTAAAATGTATTGCTCTAAACCCATTTGGTGTACCACAAGGATCTATACTGCTGCCACTTAAGTTTTGATGTCTTTACCAAATCACCTGCCTGTAAGTGTGCAGAGATTTGAGATACATTGATTTGGCATAGACCTTACTGAAACAACTTTGTATTGAGTCTACAGTACATTGTATATTCTCTACTTGTTTCTCAGCGTGCCTTGACTGCCTCTTTCTCTCCCCTTTTCATCTGCCCTCAAATAACTTCACCTTACTTTTCGCCAGTGTCAAAACGGCGCGTATTTCTTTTGAATTTCCTGACAGCAACGCTCACCTCTCCTCCGTTGATGTAGTCCAAGACGAAGTAGAGCTTGTCGGCCGTTTGAAATGAATAGTGCAGACCAACCAGGAACGGGTGCTTGACATTCTTGAGCAGCACATTCCTCTCCGACATGATGTGTTTCTCCTGATGATAACAGAGGGTCAAAGGTTAAGGCGCGATGAACGGACAAACGGACAAGGAAGGGGATGGGTATTGTTTTCACTTCGCACTCACCTCCTTTTTCTTAAGAATCGCCTTTTTCTGTAAGACTTTGACTGCGTAGAACTGGTCGTCAGTGCGGTGGCGCGCGAGCAGGACTTTGCCAAAGCTCCCCTTGCCGATAACCTTGAGGAAGTGGAAGTCGCTGGGTTTGGCTGAAGGATTGGAAGATGGACCTAGGTTGATCTGCTGGGATGGACTAGGCTGTGGGGATAGCAATACAAACATCACAATTTGTTAGTATTAAAAAAAAAAAATCTCCTTGCATGTTTGCTTGATTCATATTTTTCAGGAACATAGAAATAATCTCCTCCTAATGCTCATAAAGATGACTTAGACAGAAAGTGTTTTTCAGTTGTAACAAGCTTTCCAATAATGATATCTTAAGATGCAATGTTTAGAGAGTATAAGAAACAAAAGGTTTGGCAATGCCGAAATGTATACTCACAGGAGGGGAAGGGTTGGCATTCATCAGCTCTGCATCTTGGGGCAGATTCAGAATAGATGTGACCTCAGGGCTGTAAAACAGAATACAACAAAAGGTTAATGTCATAACAACGCAATCATGAGTCATTGTCTTCCATCTCAAGGCGGCACAATACTGGCATTTCTTTTGGTTGACTGCGCAATGTTTTTGTGTCCTCTAGAGAATGCACAATAATAACATGAGTCAGATGGTACTCACTGCTTGCAGCCGTAGGAGTTTGTCGCAAGTCTTTGAATGAAGTCGTTGAGCCCCATTCTCCTCTGCTTCATGAAAGCTGCAACACACAAAAAAAGTTTGGGAGTTTAAAAATTTGAATCGTGAAAAGAAAGTTTATTCCATGTTTGCATAAGCAGAAGTTGTCCGTACCGCTGACTAATCCAACGAGCCCTTTAGTCTTTGAGTAAGTGAGTTCAGGCTCCCCAGTTTCTGTCTTGATTGTCATTTTGGGCTAGCTCTTGTGTTCCCCACCAGCCTATGCTATAATATAACGGTACTTGCTTTTGGCAGGCCTATTAAAGTCCAAAAGTGGGGAGGAGCTGCCCCTAAAGCCTGCTCCTCCTCCTCAGGGGGTGTAAACCTATGTGAACATCATTTCTGTAATATACTCGACCTGTGTCTGCACCAATGAGAGGCTCGTAGACCAACCCCCATAGCATTATCGCCACACCTCAAAATGTGCCTTTTTGTCCAAAACATTGTGGGGGAGAAGAAAAAGTTAGTCACCTAGGCTAAATTAGATTTGTTTATAGACATCTATGGCAACTTCTCTCTGCTTCCCGTGCGTCATAGTCTGGTCCAATACATGAAGCAGCCTTGTGGTTTATATTTAATTAAGTTTAAGTTACGCAATCCAGATGTTTATATTTTTGATTATATAAGAGTCACAATCTTTGCTTCAAATTGGCTGCCATTTCCTAACTTTCTGTCTATTTACACTTCTTATCAGCTCAACAGTATCAACCATTTGGCCCACTTTTAACAAATCTGATAGCCTAAGACTGGGCCACAGCAACCCTTCTGCATTTGACCCGAGCATTTTCCTCTGAGAAGTTTTTTTTTTTTTTTTTTTTTTTTAACGCGTCAGGGGTGACGTTGGCTTCCCACGGGTGCGCATGAAGAGCAGCAGAGGTGGAAGAGAGAGATTGAATTGAAGCAGCAGGCCAGATGCCAAGAAAAAGCTCTCCGCTAGTGGAAAAGTACAGTGAGAGAGAGGAGAGTGACTCGCTTAAAAAAGAGACAGACTAAAAAGATTCAACCAATGGCAAGTCCTAAACTAACTTCAAAACGCACCGCTTAAATGCAAATATGCAGAAAGTGCACAGTGGCACACATAGGTCCCATTAGGAACGGTTATGTAACGCACCTGGTTTGCATTTTATCTACACCTCCGGTAAAAGAAGTTACGCGCAGCAAACCGTGTCCAAAATCAAGGCCAATGTTTATAAGCGTAAACACTCCGTGACATATGAGAATTAAAACTTTAGGCAACTTAACAACTGACCTAAAAAGAAACGGATTAAAGACTGCCTTTTTCTCAACAGTTATTCACTGAAGTTACATTTGTTTGCGTTTAACACACCTTTGAGTTCAGGACGGGTCCTCATTCTGCCGTCTGTTGCCTCGACAAGATGCGTAAAGTGCGAGAGAGAGCCAAAGCTACCTGGCACATTTTATATAAGACCGTGTTATCAGCTTCTGCGTCAAGATAACCCGCAATAAAAACCGGGTCAGTGAGGAGAGTGACTCGAGGACACGACAAAGTCAAAGTGCATCCAATTGTGCATCCACAGGTTAAGTCAACACCGCGAGCTTGGGACGCACGGGCGCAATTTGGGTCACTGTGGAAAAACACCACCTCGCGCGATCACGGCGAGCAACATGTATGTGTTATGTTGGGAAAAAAATAAATCTGAATTAAGTTGTAGATAGGCAGAAGGCTATTGTTGCCAGTGTAATGTGCCATTACTTACATGTTATGGCGGTAGTTTTGTCTTTCATGGAGAAGCCTTTATAATTCCAATTCACGGCACGAACTTGGACTATCGGCTCCTTTGCAGAGGGGTACTAGACTTACACCACATTCCTCTGTGGGATAGTTTCATCCACTGTTCTTTTTTCCCCTCATTTTTAGGGCGGAGACAGGCAGTTTCCTTCCACCCCACACAGTTAATGGGCGGTAGAGGGAGGGGCTATGGTGCCTTCAAGTGCTCCTGGGAGTCAATCCACTCTGACTTTTTCTTTTTTTTTTTATATGCATAAAATACAAGTACAGAGTGTCTCCTGATTGGGGTTGGAAATAACAATAGACTTTAACCATTTACATTGTGACACAATCAATCCACTTGGAGATTATGCAATGCTTCACTCAGTGGAATTTCCCTACATTATTTATTAACTAACTAAAAGTGTACCAGACTTGGGAAATTCACAGCTGTAAGGAGTCCACACACTTGTATAGCTTATTTAGTCAATGGATAAACTTTACAGGAAGAAAGTGACTTGCATTATTGTTTTGTTTCATTGCACTGATGTGTGTGCCGACCTGTGAGGCCGTGAGGCTATGCAAAACAATTGACTGATTGATTGGTTGCATAAGGATGGCTAGATATTGAGCTAGTTTGTTTCCATTTAACTCTGCCCAGGGACTATGGATATAAATGAACCTTGTGGCTATAATCTGGCATGTTGACATCTGTTTTTGTTTCAATACAGATTATCATTAGCATTGTCCCTATCATATAAATAAATGAATACAATTACATGGGTAAACTGTGGGCTGCCTAACGGGGAACATTAAAGACATTAGTGATAATAAGGAAGAAACCATAGCTGTAAATAACAGTCAATCATAACGCAATATAAAATGACTATTGTGCCGCTGATCCATTATTCTAGCATTAATCCTTTTTAAATTGTTTATTATTGTTTTGAACATGGCTTAATTATTTGTTTAGGCTTGAACTTCAAGTAATTACATGGTATTTGCAGCTATCTCTACTTCAAGCTGCTGAGTTCCTACAGCACATTCACAAATCACTCGGAAGCCCTGAAATGACTGTTGCATGTTTGTGCCTGCACTGTACAAAACATTACCCCGACACTTTGCCGTCTGTTTTTCACTCGGCTCAGGTCAAATCGATAATAAATGCCGTAACATCTCCGTAAATAACGTTGGCTCATGACAGACGAAAGACCATGTCATCCTCTTCCTCAGGGATCTATTTTCAACCCTTTAAATAAGTCTTTTTGTATAGTCGCTACCTTTCACTCAGCATTGCACGGCTCTTGCAGTCTGTTAAAATATATATCAGTGGGTTGTCAAACTGCCATCTTACATTTGCAGTTTCATCTAGAAACTCTCGCAAAATGACAAAAGAGCGGTTTATGTGGGACATGAGAGACGCCTCACTTTTCAAAACTTTATCAAAACTAGGAGAAAAGTGCTGACCTTTAAAGTCAAAATAATGCTTTGCAGAAAAGATAAGAGTTGTTTCACAATCCTGAAAACAATATTGAGATGTAGGAGAATCCAAAACCTTGAAGAACATTGTGTTATTTAAAATGTCAGTTTCAGTCAGCAACTTATTAAAGGCCTACTATTACATTCACCAGGCATTTGCATTGATTGTGGTTGCACTGAAAAGATGCAGCAGGTGGAGGATATAAACCTCCATCAAGGCAACAGGGAAATTAAACCACACAAACACAACATTTCGAGAAAAACACAACTAACTATTGAATGATTTTGGTTTCTGTTCTGACCCCTTGAGAAAGATGAAGGAAGATGTATCTTTGAACCAATCTCAGAATAGGAGAGAAACAATTCACATTAAGTTTGCTCCCACAGCCCAATTATTTGAAGCTACTGCCTTAAAAGCAAACATAAATGGTCTCCTGGGTCTTGGGAATGAAAGGCTCAGCGACTGCGCACTTAACAAGAAACAAAAACTGAAGAGAAGGAAAATAAAGTGCAGTTTTTTTCTTGGTTGGTTGGTAAAAGACATACAGGTCTCTCTTGGTTCAGTTTTATATGTCAACAAAATCAACCTAAAAGTTGCCATTTTTGCTGCAATGTTTTCATATTCATAAGTATATTCTTTTACCTCCGAGGTGAAGCCGGTGGTCCGTCAGCGCATGCATCTGTGTCCGAATGAGAGCGTGGTGCTGAGAGAGGTCCAGCACAGCGGAAGACGGACACGCTAGTGGGGCTAATGCTAACAATGAGAGCACTCAGTGATTTTCCTCTCTGGCCCACTTTCCCCATTGGCATTTACATCGGGCTGTTAGCTGGAAGAGGCTCCACCGAATTCAAGAAGTGTGTTTGTTTGTGTTGTGTGTGTGTGTGTCAGCCACTAATGCATTACGTAACGCACTAGTGGCACAGTCACTGATGCCAAGTCCAGTCCATACCCACATAAACTAGGGGCCACTCATGATGAAAGGATGGGGGGAAAGCACTCTGGGTTTTTAAAGTTTAAAATTGTGCCAAAGAGATTTCAATCATGCAGGCATATTTTTAGACAGGTGAGACGCTAACCGATCTTGGTATTTTGTCATCTGCTGGTGGATGGGGAATTATCCATGGATAAAGTATGAAAGCAAACATGTTTGACCTTGGCATTTCAAAATTTGCATGAGTTTGACGAGGGAGACATGGCGATGGGGTTTGAACAGTGGTTTTCATACGGTGAGCCAAGACTCAAAAATGGGTTGCAGACTCTTTCAGTGGTTTGAGGGCCTTGGATTGGGGGGAATATGTGGAGTATTGTCAAGATAGAGATGTCAGCCTCATGATCAAAGCTTGAATCAACTGATATCTAGGTGAAACGCTGTATCTTTTAGTATACACTACAGCACAGTGGGAGGAAAAAGTGAGTACACCGTGTGGAATTTCTTACATTTCTGCCTATCTTTGTCATAAAATGAATAAATACTAATACTCCTATAATCCTATGAATGTTTGTGTAAATGTAAATGTTTGGATGGATTAGTTCAAGCAGACACTTTGATCATTCTTGTGATTTTAATAAAGATCAGACCACATTTTATGATAAATTTAGGCAGAAATGTAAGAAATTCCACATTTTGTACTCACTTTTTCCTCCCACTGTATATCAGGCTCAAGCTGCACAAGTATTTGTTGTTGGCTCAAAAAATGTTTTTGCGGTGAATGGTTGATTCGCTGCTGTGTCTAAACTGGCATGTGGGGTCCAATCTGACAGATGATTATGTATATTGATTTTAATAGAAAGCTGTAAGAATAGAAAAGTGCACCGCTGTTTTGGTGCCAAAGGGGCCAATGAAATGATGTCAGATGGTGCAAGACATTTTATGAGGGAAGCTGGGGGACATATTAAACCTCGGTTCGTGCTATAACCGGTCTCTGAACCACGGCTTGGACACGTCGGCCCTCGAAGATGGCACCAGCTCCCTAACATTTGATTTGCCCATTCTTTACGACCGAAATGAGGGGTCTATTTGTGGGCACTGTAGATCTGATCACTGTGACGGTGAATGCGAATGAGCGCTGGTGAGGAACCGAGTGGCACAGTTACATAAAGCCCTTACCCATTCACTGAGGACAGCCAGGCTTTTATAGTGCGCCTGGACACTGGGCATTGTGAGCGCTTGTGTGTTTGCAGACATGCTTCTCTCTGTTTATGTCTTCCGACCACAGCTTGGGGCCCCAACTCATTATGTCGGGGCTCGTAAATTATACACACAGTTAGGGTTGACCTCGTTTGGAGACATGCTTAAAAAACATGCTTGTTTTGAGAAAGACCTTTTAAAAATCTTTTCTGATTCTGTTTGTTGTTTGTTGTTGCTTCCATTTTACTACATGTGTCAAGGTGTTCTTTCAGGTTCAGGTTAATGACATCTAACCAGTTGGGCAATAATACAAAATGTCCTCTATACGCCCTGTTCTGCTTGTATTGTAATTATATTGTATAACTACCTAAATAACCTTTGCCAACGTTAAACCGAGGTGGGAGTATAAAAAGATAAACTAGCCACCACTTGCCCTGGTCATGCAGCTGCAATAAACTGCTGTACGGATGTCAATGTGACTGAAAATCGGCATTGCTCAATTGTTTTTCCGACACCACAACTTTAATAAGCGATAGTGTCGGAATTTAACCCATTATTTAAGCATCACCACAGTTTTAGATTGTTTGTTTTCGTTTGCATAAACGTTTAGTAACTTCCTTATGCCACAAACGTATATAAGAAAACTTTATGGTCCAAGTTGTGGATGACTTTGAACATGCAGAGATTCTATGTATTCTATGGATGTAAAAGACATAAATCTGATTTTAAGTAATCTAGTCTAGATTATAAATATCTAGATGAAAATCCAAGATAAAGGTTAAAGGGATTTTTGACATAGGGCCTCATTTCCTAGTTATCCAGAGTGTTGTTGATTTCTGGAGACACACATATATATATATATATATATATATATATATATATATATATATATATATATATATATAATCATTCATGCAGTCCTTATATTTGAAGAGTTTAGTGTTGCTAGGCTAGTGCTAGGCTAGTGCATGTCTATGGTAACTAGTAAGTTGCGCAAGTTTTCCATTTCTGTTTATCCACTGTACAAAACGTGAAAGTCACATGTACCCAAAGTCACATGTACTGTCCTGTTGGTGAAGTTCCCATTGTGTTTGTGTTTGGCAACATGGTAGATTAAGAGTGTAGGAGGTCCTGCTGTGGAGGACAGGTTGGCACAGGTGAGAGGTGCGTCACTAGCCCCACAAGAATACAGGTATACTGCGGACCAAAGAAAGAGCTTATCCCGAGTTGCGTCACAGGGGACAAAAGAGTAAAGTTTGAGGACACTCTTGGAAAAACACTGGATCATTATTTGTGGACATAAGTGAATGAAATTGTGTGCGAGTGTGTGCCCGTTGGTGTGTTTCAGTTGCTATGGTTTTTTTCAAAGTGACTGCAAGCACCTTGAATAGTAATGTGTTGTTATAAAGGAAGTTATATTCACACACTATTAAAGGGCTATGCTGTATCTGTGTAATGAATATAGATACTCTGGGCAGTATGGTTGCAGGTGATAGGGGCAACAGTAGTGCACTCTTAGTAATCAGTGTCATTTGAGCTCATTTTTCTTCCGACTGTTGTAACCTCTTAGTTTAAATTACATGGATAAAGTTATGCACTGGAATTTGGCTCCCTAAATCGTTAAAATTAGACGCTTTGCCAAGTGCTCCTTCAAATATCACACTTTCCGCATCTGAAATAAGCCGACAATTAGCAGCGTGCACCTGTAAGACTTGGCAGTGTTCGAAACCGTGAGGAGGCAGAGCTTACAAAATCACAACGTTACACGGTGTGCTCCCTTTACACAAGCGGAATGTAAAGGCTGCAGGTTGCAATGCAGAAGTTATGGGTTTGGCCCCGGGCCCAAACGTGACAGATTGCGGACTTTGGATTGGACTCTGCAGTGGCACAAATAAAAACGCAAGACGGGAATTACAGTCCTCAGTTACTGTCAGCGGCTATAAAACAACTCTGAACTCTCACCCACTGACTTACTCCCCACACATGCATAAAGCAGGCATCACGGCAGTATACGGCGAACACAAGGCCGTCCAGCGACATGTTTTGTGCCAGTAAATGCTGTTTTGCTGCTTCCCATGAAGTACAAATAGTAATTTTGGTTTATGAGCAATAGCAGTTATTATCTGGAGAGCTTAAGGCCTGGATTAGAGATGGGGGAGGGAAGGTGAAAAGGGCATGAAGAATAACATTAAAAAGTGTCATCATTTTCAGTGTGATGGATGAAATTACTGGAGAGAAATGTTCTCTGGTGAGAAAATGTGTGCAGAAATAAAAAGATGGAAAGGAAGAAGTTGAAGAATACAAAACACAGGCTTATGGGGCGTTGACTTACTGTTGTCGCTGGGGCAACAGTAGTTGTCTGGCTCTGAGTCATTGTGGTAATACAGGTCCATTGCCTGGAGGGAAGAAACAGGGCTTTAATAAGTGAAAACAGACTGAAGAATCACCTTTCACATCACACACGCAAGGCCAACTGGGTCGCCAAAATCATTACTTAAGCAAGGATGAAAAAAGCAACAGGTAAATTTACTGAGTACCAATTAACTCTTAAAGTGTTAAAGTCTGATTTACATTTAACATACTTGATACTTAATTTGAAATATTAAAACACAAGTAGACGTAAGAAGTACTGTTCAGTAAAACAAAACTACTCTAAGAAGTACAGTCTACACCTGCTATTGAGAACTTAGTCCTGCCAATTTGACTCTTTTGAACCTCCATTTGGAAATGCACTAGTTTCTGCCCTACTTCCTTACTTTGCTCCCTACATGATGTGTTTTAATGAGGACTTGGTTTCCAGGGTGCGACTGCATTCAATCAGACTCGGCCCGTAGATAAAGTGAGGAGAAAGCCCTGTTTTCTAATGAAGCCCAAAGGATTTCAGTGCAGCAGCAAGGCTCTATTGCAGATTGAAAGTGATCTTAATCAGCACTGGACCGAACTAACCCCTTCTCCATTGACGTGCAATTACCTACAGAGCCAGCATTAGAGATAAGCTGGGCGACATCATTGGTTAGCATTCCATTGAGCTGCTTCAAACATGGTTTGATTGTGCAATCACTAAAGTCTGGAATAATTTATAGATTGCAGTCCAAATCCATAGGCTACAGTGAAAGTGCATGCATTTAACACTTATGTTTTGACCAAAAAGTAGCACATCAAGCTGAGCTATGCAAGTGTGTCTGTATAGAAGAAGAAAACTTCTTTTAATAGACGATGTACAGAAAAGGACTCCTCCCAATAGGTGTGGTCCATGTATGTAACTTAATCTATTTGTCATCATGTCAATGAAACAAAAGTCCGAAAACTAGGTTAGCTTAACCCGAGCTCCTGGTATTATGATACATCCACGTTTCATCTAAAAATAAACAGACAAATTCAGGCAGCTTTAAAACTTTTTTCTGTCATATGGATTGCTCCAAATTCCCATGAAACCCCAGCTCTGTGTCAGACTTGACTGTTTCCTGATGCCGGGTGTCAGTCGTGCTGTCAAAAATGTGTGTATCTTTGTTACTCAGCCTTAGCCTAGTTTGCTCTTCCGCTCTGAAAACTCCTTGCACGTCTCCTCAGGGGTGTTTACTGAGTTGGGCTGAGGCAAAAGAGAGCATTTATTTTTTAAAGTGATACTTTGAACCAGCCTCCTGCCATAATGGTGGTAACAGCTCAATAATCTCAATGACTGAATTAGATGAGCTTTAACTATGTCATTGGCTAATACTATAACGGCGTATAACACTTAGAGCGATGATTTATACTAAACCGGGCATAAGCAGATACAGTATAAGCCAGTACTGAACCTGTGCAACCAGGTCAATGCAGGACTAGAACCACTAAACCAGGACGTATTGCCAAATCGGTCGACACGAGTCCTCGATGCATTCATGCCCATTGTCCATTCGGCTGAATTAGTCCAGTATCTTTCTCCTCTTGTACGAAGTTTTTCTGACTTCTCTTTTCGACTTTGTTTATTGATTCACAGAGGAGGTCGAGCATCTCCATGGTGATAGGGATTCAGGCTTTTCAGTTCATTAATATTTTATCACAGACTTTTTCTTTACTTACGCCAAAAAAGAAGACTCTTTGAGCTTCGCAAACTGAGAGAATCTGGGAGTTTCAGAGTCAATTAGTGGTAGAAACTTTTTAGATGCTGCCAGTGATGAATTTAAAAGAAAAAAAACAACTGGCTTCTATGTATGGATGTAATAGCTTTCCACCGAGCACATGGGTAAATGAGTAAATCCTTGGAATTGACAATAAACTTGGACAAAATCAGTGTAATTAGCATTTATTTCATCTTATTCACTATTTTTATATATTTGTTCTGTTGCTGTTTATCGCTTTTGTTAGTCTATGGAGAATGTTTGCTCGAGTTCCCCACAAAAAGGCGGATTTATATGATAATGTTCAGCCGGTAACATTCGATCGTAAACTCTTTTCAACTGTGCCATCGCTAAGGAAATCGTATAACGCTTTGTTCCCTTTGCCATCTCTAATCTAACCCGTGTATGACCCCACCTGTGTGCGCTGCCGTGGCTGCCAAGTGTCCTCCAGAGCGTAGCTGATGTAAGGCCCACTGCAGATGGAGCACTCCAGCATCACCGGGCTGGCCAGGAGCGGCGCAGTGTGGACCCCCCAGGCCTGACAGCCCCCCAGGTGAATGTCCGGCTCTAGTTCCCTCTGCTTGTCACTGTGGTGGCGGGACAGCATTCTCCACTTCCTCGCCTAAACAAAAAAAAGTATATATAGCGTTTAAAGGCCGTTTATGTATATGCTTTTTGTGCTTTCAAGTATGTGGACATGCAGTTGTTTATACGTGAATGCAGCTGGAGTTGGACTTACAAGGAGTTAAACTTTCAAGTATTCTGCGAGGACATTTGTGGATTTAGCAGTAATCCCTTGTTATGTAAAATCTGGACTTAGTCTCAAAGGATTTCCACACAAACAAATCTCTAAAATCTTCATTAAAAATATGAAACTACCACAGCATGGTGCACCCAAAGGTTGATATTTCCCCAACAATCGGAAGGTGCAGCGGCGGCGAACAATGAGGAAAAGGTCAAGGGGCGCGTACTTGTTGAGGAAGCTGATGTGGTTGGACGGCTGTGTCAGTGACCCAGAATGGCAGTTATGTAAGTTAAATGGTGTCCTTGGCACACACCGCCGCCAGGTTCACTCACTGCAGCCGCTGGAAATGAGTCTTATCAAGGTGATTGTCAGAGCCAGATACTCTCAGGCCCCACTACATTACGGCTGTTCGGCTTAAGGAGCACTATTAGTGATAAATGTAGGTTCAAATCTGCAACTCCGCAAAAGGAAAACTCCCCCCAGGCTATAATTATACCAAGTGCTGGATAGACAGAATGGGCATAAACAAGTGCTGTAAGTCTTGAAATAAAATGGGATAACACTCGCCATTACACAGGCTATTACTTACAATTATGTGGATGCAACATCTATATTGGTACTAGGACTGTAACGATCAATGATCAGTTATTTCAAAGAATTGGGAAAAGTGTCTTGAGTGTTTTTTGTACAGAAACGAAGACAGTATAAATCAGATTTTTCACCTTGGTTGTCCATTTAGTTGGAGTTTGGACTCATACGATTAAGTTGAGTTAATGATCCTGCAATTTTTGGCCCCAATCATCAGAAATATTGAGTTGCATGTTGCCCTCGTAATATTGATTGTTGTGAAAAACACGATTCCCATAAGTGTAATAAACTAGAGTGAACTGTAGCACGTATGATAACAGTGTGTTTACTGTATATGCAACATGTTAGATCATAAATATAGTTTGCATAACATTTTGTACTCATCATGGCTTTTTTTCTTTACCGACTCGCATGCCTATCCTGTACTTTATCGCAGTTTACAGTACAACTGCGCATTGGACTTTATTCCGCTGGGGGTAAACTCTTGTTGCGATTCTCTGCGGCTGAATGACTTTGGATGAATCTCTAGTAACTGTTTTTCTGATGAGTTTTGCCATGGAGGTTGGATTTGTAATTTATGTTTTCAAACCAAGATTCAGTTCACGTTTTCAGCATATCCAGGAGCATTAGCAATGGAAAGAAGACTGAAATAACAACTGCTTAAAAAATATGAGAATCCCATGCATTTCATGTTTGTTGTGTATTTGCACTTCCTAAGCAAAATAATGGCCTTAATTTAAATTGCAAATTATTAAATTGCTAATTTTCTAATTCATTCAGTTGTGATTTTGATTCAACTGACATGAATCATACAACACTATACAGCAGCTGTCTCCAAACTCTTCCTCCATGATTTACATAACAGAAATAGCAGTGAGCTACTTTTGCTTTGAGAAAATGTGTGTAACATTGGGACTTGGGTTGGAGTATACCTTGGACACTTAGTAGCCAAAGATATTTCATCACAAAGAACTCTATTGGTGCCTTAAGAGAAACTGCATCTGTATGTAGGAATCATTATTCTTATGTTGAAATGTAGAAACCTTTTTGGGAGCTATACTATATTTGGAGACCTTTGCTATACTGTATACAACACATCACACAGAATAATATAGTTTTGCTCTTTCCCGTCCTTTACCTTTTCTCTGCCCTATAACCTGGTTCTGTGCTCCCACCTCTAAGAGTACATCATTTGAGTCGTATTTAGGTTACATAAGCCCTCACCAGCAGATAAGTTTGCTCAGCCTTAGATGTCAGGATGTAATATTGTCTAGAGACATTCTCATGCTTATGGGCCTATTCGCAGGATGTACGCAACTTTGTCCCACCGGGCCATAAATCAGGAAACACATGTTATATGGGGATTTAATTTATCGACTTCCCCCTAGTGCTTGTCACTACTGAGCACTTTTGTATTCTTAAGATAATAATTACCTAACCTACAAACTGACAGTGATATGTGCATGCTATAAATCTGAATATGTGTGATCTAAAGTTCAGCACACTAGAGCACAAAGCATAGACTGTAGAAAATAATGGACGTCTTATGCTCACTCCTCCCCGTTTACCAGAATGACCACGGCCGTGGGGCAATTCACATAGACTGTAGAAAATAATGGACGTCTTATGCTCACTCCTCCCCGTTTACCAGAATGACCACGGCCGTGGGGCAATTCATGGCGGATTTACAGGCTCCCCCTCCCCAGCTCTGACGAAGCATGTTCCTAAAAAGGACATACGGGCGGGATTTTCACCGTAGACTCGGCCCTTGCGTGACGTGTAGCTCGCGCTGCTCCAATGCTAACAGTCCGAGCCTCATTAAATACGAGATTTCAAAAAATCATATTACGAAAACCAGCCTGGTTTCATATATTGTTATTAACCCAGCGTTATCTCAGGAGGAAGATCTAGCCTAGTCTAGCGTTGAAACAATTGAAACCAGGCTTTAAAGTAGTTTTTAACGTGTCTAAAGTCCAATGCTTTTCAATGGGGGCCTAGCGGCGATATGGAGGTACTGCAGCAACGGCGGAGCAATGGCGGCCCCCACGTTTGTGGTCAAAAAGCAGGGCAGCCAGCGGCCATTGGCAATTCATGGCGGATTTACAGGCTCCCCCTCCCCAGCTCTGACGAAGCATGTTCCTAAAAAGGACATACGGGCGGGATTTTCACCGTAGACTCGGCCCTTGCGTGACGTGTAGCTCGCGCTGCTCCAATGCTAACAGTCCGAGCCTCGTTAAATACGAGATTTCAAAAAATCATATTACGAAAGCCAGCCTGGTTTCATATATTGTTATTAACCCAGCGTTATCTCAGGAGGAAGATCTAGCCTAGTCTAGCGTTGAAACAATTGAAACCAGGCTTTAAAGTAGTTTTTAACGTGTCTAAAGTCCAATGCTTTTCAATGGGGGCCTAGCGGCGATATGGAGGTACTGCAGCAACGGCGGAGCAATGGCGGCCTCCACGTTTGTGGTCAAAAAGCAGGGCAGCCAGCGGCCATTGGCACAAAGCCTGTTTACATTGTTAAGTTTATACCGTATGGGAACTGAAACATGCAGGCAAGGGTTCTGTATATAAGAGACCAGTTAAAGTAGGGGTAGTAGGTAATAAGTAAGAAATGACAGCATCTATAGAGGTGCATAAGGGCGCATTGCAACCTCATTTTACTCCCTCAGTTTTAGGTGCACCACAAGCACCGCTCTTTGCACCCCTTTTAAACTCGGATGCACGATCTATACATTTGTTCTAGAAGTGGAACCGGGCAGCAGCAGTGCAATCTTCAGATAAATCAGACTCATCTCCAATTGTTTTTAGTCCAGATTGGATTATGAATTAGGCTTGGTGGTGCATGGATGGACGAATATTGTTTGAAAAGTCTGAGAACCGCTCCTCTTGCATTTTTCTCTCTTGCGTTCCTGGGTGAGACACATAACCTCCCCTGCCTGTTTAGTCAGTGGCTGTCTGGTTGCAAAAGAAAAGGCATCTTGAGTGGGGTAAAAAAGTGATGTGCTTGCTGTGATGATCACTGGCAAAAAAAAGGGAGCAGCTAAATAAAAAAAGCAAAAAACAACAACTTCAAATTAGCAGTAAATTTTATACTTTTACCATCGCAATCCCCCCAAAAAGAGAAAAAATTCAAACATTTTGATGAATAATATGCAAATGTATCCACTCTGCGAAGATGTTTGGATATTTGCAAATGCTAATGAAAAAAACAAATTTACTTTTTAATCAACATTGCACTAAATGAGAGACAAACATGGTCAAATGCCTGTGTGGTCACTTACAAATTCCATCCTAATGTGTGACTGTGTTGCATCACCACTGACTAATGGCATTGAGCTAATCTTTAACAACATGAGCTATGGTCAGCTCACTTCTCAAAAATAAAAACTGTAATGACTGCATTTTAGGCAATGTTATGTTCAGAGCTGTGGAAACAATCCGTTGATAAGATGCCTGCTTAGTCAGTGTAACGAGACATAACACGCAAACTGTACCAAAACAATAGGGGTGCAATACAGTGTTGCATAAGCTGATGTATTCTCAGTTGGAAAGAAAACTTGCTTATTAAAATGGAGCCCTGTGTTTCTTCCTTTTCCCTTTACCCCTAATTTAAAATTGCCAGTGTGAAATAAATGAGCTCGGGGTGAAAGCTGGATCCAAACGGCCATAGCACTAAAGGTTTTGCAGCACCAGTGTCCCATGGGAGATTAGGCTTTAGAAATATAGTTCAGAGAGAGGAGCACAGCCAGCCTGGAAAGTGAGAGTCTTTAGAACAAGACAAGGACACTGGAAACTGTAATGTTATTGTTATTGAATACACGGGTCAGTGCGGGGTTTCATATTGACTGTGGAGAGTTTGGATCTTGTTAAGTTTGATCCTCTCTAGAGTTTTGTAACAGCCAACAAAACGTCGACACCATAATCAGAGACATTTTCCTGCCTGAAAATTAGGTAGATGTTTTGTTCTATAAATGCAAAATCATACATTATTAAAACTTATGTGTGTATGTGTGTGTCTGCTGAGGCACTGGGCACTGGACAATTCAAAGGCAACGAGATGAGACTAGGGGTAAATGTAACCATTTAATATAATAGAAAAATGTTCTCAAGCCATCATTTGTACTGGGTTGTTTAAGAGTTGACGACATTTCACTTCTCGGCTGAAGAGGCTTCATCAGCAACTAATTTAGCGAAGGCTGTTCTGTTTAAGTAGGTAGGGTTTTACCTCCTTGTTGTCTGAACCCAGCTCCCGCAAATACACACTGTTGTTGTATCCTTGGGCAAGACACTTCACCCTACTATGAATGACTGGTTCGTTTCTGTAAAGTGCTTTGGGCCTGATAAAGGTAGAAAAGCGCTTTATAAGTTGAGTCCATTTACCCTTTACCAGTACAGATGACAGCTTGAGAACCTCTTCTTCCCAATGGAAGTACGACTAGAAGCTCACACAGTTATTCACTGAGTATTGCATGTGCTTACAAAGGATACTGATTATACTGTTTGCCTGTACAAATGCTTTTGAATGATGAATTTGATTTACTATTGCACAGCACACACTGGACAGACTTTTGCACAACATGCTACTATAGTATTTCTTCACTCATTCCCAGACATGATGCTAGTAAACTACCATAAAGCCACAGCCGCCCCAGGGCTGACTGATGGAAACCACACATTCTGTGCCACCGCCACCAATCACACACTTATTGGCAAGTTGGGCAAGTGTTTTATCCACTGCCCACTGCAGGGTTTATGAAGTAAATGTCCTATTCATGTTTCCCATAGAGATATATGATTAAGGGATAGTTAACTACTGATCCAAGTGTGGATATTTGAAATGAAATTAACACCAAATACTTGATTTCAGAACTTTTTGGTTTGTAAAATTTCACATAGATCTTGTTAATAAAATTGTGTGTTTTATTAGCAGTAACTTTTGTTGTCCTTTTAAACTCTAGATATAATTGGTTTTGTTTTTTTCCCTGTAATACCATAACCAAAAATGATTGGGAGATGCGGAAAAGTGAAAACGGGACTGTTCAGCTCCATACCAAACATCTCAGATTATCATGTTACTTCTGTATGTGAAAAATGCTGCGCAGAAGATTTAAGTAAAGTGCCTTTCCAAACATGTTATTTGAAAAGGCTATTTTCTTTGCAGTTTAGTGATTTCCAAAAGTAATAATTTCGTCTTTGTGATTCACCAGCAGCAGGCTTAAAGGCTTTTGGTTTCTTCATTTTGTTTTTTTTAATTTCTCGCCACTATTATACTAATACTCTTTGGCTATCCTAATCCATCATATTATTCCTCCCTGAATGGCTGAATGTGCTAACGCAATGAGTCAGGAGGACATTGTGTGAAGCAAAACGGGGCGGCTACATTTTCAGCAGATTTTCTCAAGCTCCCTGCTCAGCTGACATAAATGGCTGAATCAAGGTACTGCAAAGTCATGCTTAGAGCCTGCAATATAGCACTAAAACAATGTTTGCCTCGGATTATCAGTGTTGAAACAGCAGAAGTAATCCCAAATGCTATGAGGCGGGCAGAGTCTGTTTGAGTTCAATAAGCATATTAGTTTACATGCTCTTGTTGTTGAAACAGGTTTTACATCTAAACATACCCACATTGCATAACCTATTCATCTTCAGCTTGTTATAGAGTGTGAGAGAGGCAATTTATTCACCACACCTCATACTTTGCCAATCTCGAAGGTGCTTATTTCATTTTCATTCCTCTGGCAGGAACAAAAAAGCTCTCATGGTGTAGAAAGTGTAAACAGCACTGTGTTTTTGGAGCCTCATTGAAAAAACATGTACCAGCGTTATTGCGAGAACATATGAGTAGTTTATTAGCCAGTGCTGCACTGTTGGCGTTGTAACAAAAGAACAGAGACGGATTAGCCGTTTTCTATTGCTCTGTGCTGAACAGTGGTAGATTAGCCCCGTTTTACAGAAAGCGTTTTCAGAAAATAAGCAGAGATCCTGCAACAACAAAAAAAACGTGTTATTAAAGCCAGCGATTGGTTTAAAAGATTGTGTCCTTATCTCACAATAGTTAAGTTAGTTGGATTGAAATTTGGATTAGGGAGTGTCTATTCGGAGAATGATTTTGTTTACTTGTTTGCTTAAAGGGGCTAGATGCAAGTTGGCCATTTTATACTCACTACTGCCACCTTAGGCCATATGTGTAACTGCACCTTCTATATTAGGCTCGTGCATGACGGCAATTCGGACCAACATTTTGATTTACAGTGCAGGATTTTGGAAGCAGTTGTGGTGAATAGCTCTGGGCTCATTCTACACTTTAGGACATTGCTGGAACATTTTTAACCCCTGTATAGTCCCTTTAAAGTCAAACTAACTAACTCATGTCCCTAGAGGCCATAGGCGCCACTGCAGGTGTCATAGCAAGTTGCGTTTTTGTTACTCATTAATTGTCCCTGAGAGTAAATGCTACGCGGACAGAAAAGACAAAGGCAGAGAGGGATATTGTACATTGTGCCACAACCCACTTACACAATGGAGATAATCTTTTTCACCCAAATTTGGCTGTCAATATGGTTAAGTGGCGTTAGCCCGCAGTTCGCTTTGCCCGTTAGCCCGTTAGCCTGTTAGCTTCTTCTCCAGAGGGACTACGAAAAGGATTTATTAAGGTAAACAACTTACTTAGTTCTCCTTTAAATTCATTCATTCTTTAAATTCATTTACAAATCTGTAAATGTTATTGATACAGGCCATAAAAAAATGTCTTTGTGAAGGAAAAAGAAACATTACCACTTGTGGCTGGACAGGATTATTAAAGGACACCACTCCTAAAAATGTAAAACAAAATCCAACTGTCTACTCAAACGCATAGCTTAAGCATATAACAAGTTTGGCACATTTCGTTAAATAATAAAAAGCTGCAATTAATTTGACATTTTCCACATCAGTGTCCTGTTTTGACTTTTCAAAGCTTGAGTAAAAATGCGCAGAAGAAAGATTCATTTTGTTTCCCAACCATCTGCTCTCTCACCGGGATCTGGAGAGGAGCCAGACACATCTAAACTGTGGCGGTGTGGTTGCATTAGTCAGCACAGGCTGTAGAATACCAAGCTTCTGCATTGTAACTCATTCCCTGCTCCATCCGAAGAGCTAAGATAGCACACCGCGGGATACGGCGTGCATGACAGGCCATTAAGCTAAAGAGAGGATTTGGACGCTGCGCTCTCTGTCTCCCTTTGTACAAACTATAATTGGACCTAGAGATTTGGTCTCTCTAATTCCTTTTCATTCCCAATATGAGTTTAAACCCATTTCTTGACAGTAATGCAATTCACAGGGACACTCTGAAGTGATGTCTTAGAGAAGAAGATGTGTGTAAGCTCTGAGTCGAGTGAGGACAGGACTACAATATTATAGACACATTGGGTATAGGGGAATTCTGCTCTTACTTTGACTTGAAGCTGAAGATACTTAATACCTCGACTAAATGTGAGTCCCATACAGAAAAACATACAAGCATTCAGCTCATTACAGATGTTTTTATTAGTGAACTTGTGAATGCCCTAAACATCTTATAGATTCGATGATTCAGCCTCTGACTTTACGGCTCTAAATCGTCCGGTCTGTTCCAGTTTCAGGCCTGAGAGAAGCCATTAGTTTATGAGTCTCAGAGCCGTAAACCGTCGTCCAGTGACCGCGTGCTTCTGAGAAACTGTAACTCCGGCGTCTTGCAGATAAGCTTACGTCTGGGGTCAATGTCCAGGACTCAGCTGCTTACTGTCAAAACTGTATAAAGGTTGCCTGATCAGGACTTTGTGGCTATACGGTCAGTTTGCTTCATACAGTATAGAAAGAACATAAGGTAATTTGATGATTAACCCACGACAGTTCTGGAAATGTTCCGGCCCAAACATCTATTCATCACTACTGTTTTGCTCTGCTGCCTGTAGTCATATTTATAATCAGCCATCTCCCACTGTGCTCCCAGTTAAAACAGTTTAAAAGACTTATCAACCCTTTAAGACCCAATAATGTAAAAACGGTCTAATATTTTAAGCTGACAACCTTTAACATGGCCATACTCAACAAATCAATCAGAGAAGAAACCCAAAGTGTCGCACAGAAAGATAAGACTATTTAAAAACCCAAATTGCAACACTGTTGAGCCAATAATTGTGTAGTATTATATAAAAGACATTTTGTGCGGTGGACTCCTATTCTGACAATGGTCGTTTTAATGTATTGTATTCATTTTTGTATACCTTTGTACCTGAATCTAAATGTTGTAGTGTGTTACATGTCAAATACATAAACTTTTTCCTTATCAAATAAATCAACAGTTTCTGCATGTGTCATAGGCGGCTATTGCACAAAACATTATTTCTAAGTTATTGACTCAACAGAAACTCAACTTCAACTCAATGTAGAAATTGGCTTACGTAATCTTCACTCTTACATAATGCAGTGTTGTAGTCTGAAACCTTTCATGTGTGTTGAAGTAGTGCTGTTTTTTTTTTTTTTTGTGGTTGTTTTGAACTTTTAGCAGCACACCAGAACGGTCCTGTGTGATGTGGGGCATGAACCGATTTGCCACTGTGGCGATATTGATTTCTGCACACGCTGTTCTAATGTCTCTCCCACTATTCTGCCTTTTGAATCATGACCGTTATAGCCTCATACTTTCCAGGGCCCATAGTCATAAAGTGAATTTGTCACTGATTCGGGCCTCCTCTGCCGACAGCAGCCTATCATCCGCTCAAAGATGAAGACGCAATACATTTAAGCTTTTGATTTACCTGACGCCATGCTAACCATTAACTGAATGAGCGTCCGGCGCTGCCCTCATGACGTAAGCCCCTCTGCATCAAAGTGAAGCGTGAGATCTAATCAGCGGAGGAGCCCAGGCGCTGCAGCTCTACCTCTTGATCACAATCACTCATCTTCATGCTCCGCTCCCCTCGCCTTTCCTCCAGGACTTCTTCACTCATTGCTTCACATCCTGTTCCCCCCTCCATTCTCCGCTCAGTCTCCCGTTTCAGCGCTTTTCAAAGAGTCAACAGCGGAACATAGAGCGTCAGGTGTTTTGTTCAAGGCAAAAGTCTGAAACATCAGCTGATTCAGTCTGACTCAAAGGAAGTGTGTGGGGGGTGGGAGGCTAATAATCATTAAGAAGGAGTTGCAATGTCATGTTCTGTACTAAGTTGCAACTAGAGATTGGTTGTTTTTTGTACAGTGAGTACTTTACTCGTGATATGGAATCAGTGCATCAGTTTGCATGAAAAGAAAGATTCAGTAAGGACCTTTCTTTTTAGGCTATTGTTTGTTTGTTGTTTGCATTGAGATGAAGCCATGGCCTTGGTGTAGATCTGTGTTTCTAGATTTTTGTTTAATGACCACATGTTGAGCACTGTCATTATACAGTATATTGATCTCATAGGACTTGTATTCAAAAGCTTATTCCCTTGGGCTACCTACCCGCTGCAAATCACCTGTCCCTTCGAGACCCTCCTCCCCTCGCTCCCCATCAAAACAAACCTTCGCTGACCAGTTTGTAATACTTTTGCCTCTCGGTGCTCTGCAAAGGATACGTGGTTATGTGGGGCCGTGGGAGGAGCTTGAAGTAAACTGTAGGAGCCTTGTGTGAGCAGGTGATCATACACTGATTCAAAGATGATTCAAACACAAAAAACACAACTTCCAGCGGTTTTTGATGAGAAAATGTGTTAAAAAGTCTAGATAGTTGATTCTGCGCCATTTCCTTCTTTAAGGTTTAAGGGTTACTCCTAAAAACAAGTCTGAATGGGAATCAACATTTGTACAAAACACATCACTCATAATCAGGAGTAGCATGTACTTAGCCAGTGTTGGGGTAACTTATTACAAAAATATATTATTTTTTTCAGTAACTGAGGAGTACAACATATTACTGAAACATAATATGGTAATATATAGTTAAATGTAGTCGTTATAATTTAAGTAACTCAAGTTACACGTCTATTTAAATGTATGAACAAAAAAAATGCCCAAACAGAATGCAGCACCAAATCAAGTTGGACACTGGTGTATAAGATCTGCAGTTTGAAAGTAAAGAAAAGGAAATTGTTGACTGCACTTTTGCTCAGTGGCATTCTCACTATTTTTAGTTTATATTTTGCCAAAAGTAACTCAAAAGTACCTAAAAGTAGTCAAACTCAGCTACATTTTTGAAACAGAACATTGCATTTTTAAAGCTGTAACTACTAATATGGTATATGTTACCATTTAAAGTAGCTTGCCCAGCACTGTTTATAACTAACATAGCCAGCAAATTGAACACAAAATGCTTGAGCGGAAGATATTTAAATCTTAGAAATGAATATAGGTACACATCTCGTTTCTTGCAAAGAGGTAGCATATTGGAACGTTACTCAGAAAGGCACAAGTCTGATGCAAGAGACTGCGTTTGGATTTGTCTGTTGCTTGTGTGAGTAAGTGCACAGGACGGGACAGTACAGGACGTCCTTATCTGGGGGGATTAATGTGTTTTTGATTTGTGCGCGGGGCAGTAGGGCAGCTTCTCTCACCTCATCCTCCAACGTCTAATAAAAATGTCCTCTCAGCGCTCCCCTCACCTCTTCCGCCTGCCCCCTTGTGTCCCGCTGCTCCTCTGATTGCTTCCCCCCCTCAAACCCCCCCCCCCATCAGTAATTGTTTACTCCATCCTCAATCACCTGCATCTCACCCTCATTACCTCAAACTCCTCGTCTCATTATTTTATGGGCTGTAATCAGCTTTGGAGGAATTCTGAAGTTGTAAAACGGCAGTGCGCTGGCGTGCAACGATATAACATCAGGCCCATAAAGCATGCACTATATTTAGCCTTGAAGTCGCTGAAAGTGTGAAGGCTTTGTAAATCACCGGGTCAAGGCGAAACTCCGCAACCTGCATATTCAACTGAGCGAGTGCTTTTTAATTAGGAAACGGCCGCACTGAGATTGTTAATAAGAAGGTAACGGAGATGTCACGCAGCTCATGAGACGCTAAGTGGATGAAGCAGAATACTAATTAACACGATGGCCATTATTATGCATGTAATATATATTTTCTGGATTACACAGCATATACAATCCAAAACATCCACACTGGGATAAAACCTCCACTCCTACACACGATCCAGGCTCAAGATCTGAACAAGAACCAAACAAAACATTATGGATTTCAACCATAAGAGATTCAGGGACGATCCAGAGAGAAGGAGGAAGTATCTGGAGAGGGAAGTCTTTGTCGTCATTATGGGAAGAGAATAAAGGCTAAATACAAAAACATGTGTCAACTTGCTGAGGATTATCTCTGAGCGGCTAACAATTACTGATGACGAAATATCAGGAAACACATTGTCTTTTGCAATATGGATGTTTTCAAGTCATGTCACGATAATGAAACTGACATTGAACCTTATACAACCCGATTAAAAAAAAAAACACAATACAGCCAATAGAAAGCCAGGTTGTTACTGTTCATGATGAAAACTGAAAAGAAGAAGGGTCTACATTTTGGAGCACTTAAGGCGATACAAAATAGCTCATTCACTCCGGTAGCAAAGGGATCAAAAGGAGCATGTTGGACCGTGACGAACGTCCCGGAGCTGTCCCCTGTGTCTGAGCGCTGTGAATATTACACTGTCTGTCACTGCCTATGTCCCCTTCACACGTCTCCCGCGCCTTCAGAATGTGACTTCTGCCTCACAGCCACTGCCTACTGCCATAAGTCATGACACTTGTTAGACAGCCTCGGACAGGGTTCACTTAGTTGGGCTGAGGTTTTAACAGCCTTGTTTCAGACGCTTTGTAACTGTTGCTTTCACTCACATCCCGCATGGAGCTTAATTTTGGCAATCATTATTAACCAAAAAAGTCGTATATGCGGTGCAAGTGAACGACACTTCCTTCAACAAATCAATTGTGGGTGTCGCCTGGTGTCTGTGCTTCTTCTTGGTGCTTTTTCCTACCACTAAAATCGCGTAAGATCCACTGGGGCACAGACTCCCCTTGGAAATTATATTTTGAAATCTGATTGTGACTGTCCTGTTTAGATAAAGGTCAAATAAATGAAAAAGCACATAAGGTGAAAATGAGACTTGGAAAAGAAACGCTGAAAAGGTGGCTTGTCCTCTCCAGGTCGGTGGAGAGTCTTTGCCTCAAGAGGAGGAGTTCAAGTTTCGGGGTCTTGTTCACGAGTGAGAGACGGATGGAGATCGACAGACGGATCGGTATGGCGTTGGCAGTGATGGGGTCATTGCATCGAACTGTTGTGAAGAGGGAGCTGAGTCGGGCGGCAAAGCCCAACTCACCCAGTAGCTCGGAGTAGAGCTGCTGCTCCTTCACGTCGGGAAGAGCCAGCTGACGTGGCTCTGTTTCAAATGCCTCCTCGTCACCTCCTTGGGGATGTGATCCGGGCATGTCCCATTGGGAGGAGGCCCTTGGGAAGACCAAGGACACACTGGAGGGACCATGTCTGTGACCTGGTGTTGCCTCGGGGTCCCCCTAGAACAGCCGGAGGAGGTGTGACAGGGAAGTCTGGGCATCTCTGCTCAGACTGCTGCCTCCATGACCCGGCCCCAGGTAAAGTGGAGACAACGGATGGATGGATGGATGGATAGAGGCGCTGTTTTAAATATTTTGAGTATTGAAAGAAAGTAATGCATTAAATTGTATTATTTAGGGATTTTTGAGGGATAACAAACAAACAAAAATGTCATTAGATAAGATAAGATAAGATGATACTTTATTGATCTCACAGATGGAGAAATTGCATTCGATGAGAGAGCATCCGGCAGCAGCACCCATTCAGTGCGCACCACTCTTTTTCCACTCTTTTTTTTCTTTGGTGAAACAAGGGAATATTTAACAAGGGAAGAAAGAGAGTCTGAGCACAATAAATAAATTGTTCAACAAGTACTCCATTGCATACACTTTAAACATGATGTTTCACTTAAGCGGCTGTAAGTTAACTCGAAGGGCCTCACTCGTAAAGTGTTTGGACAAGTTGTACAGAAGCGTAGTGCACACAGCAGAGTGAAAAGAACATGACGTCTATGTGTGTTTGAGGTATTTGGCAACTTCGCGCAAACAGAAAATGCCTTGTCCATATTTAGGTTGAACGTGTACAGCCTGTACATATAGCACACGCTCGATCATTGACTCCCATTGACTTTGTGGTCTCTTATTCACACACATGCACATGCAATTATTACACTGGTCTGGGGGGAGAAGTAGCAATGAGTCACAGCCAAGCCCCCTCCTCGGCCTGCTCTCACCTCTCCCCAATAGCCATTAATTCTGCTCTCACACGCACAGACACACACGCGGTGGTTATCTCCGCTGAGACACTAGTGACAGATCTATTGGCTGCAAGGGCACAAGGTGGAATTGATGGAGAGATGGAGCGAGAAAGAAAACGGGGGCGAAATAAACCCCTATGGAAAAGTTGCAAAGTAAGGTTGTAAAGAAGGTTCTGAAAACACTCAGATTTGATGTTTGATGTTTGATGTTTTGCACAATAATTGTTGGTCTATGGAGACAATAACAACAAATAGTTGAATTTGCAAAAACAAAGCAGCAGTAGTAGTAGTGCGGTTGTATAAACAGTAGTGGTAGACCGTACTACGGGATGAGTCACTGCCCCTCTTGTGCCTGCTGTGGGCTCCACACTGGCAGATGATTGGGACAGTGATTGATATGCAGCGCAGAGGTACTCATTACAGCTGTTACATAACCAAGAGAACACGGGAAGTAGAAATAATGTCTCATGTGCCACACAAAAGCTGGAAAGCTGGAAAAGGTTTTTTTTTGTGTGTCTATAATAATTGATTCACATTTTTTGGCGTCATATGTTTCTTATTGGTAAGTAAACAGTATTATTCCTTATGTAACTGTTATTAATCTAAACCTGTGTAACTTCATACTTGAAATGAATTAAATTTCAAGCCTTAAGCGGCCAACAAAAGCGTCTGTTATGAAATGTGTAGCAGATCAGGTTCATGCCGGGATAAGCAAAGACCTCGCACAAAACTGTGTCTCGATAATTGTTGTTCCTTACCTTACAGCCCTTGCTCTTGTCCGTGCCCGTTTGGGTGCTGCAGTGGCAGGTGGGCTCGGGGTTGTAGTAGAGACCGCCCTGCAGACCGGGGCCGTGGCAGCACCCGTACGGAGAGGGGAAGTGGGTGTACCACAGCTCATCTGACAGGGGACACTTGGGACAGGTGTACAGCAGGCCTTTGCCTTGGGCTTTCTCCACACTCACTTTGGGGTTCCGCATCCATCTGCGCACCTGAGACAAAAACAAAAACAAAGCATTTTTATTTATTTTTTTTAAACTTGATTGTCTTCTGCATTGCCAGCTGCAACCTTTGATCAGAGTTTGGCTCAAGGACCCGATACATGTCAGCTCAAGTGGAACAGTCAGCGACGCAGAAATGCACTTCAAAAAGAAATCTCAATATGTTACGCTTTGATCACATGAAATCAGAAGGAGCTCAAAAACAGTCGATGCATCACACGCCTGTCTTATGATAAGGAATTAAAAGTCATCTTAGACATGACAGAAAATCCTTTATGTAAATCCTGATGATGAATATGACAGGCGTCGAAAGAATGCAGCATCCACTTTAATACATTAAGGTGTGTTGCAAATCATTTTGAGAGTAAGGCTTTGCGCACAATGGCTTTAGGAACAGAACTTAAAGGGACTATATGGAGTTGAAAAATCTTAAAATTATGTATTTTCCTCCCCTACATGTTCCAGCAATGTCCTGAGCTCAGACCTATTCACCACAACTGCCTCTAAAATCCTGCACTGTCACTCAAAAGGTGTTACTTTGGGTCCGAATTGCCTCATGAAAGGGGCTTAATATAGAAGCTGCAGTTACACGTATGACCTGAGGTGGCAGTAGTGAGTATAAAATGGCTAATTTGCATCTAGCCCCTTTAAAAGTAATCAGCTTTTCTAGTGCAAACACTTGGTGAGTGATCCCCTGTATGTTTAATCTGGCACAGGTTTTACTATACCACACCAACTATATACAGCCCTGTAAGACATAGAAGTAGACAGCAACAAAATAATCTGAATCTGAACAAAACAAACAATAGCTACTAACTCTGTCCACTGTCCAACGGCACAGTGCGGCCTATGGAAAATGAGAGCCATAAGGAAAAGCCTTATGCCGTCCCCGTCCCGCTGCGTGAGGTGAATGGTCAGTAAACACAGTCGGCGGGGCAGCGGCCCGTCTGACCGAGGGCCCAGGCAGCTGCTACCATCACCAGGCTCATTCAGAGGGAGAGAGAGGAGAGGCCAGACGGCAAGTCAAAGCATGTCAGGAAAACAGTCTCCAACCACAAAAACAAGCAACGCCGACACTGAAGGCTGGACTGGGAATGCTACGACACATGAGTCACGGAAGGATCACGCAAGAAAGACTGGCAGTTTGAGAGGCTTTGGCATAAATCCTTGGATTAAACTGACTTGCTATGACTGATGATGTAACCAGTGATCAGGGACATGTGCAAATGTGTGGCTTTTAGCTGGACATATTCTCCAATCCTGACAGCCTTCAGCAAACAAATCGATACGTCACACAATGAATAACATTTCTGAATAGCAAGTTGGGGCATGTTTTTTGTTTTGGTTCTTTTTTTACAATTAGAGCTGAAGTTTGGACTTGTTGGGTTGGAACAATCAAACACACACTGGTTTTCTTTAGACCAACTCCATTGTGGATAATGACCCACATGAGTTTATGAATCTGACTTGTATAACATTTGATAACCACTGTTAGCATATTTGTTGTTCTATAGCCACCTGAGGATTCCAAGTGTAATTCTAACCACAAGACACACATTAAGTTTTCACTGGCCCACTCGCTCACATTCATTGATTTTATATTCACCTCCTCTTCTGTCTGCTCTGTGTTGACTCTCTCATTATGTGATTAGACTAGAGAGAATGAGAAACAAACAGGGAGACAAATAAACTGACCAGCAGCAGCATTCATTGTAATTTGGGGCTGTGTGCTGATGCATAGAGGCTCCCCATTAAGACAGGTCTGTGGTGTCGATGTGCAGTCTGCTTTCTGCTGTTTAAGCACTGTGTATGCTAATGTCACTATCTGTGCCTATGAGGCAAGAGCGTGTGTCAAAACAATATGTGAATGACTGGACGCTTAATGAGAGTGGAAATATATGTGTAATAGCACAGTTACTGTAAGTGTAAGTATACATATTCAGTGGTTTGTTTCCTACAGACGCTTCAAACCATTATAGAATCATCAAATTTAAATCATTTTCCTTTATCTTCTATGTGTCAACCAAGAGGTCTTCTAGGTGAATTTGTAGCCTGTCTCAATTGGACAAACTACAGGAAAGCTCGTTTGAAAGTTTATGTTCCTCCTCAAAATCTTCAATAGAACCCTTGTAAAGAAAGTTGACTACTTGAGTAATACTTTCTACCCCTGAGTGCACATATACCATGTGGGTGTGATGAAACCCCCATGTGAGACAGTGAGAGCAGCAGCCTGTCCCTGTGGGAGGGCCTGTGTGTTTTGGAGTGGGTGTAAACGCAACGCAATCTGCCATATTCACCACCGTCATCACCAGTGCTCCTCTCCGTACTGCTGCCCATCTGAGACACCCCACACTCGCTTTGGAAATGGGTTCAGTCTGACTCCACCAGATGACCAAAGCCTTGACATCAACACCAGCCTAAAAGCCAAATAATGGTATAGTCTCTGCAGCCACTTCCGATTATTGGTTTCATGCTTAAGTCAAGGGGGTCATTTATCAAGACAGGTGCTAAAGAGTCAAGCTGGAAAATAGCTTTTGTAGATATGTCGCACCTAATTTGCCCTTTGAAATGGCCTGTATCGCAGTTTTAGGACCACAAATCTGATATGTAAATGAGATGATGCTGCGTGAGTGAAAATGTGTAAATGACCCTGCTGCTCATTTTGCACACACTCAAATGATGTGAACAACATAAAAAATAGAATAATAATAAAACATTTCAGTCAGTCACAAAACCATGTTAACCTCCTTGTCTTCCCTAAAAAAAACATCAATGTCAACCCTCCCAACACAACATGTATAACTCGTGTTTATGAATAACCACCTTTATTTCATTACTCTGCTGCCTAATGGGAAACTAATGCTCAGCCACATTTCCATCGTTATTAAATAAATGCATTAATCTGGCACTCCTCTACAGCTGGCAGCTCGTAATGGGACTAGTTTCCTTCCTGTCGCCCACTTTTCTGTTTTCCCTTTGATCTTGGAACACAGACTTGAGGCAATATTTTAGGCGATTCGGTGTTTACGTGCAGTCTACACGGGGAGAATAAAAAAGATGCAAACATGATGTCGATAGTGCAACAGTTTTCACCATTTGCTGGTTTAGAAATCTCGCCTGAGTTGCAAATGTTGTTTAGATCCTTCCCTCCATTGCTCACTAAACTGAATGAGTGAGTTTTGAGTTTTGCATATTTGGCATAACAATGAAATAAATCTCCAATTGAGGGATTCAGAGGCCATTGCTTAATGATATGTATAGTTAAAGGTTGCGACAACAAAATCCACTCTCTCCCACTCATGTACATCTCCAAAATGTTGGTATGGGACAGACACAAAATTCAAATTCTCACATGATTTCAATAGGGCAATGTGTATACTATTGGGTTGAGACAGAAATAGACAAATTGCAGTTGGGTTGGCATCTACCAGAATTGCTATATTACTTTCACTGTCTTACCACTCTTTGAACATGTTACACACTTCAAAGGTGCTCTCACTAATGCTGGATACTTTTATTTCATCTTCGCAGGCATCAAATACACATGAATCCAGTCTCCATCTCACACTTAAATGATTTATGACCAAGTCAATGGAGCCGAGCTTAAAAGGAATCTGGAAAGTGAAGTGCTAAGTCAGTCAATTCATTACTTATAGTGGCTTAACTTTACAAGGCAAAGTATGATAGCTTATAGGTGATTCTACATCTTGTTTCATGCAGTTAAACAGCGCCAAGCAAATTAGCCTTGAGACTGCACAGCAGCAGATACAATAACTCATGATGATATTGATTATAACTTGTAGGCTTCATTTCCTATGGGACATTAAACTCCACAGCACACACAGACCAATAACACTGAGGCTTAGAGAGGCTTACAGTCCAGTGACATCATCTTTGGCACTCCACTCACTCTCTGTGTCATGTTTATGGGCAGGCGCTGTCAAAACCCCAACATCAAATAAATGTGATCATCCTTGTTTGAACTCACCTTCCTCTTGACGAACTGAAAAGCCGAGCACTTCTTGAAGGAGAAAGCAGTCTTCTCCCCCCCTCCCGAGCCTCCCGCGCTGCCTCCTCCTACCCCGTTCATCAGCTTCATGGCTGACACCGACGCTCCGCTAGTCTCCGTAGATCCCAGGGTGACGGACGGCGAGCTGGAGAGAGGCAGAGTGGAGAAAGAAAGCGCAAGGGCATCAGGAGCGGAGCTTGTTTGAGTTCTTCAGGAGAGGATGAGAGCGGGACAGGCGAGGGAGGATACAGGGATGCTTATGTTTGAGGAGAGAGAGAGAGAGAGGGAGAGGAGGTGGAAGAGGCAGATGGACCAAAATGTGAGGGGGTGACTGTGATCATGATTATGACAGCAACTCCATATGCTGGATTATGAGAATTCAAACCAGATTGAGCTCAAATTGGATTGTTATTCAGACTTTTTACACAATGTTTCTATTATACATAGTCAGATATTCTTTCACTATTAAATAATCATCAATAATCATCAAGTATTTTCACTCCCAGGTACAATTGGTAAAGAAAATAATCAAGTTATTTTGTCTAAACCCCCAGCTTCATCAAAGTTCTAATTTTTGATGTTCATGGTGCCACTTTTACATTGATATCCCTCAAAATCCCTAGTCGGAGTACTGTCTTTTTGTTATCTTTTTTGGGAACATTCCATGTACTCCTTGCACTGTAAAACGATGAGATGGCACAACATGCACATTGGGAATGGAGCTTTAATGTGGTTGGTTCCCCTCTCCTGTTGCTGCGATGAGCAAAACCCCCTCTGTTTACAGCTTACCGTGTCACACTGCATCATGGGACGCCATGGGGAAGCAGAGGCAAGTGCCTCTTTCAACCTTTTTGCCTTCACACTTACTCTGTGTTGTGTTTAAATCACATTTCATGCATTCCTCCTACCTTTTGTATCTTTGTGCTGGTGATGCTGCCTGGCTCGTCCTGCTGTAGCCTCTTCTGAACAGGCAATGCCGTAATAAGAAGTCCCTTTAGTTACAGGTGTCCCAGATTTCAGTCAGGACGAATGCTTCTGCTGTGATGCTGTCCCATAAGAGCAGTGCGCAGAGAGGCGCCGATCTCTGCCTTAAAGCTGGATCACTCCAGAGTGCGGTGCTAGCGATGGAATATCAGGACGTGACTTTCAGCTTGTAAACAAACAGGGGAAAGAGAGAGTTTTAGCATGACGCTGTGGCGGTGATCACAGCAGCAGCAACTCTGTTTTATCAATGAAAGCCTCTGCAGTGAACAGATGCGACGCCCCGCCCCTCCCCATCCCTCTCTCTCATCCGAACTGTCCGTCACTGGCTCCAAGCCCCTCCCCCCTCTCCTCTCGCACTGCTGCAGTCGGATGTAGGCTCCTCCCCTTTTCTCTGTCCCGGAGAGATTTGCGCTGGACATGGATGCTCAAAAACCCTACACAAGAAAAAGATGTGGGCACCTAATGGAGTCAGTGTGTCATCAGGGACAGCCAGTGGCATCACAGGTTCTTGTAACTTGTTCTTGGTATGAAGGCAATTTTTGACCATTCAGAATCTTTTGTTTAAATTGCTTATTATTTTCCTGACAACATTGAAGCCCACAGCTCGGACAGATCAAATAATTAAATCATGGTTAAATTGTATTTGTGCTTTTACTAGCAGCTGCAGTGGTCTTTTACTTATCTGAGAAATTACCTGTGTGTTACTTCACTTCCAGTTCACCTCATTGATTCCAATGACCTTCTGCTCACTGTAGCTGCTGTCCATGGGTACTTGCTGCAAATGCTATGGTGTGTATACACCAGAACTGGAAATAAATGTAAGAAAATGGGGGGAAAAGATGAGTTCAAAAGTAGCAAAGGTTTTTAAAAAGTCATTCTGCTCAAAGGTAGAAGTTAGAAATGATACTTGCATCAAATAGCTATAGCCAGAGAGGATTTGAGTCAGACATGCAGTATGAAGTTTTAACATTCAACCTGCAAGATAACAAAGTGTCCATTCATGTCTGATCACTCCCTAGCAGCACTTGGTAATATCCCAATAATGAGATATTAGAATTACGCTTCCTTTGCAAGCCTAAAACCAACATCTAACCTGTCAAATATGGTGTTTTTCCACACAAATATGGCAGCCTTTGCTGGCTACTCAAATTTCAATTCATCTTTTTGTTTATCATGTTGTGTATATGTCTGTGCTGGGTATGCGAGGCCACCATTGACGATTAAAACCTCTCCCATTATGGGCTTCATTGCTGGTGCTTCAGACTGAGGAAGATGCAATTCTCCTTTTGGGAAGAACAATGACGACGCAATATTGGCTGTAATAATCAGAGTCAGAGGAGCGATTAGCACTCGCTCTGAGGCAAAGTACAATGATTGGTGTAAACAGCTTTGCGCCACAGGCAACAACTTAGCAATCAATGCATACAGTATTGTTCTATTGGAAGCAGCACTTACGATCATGCAGGTGCAATGAACACCCCTTACATGTCGCCTTCTGAAACACAGCGTATCAAACAATTCCGAGGCCATTTCCAGCTTATTTTTTTTGCCTTTCTAAATCCCCTGCACAAAACGCAAGAGTAACTTCGACTCCAGTTACCAGCTCAGTGGCAGTGGCATAAAATCCCAAAGCAGAGTGAAAATGTCTTCTTTTAGAAATGGCTCTAGGGTCCGATTTTGTACAGGAAGTACTAGCTTACATAAGAGCAACCCTTTCTTTTTAAAGGGGAAATTTAAATTTTCCTCCAGAAAATGACTTCTTCCTTTTGAGATGTACGGCATACATAATGAATATGCCTGATTAACTAGTTCTGGGAATTGGCAAAATACTAGTCAATAATTTATGGACTTTTCTCAAAGAAAGCTTCATGTGGGCTAACAAGACCTGAGAGCTTCTAAGGCTATAGGGCTGTTTATATGTAAACTGGGCTGTTTTTATTTGTTATGATACTTGAAACACATTGAAGAGTGCCAAGAGAAGCAAGTGTGGATGGTAAACTTGCTTTCTGGTCAGTGATAATGAGGTCCACCGGGATTTTGGGTCTTGCAAAAGAAGAGCTGGTCTGTAGCACGGAACGACCTTCTTATAATTTATCCATCCATCCATCCATTTTTTCTTCCGCTTTATCCGGGGCCGGGTCGCGGGGGCAGCAGTCTCAGCAGAGATGCCCAAACTTCCCGATCCTCACACACCTCCTCCAGCTGTTCTGGGGGGACCCCGAGGCGACACCAGGCCAGCTCGGAGACATAGTCTCAAATTGTTTGAGTTCATTCTTCCTTCAACAATAGAATACATTTCACTGTGTGGGTATAGCTAAATGCATTATAATCAGTTGTGTCATGAGGATGTCTTATGTAATGGTATGCCAGAGGTCAGTGTGCCGCAGATGGAAATATTGTGATTCATGATGGAAAGTGCCTGAATCAAAAAACATGTAAATTGTGCTTATGTCATACGTTCTTTTCATGCCTATAACATTTGAAATACGGGTTTATCAGAAAACTGCTTAAATACAGATATCTTTTTATTGTTGTTAGATTGTTTTGAAAAGTGCACATCCAGAACGCTGCTGTGGAGAGGGCGACCAGCACCAAGTTCTTGGCCATTATGCTGTCAGGAAGCTGAACTCCCTCCCCAGCCCCATAAGGACACTGAACTCTGAAAAAAAGACAAGTGTACATGCGTATGTCTTTAAATTTTGTTTTACTTTTTCCTTTGTTTGCACCGAGGGGTTAGGAGTTACGTACGTATGTAAACATTAGCAGTGTTCAATGGAAAAAATAGGCGTCACATTCAGAAAAAATACCCAGGGTATCTGCGCAGGCTGCCATTAGTTGGCACAGTGTGACTCATCATTCATTTGCTCTTTGAAATGTACATGATGTTTTCAATATTGTGTAATGGCCTTGTGGAAAATTCAGGTTATATTTACGATTTCCTTACACGATTGACTACTAGATGTAAATTTGAAATATGACATCATGACATTTTTCTTTCTCTTCACAAGGAAAAAATCGTGTCTGGTCTGACAGTTCCCCAAATGATGGTCCCTGGCTCCCCCACGTCACGATGTCTGCTGTGTCAGTCGTTCCCAGGACCAGGCTGTTCCATGGCACCCGGAGGTGAGCTCATTAGAGGGAACACTGCCCTGAACCATTCCCACTGTTTGCACCTGACAGTTCCAAATACATTTTTAACACGTTCTGCTCTCAGGCAGTTTTAGGGAACATTTGCACCTGTTTCTTTTATCTTATGAGCATCTTTGACACAAAACAGAAGCCACTTTTGACTTGAGTCACATTCATTAATTAACCATGCCCCTGCCTCGCTCCCAGACGCTGCAGCAAAGAGCACATATGGGGAAAAGTGCTTCTCTTTTGGAAGTTGTCTCTGAGGCTCAAAATAGACTTTGCACATGTTCCTGCAAGAGCTGCATTTCGAGTTTAACAGTGTGGGTTTGCGAGTTGGCAAGAATTTGAATGTATGGAATATATGAATTTAAGATGGAATGAGCCTAAAGACTGTATGAGCACAGTCCAATTAGTTAAGGATTGACATGCAATTATTATTATTATTATGGAGCCTGTTAGAAGTATTCTAGAAAGGTGATGTACTAGAAACACATTTGTCATGAACCAGAGACACAAAGTATATGAAGGTGCACTGGGGGAATGTGGATTAGCCCAAATAACAAGCTGTAGTAGCTGTTCTAAGATTCCAACATCATCACATCCAGTAATAGGAAAATGGCCATAATCTTATGGGTGGCAGTAGCTCAAATGGGAGAGCATCCGCGCACTGATCCAAAAGTCGGCAGTTCAGCCTCAGCTCCCGCCAGCACATACTGTATTATATCCCTTGGCAAGGTAGAATGGCAAATGGTAAATGGTCTCAACTTATATAGCACTTTTTCACCTATATTAGACAATCAAAGCGCTTTACAGCAAGGATCCACTCACCCATTCACTCTTTCATTCACACACCAATGTACGCAGACACTGGAGGCAAGGTGGGTGAAGTGTCTTTCCCAAGGACATCCAAACCCACGACCTTCTGATCATGAGACGACACTTAACTTACCTTTCCTCTAGTTTGTATCTGGATCCTTGATGTGAAACACTTTGAATGACGATAGAGGCAGACACATGGCCATGTACTTTCAGTTTATCAGTTTATTGACGCCAACAACTTAAAAAAAACTTGCTTGGTCTTTCCCTGAACCCTCGCTTTAAACTTGCCACAGTAAACCATTAAGACATCAGCATCCTTGCGCCTGGACCCTTGTGGATGGCTATGTTCAGAAAACTGCTACTCTCACTTTTTCCTAATATATTTCTGTGACAGTACATCATAAGCAAATGAACTCACTGACAGGTTGGTAAACACGCTAAGTACCATTTGAAGAGTTTTTTTTGCAGCTGCCTGTCATTCTTACTTATTAATCATTTTACCTCAAAGTGTTCCCAGGACCCAAAGTCAAGCCTGCTGAATCTATCATCTCCTAATGAGCGGCACACATCTAGCCACGTGCGTTTGAAGCCGCTGCAGAGAGAGAGAGGATGTGCGGGAGTCGGTGGTGGAGTTTACAAAAAAGTGGTCTGTTGGGAAATGCGCACACATCCTTATGGAGGGATTTGCTTGTTTGCCAGGGCCCTGTGTACATGTGCCGCCTGTTGGATTGAGCTGTTGGTGGGTGAGTGGGTGGAAGAGGGAGCAAAGCCATTGTCTCCCAGTGGGACCGGCAACACTGCAGAAGACAGGGGGGGAGAGTGGAGAAAACCAATTACACAGCAGCTCAGTGGTAGTCTCATCGCCGAGCGCACTCAGCTAAAACAAGAGAAGTCAAAGCCAGGAAGGGCTTAGTTTCCAAAAACACATTTCTACATAACAGGCGTCACGCTTCTAATTAAAGGCTGTTGTAAGTTCTGCTGTTGAGAAAACACGTGGGCCACAATACATTTATTTTTTCCTCACTTAGAGACTTTTGTAGACCGCCGGGAAACATTTTTAAATTTGCTAATCTGACCAAAAGATCAACACAGTGGAACAGGTGATTGAGCAAGTTCCCCCGACTGACAGATTGGTATGAGTTCTGCTCCAACTCAGCGTTTTTTTTTTATGTTGTTACTAGTTATGTTTAGTGCTGGTTGCATCTAAATAATTAACTCTAAGTAAGTATGGTTTACAGAAAAAATGTACAGGTCGAAAAGACTAATAAGTGAGGCTGTCTTAGGGTAAACATAAAGAGGAAGGTCCTATGGTGGAGTTTAAACCCAACTTAAAGGAATAGGCCACCGTTTTTACATACTAAGATATGTTCTTACCTCACTTTAGACGTGTTAATATATCCCCGTCTGGTCTTTGTCCGTGCGCTCTGCCAGGCAAACGGAGCACATACGCAGCCTCTCCCACATGTCACATAGCTCCGAAAAAGCTCACGATAGAAGCTACCAAGCTCTTCCACGTGTTCCCTATTTAAATAAAGTTACGTGAAGTGTTTTCATGCGAAGTATATTTACCCAGAAATGTAGCATGTCGATTTTATAAGCAAATAAAAAGGGGGACTATATTGTGAGGCGTAATGATACGAGGAGCACAGCGTCCGCGTAGTAACTCCTAAAGACTTCCCCCGCTCACTTCCGTCAATAACCTTTAGGAGTTACTGCGCGGACGTTTTACTCCTCGTATCATTACGCCTCACAATATAGTCCCCCTTTTTATTTGCTTATAAAATCGACATGCTACATTTCTGGGTAAATATACTTCGCATGAAAACACTTCACGTAACTTTATTTAAATAGGGAACACGTGGAAGAGCTTGGTAGCTTCTATCGTGAGCTTTTTCGGAGCTATGTGACATGTGGGAGAGGCTGCGTATGTGCTCCGTTTGCCTGGCAGAGCGCACGGACAAAGACCAGACGGGGATATATTAACACGTCTAAAGTGAGGTAAGAACATATCTTAGTATGTAAAAACGGTGGCCTATTCCTTTAAAGGGATATTTCAGGATTTTTGACATAGGACCTCATTTTACTTGTTATCCAGAGTGTTGTTGATTTCTGGAGATTTTGTCTATGCAGTCCTTGTATTTGAAGAGTATAGTGGTGCTAGGCTAGTGCTAGGCTAGCGCGTGTCTATGGTAACTAGTAGTCTGCATTAAAAACAGTCTGACCCAAGCACAGTGCACCCGAGGCAAATCACTTATAACACCAGACTACCGATATAAATGTCTGTGTGGACTGAATATTTTTTTCAATATAACCATTTTGCATATAAAAGAACTTATATTTGAGCAGCATCAGCTTCCTGGTTGTAAGCTTCTTCGCAGCGGCGGAGTGATCTGCTAGGTTACCGGATCTACAGAAGTTTATTTACCTGCGGCCGGCATTACTACATGTGGAATTCACAAAGGAGCTTTCTTCAAATCAGATATGGCAACGTTTGGAGGACGACCCGATGACTTTGAAGAGGTTTTTAATGCAGGCTACTAGTTACCATAGGCATGCGCTAGCCTAGCACTCGCCTAGCACCACTAAACTCCTCAAATATAAGGACTGCATGAGTTAAAAACATATGCAAATATCTCCAGAAATCAACAACACTCTGGATAACTAGGAAATGAGGCCCTATGTCAAAAATCCTGAAACATCCATTTAATTATCAAGATTAAACATATGAGTGTGAAGAAGCCTCTTGGATGAGACACGAAAGGTCTGAGTTCTTTAAACACCTCTACGCCATAATACACCCTTAGACATTAGCGCTGAACACATGGACCAACCTGTACCCAAAGTTCCATATCGCTGTGCCCCTTGCAGGAACATACTGAACTGCTGACATACAATAACATCTGTAGGAATAGATAACACAGCAACTTCTGAAGATGGAGCATAAGCCTCAGAAGCTCAAAGAAAACGCCTGACTCAATGCAGAGTGTGACTGACACACCACAGGCTGGTGTTAGCATTTTGAACAGCCGACCTCAAAGCTCCCGCAGCAGCAGGCTGACAGTGCTCTCATTCCCCGGGGAGTCCCATGGCAAGGCCTGAATCACACCTGAGGTCACTGCCACTGTCTCTTTTTTCCACAGTCAAAGCTGGCAAACATGTCGCCTAAAGTTAAAAACACAGAACTAACCAAATTGTAAGTTTAAGCCACTTTACAAAGTTAGAGATGGTGGTTCACTTAAGCTGCACAAGAGGACTCATGCACAAGTCTCTCCATCATCCATTTGAAAGCTAAGAATCGTTATCCACTGAGCTTCAACTTTGAGGTCTGCACAAGTACTAAATATGTCTTCATTGGGGACCAAAGCTGAGGTTGTAGAAGTAAGAGACATTTTTCTTTTTAAGTTCATTTCCAAATTGGTTTTAACCATTGGATCCGGCAACCCTTCTGCTTTCTGATTGGAACAATGTAAACATAAACTTTTACATTATGCTTTTGTGTATTTGTGAATCAATAAACAGTACAATTCATATCAGTGAAATCAATATCAGATTTGAAATTTTTTTTAAAGAACACTGATCTTACATACCTTTAAAGCAAGTGTTGCAATAAGACAGGTAGTAATACATAACTGGGACATGAGTTGCAGAAGGAATGCTGATAAGCGATACTGTTGCATGAGATGGCTGTGTCTGACATGCATAGTGATGGGTGGGTGCTCAATATTAGATGATACTGCGAGAAACAATCCCTCATTGGCAGTTATGCACTCATGTATTATTACTACATGTACTATTCAAATCTCCTATGCATTTTGAGCATGTGCACGAAGTGAAAGGTTTATGTGTTTGGAATTTTCTGCAACTTGAATACAAAGACCATACTTTCCTTTGTATACAGATAGGGAATGTACGGTATGTGAAGCAAATCTCATGAAGTCAGGTGAGGCCTGTCCCACATGACAGGATGATAAAGAATTCACGCAGTAATTGATGCCTTATGTAGTGTAGCTCAGTAAATGTTTCAGATGAGCGACATGCAGGCCATATCTTCCATGCTAAAAGACAAAACAAAGTTGTTAAACCAATGCATGTATGGCAGAAGAGTCATGGTTAGTCATTTTTACACGAACATGATGACTCTGTTCAAACGCTCTAACTTATTCGAGAATATTTAACAACTCATGAATTTGCTTGGATATGTGACAACTCTATGCCTAAAATGACCCTATATGCGTTATTTTAACAGAGATGGAGGACAGGTCAGAATTCTATGGTAGAATTTGCCTTTTACAAGACAAAATGCGGAAGTTTGTGACCTCTTTTATGATTGGTGTGGCAGGTGTTCTCTGTTACATGAATTTGTTTAAAAGCAGTGAATCGCCTGTTGAGCTATAATTCAGGGATGTCGAACTCATTTTGGTCGTGGGCCGAAATTCAACAGTAAAATACTCTATAGTAAAATACTATAGAGCTGTAAACAGTAAAATACTATAGAGAACATTTTTTCCCCAAGAAATAAATAATAATGAGCTGTGATTTTAAAATAGTGCTGATTTGGTCAAAAGCCAGACTGACCATTTACCACGTGGCTATAATGTATTGTTTAAATCCTATCCTCCTTAAATCCTGCCCTCTGCTGGACACGTGTGGAATTGTTTCCTTGTTTTAATTTAAGTTGCCCCCTAGTGGCTGGAACTTACTTTTTTTTTACATACAGGAGGGGGCCGGATTAAATCATGGGCCTTGTGTTTGACACATAAGGGTTATATGGATGGGTTTCTGTCTCATGACATTGTCCTGGTGCCATTTTGAGGACTTTTGACCATTCAAAAGATTAAAAAAAACTTTCTTTCTTTCTTTCTTAAATTGGTGTGACAACAGTCCTCATATGTTCATTTTAGATTCATGATCACCATCTGAGATTATGGCATCAAATTCAAGATTATTGAGAATGCAACCTTACATGCCCAATTCTAATCAGCAAATCACTTTAGTGCACTTAACAGTGACCATTACTTTGAATACCTGTTTTAGAAACTGCTTTATAATTCAGCTTTGTTTAATTTACATAGAATGTTTTTCTCGTTTTGGCTGCACCCTTTTCATCAGGAGTTGCCTCATCAAAGCAGTCACCAGTGTATCTTTAACAAGTACAGTACGTTATAATAATGTCTGCACTCAAAATAGGAGTGCATGTCTCCTTGCTGCAGGTGTACGGATGATGTTTTTCCTCTCCATTAACTTGGGCTGTTCCAATGTCTGCAGCAGCTGACAAGAAAGTGCTACATCATCAGAAGTGTAGACCTTCTCCGAGTGTGTTTACGACATACCTGAGCACATGATTCACCCTCCAGAGCGTCTCAATGGGGCCGGGAAGGAGCAGCAGAAAAACTCGGTGCTCAGGCCAAGAAGGAATGTGGCACAGCCAGTTAGGTCTTTATGGAGTTCACATACGCATGATACAGGAAGTGCTTTTGAACATTCTGTGCTTTAGGCAACAGAATGTGTATTTAATTGGCATTATGCAGATCAACATTATTTTCTGCAGACGTTATTTCTTTGATTTTCTTCAACTTGATACATTTTGAAGAAGTGTGTCCACTTTCAATGTCCACTTTCCATTCCGTTGTAAACGATTATTCAAAACATTCATCATCATCATCTCTGTGTCAGTATGTGACCTTTTCAGTGATACAGTCTCCTCCACCACATGATTGACAGCAATAAGCCGATGGGGCTCTCAGCGGTATGTTGGCCGCCGACAGTCCGCTCCCACCTGCACCTGCGAGTCTCCTGGGACGCACTCTGAAGGGCATCTTAACATATCTTTTCAACTCGGACTGTCTATCGATCGTATCCTGCACTGGAAACACAATGGTACATTTGAAATAATACAATACACAGATTTTCTCAAGCGGATTTAAATGAGCCTATGCAACCATTCATTCACTGCAGCAATAGCCACAATAGCTACCATATTTCCGGGGCTTTAGGAGAATTAACAAGGGACGTGGAGAGAGAGTTGGATTAATAGCAGCACCACCTCATACCACATAAAAAAAGATTAAGAAGCTATTTCCCACTTCCTGGCTCCTGGGCACAATATACACCGCTCTAATCACCCAAATAAAGTAGATTCTATCAAACGCACTCAAGCATAATGTAATGGCCTGTTGCCAGGCAGGACACTTCAAAGCAGCCTTCATGATAAGGGATAGCAGAGGTTGTGTAGGGGGCTGTAGTGGTCTATTCAAATCCAGCCAGTGATCTTGTATTGAAATGGTCTTGGTGTCTTTTGTTAGAAGCAATTGGCCTATGTTTCTCCAACTATGGGATACCACAGAGGGAGACAGGTTGCTTCAAGTGGTACCTAAGATAATACACTAATCTTAATTCAATTACTTTTGCACATTTTGTCCTTGTTCAGCCATGAAAAAGTTTAGTCCTATCCCTGATGGCGACAGCTTCCAAACAACTCGTCCTTTTCCCCAAAAAGCGGCTCCTGAGGTTCGGCGTATCCAAGAAATGCTTTCCTCAACCTGCTATCACTGGCTAAGCTTAATCCTGTCATTGCTTATCAGCTTCACTGCAGCCACTCGCACTGAGCAATTTATTTAATCCCCCCCCCCCCCCCCCCCCCCCCACACCTTCCCCTTTTTTATTGAAACAGCTGCACAGCAAAGGGGTGCAAGAAGAGGAGAGTACTGGATTTTTTGTTTCAGCTGTTTTAGATCAATTTTGCAAAATTGTAAGATAGTGATGAATATGTTTTATTATTGCATTATTGCCAATGCCAAATATCTGCATAAAGCATAATACTTTAAGTTTGGACCAGGTTTCAATGTAAATATATATTAAAAACTCGGTGAGAAAAGTTTGAATTGTGATTCCATTAGCATCTTTACTACAATTTACCAATAATCCAACATGTGTGTATACAGTATCCGAATGTCCAGCCATAGTAAATAATTCACCTTAAGAATTCACTAAATTTCTGCCAACAAAAAAGACGTCAGCACCAAGTCAAAGAATGCAATTTTGACAAACACTGAAATCAAAGTCAAACTATTCATTATCACACAGGCAGCTGCTAATGATGCAGCCCACATCCTGTCAAACAGCTATGTCATTTTCTATGAAGTTCACAGCACGCCCCCACCTCCGCTCCTCCTTTTTGACATGAGGGTCTTTTTGATCCTACATGTATTTATCTGCTTTTACATCCTGCTAGAGTGAGGAATGCCTATAGCGAGCACCATGACCTCTGCTTTAATGGTATCATCTAACACTTTCTTGATGTTGACTCCGTTACTGTACTACAGAATGACAATATGTTTCAGGAATATTTCAGAATAAGATAAAAAGTTTTCAATTTCAGTATCAAGCTGCTTTTTTGTATTACCAAATACATGCAAAAAGATCACTATTTTAAGTTTTCTTATGTTTATATCATTTATGTTGTGTTGCAGTCGGCCCGATCTGATCATCTCCATCATCAGCCGCCTGGACCAGTTTGACGGTCGAAGTGAAGGTTTATTTGCTGCCTCATGGTTCCTTAATATGAGCCACTGACTTATATTCTATTTTCATATACACGTTTTGCACATTATACACCATCTCCAACAACATGCCTTTAAGAACATCTTTTGAAAATATAGCAACAGATCCAGCGCTTTGAGAAAAGTCAGTGACAGGCTGAAAGTCGGCTTCTGAATGTTAGAAATCAAAAACAAAATGTGAGCTTTGCGAACAAAATTCTCCGAAATAGACAGCCGCATCACATTCGCTCTGTTCTATTTCTGTCGGTAACATTTGTAAAGTTTGGAGGAACAGCACAAACAATACAAAATAAGACATCTGGACTCCATTGTGCCTTTGGGACCATTTATGGGCACTGGTTATCCCTCCCTGCCCTGTCCCAGCCCTGTCAGTTCCATTGTATGTGTGGCAGAATTCCAGTTTTTCCAAGAACAATGGGAATCCTGGACTTCAGAGGACGATGGGAGCGACGCCTCTTTGATACGGAAGTGTGCGGAGCCAGAGGGAGCGCAGACGTTTGCTGACTCTATTTACAGGAGAGCTTTGTTTCGATCTTTTGTCTGTGTGGCAACCGTAGTGGCATGCCAATAATTTCCCTTAGCTCCATCTGTGCTGCGTGAATGAATCATACTGGAGACATTTACGCAGTGCCCTGTAAGTGTAACACGCACAGAGAGGTGTGATCTCAGATCCAGCCGAGGAGCATCAGACACCAGCTGCACATCACACTCGGCTTTTAACATGTTTTTGATGGGAGGGATTTGTCATTTCATGGTTACAAATGAAAAATCAACCTTACAAACTTTAAAAACAATTTTAACCGTTTTCATATTTTTGTATTGTTTTAATATATATCTCTTATATTACTACCTCGAAAACACTATATGTTTCCTATAGTTATTTTCAGTTTTTATCATGTGTAAGGTTAGGGCTGTATGAGGATGTATGAATAATTTATCAGTAAATGTCCTGTTTACATGACATTGAAACGATAGCCTGATTACTACCTTTGCAGTGCCATCCTATTTCCATCCTATTACAGTGCTGTTAAGAAATAAAGAGCAGCATATCAAAATAAATAGAACTAAATAGACAGGTTTTTTTTTTAATGTAGACCATGTAACAGACCGCATTGTCTGTCTGAGATGTCCAGCTAAAGATAACTATGCAGGTAAGTAGGTATAGTGACAGCTACAGCTACATTTCTGTCAGTCAACCCCAGGTAATCTGTGGCTACACACTGTATATGCTGTGTTTCCATGTAGCACGTTTCAACCCAGCACTGTTTGGCCGCAGCTTTACCCGGATTCACTAGTCAACTATTTCCATTATAAATGAATGTGGTAGTTGTGGGCAGCGCCGAGGTCGAATACACATTACTGAAGAAACAACACAACAGCAGATAACGTTATGTGAGCCAAGATGAAAACACAAATATTGCCTAAATGGGGTTTATGAAATTAGGTGCCAAGGCAAAAAACTCGAGGAAAGAAACAGCTAAAAGACGACCTAGGAAAGTTAACTACATGCTATCATCTGTAAAATCACCTTTTTCATTTGAAGTATGATGTTGTGATGGTGGCGCAGGTGGTAGAGCGGGGTCTCATGATAGGAAGGTTGGGGGTTTGAATCCCACCTGCTGAAGGAGCACACTGTCATTGTGTCCTTGGGCAAGACACTTCACCCACAGTGTCTCCAGCATCTGCGTACCTTGGTGTATGAATAAGAGTGTGAATGGGTGAGTGGTTCCTTGCTGTAAAGCGCTTTGGGCCTAATGAAGGTAGAAAAGCGCAAGTCAATTTACCACTTACCATAATAAATCTTGAAGGACATGCCTGTTTTAGAGAGGGTTGTCCTTTCTCCTCAGGCAAATCAGAGGCCAGCAGTCTGTCATGTTATCTGTTCAGTGAGTTGGCCCAGGTTGAGCTCGGTCCTAAAACTTGTACCTGGATGACACTGGTTGATCCTGGTCTGGGCAGTGGAAACACTCTCGGTATACCTGACACTGGGCTGGGCAAGAAGTGCCAGTGGAAAAGGGGACAACAGTTGGTAACTATGTGAGGAGTTAATTAAAAGAAAAATCGTCATAAATATTACTTTAGCTATGATAGATTCGACTATTAATTTGATTGATGCATTACAGTGTATTGCTTTCTAAAGTCTGAATCTGAATTTGTTTATGGCTTTGTATTCTACTTTAGTTATTCATCAATTGCCACAGAAGAACAGATGGCATGTCAGATTTATTGTCACTGCATCCAAATAAGGCAATCTTAAAACAATAGAGGTGCAGCAGATCTTTCCACACATGATGTCCGAGCTGAACGCCGCAGCGCCTGCCCTGTCGCCCGAGGTCCACTGTGTCCTTTATTGTGCGCTTCCTGCCCCGCGGTCAGCTGCTTCCTGTCTGGCGCCAGACCAAGCTGCCACAGCTCACCCCCCGTGGACAGAGGAGGCAGGAGAGGCCAGCAGCGCGGCGAGAAGTGTTAATGAGAACAAAAGGGACATTCCCTCATTCAACATGTGACGGGCTTCGGAAACTCTGCAGTGCATTGTAAAATCAGTTTTAACGCCACGACTGTGGGGAAAGTCCAAGTGTGTAGGGTCATTGTACAAGAGTTTCCGTCATGTGCCTCATTTTTGTCCATGAATCATTATTATTAATCCAACCATATTGTAATTCAGTAATTTATTTATAGACACCTTTCAGTAAAATAAATAAATAATAACCAACAAGAGCATCTCCAAAAACACTAAGGAAAAGGGTAATTGATCCAAGTGTCCACATAAGCTTCCACCATTGTAAAAAAGCCCAGATCAACTTTGTATTTTCAGAGATTACTCCAAATCCTCTGGAAAATATAGACATGAACTTAACAGAATCAAGTTTCATCACACAAGTGAGGTCAAAGCAAAGTTGTGATGGATCGTGAGGCAGAGCTGGGGATGAATGGAGCGCTGTGGGGCTATGGTCGATGCAACAGAACAGAGGCAGATGAATCTAAAGCACGGGGAGAGAGATGAAGGATGAAGGAGCATAGATCTGATGCCGGGACAGCTCCGCTCATAAAGAGACTTGGATATGAGCCTCCCCGGGGGGCGTGACTGCTTATATCCTTTATATTCTTATATCCTCACCAGTGGCTCCTAACTTTTAGCGTCACGTGCGCCCTTTTGTCTGTACCCCTCTCAGTTACAAAGTGGTCAACTAAGAAATAAATATGTGAAAAAATAAATAAAACAAACAAGTATTGGTACATTGCATACACCAGTCAGAAGGCTTCAATCTAGCAACAGGAAAATGAATGTGGGACGTTACACAAGCCACTGTGAGCTATTATAATATTGCTCCAATGTGGATCTTAATACAAAAAAGTATTACTGAAAAGAAAATAAGAAAAGTGCAACACAAGATGTATGTGGGTGTAAAGAAAAACATTAGTTTTTTCATAGTTTGAGCTGTTGTTCAGAAATATCCTTAAAGTTTGCCATTGTGTCTCTCTTTGCGGATGCTCCATGATTAAGAACCCTGCTCCAGGAGATGACCTTTCTCAGCTGAGGTCCCTCTATCTCCTGGTGTTTCCTGTCCTTCACTCTACTGTGAGCCGAAATAAACCTGCTGAGATGGACAGTGTTCAAGCGAACTGCCTTAAGCTCAATTCATTATCCACTAACTTCCCTTTACCCCTTAACGCTGAGTGTCGCTAATTTACGACATACCTTTTCCTGCAAGAATCTAGCATCAGCTTGAAAGAAAAAGCACATCCAATCTCTGAGTGAGACATGGGACAAGGCCACACTGCAGACCCTCAGAATATTCTAAAGGACAGTTCCTCTCCTCTGCACCTTCATAACTCAGACCCCCTCCATTGGATACCAGCTGAGGCACCAAAGACCAGATGCAGCCAAGAAGAGCAACACAAAAAAACATGAAATATCTTTTATCCCACAAGTTTAACGTTGATTTATAAATCTGTTTTATTTATGTTTTTTGCTTTTTTCCTATTACTGTTTTTATTCTATTATAATTGACACATTTCAGGTTTTTTCTTTCCTGCTATGTCAATGCTTAATAAACCTAAACCTAAAAACACTGATAATATATTTTTTATATAACTGGAAATAAATTCAGGCTCCAAGGGGTTTACACTGTAGAACCTCACCAGTTACTTTCACTCAAGTTAAGTCAGTAAGTTTATAATCAACACAGTCCAGTAAAGTGAAGGCACATGTAAGTTATTGTATTTGCTTTACCAATTGTAACATTTTACTGGAAATAATCATTTTCTTCTTACATTCCACTATAAGTAAATAAGTAAGTGCTTTATCTGTCATTGTACACGTGTACAATGAAGTAGTGTTCAGGTGTTGCTGCCACTGTGGGCCAACCTGACCAGCATGCTTTTGGAGGTTGGGGAAACTGTAGCACCCAGAGGAAACCTGCTCCTCTGATCCTCTGAAACAGTGCAGTGCCTCCTGAGTTTGTCCCGGTTTCAGAGCGTGGTGTCCTGCACTGGTCAGCTCCACCTCCTCCTTACTCTTCCTCCTGCGCAGCTCCCTCTGCTCCACAACAATCTTTCATCATCTTCTGGGAAGAGCTTAGCAGTTAATCTGTTCTATTCTCCAGTGAACGTCCATTAGCCAGAACAATAGTAGGCATTAGCTGTGAGTCTCGCCCGGATACCTCCTCGTTTGTCCCTTCCTTGTTACCTGTAGCGCCTCTTGTGACGCCTCCACTGTACTGCAGGTGTGGGGGGCTCTTGGTGCTTCTTTTATATATATAAAAGATATATACTGTACATAAATAAAAGATAACATAATTCCTGTGGTAGAACAGACAGAGGGAGATCCCACGCACCCATCTCACAGCCATTCAGTCCTGCCTTTAGAGAAAAGACTGCAGAGTCTCAATCCATACCAGGACCAAGTCTCTTGCACCAAGAGTTGGAGAATAATGTCACTTTGATCCTTTGCATGTCTTTAATGTGGTATAAAAGATTGTAACCCAAAAAATATATTAATTTAAACTACCTATTATAGCTAATATTTTGCAGTTTGGCCATTTTTTTGTGTGTACTTCATAGCAAAATGTCATATTTCTTTGCTGAGTACAGTTGATTTAGCCATGGATCATGAATCATTAATGGGGTTTGGCAAACGCCTGCGACCCACTGAAAATGGTCCTTACCAGTTGAGAACCACTGTTGCTTATGTCATGATAGTAATTCAAATACAATATGTCTTTGAGAGCAGTAATGTTGTTTGAAGTGGCTGAATGGTCTTAGTCGTCTAAAAGTTTTGCAGAACTAAAAGTCATCTAAGTTTTTGACACTGTAGGCTTGTTACACGTGCAATCCAAATTGGCCGCGAAGATAAACACTAGTTATTTTACAGTGAGATTTCAGAGACCGGCAGAGTGCACTGAGCCGTAGCCCCAAGTGAAAAACACTTCTTCCTCCTCCTTCTCCACTACTCCTCTATTCTCTTTCATCTCTCCAGCTCAGCCTTATGCTATATGTTATACACACAAGCAGATGCACCATTTTGGCTACATTCACATAACTGCCTTTTCACACAGCATGTATTAATAACCACATCCATTCATTTTAAGACACTGATAGTGAAATCCACTGAAGGCTGAGAATTGACCATATGCAACTTAATAAGACATCAACAATTCATGAATAAAGTTTCAGAGGAGTAAAAAAAAAGAGTATAAAATAAAGATGATGGAGTCTCAGATATATCTGAGTAATAGGGTACTAAAAAGGCTGCTGAAACGGGTGAGTCTGAAGATCAATATTTAACATTGGGCTGTCAGCTTCTGCTCTGATGAAAGCTACAGAGAATTTTAGCCAAACCCCTCAACAACTCGCGTTTTTCAAAATGATGCATTATTCACATAAACCTGCCACAACAGCCTAATATTTATTTATTTTTTTACAAAAAAAAACAATAACTTTTACGCAAACAATGGAGAGCTAAAACATCCAAGTGCATTATGAATCCAATAAATCAAACTTCATGGCTGTGCACCACAAGATCTAACAGTGACACATGACAGTGCACAGGTGTTTGAGATATCCATAGCATAGAACTATGATCCACAGTCACAGCAACAGTGTAATGCCTCATTTGAAAGCTAAGACCTACAAAAGTGATTGTAATTGTTTTGTCACGTTTTTGTCTCTTTTTGTGGCTTTTTCATTCAACCAAATTTCAGCATCACCTCAAGCCAATGATCGCTTCCGTGAGGGCCACAACTCCATCTCAGCCCATCAGCGTAAGAGCTGCACCTCCGTAGCAGCCAATCGTCGCCCTCGGTCCCGTTTTTAAGCCTCCAGCAATCATAGTTTGTTCACTTCCCAGCTGTGCTTCGACCCACCTCCGCCCCGTTTCCACCTCTTCTGCCCACGGCTTCTCCCTGCTGCATCCTGTCCTCCATACCACCACCAGTGCCCAGGCTCCGGGGGGAGACATCCCTAACTCCAAGCTGTTCATCCATACTGACTTTAACACAAACATCGATGTCTACTGCCGGGTCTGATCGTCAAAACTAATATACATGTCAATAAATCTTCCTAATCGCTGCTTTTGTCTGTTTGAGTCCAGGTTGAATTACTGCTGGCAAACCTAGCTCAGAATTTCTACTGCTCCTGACGGGTTGCTTCAGCAGCGATGAAGGATGGATCAAATGCAGATGACAAAATTCTCTGCAGTACATTTATCCTAAGTGTCTCTTATGTTGATATGTTGTGAAAAACATTATTCAAACCCTCTGATCCCACGGTGACTTTGTTTACTGTCATTAATAATATGCCTTCTCCACATACGCACAGCCCATCAGACAGCTATAGTGAGTGTAGATGTGATCTCCATTACTGCAGTTCTCTGTATTCGTTCAGTTTGTGCCGCTCTGTCAGCACGACTCAGGAGGAGCAGTAATAATTGGACAGACAGTTCCTCTGATCGGGGTGAGTCAGCTGTTTAGAAACTGAGCTGGTCAGCCATTTAAGGACCAAATGTAGCCCATCTCTTTTTCTCTCCTCCGATATTTTCATTTAAAGCAGCTCTACCGGATTTTCCCCATCAAAGGAGGAGGTTGTGGAAGTTAAAAATGCCAGCTTTCGAGCTCCCCCGATTTCTCCCACGCTGCCAGACTTAACGTGAAATAATGAAACGTTTCAGTCTATTTGAACCTTTTAACCCCCACCTTAAAGGGGCTAAATGCAAGTTGGCCATTTTATACTCACTACTGCCACCTCAGGTCATACGTGTAACTGCACGGTCTATATTAAGCTTGTGCATGACGGCACTTCGGACCCGAAGTAACACCTTTTTGAGTGACAGTGCAGGATTTTAGTGGCAACAGGTCTGGGCTCATTCTACACCTTAGGACATTGGTGGAACATGTAGAGGGAGGAAAATACATAATTTAAACATTTATAAACTCTGTATAGTCCCTTTAAGCGAGCACATTTTCTCCAGTTCAGCATTACAAAATATAAAAGCCAAAGCGTTCAAAAAGTGGCAAAAATGTGATGAAAAAGTGGCAAAAAAGCTGCAAAAAACAGCAACAAAAAAGTGACAAAAATGTGATGAAAAAGTGGCAAAAAAGCTGCAAAAAACAGCAACAAAAAAGTGACAAAAATGTGATGAAAAAGTGGCAAAAAAAGAGGAACAAAAAAGTGGTGAAAATTCAACAAAAAAAGCCACAAAAAGTAACAAAAAAGTGTTGGAAAAAGTGACAACATTTTTTGAAAAAGTGGCAAAATTGTGGAAAAAATATGATGAAAACTCAACAAAAAAACAATAAAAAAGTGGCAAAAATGTGAAAAAAAAACGTGCCAAAAACGCTGCAAAATACATCAACAAAAAAGTGACTGGAACAACGTAAGGAAAAATATCCGTTAAGATCCATTTTGTAGGTCTTAGCTTTCAAATGAGGCGTGACACTGGCCTCGAGGCTGTGAGCTCCAGTTGAGAAAAGGTGAGGGTTCAGAGGTTAAAGCTTTATCAGATGGAAAGGCTGACCTTTACTTCTATGTTGGTTATTGATGGGCTATGTTTACAATATGCTTATGAAATAAATTCACCCTCTGCCCAATTTACCCGTTGACATTTGGAAACGCCTTCATGAGTGTACATTTCAACAGAGCCACTCCATTTCCTATTTCTGATCAGAATCAAATACAGACGTCAGAGCAAATTTGAGTGGAAAATTGAAGACGGCTGTCCTCGCCTCGGAGTTCACAAACACACAAAGCCTGATGCGCGGAGGACTTTGACGCGATCGCTTCATTGCTGTCGCTTTGAAATGGAAATGTATCCGTTTCTGGGGAATACTGAGCTGCTGTGAAAATAACACACTCCTGACTGGGGGGAGAGTAAAAAAAAAAAAAAAGTGAGTTTGTGACAAGGACAAGTCAGCCACCTGAAATACTCTCCTCCCACTCACTCCAATAGATCAACAGTACTTTCATTTGACATATGATGTAAATGTAAGAGGTAGTAACCCACACAGTGACATTTTTACAAGAGGATTATATAAATGTGGACACGATGATCTAACCGACAAAAAGGTCATAGTCAAAATAATACTTGCTCCTTGATCCGCATGATACAGATGTGCGCTGACAGAACTGCGCCTTCGAGCTGGTTTGCAACACGACCACGCAAAACACTGAAGGATTCATTGTTTACAAAGAGTAACTTTATGGTGATATAGCTATAGGATTGCCATAAAGGTAATGCTGTCTGAAGCAATCTGAAAGTGCGTATTTTCCCGCCCCCTCATCAGCTGGCACTTTTCCTATGGTAACCACTTAATAAACACTTAAAGGAACAGGCCACCCTTTTTTTCATTCTGAGATATGTTCTTACCTGAGCTTGGACGAGTTGATACGTACCTGTCTGGTCTTTGTGCGTGCCCTGAGTCGCGCAAAACGACCAAGATGTTGTTAGCATTTGGCCTCTCCCAGTATATTCCTATAGCTCCAAACTTGGTGAAGTTAGAAGCTGCCAAGCTCTTCCACGGGTACGCACGAAGACCAGACAGGTACTTATCAACTCGTCTAAACTCAGGTAAGAACATATCACAGTATGGAAAAAACGGTGGCCTGTTCCTTTAACCAATTGGCATTTTCCCCAGTTCGGCTTTACCCAAATCTAAAGCTTCTCGACACCTCATTTGAAATCTAAGACCTACAACCTTCTCACGTCACCGCTTTTTTGTCTCATATCTGAAGCATTTTTGACTCTTTTTTTTCTTTCATGTTGTCTTATTTTTTTGTGTGTGTGTTTTTGTTGCTTTTTGATCACATTTTTTGTTGCTTTTTTTGTCACACTTGTTTTTTGTCACTTTTTTGTCTCACTTTTTGTGGCTTTTTAACATCCCTTTTTCCTCACGGTTGTTGTCACTTTTTATTGTATTTTTTCTCACTTTTTTTCATGTGTTTTTCATCGCTCTTTTGTCAGTGTTTGTTGCGTTTTTTTCCCTCGTTTTTGGAGAAAATGTGCTCGGCTCAGGTTGGGGTTAACAGGTACATAACAGATCAATGTGTTGCCAGTGCTTGTCTATTGCAAGGTTACCAGAAGATGGTAACCTTGGGGTATGATTCGGCCCACGAGATGGTGCTTAGATTTACAAGGCTTATCTACTTATGTTCATTTGTGCACTGGATAGACTTAAAATGTTAACAAGACACCAAAACAGTCTTCCGAAATAGCTCAATATACATCACACACAAAAGTTTCCTGTGTTCAGACCTTCACAATCTCCATCTGAGGACAAAAGTTTGTGCACCCTTGTGTGGAGCAGGAAATGCTTTAAACTGGCTGATAGTTTTGAAGTGTGATGCAACTAGAGTGTGTGCAGTGTTTGTGTGACACTTGGTCTCAGGTGTGGGCTGAAGGCCGCCATGACTCAACATGTGCGAGTGGCATCTGAGCAAAAACTATTTTAAGACAATAATCAAATCAATGGGGCATGATGACTCGACTTTACCACATGACACGATCAGTTGAATTTTTGAAACTAATTCCTCACAATAACAGAAAGAGTCGAGGGTCCAGTGTTTTGAATATTATTGTTAAAGATGCTCTTCTTATTATTCTTTTGGTTTATTGAACGTAGAATCCGATATTGTTTTGCCTCATGCAAGCATTTCACTATCCGTACAACCGGTTGAATTTTGTGCAGCCTTTTGAGGGAAATATTTGGAGGGAGAGTAAGACAAAGAGAAGCTTCTTAAACTGTGTGAAGCCCAAAGAATAAACAAAGTACCAGATAAGCGCTGTTCCTGAGCCGTTTCAAAACCAGCCCCACTTATGTGTCTCCTGCTGCTTTTATATCTCGACGACTATTCACAAAAAAAGCACCATCACAACAACTGGCCATAAAAAAACATTCGCTGTTCCCATTGGCCAATCCAAATACCTCCCCCAACCAATCAGCTCGTGGGACGGGCCCGTGTGTGCGGGTGATGCAGTGGAACTACTCAGTGACTAGAAGGACACGTATGATCACAATGAGGAGAGATGAGGGGAGCGGAGACATGACTGGAATTTGAAATTGTGAATTAGTCCAAAAAAAAAAAGGTTTTCAATTCTCATTGTGTGTCCAGATTTTGTGATATCCTGTTAATAAGGTGAGTTGCCTGAGAACCTCGGAGTTTGCCGAAATGCCCTGTGGCTATTCTACTGGGAATTTCTACATACCAAATTAGCAACATGGAAGATATGCATTTCCCTGAGGTGCCGTGGTGATGCCAATCCCATTTGAAAAGCAACTTAAAGCAGTACTAAGTAACTTATTTACCTTAATAAATCCTTTTCATAGTCCCTCTGGGGGTAATACAAGTGTTAGTAGGATGATTGGGGGGTCTTTCATCTCCCCCTGGTGTCTCTGGCCAGAAAACCCCAATGGCAACTTTCCCTGCTCCGACCCAGAGCCGCAATACACACTAATGGAATCATGAAGAAGAAGCTACACAGGCTAACGGGTAAAGCTAACTGTGGGCTAGCGCCACATAAACAGTATTTACAGCTAAGTTTGAGTGAAAAAAATGATCTCCATTGTGTAATTGGGCGTACAATATCCCTCTCTCCCTTTGTCTTTTCTGTCAGCTTAGTATTTACTCTCACGGACAATTAATGAATAAAAAAACACAACATGCTACGACACCTGCAGTGGCGCTTATGACCTCTAGGGGCAAGAGTAACTTACGACAGCATTAACTCTCTCATGTGATAACTTAAATCACTAGTCGTATGCAATCCCCAGAGTGCCTTGCCAATAGACACAAAGACCTGCTCTTTCTTCCTATGGACTGATGGGATGTGTGACAAGGAACAGCGAAGATGGCGGCCGCAACACAACGATCTTTCACCAAAGAAAAAAAAAAGAGTGGTGCGCACTGAATGGGTGCTGCTGCCGGATGCTCTCTCATCGAATGCAATTTCTCCATCTGTGAGATCAATAAAGTACCATCTTATCTTATCTTAAATCTTAATGCTAATAATGAAAATAATAGGCCTAAAAGTGGCTTCCATTTGCAGTGCGGTTTACAAGCTTGACAGAATTCTCAAAGCACTTCCAGACCACACACCATTGAAGCATCCACTGAAATCATAATCCTGCTCTTTCTATATAATTTTGTTTTCATGTCTCTCATTAGCCATTTGTAAATTAATCAGCTGTCCTTTATTCTTCCTGGTTCTACATGTGATCACTCTCTTCCTTGTTCTGTGTGTGGCTTCACACTAACCCAGTAATTAGTTTCTGTGGGCTGAGAAAACCCATTGAAGAAAAAGACTACAATCATTAATTGGCTCTTGATTGTTCCGAGAGAAGCTTTGTGCTCTGCAAGACTTACAGACATAAGGGTTAAAAAGATGCCAGGAAAATAGAAATAATACAATTAAAGTATAAAAAAAGGTCTTAATAAATCGGTTATTTACAGACTTGGTGAAAAACATCCCAATTATGCAACGTTTTATGGAGAACCATTAGAGGATAAAAAGAATGAAAGAGAAAGGTTATCCCCAGACAACCGCAAACAATAAAATAAAATTGTTGTACAGGTTATATAATATTTAACTCAATGGCTTCTCCAGTCTTGTCTGTCTGTGTAAGCATCAGACTGCATCAGAATTGTGGCTCGGGCTGCACTTGCCTTATAGTTGCATCACTGCGCCGTTACATCACTGAGGTCAGACTGAGTGGACACACAGAAGATTTTCACTTAAATTAAAAATATGTATTAACAAAATTGATTTTATTTATTTAGATATAGGAATGTTGTTCGAATGCTGCCCAGACATCCTTGAAACATTTTTATATATATATTAACGAGCAAGCATACTTTCTTTGCTATCCTCTTCACTGTTTGCAGGAAAACACAGATGAGAAAGGTGTAACAAATAATATGGAGAATAAAACCCAACAGGAGAGGAGGAGAGTCTGAGGTGGCTGGTGATTTGGCTGGGGGTGATCCAGGCACTGTGGCAATGTAGTGGATCTCAAACTTTCAAGCAAAGTATAGATGATCACTCCATTAAATATCTGACCTTCAAAGTACCACCACCTCATGATCATATCAGCACTAAAACGGATCTTAAATAAATAAATTTATTTATATTGGTTAATTATGTCTAAACCAGAAAAAAACAGCAAACACCATCAAATGATCTCTAATTACAATGAATACGGATTCAAATGTCAGATTGCCCTGAGTACCACATAAAAAGTACCAACTTCTGAGAGCATTTATTGTAAACAATGTGGACACGCTGTCATATCTTTATTTTTGCTTCTATTTTGCCATTCAAAGTTGTTTTTGTGCCATTGCTAGTTAGCTTGTTGGCTCTCAGTACGAGAGATGGAGTAGCCCAAAATAACCAATTCAACAGTCTCAGAAACAACTTACTTTAAGTAAAAAGAGTTTCCCAGTTCCATGTGATTCCAGTTCTTTATCTGAAATGCTACCGTCTAGCTTAATGATCATTTGCTTTCCCCCTAAAAGAGACATTAGTCTCAGTAAAAATGTATATAATATATATCAAATTTATATACAATACATTATGGCTGGTTTGCTACTACTCCTCTAACATTGCCAGTGCCACTCGTTGTTTTTTTGTTACCATGCTGTGACATCACTGGCATAACCCTGTTGCAGTTGTTGAAGACATTCTATTTTAGATAGTTAGTATGTACTGTCTTCCCACTGTTGTTGTTGTTATTATTGTTTTTTTGCCAGACATATCCGACATCAACATTTCTTTTTTCTACTTTTGCCGAGTTTTTAGGGTCATATTTGAGTTGCTGGCTGACGTTGCAGACTCTTTTCTCTTTTATCTTATCTCTGTGTAGGACTGACTTTCTCTTCAAATGCACTTTTATAACTTTGACATCTCGAATTCTGCTTTGATATTTACTGCTCCTTATACAGACGGATCCGCATTTAACCGTGTGGGTTTGGCCCTGGATGGCTCAGCCTGTTGAAGCTGTTTGATACATATCAGCCCAGTGTAAAGATGCTGACTGTCGGGCACTCAGCACCTCTGCTGCGCAGACTCAAATGTCAAGAGCTGTCAGATCAACAATTTGGGGCACACCGCTGGGCTTTACAGACTGCTCAACAGGCCCTCTCTGACTTCTCATACTTCTCATTTATCACACTGGAAAAATGATCATGCACAGACACAGTGTGTTTGGTGATAAGGAAGGAACCATTGTCCAAATGCCATTAGGTTACTTGGAACATAAAAGTAGCAATCAGGATTTTGTGCACACAACTGGCAACTAAAGCACAAAATGATCACAGCAGTAATTAACAATATTTCATAAAACATCACCTCTTGCACTGACTGGAAGCATGTCATGACCATATTAGACCAGCATCGTCACTCAACATCTGAAGAGTAACACATTTTTACTCGCAGATTTCATTCCACAAATTCCTGATCTCCACTTGAAAAGTACCTTTAAAGATATTTTCCCCCTTGTGCAGGCAGTCACGACTTTGCACCACTTGGCAGAAACTAAAAAGATGAGTAGAATTAGCACAGAGGCTCCGATCATGATGCAAGTGATGGTCAGCGCTTGGATTTCCAACTAAAACATGCCCTTATGTTTTGTGTAACCCGTCCATCAACATGACTATCTCTCAAATAGGGAAGACCTCTGAGTCATTTATTTGGACATTCGGCCTATTGTTTCGTGATCACAGTTTATAACAGTGGGCAGCACAGAATAGCATGTTGAGGAACAGCTTCCCGCCTGGAGCCCGGGTGTCTGCTGTCCAGTGAGCTCGGCCAGGGCTGAAGCGGACCGGGACAGACTCAGGAAAAGTCAGTGTGGACACAATAGCTCAGAGTGGCCCATGCTATTTTAAGTCCTCTCCTCGCGGGCGCGTTATCATGCAGGTCTCGTGCAAAGCACTAGCCTAATCTACATGGGGGTGAGTCACAGAGTGCTGCAGGATTTTGTGGTCAGTTGAAATCGTTTTGCCGGATACGGACACTATCTCCTCCACCTGCCGCCAAGAAAAATATTCTGGCATGAATAGTCTTTTTTTTTTTCATGCATCTTTGAGGATTATGATCTACTACACCGGGATCAAAGTAATGGTGTCACATAGTGGAAAAAAGGGTTTTAAAAAGATGTTGCACTTACAGGACATACTGTAGATCATTGCCCATTCTTATAGCCTATTATTTTAATAAATCAAATCAAACTTTACTGTATGGAAAGTAATATCGATCATGAGTGTTACAAATTTAATTACTGCCCTTGTCACTGGAGTAATGGATGCTGATAATGAGAAAAGATAGAGATTGCAGAAGATTTCTTTCCAAAGACATAATTGGACGCTGTCTCATATTAAAAGTTTTGGTTAATTCAAAAACTTTTTGAGGTTACACTGAAGCTTGATGGGTTTGTGGCACCTGTTCCACTCTGTAAACCTTAAACAGCCTTCGGGACAGTTACCCAAGTCGGGTTGAATGCAGATTTTTACCAATGTCTCGTCATCTACTGTTTGTTTATGTACATTATTCTAATCTTTTTTTATCCCATTCAAGACAGATGGCACTTTCTACTGTGCTATAACGCATCCTTCATGAGCCTCCCTGTACTCACAGTACAGCCTCAGCACAGGAAGTCCAGTTTTCCGATGACAGGAAGCAGCCCTCGCCACGGAGACAGCAGTCTGCGCTGGTGTCCCGCAGGTCAGGCCCCGCCGCTCGCCGACACACGCAACGCCATGACGAAGAGCTGGCTTTAAAGACATGAGAGGTACATACCCAAATAAAAAGCCTACAGGAAGGAGCTGATGCACTGATCATCGTAACCTCATGCACACTTTCTCTCAGACTTAAATAGACAGGCCAAACAGCAGGCCAGTGTCGGACCGTGACAAGGTGCTGACCCCGATCTCTGTGTCTTTTCATCTGCGCACCGCGTTAATCTGTTCTTGTTATCTCTGCGGCAAAGGATTCTGGGATTAGTCATGCTGTGGAAGAGAAGTACACTGAAGTAAAAGGTTGAAAGAAAAATGACCCCTTTGAGCAAAAGATCGTGCACTGCATCAAATATATTCCAAATCAAAACGGTCACGACGAACAAACATGAGTCTCTCTGTGGCCCCTAACAGTCTTTTACTTACAACACTAAAAACCCAATAGTACAGTGTAGTAGCCTATATCCAGCTACACACCCGCACTGTTTTACATTGTAAAGCTTGTGTATTCAAATGTACCGCAGTGCCATTATCTATGCAGCAGACAATTCACACTGAACCAGAAAGTTTTCTTTCCTCCGCTGTGACCTATTTCGAAATATATGACTCAAGGCAAAGATTGTTCATTTTAATGCAGCGACTTTTACCTTTTGTTATTTCTTCTGCTGGTAAGAAATAGGGCCAATAATATGTAAATATGGGATTAGATACTGTATGTCCCAGACATTTTTAAGCTCCAGGCATAAGCAGATTGAGGCATGCCAATCGATGCTGTTTATCTGCAACAGTGTGTAATAAGATGTAACATGGATCTGTTATGACTGCAGACACCCTGTTGGGACTATCAGAATCAATTAATGTAGGCTATTTAGCATATTTTATTTTATTTATACTGAATTTCTAATATATCTTTTTTTCTCATCATGAAGGGATAGAAACTTTTTTAGTCCCCACGTTTATTTTTTCCCCTACAAAACCATCCAATTCTATTCACTCTCATTGGCCTCCTGTAGCGGATACTAAACATACACACAACATCCAGCGCCTCATAGTAACCCCAGTCCAGCTCCATTCATCCACATTAAAAGGGCGTCAACCATCGCTTCCTCCAATGTTCTCCAGTGTTTATACTCAGGCTCCACGTTGCCTCACGCCCCCCATCCCAAATCCAAAACACAATAATCAATGTACAGTCGCGCCAACAACATGTACTCACTCAATACGGTGACGCCACAAGACTATCGGGGCGTGTGCGTGACATCAAAACGCAGGGTGGAGTTAATCATTTACGGGGAGATCTGAACACGCGATGCACCCTGAAGGCAAAGGGACATTCCAGATGAATATACATGCGCACACGTTTTTTTTTTCATACAGGATGAGTCAATAAGACAAATGGATGTGGAGGAGCTGCATGGATGTGTGTGGGAAATGTTGAATGGAAGTATTGGAAATGAAAAGAAAAAAACCCCATTGATTATCAAATGTGTGACTTGCCACATTGAAATCTGAGGAGTTTATTCTCTTATTAAAATGCCATCTGTTCTCAAGAAAATTGATAATTCATTCGAAAGTGTTGTTTGTATTTTGGTACAGCACGATTCATTTGCATATAGAAACAACCACTCAATTGTTTCACGATTTGTAGCTAAATGGGTTTCTTCGTGGCAACATCTTTCAATGAGTATAGAGGCTAAAATATTGTGTTTGTATTCTCCGTACACTTAAAGGAATAGGCCACCTTTTTTTACATACTTATATATGGTCTTACCTGAGTTTAGATGAGTTGATGTGCACCTGTCTGGTCTTTGTGCGTGCGCTCAGTCACGCAAAAAGACCAAAGATAGCAAAGTTAGCATGTAGCTCTTAAACATTTTACCCATTTAAATACGGTTACGTGAGTTGTTGCACGATCCAAGTATAGTCACACTAAACTAAATGTGTCGATTTTCTAAGTGGATAAAAAAGAGGAACTATATTGGCGTAATAACACCTTAGGAGACGTCCGCGCAGTAAAGAGAAGATATTACTGCGCGACATGTTTGATTTTGTGTAACTATTTGGATTGTGTAACTGCTGCCATATTTAAATAGGTAAAACGTGGAAGAGCTTGGTCGCTTCTAACTTCACCCCCGTTTGGGTCCATTGAGGAGAGAAGGAGAGGCTAAATGCTAACAACATCATTGGTCTTTTTGCGTGACTGAGCGCACGAGTAAAGACCAGACAGGTACACATCAATTTGTCTAAGCTCAGGTAAGAACATATCTCAGTATGGGAAAAAAACGGTCGCCCATATTCCTTTAAAATAAAGCCGAAATGGCAAATGGTATAAAGAACTTGCGATCAAGTACCTATAAAGCCATGTTAATGTTTATAGCAGCACACGCATAATTCTTTTATTACATTCATTGTGTCTTCTTGAGTGATAAACTTTTTGGTTTCTTTTCAAAAGACACTAGGTTGTTTAAAAAGAAACCAAAAAGTTTAGCACACGCATAAGTTATAATTTGTTGTTGTCAGTGATTGCCCCATAACATGTTTCCCCTCCAGCATATGAAAATAAACAAAAATATTATTCATTTTTACAAAAAGTATGGAAGGACAGGTGATACTGTATGTGCTGATGTTAAGGCAGTTAGTGATGGAAATGTTATATTTAAAAAAATGTGTTGCATAAAGCGGTATATAGCTTCAAAGTTTGGGTATCTCAGGGACAAATTTGGATGTTGGGACAAGTGCTGCGAAGACACGCCGAGATGCCGTCTCACAGTTTGAGGTGGCATTTATTATTCATACATTAGTTTCTCTTAGGAAAATACGCCTCCTCCTTCCTCCCCTCGTCCCCCTGGCTGCTGGTGTTGCATCCTGATCGCTTCATCCCAGTGGGCCTCTGTACAGCATGGCTACACGGTGGGTGACTATAGGCCATGCTGTTTTGCCGCCTTTCTCTTTCTTTCTCCCTCTCTGCCTTTACTTAATGCCACGGTTGGTTTCGGTTGCACGATTGGCACCGGAGGACAAGTGCTTCCTCCACAAACATAGGATTATGCAACCCCGCTCTGCCAATATGTTCGCTCACTTCAAAACCTCGTGCCAAGTCATCCAATTAGTGCTACAGCAGAGGGGAAATCAGCAGAGGGGCCACATTGGTATTAATTATTTTTAGAGCAACTCGGTGCGCTTCATATCAAGTAGGTGACATAAGGACTTCAAAGATGGTGGTAAAAGTTATTTATTTACAGCCAACTATATCAACTGCAGTTTCATAAACAGTCTTCAAGCCAAATGGGCGACAAAGCAAGAAAAGCATGTGTATTTTGTCACAAACAACCAAAATATTTTCAGCAGAATAATCCATCCATCCATCCAGCCAGCCATCCATCCATCCATCCATCCATCCAACCATCCATCCATCCATCCATCCATCCATCCATCCATCCATCCATCCATCCATCCATCCATCCATCCATCCATCCATCCATCCATCCATCCATCCATCCATCTTCTTCCACTTGTCCGTTGCCGGGTCATGGGGGCAGCTGTTGGAGCTGCCCAAATCACATTGCACCAACCCCATATGGCTCCTCCTGCAGGACGGCTTCATGGTTCTAACCAGGTCTGTTGGTCTCTCATATGGGGCTTCTGAACCGCTCTTTGTCTGACCCGTCACCTATAGGACCTGTTTGCCATGGGAGCCCCCGACAACAGAGCCCCCAAGATCATTCGGGCGCTCAAACCCCTCCACCACGTTAAGGTGGCGGTTCCAGGAGGGGAGCAGAATAATAATAGCACGGATTCCCTGTGGCATTGTTTCCATAAGCTTCTGCAATGTCAAAAGATCCAGTGTTGCAACATCTTGTATTAATGATGGGAGAGTGTGACCACTGCGCAAAGCCGTCTCCAGCACATCCCAAGCTCACACTTTGATCAAATCTTAATGATGAAAGAAGAAGACTGATTTTATCATATCAGATCTTGACAAAGCCCGTGCACCTCTTCGCCCCTTTACAAAGCCTTCATCTGACTAATGACATGCGTGGATATTTTGTTTTGCGCCACTGGGGAGGACTGGTACTTTGCACATTTGTAGGGCTGTGCCTCAAGGCAATGTTTGGGTGAAGAATCCCCGGAAAGTGCATCTTTGTCAATGCACCGACTCAGGAAACGCAATGAAACAAAATGTATTGTTAACAAAGGCCGAACAAAGTGTACGATGCACTTCAGTGGCGGTGGTACCTGGGTTGGCCTTGGACTAAATTAGACATTGAACGATTGTTATGAAATATTCAAAGAGCGACTGGATCAAAGGTTGTGTGAAAAAAACCTGAAGTAGAATGGAGACCATTTATGCATAATTTACAAGAGCTTGCATAACTGACCCTATTTCAGCTGTTGCTATTATATTATACTGTATAGAGTTATGTGCCAATCCAGGCTAAGAGTGTTCTGTCGGTCATGAACAGGATGTAAACGCAAACAGGCCAAAGGGGTCACAAAAAAGCCCCTTCTCTCGTCATGTGCAGGGAAGAATCGCCCACTTTTTGTGTACTCAAGCGTATGTTTGATCTCGGGTGGCCGCGTTCCCGAAGGCGGTGTGTCGTCGGCTGACCAATGACATGGCAGGAAAAGTTACGAGCCTCACAGCGAAAATGTGGAGGTCAAAAGACAGTCGGCTGATTGGAAGGGTGAAGAGGAAGTCTGCATGAATAAAGAGAAAAAAACACAACAGCTCTGCCAAAACAAACGTGTGGGGGCGAGCTGGCATCTATTCAAAACAATTATCAGTTTGAACTGTTTTGCAGCTCAAAAACAAAACATCAAACCTCAAGGTAGTTTACTAGGTAGTTTAGGTACGTTTACTAATACTAGTAGTTAAAGTAGGTAGTTAAAGCAACCCGAAACCTTATTGAGAAATCCACATCAGTCAAATATAAAAACAACCATAACATTTCTTAACCACATTAGTTTAATTGGTGAACATGGATGGTATGCTGTGTCAAAACATATAACAAATGTAGAGCTGACACTCATTTGGCCTCTGTCGCTATGCTGTTGCTATGCTGTGACATCACCTGAATACCTTCAATGCAAAATGTGCGTGTTAAGTGAATTTCTCATTCATCTTCATCATTTTGCTCCAGATAAAATATGTATGGACTAAAGCTGTGCTCACTTTGCACATGCTCAACAATGTCCTCTAAACCCTGTGGTGTAAAGGAACAAATATGAGTTTGGGAGCGATCATCGGACAGTGGCCTGAGGCTCTGAGGCCAAACCAGGCCATCTGCTCCCGACGCCCCAAACTGACCAGTCAGCATTAGCTCAGCACCTTCTCCTCTCTCTCCCCACGTTCCCACTCCGTCTCTCCCTTTCTCTCCTCATTGGGCTTCATTCCCCCAGTCAGATCCACCCCCTCACTGACAGACGAGACCTGGCGCAGCTCTGAAGGCCTTTGAGAGGAGCCATGCTGCAGGGGACAGGACCAGCGCACTCCACTGTGGCAGGCATGGCTTTGTTGTTTCTCTATTCAGGGAAAGATGGGTTCTCAGCCATCCCCGATGAGCAGAAAATAAAACTTTTTGGTGAAGCTTGCACTGTGAGAAACTAATGCCGCAAGAAAGATTTTTTAGGAATCTGTTGGAGGGAATATATTATTCATACATTCATCAGTATGCAAGAGAGGTTAGCCTTAGTTTTCACAGCCAGTGAATTGAACATATTGGAGTGCATGCTGCTCAGAATTAAAACTCCACAATATCCAGCTTCATACCATGGTCAGTAAGTCGCACTGACAGATAGTGGCTGAAGAGAAACACCTGTTACTGGTCGGTGTCACAAGTAGTCCAACATTTGACAACCCATTAAATGACACTTTTAAGCCATACTACATTATCACTGCATCCATACGTTTCATCCTAGAAAGATCAGGATATTTATGTCTAACACATTCAAATATCTACCTGATAACATGGGCAACTAAGCTACGGTTGCTGACAACAACATTTTGTGTACTGCCTCAACAAGCAGCGCTGCAACTCTATCTTATCAGACACCACTCAGAATACACTCACACATACTGATACATTATGGCACTGTTTCAAACTGATTCTCAAAATGACCAGACGAACCCTGACAGTTTAGGATTGGCTGTGCGTGAAAACAGTGGCCACTAATTGGAGCCCCTTCCCGACCAACCGTTACATTTTCAGGAGCAGGCTACAGCGCAGTCTATAGGCATTTTACATCTCTGTGCAACGTCAAGTGGGTCACTGTAAAATGTGTAGTCTGCACACTCAACTTAAAAGGTCATCTGTCTGCTTCCCTTGATCCTTCCACTAACTGGGCCAACCACCTGACTACCAAAGCGTGATGCAATTTACCCACACATATCAACCTGTAGAGGAAATGTTAAAGAGCATGCTTCACATTGACAGCCATTAGACAGGACTAGTTCAAACACAGACAAGTTGACACACTTTCTAAAACCTATTTATGATAAGCCACCCAACCAGTGTGGTCAGTATTGTTGACAAAGGGTTAAGTAACTGAGGAAAACAGAATGACCTTTGTTTTCAATAGACTTTACTTTGTGCCAGTGTCTGTTTGACGGGAGGCATCAGTAAACAATGGAAAAACACCTGAAACATAATATATTTATAACATCACTTGATAGAAATGTTATTGTTTGCCTACGTAATTGTGGCTTATAAACCTGCTATTTGGGCATCTCAGCATTGAGGAACAATTGTGTAGAGAGCTCTCCACTTTCAGAAATGATGTGAAATTGAAAAAAACAAAAACGTGTTTGCCAGCGGCATGCTAATAAATTGATGGCGGTGTGATAAACACAGTTTGCATGCAAAAGGCTCCGGCTTTATGGACTTTATTACTGCAGAGGACATTTCCTGCTTCTCTTTTTCGACAAAATCTAATAAATAGAAAATCAAAAATGAAAATAAAACAGGATTACTCAGTCCTACATGAATGAAGCGAAATTCTACTCCAGTAATGAGGAAACATTATGATTAAAATCTTAGAAAAGTTGGTTTTGCATGTGTTCAAGTCCAAAGCACCCTTTTTATCCACAAGACACTATTTGACAACTTTTATCTGGTCTCCAACTGAACACTTTTATATTCAAAACCAAAGCCTTGTTGACCTGGTTTCCCCACATTGTCTGCGAACTAGTGGTTGACCTATGTCTCTGTTCCTGCGTTCGTAACATGATGCTGTGCAAACATCTCCTGTAGAAACCACTCCTTTGACATCATATGAACAAAAATGGCCTTGTTGTTAACAAATGAGTCATAGCACAAAGCTTTAGGGATATCTTTTATAGCTAAAGCGATTCTGAAAACAGGGTAAATGCAGGTTGTATGGGAATTTAAAACGTAATACTAACAAGCTCCTAGGATTACTAAATGGAAACACTGACCATAGCAAGCACAGAGCTAAGTATCCCCAAAACAAGTCAATGGCGATGTGTTCCTGCCTTTGATTTATGGGTCATTACATTGGGTCGTATATCACTTATTTAGACCTTGTTCACAAATCAAATCGGGTGAGGTGACTGTTCAACATTTACTTTTCCATGCCGAGTAAATATTGTGTTCTGTCAAAGTGGCGTGACCCAGGTCTTGGTGACTGTGCTGATGTTCACACCAAATACATTACAATGCCTCTCCTGTTTGCCCACAGTGCCATCATGCCCCGCCCCTCATTGTAGAGCAGATGCCAGTGGACTGAATGAATGGCCACAGTTGCCACTGACTGATACAGGTGGAATAAGCCAAAATGTGAAATGAGATTGTCTGTTGTAATATTTCAGAGCAGATGGGCTACAAACGTCATGATGTATGTCCTCGTCCAAATTTCTAATCAGGGAAACACTCGCACAATGAATAATTAACAATTTGGGCTAAAGAGCAGATGCTACCGTGTTTTGCAATATCTGAGAGAGATGTTATTCAAAGTGGCAAAAGGATCAAGTTTCTTTTATTTTTCGGGGTCATTTTGGGGTTACACTGGTGAATATTGAGATGGCTTTGACACAGTGGTCAAGGATTGCATCAGAAGTTGGTCGCAGTAGTCATGGTAACTCCCATGCCATGATAGACCCACGGGTTTGTAGTGATTATTACAGGGAAAATGGACTTTTACTTGCTGGGACTTCTTGCATTTAGATTCAAGAAAATACATTTTGACTTTGTCCCTTTGCTAATTATGAATTTAAAACTGTACAGGAAAAAAAAGTACAGGATATGATGATTTGTTTCCTCTTCTGTTCAAGTGGAAATACAAAGCTTCCAGTGGGTTCATACTAATCTCTGATATACGCTGTGAGCAGTTTGTTTAACCTGTATGAACTCAGCACTTTCTCAGGACTCCACTTCATCTCAAGGGGCTTATCCAGCAAAAAAAAAGAAAAAAGGAGAAAAAAAAAGTGCTGTGGAAAATTCCTTTCCCATGTGAGGCCTTGTAAAGTAAGGACAATTTTATTGAAGCCGGTATTGAAATAGCATTTTATAAGGCAAGTCTGTCATTGTTGATATATTGACTAGAGTTTAACTCAGGATAAGTGTCCACGTTTGAACAAAAACGGTTAAATATGGGACTTGGGAAGAAATGACAGTTTTGGGTCGAGATGGGACAAACTGAATGTTTGACCCGTCTGCAAGTTTACAATATCAAAATACTTTTGTGAATATGCAATTTGTAAATGAATGCTCACATAAACAATGAATTATATTAGTATTATAGTATTATATATTAATGCATAATGCATGCAGTCAGCTACGTTTTAGGCTCCCAATTGAAATGATTAAACTCCTTTAAAAGACTGGTACCAGTTTAGTTGTGTAGTACTTGAGTAACTTTCACCTGTACTGGATTCTTGCAGACAATGAGTAGAGTCTGGTGAGGCCTTCACAGTCACGTAGTCCCATGAATGAGCCTTTTCCTTTGAATGAACCATCGCCGAATCGCTGAAAGATAAACTGGGAGGGACCGCCACTGAAAGTGCTGACTTACTTTGTTCCTATTCCCATCTTACATTGGGAGACCTCCTCACCCCTCTGTGCTGGGCGGGATCCATTTCAACCACACGCTATGTTCTAGGAAGGCAGCACAGCTCAATCATACAGTGTGACTTAGCACAATACCCACTGCCCTAGCCAAAACACAGTGGGTGGGATGCACTTACAAGAGCCCATGGCAAATGTCACATACCCCTCGCCAGGGAACGTGATCCGAAACACTCAGTGGTGGACGTCCCAGCCCAGAATGCCCACGCTTTAGACACTAATGAGCTGGAGGCATCATCAACATGCTTGGGTTATGCCACAGCAACACCCAACACAGGTCACGTTCACATGTTTGGAAAAGGATGCGGGATAAGACGACGGGGCCAAAAGACAGATTCAGATGCGACAAAATGCAAATTTAGTTCTACGTCATATCATTTTGTAACTAAAATGATTCATGATTTTGCGGAAATCTAATGTGAGATGGAGAGGGGCCAAAGTTTAAAGTCTGGCTGCTCTTAATTTCAACCTGTCACAACAATCCAGTTTAGTTCAGGAAACGTTCATATTAGTCCATTATTCCTTTAAGTCAGATAAATGTTTGCTTGCTTACATTTTATTCTTAAAACTTCTGCACCTTTTAGACGGTGGTGTTTTGTACTATGACATTCTATTAAAAAAATAAAATAAAATATTTTTTTATTTCTTTATGTGCCATTTCAGGTTCATAAGTGTAGATGTTTACCTATAGAAAAGTAATTTATATGATGTTCGTATCAGACATAAAATACATTTATATTTTTTATTCAGTTTATTGGGTAAAATGTTAAACAATGTGGGTAAATAAGCGTCCATGGTCTTGTCTTGCACTGGAATCAAGTACACCAAATGACCTCAGCCTATGGCACTTGTGCTCCTCTGCTGTGGGTGAGAACTGTACTTTATTATAATAAAATATATATAAGAAGGTCTAAAAACTTTGTGAACCCAGTATATTGCAATAGCTATAGTTGGTTCCTCATAACGTCTCTCACATAAACTATAACACATCATGTAGCATTGAGCCTTTTGAATCCAGCCACAACTTTGCCGACTTGTTTCGAATGGGTTCAACCGTACTCAGGTTATGACTTAATGATGTTATCCCCAGACAACGTGCCCGTTTGCTTCTGAGTGAATTATCTCCTCATCTTGTCACAAACACAAGCTGCCTGCTCCTGATAACACTAGCTTTATCTATTGTTTCTAGGCCCTACGCTGCCTGCTGCTACAAAGGGAGCGAGACAATCTCAAAGCAATCATGATTTTTAAAAATGTAGCATGTTCATAAAGCAACACACAGCAACAAATGATAGGTCAGAGGGGGAAAAAAATGTTATCTTAATCTCTTCAATTACCATCGGCTAACAGGAGGAGTTTCAGCTTATTGAAATACAATGAGAAAAGGATTCACAAAGCCACAATCGTAAGAAATGTAGACGATCACCATATTTGTTTGCAATACTGGACAATTACTAAAGTACTTTCTATAAACTAGTATTTACAAGTTTAAAGCACCTGTTTTAATGATACCATCTGCAGAAACTCAAGCAATTATGATGCTGTATAACCACTCTGAGACAAGCTATTTTGTAAGCTTTATGCATTTTATTGGACAGCACAGAGATGCATTATAAAAATTACAAAATTCCATTTCATTGGTTATAACCGCGATCATGTTATTGCCCGCAGCACATTTTCCTGCCGAAGCACAAGCTCTGTTTCTTAATGCATTCATGTGATTATAGTCTTCCCTGCGTTTAGTGTTTGATGGTAACACTCTTGACTTCAGTGAAAAAGTGATACGAATCCTTGCCCCCTTCGCGGCCCACCCCTGAGTGCTTCATGCCACCAAAAGGCAGGTTGAGATCGCGCACCATCCAGCAGTTGGCCCACACCAGCCCGGCCTGCAGCCTCTTGGCCATACAGTGCACCTTACCCACATCCCGGGACCACACCATGGCTGCCAGGCCGTAGCGTACCCCGTTGCCCTTGGCCACAGCTTCGTCCTCTGTGTCGAAGGGGCTGACACAGGTGACCGGGCCGAAGATCTCTTCCTGCATCACTTTGGAGGAGTCTGAGACGCCAGAGATGACAGTGGCTGGCATGTAGTAGCCTTTTGCATTGGCTTCAGGCAGGTCCAGCTGGTCCACACCCTCACCGCAGTGGACAGTGCCCCCTTCGGCTTTGGCCAGAGCCACAAAACTACGGACCTACAACAAAAAGCAATATATGTATTACAACACAGTGTTTCCTTAACGTTTCACACCAAATAAAGCCAAAGAGAGTCATTGTACTATGAGAACTACTAAGTGTACATCTGGACTGAACCAGGTCTTAACTAGGACAAGCGAGGAAAATGGTGCTGAAACCCAAAAGAGGACCAAAACATAAACAAAACTGTCAAAAAGGGGATAGCCGTAGGTGCTCACTGGATTTTAAAGGAATAGGCCACATTTTTTAAATACTGAGATTTGTTCTAACCATAGCTTAGACGAGTTGATGCGTAGCTGTCTGGTCTTTACGTGTGCGCTCAGTCACGTAAACAGAGCACAGACGGAGGAAGGAAGCAAGGCGTAATAAAACCTGGAGCACTTCGAAATCCATGTAGTAAAGTTGAAGTGCTCCTAAGATATTACTACGCCATGCAATACAGTTCCCCTTTTTATCCGCTTAGAAAATCGAAAATGTTTGTGTAACTAGACTTGGATCGTGTGAAGGCTCATGTAACCGTATTTAAATAGGGAAAATGTGGAGGAGCTTGGTTGCTTCTAACTTCACCCCCGTTTGGGTCCATACTAGAGGAAAGGAGGAGAGGCTTTTCAACTGTGAAGCACTTTGAATTGCCTTGTATATGAATTGTGCTCTACAAATAAACTTGCCTTGCCTTGCCTTTTCCTAACACCGTCTATGCTTCGTTTACGTGACTACTCGTCTAAGCTAAGGTAAGGTCTCAGTATTTATAAAACGGTGGCCTACCCCTTTAAGTGTTGTAGGTACCAGGTGCTCTTCAGGAGATGTGTAAAGATCCTATGCTATTTGTTAAAGGCCCACTGTGTAACATTTTGGACTATACTGTCCATGCCACTCAGCCACCATGTCCTGGTGGGATGGTGGCTGAGTGGTTAGCACTCCACGTGCCTGGATGGGGTTTCTTCCGAGTGCACCGGGTTCCCCTGAGGTATCAAAGGATGGGTCAAATGCAGTGGACAAATTGCATTTAACAATAAAGTGCACCATAACCGCCTAATGACCGCCCAGAAACAGAAAAAGCTATTCGTGCAGTTGTTAATCAAATAATGTATTTGGATGAGGACTTAACCTATATTTAAATGTCATATTTGGCTGCCTTTAGTCAACATCTCAATGGAGACAAGCTGGAGATGTTTCGCTCCCAGTAAAGTCACAGTTAAGTTAAGTCTGAGGAGAGGTGAACCCCTCACAGCAAACACACATGTCCGTTGCTCATTTTTTTTAATATATAGTATATATAAAAAAAAACTAAAAATATCTGTAATATTTTTTTTTCCACTTATTGAAATGGTGAAATCTCACACAGTTGTGGCTATTGTGGTCCAAACACATTCTTCATAACTTCCCTTGCATTTCTAACATCCCAATTCTTCATACATAGAGATGAGTTTATAAGCACATTTCACAACGTTCAGGGAGCTTTGCTGTCACATTTAAAACTATGCAGACACGCACATCCAAAGGATCTGAGAAGTGTGCAGGATCCAAAAAGCTGTAAGGCAAAAAAAAGCAAAAGCACAGCCTGTGTGCTCCCAATTCTTTACTTCTTGCACCACAAAAGTGATGTTTTGGGCGTCAAATCAGCCCTTCACCAGAGGGAGAGACAAAGGAAACACCTGTATATGTAGTACCCCTAATGAGGTCACATGACCAAAAAGAAAATGACATAAAGAACACAGAGGAGGATTACACAAATAATGTGTCATTCCTTCTCTGCGTTTTTTATATTCTGTGCATAAAAACTCTGTCGACATATATTTCGGAGTAAACAAACCTATGTATATTTATAGTAAATATTTGGATAAATGATCTGACTGTGTGTATAGTATCTATCACACTGAGGGCATCTTACACAAATTGTGCTGAATGACGATATAATGCTGATGTTTTGCATTGCTCGCGTAATAACAATTGAACTAAACAAAAGGTACCTTTGTATTTTTCTTTTTTTGGAGAATTTTATTTTTGGTCATGTGACCTCATTCAGTGTACAATAAATACAGGCGTTTCCTTTCTCTTGTCTCATGTCTGATAAAGGGCTGATTTGACGCCCGAAAAGTGCAAGAAATAATACATTGGCTGTGCGGATCTTTTAGATTTTTAGAACAACAGTTAGTTCATGATCAAAATGTATGCTTTAGTAGAATGGGTGGGTCAAAGCAGGTCTTTTTCACAGATGTCAACATAATGCATACTGAAGGATGAAACAAATTGGTATAGGGCCTTTAAAAAGACACTAGAACCACAAAGGAGTCTGAGTGCCACAGTTAAAGCAAGACTTGTTGCATAGTGTAAGAATAGAAAGCCAACTGTATGTGGGTCATTTCTCTGTAAAGCTCAACCATATAGAAGCTCAGACTCCACACTATCAATCAGTGGAAAAATGTTGACACATTGTTAAGTCTAAAAAGCCAAGAGTAAATATATGAATGACAAAGTGACCATTTCTGAGTCAGAATAAGACGTCTGCTACTTTTATCGGCTATTTAGAATATTAAAATGGACTTTCAACACATTTATGGGTATTTTGTTGTTATGGGGCATGAAGTTTGACTTTATTTCACCTTCAGTGACACAGCTTTACGGTTAAATAACATGTTAACTGGTGTGTAGCCAGCAATGGCATAACGCCCAATAAGCCAAAGTGAAGAGCATCTCCTGGCTGATGATTAACTGTCACTGCCTTGTAATTCTGTGCTTCAATCCTCTTGTTTCCTTCAACTATGGGCCTTGGATGGGCCAGGCAGTATTCTCATGAACCTTTTTAAGGAACTACACATTGAAAACAAACCTTCTCCAAGTGTTCTTTGCTGATCAAAGCGCCGTTGTTGCTGCTGTCATCTGACGGGGCACCAGTCTTCCACTTTCTTGCAGCGGCCACAAACTTTTCAAGAAAACTTTGGTATATGCTTCTTTCAACATAAATCCTACTGGTACACAAGCAGATTTCACCCTAAAAAGAAGACATAGGAAGAAAACAGCTCATTTTCTTGTGTTACTGCATGTACTGTGTGGTAAGATCACCCTCAAGTGGTCAAACGCAGACAACTGCAACCTCTGTTCAGATCGACGCACCTGATTGGAGAAACTGGAGCGCACAGTGGTCTCGATGCATTGTTCCAGGTCTGCGTCGGCAAAGATAATGGCAGGGTTCTTCCCTCCCAGCTCCAGAGACAGTTTCTTATAGTAAGGGGCGCAGCGCTCAGTGATTTTCTGTGCTGTCAATGTGGAGCCGGTGAATGAAACCAACGGGACGTCCGGATGACCAACCAGAGCATCGCCCGCTCTTGGGCCCGTGCCGAACACAATGTTGACCACTCCAGGAGGCACACCTAGACAGACATACAGAGATATTCATTAATCTTGTAACAATAAACTGACAAAAAAAGTACTTTTGGTAAATCCACTTAGTATCCGTGTGTGTACTTTGCATTAGTGTAGGAAATGTCGCTACAAATAAACTTGCCCTGCCTACATTTACAAATATAAAGATTTAAACTTATTTCTCATTGTTACCTACAAAGCCATTATCTTCCACCATATTTAGTGCTTTTATTTTGAATTTCATGATCCAGTGTTATAATTATCATTACTTTGGTAAATGTGATGTTAATTTTTCACATAATTGACAGAGAAAAGGACCTCATTCACACATGTACCTCGACCATACTCTTATTTAATTTATTTGTGTATTAAGTCGGGAAAGTGCGTGTTAATGAACATACATGGGTCTCACGTATGTGAACACGCTACAGCGGATTATAGCCATGGGCTAATTTCCATCTGTTGTCCTCCACTTGCACTCTCAATCACACTCTCATTCATCCTGGCCTATTGTACATGTTTTTAGTGGTATTGGAAACCGGAGTACCGGCTTGCTGTGAAGCATGAGGGCTAAACGCTGTGCCACCGCGCCAAACCTTGATTATATAAAGAGGTGGAATATTTTTACCGATGCTAGAAAATCAAAGAATGTCTTTATGTGGCCACATCAATAGCTCAGTAAAACACCAGTGGAAAAGATGATTTATTAGCATGCACTGCCCCCTGCTGGGGGCAGTGCATGCTAATAAATGGATTTAGTTGCTCATGTTTAGCTAATGCAACAGTTGCTCATGAATTTGAACAAAATGTTCTGTAAAGATGCAAAATAATGACTCCATGTTATTGATTTGATTCCTGAAGCCTTACCAGCCTTCTGCATGAGCTGGCACATCATCCAGGCCGTCACAGAGGTCATCTCACTGGGCTTGGCCACCACTGTGTTTCCGCTGGCTATGGCCGGAGCAATCTTCCAGGTGAGCAGATACAAGGGCAGGTTCCAGGGGCTGATCAGACCCGCTTCAGACACACAGCACAGATAAGGACCAGGACAAGAGGATTTACCATGTGAGGGAGAGCCGTTCAGCCTTACCCACACCCACGGGGCAGCGGATCGTGTAGTTGAGGCAGCCCAGGTGATCCATCTGGCTGCAGTCCGTGGTGTGATGGAGAACAGAGGAGGCAAAGAAGCGGAAGTTGTACGCAGATCTGGGAATGTCCACATTCCTCGCAAATGTGACAGTTTTACCTACAATGTTACATACAAAATTAGATACATTCTGAATCCGAACTTAAATGTGTCATGCATTATTCTATTTCAATTTAGAAAAAAATGACTTGTATGAAAAAATTAAAATAATAATCATCACATTTTAGCAAAGGGATATTTGTAGTGGATGCAATTTGCGTGCTGTAAAAATTAGAATGAGCCTGGAAAAGCTGCCAGGACCAGTTTTAATTTTGACAACATATTTTAATTTTGTTTTAGTCTTAGTCTTTTGACGAAAATGTAATTCGATTTTAGTCTAGTTTTAGTCAAAAAAATATCTTCAATTTTAGTCTAGTTTTAGTCGACTAAAATTGCAAGTAATTTTTGTCGACTAAATTTAAGACGAATTAAGTCGACTTTGCTTTGATAATATTCATTATAATCATTTTTAATCTTGTTCCTCTGCTTCATGGAGCTGCTCCACATGAACGAAGCTCAGAGCTGATCCTTTGGCAGTGATTTACGTGATCTGAGGCTGACGGTGAATAGAAGTTTGGATGATTTTAGTCTCTCCATTTCATTTTTATTTAGTCTTATTTTAGTCGACTAAAATATCTGGACATTTTAGTCATAGTTTGAGTCTCATGAACAACTTTTAATTTAGTTTTAGTCGGCAAAAATATCACTTTGACTAAAATTAAGACTAAATATTTTAGTCGACGAAATTAACACTGGTCAGGACTTTAAAACATAGAGGGGGGGTCACTGCCTGACTTCAGCAGGTGGGGGCGAGCTTTAACGCCTCACTTGAACAGTACTGGACCTTGGTCTCTGGATTCAGCTTGGGCAAAATCAAGCACCCGCTCCTCGATCAGATCAGCCAGTTTGTGGAGGATCTGAGCGCGCTGCTCTGGGCTGCGGGACGACCACTCAGGGAAGGCCTTCTTTGCAGCATTTACTGCAGCTTCCACCTGCAAACAAAACGAGAGGCTACTGGTGAATAAAAACAAATCTAGCTTAGTTCTGAACTACAGGACTAAAAATATCAATCCTGGAATGAAGGGAAGATAAGATAATAAAACATACAAACAACTGACGAGCATTAACACATCGAACATTTCAGTGTTGAACAAAGTATTTGCGTGTGTAGTTTTGCATTTTATAATATTCAAATGTAACTTATTCTTAATGGATGAATAAATAACACAAATATTAAACTCAGACGTGACAGTCCTGTTAGAGATCTAGGCCCAAACCGACACACATTGGCATTCAAAGGAGTAAACAGTGTAAACAGTCTAACAGACAGAAGCTTTGGGGCCCACCTCTTCAGGTCCACTGTCCGGAACTTTGCAGTAGACCTCTCCGGTGGACGGGTCATACGAGTCGATGTGTTTGTCACACGGGACAAATTCACCTCCAATAAAATTCTCCAGAACCAGATGTGACCCCTGATCCAATGTCTTGGCCATGTTGTCTCAAAAATAAGTCTGTGTCACTCAGAAGCTAAGCAAAAAAATAATAAAAAATCACAACCTAGAGCTGCAGCAGAAGGGAAGCTTCCGGAGATAAAGAGGGACTAACGTAACATCAGATAAAGTTCAAAGACTGTGCCACTCTTAGCTAATCATTCCTCAATGCGCATGCGCCCTCCAGTGGCAGCGCCCATAACTGCAGCTGTGCGGGAATGGTTTAAGGAAGGGTACACCAGATTTTTAATAAATATTAACAAAAAATGACCTACTTGTGTCCCTTGGAATGAGGTACACATATTAAAATAAATATTGTACAATGTTTTTTGTTTGATGTAAAAGTTCCAGTCTCAGAAAGCCAAAGACTCACTTTGAGGTTGGGGCTCATTTTTGCTTCCAAAGTAAAACAAGTTTAGAAATCAAGCAATTGGCAGCCTCACTTCAGTCAGACAACCAGTGTCAGACAACCAGTGTTTATTTTGACAACATATTTTATTTTAGTTTTAGTCTTAGTCTTTAAAATGTAGTGTTTATTTTTTTAATTTTTTCAAGATTTAGTCAAAAAAAACTTTTCAATTTTAGTCTAGTTTTAGTCGACTAAAATTGCATGTCAATTTAGTCGACTAAAATGAAGACTAATTTAGTCGACTTATATTTATAATATTCATTATAATCATATTTAATCTTCATGGAGCTTCTCCCACGTGAATAAAGCTCAGAGCTGACCATTTGGCAGTGAATTTAAATGATATGAGGCTTTTTCAGACAGTCAATAGAAGTTTGGATGATTTTAGTCTCTCCTTTTCATTTTTATTTAGTCTTATTTTAGTCGACTAAAATATCTGGACATTTTAGTCATAGTTTTAGTCTCATGAGAAAGTTTTAATTTAGTTTTAGTCGGCAAAAATATCACTTCGACTAAAATTAAGAATAAATATTTTAGTCGACGAAATTAACACTGCACACCACCCCAAGACAGCTGTGGCTAAGGTAGCTGTGATCATGTCTGTGAAAGGTGCAATACAAATAAAAGTTCTTTCCTAAAGAAATGTGCATTATTCTTTGTAGAACTGGTCTTCGCGCAGACTCTATATTTAAGGATTTCATTTTTATAAGTCACGACGACACCACTGCCACAACAAGTTTAAAAATAAAAACACAGACCAGAAGTGATTGGTGAGATATTCATGTTGCAGCATTTTTCTTCACCAACATGCCTGATTTAACTCAAGAAACCTGAAATTCAGCCGCTTCAACCTCCCCATTTCATTTATAAAATCAGCCCTTCAAAATAAAATGTAAATGCTTTTTGTGCAAGCACTCTTTATACCTGTCATTTGTCTCTGGGGGAAAAGGGAGTTTGTTTGTTCACAATTTGCCCACTGGTTAAAGTACATACTGTATTTACATAGTGTGAGAACATTCTCTTAGTATCTGTCCAGGAGGTTTGTATGTAAATTAGCGTGCTGTATACGAGCAGCATAATACTCATAGACCAACAGTGTAAAGTACATATAGAAATTATGCAAAGTTAATGACGTCCCTCTTCTCCACATGTTACTTTTCTCAATGAAACAATCCTAAAGATAGAAGTGAAACATCCTCAACGCAATAAATTAACCCAGTCCAGTCAACGATACTTGAATGTAAATCGGCTCATGACCATAAAACATACCTTTAAATTAGAATATGCATCCAAAACATTATAAAGTATTGAAAGCATTTAGGACATATTTTAAATATTTCTCTTTCACGTGACATTGCTGCTTGATCTAAGCTATGAGACGGTGCGGTTATAATTGTTTTTTAGTTGTCTATAGGAAAGGTGAATGGATTTTTTACTTCCAGAACAAGAGCAGGCTTCGAGGTTGGCAAGACTAAGCTTCATTTCAATCAACCATTTAGAATGATTGAGTTTGACTGTTTTTATTATGGGGAATAAATGGGCCGGTCCACTTTGCAATGTGCGCATGGTTTTGTGGCATGAGAGTTGTTCCATGTGAAAATAAGGGGGCTGGGATGGCGTTGCCCAGAGCTGTCAGGTGAAGCCGAGCGATGTCACCAGTCCATAGAGAGACATCTCGACATTAATTGCACGTTATCTGCGGGACGTCCGACTGTGCACTGATGCAGGCTTCATTCTTTGATCTGTGAGGAAAAAAAACAAAACAAAAAAATTTTGAACGCTGGACACATTTAAGATTTTTCTGGTAAAAAAAAAAAGTCTAATTCTTTTATTATCCCTTAGGATGTAATGTGTGTACAATGGCTGTTGACTAAGCTGTTGGATTCCCCGTACCTCTGTGACGACCCCTGCAGCGATGGTGGAGCCGGTGTAGCGCAGCATGAAGCGGCCCAGCTCCTTGTAGTCCTTGTACAGCTCCAGCGCCACAGGTCTGTGCGTCTGCAGCTCCACAATGGCATTCATGCCTTTCGTCAAACATCTCAAAGTAACACACTCGGTCAATAATCTTTACGCCGACAGCAATACAAAGCGATTTAAAGCAGGCGAAATACTTCTTACTTTGGTTTCTTCTTGAGGACCTCGCCACTGCTCTTATGTAAAACACTGACCAGCTTCTTAATGGTGGCTGGTTCACTGACAGTCTGGTAATGGAGCAAAACCTGGACACAAGTTACAAGTTTTGTCATTTCCACCCCCAAATTCATTGGTCATAACAAAAATATACTTCTATTCATGAATGTAACCACTGCAAACCAACTGTATTACTCTCAATTATAGTTTTGTATGGTTTTGGACACTCATAAAACCGTACATCAGTGGTAAATTCCTTTTATTGCCCATGGAGAAAAGTATAGTTTGGCAGCTTGATTTCTTAGGAATAATACTACTTTGCAGTATTTTGAGTGATGTACGTATAGGGAGTATGGATACTTCCTGGACCAACTGTTTTCTAACATGAAAGTAAGTGAAGGGCTACATACTGGGAAGCCTTGCGTAACTGGAAGTTCAATGTTGAATAGTAGAACGCGAGCTCTGAATTTAGTGCAGGCTCTGATCGGCTCCTTGGGATCGCAAAACACACAGCCCACGCTGAAAAAACAAAAATGTAAAAAGTAAAATCAAATCAATCAAAATAAAATAAGAATGTGCAATGGGAATTTTGTTTGCTTTACTTCATTTTGATGATGTCCATTCCAGTGAGAGTCAGACTGACATGGTCTCCGGCTGCAGCCCAGTCCAGAGGCTCATCGTGGAGCGTTATTCCTGAAAATGAAAAAACATATGTGAGCAACAGCGTCCACAAAAAGGAAGTCATAATTATTCAATGAAGAGAATTGAATTTCGCCTTTTTGACTTTTTGTTTTCAAAACATTACTCACAGTTCACAGTGCATCTTTTTTGAAAACAGCAACAGTATTTACAGTAGGATTGTACAGTACAGTGCCTGACAACAGTGACTATGTAGCATCTTATTTTCAGATAGATTTCGTTACTGATACTTTACGTAACTTCACTTTAATCAGGACTGTATTTAATCATGACAAAGCGGGGTTTTCCCATCTCACTCAGGCGTGTAGCACCTATTCAGTTGCGTCGTTTTTTGTTTGTGTGTTCAAAAGTGGTGACCTGGGTGTGTACCTTTGACTGTGCAGGTTTCATTGGGAGGCATGGCCAATATTCTGTCTCCTGTCTGAACGTACCCAGCCTCGATCTTCCCTGTGACACAGAAGCCTGAGCCCTGGTCTGTAAACACAAACTTGATGAAACCAAAGCACAAACACCATTTGACAGTTCCACACTGTTGCAGCTGTACCTTTAAACACGTCGGAAACACACAGTCTGAATGGTTTGTCCACGGACCTCTGAGGGGCTTTGAAGGCATCTGTAAAAATAAAGAAAAACAGCAAAGACAAGGTGAGGAAAAAGCTAAAAAAGTCAACAATGGAATTTTTTTACCCTTGTCACTCGACATTAATCATTTTTCACATGTATTTCTGGATAAGTGACAATTCCATTATTGTGAAACACAATGTATTGCTCTGATTAGTCAACAATTTGACTGAATGGCCCGATAACAACTATAGGGAAGTGCAAGAAGAACGTGTTACCGATCTGCTCTACCAGGCTGGGCCCAGAGAACCATGACGTGAGCTCAGTCACTGTGCTCCTCGTGACCAGGTTTTCCCCGGATAGGCCGCTGGTCGGGATGTAGAAAACATCAGATTCCTGGGAGGACACATGTATTATTTTTATGTCATGTCAGGTGAATAAACAACAACACTTTCGATTCAACGACGTCAGGGCTCACCTTGAATCCTGCCTGCTTCAGAAAATGGCCGAGCTTGGATGTGATTTCCTGGAAACGCTCTTCCTGCCAATTCACCTGCACACAAGAGGCATAAATATCACAAAAACAATCATCAGACCAAATGCTAACTTGAAAATACAATCATGTTTGTTTGTAAAGGAAAGTGCAAATAAAATAAAATACATTTGAACAAAGTTGATCAGTGAAACATTTGCCACTGGTGTTGTATAGTACACTCATTTTATGGAAACAAGGACTTTTCAGAGATGGCACTTCAAATCAACTGTGCAAGAAGCCATATAATTTATTGTTGGAACCAAAAAGGCTAATGTTTTTGTTTGTGTATTGACCTGGTCCATTTTGTTGACGGCCACAGCCAGCTGAGTGACTCCCAGTGATCGGACCAGCAGTGCGTGTTCTCTGGTCTGACCGCCGGCCTCGAATCCCGCCTCAAACTCTCCCCTGCTCGCATCTACCACCAGCACGGCCACGTCAGCCTGCGAACAGCCCAAAAATACACTCATTAAGCCAATTCACAAACCAACAGGGCAGAAGCAACTCTGCACGGATATCACACCAGAAACAATTTAGTCAAAACGCGAGTCTAAACAGTCATTTGGTAAAAAGAGAAATTACATTTGTGCCCTAAAAGCAGACAAACACACCCATGCACGCAATGACACCTTGTGACGCCAACACCCAAAACCACTATTATTTCAAATCATGCTGAAGGGTGGGGCCAGACCCAGGAGGATGTAGGAAGGAAAGAAGGAAGATACTTCAACTGCTCAATTACATCAGATACTAAAATAAAACAGTTCTCTGTGTTTGTCACACCTGGGCAGCTCCTGTGATCATGTTGGGGATGAAGTCTTTGTGTCCCGGGGCGTCCATCAGCGTCACCACTTTGGACTTGGTCTCGAACTTGGTCATGCCCACGTCCATCGTAACGCCTCTGGACAGTCACAATAAATAAATATATAAATAAAAACACAACAAAGTCCAATTCATAAAAATAACTGTCAAATGTTGAGAATACATGGGCAGATATTAAAAACATCTACTCATACATGGCATAAACTAGGTACAACAAATAAATCAGGATATACAGTGGGAGTATTTCTAAATAGGCCCCACACCGTTTACTGTATTGATGTTATGCAACCACTGTAAAAAAGAAAAGAAAAAAGAAAAGAAAATCCAACAATAAATAATTGGACTATTTTGTTGCCAATGTAATAGGGTCAGCACTCGCTCATGTAGGTCACTCACTTAGGTGTGGCTCATATTTTACAGCCACTTGATTTTGCATGTACACAAATTCTAATGGCTTTGTAGCAGTCGGCTTTTGCACAGAACCCTGACTTTAGGTGCATATTTTTTCAGATTGTACCTGTCCCGCTCCTCGCCGGTTTCATCCAGCACCCAGGCATAGGCGAACGAGGCCTTTCCCGCCTTCTTGGACTCCTGCTCGTACTTGTGCATGGTGCGCTTGTTCACGTTACCGAGGAGATAGAGCAAATGGCCCATCAGCGTGCTTTTACCTGCGTCCACATGACCTGCGGCGAGGGAGACAACGTAGGTTTACTTGGGGACTTTCAAAATGTATGAAAGCAAAGATGGGAGAAGGAGAGAGGCCTAAGTAACTGGGAGCGTGGTGAGAACGGTGTACAATGAAAGGTTTCACAGGCTTGTGGGAAACTAAAACCCACTTCACTTCTGAAAGTACCGAGTCACGTTTTCATGTAGTGAGACGACGAGACAATGATTAAGCAAAAGCAGCTATGGCAACAATGAGCTGATGAAGCAGTTGATGGGAATTGGTGGTTGCCAAACTGTGGTATGGGGCTGCACAGCCAGCAACGCATGGCTAGTCTTTACTAAATACACTTTTATTCATGCTTGAGTCCTCTTTTGGGTTAGTTCTAGTTTATAACTACTTTAGTCCTTGTTTAATCCTAGTTTGGACCTGTTAGTTTTGGTGGTACTAGGAAAGTCAAATTGCTTTCTTAGGCTTAGGCTGGTTTGGAACAGTTCTATTACTTTATGACATATTGTATAAATGATTATCCATTTTGCTGTCCGGGGGTTATTCATCATAGCAGAAGTATTTCAACAATTAAACCAAGCCAAGATGATTTCTTTTTTAAGTTGCCAATATTGAAATGTTAGATGTATCTATTGATTTTGCCTTTTTTGAAACTGGACAAATGAGGTTATTGATGTGTGTGCTTTTAGCATGTTTGGCAATGACTGGATTTGTTGAGGAGAATGTCGTTTTCAAAGCAGTTATTCTTGAAGGAATATCACCTCTCATTTGTGAAGCTTCTTCATGCTAATCCCCGAAACATCCTAAACTAAAACAAACCAGCCCAGATGACTACTTATATCGTATATCTATTTTCTTCCCCCTACATGTTCCAGCCATGTCCTAATGTGTAGAATGAGCCCCGACCTTTTCACCACAAATGCCTCTAAAATCCTGCACTGTCACGAGCGCGAGCTTAATATAGAAGCTGCAGTTACGCATAAGACCTGAGGTGGCAATAGTGAGCATAAAATGACCAACTTGCATCTAGTCTCTTTAAATAACTAATACATGCACAAACTGACCAAAGCCGTTGGAGCTCAATCTACTGCTATTGCTGGGTTTCAGGTGACATTCATGATTTTTGGTCTTGTACAGAGAGATCATGGACCCAGTGACTGATATTAATGATCATTTTTGTAATTCATACATTTCTTTTTGGACACGACTTGTAAAAGTGTAATGCAATTAATAGGAAAAACGGGCTCCTGCCCCCCACTTAGTACCGTGACCATCACATTCTAGAACCTGAAACCGAGCAATTGCTAAGAGCTAAGGGCTTCTTACCAATCACCACTAGGTTGAGCAGCGGTTTGCCGCCTTGTCTCTTTTCCAGCTCTGCCTTAATGTTGATGGCTTGTCTGTTTTTCCCTGAGGATTTGCTGGGGGTGGGCGTGGTCGCGCTGGACTCCTCACAGCTTGGGACTTTGGAGGGGGTCTCTGGTAATTTGGACTCTGGGGCAGATGTCACAGCAGCGTTTTCAGGACTGCCACCTCTGCGCACCGATGCTGCGCTGAGGCCATTTTCCTCTGCGCTAAAGTCAGACACTCGGGTTAATACGTGCACTCCAGGAGACATCGAGATAAAAGCACAGCTGCAGTTACCTCGGCACGTCAAAGCCCATGGTCTGCTTCTTTCCAGACACAGTCATGCGAGCCACTTTGGGAACCACCTCCGAGTCCAGCTTGTTCTGAGAAGCGTCTCTTTTAGCTGTGAACACGGAAAATTCCAGTCAAAAATAAACAAGTGGCGACTGACAGGACACCGAGTACTTTTTCCATTACAAAAATGAAAATGGCACGCACATATTACAAAAGGACAGTCAGTAGGAGGTGCTGGTTGTGCAGATTAAGTGTGGTGTGAAAAATGTTTTGTGTAGGGCTGATTGAAATAAGTGGAAGATGGATCATTGCAATTATATTTTGCATCTTGAGAAATTTTGAATCATTGCATAAAAGCAGGTAACTAAATGTGATTTTGGTAACATGAGCATTTACTTCATGACCTACTTGGCCCTGAAAGTACAAACCATCTCAGTGGCATGACAAATCCAATGTACATGCACTCGAGTTCCTGTTAAACATTACGGGTGCTTTTTTTTTTCAGGAGATGATGACATTGTTCGATCTGATAAGCAACTTTCACCATGCGGCAGTGCAACTTGCTGAGGTCACCGCTTTGTCATCCCTGTCCCAAATGGCCAGCTGCACCACTCATATCAGCCCTGTGTCTGATTCATCTAGACGGAGCTGCACAAGCCAAGCCTCTCGCATCTGCGCAGCGCTCACATCCCGGTACACAGAGGGTTAATTTCAGAAGTGGCAGTTTGACTCTTCTTAGATGGAGCAGTGACACAGCAGCACATAAAGCAATGACTGTTGAGTCAAAGGAAGGTGAATGATCAGCCATAAAACACAAGAATAATAGTTTGTGCTTAGTAAATGGTCTCAACTTATATAGCGCTTTTCCACCTACATTAGGCACTCAAAGCGCTTTACAGCAAGGATCCACTCACCCATTCACACTCTCATTCATACACCAATGTACGCAGACACTGGTGCTTAAAAGTGGGTTAATTGTTGTAATTACATTTCGACTAGATGTTTATGCAGTGTTTTAGGGGACGTTTATTCTTTTGTCACAAGATCTGAACTTCTCACAAAAACCCGGCTTAAGCAGATACATTTGGACTCAAATCCACTGCTGGTTTGGACCAATCACGTGCCAGTCTTTTGCATCTGTAGACTTTAATCCCATAGATGAATTTGTCCTCTGCATTTTACCCATCCTTTGCCCGGTTATATCACTCTGTTGGTTAAACGCTTTTAATTTTTTTTTAAAGTTTTAAAAAGTTACTAAAAGCGGCAACAGTACGTAAGTGAGAGCAGCATGTTTTGAGGAAGGGTGTGAGACGCATCAAAGCTGTATCAAAATAGTTCCTTGTTCTTGGGTAAATGCTCCCATGGCCTCACAGTGAATACACTTTAAAGCATATCTGACCGTAGGGCTAAATTTAATCTCGATTGTTATAAAGTCCCTACATGCACCAGACAAAAACACCTGAAGGGAAAATGGGGTGATTCAGCAGAACTTCATGGATGTGCTTTTTTCTCTCTGGTCTCAGAATGACTGTCCGTGTCTTAAGAAAAGTCCCCGTCATCTCGTACAAATGAAATCACAAGCTGCCTGCCGAGGAGTTTCACATTCATAAAGCTGTAGGCCTACATTACAAACACCTGAGAGGTTTCAACGTGGATACACAGGACAAGGAAAGTAGAACCATTGATGGCGTCTTCCTGCAGCTGGAGCAGCTGGAGTACAATGAGGACTGAAAAAGAAGAGAAACTACACCTTTTTTTTTCAGTTTGCCATAAAACATTTGTATTTCCTATACTTTCACAATGAACGATTAAATCAAGAGTCTTTTCTATTGAGGAGGAATAATGCAGGTTTTGTGTGTTTGCACATGGATTGTGAGATCCGGGTTGCCTAAAGACAGTTTGACACCCCAATGCTGTATTTTCCCCTGGGGCAAACAAGCAAACCTTTCGACTTTGGTGCTATTTATACACCCAGTTTTAAACAATCAAACATACAGCGCTTTCCAACCACCTTCTGCAAACAACAGACTGGCCTAATCGTCTTTGGTCTGCCCTGAGGGAAGTCTTCTGAACAGTTAGGCAGAGGCTCTCTTTCTCATGACAGGACTTGGACTGGGAGGTAAACAATCCGGCCCTCCCGTCCAGGATTGTCTGGTACAGGGGACCCTTGCATTGAGTTATCCATACACCTTGGCCTGAGGGCCCAACTGAGCCCCGGATCAGCAGAATACGCCCAGGATATGCAAATATTGTTCCTCCCGCTTTCAAACTAAAGTGTGCAGGCCTAAGTGGGTGATGGGATAGCTGCCAGTCAAGGGAAAAAAAGCGGTTGTGCAAGTTAGAAAGATGAGCCGACAGATGATGTGGCCGCTTTTGGACTACTAACTATCAAATGTCAAATATTGAGAAAACAAAGCTGGCAATGAGATGCTTTGCCACCTGAGGCCGCTGCAGGCATCTTTATCTGAAGGTACTATAAAGTAGCAACAATGCCAAAACATTTCTTGTGATATCAAACAATCAACTGTTGATGCACTATGTCATGTAGTTACAAAATGCATTTTAGATAAATTATACACCTGTAAATGCATCAATTCTGTATGTTTTCAGATGCACCGTTCTATATACAGTACAATCTTCAACAAACCCCTACTTAAAGGGCCAATATTTCAAATAATTCTTAGACCTAGAACTATAAACACAAGGACCAATCCAGCCCTTTTCAAAAGTTCTTGCTGACACCAAGTGAGCCATCCTTTCTGACTTACCTGTAGACATAGTTGGGACTTTTACGTGCGATATATTGTAAGTAATTTTGGAGTTAAAAAAAATACAAATAGTACATAGTACGAAACTATGTGTGATCCAAACCTTTCCTCTAAATCAGCCAACAAACAGTTGTTTGTGATTAATATGCAAAATTACATTTTCCAGTTGGGGCACCAATTCACAACAAAAGCATTTGTGCAACATGTTCACTTTGCAGAAAAGCGCAGTGTGTAAAGTCACAAAATGATTTGATCTGCCATGGCCTTTGAAAGCTGAGAGACGTGATCAGACTTTCCTACGTAGGTGTTGAAGACCGGCTGCGCTTCATCTGAGGCTATTGGCTGCTGAGCAAAAGCCTGTGTGTGACATTTTCTCCAAGACAGCAGCTTCCTGCCCAAACCCACACAGTAGACTGAATGTAAAGGACACAACCACTGCTGGACAAGTCGCACTCATTTAATTAAACACAGTCATATTGATCCGATTATCCTTCTGGAGCTTGACACAATGGAAACATAATGAACACACAAACCTACCTGACTTTGTTTGACTTTCCACTATTTTTAGTCATTCTCCTTAAGGCTTATGTTGTTTAGCTCCAAAGGCCCTGTTTACCTTTGCTCACTCATCGGTGCACCCGTCTACATCTTTCAGTTAATTTTTTGTAAATAAAAGACAAATCTATAAAAGAGAACAGCTAATACTTTGTACATGGAAGCATTTCATTATATAAAATCACTTATTTTATTTCAAAAACGACAAAATATACAAAGCTTTTGTAAAACGTCAAAACAGCTAAAACAGAACTATAGTGAGAAAGCAATAAATGAATTCACTTATTTACATCTAAATTAATTTCATTTAAAAAGTTCTATCTGCATCTGTCTTTTAAAATGCATACGTGTTTCCTTTCGCTCATGGGAAAATCTCCAGGTGTCCTCAAACTCAAATTGTCAGCAGTAAACCAGCACAATGGTTAAACTGATCCATATTCCAATGGCTGCTGCACACCTGCAAAAATCAACCTCCTTTTGTCAAGATCAAAGCGTTTTCTAGCAAGAAAAGAGGCCATCCATTTGAGTCTATATATTCAAAAATAAAAAACAATATAAAAAGCTAGTTTAAAATACTAGAAGAAGATTAGTGGTTTTTAACATGTTCCTATTAACTAAAGATCTTTATATGTTCTTGGATATGCAATAGCAAGCCTATTATACAGTATATGTTAGAAATAAACACTCATAATATTTTGTTTGGTCACCTATGTTTCTGCACTCAAACTAAAAAAGCTTAAGTCCTGAGAGTGCAACAATAACGCGCATTTACGCTTCTTCCTCCTCTACCTGGTAAATGCTTTGCTCTGATTGGCCCGAACAATGTCATCTGGTGACGGCGTATCAAAGCCAAATGGTACAATGGCCGGTCCTTCGGTAGACGCCATCTTCAATCTTCCTGCATGTTGTTGCTTAATTTTGCCGGTCAACAACTTCAATTTCGTTTTGGCTTGCTTGCGGCTCCGAAAGGACAGCGTCAGTGCAAAGAGTGACGGTTTGGCAGAAACAGAATCCAGTCCTAGGTTTACGGGAGACGAGGAGGGGGACGTAAGGTTGAAGTCGTAGTCGCGATGTCCGAGTTCGTGGGACTGAGAAATAAGCGCCCCCAGATCGATGGATTTATTGACTTTCGCCGTATTGCTGAATTTTTTCTGTCCTTGTGCAGACACACCCAGCGCTTCCGGTTTTTCGGGGGAAAGCAGCAGGCCGAGGGAGTACTGTGACCTGTTTGAGGTGGCTGAGGTTTTACATTTGTGTTCAGTCGCAGCATGTGGTGCGGCACACAGCTCGGAAAGGCTAAGTGGTTGGTTCAAAGCACGTGCAGCAAAGTTTGTGCCCCGAGTTAACACTGGCACACTCTGCTTTTGGTGTTGTGATGCCAACTCGGACAGAGAGATTGGCCCAAACACGGATGATGAGGGTTTAGTGATTTGTTGCGATTCAGGATTTTTGTATTGGTGCCTTGATGCCAGCTCTGAAAGGGACAGTGTGGAAGAAACCGAACTTTGTTCAAAAGGCAGGTTACTGTGAGAAGAAGAAAGGATGCTCAGATTTTCCGGGCTTTGATTGGAGTGCTCTTGAATTAAATCTGCCAATGATGGACCTGACTTTGGACTTATCGTCAAGCTCTTGCATCCCACAATGTTGTTGTTGCTTTGTGAGAGAGAAGAAAGACTAGTGAAACCAAGAGGAGGAGGCAGAGCAGAGCTTGCGGTAGTGGTTTTGAGGTTGGCCAATGACAAATTGTTCAGTGAGACTGAGAGGGGCGAAGGTGCTGAAGTATTTGCAGTGGAAGACAGATTTAAAGACGCTAAAGTTCCAAGTGAAAAGGTGCTTGGATTTGACATTAGCGAGGGAGATGTCCCCAGAGCAGGAACGCATGGACTCGAACCTTGAGTTTTTGAATGTTCAGACATGAGCTGTGCCAGACTAGGACCAGAACCTATACGCATTCCAATGCTTTGATTGTGATTTCCTATTAAATTAGGGGACAGGCCACTTGTTGTATGTTGTGTCAGTGATATGTTTGTAGGTCCAGGTGTTCTATCTGTGTGAGAGGCAGACAAGAAGGCTCCTTACCTTAACAAAAGCCCACAGCAGTTGACGAGAGGAGGTGATGAAAAAGACCCAGAGATGAAGGTGAAACAGCAGATGAAAACAAAACAAAGGAAACAAGAAGGCACCTTGTTAATGATTTGATACAATCTATTGTTCATTCCACAAAGTATGAACATTTCAAATAAATTGATGAGGGCTGCACAATATGAGAAACTGTCTTGAATATTGCAACACCAAGGCTAAAATGAAACTAGATTAGGAAAACCAAGATTAAAACTAAGTTTTTCATGTGCAAAACAAATAGTGTGAGTGTGCAAAAGTGGATAAGCAGCATTGTCATTTACTTAGGTCTTTTGGTCGTGCATCATTCCCTCAATCAGATAGCAGATTTTGCCCCCACAAAATGTAAATTAGGTGCGACACGCTCTCAAATAACCAAGCAATATTTTCCAGCTTGCACTCACTATTTAGCACCTGTCTTGATAAGTGACCCCTCTTGTGTGTCGTTTTGCATTATAAAAGGAATGTGTTTAATCACAGATGGATATTGTGTCACCTACTATTGCAATAACTTCAATTTGGCGGAATACTGTGCAGCCCAAGTTGAAATGTGTTTAATTTATCTGCTAGCGGAACTATAATTAAGAGGAAAATCAGCTAATTTAGTTAAATGTTCTCCTAAGGTGTACCTTTCTCAGAGACGGGCTCTCTCTTGACCCTCTGTGGCAGCGCCGCCACATCCATACCGACTCTCGCCACATCTTCCGTGGGGTTTTTGGGAACTGGTGCCGTTTTGGAGTCTTCAGAAAGAACTGCATCCAGGGCCCGCTGCGGGTCGAATCCATGTTTCATTGCGGCTTCACTGAGGACGGATTCCGGCAAAGCATCGCCAAGCACTGTCCGCATGTGGTCCAGACAGGAAAATAACTTGGCTGAAAAGTGCAATATAACACACAAACATGTTAACATACAAAAAAAGTTAAATTTGCAAGAACCACAGGTGAGTTTGGTGTGAATAATGGTGGCTTATCAACCTGCTGTCGGGCGTTGATAACCCATTTCATAGTTGAAATTGATGTGTACACATGGAAATACACAAGAGACTACTAATTTACGGATCGTGTGTTTTAAATGGAGCGCCCAATGCTGGCAGAAGGGGGAATTACATGCAGTAAAAAACAAGAAACACCACCATTTTGGCTAAATGTTAACAAAACGATGGTGCCGTGATAAACACAGTTTTCATCATAATCATTAACTTAATCATTAACTTTAATAATACAGAGGACATTTCTGTGTTCTTACTATCACGCAACAAAGTTCAAGAAAAAAAGATCAGGCCAAGTGAACGTAAAATTCACTCAAAACAATGTAAATAAAAAATATAACTCCTGTTTTTGATCAACTTGGTTTGAAAAGTCCCCCCATAAAAGTGTAGATTAGGCATGGCTCCTTTTATATTACCTTGGTCAAGAGGATCCAGATTGTGACTGACAGTGGGGGACATTGGAGCATCATCATCTTCAAATTCTTCCTCCTCTAGTGTCTCTTCCTTCGGGGCTTGCAATTCTCGACGTGAATAAATAAACTGATTCGCTGTAACAAAACAAATAACTTTACATGGAGCATACCCTCAAATATCTAATCGCAGTGCTTTTGTTTAATATGTTTCAAGTGATCCGTAACAAATCACTTCACACCAACCTGTGGCTGGAGAAATGCAGTAGTCATCCTCGACAGATTGTCCATACACGTCATCATCGTCAAAATCTAGAAAAGCACAACAGGACTCACAGTAAAACATGTTTCTTTAATTGAATCATTGCGTTTTGAGTTGCATTAACCATATGAACCAAGCCCATGCAGCCTATGATAATGCAACACTGTAACTCAAGCTCTCAGACCAATACCAAAACAAAAACAGTGGGCAACTAAACACTAATATACTACAACAAAGAGTCGGATTAAATAGTTCGTGACACAGTAAAGCAAAAAGATGAAAATGTCTAATGAAAAGCATAATGCCAAGTGACACGACAGCAGCTAAGCGAGCAGCTGCTTTCTTTGCTAATGTTGACCATGGGCTTTCACAGCAAAGTTAGCTTCGTAGCTAGCTAGCTCTGTTTAGCTGTCCCATAGCAGCAATCACAGCGTGTTTACTGTTTTCAATATATACCTTCGTCATAGTTGTAGCCTCGGACATTTCTGTGCCGAGACATTGTGTTTATAGGAGTCTCTCCGGCCCCAGGATCAGTGTTTGCGGCTCTCAGCTTGTAGTGGCATGTGTCTCAGTGCCTGGCTGCCATTGCTGCTACTGCTGCACAATGGGAAAGTGCAAAGGTAAGCGTTTCGCAGCTGACTCTAAAATAAAGGAAACATAAAACAGTATATTTTATTGTATGAACAGTGTAGATCCACCAAAGCCGACATTTCTACGTGAAATACAAATCTAAAAACATTTTTGTTTGTGTTGTTGTCGCTTTTGTTGACGTAACTTCCGGGTGTAATGCCACCTGCTGCTTGATGGAAATAGAAAGGCAGATTCAGTTTATTGGCCATTTGCAGAATAAAACCACAATGGAAAAAATGTGTAAGGAGCTCAGAGTGCAATGTCAACAGTACATAAAAGGACACAACATAAAAATAAACAAACAAATGCCACAGAAAAAGCTCAAGAGTAAAATGCTGTACATAGTCCATACAAAACAAAGCTTTCTGGATGCTATGAAGCACAAATATGTATGTTGACTATTTCAGTGGTTAAAAAAGTAGACAACTAGAAAGCAAAAGATAAAATCTGAACAAAATTCTACAAATAAATGCATCAGATTTTGAAAATGCAATTGCCTTTGTTTTTTGTGTTGTCATAGCCTACAGAAGAGACTAAATCTGTGAAAATATGTGTTTATTGATGTTTCTGATAAAAATCATGAAAATGTAGATACTTCAAATTTGCGCTCACACTACTGCGTGTATACATACAACCAGGGAATACGTATTTTTCACACACTAACAAAATAGTAGCAGAACAAGGTTTAATCATAACCCAAAAATATTCAGAGTGTATTTGGCCGTCAGCAGCACAGTAGGTATTTTAGAACTTTTCCACTCAGAATGTCCTCACACAACTTCAGTCAGTATGATTTTTGTCATGACAAAACAACTGCTTTTCCAAAGATATGCCCCATGGTTACAGACCAACCCATCACACCTAATATCCCCACAATGACATGCACGAAGTGAGTGATGTCACTTTCAGCCATATGAGGTGTCAGAGTGTTTATTAGTTTGTGCCCACTGATTTGTTAGCAGATCTTGCTCAATGCTTTCTTTAAAATCAAAGTAGTAGTCAAAGTAGCCTATACTTATACAGCTGTATGTGGGATTTCAAAGCCAGGTCCTCATCTTAGTGCTGATGGACAAAAGATAGAAATGTTGTGTGCAAATCTGATACTACCAGTGATGTGCTGTAGGTGAAACATACACTTGCACATCTGCTAAGTGAAATAAAATAGGAGGTTTGTAGTGTCTCCCCAGCTAAAAATAGAGCTTGAATAAAGGGAGACGTGTGCTTAGGTCATTCTGAAGACCTTTTCAGACTGAATAGCTCATATTGCTGGGGGCCAATGTGACAAATAGAGGTCCCGATTGACGGGTTAGTGGAGACAATAGGATCCCTCTATTGAAGCAGTTTTTATTATTTGTTGCACTAAAACACTGTCTGGTTACACCTCTGTGCAGTGTGTGAACGCATTGAAGTGGGTGGAGGTTTCCCCACTAACCTTCCATTTCCTGTATTTTGACGTCTTTATTCCACATCTACATATCAAAATAAACAAGAGCACATGCACATTTGTAAGAAGGCACACTTTACATACACATACATACATACATACAAGGTCAAATGGCAGGTGAGCATGAGGGAACTCTTTCTTTGCAGAAATGTTTCTAGGACAATGTAAAACCAAAGGCAAACAACACCTGATATGGAACATAAGTGGGGCATGGTGTCGCGAGTGACTGGAATAATATGGATATCAAGATGACATTTTTGTTGCATGCCCCCTTTTAAAATGACATAAAAGACAAACATTTCTTTACGCAACTCATCTCTCTCTTTTAGTGTTGGTGCAGACAAATCACGCTCAAGGTGTGACTTTTCACACGTATACATGCAGTATGTTTTTTCCTTTGAAACACTTAGTTTAAACCTCTTCTCATCTCTCTGCACAGGCCTTTCAAAGATGATGCCACCGTGACAGAGATATTACTCAAAGGTTTTGTTTTAGACATTACAGCGCGGCATTACATGGACTTAACAGATGGGTGGACAGATTGAAGGCATGATGAGCTTATTATTGGTGGGTGTTTGCAGAACAATATTTCATTCAAGAAATGAAGTTCTTACAAAAGATATTGATGACAAGGCTATCACTGCAAACAAAGACTTAAGAGATGATTATGATACAATAGACAAAAGGTGAGCGAAAGAGGGGTGTCCAGTATTAATGTTGGCTGCAGTGTGAGGTAATGCTTTACATAATTCGACAAAGGTCTGAAACAACATGGGAGAGTCTTTCAGAGGAACTCGCCCGAGGGAAAACATGCAAAACCTACACTACTGGCACTGTTTACTACACGTGAACTAAACACATCCCTGTTTCTCAAAGTGAGCCCTGTAATTCTCTTGACGAAACACATTCAGGGTCACTTAGAGTGCTTTTGAAAATACACAGAAATTAACAATGCACGTTTGTTTGACCTTCCATGCAGGATTTGAAAGCCCGATCGGATTGTATCTCATGCCTAGGGCAATCATTAAACATCATTCAAATGAACTTACCTTCGCACACAATGCTTTGCTAAGGGGCAGCCATCACAATGCAAGCCCTTAACCTGTCCAATCGTGCCCATGCAAATGAGCGCAGCGGGAGAATGGGTCCTGGGCTTCCTGCCTCGGCTACCATGGACTGTTTTGCATACCTTGGCTCCCTTCCTTTAATTTGGTTTCAGATAGTAAGATGCAGATTTTCATATGACCCTCGAGGGGGAAAAAAGGGGGAGAAAAAAGTTTTTGTTTTCGTTAAAGCCATACCGTGTGGAATTTTTGAAATACAAGCATTTATTTTATGACAGATATTTTCATTATAATATACCTCATGAATGTGCAAACAAACATCATGTTCCTTTGCTGTGACCGGCTCACCTCTCCTATTACATGACTGTGAATTTATCAGGATTGGGTACGTCTCCAGCTCGTCTCCAATGAGATGTCGACTATAGGCAGCAGAATTTGAGATGTAAATAGGTTCTCATCCAAATCCATTCTTTGATTACCCACTGCAGCAATAGCATTTTCTGTGCTGAGCTGGCACTGATGGCAACAGCACCTGTATAGTCCAACATGTTATGCAGTGTGCCTTTGATGTCAACTATTGGATATGGTAAATCATTAAGAGACAAAAAAATAAATAAATCTAGCAGCAACCTACAAGTCCAACCATTTTGCCGTCCCTTTGGATGTATAAATGACAAGTGTCCGATAAGCCAGAGGCAGCTTTTCTGTAAGCTATTGTGTTCAATTCTTTGCCATATAATTTCAGTCTGCTCGAGTTTAACCTACTAGATATTTAACTGCCTACAAACAAGAAATTACTGGAACAATACAGTGTATACACAGGTGGAGCCTGTACCTCAATGGGATTAGAAAACACAGGAGATGGCAACTAGGCAACCACAATACATTAGTCCAGAAGTTTAGTGTGGCGGCATTCATCGAGTAAACAGCAGCATCTCTGCCAAAATGTTTTCATTGGACTGTGGTTTGTGTGGTGTGTTCATGTTTCAGTCCGGAGCTCAAGAGTGAATTCTCAGCCTGTGACCAAGTGTGTGTGTGTGTGTGTGCGTGTGTGTGTGGGTGCGTGCGTGTGTGTGTGTGGGTAAGGGCCTTTATCGAGCCACTGTGTTGACTGGTCTGGGACAAAAGGCTGATCTAGGATGATGATAATTACAAGTGACCAAGACAATACGGTTGCGTTTGGACGAACTAATACAATGAGGAGACACTTTTATACAAATAAAGTACCCCTCCTGTTATCTGCACTGAATGGACTGAAGACTGCCCTGGAGAACGACCTCTGAACCAAAATAAAATAGTCATTACCAAAGTATGCTATATCTCTGAAAGCTGTACAGTGTTCCTATAGCATGTTATAAAACAATACAACACTACTATACTAACTATTGTTATTCAGTTTGACTTCTTGTAAAATGTGTATACAATGTATGAAATTACCAGATCAAAGCTATAGAATTTTCACTCAAGTAGATTTATAAAATGAAAAGTAGACATTTTCTGAAAGTTTCAAACTTTCTGTTATCAAAAGTAAAAGTGGAGCCTGTGGTCACTGCACATGGTCATTTTATCACTAGTGATAAGAGAGGGCTCATTTAGGTCTGTTATCGCGCACTAACATCTGTGTAACGCGGCACCCCTCATTTAACAATGATTCTCCATTGTCCTGACTAGTGAAAAAAACAACAACACATTTTGCAGTCGTTTACTACTAACTGGTCCTTTCATTTCCTTCTGCTTTTACACGCGTAAGTGAAGTCAGATATTTTGTTGACAGGAGTTTAGCGCGCAAGAACAGGCAGAACGCGCCTCTACAGTGAAAGCTGATGCCGACAATGCCCCAAATAGAGCCAGTGTAAAAGCAACATCCCATGCCAACTTCATTATGTATTATAACTGTAATGTTTCATTTACAGTCGTATTTGTCAAGTAGCCTACAATGTGCCATGTGCCATATCCAAGAACTAATATGGTAAGATATGGAGCTGGGAACAGATTACGCTTTTTCATTCAAAGTCCTTCTGGTGGATCTCACAACATTCCACAGGCAGCATTTGTGCAAAAGGAAAATATTAACTCCGGCAGTCAAGAACGCAGCAGCCTATAACACCTAATCGTCTGATCACTCATTCAGCAGGAGCATGCGCATTGAACCACATGTTGTAGCGCCAAATTTAGCGGGGATGTAATTCATGAGGAGGGAGGAGCTGTAGCGGGGGCTGCTGCAGTTTAAATTAATGTCAACCTGCCTCTCTCCTGAAGAACAAACCAAGCGCACACAGCGAAAGTATCAGCGCGCCCGGGAGCCGCTCCACACACAGCAACATGACTCGGCGGCCAAGAAACAGGTGAGCCTTGCACATTTAAAGTCAGGGTGAAGCTTCTTACGCTTACACACTTCTATCGCTACTTTTGTTAACTCGAATAATAGCGTTGTGTTGGCTTTTTCTCATCTATTCGCTGTTGCGCAATGCATTTTTAGTTGTAGTTGCCTATTTTAAGGATACATAGGCTTCTTGATGCTGTAGCATAAAAGAAAGTATGTTTGGTAGCTATATCTATTCATCAGATAATATTGGCGCTCTCCTGCCTGCCTTTGTTGAGCCTTCCAGCACGAGGGGAGTTTGAGTAGCGCGCTCTGACAGGTGGTGGTCATCTGGCATGTGCGCTCCCCGCGCCGCTGACAGCGCGCTGCCTGTAGTAGGGAAAGAGGACGGGTCCCTTGATGCTGCCAGCCCCTCTCAGACACGCGCGTTTGACACTTGCAAGGTGGACACGTGCGGGGCACGCAGCGCGCTACATGCCGCGTAAATCGACCAAAAACGGAGATAAACCAGTAGCTACACTTACGCGCTTTCATCGGATTCAAAGTTTGAGGGTCTTGCACTGAACACGAGGAGCCTACATCGGTCAAAGTCTCCGCGCAGGTCTCGTTTCTGTTATTTTTCGCGCACCTGCTATTTTGGACTAACCATATGCTACTAATAAAAGGCTGCTTTAAAATGTACAGAGCGGCGTGAAGATCTCAAATTCATGCGTATCTTAATTTAAAAGATAATGATTTTTCCACCACTAACTTGAATATTTGGGCTTACACACTGGCAATCATACATGTATAAAACAAAATGAATAGTCCACTAGTTCAGCCGCCTTCCCTCGCACTGCACATGAGTTGAACTTGTCCGCTGCTGATGTGGTTCTAGCCTAAATGCTTAGCTTAAATCTTCAGACAATGAATAGTGGAATAAAAGCGGTAACATTTAGACATTTCACATTTTACCTTAAAACCTCTCTCCTACATAAATATTTCAAATATAGATAGATAGAAATATAGATTTGAAAAGATAAAAAAAAAAAGGTTATATTGTATTACGCCTACATTTGAACAAAATGCAGTGTAACTTGTTCATTGTGTTTCACTATATCTTTATTTGAAGTTATTGTGAAGTGAATTTAGCTGAATTTGGGATATTAAACTTGTTGGGGTTTTGTTCACCTGTCTCTAGAAGAGCTACCTGTCTTGCTTGCTCCGTTCTGATTGGTTACCTCTGCTGCCTCAGTGTGTGCTCATGGCCGTGGGCCACTGTACAATGCCAGTGCAGGTCTGAACACGTCAGGGTCATGAAGAAAATTATGATCACATGCATTTGCCAATCCCAGTATCTGTGGAAACCAAAAACACTGGAACCTGTTCATCCATCCCCTCCTTCCCTCCCTCCTCCTCCTCCCACTGGCTGCTTTTTATTTCTCTGTCTCTCCCTATTTCTGCCCTTGTGGGTGTCTTGGCTAAACGCCTGCACCCAAACCTTCGAGAATGACTGGTTCTGTGTGTGTTGACACCTGATGTGCTAAAGAATAGAGTTCTTTACTGAGTGTGCAAAGCGATGATTAGAGAGTAGTTAAAAACACAAAACATGACATAAAAAAGCAACAGGGCATTATGTTTTGTTTATATGATGTGCACTTTTACACAGTTTGTGCCTTTTCTAACTATAAGCATGTCTCTTCCCAGTGTTTACAGCAGTGAGGAGGATGACGAGGAGACTGAGATGTACGAACACGATTATGACGGGGCCCTGTCTAAGACGGGGAAACGGCACCTTGGGAAAACGCGCTGGACAAGAGAAGAGGTGTGTGCCTGTCTCGATACAGTCTGTTAGCTTACTTTGGAATCAAGTAAACATCCCACGACACTATTGTCCGAACATTTTATAATCACGCACATTCTTTCAGATATCAAACAGATCTGTGTGACATTCAATGAAGCCTGGAATGCACGACAAATCTAAACATGTTTTTTTCCCCTTTCTTTCAAGGATGAGAAACTGAAAAAACTCGTTGATCTACATGGATCAGAAGATTGGAAACTAATTGCAAGCTTACTCACTGTGAGTGTGCAAGTGTGTTGGCAAAGGAATAAATACACACTCAAACTCTGTACAAATAATAACATTTTGATGATTTTTGTTGTTGTTGTAGAACCGAACAGATGTGCAGTGCCAACATCGGTGGCAAAAGGTTCTCAACCCTGAACTCATCAAGGGACCCTGGACCAAAGAGGAAGACCAGAGGGTAAGCAAAGACACAGTATTTTACACTAAGAAAACCTTGTGAGTTTTTATATGACAGTTGCACTCTAATAAGTATATCCTTTCATAGAGTTTAGTGGGTATTGTCAGTGGGGTAGCATTTCCATCCAGATGCTGCTTTAATGATTAGCACACTGGCTAATGTTCCACTGGAAATTCCCTCATTGCGCCTCAGCAGGTGTTCTCGGTCTTTACAGCTAAAGATAGCGTAAAATGGTTTGAGAGTAAAGTACATAAGAGCTTAAAAGTGCTTTCATAGACTATATATAAAACCTATTGTAATATGTTTGTCACTTTCCCCTCTGTTCTGTTCTCATCTGTGCTTCTATGCACCACTTCTCCCTCTCCTCCCTGTTATTGCTCCTTCCTTCCTCTTTCCCAATCCCCCACTACTATTCACTTCCTTTCTTCGATGGTTGCGCACTCTTTCTCACTCTTTTTTTTATTTATCTACCTGCCAGGTGATCGAACTCGTCCAAAAGTATGGAGCCAAGCGTTGGTCGGTCATTGCCAAGCACCTGAAGGGACGCATCGGAAAGCAGTGTCGCGAGCGCTGGCACAACCACCTGAACCCGGAGGTGAAGAAGACGTCCTGGACCGAGGAGGAGGATCGGATCATCTACCAGGCCCACGAGAAGCTGGGCAACCGCTGGGCTGAAATCGCCAAACTACTCCCCGGCAGGTGAGGCCCCAAGTCTAGAAGCAAAGAAGCAAGTTCGATGAATCTATGAAGCCAAGTTGGTTTACTTTGACGTTTTTAGAGTAAGATTACAAAATAGTGTACGGTAAATATTGACTTAACTATAAGTCTGAGTAATGTGTAAAGTAGTGCTGTCTTGCCCGGGAGGACTTTTTCTCTCACTAACCATTTTGGCCAAATCGATTTTACGCACTCATCTATTTCAACTGAGTTTTTGCATGATATTACAACCATGCTTTGTGCCATACAGGACAGACAACGCCATAAAGAACCACTGGAACTCCACCATGAGGCGAAAGGTGGAGCAGGAGGGCTATCTCCAGAGCGCAGCCAAGAACGGCGGCTCTCCGCTCTCTATTAGCCACAACTTTATCAAGACTTCCAGTCACATGATGGCCTTCTCCCACCATTCGCCCAACCACGCTCAACTGCCTCCTGTATCCCCACTCAACTACACTTACATCCCTGATGCACACAGAGTAAGTACTATACTATACTTAAACAGTTAATAGGCTGGCTGCCCTGCACTTTACAAACCACCAGTAAAGGATTTTGCATTGTGCAGCCCTGTTTCCATGTTATTACCACAAGATGCTAACAATGTTTCCTGGTGATTGATTAGTCTTTCTACAGGGTTTAGGTAAGATTAGTCATTGTACCATGAAATAAGCTAGGTTCTGTTTCCATGTAATTACCATAATTATACAGTATCATTACCATGTTCTTAGAAACTATGCAATGGCTAGTACTGTGCAACAACCTGTAACCAATTTGAACAAAAAAGGTAGAAACTAAAATGTGTTTGATTTGCTGATTTGCAGGTACCCTTCCCAATGGCTATACATTTTATGAATTTCCCCAAGCCTGGAACCGCTGCTATACAGGTAGAAAATAGATCAACAACTTCTAAATCATAAAATGCATTGTCAAATTGATGAAAAATAAGCTAATTCCGGTGTTAACTGTGATCGACAGAGACACTATAATGAGGAGGACCCCGAGAAGGAGAAGCGGGTGAAAGAAATCGAAATGTTGCTGATGTCGACGGAGAACGAGCTGAGGGGCCAGCCATCACTACCAGTAAGAACAAGGCACTTACTTCTGTGACATGTCCGATTTATGAGCGTGTTGTTCAACCCGGCCTGAGGACAGTGCCTGGTGTTAGAAGAGGAAACATCTGGGGGTCTGTTTCTGCAGAAGTGATGAAATGGAGGCTTATCTTACCAATTTGGTTCTTGGCTCAGCTCCTTGTGCAAGTGCCCCCCACCCCCCCTCCTTATAACACTGATGCCATGTATAAGGGCTTCCTTTTGTCTGTTCTAATTTAGTCTGAGTGTGACTGGTGTGTTTAAGTGTCATGATATATCCAGGGGTGTCACAATAAAAGCTTGGTATTGTGTTGGCAAAACTGCTCTGACAGTTCTTTCTACTTTCTTATTATGTTTTTAGCAAATTTGTTAGTTCCTCCGAAATGGCGGATTTCCATAGTAACATTCAGTTTATGTCATTCGATTCCAAACTCGATGGCTACACTCTCAGCGAAAGTTTAGGTATTGACTCCTCACACTTGCTTTCTTGCGTTTCCCCCGCAGATGTCCTTGTCGTTTTCAAGCTGGGCCAGTCAGAGCTGTGTGTCGGACAGTTCCGATGGAGTATCGATACACCATCGCCACACAGCGGCCCCTGCCCTGCCCCAGGACCAGAGCTGCCTGCCCGAGGAGAGCGCCTCTGCCACACGAGCCCACTCCACCAGCAATAGTCAGCACAGCAGTCCCGCCTTCTCCAACACAATACCGGAGTTCATGGAGTCTGTCCTCGACTCTGTAAGTATTTACTATGTGATTAGGGTTAAGAAAGTTTTCATACCCTTCTGTCTGATACATACATTTTTCATAGAAACAGACCTTAAGTTTTTATGTATGTTCAAAACCAGCACAACTACAGTGTGGCTGAAATGGGTCTGAATAACAATGCTACTATGAAATTATATTTTTTAATAAATGGAATAATGGAAATAACTAAAAGGGGTCTGAAAACTTTCTGAACCCACTGTAGATAAGAGATTAGCTCACCGATAAGCATTGAAATGGTCAGCAGTGGACGTTGACCCCTACTCTCCTGCCCCTCTCCCCAGAGGTTCTCCTCTCTAAATGAGGCCTACAGCAGTGGGCTCAGAAAACACAGGTCCTATAAGAATGAACAAAGAACATGGGGTGGTTTCATCTGCTCGACCCCCGAGCCTTCACCAGCCAGAAAACTACCCTTTTCACCCTCGCAGGTAGCTCAAGTAGCGAGTCTGTGATCTCAATGTGCTCCACGTCCATTTGTAACCAATGTGCTTTTCATCACCATCTCTTAGCTAGTCTCATTTGTGTGGGAGCACCACATTTTGACTTTCTATAGGGCTAATCTATTACACAATTTTGCAAACGTGCTTTTCATTCATCCAAAGTCAATTTCTCTGCTCTGTTTTGTTTGACAGTTCCTCACCCAGTCTTTGAGCCCTGAACATTCAGACAGCGACAGTGTACCCATGGTTTCGCCTGTGGACACCAAGCCCATCATTGACCACAGCCTCAGGCCCCAGAAAGACAATGACATGTAAGCAAACCTTTACATCAGTTTCATAGTGTGCAATTTGTGGAAAGGATGAATTAAAATAGAAAATATGTTGCTTCAGGTTTAGGACTCCCAACATTCGACGGTCAATACTTGAGTCGTCTCCGCTCACACCGACGCCCTTCAGGTCCACGCTGGCCATGCTGGTGAGTTAACACGTGAAAAGGAATATTAGGCTTTGGTGAAATGTTGGGGCTGACCTTTATTGCTTTATTCGCAGACCAGTTCGTTGGATCAGCAGATAAAACAAGAACCGGTGGAGTGCACGATTGACCAGCCTCCTCTGAAGAAAATCAAACAAGAGGTATTATCATTGCCCTTGGTGTAAAAAGTTATAGCGGCTGTTTGTTAGAAATTGAACTCTGTGTGACACTGTTGCACATCGGTTGATGGTGAGCTTTGGATTGCAGGTGGAGTCCCCATGCGAGAGGAGCCCGTGTATGCAATGGGAAGGACAGGACCTCCACGCGCAGCTCTTCTCCCCCACCGGACCCCCACAGGAAGTGCCTGTAAGCACCTCTATACTTGGCACCAACCAATAGCACATGATCACTTCAAATGCACACTTAACTCTGCACTGTAGGGTTATAAAAACTGTTTGTGTTGAATTAGCATCATGCATCAACATTGAGTCATGAATTGCTGTATTGTGACATAAACAGTACATCACCACATAACTCACTATAATTGAGCAAGACATGTTTTACTGTATTTTTCTAGATGTCTAATGATTGAATTGTGTCTTTCTTTAGGACATGCTGACAAGTGCATTACTAAGTGAAGAGGGAGACAAAAGCTATCACCTATCTCACAGGCAAACAGGCAGTCCACTACAGGTGTGTACGGACCCAATACTAATCGGCTAAACATACCGTATTTGAATGAGAAAAATAGTACATCGCCTACAAATCCAATTGTTTCTTTTCCCAACAGCAGCTGAGGTCTTGGGAGCATGTGGCAAGTCTAAAATCAGAGGACCCCTCGCTGTCGTCAGAGCACAAGTACCTGAACACTTACCCCACTCCGACACTGGTCATGTAGAGTGGACCCCACACGTCCGAGCCCCGAGCTGCTGCTGCACCAGTGCCACCGCGGAACTATGTCGTGGTACAGGGTTGCGAGAGGTTCTGTGCCATTGCTGTTTTACACTCACACTTGTTGAAATTCAACCACCAAAGACTCTTTTTTACATTTTTTTTATACAGTTTGCTTTGGGTTTTTATATAAATGTACATGTTTTGGTCTTTTTTGTTGTGTCTGTATTAATATAATTGTATTATAAATGGGAATTGGTGACTATATAATTTACACTGGGCTGTATTATTAATTCTTACGTATATTAATATAAGAACAATTTAATTTATTCCTTTTAATTATGTCTTTGTTGTTTTTTTTTATTTCCCTTTTATGCAATTGGCCGATGGAGCAGTGTTTTATATATATAAGTATTTAAGCCCTGTTAGCATTATATTATGACAAAAAGCTTTTTTTTTCTCACTGAAACTGACTACTGAAACCATAACTTTCCTATTTTTGACACAGTCTGTAATTGGTCTACTGAGAATTTCAAGTGTTTGCCAAATGCCAACATTTATCGCTGAGCTACAATTTTCAGGCTTGTTGTATCACCGTTACTTAACCAGACCAATTTAGTATTACCACAATAACAACAAGCTTTCAATTTTCATTTCAACTAATCATTTCTGGCCTTTACAGTATCCCTATGGAAAATTATCCAAGGAACAATTTTATATGTTTTTACATGTATGTGGACAGTATGTTGCTAAATTGTCAAGTCTTAATTGATTGTACAGAGCTGTACCCAGTCAGAGTAACTCCAAGCTGCACTTGAAACACTGATATACTATATTGTTCTGCAAAAGCCCTTGTAAACTAAACTGATCATTGTGTTGTATGTTTTACATTGCAGATACAATCACCCTGTTGATTTCTGTGACTGCAGTAGCCTGTATCAAACAGACAATCCCTTTCAAATGTCTTTTTTACATAAATATATATATTAGCTTTTTTGCAGAAACTATTTTATAAATGCATTTTTACACGCCAAGTTTTCATAATTTTATACTTTTCTACTGCCTAGTAATAAAAGTGTGTTGTTTTATTACACCCATTTGTTCCATTTGTATTTTATTTACATAGACTCCAGCCCTGGCTGTTGGAGTTCATAATGGTAACTACAGCTGAAAGTATGTAATGAAAGCTATTCAAAAGTAGTTCCTCAAAGATAATAAAGCACCTGCAGAGGTTAAAGGTGAGGTGTAAATAGTACAGCAAAACTATATGGGCATAATAAAGTGATTATTGACTCTTGGTAAATGAATGATTGGAACAGTAAAGCAATCTGTCCTTGGTATTCAAATTTTAGGCAAGTGTAGTATTCAAATGTTCTAACTTCACCTGCGCCCTCCATTTACACACCACACACCTCTAGATAAAAGGCTTGTTGTAAAGTTTTTAAGAGCTTATCGTAAAGGTTTCCCTCCATCTGCTGATTATGAATGTATTGTATGCACATTGAATTTGTAATCTCTTCACAGGCCAAACAAAGAGGATGGACAATGTTATTGTTATTATCAAATATAGGAAGTTACAGCAGTCTACTCTGGGGAAATACACTTTTTGTAAATGCCACATTATTATTGTCCCAAGGCATTGTAATGAGCTCCTCTGGAGTCTCATGAGATCTGTTCTGTGCAGACTTGAGGCTGTGGGCCCCAAAGTGAGACCCTGGGTTATATTTAAAGTGCCCCTGAGCAGCAGCACCTGCAGCGCCAACCTACTCTGCCCACAGTGCCCTCGAATTTAGATCCCCATATCAAGTATAGTCCCTCAGGGATTAATTCTCTCAAGTACAAATATAATGAACACTGCTCACAGGATGTGTGGTATACTAAACCTGGTGAAACACAACTGTAAGAGCCAAACAGACTCCAGACTATGATGGGAGCTATATGTTCTGTGGAGTAAGGCCGCAGCGAGAAGCAGACTTTCACTTTGGGAATTTCAACATTCTTCTACACCCAAAGTCAAAACCTCAGGAGATTCTCAGACACCTGCTTTCACTCAAAGAGCTGACAGCTGCTTGGCTATGCTTGTGCTTTCAACTTTATGTCTGTCAAAAAACAACTAAACCCAACGTAAATTACAAGGTTGGTAAACAAAATAAATGAAATAGAGCTGCATTAAATAGTAAACCACTGAATCACAATATGACAACTCATTTATTATTCAGAAATAATATTATCTATTTGAGTTGTGTTGAGCAGATGTTGGCTCTCATTACTCAATTTGTAAAATCCCACCCTAATTTCTCTTTTCAGATCAAACCTGCCTGTCGCAAGCAGATTGGCTCATAAATTCAGTTTGCCATGTCACAACAGATTTATAGGCGGATGTTGCAGAAGTGCTGGGCTGAAGAACATGTGCATACATTGGGCCAGTGCACCCCTGGGTCCACACTGATTACTGCAAATGGTTTCCTCACTCGGTTGTGGTTGGAGATACTCAGAGAGGGAGCCGCTCCCTGTAGCAGTGGTCAGGTACAAGGGCTGGGCTGAGCTGGACCACTCTGATAATGCTCCTCCATGGCGCTGCACAGAGGGACAAAGGAGGAGACGAGGTTAAAGGGACAAACACTTGTGCTCAAAAGTTTACATACCCTGTCAGAATTTTAGATTTTTTTTTACTATTTGAGAATATGAAAAGATAACACAGAAAGTTGTTTTAGTCATAGTGGTTGTGTGAAGCCATTTATTGTGAAACAACTAAATTTTCTATTTTTAAATCATGATGAAAAAAGAAAGTACCAAAATTACCCTGATCAAAAGGTTACATACCCCAGTGTTTAATACGCTGTGTTGCTCCGTTTCACATCAATGACAGCTTGGAGCCTTTTGTGGTAGTCGTGGATGAGGTTGTTTTTTTTTAAATGGTAAAGCGGCTCATTCTTCTTCCTCCAGTTCCTGTAAATTCCTGGGCTGTTTTGCATGAACTGCACGTTTGAGCTCTCCCCACAGTGGTTCAATGATATTGAGGTCAGGAGACTGAGATGGCACTAACTGGACCTTCACTGTATTCTGCTGGAGCCACTGGCATCAGCGAAACACCCCCATATTTCACAGTGTGTATGGTGCACTTTTCTTCACTGGCCTTATTGACAACAAAGCAAAGCAAAAGTGTTATCTGCTTTTGTGCTATCTTTCATATTCTTTGAAATATAGCCACACAAAAAAATCTGCCAGGCTATGTAAACTTTTGAGCACAACTGTATACGAAAAATAAAACTAAGTTGGCAACCAAATAGGCCTTTGTTTGCTTTAACCTCTAAACCGAGCACATTTTGTCCAGTTTGTCCACTTTACCCAAATCAAAAAGCTTCTTGAAAAATGTGTCAAAATAGTGATAAAAATGAGCCGAAAACGAGGATGAAAATGAAACAAAAGAGCAACAAAAGTGACAAAAAGTGATGGAAAAGTGACAATAATGCAACAAAATAGCAATGAAGAGAAATGTCAAAAAAGTGACTACTCGGCAACAACGCGAGGAAAAAGATCAATTTAGATCAGTTTTGTAGGTCCTAGCTTTCAAATAAGACATCACACTGGCCTATAGGCTGTCAGCTTATTTGGGTAAAGCTGAACTGGAGAAAATACACTTGGTTAAGGCGGGGGTTAAGAGGTTAAAATAAGCAATAAAGTAATAATTATAAAAACAATCAAAATACAATAACATACCTCATTATTTCACAAATAAGGGGTTAGTCCAGTTAAGCGCTTGAACTTTCTGCCACTTCCACTAACCAGCACAGTTAACCAAGCACAATACAATGTTTAAAATAAATAAATAAAATAGAAATATCATGCTGGGTCAGAGTTTGTTGTTGTTTCTGAAGAGAGGCCAATGCTAACTTTCCTGGTCCTGACTCCCAAGGAGGTAACCAGTGTTGGGAAAGTTCAAAGTTCAGTTCACAAATTTCAAAATGAACTAGTTCGTTCATAGTTCATATTTGTTTATAGTAAATAGTTAATTCATAGTTCCAAAAATTCATAGTTCTTTTTGTTTTCTTTTTTGCTGCGAGCTATTATTCAGGCATAAAAACGGGTCAGGGGTGAAATAGGTGAGAAGTATATTTCCCCTCTCAGGGAAATATTTTTATATTCCATATCTTAAAGCAACAGTAGTATCAAGTATTTTGAGATGCATTTTTGCCAACCTTGGGAGAGCTGGAGAAAGTTGACTTCAGCCATGAGTCAAAAATATTATGGCCTCCTCACTTAGTGTTATGCAAACTCTTTCATTACAGTCTGTCACTGTTTTATGAGTGGATTTTAGATATCTTTGCTAATCATATTTTATTTAATTATTATTAAGTTTAATTGGTAAATTCTGAAGCTACAAATATTCAATTGCATTTGTGTTGATTTGGTAAAATAATCATGTGAATAAGATTGTTTTAGGAGCTAATTTGTTTGTTTAAAAAACTCCACATTGTGTCTTTATGTAAGTGAGTGGCACCGCGGAGCAGAGGAGTTTGGAGCGACAGACGTTACACAAGGGAAACTCGCTTCGTAACCTCACACTGTGGCTCGCGGGCACCGTGCGGACCCGCTGGTTACCGGTGTGCCAGGGCCTGTGCCAGAACCATAAACAGCAGAGTTCACCGCCACAGAAGTGGACACAGTCGGGCTGTTGGCGCGGGGGCGGAGCGGAGCGAGCGCGAGCTACACCGTGGACCCGCCAGAGTTTAGACCCGCTGGTAAACTCTGACGGCGCAGCGGGGTTTTATATTCACTAATATAAGAAATCTGGCACCATATTGAACGAACGTAAATAGAACGGGAAATGCCGTTCACAGACACCAGAATGAACGCGTTCATGGTTTCATTCATCAGGCAGTAACACTGTGCGTTCAGTTCACGTTCGCCCAAAATATGAACGCGTTCTGGTACATCACTGGAGGTAACGGTGACAAGATTATGCCAATGCTGTTACATAATTATACAATCCTTGTATCCTGTGCCTGTGGAAGATAACAAGTGACGTACCGCGTTCCAACGCTGCAGCGCCATGGCTGTGCTGGCCCTGAAGTGCAAGTGTCGACTCAAGGTCATCGGGATCCGCTTGTACGGGCTTTGACGCGCGCGCAAAATGTTTTGATTTGGTAAGCAAAAGATGCATATACGATCTAAGTTGGCCAATTAAGAAAGTAGGTTCGCTACATGTTCATAGCTAGTAGGCTTAGTGGCATACTGAACATGGCCCACTGTAAAGAAGAATCAGAATTTTGTTTGTTTTATTGCCATTGTCACTAGGAAGAGTTTTTTTTCTCTTTTCGGTACAGTTGTAAAGTGACCAAATAGTAGGCTAGATCACGTCACAGGAAAGGCTGTGAACGGAAGGTAATCTCTCTTTTTATTATGTGCAGCGCAGGCTTATTCATTATTTCAGTACTAATCTCAAAAGGATTGGCCTAACACTGACTGAATCTATAGCCTGCTGCAGATTACACTGGGCCAATGTTTAATAATTTGTTTTTACCTTACCTCTCCTTTCTCCACATATCCACATGTTTCCATTCAATTTCTATCTATTTTAGTCATTTAGTTTTTGTTTTGTGTGGTGTTAGGCAGCCTGCTATTGAAGACTGGGATGAACGTGCCCAAAACATCCCATCTGGGCCACATCCACGCGAGGAGCATCACACAGGGACAGCAGGCCAAACAAAGAGGTACCCACGTGCACCCACTTACACTCACAATCGCTAAGCACATGCACAGGGACACAGATTTAGCAGATAGAACATGTGAGGTGCGCTCAGATAGGGGTAACAGTGAACAACGGGACAGACCCCGAGACTGTTGGGGGCTGCCGCCGAGGTGATTAGAATACAGTTACAGCCCAGATTTGGCTGCCTGTCGTTGGGCCGTTTGTTTGTTGTTGTTGTGTGTTTTTTTTTTTTTTTTTTCCATGCGCACTGGGCCTGCAGCAGATGATAGGCCAAAACAATAACTGTAGACATTTGAATAACTAGGTCAGTACAGTCAAAGTGTCAGACGTGTGTCAAAAGAGCAGGAACATATGAAGTAAATCTAAAACGAAATCTAAATTGTAAAATATGTTTCGGTATGGACTAATCACAATGGAATAGATTATGTAATGCAGTGGCTCCCAATGTTTTTTGTCTTTCGTACCCCTTTGGCCTTTCAGTGGTCAACCGTGTACCCCCTACCTCAAGGGTGTTACAGTTTATTTAAAAAGTAATTGCTTACAAGTGGAATTTGTAAGAAAAAGTATGTTAGAGTCAAAATAAACCTAAAATTCTCCCCAAAGCAACACATTTCACTGAAAAATATAGCTTTTCCTATAAAAAATTATGTTGCATTTCCCCCTTTTTTCAATCTGAAATAGTTCCAAGAACCCCCTGCTAGGTCCTCGAGTACCCCCAGGAGTCCCCGTACCCCTGGTTGGGAAACACTGTTGTAATGTAACAGTCACAACTTAGAATGCCGTCTGTAAACAACACATATCCTGTATTAGAGGGGACCTGGATAGAGGATGTAAAAAAATCTGCTAACCCTGCAGTTTAAACCTCTACAAACATATCCGGAAATGCGTAGTGCACTTTCATATAAAAAGTATATATAACATGTAATAAGTTTTGAATGTGATTTGCATATTTACAGAAAGAAAACTTTGTACAGAGGAGGAGACGAGGAATTTTGCACTAAAATAAAAAAAAAACCTACTTCTGCATATAATAATACCATTCTCTTAGTGGATAGTAAGAGTATTAGCTGCAGGTGTAGTGAAGTGGAGAGATGCTAACCACAAACGAGGCAGAAACAAGGGCATCCATGCAGTGACAGACATTTGTGGTCAGGTTTGTCACCAGCTTCCTGAACTGCTGAGAACAGGTTTTCTCTTTTTCCAAGCAACATCACGAGAACATGACACATCCAGCTCCACGTTGTCTTATAAGAAAGATATATGATGCACCCAAAGCCAGAGCATGTAGCGGAAAAATACAAGACAAGGTTTGATTTCAAATAGCGCTGCTTTTTCTCTCTTACGTTACTTTGGACAAAAAAAAAATAGTTCAAAGAGCACCTTTTGTAATATACTGTTAATAAGTTTTAGTGCTGCTATGTCTGATAAGTGTAACTGCATTTTCATCTCCTCAAATATTACAAATATATCATGCAGTCAAGTCAACTACCGCACAGGAATGAACTTGAAGAACAAAGGCAAAGTCCTAATAAGTATCAGTGTGTTTGAGAAATTTCCACAAATAAGATTAATATTGTTGCTCACTTTCCATCTCCTAGTCTAAGAAATGTCTGGGAATTAGAGGTCAGTGTCATGTGGTCTTTTTTGTCTTGGAAACTTGCATACTGTCATAATTAGTGGCACATATACACACACACACACACACACACACACACACACACACATACACACATACACACACACAGTAGTAAATGACATGTTTTCCCGCTCTGGCCTGGTCCGGCTTCTCTATTCACCTGCGTAAATAGAGCAGAAGGAAGAGCTTTTCAATGGAGCGAGCCCACCACACGAGACCCCGTCCCTCTCGACTGTCCCCACCACTCTTACAAGCGCGCACTAACCCTCTCCGTACACTTTCACACACGCGCGCATAATATTTCCCTGCTCCAGTCTACTTCTTCGGCCTTCTCTTGTCTCCCCCAACCCGGCCCATTGTTTTGCCTAAGTGATCGTGACAAGTCAATTCACATGGCCTGCTCACGCCTGGCTGCCCCGATTTAGGACACTTGTCACTGGGGTCCCCTCGGCCGTCAATAAACCTGTCCTTCATGCGCCCTCCAAAACACACTCCCCTGTCCCAGCACCCCTCTGCCCTTGAACTAGACTCGGGATTCCTCTTAATACAATTGAAAGGGGGGTAGTAAAGTAGAGTCAAATGAAAGTATCCAAATTGACGGACATTTAAGCTACTACTATTGCGATGTGGGCAGTAAAACAAATATATTTATTCTTTTCAAATAGATGTGTTGTTAAGTAACTATAGATAAGACAATAAAGCATCAGAAAGAAGGAAATGTCTGCCTATTGATTACCATTTGATAAACTCTTCATGTTAACTGTAAGCCCAAGCCCATTTTTGCTTCAGAAAAGATCCTGAATTGTATAGAATTATGCTAATTTGTATATTATCTTGTTCCACAACTAGGCCTCAGGGGAGCGGAGAGACATCGGTCAAATGTTTGTGCACCTATTTTATATATTTTATGTTGTAGAGTTTTGCGTATAATTTCGGAACCATAACTGATACTTTTGTTTTGGAGTCTACTGATTTTCGTCTTTCAAACAAGGTCCCTCTGAAGTGCCTACTACAGTGGGAGGAAAAAGTGAGTACACTGTTTGTAATTTCTTACATTTCTGCTTAAATTGATCATAAAATGTAGGCTGATCTTTATCGAAATCAGAAGAACAAATAAACAGTGTGTGCTTGAACTAATACCACCCAAGCATCTACATTTTATCATATTTTTACTGGCCATAACATGCAAGCATTCATAGGACAAGGAAGAATAAGTAAGTACACCCACTGAATCTCACTGAACTGCAGCAGTTTTGTAAAGAGGAATGGTCCAAGATTCATCCTGATCGTTATGAGTGTCTAATCTGCAACTACAGAAAAGTAGTTATTGTTACAAAAGAAGGGTCAGCCAGCTTTTTAATACAGGGGTTCACTTACTTATTCACATGCTGTTGTGAATGTCTCAGTTTTTTCTTCAAAATATCTTGATAAACTTCTGAATTCATTTTTCCATTGATGATGGCATGTTGTCCAGGCCTTGAAGCAATAAAACAGCCCCACACCATGATTCTCCTGCTCTGTAATTCACAGTGAGCATAGTGTAAAGATGTTGGTGTGCTGTTCCATTTGTCCTCCAAACATGACGTTGTGTGTTTCTCCCAAACTATTCAACTTTGGGTCCAACTGTCACCAGAAGATTTTGCCAGTAGTGCTGTGAGCATCCAAGAGCTCTTTTGCAAAGCAAAGTTGAATAGTTTGGGAGGAACACACGTCATGTGTGGAGGACAACTGGAACAGCACATCAACATCAAAACCCTTTGCTCACTGTGAAGTCTGGTGCAGGAGAATCATGGTGTGGGGCTGTTTTGTTGCCTCAGGGCCTGGACAACGTAATATCATCAATAGGAAAATGTATTCACAAGTTATTATATTTTGCAGAAAAACCTGAGACATTCACAACAGCGAGTGAATAAGTAAGTGAACCCTTGTATTAAAGAGCTGGCTGATCCTTGTTTTGTGGCAATAACTGCTTTTCTATAGTTGCAGATTAGACACTCACAATGATCAGGATGAATCTTAGACTATTCCTCTTTACAAAACTGCTGCAGTTCAGTGAGAACGTGAGAATGAAATGTAAATGTTTGGGTGGTATTGGTTTAAGCAGACACTGTTTGATCATTCTTGTGATTTTGATAAAGATCAGACCACATTTAGGCAAAAATGTAAGAAATTCTACAAAATTCCTTCAAATATCGGCAATTGGCCAACCTTCTTCATATTGGCATCGGCCCCCAAAAATCCATATCGGTCGGGCCCTATTTAATTATTCATGATAAATAGAATTATTCATTTGTAGAGTACTGAGAGATAGGTATTGTTCAAGTAGGTGTAAATATTATGTATTTATTTGAACTTGTTGACCTGCCTCACATTCGAAACGCCCCAAATGTACAGTGGGTTGCGGCGCGAGGGAGAGAGAGTGGTGTTTGTGTGTGTGTGCGTGTGTGTGTGTGTGTGCGTGTGTGTGTGTGTGTGTGTGTGTGTGCGTGTGCGTGTGTGTGTGTGCGTAGGAATGGGCATAATTGCACCAATGAGATAACAATGCAGTGAGCAGCCCAGGCCTTGTTTGTGGTCTGGGGTCCCCAACCAGGCACACACCCATACATCACTTCTATACAAACTTTCTCTTTGTATGCAAAACACCTGTTACAGAATGCACTGGTGAATAGGGCAATGAGTGTCCTGTCCTGACATTACGTCCAAGTTAAACAGCCAAATGTCCCACTGAATAGAAGCTACTATATGAATAAGCCTGCACGGTGGTCATCTGCCATTGAGGACATATGGGAGAAAGGTCGATGAATATAACAATAACAATAGAAAACGTAAAGAAATTACATTGTGATCTGTCAGTGCATCATAAAAGAGCAGCTGCTCCTCTGGACCGAACAGAAGGGGGGCAGGCTCCTATTCTATCTGGACAAAATGTAAATTTAAAGTAACAGTTTAGGATTTACCATAATATATCAAGCAAACAAGACAGATGTGAAACTCAATTGAAATCTGAGACACCCAAAAAGCCCTAATGAATCTAACTGCACTGTGTAATATATGATGCACAGATTGCACCATGTTCTAGTTCAAAGGTTAAGGCTTTTCTTTCTACATTCATCCACAAAGAGCTCATGTCTACATGCAGCACAATAGTTTAGTCCTGGAGCTAGTCATTAGTTGAAAAAAAGAGGAAGAAGGACAAACAAAACATAACAAAAAAATATCTGTCCCACACCTGCAAAATGTATTGTTGTCAAATATGGGAACAGAAAGATGCTTAGTGTTGTCCCAAAACCTGCAGTAGTGAAGCACGTAGTAGCAGCAATTAAAGGTGTTGGCCCTCTCACCACTGTGACTCTTCACCCGACACAAACCATATCATATTTCGATCTGTGTGATGGAAAAGTGAAAGATTATTTAACTTATTTGGCGCTATTTTTTGTTTTATTTAATTTATTTATTTATTTATCTATTTTTTCATTTTTTGGGACTGCTTTCTAAGCAATTTTGAGTTTCTCTGCCCATCATAAGGGAAATGGGGATGTGGGTAACAAAAAGGATATAAAATGAAAGTACAAAATGCAAATGCAATGTTGCACTTCAATAAAAAATTGATCACAAAAAAACGTATTTGGCGCTGAATAAATGAAAAAAACAAAACAAGCAAAACACAGATTTCTCCTTTTGTATATTTATCTGCTGATCTGCTCATCCTAAACAGCACCTGGTACGTTTATGGATCCAGCGAGCTCCTCCGGTTATTCCTCTTTTTGAATTATTAAAAGCGCTTTGAGAACTCGATTAGCTTACTATGCGTCTTGTTTTCGCACTGGCTGTGATGAAATATTACAATTTCCGAATACAGTGATTTATATTTTTACATTGGAATCCATCGACTTACATCAGCAGCGGATGCTCTCCTTGTCTTTTACGCATGTACCAGTACTAATATTAGTTCCTCCTTCTGTGGAAGTCGACAAAGGGAAGACCAATTGCTGACACAGTAAACACTAAAGCAATGTCTCTGGGCATGTGTGTAGACACATGTTTGTACTGCCGTGTAAAATTACTTCACTTGTGAAGAGGCTTTCCATCAGCTTTTTAAACAGCCTCTGGGCTAACAGCTCTGTTTGGAGACCGTAGAATAGGATGGGGGTTAGCAGGCGATATAAAGTGCTTAAATTAAGTCTATACATTCATATATGACCGCGATGTGTGCACGACTGCATTCGGCAATTTAAAAAAATACATACCTATAAAACATAGAAACTACATACAACTGTTTTGTTAAACTTGACGTCACAAGATTCATAATACTATTGCTCGTCAATAATTTCCGTAATGTCAGAGTTTTATTCCAAGAACATCATCAAAGTTAGAAAATGTACTCCTCATGTCTATTAATCTGGCATAATCTAGCAAAACTTCATAATTTGACCCCAGCAAAGAATTAGATGTCCTCAGCGTATAACTTCAAGACACCCCAGAGTGTCAACTGGCAACCCTAGTTAGTTAGTTTTCTTCAAACTAATAAAAGATTTATGCTTCCAGGGTGGGCTGCTCCTGGGTTCCTTGAGGCCATAAATGTCTTCATTGTGGGCCGTGTGCAGTTTCCAGTGAAGTGATGTTATCAAAGGCGGGAAACAGAGCAAACAGCAGTTTGTAAATGTGACTGATAAATATCCAGAGGGATGCAGATGTCTTTCTCGGAGACACCTGCCCCTCCAAAGACACTGGAGGGCTCATGGCCCAAGGTGTCTTTGGAGGGGCAGGTGTTGTGTTTAGGGCACTTATTGTGTCCTTGAGCGAGACACTTAAACCACCTTGTCTATGAATGAATGTAGTGTGTGAGCAAGATTGGCAGCCACACTTCAGTCAGTCTACCCCAGGGCAGCTTTAGTGATACAGACTAGGGAGAGTGACTTTGAGTGTCCGCTTTACAAGACTGATGCATTTCTATTGTCACAAAGAAGACTTTCTGAGAAAAACTAAATAAGGATGAATCTCTAAAGACTTAATACAGTATGCCACTACATTTATGGTTCAATAATGTCTCTGCGTCAGCGATTTGTCTTTTTCTGCTGTCAGTGCTGACACTTAAACACCAGACAGATGTGTGTACACTTCAGTTTGATGCATTGAAGCCCCTTTCACGTTTCAGGACGTGTGGCCAGGCTAACTTCCTCTGTTTTCATTTCTGATGCAACTTTCTTCTTGTACAGGACTTAAAAGTCCACTTGAAGAATATTAAACAAAATAACCGTAGTTGTTGTAGTAGTTGTTGTAGTATTAGCTGTAGTAATATGTAGTATTATAATTGGATTTTACATTAATGATGTTGATTTGAAAACGTTATTGCTAGAATATGATGACAATTGACAACACTTGCCGGATTGAAAGCACACTGTACGACTCCAACTTTATGTAAAACGGTGGAGTTACCTTGTACTTTTGAAAGTTCACATTCTTCAAACTGTTGTGCCGATTTCCACAGAATCGGAGAGACACATTCACACCTTGAGTATCCGTCCACACATGTGAGTGAGAGAAACCACAGGCTTCACACTGGGGTTATCTGGATGCACCACGGGGGTAATGTGAGCGAGACACAGCGCCTGGCTCAAGGTCACAGCGGGGGGTTGAACACAGCCGTGCACACTGATAAGAAGTTGTGGGATTGTCAGCCGCGAGAGAGAGCAAAGAGCTGAGAAAACAGATGGACGAGTTTGCGCCACAATAGTGACACACGGGTCACCTTTAACTCCAGTTGCATCGATGGATGGCACCACATGTTTCAGTGCAGTTCATAATGAATGAGGATGTTTTATGCACATTTACAGATTACAGCATGCTTTTTGACAGGACGTTGAACAACTTTGCATTCATTTAGTCACATCTTGTTGATATAGCATTGATTATCAAACAAAGTCAAGCAAAGTCACAACTACACTGCGTTCCAAATTATTATGCAAATGACATTTTCTAAATTGTCAACTCAAATGAGAGTCAGCATAATTTTCAAGTCTTTAAGTGGTAGAGGATCATTTAAATGTGGTGGAAAAAATTTCCTAGTGAAAACAGTATTTTTTTCAAAAATAAATATAGTAAAAACCTCAAAATCCACTGTTCCAAATTATTATGCAACTCATCGTTTCAATACATTTTAAAGCTTGTAATTAACTGAAAATGGTCATTTGTTGTATTTGTAGCATTAGGAGGTCATATTTACTGAAATCAAAAGCTATTTCAATCAAAAAAATATTAACAGGTTAAGTTATATTTTAACATAGGAGCCCTTGTGTGATAGCAGCTTCAACGATCTTAAATCCATTAAACTTGTGAGTTTTTGGACAGTTTCTGCTTGGATTCCTTTGCAGGATGTCAGAATAGCCTCCCAGAGCTGCCGTTTGGATGAAAACTGCCTCCCAAGGTTCTCAATAGGGTTGAAGTCAGGGGAGGAGGGGGTCCACATCATGAGTTTCTCTCCTTTTATGCCCATAGCAGCCAGTGATGCAGAGGTATTCTTTGCAGTATGACATGGTGCGTTGTCATGCATGAAGAGGATTTTGTTAGGGAAAGCACGGCTCTTCTTTTTGTAGCATAGAAGACAGTGGTCAGTCAGAAACTCCACATATTTTTCAAAGGTCATTTTTGCACCTTCAGGGATCCTAAAAGGGCCTAATGGGGCCGACCAGCTCTCTCACCATGATTCTGGCCCAAAACATGACTTCGCCACCTCCTTACTGACGTCACAGCCTTGTTGGGACATTGTGGCCATTCACCAACCATCCACTACTCCATTGATTTGACCATCCAGGGCTACACGGCGCTCATCAGTGAACAAGACTGTTTGAAAATGAGTCCTCATGTATTTCTGAGCCACTGCAGCCGTTTCTGTTCATCAGCATTCAATTAACCGTTTAGGGGAGGCCCGGATAGAAGGTTTATGCACAACTGTAGTCTCTGGAGGGTCCTAAACCTTGATGTTCGGGGGACTCCAGAGGCTTCCAGCAGCTTCCAATACCTGTATGCTGCTTTGTGGCATCTGTTCTCTTAATCTGATGTGTTTGTCTGGCAGAAACCGTACATATTGTGCATTTATCTGCACAAACCGGAGTGTGCTCTGAATCATCCACAAATCTCTTATCAGTATGATGATTACGCTTAATCTTCATTAAATATCGAAGGTTTTCATACCTAGACCAAGGCATTCAACTATTTCACGCTTTTCATCAGCAGAAAGACCCTTTTTCTTTCCCATATTGCTTGAAAATGATGATCTGCTTAATAAAGTGGAACACCCTTTTTCAGTAGTTTTTCCCTTAACTGGGCTTAACCCGAAAACTAATTATCCCAGGTCTCTGAGATTAATGTCAGTGATTCATAGAGCCCCGAGACACGATACCATCCATGAGTTTCATTATTAGTGTTTTTTTTTTTTTTTACCTTTTTGACACAAATATGCAATTTGCATAATAATTTGGAACGCAGTGTATATATACTAATAACACACTTCTACTATTATTTATTTATTTATTTATTGGGGATGAGGTGCATTTATTTCACACATTCAAACAAATGTAAATATAAAAGGATTTATGCAATAGCTTGTCACAAACAGCTCTTTTATTGGGTTAGCAGACATTAGCTCAATTCTGTTGCACAAAAACATTTACATAATACATAGAGTTAGTATGAAATCATATGTAATACGCGGTAAAGCCTCTTTTGTTGGCTAATGTTGTACATCTGCCGTGTCGAGCCCTTATCCACTCACCACGTACCATCTGCTGAGTGCTACCTTACTTTTATCAAGCAGCCGTTAAAAGGGGATTCCCACTCCCCTTTCCTGAACTCCTGCACTGGGATGTGGTGAAGTCCAGTAAACTCACTCAAATGCAAGAGGTGAAAGGTCACAGTCAAGCAGTCACAGCAAAGACACTGCCATCACCCTGCACCCAGCCTGAATGCTGCTCTCTGCTGCTCTAAGCACTGATATCCAAATAAGCAATGGCCGCACAGGTAGCGCATGCGTGTTGTGGCTGGAGTAGGTAATGTCTCGCACCTGTCATGTGGTCAAGCCAACAGACCGATACGTCAGGATTCCTGCCCTCGTGGTGCTGATGACAAAGCAGAATTGCTGCTTTCATGGTAATCGGGCGTCAATTTCTTGACTTGACGAGACATCAAATTAAGAAAGGAGAAGGAAAACCTATGCAAAAACTACGAGACACATGGCTTCATCACTGTAAACACACTCATATACCGGAAGTACATTAGGAAATGTTTTTTTTCTGACAAAAACTGCTTTTGTCAACACATTTGCCAGAACTTGCAATAAAATGCAATTTAATTTTAAAATTAATGAACTTTTTTATTTAGTTTTTTATTCCTTTTTTTCCTTTTAATTAGGTCTATTAAATTCTTTTTTTTGTTTTTTGTTTTTTTGTGGAGAAATGGGAGACCTTTCATTTGCTGCCACAAAATTAAATTTGATTGTTGAACTCTTTTTTTTTAATCATTATGTAATATTGTGACTTCACTCTCAAAATAATAATGCTAACAGTTACATAACCAGAAATGATGAATACGAATACAATATCTGCAAATACATAAAAATGGTGCACTATGTTAAAGCTGTATTGAAAACTCCCCAGTGTACTGATAAACCTGCAGCAGTTACTTGTTTGCCAATGTACTTGCTGCAGACATAAACAAAGCGCCAGGCTGTGGAGGAAGTGTAAGGGAAAGTACCTCAGAAGAAAACAGTAGTAGAGGCACGGCCCTGACAGCTGTTCTGTGAGGGATCACCCTGCATCACAACAACATGGTACTGATCATGACTCCACCATCGATACAGTTTCATTAAAAAATCCCCTTAGGTATAAAGAGTAAAAAAAAAGCAAAATTTGTTAAGGCTATATACGTGAGTTAAAGTGAGATTTTATATATGTATTTCTATTCTGGACATATATCCGGACATTTGAGGCCGATGATGTGGCCGTGGTTTGTGCTCAGGCCTGTTGCTTTTTGCATATTGGACAATGTCTGGATTTGTTGTGGAGAATGTTGTCTTTGTGTGTGTTTTTACTCCTTGCAAATGGATTTCCTACTACTACTACTACTACTACTACTACTACTACTACTACTACTACTACTACTATCTACTACTGCTATTCAACATTTTCTATAATGTCAACATAATTTTTCTCATCCATCAGTATTTCAGTTAAATCACCATTTATTAACTAAAAGCTGCAATGCACAAAAATACCCTCTCATCAAGTAAATCAATATGTAGATCTATAAGGTTTTTTTTCCACACATGCATGCAATCAAATTAATCTCAGTACATACAACTTTTGCTGCTCTTCTCAATTTGTCAAACTTTGTCACTTGCTGCATTACGTGAACAGCACCTCTTTATCTTTTAATGTCTGTACAAATGCTTCATTCTTTGGGGTATGATAGGAGCTGCATGCCCACCCATCTCCACCCATCCTGCGCACAAAACCACACACACGCACACGCACACACACACCCTGTGCCCTGTGCACCCCACATGTTAACAATGCACTGCACACTGTGCCCCAGCAGCACGACACGCCTCGTCTAGACCTTCATGACCCCCAGGAGGGGCGTGGAGGTCATGAAATTTAAACTCTATTTAATTTGCCCCATAAAACTTTTTCTTAAATTTACATTACATGTTTGTACCACAGGGTCACGCTCCTGAAAAGACCTGTTTTTTTAGACAGCACTCTTGACTTGGGTCGCACACTAATCTATTGTCTCCAGCAGGTTGGACTCACTGCTCACTGACCTCTTTAAAAGAGCTGTAACACATCCTCTTGCCTTGCCTTACCATGAGCAAAATGACAATGCAGAACTTGGAGATCAATCAAGCTCTTGGTTGTAACACACACTCCATTCTGACAATTTGCTGAATGTCTCCTCTGCCCCCACTCTTCACCGCCGTTGTTGCCTCACTGAACTGTCCAACTAAGTCTTTGCTGCAGGTGCTAGAGCTGTTTGTATGACCGTGTATTTTTATGCTGTATAGAGATGAGTGCATGCTCACTCCTTAAGAGTTTTCAGGGCACATCAATGAGGTATCATGTATCAGAAGTGGAATCCCGCTGACTTACTCTGACTGCGCATTATGAACCTTGTCTAGTCATTGCTCCATGTATTGATAAGTGAAAGTGGTGCAATGCTGCCTGGGGAACTCCCAGCTGCACTCACTTTTATGCAAAGGCTGACACTCACACCTGTCGCCAGGGGAAACCACCTGAGATAAATCCTTAATTCATTTGAAGTTTTAAAACTGGACCTATTTGAACAGTGCGACATGTATCCAATGTGACTCATATCCTCTACAGGGACCCAATCTGAGTGTGAGGAGTGGGCTCAGTGCAAACACAAGGAGCATATTTGAACACACACATTTGGACCATAAACGCAGCTCTAAAGAAATGAATGTCTTATTAGTCATATTGTCATTTGTGAGTCATAAAGAAACTGAGCGATAGTTCAAAATTCAAACACAGTAAAATGAATGAAGTAGATTTGACTTGCGTGATGATAGGAAGTGAATAACACTCTTTATCACGGTGATAAATTGCAGTTTTTCTGGTTCCACTTTTGGGGTTAATGAGATGCGCTGGGTTTTGAGGCTAAATGGCAGAAGCATGAATACTTTTGATGGGTTACAAGGTTCACCTGTAGTCTAAAGTCGATGATCTAAACTTAAATTGAGCTCCTTACTGTGTGTGTTGTGGCTTTGTTACTGACACATGCGGCAGTCTGTTACCTTTGTATTTACTCAAAGTACCTTAGGCTACTAGTACTACTTCCCAAACAGGCCTAATGTTGAGGCAATGCTGTTATAAACTGCAGATCATTCATAAAGCACTAGTTTACCTTCACATTGTGAAATGTTTGGGGAAGCCGTATGTTTAAAGCGGGCATTATATCTTGCTCACGGAGTCAGACTGACTGTTATGAACTTGCTTGATAGCTTATATTGGCACGCGCACAGTCATGAAATGTTCTTCAGTATTTCCTCAAACCTACAAGATCTGTTTATCTATTGTGTGCGTGGAAGATGTCCTCAAGGTTTTCTATCTCAAGAAACACACTGTAACTAAACCAACTTTCTTCCAACGATAAACTGAATATATGAAAAAGAAAACATGTCGCCAATCAAAACACATTAATATAGCGTGGTATCAATCATGCATGGTGTTGATATCAGCGCCCTCTGCAATGGTGACGTGTTTTCTTTTTAAACGTCTTAACGGTCTCAAATTGTTTGTACTGCCAGACAGTGAACAGAAAATTAGCGGAATGAATCACTGTAAAAGTGATATCGAGGTCAGGCTTACTCAAACCAAGCACGGCAGAGAAAAAGTAAAAGCATTAAGCTAGCGGGGTATTAGCAATTAGCGCACTTTGGAGAAGTTAGCTTAACCTGTGTAACAAATTTCTTTGTTTGGAACGGTGTGTGCCAGGGGTAGGCAAGTTTGCTTGATAGACGAACAATGTTTATCATTGTCAAAAGACCCTCTGAGTTTAGGCCGAAGTAAAGGATCACTTTGTACAAATGCCAGTGTTGTCCATCACACATGGCCTAAATGGGTGTTCTGCTCAGAAGTGTTTGAAGGAATTGACAAAAATGTTCATATTTCTAGAGACTTTAACAGGCATTTGACCTCTGATTTGTGTAGTGATATTCCTCAAAATATTCCTCATCTTGAGGGGCCAGAGGTTCTATGACGGAGGGCCGGTTTTGGCCCGTGGGCCGGACGTTGCTGACTGTATGCACTGTTTTGCGTAGCACTGTCCCTCTTCACGTCTTCCATGGTCCCACAGACGCAACTCACTTTGGCAGGTCTCTTTGAGCAGTGAATGTGGGCAGAGGTAAACCATGTTGTTCCACAAAATTTGGCACAACACTGCCCTTTATTATTGCATATGGATTATTTAACACTAAGATTCTTAATACACCCTCCCTTATTATAAATAAACATTAAAAACAAAATACAATTCAACCTCAAGAGTAGCTTTGATCTTCTGTCACGACTAGCCTCATGACAAAATTGGCAAAGAAAAGTTATAATGGTTTTAGCTATAGCAAATATAGAACAACATTTGCCTGCATGATTATGTAGCCTATCTGGCTATAAGACACACGTTTTGGCTAAGAAGGCTGTCAATAAGCCTGCGGCAGACGATTTAGAGACAGCATGGGGATTGCAAAACAGGAAACACAAGGCCCTGATAACTCCAGCACTTTTTTACTGATACACAACTGTGTGACAGGGAGCACATTGAGAAACGAGTAACAGAGATAATACATGAGTGCTTCAGAGATATAAGGGCCATTCACTGTTGCCTATTTGACCTGTCAGACACAATACGACTGATGCTGTATTAAGAAAAATGCTTTGTCTGGGGGAAAAAAAGATGTATCCTCAGAGCAGATGGGAACAGAAACTGGAGTAGGTCCTCACAGCGATGGATGGTTGGCTCCCAGCACTCACCTGCGCACTGTTGTTTGTAATGGGTGATAACACAAACACGCTGTCTCTGTGAGCGGGACGTGTCTGAACAGGCGCCCCATGGGGATGACTCGAACTGAACATGTTCATGTTGGACCGGTCAGACGGCACACAGCGCGCCATGGATCACGAACACTGGTGTCATGATGAAGGAATTATTGTTGCGCTCATGGGGACAATGGGGTGCGCGCCTTTCGCAGGTGCACTTATGTCAATATCGCTGGTAGTTTATAAAGTGGAAGTGGATCCTGCAGGTGGCTGCTTTAAATTAACAAACCACAAAGACCGTGATTATATAGGTGTTTATATGTCCTCTGAAAGCAACTAAATTCTGTCTTCGTTAGGATTTATTATGTATAAAACCTGCTACTCCTGTAGATTAGTCTTCTACAAACAAGTTTAGAAATGCTTGTGTTCCTGGTATTAGTTTAGCGGTCCGTATTTTAAGCATTTTAAAACACAAGTTATGTAATTGAAATTGTAGTACATAGAATGACAATTATCTTAATAGCCAGCGCTCTTAAACCTCTGCCTTTACAGAGTGCATTCTCTCCAATTCAGCTTTACCCAAATCTGAAAGTTTACAGTCTACAGGCCAGTGTAACCCCTCATTTGACCTACACAACTGTTATTCTTTTGTTGCTCTTTTGTGGCTTTTTTGTCACTTTTTCATCGCTTTCCCCACCTTCTTTATTGTTACTCTTATGTGGCCTTTTCATCACATTTTTGTCACATTTTTTGTTGCTCCTTTGTCACTCTTTTGTTACGCTTTCAACCTCATTTTCGGCGCATTCTTGTTGCTATTTTGACCCTTTTTTTTTTTCAAGGAGCTTTTAGATTTGGGAAAATGTGCTTGGTTTGGGTTGGGGTTAAGAGGTCAAAGCCTCTGTGCATGTCTTTTGTGATGGAAATGAAAGAAAACCCGGTTGTAAACGGTTATTTATGAGTTATGAGCTGCAAAATATTACAACTAAATAGAAAAACACTTCAATCAGCGACAAATTCACATTCTCATAAATTGTACCTACATTAATTTTCTAACTTAATGATGACAAGAATAACATTTTGCACAAATACTATTGCAGCTCTTATTTCATGGGGTTTGAAACGGGTTGAAGTTGCCAGACTACACAACAACTAATGATTAGATTTTGATTCCCAAAGGTCCACACAAATTACATATTATTATCCTCTCAACCCGAAATCGGTCATGTTCAGAGATGCTTACCGAAACACTCACAAATAAAAATGACAGGATTTCAGTATAATATATTTTATTCATTGGTGTGAAACATAAAACCTGAATTGAACACAAGATACTGATCAGCTGTACAATACAAATGTATCATTAAAAGAATCATGTTCAAAGCAAGTAAGAAGATACGGTATTTGTATGAACTTGATCCAAATAAAAGACCATTAAGTAAACAAAAGATGTATAACTTTTGAATTTCTCTTTGATGATTGTAATTATGTTTCCTTTGAGGTCCTTGAGCAGAGAGGCCTTGACAAAAGCAGAAAGAGTTCTGGAGGCCTCATGGCGTAGGAATGGCCCCGATCCAAAGCCCTCCAGTCAAACACCCTTTAACACGTCTCACTCAAATCCAGGTTTTCCCGTTTATTGGACGCCCTCCAACGACAAGCCGGCTCTCCCTCTGCCCCTCCTGCCTCTCCTCTCGGAGTTTCATCTGAGTTTCGTGATGCAATGAAGTTATGAAAGACTTCACATCCCCAGTGTTTCAGTTTGAGCTTGACAGAGGACGTGGGTTATGGGGGTCAGAGGAGACAACTCTCATAGAGCAGCTCCTTATCCCACTATGACCCTCAAGCCTTTTTATTTTGAACATTATAACATTGGTATTTTATGCTCTGTAGCTTAAATGATGTATGTGTGTAGAATTAGGCATTTAATAAGAGATCATTACATTCATGCAGAATATGGTGCTTTTCTGATTTAACTTACACCCTGTATAGACATAGCTGTTGGAGTAGTTACATACATGTAAATTTACATGGTTCCATTGCACCTCGGGTAGTATTAGTCATTAGTAGTAAATATTAGCTTTGTAATTACAGTATATCAATTGCTGCAGTGTGCAGTTGTTCATGGAGGGGGCTATCGGGAACAGGATGTAACTGTGCAAACTCCTGAGTGCTTCTTCGGCTCCTATTTGCTCAAGAGATGAAGCGGCGTGAAACACAGAGTTCTCACAGAAAGCCCCTGGTCTGAGACGCATGTGCAGATGGCGGCGACCACGACCTGTCAGTCAACCCCGGCTCCCACCCACCCAAAATTCTGATCCAAATCTCCGGGTGGAATTTACTTTGTCCTAATCCTTGGAGCATACACTCGTAATAGAGACGTATTCCTCTGAATGGCCAACTTGGCAGGCAAACGCAGATGCAAATGCTATGCAAAGTAGATGCAAAGAATGAGTCAGGCCAATGGAAAATTTCCTCTTGGCTCCAAGATATATTTTTCCAAGGGTGAGTGTGACATACGCCCAATACATCTCTTTTGTTATGCAGAACAAATAAGCGCAACTTTATTCTTATTTACGTGTAAAATAAGACAACCATTTTCAGGTAAGAGGTTGTATTTGAATCCGTTTAACAATGGCTAATAATGATTTCATCCTGAGAGTTCCATTTGCAAATTGGTAGGAAAGTTGCTTTGGCATTCTGTATTTTTATTTCTCATCAGCTGCTTCCACAGGCAAAGGTTGAATTTGAGTTTGCTGCTAATCCTGCCCTAGTCTTCACCTCAGAGCAGGTGCTTGTCATCAGCAGCTTATTCTCTCTACAAGACGATACAATAGAAGTCACGTACACAGTAAATGTTAAAGCTGGAGCGATTAAAGGGCTCCAGTGGTTGGATTTAACACTCATTCTTCCCGATGTGTTCCTTACAGAAGCTGGACGAGGCGGTGAGAGCAGAAATCCCTCCGATCCTTCTCGGGAGGCACAGTGATCCGACTGGTCTGACAGCTACGACTCCATCCTGCAAAAAAAAAAAAAGAAAGACAAGGTTCTGTGAGGGAGGAGTGGGACACAGGGAACAGAGCGGGGCCAAGAGTGAGCAGCACGTCAGGTACTGTATGTATTATGCAAGTAGGTCGTGCTATATGGCAGGAGAAACACGCCTATATGCCTCGCAACAACGATAAGGCCAACATTATGCATTATTCAAGACATTTTTAAACATATTTTATATCATTGGTATTTTATGCTCTGTAACCTAAATGACTGTATGTGTGTGGAAAACTGCAAAAAGAGTCATGCGTGCAGCAGTTAAGGTTAAAGCAAACGCTCGGTTGATGTCGGGATCATACAAAACACAGAGGACCATCACTTTATGACATCAGCAGGTGGGGGGTGAATGTTTTGAGCTTTCGGAGATAGCCAATGTGAAGGATTACTCAAACATCCCACAGTCCTATGCTTTCCTTGAGTGAACTACACCGCAACATTGTTAAAGGTGCTGTACACAGTTTTTTTTCTCATAGCAGAGTGGAATTTGTTTTGCCCCTTGCAGCATAAGTGTGCTAGAGCGCTGTTAGCAGGCTAGTTGTTGTTAGCATCAGGTGAAACAACACCACTTTGAAATGTGGATTTGAACAGTTTCCATTTTTGTAGCTCCGCTGTCTGGCGATTTGTTTTTTTAGTCTTCTTAATGGGAGGTACAAGACAAGACTTCTGACTCGGCAGTCTGTCTCATAAAATGCACTGGCTCCAGACTCGTATAATCGGTGTTGTTAGTCACCCACTGTGTCATGTCATTGGGGACAAAATCTACTGGGATCTTGATCAAGCCTTTGCATATTAACAGAAGTTATCCGCTGTGTTATGGAGATGCCCACCTGATGCCTATCTCTCTTTTTCTCATGAAGATCACTGCTAATCCCTAAAGTGCTCGCCTGCATCCTTAAATGTCATCCCCAGACCCCTACCACCTGCGCTACACCTGAGCCACCTCCACCTGCTCCTGTCTGCCTCAGTGCGTGCCTCTATCCAGGACCGAAAAACGCCGCAGGTTTTCTCGTGGGAAACTCCGGGCCTGGTATGCTGCTCTGTAGGCGATGAGTGAGAGTGGAATCCCGTTTTTCCGGGTCCCATCCCGGTCTCGGTGTCACGGCTCTTCGTGTTCGGACTCGCAGCGGAGTGAGGACACATTCTCCAGGATCTGGCTCAGCCTGATCCAGGAGCGGTGCGCCGCACCTACAGCACTGCTCTGTTTGTGACTGTGCCACTTCCCTGACGTGGGCAGTGTTCCTGTTAGCTCTCCATTCACTTTTATGATTACATGAGTCAAGGACTATTATGTCCCTTTATTCCAGCACACTCTTAAATGCATTCTTCAGTAATGTGTTATACACTGCGCTTGGGCGTATTTAGAATTGATGGAATCCATGCAAATTATTACATTTTCTACCAAATTTCAGTTCACCTCATTGTGCTCAATGGGTGAACTTGACACAAACATGTTATGAACAGCAAAATACTTTGTAAATAAGCGTTAATTATGATGCCTCAGTTCTTCCAGCATCAGGTGGAATCGGCCCTGTCCGTTTTTTTTAATAACGCGTTTGTGCTGCTCGTTCTTATGATTCTCAGATAAAAATTACCGTAAGCAAAGGTTTGTAGTGTGAGCTCATGGGTGCTGCACTGCTAATCATTAGTCACAGACATTCAACATCTGTGTGGTTTATTTGATACACAATTAGTCTCCAAATGTTTTGTGATCAAACACAACACATTACAGAGGTGACTGATTAAGCAACATTTTTTTCTGTTTGGTTTTATTAACTTCCTTATTCCTTATTCCCTCTTCCCTCTCCACGTTTCCCAGAAACAGAAACAGAAAGCATTCTTGAGAGATTACCATCACTTAGTCACACCATAGGACCGACAATACTGTATGTCTATCTACAAACTGATAACATAACTTTGTGTCCCAGATACTATAAGATGATGCGCTGAACAATGCCGTTACATAAACACTGACCGATCTGTTGGAAACATATCGACTAATGTGACCAGACCAATGAAGTTACAGGTCAAATATGCATTGAATAAACGCATACACGCACATTTTACAAGCCAGTCGTCTGAGAATCTAGCTGTGTCATAAGTAACATTTCACTTCAGAGTGGTACTTACAGTGCGCTGGTGATGGACCTGTGAGAGCGGACATGGCGCCAGCAGGAAGTGGACAGTGGCTGTAGGTCACTGATGGACATGCGCACGCCTGATTCACAAAAACAAACGTGGTTCAAGCACTCGTACATGATGCAATGACAAAGCAAAGTGCTTCAAAGGTTATTAGCTCTTTTGTCCCAGGATATTCCTTTTATAATAACGTGCACTGTGCATAGTTTGTATGTAGTCCAACATTTTATTCTTTAGTACTTGAATATATTGATTTTTGATCTGGGCTAGACACACTTTGATTAATGATGACGCGTTTAAAATCTTCAGTTCTTTTTATTTCTCTCCGTTCTTTTTTTGTTTTTTATTTTTCAATGACAATGATTAATTTTTTTTTATTTGACCAAAAAGTTTCTAGCTGGTGAACTAAACAAACACAACACTGTTTGGTAGAATAAAGGTTCACTGTTGCACAAAACTAATATTTCATGTAATTACTTTGACATAGAGAAGTTTGCTAAAAAGAGGAATCATTTATTTTATTTTGAGGGAAGTTTTTTGGCGGCAGGAGGAACCGTATAACGTGATTAAACCCATCTCAGCGGCATGTGCGTGCTCCTTACTACGACTCCACAAAAAGGGGAAACTCTCTCTGGATGAGGTGAACAATACTTGACATATCTTGACATATTTTTTACTACACACTTCCCCTGTTGGTGTGAACTTCCTCAGCAGCCGCACAGGCGCATGAAGGAAGATAGACGCAGGCCCCGGAGAAGCAGTGAAAGGTGTTTTGCAACTAGAGAGGGGAAGGGCGACTCTTTTGTGATGCAATTTGTACAAATCAGTGACCACATATAATCCCCCATTTTCCTGTATATGCAAAAAATGGCCTGTGCTGGTCTTCCTCGCCGTCGCCTTGGTCGTCTCAGGTGGATGAGGGGAGACGTGATGGAGCATGTATTGTACACAGGCGGCTCCTTTGCATTTGCATACTCATTTGTCAGTCAAATGAAGTCAGATGAGAAAGGAGGACGGGACAAGAACATTTAATGACTAGACTAGAAATCCCCAAATGTGAGTCGACATCGGTGCCAGGGGAAGATCTGCTGAGCGTTTGTTAGCAATGTTTGTTTCTTCAATAGGGATTAGGACACGTAGGCGCTGTGTAAAAGAATTTGGAGCAATATAGAAAGATGTATAGTCATCATAGGTGTTGTGGTCAGACGTTTGTGTAGTGCAAGGGGACAGTCTTTAATGGGCACACATTGGAAAAATATGTGTGCAATGGATTTTCAGTACCCGATTGACGCAGCATTGAATCAATTTAGGAAATCAAACAGCACTAATTCATTGTTTCAGAACAGGGACAGACAGTGGAGTTTCCCCCACAAATGTTTAGAGTCACGGGACTGTGAGCTTGAAACAGACAAACAAGTTTATATTAATACATATTTGACCTGTCAGTGACCCAGCGGCTGCTTAAAAATAGTTTTTTAGATTTTCACTGCTAATTGAACCGTATCCATGGTTGCATATGGGGCTGTGCAATTAATCGAAATTTGATTGCGATTTTGATTGTTGCACTAAACGCTTACAACACTAGCATAATCAGAATCGCAATTTTACTTAATTATTCAAAAACCCAAACAGACAAACAAACAATGCGTAACAATTTCAACAGTTGCAATGCATTTGGCAAACTAACGCCAAGACAGAACTACAAAACAACACAAAATACAGTAGACAACAGTTTTGACTTTAGAGAACACACAGCACTTCAGCACAATGCATTCCAACCCCCCCAACTTGCATTATTTCATACCGCTGAGCTTATTTGCCCTTCACGTGCCATGGCTCATGCTTTTGCCTGACATAAAAACAAACAGCGCTGTGGGATGATGTCATCAGCCCGCGCTGCTCAGTTTACTTGTGCAGGTGTGAGGGCCGGCCAGCAGGGGGCAGGTGTGAGAGACCTCTCCTCAATCGAGACATACTTGAAATCAGTTGTATTATATGACTGTTCAGAAAACAGAAAATATTCAGCATAGTTTTTTGATTCATAAATAACATAACGATAGACTTTTTTTAGAGGCAACAAATAATCGTTTTTTTCAATAATCGAGTTAGATATAAATTCCACTCTGAAAACCTACAGAGATCCTAAAAAAAACTGAAATAGAATTGATCCTGAAGCATCATAGGAGGCACCGGGATGGAAAACAAAGGCGCCAAGCCAAACCAGCCGCTGGGTTGTTGAAATTTCAAATACCCACTAAAGCGAACTCTTGTTTTTAGGTGAAAAGTTGCATAGTGCGGCTTTAAGCTCTGTTTACATAAAGTCACCAAATCGACGTGTCACTTTCTTACTCATTCAGCTTCAACAAACAACTTCAATCCAAACAAAAGTCACCAGGTTTGCGTAAAAAATATAGTCCTGCATCTTTTTCGCGTTTGCAGAAGAAAATATGCCATAACCACTGAATTTTTGTTCGGCCTAAATGTAGCTGACTGCATTTGCTTTAAACTTGAGGCTCAAGGTGTTCACTGACTTACAAAAACGTTCCATCAAAGTCACATTTGACTGTATGCAAACAAGTCGCATTGCCCGAGGCTCATTCATTCAGATGGGGCTCAAATCCGTAGTTGCTGATTTTACTATGTTTTGTGTGATTCCGACTCCAATAGGAACCTCTTTGTACCTGTCCCATGTACGCCTCTGCCCTAAATCCTTTTACAGGTGACGCATATGGGCCTTGCCGCGCTTATAATTTGCACCCTCAGCGTGCCAAACCACAACAAACATTACTCATAACCCCAAATCCTGACCAAACAAACACAGACACACATGGTCGGATACTCATCTATCTGCACTCCTTGTTTGCAGCTGCAACAATATTACTGAGCCCGTATCAATGCTGCTCGGATGGCAATATGATTTGACTAATGATGTTGAGCTGGAGGAGCAGGTCCGACAGGTTTGGACGCTGCCTGTAAAAACAAGAAGAGAAAGAGGCTTACAAGAAATGTCTGGCCTCCACCTGCGCTTTAGGCCCGTAGGAAAAATGGCAACAGGTGGATTTGTGGATTGCACTGGATACGGTATGCAGACTAAGTGCATGTATTTGCTCACGCTGTGTTTGATATTCAGAGGTCAATTTACCAAGCTGGAGGCACTGATAGGAATTGGAAAAGTGTGTTGGAAAATTGTTTATTTGTGCCTCTTTGACCTTTCCGTGACCCGGCAGCTGTGTGAGTGGCTAACATGGCGCCTTGCTTTACATCGGACAGTTCACACCTCGTCGTCCATTTATTTCTGATACTTGACACCTCGTCGAGCATTATCCCTTACGTATGTGTTTCAGCATAAACTGCGAGGTCTCTGGTTCAAATGCTGCTGTTGCGTCTCTGGCCAAGACGCTTCACCCATGCACGTCGCCATGGAAACTCAAATCATCACGGTGCCCCTGAGAACGGTTTCAATACAATCCACATTTTCATTGACTCTACAACGTCTCTCTGGGTTACACTGACACTATCACCATCATTTTCTCTCATTATCTCGCATTATGTTTACACCGAATACTAGTGTTCATCTGAATGAGTTTATTATGTCAAATACACATTAAATACACGCAGCAACAGAGCATGTAAAGTCACATAAAAGTGCACTGAATTGTACCTTATTACATCCTAAAAACGTTTTGCTCTGAAAGTTTTTAAAGGGATATTTCAGGATTTTTGACATAGGGCCTCATTTCCCAGTTATCCAGAGTGTTGTTGATTTCTGGAGATAATTTTTTTGTGTAATTCATGCAGTCCTTATATTTGAAGAGCTTAGAGGCGCTAGGCTAGTGCATGTCTATGGTATCAGCTAGCCTGCATTAAAAACAGTCTGACCCGCTCCACAGTGCACCTGAGGCAAATCACTTATAACGCCAGACTATATATAAGTGTCTGTGACGATAGAATAATTTTTGGAATATAACTGACCTTGTATCACATGAATATATGGTTATGATATGATATGGTTAGTCTGGCGTTATAAGTGATTTGCCTCAGGTGCACTGTGCAGCGGGTCAGACTGTTTTCAATGCAGGCTAGCTGATACCATAGACATGCACTAGCCTAGCGCCACTAAGCTCTTCAAATATAAGAACTGCATGAATTAAAAAAAAAAAAAAAAAACGGAAATCAACAACACAGGAAATGAGGCCCTATGTCAAAAATCCTGAAATATCCCTTTAAGTCAGCTTAATTGTTCAAATAAGATCGCCGTTAAAGTATATAAATAAATAAACTGCTGTGATGTTTATAAGTAAGGTCAACAGCTTCCATTTACCTTCTAAGATAAGATAAGATGATACTTTATTGATCTCACAGATGGAGAAATTGCAATCGATGAGAGAGCATCCGGCAGCAGCACCCATTCAGTGCTCACCACTCTTCTAAATCTGCAGATGAACACCAGGCATTCATTATTTATATTGATCTGCCCACATACACTTCCGCTTCTGACCTGTATTTCTGCACTATGCAAATGACCAAAGCAGGATTCAATATCTGCATGGATTAAAGATGCCACTAATTGTACGACTTTGGGATGTTCTGTGGTGGGTCGACACAAAAAGATCAGCTTGGAGCAACGCTTTTGATGCACTGCACGTTCAAAAAAAAAAGAAAAAAAAAAAAATTAACCCTTTGTTTCCCTTGAATGAACTTACAGTCATTCAGAGATCAGCCGGAAAGCACCTTCTGATTGTTTTATTTCAATGGAGTGGAACAATGCAACCCCGATGTGGTTATGTCCAGAGACGTGACTACTGCATTAACCCTTTGTGCTGCACAAAAACACAAGCCAGACACAGATGCTGCTTTAAAAAAAAAACTTTCATATTTCGCTTTGTGTCGGCTCATTTGTCTAAAGGTTTGGCTGACATTTTCACATCGGGGAGAGGAGTCGATTGTCTTTCTTTCTTTTTTTTGAGAAGGCAACACATTGTAGATAATGTCTTTCCAGTTTGGGTCTTCCAGGATGATGGTTATCAGAGCTGTACTGTTTTTTCAAAGGGAGTGGCATCTTGACATCCACTTGGAAAGAGGGGCAGAAGAGGGGGCTATATTTGCACTGTCAATATTTGCACTGACACATAATATTTACGGGTGATTTTTTTTTTTTGGACTGACGGGAACGAATGGTGTGGAGACAAAATGATCTCTCCAACTGTGGGGGGAAGCTCTGCAGAACTCTGAGCCAGCAAGTGCCCTGTGAAATAAAAGTAATAGATACAACAAGTCACAATTGCACATGGGGCATCATCTCTACAAGACGTATTTGCAATGGAAATGAGTTATATGCAAATCAGGGGACAGGGCCCAGGAGTCTCCTTTCTCAAACTTTCCCCAATAAAAACTCTTTCGACACGCACCCACTAAGTTGAAACTTAATTACGTTAAAAATTACTGTATGTGTTATCCTCCAAACTGCAGTAAACTGTTACTGTGTTTAACTTGAGTTTTTTTTCTGCATGAGCAAATCGCCCCGGGGCAAGTTATATCTCAGTGTTGACAGTGAAAACAAAGCGGCCTAAAAATGAGCCCTCATTCTGCTGTGAGTTTGTCTCCATCTTCAGGGTATAGGTTAGTATTGTTATTTCTAGTGGTGGGACTCGATTCAATTTTTTTAATCGAGTTAATTACGGCCTTTGTAATAAATTATTTGCAATTAATCGCAGTTAAGCATCATTTATTTAGGGGTTGTAATTCTTTTTTAGATATATTTTAGAAGCTTCTCTGTATTTTCCTGCATTTGAACTCATCTGAAGTGGAGATGTGAGGCCTGTGTGAACGTTTCAAACACTTTTTGGAGAATGATCTTTTTAAATAGAAAGTTAAGTGCGATTCATTTCGATGAACCTTGTGTAATTAATTAATCGTAATTAATTGAAAAAAAAAAAAAAAAAGTCCCGGCCCTAATTATTTCACAAACAGTAGGCCTCAGGGGCGGACTGGGACGGAAAAAACAGCCCTGGACTCTGACCAGCCTGACCCAAGTTAGCGTAATTGTGACACTTCCACAAATACAGATTTTAACCTTGAGTGCATTTTTTATTTAATTTTTTTATTGGTATCATCAGCAAAAAGAACTGGAAAGGTGGTCATAGAAACAGAAGCAAAATCATTAATATAAATAATAAATAATAATGGTCCCAAAATTGAACCTTGTGGTACACCATAGGCCTACTCCACGGAATTTCTTTTAGATTCACATTTTTTTTATACTGGGCTTTACCCAAATCTAGAAGCTTCTCGACTGGAGATCAACAATGTAACGCCTCATTTGAAAGCTAAGACCTACAAAAGTGATGGTAACTTTTTGTCATTTTGGTCATATTTTTATTTTTTTTTTCATTATTTTTTCTATCATTTTATGTTGTGTTTTTATCACATTTTTGTCACTTTTTTGTTGCTTTTCCAGCACATTTTTGTTTTGTTTTGATCCTCTTTTTTCCTGCTATTTTGATGCTTTTCTTTTTAGCTTTTAGATTTGGGTAAAGCTCAGTTGAGGCGGGACTGGTGGCCCTAGAGCCAGTGGCCCTACTGTGCTCTTCCATAATGGACATATGGCCAGTCCGCCCCTGGTAGGCCTACCTGTGTGCCTCCAGTTTGGCTTTACCCAAAGCTGAAACAACTAATTGATTAGTGAAATGAAATGGTTGACAACTATTTCAGTAACCAATTAATCATTTTCTAGTAAACACAGACAACACGGACAAAAATTACACTTTTTTTTTTCTTAAATGAAAATCTACTTTGTTTTTAAAGTTAGTGTTAGTAGTGTTTTGTACATTGAACATTTTATAAACATCTGTCTGTGTCTCATTCAATCAGAAAACAGAATTGGCACCAAGAGCCTCGAAAAACACTCACTTTAAGTTTGCTCCATCAACATGTCCTCAAGCGGCGCCGCTTTAGCTTTACGTGATTCAAAAAAATGAAAAATACAATTTTCATACACTATTCACAGCCAAGTGATTAATCGGAAAAATAATGGGTAGATTAACCGATTACCAAAATAACCATTAGTTGCAACCTTACCTAAAAGCTTCTCGACTGGAGAGCAACAGTGTAAAAAGTGATTTTATGACGTGAGCTTCTATGTATTATTCTGAGTATATTTTATGAACTTTTATAAGTATAACATCAACCTGTCCAGGGACTGCGGATGGAAATCATCAATTTTTGCTATAACCTGGCACACGACATCTCTTCTCTCTTAGACTAATGTTGTATCGCATTGACGCCGCGTTTTTTCCCCACACATTTTTTTGTTGCTCTTTTCTCACTTTTTTGTCATTATTGCTGCTTTTTGTTGTTGCTCTTTTGTGGCTTTTTCGTTGCTTTTCTGTTGTATTTTCATCATATTTTTGTCGCTCTGTCGCCACACCTTTCTTGCGTTTTCATCCTCACTTTTTCCAAGAAGCTTTTAATTTGCTTAATGCCAAATTGTACAAAATGTCCTCAGTTCAGGCAGGAGTTAAAGAGGCTAAATCAAATACGGCTTTAATGTTGATTTATGTCATTTTAGTTTCTCTTTTTATTACTGCTTTAGACCTGGAATGTCCCGCAGTGTGGCTTTAAGGATAATATGTATATTTAGTGTATATTTACATACAATACTGAAAAAATTGCATTATTCTAATTACTATCCATAAACAGTAGCCTAAACCCTCTTGTTCTTGTAGAGGCAGCTTGATTTCTCTAGTTGACAAAGCTAGTAGCTGGTAAAACCCATGAGGCAGTTTTTAATAAAAACATTTATTTTTTCTTCACAGTGCTCAGAGATTGGTTGTCAGAACACAGGTACAGTCATGACGTCACTACAGAACCCCATATATAAATGCACAGATTAAAACCAGACTGGAATATTATTAATACTGCAGACATCTCTGTATCCACGATGCTGGCTACATATAAAATGATTGTTACATTGTTACTAAGCCAATTATTAGAACTTTTGTCTTCACAGTCTTGAAAGTCCCCTGAAACAAAGCTTACTCTACAATCTCACTTATATTTGTTTATTGTAGGCCACAAATTTATGGTCGATCAAGTGAACGCGATATCCTGCGGCAAAATCTCTGGCACTGCAAATTCATGCATCATAAGTAAAGCAGTCACCTTTTTAAATCTATTGAAGTGACAATTGGAAATAAAAAGACAACAACTCCTTTGCATCAAAAACTTAAGCACTGCTCTCAGTCAGTGTTTGGTGACAACAGATTTACAGATTATACAACTGGAATTACAGATCTGGTGTAATAATACTCTCAGTATAGAAAAGTAGTATTAAAGACATGAATTTGTCCAAGCAGAAGTAGTGGTGAAACCAGGTTATGGCTCAACGACCCTGTATCGGGAATATTAGAGGTATAATATTTATATTACAAGGCAGCCTGCTGGAGTCTGGAGTGGGTCTGTACAAAAGAATCAAAATACTTTTAGGTAGCATAGAAAGAACAAGGTTACAGTTCAAAAACGCTGGTTTAAGAATGCCAAAAGAAGGACATCATAAAGAAACAACCCTCTTCAAATGAATAGACATTGAGCGATAGTGAGATCAAAACAGTGACAACACTAGAGCAAAGCCAACATTAACATACTGCATACATAGAAAATATGGCCACTTTATTTAATCTCATCAGTGGTCTAATCTTATTGCAGTGCAATTCAAAGAAAAAAGTATCACAATATCTCTAACAAGACTCATTATTTAACAATAGATGTAATATTACTTTTGCCAGTTTTCTGGAAGACATGTGGTTTGTGGTAAAAACCGTATCTACAGTCCAAAAGAATGTATTGAATAAACATGTAATGCATTAGTTAATTAATGAGTTGAATTTCCACACAACATTTGAGGACATTGATTAACAGAGTTATCACTATATGCCTTTAATATATTTTATACATACAGTGAAAACATTTATCTGTGACATTTGAAGGTAATCATTGGCCCTTGTCTGTTCAATATACACAAAAATGTTTTGTTGTAAATTGACATCTTAAAAATCCAAATCTATCTAGAGTTGGTGATGAGTGTATGTGCTTTGTTCTGTGTAAAAAGTGTCACGGTTTGGTCACGGTTTGACCAAAGGTGCTGTTAAGGCTTTTGCTTGACATTATTTTGTATTGTGAGGTCATCAGAGAAATAAATGCACTCAAAACATGTGTGTTAGTTGTTCTAAAAGTTTGATATCCTGTATGTGGCCTGCTGTATGTACACTTATTACAGTATATAGCACGACACAAACACTTAATGGCTCTTGTTTGCATTAGTGACTTACTTTGCATCCCACTTTGATTCAGTCAGTTTCTATATATTAAACCATTGAGACAAATTTACAGTACCTTGACGAGTTAAAAACGCACTTGAGTGAAAAAGACAAGTGAGACACGTATGAAATAGCATATAATATAAGTGCAAGCTGTACACAGTAAGAAAAAAAGTGGAAATAGCTTAATAAGTATTGAAAAAGCATAGTAGAGTAGGTACTAGTCATCTCATTAATCTCAGTATTCTTTCTTCCGTGCCCAGATGACGTGTTTTGGCTTCTTTATTGAAATAGCAGCATTGTCCGACATATATTTGTCCTCAGTGATCCGTCTTTCAATACAACGTCACAAACTCATGACGTCAATTTGGCTTATTTTTTACTAAGATTTCCCCCCAAAAAATCATCTGTCTGCCTGTCCACCTGCTCACTCGCAGCTCCTCTCCAGCAGGGGGAGACATTCATCAAGGGCTCAGGCTTGCTCTCCAAACTCACACAGAAGCCGCCCCCATGGGAGAAACCAGGCTGGAGGACGCTCAGGGAGGAGGACAAATGCCCTCTCCTCCATTTGTGGGAAAGAATCAGCCCCCAAAAAAGCCAAAATAGAGCTTGGTCAGGGTGTTTTTTAGGGTATGTCGCCTTCTCCTTTGCGCTCTGACTCCTCGTCCTCCGTGTGGGATGGGGTGTGAGCGTATCGGAGACGCACCCAGCGGGCTTTGTTCTTGTGCATGTGGCCCATCATGGTTTGGCTCAGCAGGCTGGCCTCGGTGAAGCGGTGCCACTCATCGAACAGGGGCTCCACGATGTACGAGATAAAGCCTGCGTGGCAAAAGAACGACTACTTATCAGAAACGTTGTCACTCGAGGGTAGGTTTATATTGTACTCTGAGCAAGGGACCTAATGCAGCTAATAGAACACATGTATTCTGTAGTACCAGTGCATATACTAATGACTACAGGGGGTAACTAAACAATTCCAAAGCCAGGTTCTGGACATGTGTACAGTACTTACCAATCTGGATGGCTGGGACTGAGTCAGTCTGTTGATCACACAAAGGACTGATTTCCAAGTCAAACTTCCTCTCCAGATCCCCTGTCAATTTACAGACCACGTTTAGATTTGAGACAGTACCTGACGTCCTACAATATGTCCTACAGTATCCAACAAATGTACTGACTCGGCAAATCCAAATATTGGCAAATTGGAGCCGATTGTATCGCGGTATAAACACTGAACTGATGAATGTAATTACCAGATCTGATAAACCATTTTGGAGTGATACATTCACTAAGAAGTTAACAAACATTGTTTATTTTCGGCTTGTATAACATCGTGCCTGAGAGTTCATATCAATAATTCATAACTGCAGCATTTCTCAGTTGTGAGCCCGTTATACAAGGACACACAATGTCATGGTCATTCATTTCTATTATGGCGACAGTGTGTACAGTATTAGCACCAACTCTTACTGCACTCACCCTGTCTGTAGAACTCCTCACAGACCCTCTCGCTCCACTGCCGGCTCAGTTCCCAAGCGCGGCACGGGTTACACACATCTGCACATTTCAAAGCAATCTAAAACAGAAATATGAATACAGATGCATAAATAAATTGGGAAATTATTGCCCATGTACAGTGTATACATCCACAGCTCTATCCTGATTGTCACTGTGTTGCTACCTGCAGTATGAAGTGCCTGTGTGAGGCCAGCTGCAGGTCCAGGCTCTGGTTGTCCAGGTGCTCCCTGAAGCTCAGGACAAACTCGTTCTGTCGACTGATGTCCGTGGCCAGGATCAAGGAGCCCAGCTGCTGCTCTATGTCCTGTCTGTCACACATAGAGCACCACAGAGTCACATCTTAACACTTTCAAAACTATTTTCCCACTATTGCACACTGTGTTAGACCAGAGGTTCCCAAACTTGCTTGGCTGGGACCCCAAAACATGTAAACAACTCGGTACCCCCATTACATGAAGTTATTCTTATGCTCCTTCAAGGCATAAAAAAAACATTTAAAAACTGTTTTATGCTGTTCTACACTCAAAAATGTACTAAAAGCAGAAGCATTTTTCTTTTCATTTCATTTTCACGACCACCCAAGGCCTGGCGACCCCCGAGACAGTTATACAATCACTGTCAGAATCACTTTAATGATCCCCGAGCGGACTTTCTATTCTATACTTATGTAAAATAATGATATCTTTAGACTTCTTTAGGTCCATGTAACATCTTGACACTAAAGGAACAAGTTTGTGGCCTTACGACATGTCCGGGGGCAGGTGGGACAGCAGGCCTGACTCCCGCAGCATGCCCACAGTGGACCTCCAGTGGTGACTCTCCAGCACAGATGTGTTCTGCAGCACAGACACAGTGTAAAGTGTGTTAATGTGTGAGTTAGTTAGTACTGAGTGTATACTCAGGCCCATGTACCTGGTAGAGCGAGGCCAGGTGGTGCTGCGTCTTGATGAGGAACGGCTGGTTGACTCCAGGGTGGTCCACGTCGTGGGCGGCAGCTGCCATTAGACCCAGGAATATGTCCAGAGGACTCAGCTGCTCTGCCAGCTACAACACACAAGTGCCACTCAGTTTAAATAAACATCTATCCTCAATGACACCACTTTTCAATCACAATAACTGAGCTCATTGTTAACATATGCATTAGTACAGCAACTTAACTTTTAAGCATCATTAGACCCAGCCAACAACTGACTAATTAATTTGGACTGAAATGAACAAGCTAGATTTAAAAACCCAAACAACTACAAAAATACATGCACAAATGAAGGGCAAACACTGACCTGCTTTCAAAACTTTCAAGACATTTGCCGTCTCCATTATAGGTCAACACAACAATCAAATGCATCCTATGTCATTTAAACAGCAATTTGATTACTTTGAACACTATAACCTTGACATAATAAAATGTTTACCTTAGCATCGTGTGCTTTTGTTGACCACCCTTCTATATCCCAGTGTGAGCCGTACTGTTCTGACATGATCAATTCATTTAGTTGAGTGCTCTTAACAAAATAGCTGCATCAGAAAGCCAATTACAGAGGAGAGTAAAAGATGCAGCGCCGCTTAATCTGGTCAGAGAGGACCGAGCAGCGGTGAAAGAATTTGTTGTCAATCCAAAGTGAGGAGGAATGATCCCAAGGGACATTTGGCTAATGCGATCTTTCAAGGAGAGGCACAGGCCCATTGAGTCATTACAGTCAATGAGTTTACAAGGAGGTTTCTCGAAAAGTATGGGGCTATAGTTGTATCAGTATTGTTGTTTTCGTCATAATTTTGCGAACTAAAACTGAACAAATACTATTAACTACTACCAACTACTATAACAAGGACCATCTTCATTTAAGAGATTATAATGGGCTGGGACTAAAAAGGGTCTTGAATAGGGGGCAACATTTTCACAAAATTATGTCTAGATATGTTTCAAATAGAAAAAAAAAATACCCTTGACACATTTCTAAAGCATACATAACATTATCTCTATCTAACTATGTATTATTATTAAAGGAATAAAGTCTGAAATTGAAGGTAACTGAGAAACCATACAAACTGATATAAAGGTCATTTAGCAACAGAGTAAAAAAAAAAGTGGAGCCAAGTTTAACTACTCCCTACTGGGAGCATAAAAGTCCAGCCTGTCGACAGAAATAATCTGAGCTGACCTAGTCATTCTAGTGAGAGGCAACGTGTCCTCAACACAACACGACACAACACAGTACAGTCAACTTTTTCACACAGTGGAAAACTCCTACACAAATAAAACAAAAAATAACTATTTGATTATAGCTTGAAAGCTTAGCGTAAGACAAAAGCTACGTTACAATTTGTGTTGAAATGAACATATGTGTCACCTTGGGCTCTTTCAGGTAACAGTACATGGCTTGTGTGACATCAGCAGCATGGACAGCGTTGTGGTAAGGATTCTGGGAGTGGTAGTCCTCCTGCACCATACCTGCAGAGAAATACATGGCCAGAGCATCTCAGATTTTTTGCCGCTTGTTGTTGTGGTCTGATGGAATTGAGACAAAAGACAGTCCGCACCTAGTTTCTATGACAACACTCCCCACAGTATGTATGAAAGTATGTGATCTGAATTCAAATGCACAGCACTGTACATAACTGTAGCGCAGTGAGTAGGACCAGGCAGGAAGGTTTGCTTTGTTTTAACCAACCAAAAAACATTCCAATAAGCTAACATTATGAAGCCTTCTGCACTTTCAATCCTTTTATATAACAATAAACATCTTAATTATCATGTATCTGTGTTATGTGTTTGAATCTACACACAAGTTTTATAGGCTCTACATGGCCCAACACTTTCTGAGTAATATATACAAAATTTAATCATTTGTTCTGGATTTTGAATTGTAAAAACACTAAAACAAAGCAACACCTCCAAAAAACCATCAAACATACCAAGATTAAATACACAAAGTATTCACTGTTCATACCTAGAAATCTGTGTAGTTTGACCATATCCAACTGGAAGTGGTGGACAAGGTCGTAAACATTGAAGAGATGGCACATAAGAGTCACCAGGCTGTTTCCTGAAAGAAGAAATATTCATTTGAGAATAGGCGTTTTTTTTTTTGGCTCAGAAAATAATTTTACCATTACAAACTTTTACCATTAGTGAGGCGATCGAAAAGGAAAATATCAAAGTTCCATGTGCTGACTTTAGACAACATGTGCTGCAACAGAACCAGTGTTAATGCATAGATCACATTTAAAATATTGTCATTGTTATAGGGTCATAGGAGCCTCACTCCGGCCTGTCCTAGGTAGTGGTCGTCCAGCAGGTGCATGGAGCCGGGGCTGTGGGCCACCAGGCCCCGCAGCAGGCGGGATGCATGGCAATATCTCTGGAAACTATGCAGCCGTTTCACCTTCCTCCGGGTACACGACTCTACCTCCCCCTGCTGGGCACTGGCTGAAAGACACACGGATGAAGAACAAGGTTACTCCAAGAGGCAGCCAAGCTCCTTTTTTAAAAGATTCATACATCTCTCCAACAATATTGTTGCCATACTGCTGCACAATAACTCATCATTATAGATGACGTTTTTACTATTCTTTGCTCAAATTGCACTGAATTATCATTATCTACCCATTATCTGTAAATGTGTTCAAACAACCATGTATATTGGTATCTTATTTGCTTTATATAAGATTTCCTATTATCATTCCTATTATATTTATTAAGATTTCATTCCTATTATATTTATTGTTTTCTACATTTTTAAGATGTTATTGTTACTATTGAGTTTCTGCAACCCCCGTGGATCAAGTTGCGTAAGTACACCGGACTCCTGTCGCCCCACTTTACAGGCATAACATTGAATTAGGCTGCTAAGAATAGGCTACTATGCCACATATCTGTGACTCATGACATTTATTAATACTGCCTTTGTTTTTACCCTGGGTAGAGTGATAACCATTAATCCGCACATGAGGCTGCATCAATCACATGCAGCAAATGTAAAGCATAAAAGCTTATTATAGGTATATTTAAAGGCACACTGCGTAACATTTTGTACTATACTATACCATACCAGCTCGAGAAAATGCAATTTCTGTAATGGATAATCAAAGAATGGATTTGAATGAGGACTTAATCTATTAAATCTCAGATTCTGCTGACTTTAGTCACATCTCCATGGAGACGTGCTGGAGACGTGCCCACTCCTGGTAAAGTTACAGTCATGTCTTAGGAGAGGCACATGTTTTTTTTCAATGATGAAAATATCTGTCATAAAACAAATGCTCGTATTTCAATTTTATTTATTAGGTAAAATTGTACGCGGTGTGGCTTTAATATGCACTAAAATCTCATTATGCTGCTGTGTGTGTTCAGAGAACATGAATTTCTTCGTGAAGAAACAATACTGAAAACTGTGTGCATTGCCTCAGTGCTGAAGTGTGCTCTTACTGTTGAGGATTCGCAGGTCGATCAGAGGATAGGAGCCTCTTCTCTCCAGCAGCACACCTGCATGTCTCGTGCGCAGTCTGCCATCAGCTGCACACACAAAGAGCACATTTTGGAAAATTTAGGACAGCCCTCAGCATACAAAACATTTTGGTCCTTATTAGTCACATTCTGCGATGGCCACGCTTGTCACGTTCGATCTGTCAGATTCTGGAGAGGCGTGACATTATCCAGGGGCGCAGGGGGAAATGGTTTTGGCAAAAGGGTGAGAAGAGGACAGAAAACAAGACAGGGTTACATCGTTAGTTCACCCTGAAGCTTTATAATTGATCAAACTCATAAAAGAACATTTAATGTGAGAGTGGGTCTTTGACGTGGCTGGATCACCCGCACTGCATGCCTCTGTTGTGCGTTTGTCTGAACAGAATTGATTTCATGGCACACTGCCGCTGGAACAGAGAGTCTCAAGACTTAGATACACATCTAGACGTGATCATTATGTTCTCATTATCTATGATCTCTTTTAACTAGGGGATGTCCCAGCACTCATGATTTGTGTGTTTGTTTACGATAACTTGCCTTGTGGTGTCCTAGAAGAGTGCATTACTTTCCATATTGAGTTGTTTTAATATGTAGGTTTTAGCAGCCTCACCTTATTGTACCTATAGGTACAATAAGAATTGTAGGCCCCCACCCCCCCTCAGTGCAAACCCTAACCCTAACCCTAACCTGTAACCCTATCCCTAAATCCCACAAAAACCCTAACGCAATCATCGCATACAGTTAGTTATACCGCAAAGTGAAGTGACTGACATGAAAATCAACAAATCACACACTTTTTTCCCCCCATAATTCTGACTGGTAGGCCCCTGGGCTCCAGCCCCGGCTAGCCCATTGGATAAGGTGGCTTTGGGGTTTACATAAGCTAACCATTGATTTAGTCTCGGGACAAAGACTTGGTAGCACTTTCTTTTACAGCACTGTGGTAGCATGGTAACAGGATGGTAAAAGCATAGTACATAACCATGTAATAAGATAGTAATTATGGTAATTACATGGCCACACATAACAAGCACCATAGTAGACAACCATCTCGACACACTAGACAACTCTATGAGACGACCGGCTGCGCTGTTGTAAATTCTAGCTACATATTAAAGCAGTACTAAGTAACGCATGCCCCTAGAGGCCATGAGCGCCACTGCAGGTTTCGTAGCACATTTTTTACTCATTAATTGTCCGTGAGAGTAAATACTACACTGACAGAAAAGACAAGGAGAGGGGGATATTATACATCCAGTTACACAATGGAGATATTTTTCACTCAAACTTGGCTGTAAAAACTGTTTAAGTCGCACTAGGCTACAGTTAGCTTTGCCCATTAGCCTGTTAAATTCTTCTTCGTGATTCCATTAGTGTGTATTGGTGGCACCAACCCGGAGTAAAGTTGCAACTGTGATTTTCTGGACAGAGACTTGTATTACCCCCAGAAAGACAACAAAAAGGGATTAATTCAGGTAAACATGTTACTTAGTATTGCTTTAAATACCAGATTCTATTCTGCAGCAACTCGAGTCATAGCTTTAGACACAAACAGGTAAATGGAGAAAACTCGGTAAACTGTGGCAATAGTTAAACCACTAAGTCCAACTTAAATGTGATGGACAGTGATGGATGAGACACAAAATTGAAGAATTAGGCCAATTATTAGCGGCATATGATATCGGATTATAACCATGGCAATATCGTTAGTCATTGATAGATTCTAGAGTTGCACAATGCTCCAAAGACATCCGCCCTTAAACAACCCCAAATACTGAAAGCTGAATAATTCACAGATATGAGTAACTGGAGCGTGTTATCTGGCTGGTTGGTAATTTGCCCCACCTTGGCTCCAAGATTTCCTAAAAGCAGCTAAACGACCCATTAATAGCTCCATTGGGCACTGGGCCGCCTCCCTGGGCTGCCACATCTGCTATACCACACACAGTGAATTCAAAATGTATGTTAAGCGTTCTGCGGCGGGCTTTAGTGCGCCTGTATGTAGCTGGCCAGGCGTCTAATGCATAAAACATGTGGTGCACAGAGCAGAATCAGCTCCCCAATCCAACATACAAATATAAATTTAAAAAAAACCTTCAGGGGGAGAGAGGAGAGACGCAGCGGAGTCCTGTGTTGGCCTAGTTTGAACGAGAAAGAGTGCAGGGAAAGCCTCTGTGCATGAGTTGGCACACAAGGAGGACACACATCATCTGGGAAAGAACACCCCCATGCTACGCCTGAGCTGCACACTGCCTTATTTCTTATCATTGCACCCACGTCTGCCTAATGTGCCAGCCCATCCGTCAGCCCCTCGCCCGCCCGCCCCGCAAGCTTGTTTACCTCTCCAGCGCCTCTACAATTCTCAGTGCGCTAAATAGGTCGCTGTATCCTTTCTCCTGATAACTGGGTCATTTGGGATGAGAGAAAAAAAGAAAGAAACATGATTCAGATCGAAGGGGGCGTTAAAAGCCCTGTCATGCGGCGGTGAATCGAAGATCGTCACTCGCGCTGCATATTGCTATTATGGTAAATGAGGTTAATTCTCATGCATACACAACAGGATCGGCCCTAAAAAAAAGGAAAAGCACAAACACTTAGCATCACAGAGCTTCTCCTCACAAGGCGGGCTGAGTGCGGATGCTGCATCTGTGGGAATTTGCAGCACACTTTGTACTCTTGTGTGACACAGTTTGACAAGAGACTTAGAAAGCCTAATGTTTTTATAAGGTCATCGATTGTCTTCCTGTTTATGTTTGGGATAGGACATTATACAGAGAAGTTCAACTCCAGTACAAAAGGGTAAACAAACAAAATCAAAATTGAAACACAATTAAACCAAGTTTAGACCCAGTATTTTGTTACAGACCTGGTTTACATCTAATGGTACAACATTCTTAGGCACTGCTACTAGTATTCTCATTGTTGGGCTAGATTAGTTTCATGAGATCATGGCCCATTTGTCAATTTTCCTTTTGGTTATTTCTGAAGAATAATGACTCCTGCCCCCTAATGTCCGAAACCACATCCTCACAGTCTTGAACCATCACTTACAGATACAACAAGCAACGTATTGTGTAATTATTTGATATTATGAAAGCTCATTTATTCAGACTAAGGGTAAGCTCATCACTTTTTTTCTTATCATATGGCCCCAATTCATAACCAGAAATTAATGAAGAGCAAAAAAACAAAAAGACATATCCTCGTCCACCCTTCAGATTGAGAGTTACAGATACTGCTCTCTGAATCTCTCTAAAACACCAAAGCCAGTCCCTATGACTCAGGCAGTCGGCCCAGGATCCCCTCCAGTTCGCCTACAGGAAGAATGTGGGAATGGAGGATGCTGTGCTGTACCTCCTGCACCGGGCCCCTCACACATCTCGATAAGGAGAGTTCCGTGCATCCGTGGGGGGGACGAGCAGGAGTACCATTCCCTTGTAAAGGACTTGCAGCTGAACACCTCCAAGACAAAGGAGATGGTCCTGGACTTTCGAAGGTGTCGCCCATCTCCTCAGCCTGTGACCAACAATGGCGAGGAGATCGAGGTGGTGACCTCCTATAAATATCTTGGGCTACAGGTGGATGAGAAGCTGGACTGGTCAGTGAACACTGACCAGCTCTACAAGAAAATGCAGTGCAGACTACTTCCTGAGGAGGCTTGCTTCTTTTAAGATCTGTAAGAAAGTGCTCCAACTGTTCTACCAGGCAGTCGTGTCCAGTGCTCTTTTCTATGGTGTTGTGTGTTGGGGGGGAAACATCATTCAGAGGGACACTCAGAGACTGGACAAACTAATCAGACAGGCCTCCTCTGTGATTGGGGCCGATCAGGACTCTTTAGTGTCAATCTCGGAGAAGAGAACCCTGGAGAAGCTGCTCTCTGTGATGGACAACAGAGACCACCCCTGCATGAGCTGGTGATGAGGCAGAGGAGCTCCTTCAGTGAGTGGCTGCTCTCGCTCTACTGCTCAAAGGACAGGCTCAGGAGATCCTTCTTGCCCAGAGCGATCAGGCTATATAACAAATCCTTGGGTGGGAGGGGCTAAATGGGAGTGAAATGTTTTTTTTTATAGTACCTCTATATTTTTATACTTATAAATTATTATTATATTTATTCTCTGCACTGTTCTAGTTATTTTAAATCTGATGTTTGTATGTGTGACTTGATCGTATCATTATCACCGTCACACGTACGTGTGCATCTCATGGTATCGTCATATCAAACAACGTCCCGACACACTTTCACTGAGTTGAATGAGGTCATCACAAGTTGCCGAGGGAAAGTCACTGGCGCCGAAGCATAAGTGAGTGACTAATAAAGCACAGGTAATGAGTAAGTGCACAGGTAATTCCCCTCAGCATGAATCATCACACATTACATCATATTCTGTGTGCAAACTTGTGAATTTGCCTTGTGATGTAAAACAAATTTAGTTTGAAAAAAATAATAATTTTGACGGAATAATTTCATGTAAATGGTTTCAATGGTCAATGCTTTTCCACCTACATTAAAGGTGCCCTATGTAACTTTCTAGGCAAAAAAAAAAAAATCTTAATATTTGCACACATTTGACCTTTTAATGGGTGCAGCATGGCACCTTGGTTTTCCTTCACAGTGGCCTCTATGATGCTCCAGCAGCAAATGTTTTTAGGAGTTTGTACCAGAAACGGACCAGAAACCCCAAAACAATTGATTCTAGAGTGTCATAAAGGCCACTGTGAGGGAAAGCAAAGGTGCCACCCTGCACCCATAATGCCACTGAGCGACATAAAAAGTTACATAGTGCACCTTTAAGCACATCAAAGAACCACTCACCCATTCACACCAGTGTGCACTCTAGACAATGGAGGCAAGGTAGGTGAAGTGTCTTGCCCAAGGACACAACAACAGTGTGCACCTGCGGGATTCAAACTGCTGAGCTTCTGGTCACTGTACCATCTGAACCATAGTCTCCTCCAGGTGTTTTCCATAGGTCTCATAACCAGCTCATACTGAGATGGCACAGAAGAGCATGAAGACGCCAATAGGAACAAATGGCAAAATGAAGACTACATCAAACTCAACTTTCTTGCGCCAGACATTGTTCATCGGCCCAGATAGACTGAGGGCCAGAGGATGCCGTCACACAAGCGTCGCATGTGCAGCTGCGGCGGCTCACCAGATGGTAAGGCAGCTTTATTTAATGAAAACTGACTTTGGACACATCCTTTATTTTGTCTGCGGCTTAAAGCTCCGTCTCATGCCTCGGTCAATGACACCACAAGCTTAAATGTAAACAAACAGCCACATGACACTGACAAAGCAGCCAATACAATATAAATGCATTCTAAATTGTACTTTGTTAACATATTAGACTGATTATAAGCATCAAAAAAGCAAGGAGCCTATTGTAGAACCCGTTCGCCTCGTATGCCCCCTTATTCTGCCTGTGACAAAGAAACTGTATGCAAACAACAGCAGCAGCACAAAGAGGGAACCCAGACAGTATCGGGATGCTCCCTACAAACAGGTCCACTGGAATATTTGGAGTCCATTTGAAGTTTATGTCGTTTCTAATGTTTTAATCAATGTAAAGGACAAACTTGCTGTTGCTATAAACAAAACTAAAGTAAGAAATGTCAAATAATCACAACTAAAATCCAATTACACTATAGCAGAACCCTCAATGTTCCAGACAGGGTAGAAAATTGATTGATTATTTGGCTTCTGTGGTCATACTGTGACATCACCCGCATACCCTCAACATGGAAAAAACATACTCCCTTTAATTAATTAATTGGATTTTGTTATACTCGTGTGGTCCTTTGACAATATGGGTTCGGTACAACTAAGCAACTAACCATGCATAAAACATGTTACGGAGACAAATGAATAAATGATAAACACCTCTGTTAAATACTACAGGGCCACTAACAGAAACTGGCCGCAGAGAGCCCCACTCTAAGCTGTTACTCAAAACAAACATGAATCTTCCATAAGTCATTAAATATTCATGTGAACTTGCAGTACTTGCCCTTGTGTGTAACATGATGTAGGTCTGCGTCACCTTCTTCCTTTTGCAAGCTCTTCTTCTCTTGTGCTTCCAGCTTTACCTCCTCTACCTCCTCTTCTTCTTCTTCTTCCTCCGGTTCTACCCAGTCCTCCTCCTCCTCCTCTTCTGTCCGGTCTTTCGGGGGGCTCTGTGCGCCCCCCCTCCTTGCCCTCCACGCGGCCCGGAGCTGCCGGATGAGCGCTGGCAGCTCTAAAGCCAGAGACAGCCCGCCGCCACAAGTGACCGGGGGTGTCCGGAGTGGACCCCAAACAGTAGAGCTGGGGGCATCCTCAGGACAAACGCTCACATCCACGACCCCCCCAAGGCTAGTGTCCTGAAGCCGAATGTCCGCACCCCACAGACCATCCAGGACTGGCATGGTGCTCGAGGGGTGACGGGAAGAAAACACAGAAACTAAAGATAAGAGGGTAGCGGCAGTGCGCTGTCAGGTTGTCATAAGTACGGAGAAGAAAAAAAGAGGTCATACGACGTGGGTCAGAAAGACTGCGGCGAGAGGAGAGAGGAAACAAACGATGAAGAGGATAATTTGCCCAGGAAATGTATGAGAAGTCAATGAAGAACGAGAAAGTATTTGTCCGCGAAAGATGGTCCCAAAGTGATCGGTGCTCTTGATGCTTCTGCCGCATTCTCCCCCTCTCTCCTCATCCTCTCGGTCTCACTCACAGCAGAGTTGTTATGGAGCACGGAGCCCCTCCTCTCCTTTAGCTCGCTCACTTTCTCACCGCCCTCCGCAGCGCTCTCGACACCGGGCCAGAGGGATTTGTGAGAAACAACAGCTTTAGAGCTTCACAGATGGATCCACGACAAGACTCTAACCCTCACAACTATAGTAACACCGACGCAAGGCAAGAAAAGACAATTGCAATGCTTGCTTCGAAATGAATTTGACCAAACAGACTACTGCAGCAGAGTTACAGAATACACCCAGGCCATATGTTAGAGACTCGCACAATTTTATGTCAGGGCACGAGTTGGAAAATAGATGGAAATCGGCTCGAGTAACACTTTCGTGGCAAGCAAATCACTGTAGTTTGCGACCCTCCAGTTCAGAACCAGTAAACATGCTCTGAAAGACATGTGATTCTTATATAAGCTATTATGGTATTCCAGACAGTCTGCTCTGAAGATGGTAAAAAACTTCCCTATCTGAGCTGTGGTGCTCAATGCTACTGATTATATCACTTGGCTACATGGTTCGAGCTTGAGGTCCCATAGTGTAATTCAGGTCTCATTGATAAGTCTAATTGCCAATCACAAAATCTTGCAGCTAATGTGCATTATAATACATTACTTAACACCCATAATGTACTGAAGGTTGCATAACTATTTAGCATTTGAAATACTGTATTTTTGACTTAGGAGCGATAAATTGAATAGTAATGTATATTCAATTCTGTTTTAAAATAACATAGATGTATAATACAACTAGCAACCAAATAATGTGAAGGAGAGTGAGTACTGTGGACCTGGGGCTTGAATCGGATAGGATAGGATCACATCTGGGGCCACAGCTCCCCTGAAAAAGAGATCTCGGTGGGACTTTCCATCCCGGGTACACAAATGGTCAAATGAAGAGAAGAAAAAAAGATGTGTAATAAAAATGAATGGCTATATTTCATTAAAAGTGCTTAAAAGTGGACGAAGGCTTAAAGGTGCACAATGCAACTTTAGTATTATTATTATTTTTTATATTCATACGTATTAAACCTTTCAGTGCCTTTACTTACCTGTAGGACACTCCTGGATCAATTGCTGTGTAGGTTTTCACTGCTGATTGAGCCGTATCTATGGTTACACATACATTTCATTCCGAAAAGCTACTAGAAACCCTAAAAAACCTGAAATAAAAGTGGCCACCGGGATAAAGGGGAAGGCGCCAAGCCAACAACCCATACATAAACTGGGTCACCGAAAGGTCAAATATGCACTTTTTTTTTAACATAAAAAGTTGCACAGTGCACCTTTAAGTAACTTACAATGAAGTGATCATAAGGTTTGTGTTTCATGTGTTCTAAATAGTAAAAAAAAGAAACGCTTGGGGGTTGAAAATAGGTCGTTCTAGATTCTTAACAGTGTAATATAAATATGAAGGATGCTGTTAGGAACTGCTCCTTGCCCTCCACAGAAGCGTTCCCTTGAGAATAGTCACATGGCGAGTAGACAGAAGTACAGACACACACATTTAGCCTTGAACGTCCCGTATCGTGCACACAAGGCTGCGGCAAGAAATCATGAGACAACAAGGGCCAAGATAGCATGCATGAGAAACTGAGGTGGCGCCAGCGAGAGGGCGATTCATAAAAAAAGGCAACATGTCACTATGTACCTGCTAACTGGCAAGTGCCATCTTTGTTAGTGATCGTACGAGCTTTTAATAGTATTGTAAAACTGAGTCAGTGCAGTAGATTTTATTTGGTCAAGAAGAAATTTACTAATCTGAAATTGAGGGATTTAAAATTATGTCCTAATCTTTTTGTTAATAATAAATGTAAATGTTCAGTGGGGCACATACATTTGGACATGAGCCAGTGTGACCAGATTATGGCACTGTCCTCAGCCAACGGTGTGGGAGAATGTATGGCAATGATGTATGCACATTGCACACAGACTGTAAGAGTCATGTTCATAAGGGAAAAGTAGGTCAGAATATACCCATATCTAACCTAATTCACTTTATACAGGCTTCAGTGCACATGCAGGATAGATTAAAGGGATAGATTAAAGGAATAGGCCACCGTTTTTACATACTGAGATCTGTTCTTACCTGAGCTTAGATGAGTTGCACACCTGTCTGGTCTTTGGGCGTGAACTCAACATTTGTCACGCAAATGTTATTAATATTTAGCCTCTCCCAGCAAAGGAGCTCCAAACTGGGGTGAAGTTAGAAGCTACCAAGCTATTCCACATTTCACCCTATTTAAATGCAGTTACGTGAAACGTTACAAGATCCAAGTCTAGTTACACAAAATCAAACATGTCGATTTTCTAAGTGGGTAAAAAGGGGCACTATATTGTGAGGCGTAATACCACCTGGAGTAATATCGTCGAAGTACTCCAGGTGTTATTACGCCTCACAACATAGTGCCCCTTTTGATCCTCTTAGATGAAAAGGGGCACTACATTGCCCCTTTTACAATATTACCTGCAGTAATATTGTACTTCGATGATGTTACTCCAGGTGTTATTACGCCTGTAGTGCCCCTTTTTATCCGCTTAGAAAATCGCCATGTTTAATTTTGTGTAGCTATACTTTGTTACGTTTCACGTAACTGTATTTAAATAGGGAAAATGTGGAACAGCTTGGTGGCTTCTAACTTCCCCCCAGTTTGGAGCTATACCTTTGCTGGGAGAGGCTAAATGTTAACAACATTTACGTGACTGAGCACACAGACAGGTACACATCAACTTGTTTAGGCTAAGGTAAGAACATATCTCAGTATGTAAAAATGGTGGCCTATTCCTTTAAAAGTAGACTTATTATACATAATTGAGAATTAAGAAACTATTGAAGAAAGTATTGAATAACTGGGCAGGTCAGGGTTTCAAACTGGCCAGGAGAGCTCTCTGCAGGTGGTAAATCAAACTTTCACTTTCATGTTAGCAAATCTTTGGCGCCTTTGAGCACAGAGCGGGAATGGTGATGGATGATGGGCCTTAATGTGGAAGACTGCTTTGTGTTCCTCTGACGCGATAAAATCCGGGAAATACAGATCGGAGTGCTTCGGCGAAAGACACAAAATACTACTCTGATTTTGATAAGCGAACACCAAAATAACATGGTTAAAGCATCAAAAGGTGAATGTACATGTTATGTCTCCTTTAGATCACACTTCTAGGAAAGTTGCCGTACTTGTGTCATTGTTAAAAAAGCACTCCCTTGTTATCTTTCGGTGTGTTCGTTCTGCTCGGTGTGTGGCCAACTTTGAAGGTCAGAGGAGAACAACTGCATACCACAGACAAAAGTTACAACTAGGAACTCGGGGGGGGTGCCAAGTTTAACAAAACACCAAACTTTAAAGCTACCGGGTAACAAGTTTGAGTGAACTCCAAAACAAAGTCTGAAGCAGCTTTTAGCATTGAGGCCAGTAGGCATTCTTACCCAGCATGCGAACTTGTATGGCATTCTGCTCCGTCGGTTTCAGCGTGACTGCACCACACCCCTGTGACACAAAGAAGAGGGTAGGATTAATATTACCACATCCAAAAATACACTGCTGTATCAAGAGAGCATCGCTGGTGTTCGAGAGGAAAGAGAAACCATGCTAAAAGTCACTGTGGCCCTGTGGACAACTTCACGTGCACTCATCCCTTTGACAGTGAAGTGACATCGCAATGCTTTTTATAGCTTTCCTAAAACAACATAGTACAGCAATGAGTAATAAGTGCAAAAAATAGAATCACAGGTCCAGAAACAGGTGCAGAAAGTTGTATTTCAGTTAATTGGTAGAAATATTGAATCTTGTGATGTAAAAAAAAAAAAAAAAGATAAATGTGTTGTACCAGAGATCTCCTCACCACTCGCTCAGAAGAAGTGGGTCAATAACAACAGCATAAAGCCTAAAGTATCCAAGATTTTCACATTAGTCACAAGCTAGCAGCACATGGCTTGTCCTTCTGGCACTCCAGAGGTCTTGGGCATCCGGCTCAGCCCTTATTTAAATAAACATAATACACACTTTCTGCACTAATATGGCAACACAAACTCACTGTGCTTTTTGTAAAGCGTTTCTTTTCTGCACTGGGCTGGCATTTTTGCAGTCCTTATTTGGAATGGCACTTTGGGTGGCACTTAAATGTGCAAGGGTGGCACCAATGCTGGCCAAAATCATTGAAGACAAATTAAAAATTACATACCCCGTCTAGTCCCTGATGTACTTGGTACTTTAAAATTACTTTAAAATTTGGTTCAGGACAGTTCAGTAACACATTGATAACATTGTTCTAGAAATATTGTAAAGAAGCTAAGGGGATAATTTTCGGAGCATGTGCGTATATGCAAAATGAGTAGCAGGTGCACTGAAGTGTTTATACAAACTTACTGCATCTAACTGGTCTTATTGTGATTCCATAACTTTCAAGATTCACCTGAAAATCCCTGGCTCAGGGCAGTGTTCGGAGAGACTCGTCTCTTAACTTCTCTATTAAGGTCAACTATTTATAATGGTCTGTAATGGCCTAAAATGGCACAGCATTAGTGCAACCAGTGGGTTGCAGATAAAATGAGGTGATTGGGTGCATGGCAGTCGTGGACAGAACCTAATTGTTATGCGATCAAACCACTAAATCGATCCACATTTACCCTGGGAGGAGGTGGCCATAAACTTTGAAGCACTGAATTGTGTTCTTTGTTTACACAGGGGAAGGAAGCGGGTGGATGACAGAAAGTAACGGTGCAGCAGCATGTCTTTGGGCCTACACTAGAGGTGTGTATGAGATGCTCTAAATCAAGGCTTGCCAAAGACTGTACTTTTTGTGGGTTTGCATGTTGTTGTCACTGAAGTTGCATTTCCTGCTCAGAATTTTGAGTTATTGATTTCATCTTATTTGGATGGTTAACACATGGCACATTGTTCAGACAAGGCAAGTATTTAATTTGTAAATTCAAGTAAATCTGGCCAACTAAAAAAAGTCTACGCCAATAACGTACAAGTATGTTTTTAAAGTTTGCACTAAACTTAACTTTACTGTCTCTGATCAAATCTAATGGGATATTCAGAGGGCATGGGACCTTTTCACATGATTTTTGGTGGAGGAACGATTACCATGCTACAGCATTCTCCACTGTCCTGCAGTGTGAAATGCATGACAATATGATACTGAAATGTTCTCCCACTCTTTTTGCACCACACACACGACACGCGCACCGCGAAGCCTCCGCCACAGTGATGCAGGTCACTGCCGTAAAGCTGTCAATACACTGCAATGACAGCCGAGGCATATTACTGCAGCACATTTGGACCAACACTCATATCATCGTACAGCAAATCTCGCCGTGGCTATGATTTTAGAGGCAACCTACGGCCTAGCTTTTAACTATGGGAAAGTATGTTTAAGGTGGTCAGTGGCGATATTAGTTGTTTATTCAAAAACAAGCTCTAATAAACAACATGATGTATAAGACAGGGGCAGAAGAGAGATGACGGAGTACATACCTCGACAATTAAACAGGACATTTAACCATCGTGGCTGCCCATGATAAAAACAAGTGAATGTGTCCGAATCAGGCTGTTCACGAGGTGTCCGCTGCAGTGAGGCAACAAGGTGACGATGCCATATTTGACAGCTGAGTAGCCCTATCTGTGCCGTCCCCTTTGCCAATCTGTTGTAGTGGGTCGCTAATCGTAGTAGTAGTACAAAAGCTTGATGAACTTGGCGCTGGTTTTCCCCGCGGTGCCGTGAGAGTGTGCGCTCTGTGCGCCGCAGAGTGAGCATAGGGGAGGGGCTGGTTGTAGCGCTGATGAGGCGGGACTAGAGGGGAGCGGACCAATCACCGTGCCGTACTCGCAATGTTTTTATCCTTTGGGGAAGTCGGGTGAAATTATGAGATTTTAAATTAGATTAGAACATGATAGATTCATAATTTACTTGAAATGGGGGCAATTAGTCTCGTTTTTCTATCCTTTAGAGCAATTTGCGCCACTTAAATGTATTCATTGTTTTTGTGTTTTTGTAAATGTATGTCAGTGTTACACTATCACAGTGGAGGGCATGGTGAATACAAGAGTATAATCATGTTTTAGTATTAATTGGTGCATCTAGTGCAACTCAGACCATTACCAAATCTTACAAGCTATCGCATTGCAAAATGTCCCATAACAGATGGCAAAGAGAAATTATTTTCCTGCATGTTCACAGCAGACATAAAAAAAAAAGTTTGGTTTGGAATTTAAATATAGTGCATACACGCTGTACAAAAGCCTCAATATTTGATGCTTTATGCCACTTATTTCTGTAAAATTAACCATTCTTAACCTCACAAGGTTTGTGCCACTGTTGTGCAGTGTATTTCAAACTGTCCAAGTTATACATTACACTCCTGTCAGTCGAGTATGTTGTAAACATCTGTGCTGTTTAATCAAGGAAAATGACCACAGCAGTTACAAAGAGAAAGTGAAAACAAGTCTTCAGAAATGTTACAGAATGTACATCTCTGGATGAATGCATGATCTCATCCCCGACTTAACTGAAATGCATAGCACAGTATGAATGTAAATCATATAAAAATAACATTACCCATAAATCTCTCAGCTCATACCTCAACAAAACATATAGCTCTTGACAAAAGATAAATTTACATACATACAAACAAACATATGTGTCGAACAAGCAAAAATGTCAACTTTTGCCCAAAATAGTAGTCAGTATCTGAAGGAAGCCATTATGAACATCATCTAAAGATGGTGGCAAATCTGCAAGGATTTTTTGTGGATTACTGTTAAAATAAATTACATGTAACGACGGCCTTGGCTTCTTCGGATGTGAATAGGAACCTATAGGAAGAGTTACCAAGTTAGTAATAATGAAAATGCAATACTATACTGTTTACAATGGGAAAAGGGCTACAAACCTTGGGTGTCTCTGGGCTGCTAAAAGGTGAGAGTTCCCGTGAATTTTCTTTGTCTGATGAATTATTATGGTAATGCTGGGCAAATTTCTTCTTTAATGCCTCAGCTATGAGAGCTGCAGGGTCACTGTGCAATGATGAAGCCCCTTTGCTGCGTCTCTTCCTGACAGGACTTCCCCCCGGTGATCTACAGAAGATATTTCATAAACATTGGAATAATATACTGCTAGCATACTAAACTGTTCTTTGAGAAGTAAGCAAGTCACTAATTTCATTTCCACATACATTATTGATACAATATTATAGCCATTTATTGCTGTTGGTTTAGTGAAAAAGGGTCATTAAATACCGTAGCTTACCTCTGCACTGACCGCAGTTTAACTTGATTTAAGTCTTTGAGGACATCCAGCATGGACGGCAGTCCTTTTGCCTCTGACACTGCTCCGTCCTGAGGTTTCTGTTGATTCTTGTCAGTGTTTTGTTTGCGAGATTTTATGAGCTCTGACACTGACTGGACTGGAGCAGTGGTGCTGAGACAGGGGGGTGGAGGGGGAGGTGGGGGCAGGGGAGGACGGAGAGGTGTGGACGTCATTGGTGCACCTACAAGAGCTTTTTTTTTAGTAATATTTCACATACATATTGTTGCAATAATCCCTATCCATTATTGTACCTGGAGGAGCAGCAACAATCATGGCAATTTGAGAGCGAAGGTTAAGTAGCTCAGTTTCCAGCACTGAAATCTTCTTTAAGGCGTCTGAATCAGGAGTGGACTTCATAGAACTGAAGCCTCTTTGAGTTTGACTGGGTCGCTGGAGTCTTAAAACATTCCTATTTGCTGTAGCGCTCTTCTTGAGAGATAAATTATTTCTGAAATCATAAAAAAGCATTGACTAAGTATGTCATAGTTAATGGTACATTACTGTAATAATTATGAACAGAGAAGATTATACACCTGGTTTTTGTTGAGCTGTCCTCCACATCCTCAAAGACCCATAAAACATCAGCAAACGAGGGGACTGAAGGTGTTTCCACGGTGATGTCTCCATAACCATGAGGCTTGTGGGAGAGGAGAGGAATCTGTAAAGAATACAAAGCTTTAAATGATGCTGTCAAAGTTTACTAGATATTTTTAGCAGTGCCAAATACCTGAAAGTGGATACGTGGCGTTTGGGGCAGTGGAAGATTTGTCCCTATCATCCGCACAATACTTCGATACTGGCCACAAAGTTCACAGTCCCACACAGGAACCAACTGCATCAAAACGCAAAATAAACAGTTATTGAAACAAACAAAACAGTAAGTAGTGTCACACTGCAGCCTTTTGTAAATCAAGGGAGAAAGTTCTTTGGCTTACCATTTCTGGAGGAGCTCCAAAATACTCCAGGACCATGCGCAGTACATGCAAAACATCCTCTAACAAAGACATTAAAAGGTCTTGGTCAGCAGTCAGCTAGACTGCCAAGTTTCTGCTGACTAACTTGACGAGCCAGGGCCAGATGAAAACAAATCTGGGGAAAAAAACAACAGTGCAAAAGTAATTTATCACAAAGGCTACAATATACAATGAGGTTTGAGTTAAAACAGGGCAGAACGTGTGAGAAGTAAATAAAGCGAGAAATAAACAAATAGATAATACCAAAGTCAGATCCCGCAAAGTCAAAGCGCACCTTGTGGTGGAACCCCGAGAGAGATCTTATCCGACACATACGGTGATATAAACAGAAGAACATGCTGCTACAGTTTAGCTTGTGCTTGTCCTACACAGATCAATGACAATGTAGTAAAATGCCGCAGTGTGAAAAGCTGCACGTCTCATCAAAAGCTGGATGCCTCTCGCCAGGAAACAACAGAGAAAGATATGTCCGAACTTACCAACACTTTACTAGAATAGCCGAAGAATTGGGGTTGTCCACTTAATATCAAATAATCGATATCATATTACATTTAAAAACACGAAATGAGTAACGTTACACTATTCTCCATCCGCTCACAAAACGTGTTTCGGTAAGTTGTGAAGTCAAATAAAGCTGCATCGACACGATTGGCTAGAAAATGCAGAAGTAACGGCCGCAGCCAATCAGAGCGCCTGATACTGAGAGGCAGGAAACGGCTGCTCGACCAATGACGTCTGCAAAAACACACAGCACCAAATTTGTATTTCGGAGACGAGCAGCAGCCGAGGAGGTAAGAGTGGTTTTAACTTGTTTCAGCGACACTTAGACGCCCTCAATCTACGGACTTGTCCCAAGCATGTGTACGATTATTACAGAAAGGCAATAATAAACTGTTTATGTTTTGTTTTGTTACGTTATGTTTACTAAATGGTTACAACGTGTGCTAACTAGTTAGCTTTCCATTCGTTAGCCAGCGCTGTGTGTTAGTTAAGATTTGACCACAAGTGTATCGTGAAGTATATATTTTACGTTGGACATAATTTCTTATTAATTATCAGGTTTAACAAATTACGCAAAGATGATGGATGCACTATCGGTGGTCACTCAGCTCCGTGACCTCGCCTCAGAGCCTCAGAACCGCGAGGTCATCGTCCAGGACCAGGGCTGTCTCCCGGGGCTAGTGCTGTTTTTGGACCACCAAAGTCCCGAAGTGCTGTTTGCAACTCTGCAGGTGGATTCAGCAAACTCACTTGAACAAACAGAAAGGCTCCAGCAATACTCATCCAGTTAATAACCTGTTCTTCTCTTTTAAGACTTTGAGATACCTGGCCGAAATGCCTCCCAACATCCCCACTATGAAGAATGAGCTGGGTATGATGGTCAGTTTAGAAAACCTCCTGGCAAGGTCAGCCAAACATTGCTATTCTATTATAAAGGTAAAATTGGTGTATTACTGATTATTAATAAGCCACTGTTTTACAGAGATGGTTTGTCTGTTGACATGACATCCTTGGCTAAAGAGGTCTATGATATTCTCAGAACGCCTCTTAATCCCAGGCCAGTTGCACCTGAAAGAGCAGGGAGAAAGAAACCACAGTTTTTCATTAACTCTTCAAATAAGAAAGCCAAATCTGTAACCCTGCAGATCCAGGGACTGGACGGTTCTGTAAGTAAACACCGTGAAGCACTTCACCAGCCCAATGCAGAAAGCAGACTCATCCTAACTTAATGTTGTCATATGAATAAGGTACAGCGCAGTTTATGTGAAGAGGCTCTTCTGAAAGTCAAAGGAGTCATCAGCTTCACTTTCCAGATGGCCTCCAAGAGATGCACCGTTCGCTTTCGGGCTGATCTTTCTGCTGAGGTAAGTCTGGAAACAGAAGAGCCATCATAAGGTTTCTTATGGTTTACAACATTTTGTTCTAACATGATAGAGTCTGGCAACAGCCATTGCTGCTACAAATGTGCTGACAGCCCAGCAAGTGTTGAAAAATGAGGAGGGAGATGAGGTCAGTTGCACACATATATTTAACTATTAGGTGCTTTTGAAAATCTATAAATATTGTATTTTTCAGGTTTTGGTCCCCCTGCAAGTATCAGGAGCAGAAGTGCAACAGAACACTGCTCTCCCAGATTACCTTCCTGAGGAAGAGGACAGCCCGGAGAAGGATTTGAGCCGTGCAGTTTCTCGCACCACAGCCAAAGAAGACTCCAGTGGAAGCTGGCTCAATGCAGCAGCTGGTTTTCTTACCAAAACCTTCTATTGGTGAAGCAGTATTCCTACACAAGCTGAAATATGGACTGGACAATTCTGACTTTTAAAAAAACACTGGAAATATTGTACTACAAAGTATTTCAGTATTGAATGTAAATATTTTCTATTCTTTTCTTGCAGCCTTTTTTGAAATAATTTCCATTGTTTGTGTGTAAGATTGTGTGTGTGTACGACTATAAAAGTTTTCACAATATTGTTCTGTGCTCAGATTCAATACATGACCAATGTTTAGATAATTGACTCATAAAATTTATTTTGCATAAGTGCTTAAATACCACAATGTACAGCTGACATAATTGTACAGGGCAGAATCACCTTAAGAAATGGGCTTTATTATCAGCTTTAGCCAACATACATCATTGTACAGAATGTATACAATGCAACATTTACTCTTTAAGATCTCCATTACAGCATGCTTTTTACCAACTGTCGACATGTTATTGTAGTGGTCGTGTAGGTTTCATAAGTGCAAAGCAGTTGGAAAAGCATGATGGCTCAGCATTGAAAGGAATGATATGAAGAAAACATCACATTCACATTTGACCTGAAACCGTGTTCATGATCAGCTGCTTTATAATATAACAAGACCAGATTTTTACTGTCTTACATTCACATCAAATGGCTGTCATCTGATAACATTTTTAAAAGAGGAGAGTGCCGGCAGCTGATAGCACTGCCACAGTTCAAATGTTGTAAGGCAAATTAATATAATGGATTAGCAGCACTGATTCTTTCACTCATGAATTCTAATTTGGAGATAATTTAGAATAGAATCAAGAAACAAGCGGGTACAACACAATGGGTTTTGGTAGAATGGGGAAAAAAATCAAGACAATTTAATAATGGGTATGAGATTGCAACTTTTTACATCAATTAAAACTAAAAACAAATCTTTCATACCTCAGTTGTCTTGAAGTTGTTATTTAAATTAATCTTTCCATTTAACATAGTAATAATAAGCTATTATTAAACACTGTTGACACAGCAAAAAATATATCACAAGTTTCCTGTTTTAATACCATTTTTACTGCCATTATTCCTAGGAGCCAAATGATAACATTTCATTTTATTCAACATAATCAGGCCTTAAGACCCTGTTTGGTTTAAACCCCATATTTTTGACATCATCCACTAGACATCGGTCCCATTCACATCTGCACATAGCACTCATACTGCAGTCACCTTGAAGAGTGTCCCACACCCTTCTGGTGATTTCAGGGCTTGCAAATACCTGAAGCCCAAGTTCATCTATTTTGTCTAGAGTTTTGTTTATTTCTGAAGATGCTTTAAGGATCTTTGGAGACACCATCTTTAGGCAATGGCTGCCATGCACTTCTGGCATCAAGCAACAAAGTCAATCTCCAGAAGGACATGAAGGCCTTTTGTTTCAGTCAATAGCTTCACGTTTCTCTCTGACTCTCAGCTAAGACATGCATGCTGGATCCTCGAGAAGAAAGACTGTATCAGGCAACATCTGTAAATATCAACAAATAATGGGGTTACATTTTGATTCAGTGTGACAACTTAAATGTTTAGGTAGTGTTTATTGACCTGGGCCCTGCTGTACAGAGATATCTTCTACTGCAGTCAGAGGCTTGAGCAGGCCGTTCTCCCTAAGCACTGTCCCAGAAACGGCCTCTCCGTGCTGCTCCAGCACGGCCTCCTGTCCCTCTGGAGGGGACAGCCGAGATTCTTGTGGCAGTATAATTATCTCCTCAAATTCACCATTCTCCCTAATGGAAATACAGATACAGCAAACCATGTTCACTTTTAAAGAAAATATGTTGTTCAAGTTAAAAGTAAAGGACAACAACAACCACAGCACCTCTGGTCCGCTATGCTCAGGGCTGTAGAGATGGGTTTGGGGCTGCCATTACTGTGATGTGCTGGTAACACACTGGCTGTGGATACAGTTGGAGACGCAGGAGCCACTGATAAAACAAAGAGAAATATAACTAGTATTAGGAATGTTATTAATTTGACCTTTATTTAACAAGGAAAGTGAAACAGAGATGAGGAATCTCATTTCCAGCAGAGTCCTGGACCCCTATCATATTGTTACGTCAGCTCTTCATCATCAAGTAATGCAATTACTTAACAGATTTACCTGCTCCATCTCCATTCCTGTTTGGGAGGACTTTCTAGAAAAGAAAAAAAGGAAGAAACTATAACTAACATTCCAGGTACATACTTACTTGTTATGCTACCTCTGATTTTTACCTTGTCTGGTGTATCAGAACGCCTTGTTCTCTTCATAATTTCCTCTAAGCGCTGTTGAGAAAAAACGTCTGTTCACTATCAAAGTGCAAAGACTGGTTTAGTGTTTGTGAATAAATTCTATACCTTCTTCCTCTCCAGTCGTTCAGCTTCTTCCTTCTGAAAGCGTTCCTCCCGAAGTCGCTCAGCCTCCTCTCTCTGCCGAGACTCTTCCTCCTCTCTCTGATTCAAACAAACACAAACATATTATATTCATGCTGTATATAGGGAAAACAAACAGCATATTTCTACAAAGAACTGACTGACCTGTTTCTGTAGTCTCTCCGCCTCTTCCCTCTCCCTCTGGAGCCGCTCTTCCTCTTCCCTCCTCTCCTCTTCCTCCCTCCTTCTTCTCTCCTCTGCCTGGCGCTGCGCCTCCTCTTCTCTTCGGGCTCGCTCCTCTGCCTTGCGTCGGGCCATCTCTTCTTTGGCCAGTCTGTCAAACAAACAGCAATTAATGAAAACTCACGAGAAAAACCTGGAGATTTTACAGTCGTCGTCCTGTGGTCTTTCACGGACCTGGCCTGCTCCTCCTGCTGCTTGCGCTCCTCTTCGTCTCTCTCCCTCTGTTCTCGGGCCTGACGCCGGTTCTCCGACAGGATGCGACTAGCCTCTTCTGGGTCAGTGGTGCCAGCGGTTGTCCTCTGAGGTGGAGGACTGCTTACACTTTCTACTGGATCAGAGCAAAACACAATGAAACACGGTGTGGGAAATTGATGATTTTTAGCTAATGTTATATGTTATGATGCTATTGAATGTTTTTATGAGTTTAATCTATGTGCTTTAAGTTTAAGTTGAAACCAATCTTTTCACACGCACATTGCTGTAACAATACCCCATTTCTTGCTCTAGGATTCTTTTGCTCAAACCTGTGGAGACGTTCAGTGCCCTCACCGGAGATGTGAAAAATAACTCCAAATAAGGCAACAGGAAGACACTTCTAGTGGAAAACTACTGAGAGAAAGGCTTGATGACCTTGGCCCAAGCTCCACTCATCTCCTATCTCTTCGTGAATGTCACATTTTTCCTGATATATATTTGTAAGAGCGCAGTTAGACAGTGCCGTTTCTGGGGACTGCCCGGTTCGAGCACCGTGTATATTTTAGGGACTTTAGCATTCAGATAACCTGTGATTAGAAATTGTAATTGTTATAGGGAATAAATCTTCTGAATTCTGGTGGTTTCTCCTCGGACCTTAACTGTTTAACTGTGTTTAAATTAAAATTAGAGTTTTAATATTTCCTGTGAAATTGCCCACAATGGTGACCCAGTAGTTATCACACAAAGTACCAATTATTATATTACATCAAGATAAAAGTACAGTATTACCTGAAGAATGAATATTACACCAATACTAACCATTTGGTGTTGGTTCTTCAGAAGGCTCTGAGCTGGCCTTGTTTTGCCCTAGCGGTTGAGGTCTGGGCTGTGATGGACTAAGCGCCTCCTGCTCTGGCTCCTCCTCCCGGGCTCTGACCTGGGACTGACCCTCCGGGCTGACTTTGAGTGGACGTAGGTTTCCAGCGTCTTCTGCTCCTGGAGATTTTAGCTGCTTTGGTGTCGGGGGTCGCCCTGGTGACTTTTGTGGAGGCCTAAAATACAACAACAAAAAGTAAATGATATTCTACCAACTGGCCACTCTTGTACTGTACTGAAGATTCATTTAAAGATGCATGTTGTTCCCCCACCTGACAGGAGATGGTGCTGTGGCTTTACTATTCTTTTTTGCCGGAGTGGACGAGTATTTTTTGGGAGGTAGAGAGAGAACAGGTGTCAGAGGGAGTGACAGGTTTGTCCAGGACTTTCGAACGCCATCTCGGTCCTTTCGCTGTTTGAAAAGAGAATAATAAATAAAACGGTATGGCCTGAATTTTTAATTAGTTTTGGTTTATTATATAATATAATAGTAATATCCCGTGTGTTATGGCCAACTTAGAGCAGCACGTACAGTATAACATCGAGGTGATAAAGTGAAGCATAGTGCCCTACTGACAGCAGCATGTTGGCCAGTAATGAGATTAGACTCAGACTTGACCAGGCTCTAAGCAGCAGACTGACCACAAACACAGAACAGACCAAGATAACGCCAAAACTAAGGGCAACCTTCTAATGCCATTAACCATGTGTATACAGGACAAATTAACCCCGTATGAATTATACACATAGATAATCTGCTTGATAATTCAATTCAATACACATAACACATCTACTACTATGATTTCTACTGTACCTGTGATTGTGTGGTTCCCGTGGTTTTCCTCCGGGAAGCAGACGAGGTGGCGCTGTCCCGGCTCAGGCTCCTGTCGTGGCTGCGGCAGTGAGGCAGGGGTTGGGCTTGGATGGACTTGAATGACACTGCGCCCATGGGGTGACAGGACACTGAGCGGGGACACACAGGCATGGCTACAGTCATGTAGGATGGGGGTGTGGGACAAGCAATGTGGACAGTGATATGGTGAGCAAGTCGAAAGGGGAGGAATAGGGGATAGAGAATAGGGGTCATATGATGGAGGCAGCAGTGACAAAGGTGGATTGGAAAAGAATAAAAGGCAGAGAAAGAAAATTTAGCGGTTGTTGAGCATTGGCTACTGTTAGACCGCAAGTTAAGAGCAGAGCAAACAAGATGTAGTCAATGGATTCTCCACAAGACAGTGTTATGTGTCAAAGTCATACCATACAAAATACATACGATACAAATAAGAAGCAAATAGTGCATTGATATTAAAGGCACACGTTACAAAACAGTCTATGGTTAAAAAGAATCTCTTAGGCTCACACAGGATGTTAGGGCTGTACGATGTGGCAAATAAATGTAACACAATTTTTTGATTTTTTTCCTCATATTGATCTATTTCGATTAGATTGTATTCTTTCATGATAAAATGAATACATTGTAGCTGATTCATGAACTTAGACATATCTTTTGTACAAACCTAAGCTCAAACAGTAACAAAAGCTTCCCTCCAGTTTCATTTAACACACAAAAATCTTCCATTGTCTTATCCAAACTCCAAAACTAGAATCTGTTTCTCCAAAGCAATGGCTGCAAACCTCTCAATTATAAAGTCCCATAACAAGTATTGAGATTGACGAACGTAGAGATTGCGATTTCAATTAGATTTTGGTAAATTGTACAGTCCTACAGGATCTAGACTATTTGTTATATTGGTAACAATAATGCAAATTCACCTACCTAAATATGCCAATGTAGTTTACTTACATTGTGGCATGTATATAATGAAAATGGGAAAAAATCTCTTGCCAGCTTAGTGAAAAGTATACAAGTAGCTACAGTATGCATACAAAAGCTTTAAGTGCCTGATACTTCTTGGAAAAGGGACATTTTTCAGTAATACCTTAAGTCAGTCTCAATCTGATTATGAACCCCAACACTTACTGTCACCAACAGCGAACAGCGGTAGGTCTATGGACTACATAAACAGCCCATTATACAGTATCTTACAGTAAATTACCTGCCGCCTGCTCTCCGGACAGGCTCATGGCACTGCGGCTTCGGGCCAGGTATGAATGTGTGGGCTGCTGCAGCCGGTTCACCATGCTACTTTCCCATGGGGTCAAAGGAAGACGGCGCATGCCTAAAAGCACAGACACAACATTGATGGTTAATTCAGTTTAACCTTGAGCAGTTCTTCCAGCAATTCCTAGAACTCATGCACCAAAAGTTTCAAAAGTCCCATGCACAAATGCTGTTGAGGTTTTGAGCCATCACAATCACTGGATCAACAATTGCATGCAAATTCTACCCCGATTAGCGATCAGGGTATATATCGCAGTACAACCTATAATGTAAGGTAGAATGGATGCAAATCAAACGGATGCATTATGATTGGTTATTGGATATGGCCAGCTCATGCAGCATTGCTCGCTTCGGGGCAGAGTGTTGCGTTACAAGCACTAAGCAAAAATACAAACACTCTAGGCTGGAAACTGTAACTAAATCAGGTTCTGCTCTGCATTCAGACCATCATGACACTGCTGACAATCCACTTTGTCCAAGAACAGTAGTACTTGTACAGTTATGTATGATATCTCCAATTATATCATGTAGGGTGATTCTGATGGACGGACGTGGCAGTCCCCACACAAACAAAGAGATTATCCCCCTCAGGATTAGAGAAAGGGGTCACGCTACAGGGGGAGATCTTGATCCTTCTCATGAAATACTAGAGTGAACACATGATATTGTAACAGGGAGGTGAATTCAAGTAAGGAGAATCAGCAACTTGTATGACACAGCCAGTAGCAGTATGCAGCCATTCCCAGCTCATTTTGCTTAGGAGCACAGGTAGAGCATGTTTTGCGCAATCTCTTCCCCCTTCCCAATTGAAGACCTTTACTTTTGTGCTGTGGGACCCTTCTTTGGCTGAGGCGCAGTTTGGACTGAGATTTGCTAATGACAGGGGTGGAGGTGGTTCTCATCTGTAAACCTGTCAAAGGATACGCAAGCTCACTGTTAAATGAATTGGACTTGTTGTACACTGTGGCGTTTACTCTCGTCCAATGCACACTTTTCAAGAACAAAATCGAACCAGAAACACACAAACACACACCACAGTAGCAACACACAAATGCAAAGAAAGTCTTCGAGAGAGACTTTCCCCATTACCTCTGTCGGGCGAGTGCAGGAGTGTGGCGGAGGACGAGGAGAGGCGCTTTGAAATCACTGGGTCGGTGTGTTTGGATAAATTCATAGTCGACACTGATCTTCTGTCAGTATCTACAAAAGCAACAGATTATTTAGTGTCATTTAAAAAATATCAATAATATCAATTGTGGGACAAAAAATATTAATTGTTCTTTTTAGGATTTATTTAATATTCAACATTAGTGTTCCTGGAAGTCTTAAAGAAGGATCCTTCATACAAGTTTTCCTGAGGTCCAAAAAATGCATTATCACACGATTGAAAAGATGGGGAATAGCTTACAAGAACATTACTATGCATAGACTTTGTAGAGGCAATTTTCTGACCCCATCCCACTTGAAGACTTCCAAGGATACAATGCAAACAGAGGTACACACTAAAGGATACTGTATGATGCTTTGACAGAGTCTCTCATTACTTGCATTGGACACATTATATTGTTAAAAATCTAGTATTATAGGATTAATTACACTTTAAACACTAGCCTTTCTTAAAGGGAGAATGTTGTGTTAGTACGCTAATAAACTACAAACACAACTAAAATGTTTCTGCTAAAGTGTCTGAATGAACTTCTAAGGAGGTAGGGCTGCACAATTTTGGAAAAATATCTATCATGAAATTTCCAGCCTGTATTATGAAAAATACGGGTTTGTTTCCCTGTGAACTTTTAAAAACATGTCCCGGAGCATTAACCTTTGAGAGCAGACTGAAATATGAAGTGCTGGTGTGGTGCACATTCATCTTCATCATAATTGTTGTCTTTGAGTATCACAGAAATGCTAGAAAAGTGACCTGCGACTTCATGAAATTGACAAGAATGCTTTATAATTAAAAGCACTGTATTTTTCCATAATTACCTGAGCTTGCAATATACAGCTAGAAAACAAATCAAGTATAGAGCCTTTAACCATTACATTTTTCTGAATTTAGTTACTCATAGGCACAATGCACCTTTCTCAGGTACGACTGTTGTATAGCCGATAGTATACACAGACATATCTACAAAAAAGTTCATTATCGTACTGTTCCTGTCCAATAAACTAATAAAGAAATAATCTAAATAAATATAACAAGATGGACATTGTAGATTTTGTTGTTTGCAAAGGATATTTTACTCGGGTTAATGGTGCAGCCCTATAAGAAGAAATTTTTTTCTACTCTAAATCATGAACATACACAAGCCATGCCAAAGACCCTGGTTTCCTACGACCAGATACAGAGCTAGAGCCAGCATGCTAACGCTGGCTGGCTAACTTTGACTATCATATTCACATTTAGAGGTCATCCCATATCTGTGGAGGCTGTAAGCACCATGCATGTGCTCCAGCCCTGCAAGGTCGAGTGGACAGAGAAAAGCTGACTCGACAAAACCTGCACCAGGGAGAGAAGGGTTAACAGAGGGAGAGAGAGAGAGAGAGAGAGAGAGAAAGAGGGAAAGGGTGTGAGTCAGCAGAATCAACAGAGGCCAGTGATACGAAAAAAGTTCAAATATAATCTAAACAATGCTGACACGCACAGACAGGTACATATTTGCTCAAGAGCTCCTAGACATCAAGGATTAGAAGCAGAGCATTCAGCTGCTGCAAAAGGGAGATGTACCAGGTGCTGTGCTGCTGGGTGTGTTTGTGGCAAGGGCCCCTCCCCACGACCAGCGGTTAGCCTTTGGTCTGGCTCTTTGGCTCCTATCCATAGTCCGTCGTATGACCGCTTCATGACGAGCCTAAGGAGGGAATAACAATGCATTTACTGTAGGTTCAGGAAGTGTTCCATTTTATTATGGAGGAGCCAGATTTTTCCATTCAGAGACATTACAACTAAGAGATTACACAGACATCAGAGACAAAATGCATCAAAGTCCACAACTAATCTATAGTATTTACACAAAATAAGCAGCAGTTAAGCTCAAGTCACTTGCTGTAATTTCTAACTCTAAATGAGCAACGCTGGAGCCATTCTCCAGTCTGGGGCAAACATTATTCTGGTCCACTGAGGTTCAACCAACAGAAAAATTCCTGGAATGTGTTTCAACACTTCACTTCATTAACAATTACAGTTCTTACCGAAAAGTAAGTCAACTACCAAAAAAAACCTATGCCTTTATTTGGCTTGACTGACTTTGGCTCAGACAAGATGAGAACTACGTTACAAGAACAATATTCCCACCAAGTGAGCATATGCACCATGAGCCAGAACAAAGGATACATCTGTATATGTCTAGGGTTGGGTACTTTTCCATTTTTTGTGGTACAGTACTTCGGTTTAATATCTGTAACGGAGTAAGACTTTGTCTGTACCGATGCTTCATTATCTATTATCTTCTAGAACAATAAAACTTAATGATGTGTTTTATTTAAAAGTATATATAAAAAATCTTTTTCATTTATTTGGTAACAGTATTGGAGGTGGAAACAAGTCCTTGTTCAGCAAGTCAAAGTCAAGTCTAGATTCAGTGGTTCACAAGTCAAGTCCAAGTCCTATGCTTTGAATTTCTGGTCTTTTCATGTGATTTTTTTCTTTTGACAGTGTTGGTGATGCTACAGTTTGGTTCGTGCAGGTAGCATGTTCTTTTTCATTTCAATGAAAGTTGAAGAAATGTTTCATATAATGAAATTTATTTATGAGGAGAAGCTTCAAACCTTCTCATCACAGTCCTTCGAGACCAGAGACAAGTCCAAGTCAAGTCTTCAAACTAGTGGCTCAAGTCAGAGGGTAAATGCAGGTGCCTTTCAGTGCTTTGTAGCCCTACAGGCTTATACATGTCATGTTCATGTTTCAGTGTGGACCTTGTCTTCCTCTATCTTCTGTCGTCGTTTCTCCTCCACAGCGGCACGCCTCTTATCCTCCCTCAGTCTCTGCTCCTCCAGCTTCTTCTTCTTTTCCTCTTGGTGCCGCTCGTAGTGCTGCCGGGACCGCTCCTCCCGTGCCTGCCATGAGGCCTCCTTCATTGCTGGGACAAGCAGACAGTCACGAGTCACGTGTAGCAGTGGACACATGCGCTCACACACTGGATTTATACATAATCATAAGCACAAACACACTGGGCACATGCGGCTTATAACGGGACAGTCAGCCCAGACCATGTGACTCGGCTTAACGCAAAACAAAAGTCCTCTGATGATGAATTGTTATATTCAACCATCAAAAATGACAATGGTTATGGTCAGGCCTTAACTTTTATTGATAACAGGCAGTTCCACACAATATGTCCTCAAGCTGATAGTAGATTTATAGACTAAACCATTTTTCAAACAGTCACACACAGCCTTCCTAAACCCTGTCCCGTGTCCCGAATCGTTACATAACAGTGCCATGGCAACCGCAGCGCCAGGCTCAAGCTTGACTTTTCTGCAACTGAAGCAACAGGCACTTCACATCAGAGCCATCGGACAATAACGTGTAAGCGCGATGAACACAAATACTGCAAAAGTACTCACCATTGTGCTTCTCGCGCTCCTCTCTGCGCTCGCGGGCCAGCCTTAGCCTCTCATCGATCTTATTGAAGAGCAGGGAGTCTGAAGCACAGGTAGATCGTCAGGAGAAAGCAGATTTTAAGAAACCTTGAAATGGGTGGAAAGGTTGTACCTGTTTTGGTGGCAGCGTTATTACACGGGCTGTTGCTGGTGGTTACGGTGGGGGTCGGGGTCGGGGTGGGCGTCAGGGTGGGACTGTAGGTTTGTCCGGAGCCAGAGGAACCGGGCCGGTGCACTGAAAACGCTCCATCATCCTCCGATTTGAAATGACTGTAGGAGGCTGGAGGAAACAGAAGCAAAACAGTTACTACTATGTGGGGATTGCATTCATTTCTTCATGTATTTTATGACACAAAGCAGTTTAGGTTTTTATTACATGAAGCTTTTCAACTTTATTGTACTGAGTTTTCACTGTTTGGAACTGTTAAATTGGGATAACTGCTAGTGGTTTGATAAAACATTAACCCATGGTAACATTTCCTTTTGTAATAACTCTTTGTGTAAATTGACCAGGGAGCATTTTTTTTTGAATGAAAGAGATTTTCCTCATGAAAGCGGTAAGTTCTTTTCAGAAGAGCAACAGCTGCTACAAGTTCAAAGTGTATGTTTCTGAGAATGTGAGGACTCAACCAGGGCTAAATTAGATTACAATACAGAGAATAGAACAAATTCATGAATAATAGATGTTATATGGACCTACTTACATCTTGAGAGAAAGATTTTACAGGTATTGGCGAGTACCGAAACTATCACCAAGAACCCATGGACGGTAGCATTGCTTTTTTTTTGTGATCCATTTTTTATTGATTTTTCATTAAACATGTATGGATGAGAGTCCACGTATCAAATTCAGCATGATGTACACAATGTAAACAGAATGGTACAGCACAGGTACATACTGTAAACTCAAAGGCGTCTCCCCACCCCAACCATTGGGACCCAGACCCCATGATATCTTCATAACAAAGTTCAGGATTGACATTAGGTGGTTATTCGTACGATCATACAACCAACTTCTTTACCCTGCATTGAGTGAACCAGGATAAACGGATGCAGAGATAAAACAGTAAAATTACACTGGTGACATCAAGGATATTTATATTCAATTAAACATCGCAGGATTTACAGCAGTAAATACTTTGTCCCAGTAAAGTATATTGATGGTATCACGGTTGACTGCATCGTGGCTAATGCAGCTTAAATACTGACTACGGAGGGTGTGCATGATCTAAAAACTCTAATCCTAATAAACAGAGATAGAAAAGGTTTAGCGTCTTCTTGTTATTCACAGCCTGTGGTATCAGACTGTATCGATACCAGGATCAGACTGGAAAAAGAACAACACTGCTTGTGATTGTGTACATTTGTGGTGTGGCTTATTTGGAGGGGGGGGGGCTTCTGGAACCAGGCCGACTCCAGGAAACACCTCTCTCTGCTGCAGTAGCGTCTGACTGGGGCTATGATGATGTAAAATTATATCAGACCCACAATGCCCTCTGTTCACTCTATTGCTCCCCAGTGCGGAGCAGTCTCCACAGCTCAGAAAAAGCTATTGATTAATGGCACTATCAGGCCTAGCGTGACTCAGCACTCAAGTCCATCATATAGAGCTGAACCTCGAAGAGCCGAGGCCTCGCTCGAGTGCACATAGGTTCAGTATTTTGTTGCTAAATGTCTCTCATTAGCTGCAATTCTGTCAGGATCATGTGAGTTCAGCCTGGATATAATAATGTTGACACAAGGAGAGAGCAAAGCTTATGTATCTAGTGTCTAATATGATATAATATTTACTTGGACGTGATGTCATAGCTCCATGCACAGACCAGTTGAACCAATGGGATGTTCACAAGCATAAGAACTACACGGCTAAGACTGCTCTTTTAAATGTCCATTACACAAAAAAAATACATTGAATGGATAAAGAATGTATTCCTTTCTTTCCGAACAAAAGTGAGAGGCACAATGAGCCGTGGACCAACAGTAACCTTGCAAAGTAGCAACGGCGATAATTAAAAGCGCAGTCACAGCTAAGCGAATTTACCAATGGATTGAGCCAGGGGGGGGAAAAAAAGCGCCATATAACCCGGTTTTTCAGCATGTGCAACTTGACTCTGAAGTAGATCCCGTGACATTTAGATTTTGCTACAATGCACCGTAAATAAGCCGGAGGTGACAGGGAGATGAGCTTCACCTCCTCAGTCCGTCAGCGTTAACTGGGCCAGTTCGCTGAAAAGAGCTGGGAATGCTCTGCTGCACACAAGATGAGACACTTTTCCACCCTCTGAGTCTGGCTCAGTGTGTGTGGACTGGTGAAAAACAGCAGCCTGCTCAGAGGGAGGGAAGCTAACTTGTATCGCAGAGCACACATCACTCACAATATTCACAATAGGTGCCAATGTCATCGCTTGACAGGGGTTCATATTTTGAGGAATACATCGTCAAATAGGAATTGTAGCGGAATAATATACTACCTTTAGAACGTTATTATGAGAAGTGTATCCGACCTATGCCAGTTATTAACAGCTCATTTTCTACCTTGACATTCACAGTAAGAAGCCTTTTCACTGTAGTCTCATCATATTTACTTTGGCACACTAGCAAATGAACAACAGCTCTTGACCTTCTCCAGACCAAAATGCATGCAACACAGCTCTCTGGCCTATGGATGATTTTTGTAAGGGCAAAAAAATCCCTCAAACTAGAATTGAAAGGCTGCATTGAAAAGTGATTATTGCTGAGACACTAAACAAACATGTTCTAAAGCATGTGATTCTTGTGTTGGTTTTGCAGATCCATCCTTCCATTCTCTTCCGCTTTATCCAGGGCCGGGTTGCGGAGAGTTTGAGCAGAGATGCCTAGACGTCCCTGCCAAGGGTGACTGAGCTCCTCACCCTATCTGCACCCTGCGAAGAAAACTCCTTTCGGTCACCTGTATCTGCGATCTTGTCCGTTCACTCATTACCCAGATCTCATGACCATAGTTTTGCAGATCACATAATTCAAAATCCTGCAACCCTACTTAGAAGGGAAGAAAACTTTACAGAGCACATTTACACTGACAATTGCAGCTGTTGGTCAGTGATTATGTGCATGTTCTACTCATGACTGAAAAGATGTTCAGCCGTTGTGTGGATTTAACACTTTACACACAATTGTGGTCAGCAAACTAAAGATGTTTACTTTGGTATAATAACCTTCCCTTTCACCTCCGGCAGGAGACTACGGTTCGTCCAGAACAATTTTAATTCCCTTCTGCCATCAGATTCATGCAAACTAAATAACTCAATTTCAGCCTCATACTACATACTACACACTAAATAACTAGTTGTCACCTGCATTTGCAATGTTGTATTTGCATTATGTAGTTCTTCATCTCACATCTGCTGCTTGTTGTTCATTGTAAATGTACCAACTCATGCTGATATTTGGTGTATCTATTTAGCAATTGTTTTTGTATTATTTAAATTACATGCCCTAATAGCTTTATCATTCATTACTAGTTTATGTTTCATGTTGCACCGAAGCAAATTCCTAGTTTATGAAAGCATTGTTCACTGATAATGGCAATAAAACCTATTATGATTCTGACCAGCTGTTTAACAACCTTGGCATTTGGATATTGTGCACATCCATATCCACCAGAGAGCACAATTTTATTAACTCATATGTATTTCCCTTGAGGCCACAAAGACAATCACAAAAACAGGTCAATGTCATCAATCTATTAAGCATAATTCCACCTCTCTACAACACCCCTTGGTTTTACCTTCATTTTTCTCCTTGGTTCCAGGAGCATCATCCCAGAATCGGACATAATACTTCTGGCTCATGTCCTGCTTTGACTCGTCAAATTGGAGGGCCAGAATCAACAAATCTACTTCCTGGTAACATCCTGTATGACCAAAGATAAGCTATAATCCAAAGTCCATGGTTCACAGATGGAAGAGCCAAAAGAAAGTGAAACGGGATTCAGGTTTGCCCAGTCCAGGATGCCAGGGAGGGGATCCGGTAAAGGGTCAAGCAGAGATGGGACAGAGCGGTGGGACGTGTCACTGTGGCGGTGCAAGACAGGTTGTAGCAGCTCTCTAAGCCCCAGCCTTTGTGCATGTGTGTATTTGTGTGTCAAAAACAGACATTGGGAGAGTGACTGTTTAATCTGCCCCTCCCATTCTTTGTTTTCTTATGAGTGTCTATGTGTTGATGCACCCCGCCCCCATCACTCCACATTCACTAGCTTTCAGATTAAATGGTCAGAGTTAGCGATTAATGCCGCATGGGACAAGCCGGTGGGCAGCCTCACAAACTGTGCACTCCAGCCTCCTCCATGATGAAGCCTGAGAGGATTAGCCATGGCTAATGCTAAGCTAAACGCTGGGCTAAAGTCAGCACAGAGGCAAAAAGGCAGGAGTGAAGTATTTGTTTTATAGTTTAAGGGCCAAACAACAGGTGCACAGAGCATCAATGCTAAGTGGGAAACAGCGCAGCATGGAGGGAGAGGAATACGACAATCCATAACAACAAATCATCCATCCATTTTTTTCCACTCTATCCGGGGCTGGGTCGCAGAGCCAACAGAGATGCCCAGACTTCCCTATCCACGCACACTTCCTCCAGGTGGGGTGTGTGGGTGTGTGTGTGTTAGACTTCTGTAGTTGCCAGAGCTCCTACGTGGCCCTTTATTTTTTTCTTGCCCTGATTTCATCTTTTCTATTATTCATACTTTGAGTATACTGACTATACTATACCATACCATCCAGCTTCTTCCACTTGTCCGTTGCCGGGTTCCGGGGGCAGCCATTCGACCTGCCCAAATCACATTACACCAGCCCCCTATGACTCCTACAATGGGTCCACAGAAGGACGGCCTGTTGGTCTCTCTTAAGGGGCTTCTGAACCGCTCTTTGGCTAACCCGTCAAATAGGACCTGTTTGCCATGGGAGACCCTACTAAGGGCATGAAGCCCCCAGCAACAGAGCTCCCAGGATCATTCAGGTGCTAAAAATCCTTCCACCACATTAGTTTTACCCAAAGGTGACAACGTGTGGGCAAGTGGTGAGCTTGGTAATGGAACAAGTCAGTTCATTCACCTGCTTCTGGATGCCTTAGGATGGATAGAGGAAGATGTGAGTAAGCAAGGCTGAAGCCATCACGATGCAGCAATAAAGTAGGAGCACTTCATTCTCTCATATGCGAAACAACTACATCATACGATGCACACCGTAGTACATTTTGTGTCAGTTTGGGCCATGTCTAGATGCAGCTGAGCCTGTGCAGTCCTGACTGACTGCTGTGCTTACTGAAGCATTCAGACATGTGTGAAGTGGACAGTACTTCTCTCTGCCCTTCCAACCTCATCAGCAGGATATTTCCCAAACTCGCCTCTGTGCTTCCTCATCAGACCTGTCTGCACCTCTGCAGAATGACAGCACAGGAAAGATCACGGGACACCTTCACGGCTCATGCAAACTGTAACATAACTTTGTGCAAACACAACCTTTGCTGATATTTACACTAAATCCGGTTTTCAGACCAAATGACCATTTAATGTTAAAGGCATTTTTGTCAATAACAATTCACATGTTTCAAACCATGTTGATACACAACAACAAGAGACAAACTTTTGGTTTATAAAAGTGCTTGGAGGCAGGTTATTTTCCTCTCAGTGGAGGAATCTCCTTTTAACCATCCTGCAGCCTTCATGTATTGTCATGTTCAAACCACATGCATATCCTTTCAGGATTATCCAGTGACTCACAGTTCACATCTACCTCTTTTCTGCCTGCGGCTGGCATCCTTGCGTCTCTGTCCCTCCTCTTCCTCGGTGATGGTGAACAGAGTTGGGATGGCCGAGCGGCTGCCTCCCTTCTTCCACTTGCGGCGCACACTGGCCCCTGTACCTCCTTCTGCTTTACGTCCCTTACTTTCAGGCATTGCTAACTCCTAACTTTGCCCTAGAAACATTGCCTGCTGACCCCTGGCCATCCCACCTGCAGCAGCACTACAGTGGGCGCTTGGGGCAATAGTCCAAACAGCAGTGGAGCGGTGACGGTCACCCCCTAAAGCATTTCAGTCACTTCAAGATCTGCAGAACATTCCAGCTGTCCTGAGTGAGCAAAAGCAAAATTTTGTTTTCAGAGTTATCCAAAAGAGATTTCCAACGTGAGCCGTTTACAGTAACATGTCCCCTGCGGCACCATGCTCCCTGTGGCAGCAGTGGCACGAACAGAGAGATGGGAGAGAAAGAGGATGCTGCGGTCTCACACCGGATGGACTGCAGTGCACTGGCTTACAAACACAGACTTAATCCACAAGACTGGCTCCACGGAGAGGGGCAGGATTTCCCTCAAGTCCTAAGTCTTCCTCTTTCTGTGATGCTGATGCTGCTGTCACTGCTGCAACCTTCTCTTCCTCACTCACTGCCCTGTCACACTTGTTCTACACTCACACACTACACACAGATAAAGAGGGTGGGATCTGCTGAAATATTCATTCAGAGTGTTAAAGTGAGCCCCTGCGGGTGGAGGTTTCCCTGACGACAGCTGATTCAGTGGGGCTAAGCCAGAGCGTGGCGGGACACTTTGATGCATCCCATACTTATCAATGGGCTAAACGCACATACCAGATCAAACATTGCTGCACTGAGTTGGCACCGAGAGAGGGGCGTGACCAGGAAACACATGGTGCTAAGCTCCACCCACTTTTCTTTTAAAGAGCCAAGAGTTCATAACAGAGGGGGAAACCTCCGTATGACGTTTAAATGGTCAACAACAAGAGCAGCTGAAATATGATGAAACGGAAGATGGATTTATTCATGATGACTTTATAATTTAAGATTTTCAAGTTGTATATAATTTAAGCACGAATGAACAAGCTATTACATGAGATCAGAGAAAGAACAAACAATCACAGGTCTGTTTTCAAAGAGCTGCACTGTAATTGTCAGTCAACCTCCTCACATAGTGTTAAGCTGCTATTATAGCCACAGCTGCCTCGTAAGCTGCAAAACATGTAACACTAACTTATGGAAGATTTATGAAAGGAATAATGATGAAACCATATGTAACGTTTCCCCCTTCTCATGCTTTTTCCTTTAACACTCAAATCTAATGCATGAGTCAACGCGTGAATCCTTTTATTCACACTGCAGGTAGTTTCCAGTTTTTGATACTAAACGGGACACAAAGGAATTTTGCCGGGTCTAATTGTTGCATGGCCCAAGGGAGCGCACATTGTACAAATACACACATTCATGAAAGGGCAATCTGATCTTTGTCCCTGCAGGATAGTGTAATGTTGTAACCCTACACTCAAGACTTAACTAAACCAGATATGGCTCCCATTACACGCCCTTCTCACACCTCCTCAATGAGTGTGAGAGAGCAGGAGCGGGTTTGAGGGGCACATCTCCTGAATCGGAAGGAGGAAACCGGCACACAAAAGAGCTCAGGTCAAAAGTAGCTGGAGGATACACCGAAAATGACAAGCCAAAAAAATGGGTGGCACTGGATTAGTCAATTATGGAAGTAGATTCAATGTAGCAGATCAGAGGCCAATTCCACCTGTGGGTATGAATAAAGTTACCTGAACCTGAACGACTACTTTCGACAAGTCTGTTACTACTAATAGGCTACTCACAAACAGGGCTGTTAACTTTTTACCTTTTTAAAAATCAAATTTCACAGCCAAGGACATACTTTATCATGGTGTTGCATATGGGCATGGACAAATGTAGTTATTTTTTTAGTTTTAAGACTTGCCATCGTGATCATGATGTATTCTTATCTTATAGGCCCACGAATAACATCAACATTAATTCACAGTGGTCACGTCAAGCTCACTAAACAAAGCGTCTACCGCAGCCCTGATTTACAATTGCACTCATCAGCTGATAAAACCTTAGATAAAAAGCTTCAAACTGGTTTTGCCAATTAGAACAGAACGATTTATGACTTGACATGCAGAAATGTGAACATCATAGTCAGACTAAATAAAAGGTAGGCCTAAGTAACGCCTAATGCCAAGTCAATCGTGAATGTTATGACACACAAAACAACTACAATAAAGCCATGAGTAATTCTAATAACATGTGATGCCAGTGATGTGTAGCTTAGTCAAATTGCACAAGGTAAAGCTTCCCTCATTATCCTAATCAAACATGAAACTGCTCACAGCAACACATGGCTGTAGGCAAGACAGGAGCAAACACTTTTCAAGCACAACACATGCAACTTACATATTTTAAATGACAATTAAGATGTATTGCTTTCATGTTTTCCACACTTGCATGGCTACATTTTACTTAACAGGCTGTAGCTTGAACACCCTACATGTTATCTGAAAAGAAATATGTATTAGGTATGTATAGGCTGACAGATCTCAGTTTCAGTACATCTGCTATAATGTCTGTATTAGCCGAAAGGCACGCTCACAGTCGCGCTGTTTCTTTATAACTGACTGAATAAACCAGGATTTCTCGTTTTTGAAGCGATATTACCAAAGTATAAGAGGCTGCCAACCACATTCGCTCTCACGCACCTGCGTCAAGCCGTGCGTAAAACTCACCTGTCAGCGTCAAGTGCCTTTTTTTTTCTTCCACAAAATGTCAGCAACAGGTGTCTGGCGGTTTCAAAGGAGCTCAAAAGGCTTTCCAAAACATGTCACAAGTTGTATAAGGAGTCACAAATAATATAGCTATAAATGTCGTGTTTAATAGCTTTAAAGCAACCGGTTGAGTGAGTAGCTTTTAATCCTACTCCCGTGACCCAGCCGGCGGATCCAACAACTTGAGTCCTCTCTTTAAATGACCGTCACGTCTCAAGCGCAAAATCTCCCGAACAGAATCTCCCCCCGGCGGTGCAATGGAGTGTCGACGCGCCTTCAGACCCCGTAGAAGTTTGTGGAAGAAGTTGAATTTGGTTTCGGGGGAAAACTCACCTTGGGACTCGGGCGGAGATGCGTCGCTGCCATCCAGGTCCGCCATTTCTCTGACGTCAGCTGAGAGGGATCAGCGCGCTGGACCCAAGGGACCTGCCGCTGACGGGACACCCTCCGTGGGCAGGCAGGTGGGGGCGGCGGCACACTCTCAACAGGTTCACACGGGCGGTAGAGGATTAGAAAGTTCATGTAGTCGCAGGGTGAAACGCATTCAAGCCGCTTTAAACCTCGCCTGAACCATTGCGCTGCACGATTGCAATATCTGTCTCAGTATGCGCCGTCTTTGTGTCTTTCTTTCCTTTTGCCTTTGACAAAGTGACCAATTTACCAACCTGTGTACTTTATCCTCTCAAACCATAGATACAATTCAGAGTTTGGGCACCATCTGCTGGCTGAAGAAGTACTGCGCGTTTACTACAGCGTGAATGTAAATCGACATCATAGCAGTGTTAATTTCGTCGACTAAAATATTTAGTATTAATTTTAAAAGTGTTATTTTTGACGACCAAAATAATGACCAAAACTAAATTAAAAGTTTTTCATGAGACTAAAACTATGACTAAAATGTCCAGATATTTTAGTCGACTAAAATAAGACTAAATAAAAATGAAAGGGAGAGACTAAAATCATCCAAACTTCTATTGACCGTCTGAAAGAGCCTCATATCATGTAAATTCTCTGCCAAAGGATCAGCTCTGAGCTTTGTTCATGTGGAGCAGCTCCATGAAGCAGAGGAACAAGATTAAATATGATTATAATGAAAATTATCAATGCAAAGTTGACTAAATTAAATTCAATTTAGTTGACTAAAACTCGACTAAAATTGAATTATTTTTTTTTTGACTAAAACTAGACCATCCATCCATCCATCCATTTTCTTCCGCTTTATCCGGGGCCGGGTCGTGCGGGCAGCAGTCTCAGCAGAGATGCCCAAACTTCCCGGTCCACACACACCTCCTCCATCTGTTCTGACCCCGAGGCGACACCAGGCCAGCTCGGAGACATAGTCCCACCACCGTGTCCTGGGTCTTCCACGAGGCCTTGTCCCACTAGGACATGCCTGGAACACCTCCCGCGGGAGGCGACCAGGAGGCATCCGGAACAGATGCCCGAGCCACCTCAGCTGGCTTCTTTCGACGTGAAGGAGCAGCGACTCTACTCCGAGCTCCTCTCGGGTAACTGAGCTCCTCACCCGATCTCGGAGGGTGCGCCCAGCCACCCTGCGAAGGAAACTCATTTTGGCCGCTTGTATTCGCGATCTTGTCCTTTCGGTCAATACCCAAATCTCATGACCATAGGTGAGGGTGGGAACATAGATCGATCGGTAAATCGAGAGCTTTGCCCCCGACTCAGCTCCCTCTTCACCACGACAGACCGATGCAGCGACCGCATCACTGCTGATGCCGCCGATCCGTCTGTCTAAAACTAGACTAAAATCGAATTACAGTTTCGTCAAAAGACTAAGACTAAAACTAAATTAAAATATGTTGTCAAAATTACCACTGCATCATAGCAACATTTGTGATATTAAATATTCATGGTAAAGGTAAGGGGGGCGTCGTCGCGTTTAGAAGCGATTATGTGACTGTCTTTGCCTTAAACCTAACATTTATAATCTTGGAAGAGAAACAAAATATGATGACTTTAATTCAGAAGGAAAGAAAGAAACAAACTATATGTCATGGCAATTATGATGTCAAGCTCTTACTGGATTGTCTCGACTTACACATTGGTTGTGTAAAAAAAAGAAAAAAGGTACTAGCTGCACTTTCATCTGATGACCAGCAGAGGGAGTCCGTGTCATACTTAAAAATCGGATTCGCCTCACCATCTTCTAACCTGTGGATCATTAGAATTCAATACCACAACCCTGCCGTGCAATATTTATAATTAATTTAGCTAAAGGCGAATACAGCTATATTTTCATGTTTTCAAATATGTGTTTTTTTTACATAGCCTGCATAGAAAGAATACTGAGCTTCTGGTTTTTTTTTTTCTTGATATTTTTGCATATTTCATCTGTTGCTAAATGTGAATAATAATTGAAGAACAAAATCCTGTTAAATGTGTGCTACTATAGAAACTAAAACAATATCCTTCTTTAGTTCCTGATAGATTAATTGCTGCAGTGCTGTAACCCGTCCGCTGTTATTTGATTAAGGATTTACTGTTCATGGCGAAATGTATGCTAATCTCCACCCTTATCATTCCCAATTCCCCAGACTGCTCTCCCTCATATACCCCCCACCACTTATGGACCCCCAGTAAAGCGGCTCCCAGTTGGCTGCTGCTGGTGGAGCAGCTGCCATGGCAACCAGCTGTTTGGATGTCCTGAAGGAGGAGGTGGAGGCTGAAGGAGATGCTGGCCTGCAGCTACTGTGTGTTTACAAAGCACAGTGCAGGTTAGTGGTTGCAGTGTAGACCAGTGGTTCTCAGACTGGGATGGAGCCTTGTCTAGACATGATCACGTTTGGCTCAAATTCTCTTGTTTCTGGTGGTACTTCGAAGGTTTTTTTTATTATTCTTGTTATTTTTTAGCTACATGAAGGCTTTGTCCTAGTCTAGCCTTAACACATTTTGGATTCAAGTTTTTTCCTTGGTGATGCTGGATGTTAAGCTGCTCGAAGCCAAATGCCGGTGTCTGTAACTGTGCTTGTTTAAGTCCAGCCCCCCTTTTTTACACACACGCCACTGCTGAACCACTTCACAGCATTCGGTGTTTGTTATTGTCCTCCTTCGGGCTGTTTTTCCACTTGAAACTTAAGGGGCTAAACCCATGAAGAGCCGGGTGAGGCAGAGGGTCAGAAGATGTGTTTCCTGCGCATCCCCACTACCCACTGTCCATGATGAAAGCCGCTCCAAACTGTCAGTAATTGCTTCCCAGGGGGGGAGTGGACTCTTAGGATTCACGCTGAGTAGGAACAGAGCCTATAGGTTGCCGAATAAATCTATATGAAGAAAACAAATGTGCTAAGCTTGTACATGAGTTGCTTGTGCACAATTTGAGAAGGCGCTGCAATATCTTCAGACTTCGAAGTCACACTTTCCTACTTGTGTTTGTTGATTTGTGGGGGGATGAGATTGGGTACATTCAATTCAAAAACATGTGGAGGTGATGGAGACGTACAGGTCGAGGAAGTGATTGATTTTAAGGACGAGCGCCCCCTTCGGTCCTCTGTGACTCATTAGGAATAAACGTTGTGCTGAGTGTTTGTGGATGCAGGGGAGGCAGTAAACATCAGGGCGGAGGGGCAGAGAGATTAGACAGGCCGGGTTTACCAAGTAGGATCAGTCATCCAGGGACACGCTGCATAAAGAGTCGGTCCAGGCGTTATTGTCTATGATAGCGGTGGGGAAAGGGGCTGAGGATATTTGAGCAAAGCAAGTCAATGTTTGCACGTTTGTATTACATACCGCGGATGCTGCGATAATAAAGCGTGCTTTTAGTGCAACAAAACAACCCATTTGATTTAAGAGATCTTTTTCTCCCCTTTGGCTTTGAGTCACACCACCAAATGAAATACCCCTTGGTTTGCAATGATTTAGCGGCTTATTAATTTGGCATAGGCTTTCATCATTATTATAATGGTGCTGGCAAGTCTGTCTTTCTTTTTTTGATTGGACCATATTCCTGATTTGCATTTTTGCACCTGCACTTGTAAATCATTTCCTAAAATATGACCTATATTATGGGAGAGATGAGTCGCCCTCTGCAATTTGTTCATTGTATCTTTTGTTTCAGACATCAGGACTTATTATGGCATCAAAATCGGTCTAACTAATAGCCCTGTTGTTGCTATAATTTCAGCCAAGTAAACAAATTAAGTTCCATGTCTAAATGTAGGATTGTACTCCTCTAATCGCTTTACTTCCGACAGCAATTACAGCCCGGCCCGGCGCAGTGGCTACGGGGATGTACAACATGTGTAGGAGAATCGAGAAGATAATTAGGTTAACGGCGCATATATGTGGGGAGCAGCAATTTCATTTCTGCCCGAGAACCGCACTCTGCCGCTCCAAACACCCCTGTCAACAGCCTCATTTACAGAAACACAAATAACACATGTCGGTGCATATGAGGCGACAGCGCAGCCTCTTCACAGCTTCCCCATGAATGTCACGCAGTCGTTTCATGTGCTTATGTTGGCGTTAATGATGATCAATACTATCACTAAAACCTTCTCAACTAATAAGATAACGATGAAAAAAGAGAGACTAAAGAGCCAAGAACCCTTAAAACTGAGACATAAAAAATACATGTTGTATCCAAACAGAGCGAATTACATGGATTTACAAAATGTATAGTATAACATAGCAGGTGAAAGGTATAGGAATGAATTAGGTTGTACAATATACTGTATGAAGGCCCATGAGGCAATGCAATATATCATTATGTGAATTTATTGTTGCTATGTAAATCTTGAATGAATCTAAATTGTGAAACTAAATTGACAGTGGCTTAAGTTCTCGCTCATCCATTTGGCCAAACGACAAACTAGGTATAATTGGTTTTGTGCTCCTTGCTGTGTGTTTCCTGAGCTATTTCTTTGTTGTCTACAGCCCTCTCTCGTTCCTTCTCGTCTGCTTTTCCTGTCTGGTCTGCCCCCTCTATCCTTACATTACCTTTTGCAGCAGCAGAGAGAAGCATATAACTATAGCCACTGTGGCCACTAATTTGACAGATGACCTTAGTTTTTTAGCTGTAGGGATTTACAGGGATCTTAGGGCCACTTGAAACGTTCGTTGTAATCTTTTTTTGCTTGGAAATACGATGGGTTATCTTAGGTCTTTATTCAAGTCAGTTCAGGTCATGTAGGAATTCGTAAGTTCAAATTCAACCAGGAACTATCCTAAAGCAGTATACTTTTTTTTGTGTTGGTTGGTTCCATGAAATTAGGGTCAGGGAAGGTATCCAGAGGAAAATTTGCGCAAAAAAAATAAAAACATCTTTATATAGTACAGAAACATAGTATATGGGCCATATACGTACTGTATTTAAAAGAAAGCGACAAAAGATACACCCAAAAAGACATTTCGCCCATAGATTATTATCCAGACAGCCCAATGCGTCCTCAACTGAGAGGTTCTGTAAACAGACAACAACTCAGCCGAGGGTCGGAGTCAGAGTTAGTCAGAGTCTGTAAGATGGAGTTCAGTCCATGAATTTAAAGTGTCAATGTTTGCTCACAACAAGAGTCTTGGCCTCTTCGGGTCAGATAAAGTTTGTTTGTTTTGAATAAATTGACACAAAGGCTTTTTAGCATAATAGCATTTATATTAGAAATTGTGATGCAGGAAGAGTGCCTTGGTTATCTTTTTGGTCTTTATGGTCTTTATACACCAATGTACACAGACACTGGAGGCAAGGTGGGTGAAGTGTCTTGCAACCTTTGACCATCCATTCATATGACGTGGAAAGATTTTTATTTTTGTATTCCTTCTTTAATAAATTGGATCGGATCATTGCAAGATGATGAAAGTATAACCAGCCAGAAGGGGTCAGTAAAGACAGTATCTTTAGTGGATTGTTTAACATTGTGCATAGTTACTGCCCGAGCATTTACCCCTTAACCAGGATTGTGTTTTTGTATTCCCCGAGTGTTAATATCCTCTCTAATTGTCCGCTTTATTATAACTCACTAGTGACAGATGGCAATAATGTGAATGATCTGCTCTTGCCCCCCTGTGGATAAACAGACGACCTCCCACCAGGAAGTCCCCTCGTTTTATCCAAACACACACGCCTCCAGCACATGCGCCCACACACACACACACACATACACACACATACACCACACACAGACACACGCACCACACACACAGACACACACACACACACACACACACACACAACACACGCCGTCACTCAGCAGAGCCAGGCAGAGAGTGAGCACTGTTTCTAGGTACAAGAGCCAGCCAATCTGAGCCCGCTGCACCCCTCAGCCAATCACAGCCAGGAAAACATGGCTCTCGCAAACACACCAGCAGACATATGGCCGTGTGACCCAAGTAAATAGAGCTATTAATTCTAAATCCTCGCAATTAATCCTGTGTCATCATAGTGTCTGAAACAGGGATCTGCGCATCTAATTTTATGTAATCACACTTATGATATCAACTTACCTTCAGCAAGTCTTACTTTCACTTCATGTATTTACACATTTCAGACACATGATAAAAGGCTTGTGTGTGTATATTATTATTATAGTCACCACCCCGCTACCATCTGAAAGATAAATGATCACTTTTGTGTCATTCAGGCTTCTTTCTTATAAGCACAGACCGCCAGCTCCCCAAAGATTTGTCAGATTTGTCATTACTGTGTCTTGAGTGGGCAATAATGTACTGTGTTACTAGTAATTCAATAAAATGTGTTCAATCCTCCTTCAGTATATTGGATGTGCATTGGCTTGTGGGTAAAGATGTCAGTGTAAGTATAATGCATTTTTATTGATTGTGAGCCTGCAGGATAGTTTATTACTATGACAGTGACACTGAAAAGTGTGAAACATGCTTATAAACACATCCCAGTGAAGCATTGGGATGTTCAAAATGCAATAGAAATGATGGGAATTAGTTGTAACTATAGCTGACACTTTAAACTTTTGCTCCCTCTTCTATTGTTGTGAAGGGGGAAAAAATCAGGTACAGGGCCTTTAAGGTTTAGACCGACACCAAACCCGCGACCTTCCAGTGCCTGCATTGCAAGTGGATGTGTTTTACAGGGAAATGAAAACAAAATATTACATCTTTTAAATGGGGAAAATGGCATCCATGACAAGGAAAACGTGTGACTTGAACCCATCTGTGGGGTAAATAAGCTAAAACTGGTACATTTCTCGACACAAAATCAAACTCCAAATTATGAAAGTTTAAAAGATTTCCTGTAGTCACTAAAGATTTTGCAGCCAAACATTTTAATAGTTTAAAAGCAAAATGTGAAAGCAGCTTGATATGCACACCCAAAGTCATGTTAGAACTCGTGGTAGAAGAATAGAAAGAGTAGAAGTGGCAACATCAGTCTGACTGAGGATGAATACGCCTCCATGTTCTTCTGCTCGAGAAGCCCGGCTGTAGCATTTATGTCTGGAGTCCTGAAAAATGAATGGAATCATCGTAGTGAAATTAAAGAGATTTCCCACAATGCTCTGCACAACACACGCACAGAGTCACGTGCAGAAAGTGAAAAGTAGAGCACAGGCTTCAATGTTATATAGTATTTATAAAGGTGAAAATGGCCGCTCTCATGGATGAAGCTGTGCTTTGGAGAACTATCAAATATTGAGGGAGTATCTGAAACAGTTCAACTTTGTGGAAATAACTTCATTTAATCTGCATCTATTGAACTCTCTTTATGTTTTCCTGTTACTTCACTGAATTCCTATTGAACTTGCATTGTTTTGGATTTGACACTGTATAGAAGTGTTTTTGTCAAGAAATTGTCTTCTTTCAGTATGTTTTTCTCATACTAATTTGGAATATAGGTTCAAGTCAGATGCCCTTCCAAATGTTACCATGTAACTTTAGTATGTGTGCTGGTTTGTGACCCTTTGTTGCTAAGTTGGAACACTCTTTTGAGAAACAAAACACTTTGATTTCTGTCAGTTAAATTAGTTTTTGTTTAGCCCAGTACCATAACCAGGGCTAAACCTCCCCATGGTTACCAAAACTCAAGGACCACTTTGGAATAATTCTAGTTTTGTACTTACAGTAGTATAAACAAAAAAGGGAGGTCTGTGGGTCTCCTCCCACGGAAAATTTCAATGAAGCTGAAAAAATGTTAGTGTTTTTTGACTACTTCAAATAGTATTTGATCGTCGTTGTGTCCTCATGGGCCAGAGGATATAAGCTTGAGGAATGGATTTTGCCCCCAGACCTGACGATGCCAACCTCGGACATAGGACCTCACAGAAAGTGCAATTTGATCAACCAGATGAAGAATTTGAAAATTCACCTACCATCAACTGTCCTTCTGTATCATTCTTTATCCAAGATGCACTTTTGTTTATGCCCATTTAGTTGTATTAAGGCAGACAGGCATTTTAAGGGATTCAAATTCACAAATCAACCATCCATTGCTGCACAGTGGAAATATCCTATGGTGAACTAAATTGTTTCATTTGCATGTTTGTTGCCATAACCACCTCCATGTTCTGTCTTTTACACCGCCGTCTCTTTGTGCCCCTAATAGCTGCTGCTGGGTGGCTGGATTGCCTGTCACATGAATGAACGAGCAGGTCATAGCAGCGTGACACATCTCCCTGGCCTTTCCTTCGACGCACCAATCTGCCACCGCAACAGCGGCAACAAGACGGAGCTCTATCGTCCATCTGAAGGGGGAGCGGCAGAGGACAGGCTCATGGCGGGTGTCACGCTATCTCTCGTCTCTCCTTTACTGCCCTCCTTGTCTCTGCCGGTTTTTATTTTCCCCACATTCGTATGACGGATCACTCTGGAGAGGGTTTTTCCTTCCTTGAGATTGGAGCTGTGGGGGAAAGCTATAGGGAATGGAAAAATTGAGATGGGGGGTGATGCGATGACGATATGGAGCTATTTTAGTTGCGAAATGCCGTCGTGTAATTCTATGTTGTTGTGTTGATTTTGGATCGAGTTTCAGCACACGTCGATAGGTTGCACTCATGTTCATTTGTCAGTGTCCAAATCTAAGACAACTCAATGAATCATTAACTATTTTCAAACAGAAAAGTCCACTAATCCTATCATTATTTGTATCTAAACTCATGGTGAAAAGTCCTTACAAGTAACAATTCTGCACATCCAGGGTCTGCGTAAGTCTTCATAGGGCTTGGGGGCCCTCGCGACATCAGGGCCAGTTTGGTTAGATGATTCATATTCCACAAAATGAGACTGAGAAGTCAACTCCCATCCCTCACCCCGACTACATTTGCAAAAACAGAGTAGCCATTAGTAGCCAGTAGACAGACCCCCATGGCACTGTGTAGCTACAGTGCCTCTCGTTAGTATTCATACACCTTGAACTTTTGCACATTTTGTCATGTTTACAACCCTAAACATAAAGATTCTATTTTTATTTTTTTACTGAACGTTCACACACAAGTAACAGACAACTGTGAAGTGAAAGCGAAATGATACATGATTCTGTTAATTTTCAAAAAATAGAAAAGTGAAAAGTGGGGCTTGCATATGTATTCATACAGTATTTTCTGAGTGCATTAAATTGCCTTTATAACATTCCTAATGACGGCAGAATGTTCACACCTTGGCCTAACGGTTAAATAGAGGCCACCTGTGTGTAATCTACTCTCAGTATAATTTCAGCTGTTCTTTCAGGCCCTCAGAGCTGTGGTCGGAGTGTGTTGGTCACTGAACAGCATAATGAAGGTCAAGGAGCACCAGAGAGGTCAGGGATAAAGCTGTGGAGAAGTTTAAAGTAGCATTAAGTTATACAAAGATTTCCCAAGATTTGAACATCTCCCGGAGCACTGTTCAATCCATTGTTCGGAAATGGAAAGAGTATAGCACCACTGCAGACTTACCAAGACACGGTCACCCATCTAAAATATCAGAGCGAACAAGGAGAACACTGGTCAGAAAGGCAACCAAGTGCCCCAAGATAACTCTGGAGGAACTGCGAAGTGCTGCTGCTGAGCTGGGGGAAACTGTACATGGGACAACTATAAGTCGTATTCTTCACAAATCTGGCCTTCATGGACGAAGAAAGCCATTATTGAAAGGAGGCCCTAAAAAATCCCGTTTGAAGTTTGCTAGAAGTCATATGGAGGACACAGCTCCATGTGGTTTGGTCAGATGAGAGAAAAATGTAACTTTTTGGCCCAAATGCAAAACGTTATGTATGGAGCAAATCTGACACTGCTCATCGTCCTGAGTGCACCATCCCCAATGTCAAATATACGGGGGGGAACATCATGATGTGGGGCTGCTTTTCCTCAGCGGGGACTGGGGAGACTGTAAGAATAGTTGGGAACATGGATGGAGCCAAATACAGAGAAATTTTGGAGGAAAACCTGCTGGAGTCAGCAAGAGAACTGAGGCTGGGCGGAGATTCACCTTCCAGCAGGACAGACCCTAAACACAAAGATAAATCTACAATGGAATGGTGTAAAGACAAACATATTAATGTGTTAGAATGGCCCAGTCAAAGTCCTGACCTAAATCCTATTGAAAATCTGTGGAAAGGTCTGAAAACTGCTGTTCACAAACGCTCTCCTTCTAATGTGACAGAGCTGGAGTTGATGTCAGTCTCTACATGTGCAAACCTTGTAGAGTCAAACCCAAAAGATTTGTGCTGTTATTAGAGCAAAAGGGGGTTCCACAAAGTATTCATGCATGCTGTATGAATACTTATGCACGCCCCACTTTTCACTTTTCTATTTTTTGAAAAATAACAGAATCATGTATCATTTCGCTTTCACTTCACAGTTGTCTGTTACTTGTGTGTGAACGTTAAGTAAAAAAATAAAAATAAAATCTTTATGTTTAGGGTTGTAAACATGACAAAATGTGCAAAAGTTCAAGGTGTATGAATACTAACGAGAGGCACTGTACATACAGGCCAACTCTGCCCAATTCTTTAAATAATGTTACGACTGTGTGAGGGAATTATTTCACTTAAGTTATTTTGTGCTGACAGACGATACATTCAGTGCCTGTTTTGTTTCATGTGGATGGATAAGAAGTTATTAGAGATATTTATCAAAGCCCATCACAAAACATTCTAGCGTTCTGGCATGCCTACAATCTCAATTTCTAACCATTGACAGATTTGGCTCAACAGTGACTTGTGGATGCCCTTGTGTGGCGTTTTGGCCAGCTGACCGGACGCGACACGCTGGCCGGCAACAGGAGCTGTAGAGGCCGAGAGGGTATTGCTCCAAGTCTTTCCCCAGTCTCCTCACATTCACCTTGCAGTCCCAATTATTCAAGGCGGCGTGCGCGAAAGAGCTCCCTGCAAACCAGTCAGCCGGCCCCAGCTGTGAAAAGTGGGTCACAGAATTTAAAGGCGCACTGCCACAGCTCCCCGCAACACGAGCGTCACGTGGATGTGCGCTGTTGAGCATCCCTGCAGTGCAAATCCGCAAGGGCCGTGTGAGAATGTGTGTCAGTGAATCAGACTTTTATCACGTTCGCTCGCTGGAAAAGCACAGCATTGTCAAGTGTCTCTCTTGTCGATCTCCTCTTTTAGCTGGCCTATATTCTTCCTCATGAACTTAGAGGTAAAGACATGCACATAATCTAAGCTGAGGTTGACTTCATACATTAATGATTCATTTAAGCGAACCGGTGCACGTTTTCTCTTAGAGCAGGGATCTCCAAGCAGTACCTCAGGAGCTACCTTTCTAGGTAGTTTTGCTAAAGGTTTTTCTTAACACATTTAACGACTCACATTTTATATATTTTCTTTTAGAACATGCTGAACACAATCTACAAACATTTGGGTCAAAATAATAATCCTACTCCACTTAAATTGCATTTTACACAAGTGTCTTTGCAGCATCAGTAGCTCTCTGACGTTTTTGTTGTGTAAAAGTAGCTCTCTGAGTAAAAAAGGTTGAAGACCCTTGTTTTCTAGGGTCAAAATGACCACAAACAGCTCTAAAAATCAATAGAGATTTTCTTCCTAGCAACCATCTTCAGTGGGCCAGTGGGTTAATACATATGGGGCTAGACACGCCGCAGAGGAAGGCTACTCATGCGTGCTTTAAGCAATAATGTCATCCAGTGATGAGTGCTTTACCCGATCAGACAGCGTGCAGGACTGTCCTAGTAAGCTCCAGCCTCACAGAGAAAACACACTGCAAGTGGATGCTCCAATAGGCCCTTCATGCAGAAACACAGACATGTGAAACACTGTGGAAAATTACCCAGAAAAGTATATGTGTCTGTAACAAAGAGATGTGCCGTTATCCATGGCACCAGTCCTGACTCACATTTGTTAGGATAGAACCTTGGATTTCATTATGTCTAGGGGTCAATTGTCTTTGCAGTGAGCCACTGAATTAGAAAAAAAAAAGTTAAGATCCTAACACTCCACTCATAGCTCTAGATGTCAGAGGATAGAGGATAATCATGCCTGTTGAGACTGTTTGGAGAAGTGCAAGAACAGACATGCAAAATAAGAAAGTTTAGGCAAAATAAATCAACATTGTTCAACAGTCTTTCTTCATTTTATTATAAGCAAAAAACAACCACACACCACATTACATTTTGAAACAATAATGCTCGTTGTGGATTCAACTCAAACCAAAACATCTGCTGAAAAAAGAGCTTATAATATTAAAAGGTATAAAAAAGGAAAGTGTTCATTCTGTGAAAATAAAACATTTTGGGCTAACAAAATGTTTCCCTCGACATGCTACTTCAAAAAAATACATGCAAAGCTTTCTAATATGGACACTTCCAACACACGCTCCACACAGATACCCCATAATAAATTATAAAATATCATCCTATTGCCCTGAACGGTTTTCTTTACAGTGAGAAGTCTAAAGTACCTTTGACATCACTCTTGGGTGCCCCACAGCAGACCAAAATGGCGTCCTCCCCGAATTTCCATTTCAAAATCAGTGATCTAGAAAGCGCACAAACAAATGCGCCCTATCCAGGTGAAAATGCAAAGAGGACGCCCTATTAGCATGTCGCGCGCGCCTCCTCGATAAAGACGGACAACATCCCTCATGGACACATTTCTCTGGCAACAGTCGGGTTATTTTTAAGAAGCAAAAAAACTTGGGAAGAACATTAAAATACAGCACCGTAGTTAAAAAATTTCCTGGATTTTGCTTGAAACGAGAAAAAAAAAATCTACAAAGTCATACATGGAAACTAATATAAAAGATCTCTCTTTTTTTTTTTTTGCTTGGTTATAATATCTCTACTCAGTGTTTACTCTCCTAGCATGCAAGACGGGTGCTTTGCGAGTGGTGTGTTAGCTCAACAACACTGCCCTGCTTTTGTCTTTGGCAGCTGAGGGTTTTTCGGATCGAGGAGTGGGAAAGTGGCTCCATTGCCATTAAATTAAAAACCAAGACTAAGCCCAAAGTCATGGCAGTGAGCGGGTCGGTGCGTCAATAAATAAAGCTACCTCCTAAACATGGGAATAATCATTTTACTCAAACGGCAACTCTACAGCGCCATTGAAATCCATGGCCCCAGTTTGGCACACCTTCCCTTAAATGTCAGTTGTAACTACTTGCTTTAAGGGTCTTCCGTGCTCGTGGTTCAAAGCTAAGTAAAACATAAATTATCCTGAAAGTCCTTAAAGGCATCATTTGTATATAAACCAGTGTTCGGGCTTTCAACACCTAAACTACGCAACTGATATGTGTTTGAATGAAGCTGAAGGAAGAGCAACAAACAACGCCACACAACGTGATAAGAGTAAGGCTGCCAATCATACAGGTTTTGTAGTCTCGCACGGAGAACTGCAACCCCCATCATGCCTTGCAGTAGTACAGTGGTCTAGAATGGGCATTTCAGACTAAAAGCCCATTTTCTAAGGCTCTCACTAACTTGAGCAAGCACTGACAGAGACATGAAGAGGTCGACCCTAGTATATAATAGGATAATAACAAAACTGTCTCAGACCACATTTCAATCACATGAACAATAAATGGCAACATACAGTACAGTTTTTAAAGTAGTAACAGTAAAACACCTCAGTATAAAATGAAATATCATCCAGCACTGTTTCGTCATAGTGCCACAGTTATTTATACACCCACTTCAGCAATAACTGCCTTTACTGCCTCTCGTTTGGAGAAGCTCCTTCTGTGTACTTTTGAGTTTTGTATTGTAGATAGTACATCGTTGTCTTAAAAAGTTACATATGGCTCGGAGAAAGGTGATGTAATCCTGGTTTACTCTAGGGTTGATAATGTGATCAAATGTAATTTGCAAGCGTACCAGTGAACAGCCAAATATACCGACTTAGTGCAAAGAAATGGATGCCTAGTGCATTGTGCGTGGATGTTATGTGTATGTTTGCAGGTAGCAGAGTTGCAGTAATGATGTTATGATGGAGTTCTTGATGACAGTCCATTGGAGTGGGTAAATACAACTGAGATGATGAGCGGCTCTCAGAGCTATTATAGGCCCTTCTTTGTCGGTGCACTGAGTTTCCTCATTCCCCTGATCTTGCAGAGCAACTCTCGGACAAAGTCCTGCAGACACATCAAAAAAGACTCATCAGCAATCATTTAAAAATACATTTAACTTTAATGTTAAAAATATAAAGTTTTGAATCAGGTGTGATCAGGGTGTGTCATTTGGGGTTTTAATGTCAGTTATAGTGAATATATGAAAGGCTTTACATGGACACAAGAGACATCGTTCTCCCTTTCACTAACATGGTTTCTTAAGGACAATTGTAAACATAAATTATTATAATTTAACAATGTTTACCATCACCGTTAGTGATTATGTTTAGTGCCTTTTCCTGTCAGTAAACTACATAGTGCTAATGGGAGGACAGTAAAAACTCTCCTCTAACTACAGTAGGGAGAGGTCACTAGAGGTCAAGTCAAATACACTGGTAATCTCCCTCATTACATTCAAAATGACCCCAGTTGCGACCTACTACAGTAACTATCAGTGTTGAACAGTGTCTTGCTTCTCTCCCTGTTGTTCTCGACGTGTCATCTGCTTGAAACCATCTCTATACACCCTTCCTACAGCAGTCCTTCTTAAGCTCTTCTTGGCACATCCGTCACCGCCTCTTCCCACCTTCACCACACTCGGCACCCTTTTCTCCACTTTCGGTCTTTCCCTGTTAATCCCCGGCTGATGCCTTCTTTGTGGGACTGAGTTGAAAATGACATCTGCGCCTCCCTGTAGCGGGATTACAAACTGTTGTTGGTGGACAGGTAGCAGCCCTCGTAAACTTGCTCGGACACGGCGCTTCCAATGACCTTGTGTAGTCGTCTGACAGATGGGCTCCCTGGATGGCTAAGGTCGCCGTACTAATGTGATTGACGGTAATCACCAAAAGGGCTTAACTCCCCACACTGCACCAAACCCAAACACCTAACGCCCTTTAAGCCGAGGTTTCATTCAGACGGAAAGTGTGTCACGCCAGATTCATTAACCTATATGTGTAAAGTGATCTATAGGGCGACATATGTTCCCCATCAATGAATCAATGAAACAACAACGAACTCATGGGTCACATCCTATTAAGGCTGGTGTTACCCAATATCTATAATAAAATAGGTCATGAAAAATGGACTGAATGCATTAATCTGTGTCATCATCAGCTTAGCACTTGAAATTTCGCCTTTCAAATGTTAACGCCCCTGGATGTGTTTATTATGTTCACTTTGAATTGAACATCCAATTTAAAATCTAATCACAATTGTAATGCATCCAGTAAGATATTCTTCCAAACCTTACAGCTCTTTGATTAAGTATTCTTGTTTAAAATGCATGGTATGGTGTGGGGCATTAGCCTTTTGTAAAACATGATAAAATCCAGTTGTAACTTACCTCTGTTGGTTTATAGCAGTCTATTAATGATTCCTGTAGAGGCACAAGAAAACAATGTTAACGTTGAGAAGGAATTATGTTTTGTTTCTTAAAGGAGTACTAAGTAACTCATGCCCCTAGAGGCCATAAGCGCGACTGCAGGTGTCGTAGCATAGTTGCGTTTTTTTATTCATTAATTGTCTGTGAGAGTAAATACTACGCTGACAGAAAAGACAAGGTGAGAGAGGGATATTGTACATCCAATTACACAATGGAGATAATTTTTTTCCAGTCAAACTTGGCCGTAAATACTGTTTAAGTGGCGCTAGCCCGCAGTTAGCTTTGCCCGTTAGCCTGCTAGCTTCTTCTTCGGGATTCTATTAGTGTGTATTGGTGACTCCGACCCAGTGCAGGCAAAGTTGCAATTACCCCCAGAGAGACTACGAAAAGCATTTACAAGTTACTTAGTACTGCTTTAAGATCTTGTCTGACTTTCATGAGAAGAAGCACAGCGAGTCTCAGAAAAAAAGTAATACAGGAATGAGCAAACGTATTGCCCCATCTCCTGTAAAAAAAAAAAAAAAACATCTGGACATAAAAGACATACCATATTCATTCATTCATTTATCAGAGTGTGGGTTGACTAAAAACATTGAGCTTTGTAGTGACCAAGCGGCTGTATGAGTGGTCAGCATGGCGCTTTACTTTGCATCACAGTGGTCTCTAGGACGCTCTAGGATAAATTGTTTGGAAGGTTTTCTCTGATGACAGAAAACCTCACTAAAACAATTGATCCTGGAGCGTTGTAGAGGCCACCGTGATCGAAAGTAATTTCATAATAAAAATATAATACCTCCCTTTGATAATGAGGAGGTACGTATTGAAAAATGGCCAACTCCAGCCATCCACTCTCACACTCATCAATAAAGGGAATTCAGAGTCAAAAGTTCACCTACTGCCTGCATGACTTCCTTTAAATTAACCATGTGCTACTAATCTTCTGAGTTTTGTGTGAGAACATACCTGGAGTTTACTGGCTCTTTCATCGTCGCTGTTCACTTCCAACAAGTCGTCGATGTCGATCTCCACCTCAGGCATCTCCTCTTCCTGGAAAAACAGATGGTGACTGGTTAAAGGGGCAACAGATACAAGAGATTTTGTAACTCCGTGAGCCGACACAGGAGGTCAGGCGGATGTTGTGTGTGTCTATAGGCACAAACCATCTCAAACCATCAACTTTGAGAATGAGCTTTTTGGGCAAACAAGCAAACATTTATCTTTAATAAGCACGACTCCTGTATTCAAAAACATTTCCCTGCCTCATGTCCTCCACGCATCAAGCGTTCACATTTGACTGGGAGGAACTGGCCTGGTATGGAAATGTCATTTTGCCGAGGGCTGGGTCGTTAAGTGGCCCAGTGGTTAGAGGCGGTTCGGCTCAACTCCACTTCAAATGCTCCGGGCTACGGCTGTGCCTTTTACTTCACCACAAGGCTTCTGGAGAGGAAACATTTAGGGGAGGATCAACCGTTTTCCTCAAAGCTGCTGCCGCATAACGCATCTCCAGACTTTTGAAATTAAAGCCCAGAGAGTAAAAGACCACAGGGATGCCTAATAGACTGCACGTATGAACCAACAGGGATTTCATGATGTTTCTGTAAAGGCTAGTATAAGGTTAAGAAAATGCTTCGGCATAGAGGGCAGAAATCAGATTACCTTTGCCATTTTGTTTTCCTCATAGACATCTGGGCCAATTCCACATAGGACAATGTTTCTTAAAGCTTTATACTGTATCTATTTCTTCTTGCAGAGTCACTATGTTCAACCTGCTTTCTCAGATGCTAAGAATAAGCGGGTGTCAGTCGGTCGTGCAGGGACTGTTTGTGACTTGGGTGAGTGTGTGTGTGTGTGTTCGCCCAAAGCCAGCGCTGGTATTCAGACACAGAAGAACAGGCAGGATGATTTGAATTTAGCTTTTAGCACTAAAGCGCAGTCATTGTGGATGCACATTAGCGTGGGCAGATGATGTGCAGAGGGATATATTAACGTACAATAAGACTTTTAAAACAGCAGTGTACAATAGAGAAGCAAGATGACTATTATACCCTCTTGCATATCTTGTTTAACCTTTGTCTTCGTATATGTGGCACTTGACTACCTTTTACATTTGTTCACACAGCTGCTCGGAGGAAATTATTCAAGAAGACTTTAAGTGTCTTCCAGGCAATGCTGTGCAGCTTCCCCTTTGACCCCTTTCAAAGAATTATCTCACTGAGTCTCAGCACGGCAATCCTACACCATGGAATTCCATCTTACAGTATAGAATATAACATATATCAGCACTCAGTTGGCCAAGTGAAAAAAAATAAAAAATAAATCCAAAATCATGCAATCCCAATGTAATGTGCGGGCATATGAAAGAGGTTGGATGTTATGTTGTATGCATATAGTTAGACCATAGTAGGGCAAAGGAAATTTCTCAAAGGGCTTGTAGTAGACAATTCTTACCCAAATAAAAATCATTAACACTCATGACACAGTGCATGACATGTATTGAATGTCAACACTTAAACACTTCACCCCAGCCCCTGTGAATTCAAAGAAACACTATAAAAACGAACCGAATAGCTCTTAAGACGTAAGTAATAGCCGTCTGAGAGAATTGCATTGAGCTAAGTGAAGTAAAAGCCTTCCATTTATCAGTCTGTCCGCAGCAGGTCCAGTTGTCAGCAGGCACTCAATCAGCCCTGGACGCTGCTCTCGGTGGTGAGTTGGGCCAGCGAGTTCAGCAAAGTCAGTGAATAAAACGCAAACAACATGAGCATTTACACATAAGGACCCCACGCTGTGTTTTCTGCCATCGATCTGCGGTACAGTAGCGCATAGCCAGGCAATGAGATAAGTGCTGCTGTATGTTGTTCGCATGTGCAGCCTGTAATGACCGTGATGGAAAAACACTTAGAACAGGTCAGCTGTTGTTGTTGTCGTCTGGCCGCCGCTGCAGTGACCGGGCTGGAGAATAGTCACACCCGTAACCTCAGCGGAAAGTCAGTTGACAGTAGTGAGAGCCCGAGGCCGAAAGGCAAGTCTGCAGAAACCATAAACAAGTATATTCAAATCAAAGCAACCAAACTGGTTTAGTAGTTCTTCAGAAGTGTCCTTGTTATGGTTAGAGATTATTGACTTCACGAAGGCAGTGATTTAATTCTGAATTTCAAGTGGATAACAGTTTTGGAAATCAATTGTGCTGAGATTGTGTCATCTGACCCTCTGACATTTCCCTGATTCCTGGCACATTTCAGGAGTTGTTCTTCATCCTTTTCACTACTTTTTTGCTGATAATTTTCAGACTCTGGACTAAGATGTCAGTTTTTTAAGGTAGCTTTCAATGTCATTCTTCCTTAACTCTACATATATTAATTAAAGGTCCATTATGGAACTTTTTATGCGAAAAATCAAACTTGATATTCGTGTGTAATTTACCTTTTTCTGACCCAATGGCTGTATGAGTGGTTAGCATCATCTTTTACTTTCGGTCACTGTGGTCTCTACAGCGATCCAGGATCAATTGTTGGCAGGTTTTCTGGTGGGAGGGTCTGTCAGCGGTGAAAACCTACCAGATACTCTAAAAACAACAGATCCTGGAGAATCACCGAGGCCGCTATGATAGAAAGTAAAGGTTCCCTGCCAACCACTGGGTCACCAAAAGGTCATATACGCAAAAATAACATTTCCACCCCCCAAAAAAGTTCCATAATGCACCTTTAATTCAATCCATTTAGAATTTTTATTTGTTGGATTTTTCCACATAAAATTACCGTATGGATCATGGACAAAGAAACACAAAATTGTCCCCCAGAGCAGAGCAGAAGAGGGAAACATCAATCAAAAAGCAGATTGTTAAGACTACAGTGACATGGACTTTGTGTAGCCGCCAAAGCTAACTCCCCGTCGCAGTCACTCGTGAGCTATGGATGCACATGTGTCAGCCTGGCTTTCGCTGAGCTCTGAGCCACACACTGAGGCTTAAAACAGTGCGGTCCAACCCTGTGACTCACCTCTAACCTCATTCAGACTTAATAAATGCTGCACAAAAACAAAAAGCTCCACTACCTGTCAGCAGGAGCCAATCACTGCAGCTACTGAGGTGATTCACGATTATTCATAGCCTCTCCTATAAACTAGAATGAGTTACCGGATTGAGGATTAGGTTCGACAACATGTAATTGCACTATTTTTCTTGGACAAAATATATACAGGGCTTTAATTAAAGTGCGGAGGTTTGTTGGAGGCAATGGCGCACAGGCTTTGTTATATATAGATTGGCTTGTCCATTAGTAAGTTGTCCATTTGGTGCAATAATTAAGTTCAGTATATTGTCTCATGACATGATTATAAGGAAGATGAGAACAACAACTCCCTAATTAGCATAGTGAAGCAATAAGAGCAAATCTGCCATTGCTACTCTGTTATGTCAAATGTTCTTGTACCTTAACATTTTTGGAGCTTATACAGAAAATCATAATGCTAAAGAAATGTTGTTGCTTCTTCTAGTAAATTTTCTCCTTCAGATAGTTGTATGTGTTGAGCTAAATGTTAAGTTTTCCATGCATGACTTAAAGAAGAACTAAGTAACTTGTTTACCTTAATGAATCCTTTTCGTAGTCCCTCTGGGGGAAATACAAATGTTGATAGGATGACTGGGGCGTCTTTCATCTCCCCTGCTGGAGTCTCTGGCCAGAAAACCACAATTGCAACTATCCTGCCTCCGAGTCAGAGGCGCAATACACACTAATACAAAGAAGAAGCAGGCAAACGGCCAAAGCTAACTGCGGGCTAGCGCCACTTAAACAGTATTTACAACCAAGTTTGAGTGAAAAAAAAAGATCTCCATTGTGTAATTGGATGTACAATATCCCTCTGTCCCTTTGTCTTTTGTGTCGGCGTAGTATTTACTCTCACGGTAAGTTAATGAGTAAAAAACATGCTACGACACTTGCAGTGGCGCTTATGGCCTCTAGCGGCAAGAGTTACTAAGTTCTGCTTTAAAGGCAGGCACCAACTTCAGCAAAAAGGAATCATAAATGGATTACTGTTTTAGTCAAGTGCTCTGTGGTTCAAGAGATCTTAAGCCCCAGCAGTTAAACCTCTCTAGTTTTAGTTCAAGTGTGAATATACTTTTTACTTTTTGGGGGGGGGGTGTCTTGTTAAGAGCAGTACCCAGGAATCTTTACACTAATATCAGGTTGATTTGTTTAGTCAAAGGATGTTGTAGCCACTAAATAATTGCAATTTCATAGCAATTAACTGTGCTGCCCTATTATGGACACTTTAGGTTGAAGTTGGAGCACCATGGCGGAAACCCATACAGTGCCAATTCCTCTCCTCTGAATGACTGTCTGATTCAAGGCAATGGCTACAAATTGAAGTGTTTCGCTGTCACATCAATCCAGTGAAAAGTTCTATCGAGGAGGATCACGGCAGCTGTCAGGGAGAAGGAAAATGGAGGCTCCGCTGCCGACACCGATGTCATTTATTTTCAGGTCAGGAGTTTGTGTGGGGGACAATGAGGGAGTGTGACATTGAGCGGCGAGAGAGTGCACCAAACTGCATGACTGGGTTTCTTTACTGTGATAATAACAGCTGTATAATATGTCTGACATTCACAAACCAACCAGAGAGGGGACATAAATTATAAATAGGATCAAAAATAATAACAAACAAGCGGGAAACTTACACCCCTAGAGCTAAAATGAAAAGCAAGCCTGAAAAAAGGGTGAAATAAGGTGATCTTCCGGATAGTAGATCAATCACAAATATTATATGACGACGTGAAAAACAAAGAAGCGGGCCAGAAGTATTGATCAAAAGATGATGTAACGGGTTAGTTTGTGACTTAGCAAAGAGAAAGGTAATGATGCAAAGCCGATGAGAACCTTTTTTTTCTTCTTTTTTTTACCCGAAAGCCGCAATTAGAATTGATATGCACCAAAATGAACAACAAGACAGAGGCGCATTGAAGAGAAGTGGGTCACTGTGATGGTGAGACAGAGGGAGAGGAGGATTGTGCAACACGCAAAACCTACAGCTCAGCTTTCTTCCTCTAGCTGCAGTGCCACAGCGTGTCACATCAAAGTAGGGGAAGGAAAGGTAGGAGAGATAGAGAGAAATGACTCCATACGAGGGATATTGTTGTCACTTTTATCGCCATTCCAAATATATAGTCAGTTTATTTGCAATGTGTTTTGTCCCATTCAATTTGGACTTACTGGGTGTCCTGACAGCTTAAGATTTTGCAGGATGTCCGACACCATCTCGGATCAAAGTGGTTGGGAAAAATGCGTTCTACGTGCAAGTATTTTCCCCCCCGCTAGTGCTTTTCTAGTGCTGCAATTTGCTGGGCCTATACAGCAGCACGGATGAGGAGACTTGGATAAAGTTGGCTGCTGCAGCAAAAGCCCTTTCCCACGCTGAATCAGCTGTACTCGCAGAGGACACAGTGGTGTATATCACAGGAGGGAAAACGGGGCTTTGAAGGTGAAATTAACAGTAGAGAGGTTGAAATAATGGCGCTGAAGAAACTTAAGAGCTCCGTTCTTTTGCATATCTATGATCTAAAGTGGATACAGTTACTTTATTTTGGTTTAGATGTACTGTGCAGTTGTTTGCTTGGAATGTGCAGATGACCCAAATAGAGAGAATCAAAAACAAACAGAAAAGATGGGCTAAGAATAATACAAACAACAACTTCCTATTCATTTAGCTCATACCCCATCAAGAAACTGTATTGTAGCCACACATGTGCAAAACCACACTCGCAAAACAAAACTATCCAATACAAACTCCTGCAGAAGTAAAACCAAAGCTTGATACTGAATGAAAGTTGGGGGATCCCAGTCCATTTTGAGGTCAGTTTGCGGACCCTGATAAAAAACACTCATCAATGCCTGTCCTACGCCCTACTGAAAATGTCTATGTGAAGAAATGCAGGCTCGCAACACCAGCAGCATAATGGCTCTGCACATCATGTTATATCCAGTCTTTAGGGAACCTTCACGCATGGGTCACTTTTTTCTTCCCACAATATGCATTTTTCATCTGTCTTTCATCCTCTTGCATCTGACAGGCAAACTAATGGCTTGCCTGCACACTGCCCTCTTTCTGGTTTCAGGAAAGACATGTTTGAGGTTTCACTTATGTAGCCAACTATATGGTCTATAGACTTTATATAGGATTAAATCTGATATATAAATTTAATATCTTATTTATGTACCATCAAAAACAGGAAGGGCAGTCCGTTCAAGATGTGTCTGGATCTTATTATGAAGTCACTTTCTATTTTGCCAGTAGTTCACCGCTATGTCAAACCAGGGTGAGCGCTCTTCCCTTTGGCTAATATATTGACAGCTGAGTTCCATTTGCACCTTTGCCCTCAGCACACAGGGCAATGCTTCCAGCCAAACAGCAACGGACATCAATAACAACAAGGTCAGTAGCGGTCATCCAAGCTTAACAATAGCTGTCTTTTCAGCCTCATGTGGATTTACTAGGTTTAAACCAAGAAGTAAGAGGAAGTAAACCTGCTCAACTCAGACCATCTCCTTTAATAATGCATGCAAAGACTCTCGCAACACACACACCCAAATGCATTTACAAGTCAAAACAAAAATCTCTCTCACTCATTCCATCAGAAAGACATGAGTGTTTTGAATCTCTCCTTCTCCCCCCCCAGCCCCACCCGTAGCCAGCATCGAGACACTGCTAGTTTATGTGTGGGTCCATACACAATAAAGCCAGTGATTAGCCGGACAGAGAAATTCAGTGTGAGAGTGTGAAACGTTAACAAGTAAATGGCTTTCTATTTATGCAGCTGCTTCTCCCTTTGAAACACTTAACACAGCGGCTGATGGTGTATTTGAAAAGCATGAATGATTTACTGAGGAAATGTCACACATGGATCACACATTCGAGGCAATAATAAAGACTTGGACTTGTTGTCGATAGGCAGCCCAAATAGGTCAGCCAGAAGACTAAAAAGATGATTAATAATACAGATGATTGTTATTGCAATAATAGGAATATATCACAAAATCACTGAGGTCTATCTGACTGAGATTTGACTCATTGTATAGGCCAACATAGTGAAACTACAGTGAAAACATGGATTTTTCTAATTGTTCTAATTTTGTTCCATTTGAGCCTCAATTCAGTCCTCATTTTTTTTTCTTTTAACACCACTTGATGGAAAAATAAATTGTTTACATTTTTTTTTTCATACAAGGTTGAAATGTTGCAATTTGAACAAGCCTTACAGGGAAAGAAAGCAATACAATGAAAACACAACAACATCATAAATACCATTAGAATAGGCAAAAAAAAAAAGTGTCTTTATTGATTTGAAGATGATGTTTGGGGCTGATTGTAATTTGATTGCAAGTTGATTTACGCATATAAAGACCAAACGCTGCTTCTCCGTGTTAAATTAGCTCTAATCACCCAGTTATATAAGCTACTACAAGGAAACAAAATATACATTAATGGCAATTTCTAGTGTCATAAACGTGATACTTCCTGGACTTGTGAACGCTGTAAAACATCTGGCACAAATTCAAGTGCAATGTTGTATAGACTTTGAACTTTGGTGTTGAAAAGATGGGGTGTAAGCAAATCCTTGTATTTTTAGGTCCATTTTAACGATATATCTTGCCTATGCTTGTTATCCAGGGAAATTGTTTGTTTTGCCACATTGCCTCTATTTAATTTAAATGGCTAACAGAAAGAAAATTGCCATTCAGAACTTTTGGCCTTTTTCATTTTGGCCACCAGACACCTCTCACACCCTCTGCAGCTGCTAATAGAGGTGCGCACTAAAAAGGCCGGGCTGTCATCGCGTCTCATTTGTTTGGGCGCAGATGAAAGTATCTGCAGGTGCTGCGTGAAATGTGTCAACATGTGCTCGCTCGGACACTCGCGTTCTATTTTGGGAAGGCGAGATTTTGATTGGCCTGTGTGTTCGTGTAGTCGTTGCCAAGCCGGGGGAACAGCGCCGTGGTGACCTTCACTCATCGGATACATTTAAAACGCATTAAACAATCGTCGTGTTGGCTAGATGAACGCCCCATTGGGTTGCACTGCGTTTCATCGCCGATTCGACCAACTGCAGCTTTTGGGGCCTCGACTTTCTCACGACCCGAACATTTAAAAACAAATCTGTCTAAGCTGTAACATCATTTCCAAATAACAAGATAATTAGATTTCCTGCCATCAGTCAATGTCAGGCATCATCTATTAAGTGTTTGAGCACACAAAGGTAGGAGTCTAGAGTACAGCACTAGCATTGGTTTAGGTACTCCTGACTATAATGATTCCTGACTATAATGATTCTGACTCAATGCCTGGAGAAGGATCCCCACTGGGTGCTGGACTGTGGTCATCTACTGCTCCTGAAGCCCCAGTGGCCTTGAAGGATGGCAGTGATGACTAGTTTCCATACTGGGACAATGCATTTGTTTAAATCTAGTTCCTGTACAGCCCACTTGGTAGCGTTGCCAAAAAAAAGTGGCATTGTAAAAGTACTATTTTGGCGAAGTAGTGTGCAATCTATACTACAAACGCCTGCATGTTTGTACGAGTCTTGAAACCCTACCTTGATGGAAACAGTCTATCCTTGTTGTTGTCCATAGCCACATTGTGCTATTCCTAAACCTATTGAACTGCTGCTAATGACTTGGCTTGAATTGCACTCCTCCTCCTCCTCCTTCTGCTCCTGTGCTGCCCTGTGAGGTTCACATGATACACGGCCACTCTGATTCCCAGCAAAGGAAAAAAAAAAAACAGATGAAAAGCTAGCGAGCAAGCGAGGGGGGGAGATGTTATTGACAAGGTCACGGGAGATAACCGTGAAGGAGAAGCTCTTTTTTCCCCCCACCTTGAGATTCCTGATTAAACATCTATGCCACAAGACAGTTTCATAACCAACTGACCCGATTTTCAATACATCCATCTGCTGCAGTGCTCTTCTTGCTCCACTGGCTTTAAATATGTTCGGTGATCTTACAATGTAGCCTACACGTCCAACAATTCATGCACCCCCTGACTATGAACCGGCCCATATCTCCACTGGACCGTCACAATGCCCCATCGACCCTAAAAAGCCTTATAGATACAGTATGTCCTGATGGCACAAATCCTGGGATGCACAAAGCCAGAGGGCGCTGCCGCCAGGATCTTTGCCTGGCTTCCCACACATGAATAAGCACCACTGAGCGCTTGTTTATAAATCGACTATGGAAAACTAGGGCATTTCTCCCCGTCGCGTGCACCCCGACACAACAACTGCAATGTGGAGCGCGTCAACACTTTTTTGAAAATCAATTATGGCTGCTCTGTTATACTCCTTGATAGGAAAACAAATCAAGCTGCCGGACTCTTTTTTTCCCCCCCCTTCATCAGGATCGATCGATCTGCCGGGCAGACTTATCTGGCTTATAATCACAAAATGGATCTAATCTAGGACATCTTTCCACTTCCCCAAGCCTGGAGAAATGGAGATGATGGTGTCAGAAGAGGATGGTGTCTTATAGGGAAAACAAACCATGTACCGGTGTTGTATAGGTTTTTAGAAAGAGAGGTCACAGAAGAAGAGTGTAGCAGGCCTAGAAGATAAAGAAAGGGGGGAGTTCGGGTCAACAGTTTTGGAACTTGGGAAGAGACAATAAAACTTTTCAATAGCACTTCCTGAATAATCCAAGAATCTTTAGTTCTCAGCAGAGGATTGCTAAACTGTGACCATTAAAAAGTGATTCTCCTCTTGCAGCCCTAGAACCGGCAGCTTGTCAAGAGCCACGCAAATTCCCCAACAATAGCCAAAAAGGAGAAGAATACAGCAGCTGAAGAGCAACCGACAATGGAGGTCAATCACAGCTTATAAAGTATTAAAAAAAATATATGAGAAGCACGCCACTCTGAGCATGTCAATACTATGATCAAAGACTAGTAAAAAAAAAAAAACGCTAGTACAAAGTAACATGTATCCAGCCACCCCTCCTCCCGCTGCCCTCCTCTCTGTCCTTTGAACAAGCCAAATGAACACGGGCAATATCCCCCAGAGGAGCGCAGGGGAATCCATCTCTGACACAGCTCACCTTCTGTTATCCTATAGCCACAAACAGAGAGGCTGAGAGGATGAGAGGGAGGATGATTTTTTTTTTTAAAGTACCTCCGAAATGGGAGCACAAATGAGCCTTTATGAAATGGGATACGGCAAAAACCCAAGAGCAATTGACTGTTTAGACAGTGATTAACTTTGGATGATTCTGCCTTGCAATTTCAGACACTGGCCCTCGTGGCTTTCTCTGATGTGATCACTGAAATACATTATCCATACAATAATTTGTTAAACATTCGATGCCAGACAATCCCTTTATCTGCTTTGCTAAGGACCATGCAGGCGCTTTACATAGGGCCGTGCAGTGAATCTAATTGTATTTGAATTGCAAACTGGTCAATTATCGGCAAGGTGCTTTTTACAGTCAGCCCTGTGGCATACAGATACCTGGTTTCAAGGACTGAAAGGGATTATTAGATGGATTATTTAATGGATATCAAATGGATTTTTACATTAAACGGTACTGTAGTGATAATTATTATTTGTCGTTGTTGTTGTTTATTTAAAAGGTGCACTATGTAACCTTTTACGTGAAAAAAAAAAAGACTTGATATTTGCGCATATTTTACCTTTTAGTGACTCGGTGGCGTTATGGGTGCAGCATGGCACTTTCCCTCACAGTGGCCTTTATGACGCTCCAGAAACAATTGTTTTTTGGGTTTCTGGCCTGTTTCTGGTACAAACCCCTAAAAACAATTGATCCTTGAGCGTAATAGATACCACTGTGAGGGAAAGCAAAGGTGCCACGCTGCACCCATAACGCCACTGAGTCATTAAAAGGTCAAATGTGCACAAATATAAAAAAAAAAAAAAAAATCATCTAAAAAGTTGCATAGTGCACGTTTAAGGCTTATCTTGTAAATATGTTTATGAACCATCCATTTTAACCATTTGTTGTGTGTATTTTTTTCCATCCACATCACCCTAAAGCAGTGGTTCTCAACCTGTTGTAGCATTTGTTTGCTATTTTACCAGAGTGCCATTATTTGGTCGTAGTTTGATGAATTGTATTTCAGCCATTTGTCTTTTTCTTTGTTTTTTAAAAAATATGTAGGCTAATGTTCCTATTTTTCACGGTAAGACCCGGACGGGGGGTCACGAACCCTTTACCTGGGGGTCGCGGCTCCAAAAGGTTGAGAACGACTGCCCTAAAGAGCCCGAAAAAGACTACAGTATCTATCCTTTGTTTTTAATACAGGCTATTGTTACATCAGTGATTCAAGGAGCAAATCCAAATTGCTTGGTCATTTGATATGCTATCTTGTCCTTGAGCTGAAATACATACAAGTAATTAGATATTATTTATTATTAAGTCTTTTCCATGAAACAGATACGGTTGACCTTTAAGACGAGACGAACGAGACCAATGAGCTGTCACTTTCTGTCATAAAACACAGGCCTGTGTGGAGTACGTGACGCGAGCATCAAGGTGTTAACAGTCCTCACACCGGTGTCACTTCCTGTTTATAATGGTCACATGACTCTGACACACACCGTGCACCTGTTCAAAACATTTGCCCCGTCTCTTCACTGTCAAAGGGATACATCATGGCTGAAGGGATGAACGGTGTTCCACGGTGACACAGTGCCAAAATATTAATGGACTGCTTTTTACTGCTGCATGCGCTTTACAAAACCTGGATCACGGCCAGGAAATGTCCAGGAACAAAGTCAGTCAGCGCGTGGTTATTGGCCTGAATATTAGAACACGGCCGCAACAGCCATGAGTGATGGCGGTTGAGAAGATAAAATTGGTACTCTGACCGGCTAATTGTTTTTCCAATCACTTACAATGAGTTTCCAGGTTGATTTATGAGCAATTAAAAATCGAATAATAAATGCAAACCATATTTTTCCCTGTAGTGGCTTTGAAGCAGTGAGCAAGAGTGATTGAACTGTAGCAGCATTTGTTCTTTTTGTAGGGTTGCAGCAGTCATATATGCAGTCAAACACAACAACAATAGCATCAAGCAGGAGAGAAGAGTGCGCATAGGTCAAGAGCACGTCCACCTACTGAAGCCCAGAGCTCGCCTTTGAAATGTAAACCATCTACTGAAAGTCAGGACGCTTTGAAACAGGAGTAAGAACCACGGCAGGCGCAGCAACAAAACCCTGCTCAAAAACCCCAAGAAGGCGACATTTTTGGGTAATTCCACATGATGGGATTAAGCAGTGTCGTAAGCCGACGCGAAGTGTGTGCATGTTTGACTTTGGTAAGAGCAATCATTTGCATAATTTAGCGCCCAAAAAAAAATGAAAGAAAGAAAGACAGCTGAACCAATAGCCTGCGTTCCAGTCCGCAGTGATGATCTGCTTATCGGCTGGAAATGCAGACAATTTGTAAGAAAGCTTTTCAACAGTGGAGACTCCAGAGCTGCGTCTTTCCTGTGGTTGAAAGCAGGCCAAAAAGGATCCTTAGATTTACTTAATTTTGGACAGAACACTCGACTCCAAGGCTTATAGCATTGCACAATCAATAATAACAAGGGCAATACATTTTTATTTTATTTATGAATGCTTTTAATGGTAGAAATGGTTATCATGACTCCCATTCCATCTCTTGTGTCATCTGGGAATTAAACCAGCAACTCAAGGGCAGGCAAATGTAGCAAGAATCAAAAATAAGAATCAAAAGGTATGTTTGTGTGTCGTGCGGGATTTTTCCCATTGTAGACGTTTTCCAATAACTCGCCCTATGTTTCGACCTTCGAGCTGTTTGTGATGGAACCGAAGATCCTCTGGAAGACCTCTTCTTTAACGCTCCTAGACCTAAGACCTTCTACTTCATGTTTCACCACCAAGGAAGGGCCTTTGTCTGAGAACAGTGGCACAAACAGGTGATCGCTATATAATATCCATGTCTACATTCCCACATGGTTGTAATGAAAGAAGCCCCGTAGTGCCTTGAGACATGTGTGAACGCATGTGGCACTACCCCCCCCTTGCCTGTGATTGGCTGTTCGATGTAGCAGACCCTACACTGTACGTGCTTCCATGTGCATGCCTCAGCGCAGCCCCTCTGCTCAGTGGAAGGGGGCCAAATGTACGGAAGGTGATTGGCTGGTGCAAGAAGCCGGAGCATCAGCACATCCTTAACCCACTGCCCTTCTTTTCTCCTGGCGCCCCTCCCCCCTCCATCCTGCTCGGGCTGCATGTGTGCGCTGCGGGCATATCGTGCGCGTGTGGCAGCCACCAAACACATTTTTTTTTTACCCCCCCTCCATCCATCCCTGCACCCCTCGCTTCCATCTCTGTTTCCGCGCGGGCACAACAAGCCCCTCTGTATGTTCAAGAATGCCACTTGCGTGATTCTGCTAAATAATTGGGTTGTCAGTGACCAGTGCGCGCGTCCTCTCCGGCTAAACAGGTGAGAAAGGCTTCGATGGGTCAGAAGAACATGGGTTGCCACTACAGCACAAAGGGTAATTGGGTCAGATCAATGTCAAGGACGCGGAGTTGAGCCATCACTGGGGAATGCCGAGCGCGTAAATGGTCAGGTTTGGGTTCCACGTCCTGCCATAAAGTCACAACGGACAATGCGCAATAAAGTCAGCAGGGGGGAAAAAAGGCACAAAGGCGCGTTGGAGCATGTGCCACAACATTTTGTCAGCTGCATTTGCGTTCCCACAAGCAGAGGGCATCACGATTAAAAGGGCACCGCTGTAACTCCCCACACACTGCATTAAAAACTCAGGCTTTTCGCTCACCTCACAGTCGTACAACTCGCTGAGCTGCTCGATGATCCACTCCTCCAGCACCAGTCTCTTCCTCAGCTCCTTCCTGTCGTACTTCACTGTCACTTTGCCCTGTTTCTTCTGCACCGGGTCGTCCGCGGTGATGGGGGCCGAGCTCACGCACCCCACGCCGGGCGCAGGCTGGAAGAACACCCGGCTACCTGCGGTGGAGAGCGGGGCGCTGGTCTCGGTGCTTGCGGCCGACATGGCTGTGTGGACGTAAGTGCACCTTGCTTGGACGTGAAAGCGAGATGTGAAGAGAAAAAAAATGAGTTGGGAGAGGGGGGGGGATCTGTGAGGTGCGGAGACGGCAGAATGAATGAGGCAGAGCGGCAGACTGGCGAGAGCTGAGGTGCTTTTAACAGCGGCTATTTAAAGCGCAGCGCCGGAGACTGCTGAGGGGGCGGGGCGACACTGTAAAACTGACCAGTGTCTGTTCAGATGAATTGATGAGCGCTTCATCACCAGAGGACCTCCAGTGTGTTAGGTTAGAGGGAATTTCTCCAGGCACTGGTCTATCGAGTTAGTCTGTGCCATTTATGTCCGAGCCCTAAATGGGTTCATCTCACATGTGATAGGCTCTTCTTCTTTTTTTTTTTAAAATGTTTTTAGCCAAAATGTAGGCCCTAAGTGGAAATCCAGCATCGTAGGAATCTGAACTGGCTTGTGGATAGATTTGTTTTGCAGTGTTCATATCCAATCTATCAATGATAGAGTAGGCGCAACAGAGTAAACCACAATGCCCTGTTGGTTGTATACTGCCCTCTTGTGTTCCCCTCGGGTACAAGGGCTGCAGCACCATAATGTATAACGTATGCCATTAAATATTATCTGACTTTTATTTTGTATCATCTTTTTATTATCTGAGCCCTGAAAAAAACGCGTGCAATGATTGCTGCTCTGGATAATAATAATAATTTTAAAAAGTCAAGGATTGGAGTAGGTTACAACTGTTTAATAAACGTCTATGGCAAAAACTTAGTGCCCCAGCTAAGTACCATAATAAAGCAGTGGTTGCCAAGTTCGCACCAAGTAAAATTCATTTTATTTATTTGTGTGTATCTGATTACCTCCGTTAGCTGATTTCTCTGTCCATATAGAATCAATGCTTATCCAGTGTCAGTGGAAGATTAACTCAAATACAGTAGGACTTTGGCATTTTCATTTATTGCTCTATGATTCCAGCACAGAACGGCCCAGGCTGCCTTTGTAAGTGGGCTGGCTCACTAAAAACGCAGCCCAAAAGCAAGAGAGTTACATAAGTGTGTGGTGTGTAGAGTGTAGTGTATCCACTTGGGTGCAGTTGAGCAGTCATGGTTTTCCTTTCTGCTTTTACTCCTGTTCTGGCGGCCGTGCTCTGCATAGTGATAGGGTTCATGTTTGTTAAGTCAAACGGCTCAAGGGACAACACACAAGAAAAGCCCAAAGCTGACTTCAGACCTTGGGTGGACCAGGATTTGCAGGACAACACTGAAGTTGTTGAGAACAGTAAGATTGTTTTCCCCTGTTTTTGATACGAGACAACAAAAGTTACTAAATGACATTGCTTTTGCATGATACACTTGATTTTGTCAGGTTTTGTACATGACCCTTTGATTTCCACATGCTTGGGGTTAGCCCCACTCTGGCTCTACACACTTTGCAGTAAAACTTTTAACTTAGCCAGGAGAGTCCCACAGAGGTTCTGAATCTCTTTGTTCTGAGGAGTCCTGGTCCCAGAGGTATCTAGTTAGAAAAGGCCATGCTTTTCTGTCCCTTTAATGCAAACAAAATGCACATACATCTAGCTTTATCCAGAGGCTGTTTTCCATTTCAATCCCATCCAAAGAATCCCAACAGAGCAGATCAGAAAATGTTCCACTTTAGAGCCTACATACATACAGTATTTACATGGGAAGAGACCTCATATAGTTAGTGCTGTATGGGTGTAGTGCAGAAAAAATGTTTATTCTTGTCCCAGCATTACACTTGGATTCACTAAGTAGTTTGTCCTCCTAAAACAATAACGTTCCAGATGAAGACGATGGCGATGATCATAATCCGGAGGAGGACATTCCACATGTTCCCTACTCACCTCCACGGTACCCAGAGGACGCCATGGTGAAGAGATCCCAGGACTTCTACTCAGTCATGAACCAGCGCAGGAGTGTGCGGTTCATCAGCCCTGAGCCCGTCCCAAGAGAAGTCATCAACAACGTCATTCGAACGGCAGGCACGAAGTACTATTCAACCGTACTTTGAAAATATGTGTATTCAAGTTAGACTAACTTGTATCTTTGACTTTAAACATGCAGGGACTGCCCCTAGCGGTGCCCACACAGAGCCGTGGACATTTGTGGTGGTGTCTGACCAAGAAACCAAACACCAGATCAGGCTGATTGTGGAGGAAGAGGAGGAGGTCAACTACAGACAGAGGATGGGCGACAAATGGGTGCATGATTTGGCCAGATTAAAGTAAGCCTGAATCAACCAATTATGATTACTAGTATATAGCTCTTTGGTATAACATTTATATAGAGGCCTAATAGAGACCGAAGAAAGGCAAAAAATCCTGTTGTTTACTTGCAAATGTTCTCTTAATGCTGTGATGAGATGTCCTGCTTTTGAAAATGCATTTCAACTTTTATGCAGGACAAACTGGATTAAGGAGTATTTGGATGTGGCCCCGTATCTGATTCTGATCTTCAAACAAACCTACGGGATTCTGCCAAATGGCAAGAAAAAGACACACTACTATAATGAAATTAGTGTCTGCATATCCTGTGGGATGCTCTTGGCTGCCTTACAGGTAACCGCGTCTCAATGTGTAAGTCTGGTCCTTGTCATTTCCATCCCCCTGAATGTATGTTTGTGTGGTTTATCAGAATGTGGGACTAGTGACAGTCACCTCAACCCCCCTGAACTGTGGCCCCCAGCTCCGGCAGCTCCTCAAACGGCCTATCAATGAGAAGCTGTTGATGCTTCTTCCGGTTGGATACCCTGCCTCAGATGCTACAGTGCCTGAACTGTCACGCAAACCTCTAGATGATGTATTGGTGCATATTTAGACATTGTACAAAATAATTAGTAATTATGACAAAATATGATTGTATTTATCATTGGTTTGCATAAAGAAAATTAATTAAAAGTTTGATGGTGAATATGTGTTGTTGTAGCTTTATACCTGTTATTGCATAATTTCACTGCATATATCATTGTTTTTTGGCCCACAGTCACGAAGATAAAGTGTTTTCAGTTACCTTGAGTCTCTCTCTCTAAAACCGAAAAATCAGGTTAGAAATCTAGGCGTAATCATGGACTCAAACCTGAACTTTAACAGCCAAAGCAATCAAAGCAATAACATCAGCAGCTTTTTACCCTTTGAATAGTGATAGGAATAGTGTCAAAACCAGACTTTGAGAGACTTATCCATACGTTTGTCTCCAGTAGGTTACTACTGTAACGGCCTGCTCACTGTCAGACTGCTGCAGTACATCCAGTGGCGTAGCAATGGTACGCCAGGAATGTCAGTAGGGGGAACTCTGGCAGCCGTTTTGTGCGCTGCGATAGGGCAAGGGGGGGCTAAAAGAAAGCACTTCAGAGACATACAACTACAGTAACTTAATACACTCGCTGCTGTCTTGCTCTCCGTCCTCCTCTTTATCCTCCTTTCTTTCGTTTTTGCTGCCAGAAGCATAACTCAGAGCTGTGTCTGTTTACTCCCCACACGTTGGGGGGGCTCCCTCCCCTTCTCCTCTGAGAAACACATGAGGGCGGGGCGAGGTGGGCTCATGGGGTCCTTTCAGGGAATATGTGACAGCCAATTGTTGTTGCACCTTGTCACTGCTGCGGCAGTGACTATATTCTCTTGGCAGTTTCTGTCAAATCTGTTGGCCCTCTGCTGGCTTGGGGGCCCCAGGCAGCTGCCTGCCTTGCCTAGCAAGCTACACCTCTGCTGACAAGAACCAGGAATATGACCATATTAGTCCAGTGCTCCGGTCTCTGCACTGGCTTCCTCTCGCCCAGAAAACATAATTTAAAATAGCTTTGCTTGTGTACAAGTCTCATCATGGTTTAGCACCAAAATACATCTCTGACATTAGGAGTAGGCTAACCACCCCAGAAAGCTAAGTAGTTGAGAGGGACTTGACAGAGGCAGTGACCTGGCAGAGGTAGAGTAGATCATGCGGTATGTCTGCGGGTCACGTGGTACATCTGCAGACAGACATTCTTGGAGAAGTTAGGGCTGAATTTTACAGAAATAAAGAAATAACAATGATCTTGTCATGTTCAATTCACTTTGGGCAGCACTTTCCCCTTCATTTCCATAGGCCAAACGTGCGTGACTCTAGGGCACAGTTGAACACACAAAGCATTCTGATAAAACAGGCCTAACCCAGAGCCAACCATCACATAGTCCCTCTAATGTAGCAAAGTAGTTTTAGTTAATAGTAAGAACTGATTTAAAGAAAATTAGTCATAAAAGTCATAGATATTTATGGATGACATGAAAGTTATGTGATTCATCCACAAAGTGTCACGTTAATTGTTATTATTTCAACAAATCAGTCATTGTCTCGGGTCTCATCTTATTCCTGTTCTTTAAGCTGGCAATTGTTATTCTGTTTATTTTGTCTGGCCCTTGATCATTCTTGCAATTCAACTTTTGCTCACTTGATGGCACCAGTAGTTGTGTTCATCACGGCCAAAACGTTACCTTTACCATGGGCCTTTGTTTGTTTTTTTAATCTTCAAATTTATATACACGAGTTCAAAATCTTCCTTCTCCTTTTAAGATTCAAAGTTGTCACCAATTTTTTTTTAAAGTGAATTACTTCCTTGTGTTGTGTATTTCACCATAGTTTGTTTAGGCCCAAGCAGTTATGAGTAGATGTAGGCCTACCAAAAAGGACATTATTACACAAAAACTCCGCCAGTGCATAAAGCTTTTTTTTTTTGCCTAGCCTTGTTGTCGATATAAACGGAGCAAAAAGTGGCAAAAACAAGGCGAAACCACGACAAAACAGCAATGATAAAGTATTCAGCAAAAACGCTTCAAAAATGTGACAAAAACGCGGCGATAATGTGACAAGCTTGTGTATGTGCTAGAGACGCTCTACACATAAACTTGCCGTGCCTTGCCTTCAACAGACGGTGTCGCTGTCGTCTCGAGTGATGTACAAACGTTGCAGAGGAAGAGCGGGTGTATTGCGCATGCGTACACCACGTACACCGATGATCCAGGCTGGAGCTGAATGCTAAATGCTAACTGCTGCTGCTAACGCTCTGTCAAGTTGCTCACACTGGGCTTGAAGGGGGAAGCGTAGCGGCGGAGAAGAAGGGCGACTCAAGCGCCGCTACGAAATGGCAGGACAACAGTTCCAGTACGATGACAGCGGCAACACATTTTTCTATTTCCTCACGTCCTTCGTTGGACTTATTGTGATCCCCGCCACATACTACTTCTGGCCCCGGGATCAGAATGCTGGTAAGGCCCTGCTGCTGTTGGTGTCTGGCTCACCAATAACTTGGCTAAACAAAGTAATCGCAGCCTCTGATTGATAAAGATGAGGAAATCGATGTTTTTGTCTAAACCAGACTGTTGCTTTACTGGTCATTATTTTTAATATGACACTGCTGTTTTAGCTCTATCACTGCGTGTGCCACTAACTTCATGCAGCGTTTGAGCTACAGCAGTGACTTGTACGTGTTGACACTGCACCTTAACCTTATCCCAAAATCTATTTACCTGCTCTTTGCCACACATAGCGCAATAATCATTCTAGATTATCAATCCGTACCACACCTCATCTGCCCACAGCACACTGCAAAGAGAGCATTTTTGTCAAGGGTTGGTCTATTTACGTTTGCCTTCACGTTTAATGCCACCGTCCTGTTACATGCCCTTTATCTCTGTACAGCTGCGGCCCAACAGCATACTCAATGCATACGTAGCCTTATAGAGCAGTTCCTCATCTGCTGTCAAAAACAACTAAGAATGGATTTTATGTTAATGCAGAGTGTTAACCCTAATTTGATGTTTCTTGATTTCCACCTTTCTCCTCAGAACAACTTCGTCTCAAGAGCCTACGGAGGGTTCATGGGAGGTGTCTGTGGTACCGGCTGAGGCTTATGAAATCTCAGCAGAGCATTATTCCAACACTAAAGTAAGTTTTGTGTGTTTTTTTCCTGGTCAATAAATGCACAGTTCATTCGCAAGCCAAGAAATAACACTTAAGTGCCACATCAGCACCATTCTCAGTTTTGGTCAAATTGTCATTGTCCTTTTTTGCTTATCGTGTTATGTCTTCGTTCCCTCTTTTTGACTTTCGCACATCTACAAGCTTTTATAATCACCTCTGTTGCGATAGCACAGTGATTTCTTCTGTTGCTCTGGAGGGTTTGGGCGTCTTGTCTTTTCTCAGATTACAGTATCAGTTTCCTCTCCTTGACTGTCTTGCACCGTTTATTACTGCGATCCATCATTCATTTTTCTGACTGAACTTCTCAGACGGCTCGGGTTTGAGAGCGGTTGTCCTGGCAACAGATGCTGCAGCAGACCGGACACCGACTCATCTCCCATGAAATAACAATGTTCTATCTATGTGCTTATTTATTCACATTTATTTGACCTTCATTTTAGTAGAGAAAGCAAACAATGGAATATTTTGTAAAGAAAACATAGATTTTTTTGTGTGAAATATGTTTCCCCTTATCCACAGGAAAGCTGGCTTGTTATTTGGGTGGTTGGTATTCATACTTTTAGCTTACAAAGTGTCCAAGCTGGACCGAGAATACCAGGAGTATAATCCTTATGAAGTCCTCAATTTAGATCCGGTAAGCACTTGTCTGGTGATTGCTGTCTTTTTTTTTTATACAGTACTGATTTTTTTTGGTCCTTTTTCTTCAGGAAGCGTCTTTGTCAGAAATCAAGAAGCAATACCATGTATTGTCTCTCAAATACCATCCCGACAGAGGAGGTGATGAGGCCACATTCATGAGGATTGCCAAGGCCTATGCAGCGTAAGAGCTACATTGTCGTCTTCTATTGCAGAAGCATTTCGATTTGTATTTCCTCAATTTTGATGTGTAAAAAGAGTGTCCTTGTTCGGAGCCATTTTATACTCAAACTGCATCTATTACGGCAACATTTGCTTGTTAGCCTTCAGTTAGCTAAAATGCATTCAGTCCAGTCAATCATAAAAAAGAAAAGAAAACGGAACATAGTTAATTTGTCTAATCTTCTTCATTGTTTTCTCTAGTTTAACTAATCCACAATCACGGGCAAACTGGATAAACTATGGAAATCCAGATGGGCCTGGAGGTGAGTACTAAAGCAAACAATGTTTTTGCAATCCTGTTTAGAGCCTTCTAAAAATGTCTTTTTCATTGTTTTCCAGCAACTAGCTTTGGTATTGCACTACCTGCCTGGATTGTAGACCAGAAAAACTCAATGCTGGTACAGTTAGCTATGGCCAAACACCTGAACAGTTTATCTTTTTTTACCTTGGAACATAATTGACCTCAGAGTTAATTGCCCTATTGTCATTTGTCTCTAGGTCCTTTTAGTCTATGGATTGGCTTTCATGGTCATCCTTCCTGTGGTCGTGGTGAGTTTACAGAGCCAATTGAGTTTGGGATTTCTTTGTACGTATGTCTATAACTCTGTGTTTCTTTCATAGGGGACATGGTGGTACCGCTCTATACGTTACAGTGGAGACCAGATTCTCATCAACACTACCCAGCTTTTTATGCATTTTATGTACAAAACTCCAAACATGAACATGAAACGTGAGTTTCTGCATTTATGTGATAACTGCTTTTCGTTGCGAATGAGGTGTTATTTTGTTTTGTTTTTTCACATTTGTGCCATTATTTGCAGGCCTAACTATGGTGTTAACAGCAGCATTTGAGTTTGACCCTCGCAGCAATAAAGAAGCTACTATACGACCAACGGACAACATTGTAGTGCCACAGGTAAAAGTGAGACCAACAATCTGGATCAGACTGAAGGCTGAAAAGTGGCTCACACAAGTTGTTATCGTTTGTCCTGCAGCTTATTCGTGAATTAGGGAATATCAACGTGAAGAAGAAGGAACCTCCTTTCTGCTATCCTTACAGTTTGAAGGCCAGGGTTTTGGTGCTGGCCCACCTGGCGCGTATGGATGTTTCTGAAGAGCTAGAGGAAGGTAGGGTGTTGTACAGTGCTGTGCTTGTTATAAAGTAGATGTGATGCTATATTAGGCTGAGTTTTGAACCTACTTTTATTAACGGCAACAACTGTTTCTTTAATTCTCTCAGATCAGAGGTTTGTGACAAGGAAGAGTCCAGCTCTTCTCCAGGAGATGATCAATGTAGGGTGTCAGCTTACTATGATGGCCAACAGCAGAGGAGGTAAATCTTGTTTTAAAAAATGCAGGTTTAGGTGAGCTTGTTGGAGTAACGTTATTGTGGCTTGTAGGTTTTCATGCTCCTCGGTTGGTGACCATAGAGAATTGTATGAAGCTGACCCAGATGATAGTGCAAGGTCTGCAGGAGTCAAAGTCTCCTCTGCTGCAGTTGCCCCACTTTGAGGAGGAGCATTTACGCTTCTGCATCTCAAAGAAGGTACAGAATGTGAACAATGTGTTTGAGGTAATCCATTTGACTTTGTGAGAAAAACATATGGTTTTGTTTATAGTATAAAGTGCGGACCCTCCAGGACCTGGTGAGCCTTAAAGACTCAGACAGGAGAAGCATGCTTCGCTTTCTCGGAGAGGAGAAATATGATGAGGTGATGGCAGTGCTGGGTAGCCTCCCTCATATCACCATGGACACCAAACTGCAAGGTCAATATTTTTCACACATTCTGGTCATTCATAACATTATGAATGAAGTCACATGTAGTGCCTGAAATCAATGCAGAGGATCTGTTATTTTTTAGTTCTTGACGACGAGGACAGCAACAATATCACAGCAGGGTCCATCGTCACGGTTACAGTCACACTAACAAGGAAACGGATGGTGGTAAGCAACAAAAATAATTTGTGTTATCATCATTACTACCCCCGCGACCCGGCCCCGGATAAAGCGGAAGAAAATGGATGGATGGATGGATCATTACTACATAATGAAAGAATGAGGGCTTGCAAAATGATTGCATTTAACACATATAATTAATCACAGAGGGAAACACTGCGTAAAGGGCTTTTCCCCATATCAAAAATGATGTTCTTATGTCCTTTTACTGCTGCACTTTCTTTGACGACAACTAGAGTGTGCTAGAGAGCTAACTAGTTACACGCACTGTTCTTTGTGTAGGAGGTGTTTGAAAAAGAGCAGGAGTCTTCACCATGTCCAGGAGAAGAGACAGGAAATGCAGAAGAAGCGGTGTGGATTTATTTATTTCATTATTAATTTGTTCGAATACAGTATATTTTTTACTTTGTGTAATGTCCTGTGTGTAGCAGGGAGACGCAAACAAAGCCAAAACAAAAGTCTGGCAAAATAAGAACAAAGGGGCTAAAAAGACTGCTAAATCCAAGAAGAAGAAATTAACCAAGAAGAAAGCCACTCCGGCCCCTATCAAAGCCAAACAAGCAAATGGCAATGTTGCTGGCAATGTAAGTAAATTATTATTATTTGTTCTCCATAGGTGAGTGTTGTCCACTCATTTGTTCATACATTTGTACAGGAAGTGGCAGCAGGGGCCTCTGCAGCAGCACCAAAGGAAGAGGACGATGATGCTTCAGACAGGGCCAGTGAGTCTGACGAAGGCGAGGCTAATAAAGACTCTGGCAGTGAGAGAGAGGAAGACAGCGACAAACAGAGTGACAAACAGAGCGACACAGAGGCAGACGAGATCGCAGGAGACGATGAAGAGGTCTGAATGTACACACAAGAAAAGATACTCGGCAGTTATCAAGTCCATACTGACCTCTTCTCATTTTTCCACGCCAGGAGTGGGAGGCATTGCAACAGAGCATCCAGCGGCGAGAGCGGGCTCTGCTGGAGACTAAGTCAAAAGTGACCCATCCAGTTTACAGCCTGTATTTTCCTGAGGAGAAGCAGGAGTGGTGGTGGCTCTACATCGCTGACCGCAGAGACCAGACACTGGTGTCCATGCCCTACCATGTGTGCACGTTAAAAGACACAGAAGAGGTTTGTGTGTTCACTAAATTCCTTTTAGAATAGTGAGCGCCTACGCGTCTGAGCACTAAATTGCCTTCTGTCTTTGTTATGATATTGATACTATAATCTGTGTGAAAGGTGTTAGTTCTAGTTTCCTGCATACTCTAATTTGTCACACGTGCTGTTGCTAGGCAACCATTAGTCATTATCTCTTAGGAGGAAAGTTATTTTTCTAGATTCACAGCCCTGGTTTTAGAGTATATTGTAATGATGAGACTTGACAGCTTGGTGTAGGCTTAATGAGGCCACTCACACTGCAATCACAGGTGACCCCTGTATACCCAACATCACAATACTACAGTCATTAGTCTGACACATGAACAGTCTGATCTGTTTGTGTGTGACTGATAATTTGTGGCATGTTTGACAGACGTGTTTTTCTGCAGGGGATTTAAGTTCACAAGGCTGTTTTCACAGTTCTTTTGTGCTCACATGCTGCATAATAATTAACCTTGCTGATGGTAATTGGCACTTTGCACTTTTAAGTGAACAACCTAATAATCACGGTCAAGGTATTATAGACCAATATTTACACATGGACTCCATTACAAGACAGTTGGTGAAATATTAGCAAAATATTACCCATAACAAATGTTCTGCTTCTCCACAGGTGGAGCTAAAATTTCCAGCCCCCTCCAAAACAGGCAACTACCAGTATTCTGTAATCCTGCGGTCTGATTCCTACATGGGCCTGGACCTGATCAAACCACTCAAGGTAAGGGATAACTCTGCTTTCCGTGTTGGTGCTTAATGAAAATAGTGAATTACACAGAATACTATACATTTAATGAGTGTTAAAGAACCGTCATAAAACTCAATGCAGACTTTTTGTTGATGTAAAGTAAATGTGTTTCATTTTATGTTGTAAACACTGCAAAAACAGCCCTTGTTGCATGTTTTTATTGAGTGATAGAAGATTAGTGATTAATGACATTTATTTTGGGGGTGGTCCCTAACCTGGCTAACGCCAGACTGCTGTGAGCGCTTGAATCCTTTGGAACTGCACAGCAGCCTGGGGACCATGGCTGAAATTTTTGCATGGATTTGGGAACCAATCACAGAACGAGGAGGGACGGCAAGACGATGACGAGCTATTCGATATATGGAAGCTTGTAGTTTATTTACGGATCCAACATGACAGCAGCAGACGCGACGCTATTTTTCGATCAAGCTTCAGACCGTGTTCTAAATAGTTTAGCTCGAAAGTTTACAGCAGGTACGTCATACGTCATCGGATACGATGATACGATGATACGATGATACGATGATACGATGATACGATTGGCTGTGGCTACGTGCAGACGCATGATAGACATTTGTAGCGTCCAATAAACGGCTATGAATGATCGTAAACCACACCTCTCCTACGAAAAAATTAATTGGTGGTCCCCAGACTAAATATCACTTGTGATTTTAGTCTGGCCTTAGCCAGGCTAGGTGGTCCCCCCTTCTTCACTTTGCCACCGCTCAAAGCTCTACACGGCGTGAAATGTGCATATTTTATAAACAATTTGCTTGAACAATTTGGACATGCAGGAGGTATGCTGAGAGCCAGAAACGAGTTCAGGCCAAATAAAAAAAAAAAGTCAGTTTGTGTAGGAAAAAACAGATATCCCAGCTTTAGCTAACACACACTAGTCACACACAAGTTTTCCTTTGTAGTCTGTGTTCCTCATCCACCCGCTTCTCACAAGCTGTCATCAGCACTTTGTCGTCTCTGAAGCTCCTTTTGAAGGTTTTAAAGTTCATTCACAAGGTCAAATTTGTTTTGACCCATGAGCTATTTTTTACGTAGCAAAAGAGAGCAACTTATGCTTGTATTATGATAACACTTCAGTACCTATGCAACATAGATTGAGTTCACCCCAGAGAGTTAGTAGCCAAAATGATAACACAATAAAGGACATAAGTTGAGTAGGAGGAGACATTATTCTAAATTAATACAGCCAGAGTACTGAGACAAAATGGGTTTAAAAAGTCTGAATATGGGTAATAGCAGCAGTTTGGAGAGACAGCACTGTTAAACTTACAGTATGTAACACTTCATACACCAACTGCCTTAGTAATGCAGCTTTTTAATGATGAATGTTTATTGTTTTCACAGTTGGAAGTGCACGAGGCCAAGGCCATCCTGGACCACCCGCAATGGGACATCCCGGACACGGAGGATGAGGACGAGGAGCCCGAGGAGAGCGACGGCATCGAGGACAGTGAAGAAGAGGACGAGGACAATGACTGAGCTGCAGTCCCACATCACTGACCCCCACAAGAGCACTCAGAGCAGGAGACAAGAGCGTCCCAGGACATAGCCCAACTCCGAACCGTTCCCACTTCCCTTTTCTACAATGACTTTTTCACTCCCAGTCCGTCGCTGGTGGAAAATAATTCTGTGAATACTACCAGGCCCATGTACGAGTGGTTATGAGTGGACAAGGTGCGTGAGTGAGTGCGTGCGTGTTTGTTAGTTAACTTGTATTTGTACAGGTGTGAAAGAGTGACACACTGTGGACTGGAGGACCTATTATCACCGCTCTTCTCCATTGAGGGAAGAGGGGGATGTATTACTGCTAATTGTTATGGCAAAAATGACAAAAAAAAAAAAAAAAACACCACCTCTGTGTAGTAAATATTCTCTGACTCTGAATTTTACAATCTCTGCACCAATGTTTCCCACACCAATGATGCTTTCTGTAAATGTAACTGCAGAAGTCGAGCTTTAGCCCTGTTTGTCAGGGATCACAACTGACATGACCTTTGACATGATTTGGGGGTTGTTTTCAGCATAGCTTGTTTTTATCGTTGTGTCCCGCCAACCAGTCAGAACTTTTCTATGACAGATAATGTATACATGCAGATTTCCAGTCCGATATGTTCAACTTTTTTCACCTCATTTCCTTGACATCGTTTTTTCTTTTTTTTTTATAAATCAGAATATCCCAAAAGTAGTCAGAACAAAGTGTGGTAGAAAAAACAAAAAAACACTTTTCATATATTATTGCTTTTAGATCTTGATACAGACTTGTATACTACACATGTACAAAGGTAATTCATTAGTTCAATTGTAGCACATTCCAGTCAGAAAAAAAGGCCTTATTACGATTCCCACATCACTGCTTTTTCAGGAGTAATCTACATAAAGTTAACAGGGTTTTTTGTCACGGTTTTTGAACATTTTTCCTCATTTTAGGAGGCATATCAGTCTACGTCCAATGTGCACCCAGAGCTTTCTTTTACGGAAAAGAAAGAGATAATCACTTACAACTCATAGGAGGCCTTCTCACTCTCTTGTCCACCTCATAAATCTCATTTCAAGCAGGACCGTACTGCATTTTGTCAGAAATCTCACATGGCTATGTTTTTTAGTAAATGCAATATATTACATGTTTTCTTTGAAACTTTTCTCACCTCGATTTCCACCCATTTCTGAGCTTTTCTGTTCAGCTCTGTAAAGCCATCGCCTCTTTTGGCACCTTTGACAGTTCATTAGGCTTGTTTTTTTTTTTTCTTCTTCTTCCACTCATAGATATTCTGCCTATGTGGGAGAGGGCTAAAGGAAGGGAAAAAGGCTCTCTCCACGCCACATACAGTGATGATGTTCATGGCAGGTAACCTTGTACTCCCAAGTATTTAGCGTTCTGCAGTAGAATGTAGCATCAGTGATTGCGCTGTGTGGAAAAACTGCAGTGAGATGACAGTATGATACACGCCTCTACTGTATGTCCGGACTGCTTTGGATGAAAACCCTAACAAATATCTCCCACTTTTGTTTACAAAAAAAAACTGTCATTGTAAATGGAATAAATATATTATTTGTATTTAAAATCATTTCAAATAAACTACTTTTAAATGATGTGGTCATATGTTTTCTCATATTTCAAGTTAATTAGTAGTTACCTGCATATGGACGTACAGTATTTAGAGCCTACTGTCTGTCAGTAAAGCTGCAGTGAGGCACTTTTGTCCTATTGGCACAAGTTATAAGGGCAAGGGCAATGGGCTACTGGCAAAAAAAGGTGACTATCTAAATATGTTTTTGGTTCCCACGAAAAAGCAAGCAAGTAACGTTAGCTGATCTGATCTGAGGCACTTGACTTCTCTGTCTGTCTTTGAGGCTGACCAGACGCAACTGAGACGCGACAGGACGTATGTTTATTGCCGGTTTGTTAATAGAAGGAGGGGGCGCGCGAGCCCAAAGATTGATTCCCGTTTGACTTTGACAAGATCCACATCTGGGGCTGAACCTCTGGCTCTGGTGCGGGACGGTCAGGCTGCAGTGTGTGTGTGCTTCGCTCCTGCCCGCCTCTCCATCTCCGGCGGTGAATGCCCACGTCCTTGGCGCATCTGCAGCGCCGAGAAGCGGACAGTTCAGTGCGGTATCGTCGGTGCTGTGTATCCTTCAGGAGCCGCAGTGGAGGCAGGGACTCCCGCTGCTGCTGAGGCTTCCCGTCGGCGCAGGTAAAGGCTGCTCCGTCAGCTAACTGCTTCAGACATGTTCTGACAGGAGCGAATGAGCTTACTCCTAGACACATATTTATGCTGCAATACTTTGTCCTTTCGGTGAGTGGTGAGTTTACTGCATTTGCATGGCTATTATCGACAATGAAGCGCTTCAGGCTCACAGCAGGCCTATACACAGTGATGGAAAAGACACTCAAAAAGTAATCAAAAGTTATTCTGACCCTTTGTCTGCTTCTTCTGCAGTGTTTTCAATGTAATGTTTTGCCTTTTAAATGTCCCACTTCTAGGTAAACACAACACATACCTAAGCTTTGTATGCAAACATTGAAATAAAGGTATAGCCTGAACGCAAAGCCAGAAAAACTTGCCTGTTCCAAATTGTTGATGACACTTTTGGTTGAACTGTCAAAGTTGAAGCTTGTTGGCTTCCTTTTTCTGTTTCAGACTCCATCAGAAGGCTGTAGGCCAACACAAGAGCCAAGGGTGTCCACAGTTCTGTCGAAGAAAACCCTTGTTTATGGTCAATTGGCAGATAAAACAGTTTAGGCTCTCCAGAGACCAAGAGCTTTTAGATGGGGAGGGTCTCTGAGGCTAAGCCTTATGTGCAGCTGAGAGCAGGATTTTCTCAAACAGGAATCATTTTTATTTTATGCCACAGCAGAAAATACTTGTGTAGACATGGCCTAATGATTTCATTATTCTGCAAAGATATTAAGTAAGTGCATTCATCAATTGTGAGGCCGGCATCTTGTAGCCTATAGAAAATGTATTTATTTAAAGTATAAATTCACCACTTTTATCTTCGGGTATAGCTTCAGTGTGCTTGTTATTTTGACTGATACATATTCAGAGAAACACACACGCTATAGTAACAAAGACATAAAGACACACTTTCCATTAGCTTCTGTCTCTGCTTTGTCTTTGTGCACTCCTGTGCAGACAAGGCTAAAAGCTTATTTAGCTCCGTTAATCATTAAATCCTGCCCCACGAGGCCAAACTGCATTCACTGTGCTCCACAAAAGACACATTTCACTTTGTGGCTAGTACTTTTATCATTAGTTCTCCCATCAGGCTCCAGTTTGGCCCTTTGACCTCCAAATACACTGATACAATTAAACAAAATCCTCCTTTTTTAGGCCTGGCCTGTTCATGGCCATCTTTTTATTCCCTTTGCGTGTATTCTGTCATTGAAACATACTTCATAAGCAGGTCATTGATGAGTTTTTAATAGACAGTATTCTTTTGCCACCTGCAGCGTGATGACTTTGACTGACCTATGAAGAGGGCATGAAGCTACGAGGAGGGCGGGACTTAAACCTTGACTCCGCCCCATGCCTGGGCCCTGCCCCACCTCCGATTTCGTGGCTGCCAGGCGTCCTGACTAAAGGGGTTCGTCTTCGGCTACGTCTCGATCGCCATGGAAACCAGGGGCGGGACTGTTGGCACCTTGTGGATCTGGATGCAGAAATGAAGCCAATCAGACGGAGACTACGAAGCCAAGGTCCGATCACCTGTTCTCCAGGTGAGTTTACCGCCAACAAAAACCTCAACAAATCACTTTTTTGTTTTGCTCTTTTCTTGACAAATTGTCTTGTAGCTTATATTGTTACCCTTCAAGATCATTTCAGCATGCTATTATTTTGGATTTGTTAGATGTTTGGGTTGCTGATGATGTCCATCCATAAGTGTTTGAAAAGAGATTACAGAATGACTGTACACCAAAACACAGCCATTGTCAAAGTCCAGGGCGTTTTGGTCCTGACCTGAACCTTCCAACTTTGAGAATTTTCTCCTGTCAAAACAATATGTGATAATTTTACTCATAAATTAGGTATGAAATGTTTAAAACACAGTGTATGGATTCAGACTAGGGCACAACCGAAACATCGACCGGCTGATACTATAGTGTATCGGCTATCGGCCTTTTCAAACCTGTTCATATCAGTACATAGAAAATGACTGATAATTGCTAATTACTACTAAATAACTAAATTTCCTTTCATATGGAGCCTATGCGGGCCCTTCTGCAATGTCCCTGACGCCCCTGGGGGTTTCCTGGCCCCCCTTCAGGAACCACTAATGGTGCCGATTTGTATGACTGACTGATTATCATTATTCTTCAGTACCATCTAAACAAGGGTCATTTAGCATTTAACGTTTTTTTTGCCACCATTATTTTGACTTTGTTAAGCAGCACGACCAAACAGAACACAAACAATAGACAGAGACCAAAACCAGAATTCGCCACTGGGGACAAATAACAAAATATGCAAATGAACCCACACTAAAAGGGACTATGTCTCAGTTGGGGCCGCACAGACATACGAAGACCATATTGATATTTTCTTTCACAGTAAGTTTGTGTTTTTTCCCTCCATTTTTGTACAATTCAATCATTATCTCCACTTGATTCCAATGAACAATGCAGGCCGCGTCCCAGCAGCATCACGTTTGCTAGTTTTTTTTCATCTGTAAAACCAATAAAGCCTATTTTCTGCTTTTCAGCGTAGCGCCACTGAGGCTGAAACCTTCCCTATAGCTTCAACAGTTGAGCATCCAGTCTGACTCTTTAACTTTTAAAAGCCTCTCCTCGCTGTGCGCCGCATATTGATGTGATTGCTTCATATTCCTCATTGTTTCTCTGACCCTGCACCGACAAAGCGAGAGGAGAGCACTTCACCTCGCCTTTTCTCGTGCAGCGCGGAGTTAAGAGGCGCCTCATGAGGAGATAAGCGCAGGGCCGGCCGACGTGCATGTGTGTGTGTGCGCGCGTGTGTGTGTGTTTATGTGTGACGAGGCCTATTTAATACTCCGCTGCTTATGTGTTTATTTATTCTCACCTTACCGCACCGCTTTTTTTTTTTTTTCTTCTTCTCCTTTTTTTTTTTAACGCGGGATCCCATTTCGCCGTCTGTTACCATGGCGACCCCCTGCCTGAGCCGTAAGTAAATTCAGGCGGTTTGTTACACGGCTACATTGATTAGAGGAGAAAAAAAACAACAACAAATATGCTTTCCCCCCCCCATCGACTTCTATACTCACTCTGCGCTTTTGAAGTCCCAGCTTTAGATGCAATTATTCCCCCCCATCTTTTGAAAAACAACTTGTGAGACCACTTTGTTTTCTCTTTCCAGGCCTCCTATATGTTTGCTTCCCCAATAGCAAAACTCAGTTCCTATGCACCCCTCCCATTCAGGGGCGGACTGGCCATATGTCCATTCTGGAAGAGCACAGAAGGGCCACTGGCTCTAGGGCCACCGGTCCCGCCTCAACCGAGCTTTACCCAAATCTAAAAGCTAAAAAGAAAAAGCATCAAAATAGCGAGAAAAAGAGGATGAAAAGTCAAGAAAAACATGAGGAAAAACACGGACGAAAACCCCTACAAAAACGTGCGAAAAACACAACAAAAAATGAGAGAAAACATAATTAAAAAAGCAACAAAAATATGGCAAAAATGTGGCGACGTGACGAAAAGTTTCCATCACTTTTGCAGGTCTTAGCTTTCAAATGAGGCGTTACATTGTTGCTCTCCAGTCGAGAAGCTTTTCGATTTGGGTAAAGCCCAGTATAAAAAAAACATGAATCTAAAAGGAATTCCGTGGAGTATGGCGTACCACAAGGTTCAATTTTGGGACCGTTATTATTTATTATTTATATTAATGACTTTGCTTCTGTTTCTACGACCACCTTTCCCGTTCTTTTTGCTGATGATGCCAGTCAGAAAAAATAATAATAAAAAGCCGAACTGGGGAAAATGCACTCGTTAATGTTAAGGTGGGTGGTAAAAATGTTAAAATATGTATTTGTGGAAGTGCACAATTACGCTTTCCTCATAGGTGCAAACTGATACAAATCTCCACCCCCCCTCCCTCCCTTCCCTCCACCCAAAGGCATGAATAAAGTTATGCTAATCGCTGCTGATCATTGCTGGCTTACTGTGGCCATTACAACAACCTCCCACTGATTTCAAATAATTTCCAGAGTCAGGATGATGTCTGTTAGCATTGTGTGGCGTGAAATTGAGCTCAGGGGTTCAGCGAGCGCCTAATTGCGTAATTAGCCACAAAACAAATCGGGCTGCGGTTCTCAACGTTGAAGCGGCGCAGTGGGACACGTCCTATACCCCCCCTTTTTTTTTTTTTTTGTAGACTAAAAAAAAATAAAAAATCACACTGTTAGGCTGTTGTTAATGGACTTTGCATCTCATATCCTTTCCTCTTCAAGTGTAGAAGATGATTATCTGCGTGGCCTGATGTAGCGGCACTGATTTAGGAGAAAGATGAGAATGAAGCTCGGTTCATAATTACTTTTAGTGATTTATGGCGCTTTTAAAGACTTGCTTTCACTGCCAGGACTGCGGCAGAGTCACACATCATTTAGTGAAGTTTTCCTTTGCCTTCCATGTTTTCTTTAGGCTTTATTGTTTTCATAGTTTGATTACTTTACGTAGGAGCGCTTTATATTGTGCCAAAGGAAAGCCAAAATAACTTCAGATATTTGGGTCAAAACGTCCGCGGTGTTGATTTAAGATTAAGGCAGAATTTCAATCAATCAATCAATCAAACTTTATTTATAAAGCGCTTTTCATACCGAAAGGTATCACAAAGTGCTTTACAGATTACAACATTTAAAACAATGCGCCTGGCACAACCTCCCATATATATACATTTTGTATATTAGGATTAAATAAATAGATGAGTCAGTTAAAGGCTAAGCTAAAAAGGTGGGTCTTGAGCTGCTCTTAAAAACATGAACGTTCTCTGCAGCCCTGAGCTCCTCCTCAGGTCGTTCCAGAGGCGAGGGCCGTAATATTGGAAAGACACCTCACCATGAGTCTTTTTGTTGACTTTAGGAATAACTAGGAGACCCCTGCCGGAGGAGCGAAGGGGCTGTGAAGGTTCGTAAGGAAAAAGCAGTTCTGAAAGATAAGAAGGACCAAGACCATTAAGACATTTAAAAACCATTAAAATAACTTTAAAATCGATCCTGAAACACACGGGGAGCCAATGCAGCGATTCTAAAACCGGTGTAATGTGGTCCCGCCTCCTGGTCTTCGTCAGGACACCAGCTGTAAACCTGAGATAGTCTTTTTGGGAATTTATGGTTGATCCTTTAACCTGTCGTTAACAGTGGGAGACGACCCATCCTCAGATCTGGAGGCTTGTACCTTGCTCCAGTATATCATGCACAATATCCATTGTGCATGTTTTGGGTTGAAGGGGGAACCCGAAGGAAACCCACTCAGGCAGAGGGAGAACGTGCAAACTCCGCTGAAGTTACTCACAGTATCGTGTGCAATGTGAATGATTTAACCTCTTAACCCCTGCCTGAACAGAGCACATTTTCTCCAGTTCGGCTTTACCGAATCTTCTTGAAAAACGGGTCAAAATAGCAGCAGAAACGTGACGAAAACACAACGAAAAAGCTACAAAAAAGCCACATGAAAGTGACAAAAACGTGACAAAAAATAACAACAAAAAAGGTAGAAAAAGTGACAAAACCACGACAAAAAAAAACAAAAAAATGTGACAAAAGGACGACAAAAAATAAAGCAATGAAAAAGTCACTAAAACGTGCCGAAAATGCAAAAAAAAAAAAAAAAAGTTAGGATCAGTTTTGTAAGTCTTAGCTTTCAAATGAGGCATTACACGGTTGCTCTCCAGTCGAGGTTTCTAGATTTGGGTAAAGCTGAACTGGAGAAAAGTTAAGGGTGGGGCCTTAACCGAGCGCATTCTCTCCAGTTCGGTTTTACACAAATCCAATCTCAACTGAAGACCAACAGCGGTCATTTGAAAGCTAAGCCCTACAAATCCAATTGTAACTTTTTTTGTCTCGTTGTTGCCGTGTTTTTGCCACATTTTTTAACGTGTTTTTGTTGTTTTTATTGTCGCGTTTCTGGCACATTTTGAAGCTCTTTTGTTGCTTCTTTTTTTTGTCACTTTTTCATTACGTTTTTGTCACTTTTCACCTTTTTTTCGTTGCTTTTTTTGGCATGTTCTTGTCACTCTTTTGATGATTTTTTGGTCACATTTCTGTTACGTTTTCACCTTTGTATTCGTCACTATTTTGATTCTTTTTTCAAGAAGCTTTTAGATTTCCGTAAAGCCAAACTGGATAAATGTGCTTGGTTCAGGACACAATAGATGGACTATGTGCTAAAGCTCTATTAGATATTTCCTTCTTAAAATGTGTCACACCTACCCCCCCCCTCCCCTCACAAGTGCTTCCTGTTCATTCTCATTGTCGTCTCTATCAGGCCCCGTGCGCTTTAATCAAACACTGTTGATTTATCTGCTCTGTGACTGGAGGTGCTTTAAATTGGCGCTGAGCTTTCCTCCTGCCGCAGACTCTTGACAAATCTCCAACACGCCCGCAGCCCCGGTGTGCACAAGCCCCCGTTTGATCCCCCCTCACAAAGGTTAACCTGATTTTGATTGAGTGTGGAAACCCACCAGCGCCGGCTTCCCTTTTCACCACAAAACTAAGCAAAGCGAATCGATGTGTGGCAGTGAGGGAATGCACGGGGAAGCTACACGGAGCTCTTTAATGGCCCGGTGCGGAAAGTTGTATTTCTCGCCGGCCTTTTCTCGCCTGCACACCTCAGCCGGCACAAGACGTGAAAACCTCCAAAATAAAAAAAGGAGCACTGACATTATTCTTGATCTTTTATCAAAACTGAAATAGAAGCGCACCCCTGCAGGGCAACGCCAGACCTTTTGATGTTTCAGGGAAATCGATGCTTTCACCTTTTTGAGAAAATCTAAAATTACTTCAAAAGAAATCCACCATTTTAGATCCGAGTCGTGTTCAAAAGGCAGGAGTTTGTGAACTTTTCAAACCTGCAACAAGATTTTTGGCTTGAATATTGTTGCTACACTGTTTAACAGTGTGATTTATGCCAAATCCCATTTACCAGGTTTATGCTACAAAGTGCATTGATTCCAGGTGGCAAGTGATTACACAGCATTCTTATACTTTTTACATGTTGTGCATAATATGAGGAAAAATTGAGATGTTGATATTTGCTAACATTTTATCCAGCTTGATTCAAACAAGAAACGCTTGTATGTTTGTATACTTTATTGTCCTCTGCATTTAACCCATCCTTCGATGCCGCTGGGGCTCCGTAAGGAGCAGTGTTCGACGGCAGTGCCCCGCCCGGGGACCCATCTCCATAATGTGGAGCCAGGCTGATGGTCAGAATCACCTGGCTGGAGGATTCACCTATTGCACATGTTTTTAGTGGTAGGGAAAACCGGAGGACCCGGAGGAAACCTACGCAGACACGGGGAGAACATACAAACTCCACACAGAAAGGCCCCGTCCTGGTGGGAATCAAACCCGGTTCCTTCTAGCTGTGAAGCGGAGGCGCTACCCGCTGCGCTCCCGTGCCGCCCAACGTAAGCCATTTCTTTTTGTTTGTCTGTTTTCTTCAAATTGGGTTGAGACAAGATTTAAGAGAGAGTAAATTTGGAAATTCATAACCTTAATGGAACTTTTGCACATTTTTAAAGCCACTCCGTGTAAGATTTCACCCAATAAGCAAAACTGAAATAACAAGCATTTATTTTATGATGGATATTTTCACCATTGAAAAATACCTCAAACAAACATGTGCTCTTGTGCTACGTGGCTCGCCTCTGCTAAAACGTGACTATAACTTAACCGGGAGTGGGTACGTCTCCAGCTCGTTTCCATGGAGATGTCGACTAAAGTCAGTAGAATTGAGAGTTAAACAGGTTAGGCCCTCATCCAGATCCATTCTTTGATTATTCACTGCAAAAATAGGATTTTCAGTGTCGAGCTGGTCACTGAGAGCATAGTTGATGGCAACAGTATAGTTCAAAATGTTACGCAGTGTGCCTTTAAGTTGTCATGCTTTGTTTGTTTTAGTGATTTGCAGTTTATTGTGGCTACCCGTGATTGAAAACAAAAACATGTAGGCTATTATAATGTATTTTTTTACTTTTTGAATTAAGTATTAAGTCTTATTCAAGTTTAAAGCAGTGACTTTGAGAGGCTGGAGTGGACAACAGGTCGACCTACAATAACCTGCTCATAATAAACTGCTGTTTTTTCTCCCCCTTCCTCTGCCCATAGTTTCTTCACGAGGCTTTCTATAATCAGCTTACAAACATGTGAAAATGAGTAACGATTCCAATTTGCTTTCCGACACTAGACGACTTTCTCGCGGGGGCGACCTATGTCAAGGTGAGAAGGTGGTACATGAAGGTCACGCAGCAGCAGCCTTGTATGTGGGCTTATTGCAATTACCGTCCTGCGCCGCACGTAGCACATCCCAAATTAAATCCCTGTCATCTCTGTTTGCGGGAGAGATTACCGAGTATAACCCCAAAGCTGGTAGCACAAAACACAGCGCAGCGTGAATCCCTTGTCACCCGCTTCTCGAGCTTTTCATTTTTTTTTTTTTTTCTCTCAAAGACCAAAAAGAGAAATCCTGAGCTGCGGCAACTGTAATTACATTAGAGCCCTCCACACACACACACACACACACACACACACACACACACACACACACACGGCTTTGAGCACAGCACGTCCGCTGGCTGCCGCGGGATGTTAGAGGCGTGTTGCCATGGCGACAGAGAGGGGACAGGGGGGTTTGGGCTGGTGTGTGTGTGTGCGTGTATGTGTTTTTTTTCGGAGGAGAGGCTGAGGAGGGAGGAGGCAGAGTTACCGGCGTCTTGACAAGAAGAAGAGAGAGGGGTTTGCAGCGGCAGCGAAACAGTAGCGACAGAAGGGGAGATTCCAAACGTCAAAGGGCCGAGCGCTGAAACGCCAAACAGGAGCGGGTGAGCATAGCAGGCGCCGCGTGCATGGGGGTAGGAAAAATATTCAGTTATTAACATTGACAACTTGTGGCTGAGATCGCATGCGTTTCTGTCTGATAGTTTGTGGTTGTGGCAGTGCAAGTTGATGCAGCGCTTGGACCGTGACCCCGATGGGCGCGTTTACACTGGACACTTCTGACAAGGATGAACAAGAGGCAGCAGTGTGTTGAAAACTTGTGTGTCAGAGCAAAACTGGATTATTTGTTAGCGTCATCTTTACTGTTATTACTCAATTATGTATTTATGATTCTGTTTATCCTGTTCAACAGTTTGATCTGATTAAAGCAAAAATGCCATGTCATTTTACTGCACAAAATATCAGACAACGTCCTTTGAAATTGAGCCCAGCATAGAGTGAACTGAATGTGACAAATGTGTTATTTATTTATTTATTATTCATTTTTCAACACAGATATTACCTTCCCTATAACATACCAATGACACCAATGTTTCTGCCATAAATCATGCACACCTAGTTGTAACTATGTAAAGACTTTGTAAACCATGAAGTGCGTACAGTCCGAGGACACTTTAAGTGTGGCATGATTGATGTAAATTCTGTCAGGCCACGTCAAAGGCATCTGCAGCGTAACAAGGCGGTTGGCCGCATGTGTGTGACTTGATTGATTGTTAGATTGTGTAGGAGTAGTCGGTCTCCCTGCTTTGTCTGTGTGCAGTAATGATATTTATTACAATCTTTGCAGCTGCTGCTGGGGGAGGGGAACAAAGCTTTATGTGGCTTTGTCTCGTACTATTTCCCTCGAAGTTTCACTTCAGTCTTTTCCGTTCCAGATGAAGAGAGAAGCAGCTCGCCACTTCCTGCTCAGTGCAATCACATCTACTATTCTCTTTCTGGTGTCTTTGAAGGTCTGATGAATTCAGTCACAGTCAGCTCTGATATGCAGACTCCTGCCCTAAGCCCGCAGTTCATAACCAGCTCTCAGGGCAAGGTCCCGGGCAGGAAGAGAGGAAGGCCCCCCATCCGCAAACTCCACTTTGAGGGCTGCTATGTGGAGCCACTGACGCCAATCAAGGTCCCCAAGAAGAGAGGCAGGAAGCCTGGCTTTAAGGTCAGTCGCACATTGCTGGGTGACAGTAGCCTCTCATTATTACGTATTACTGAATCTATACATTTAAAAATGTATGCCTTCCTGTGCCTTTTGAGTTATAGTCATCCTCTGCCCTTTTGACTTTTCCCTTCTTTTCTCACTGCGGCTCATCTGCCTCCTAGTGTGCAGTGATTTGCATATTCATTTGGAATAGCTTTTATCTCAAATGCTCTCACTGACGCAACTGCTCACTTTTTCTGGTCATAGGTCAGGCTCGAGGCTTTTGAACCCTTACGGCAACACATTTTTCCGAACACACTGACGTGTCTGTACTTCCTGTTGTTGTGCACTAAAGATACTGCATAAATATTTCTCGCCTCAAAGGAGCTGGATGCATAATTTAAGGCATATAGACTGGGATGATTTCTCTTGCAAAAACACTGTTGATTTCCACTTGTTTGATGATGAAATATTCACGCATTCCTGTGGCTTTGTGTCTTCGAAACACAATACCCGGCAGTGTGACAGCGACGCCGTCTTATCTGATCTGAAAGATGCATTCATGTGTGTGTGTATTTGCAGCTGAAGCCCAGGATGCTCATGTCCCCGCTGGCTAACTCTCCTCCAAACAGCACCCCGGAGCCAGAGATGGGCTCCCTCCCACAAGATGCTGCCATTGTGCCGCACTCAGCTGCACCACAGGTCCTCACAGGTGAATAACAGCCCCATTATAGGAACAGAACACAAAGGCACCAGTAGGCCATATATCTGAGGCTTAAAGTATGGTTTGCTTTGCACAGTTGAACAGGGGAGGACAGGCCTATAATTGATACAAACAAGTTGTAAATTAGGCCATATGTAACCCTGGCTCCATGAGGAAACCCCAAAAAACACTCCCAACGACTCAACTTCTTGTGCTTTTGGTCATGTAAAGTTGTCAGAGAGCATAAGAGTTTCTTGCCTAAATTGAATTGAATTGTGAGTTCATTTACTTAATGATGTAGGTGCTTATATCAACAGTAGGACTGAGAAGGTTTGTAATGGCGTTGGGGAGACAGGGATGTTTTCTCTCGGCCTGGTTACCGGGGGCCGTGTGCAGGGGCCTTGAGATGGATGCAGTGTTGTGTGGGAGTTGATTGAGGGTGGAGGCCATTGGCAATGTTACTGCAGTGCTTGTGGTTAATTTTAGTGGCAGAGGTGGAGAGGCTGTGGATGGATGTTTTCTGGAAACCTTCACACACTTATTTTATTTGTTTAAGGAGAGACACTACAGGCAGAACCTTTTTATTTTCAGGTTTTGGGCCAGATTGGTCTCTTAACATACAAGCTTTCATCTGGAAACAGAAAAAATACCTCTCTGTCCATGGGATATTGTAATTTCAAGAGCCATTTTCTCCTCCTCACTTCACTTTTTCTAGTCTTGGACTGAACACAATTTTGGATATTTTTTTAAAGGAATTTTAATAGTTTAGTTTTGAATTTCAATAAAACAAGACTAAATGTACCACAGACTTTTCCACTTATAAACGTCTTATTTTATTACCACACCGCCTTTGCTCAGCCTGATCCTGTCAGATCTCAGAAGCTAAGCAGGGAAGGGCCTGGCTGGTGCTTGGATGGGAGACCGTTTGGGAACACCAGGAAGCCTGGGGTGAATGTAGTGAGTGAGTGAGTGGCTGGTGGTGGTTGGTGGGGCTGATGGCTCAGACTGCCCCAGGGCAGCTACAATAGTAGCTTACCACTACCAAGTATGGTGTGAACGAATAATGCAATGTAAAGTGTCTTTGAGTGTCCAGAAAAGTGCTATATTAAACCAATGCATTAGTATTATCATTATTATTATTTTTTATCAAACTTAAACAAGACAAAATTCCCTCTGAAAAAGTCTGTACTCATAACTACTTACAGAATACAGACTTTGACTCAAAGACCTTCATTGAAGATGGACAACTCCTGTACGACTGAGAGCTTACACAGACATCTTTGTAACTTATACATCAGCAAATAAAAACATACATTTAAACCTGGCTCAATCCAAATTTCATTGTCAAAAATATGGGACATATTGTGCCATAAAATGCCTTATTTTTACATAAAACCATAGAATGACAGAAAACTTGCAATACATTTTTTTCTCATATTTATGCCAGTGTTGTAAGTTTTCCCATTGAACTGCAGTGTCTCGCCTTAAATCAACAAAAAGCACTCGCCTTGATGACGCACAACAGAATTAAAAGATTGAAATTTCACTTCATAATCCACCCCTGCTTTTTAGAGATGGGAACGTTGCCTTCATGTCTTACAAGAGTAGCTTCTGATGCTCTTTTGCTCTTTGTGTTTCGTTGACACCTCCCTTGATGCTGAACACTCACTGTGGCCTATATTCTACTAAATATATGCTGTTTGTACAAGTGTCACTATTGTTCTGTCTTTGTGTTCATTGTATACACTAGCGACATATGCTCAAGGATGCTCTTTGTCGAATCCAAATCCTAACAATTGCCTTTGGGGCTGTGCTGCTTTTGAACAGAACACGTGTATTCAATGATATTGCTCGTATCATATAAACCCAGGAGAAAATGTCGTGCTTTATCCTTATCTGACATACGCTCCATTCAGTCTTTCTTCATCGCTCCTTTCCCCACAGTCCGCCCTGATATGAAAAAGCAAATATTTAAAGATAGCCTTAAGAATGCTTGAGATGGAGTAGGCAATCTGACATGTCAAGGATCACACTCGTTGTTCGGGGGGAGAAGGAGCTTTTGATGTTAAATTATACACATATATAATCTATTGCAGGCTGAAGCTCCCTGAGGTGCCACCCAGACTTTGAAATACACAACTGAGTCAATGAATGCACAGTATCATGCATAATACAAAGCTTTATGAGTGATTTTATGATAAAGCATGACGTGAGGCAAAAGCTGATGAAAGTTTAAATTTCAGTGGAGAGCTGTCACTGTTTAAATCTGTCATCATGCAAATCTAAAACTGCGCAGCGGTAGCTCCATAACCTGGAGGTCGAGTATGAAAAATCAGGGAGCTCAGATAAAGCTTGCATCAATTGACTACAGTGAGAAAGATGAATAACTGACAGCTTTTTTTTATTCATAGCGTCACATGACAAATTATTAAACTCAAAAGGTATTCATACATTTATTAATACATGATCAATCTGACTTTTTCTATTGTCTTCTATCAGCCTTTGCACTTTATAGTTGATAGATTTGCTTTTATAACTTTTTGATAGTCAGCTTTATGATCAGATCTCTGTGAGGAAATAGTTGGTTTTGCTGCTGTGCGTTGATTTTGAAGTACTGAAGGTCAAACTGCGAATTGTTTTATTTTCTGTGTTAAAATGTATATTTTTGTTTGGGTTTGTTTTAAGTCATGAGTTGAAGGTGTGTCATGGCGCTACAATAGTTATGAACACTGCACTACAGCACAATCACAGCAGGGTAACAGATGGAAATAGCTTGGTAACTATAAGTGTAATCATTTTAATATGGTTATCAGATATGTTAATTACATGATAACATCCCAATCCTTATCCCAACCCTATTCCAGCAAGTTTAAACTACCATGGTTAGTTTTTTCTAACTAAGCTGCAAAATACATCAGACCCTTGTTACCATGCTATTTCCTTCTTTGTACCATATTATTACTCTTATGTGAAGTCATCTCTTCTTTTTACAGCGGAGACAACTACCCCGGACGAGTTTCTCTGTGACCCTCCTGTCGAGTCCAAGCGCTACACCGTCGACCCCAGCGACTCCGCCTTCAGTGTCGTTGGGACCCAGTACTACCAGAAACGCACTTTTGGCTTCCGAAGCAACAGCTGTCCGACACCCATGCCCGTGTGCCGACAGGCCTCAAGTCCGAGATGTTTTCCGGAAGGCCACAGGAATGGTGAGGATGTTAAGAAAATTTTGAATTCACAAAATAGTTAATTGCAATGTGGGAGCCTCATGCAATAGTATTGAAGAAATGCTATATTTGTTCTAAAAACTATAAAAATTCCTAATTTCTCGTCACTCCAGTCCCTAAGTATTTTGTGACATTATATCCTCTTTACCATAACAGTGTACAGACAAGTACTTCCTTTGGCATGAGAAGGGTGAACAAGTTACTGTACGTTTTGTTTCCAATATTACCTCAAAATAGTCTCAGTACACATGCTTTTCAGTCATGTGACTTTTGCTGTTATGGCAGCCATTTTGAATACCAAAGTATAATTATGCAGTACTACAACACGTAACAATATCTCTACTCAGGATATAAAAGAAGACAACTGACTGACAGTGGCATTTTTATGAACTCGTAATCATTGCTCAAGAAGATAAGAGTAAAAACACGGCCCCAGAGACGCACGTTTATGTGAAGAAACCAGTGAGTCAGTGTTTAAGATGTTAGCTTAAAAATAAATAAAATAAAATAAAATAAAATAAAATAAAATAAAATAAAATAAAATAAAATAAAATAAAATAAAATAAAATAAAATAAAATAAAATAAAATAAAATAAAATAAAATAAAATAAAATAAAATAAATAATACAATTACAATTATTATTATTATTTTTTTGTATTTGTCCTTTTTTCGGTTCGGTTTTGATCTTTCCTTAAGGAATTGCCTTCAGTGTATCTGTCTTTGGATATGTTCACGGATATGAGGCCCATCTCAAGGGGGATTGGGGAAAAGAAATGGGGAAAAAATGTGCTATGCCTGTATACTAATAAAATTGTAAATGCAATAATGGCATCGCACCAATAAAAAGGTGATTAAAAAACAACAACAAAAAGATGTTAGCATGCTACCGGTTAGCATTTAGCTCAGCAAGAGAAAGCCCTGAACCCCAAACATCTGGCCTTGGATACAACATGCTGTTACTGTAGTATTTCCTCAGTATTCATAGATGTGAGCCACACATGTGTTTATCGTGTTGAAGCCACTGACAAGCTAAATGCTAACTGGTAGCATGCTAACATCTTGGGCAGCTTAGACACTGACTCAGACTGAGACTCCGTTGACATGACAAACTGCAAAAATCACAGAGAAAGGTTTTCTGTTTTCACTTTGATGTATTCATTTAGTCTTCAGAGTGAAGCAGATCTTTAGTAAGTCCTGCTGTAGCTCGACAGACAGAGCTGCTACGTCTGTGCCACATTTACTGCTTTTATCACATAAACGTGTGTTTTAACTGTTATCTTCATGAGCTATGATTACGAGTTCATAAAAATGCCACTGTCGATCAGTCTTTCATTTTCATCCTGAGTAGAGATATTGTTACATGTTGTACTAGTACTGCATAATTGTACTTCGGTATTCAAAATGGCCGCCGGAACAATGCGTGATGTCATTGGAAAAGCAAATATAGTCCCAACTTATCTTCTGTCTTCTTCTCAGGGTACAGCCAAGTGCCCGAAGCAGGAGAGGGCAAACGTCCGTCGAATAAGGACCCATCGAGCTGGGGCGTGGAGGACGTCGTCTGGTTCATCCACGACGCTGACCCACAAGCCCTGGGCCCTCACGCAGAGACCTTCAGGAAACATGTAACAAATATCTAGCTGATACTAGCAGCATTACACATTTAGTCAGTTTCCATCTGTAATAAAGGTTTCCATGTTGTTTCAGGAAATAGACGGAGATGCTCTGCTGTTGCTGAAAAGTGAGATGATGATGAAATATCTCGGACTGAAACTCGGACCGGCGCTCAAGCTCTGCTACCACATCGATAAACTCAGACAGAGCCGGTCATGATGTACAGTGTGCGGGAGAGGCCGAACCTTCAACACTGCTGGTGCCAAAAGAAGACTCGTAAAACTGGGACACTTCCACATCAGGAGCTGCTGATGACAAATGGGGCTTCAGAAGCATGTACATTAGAACAGCTGAGTCTAGCGATAATTGTATGATGTTGCAGTGAATGGAGTGGTGCGATATAGTGAACACGGTGAACATGAACCTGTGGTACTATACACATACGTGACAACAGCATATCAATACCTCAGAGCTACAGTGAACAAAATCAAAATGGTGCTTTTTAGTTTTTGCCACATTTGTCGAATTTAGATGTAAATATTTTGTTGTTTTAATACCTTTGTACATTTTTACTGTATCAATGTTTTGAACTTGTTTCTATTGGCAACATTTAGCCCACTGGTTTTGATTCTGTCATTATGTGACTTTAATATTGCTGCAGAATATACAGAACAACATAAGGACACGCAGAAAAATAGCATTAAAAACGCATTAAATAATGTAGCCAGTTGTTCTGATCGCTTTTACCACAAACCACCAAGAGACTTTCCCACAGCAGAACTTGATCATGACAGGAAGCTCATCATGACGACGGTTTAGTTGAATTATTTTAGCAAAGACCTGTTATCTTTTTTAAGCCTTTTCCATACAGTATTGTGCATCATAAATATAGTCACATTAGACAAATATCTAACTTGCACATTATCAACAATAACATTAAGCTTGTCAAAGCTCTGTTAATGAATACACCGACACCACAGCATGCTTTGTATGACTGTCTGGTAGAGACATTAAAAATATGTGGTCACTTTTTGTTATTTCATATGTACAATTTGTCATAGGCTGCCAATTTATTGTGCTTCATTGGGTCATGTGCACAGAAAGTAAGTTGGCAAAGTAAAAAAAAAAAAGAAAGTTACATTTTATGTGTTAAGCAAAGCCTGTGATGATCATCAAATTAAAATAGCTGTAAAGAATGTGTAAAGTCTTGTCTTTACACAGGCCTACACCTCTGGTAGGCTCATGATAGAATTATAATACATCCATAAAAGAGTAGGCCATAGACATGGATGTATTAAAAAGAAAAATAGTTCCATATGTTCGACATAATGTGTCCTATGTGGCTCTATTATAATATCCTGTGTGGCTCATGTTGAAGTCTTCGAGAATCCCATTACTTCTCGCGGGAGCGGACACTTCCTGTTTGAGGACAGTGCCCAGTGCGCATGGATCAGTGCGTGTGGCGCATGGATCGCTCCAAAGCGCGCATCTGTCAGAGGTGAACATGGCAGAAGTCTCGGAGAGGACTGTTCAGGTCGCGGTAGTTCTCTCCTTCGCCGCAGGCTTTGTCGCGGGCTGGCAGGCCAACAGGATGAGGAGGAAGTTTCTGGACTGGAGGAAGAAGCGGCTACAGGACAAACTGTCCGAGACGCAAAAGAAAATTGACTTGTCTTGAAGGGTACGTAGACAAAATGTCCTCGTGACAGTGTGACTGCTAAGTTATGTCAGTCAAATGTGCATAATATTGCTTGTAGCACCGATATCCTGAAGTACGCCTATGTCTCATGGAGACTTTGCTGTTTACATAGCAGGGTGGTGAATGTAGCCTTTTGATTTTCACCACCCTTCCCTACTCTTTTCATGATTTCACAGGTGCTTTTCTTTCAGGTCTTTCCTGTCTGGTGAACTGAGAATTTCCTGGTTGTCGCTCCACGTTGTCCCATGATGCAAGCTCTGCAAGCTGACTTTCCGAGCCCTGAATTTTCTCAAGGCTACTTCTTGAATTGGCGCTGTGGTGGACTGTTTCTAAGGACTTCTAAAGGCTACCTCCCCTCTTTGGAGAAATGACTTCATGTTTTGACCTCTGACTCAGTGAGGGTTATCGATCTTGTTATTATTTAGTCAAATAAATTATTTCTTCCTTTTTTATGCTGCTAGTATTATTTTTTTCATCCGATGCCTGACATAATGAATGGCAAGTACTCCTCAAAGCAACACATTTCATGTGTTTAGGACATTTCATGTAGGCTGCGCGCTGCCTCCCTCTGCTGGATGAAATGTGGGATTACATCTACTTCAGTAGGATTTGACAGTTTACTCTTTAACAAGAAACTGATGTAAAAAGAGAACTACTTAATACTTAATGTGACTTGATATGTGAATAGTTTGTGTTGACTGTCTATTGTATGGGTGAGTACAATCCACAATGATCAAAAATGGTAGTTCATTTAAAAAATCCCTCCAGAAAATGGACACATTTTGCATCAAATTAATTATTTGACATTATTGGTCCTGCATACTGTAAGCCACTAAACTGGTGTGCAAGTGCTTGTGATAAAAAACAACAACAACAACAACAACAACTATTCTCTGTACATTTGTGCAAATTCAAAAATATTTCAGATTTCGTCAGTAGGTGGTGCTACAGACCTGTGACACTGCACTGATTTCTGCCATTAAACATGCACAAGAAGTGGAAGTCAGAGAAATTCTCTAAAAGGTGGATTAAGGCTCAAGATGAGAACAGGCCTACTATGCAGTTATTACAGGCAGTCTCTTGCAGGTCCAACTTCAAACAATTTATCAATCTCACAGTGGCATAGTTTTCTGTCACTATAACGTGTTTGTTTTTGATTTTCTACAATAAAAAGAGACCCTTAAGCATAGGCTATCACAGACATTTTGGAAGTGTTTGGCATGTGCAGGTCCCATTTGTCACTTCTCCAAAAGTTACCTAAAATGGCTGATTTTAGTCCTAAAACAAATAATTGCCACCTTGCACAAGATCTACAAGAACTGCGAGTTGTACCAAATGTGAACGAATTGGCCCAAATTAAAAGGTGCTTGAGAATGTGCCAACAAGTGGAGGGGGAGATGAGAGTCATGGGAGGAGAAGTGTTTGCTGCCTGCGTTTTCGAGAGGCAGATTGTCCCTCAGCGCCTAATGCTGGGGCTAAATTGTGATGAATGTCTGGCTGGAGTGGGCTCTCAGTGAGTAAACTGTCTGGCTTGTGTTTATTTTTGAAACGAGCTGTGTGTGACTGTGGGCAGCGGGACGAGATGCCAAGAACTGTTTTCAAAGAGACTGAGACTAGAGGAAATAATGGGCAAAGCTGTCGTACCGAAATGGACTGCTTTTTTTTTTGGGACAAGTGTGAATCCCTAAAAGCCACAGTGAGGAAAATTCCACATCAAAACCGTCTTGAAACTCCAAACATAAACCTGTAGCGCGTGCGTCAAAAGATCAGCGACACACAAATCATGCTTTTTCCGGCAACTTTTCTGACTTTAAATGGATCTGAAATGAATGATCACCTTTTGTCACGGTCAAGCGGTTTGTTCTTTGTCCTTGCAAGGCCAGAGAAACTGAACAAATCCATCGAGACATTCGTTTGGTGCGTGGCCCAGGTTGTGTCCAAACATTAAATAGTCAATAATCCATCCGTTTTACAGGACTTTTAGACACACTTTTTTTAATATATATACACAGGCAAGGCAGATGAAGTGCACATTTACAACAACCACGGCGGCCCAAAGTGCTTCACACAAAATAGAGAATAAAATCTATACATGAATACAGAACAAGGCGTAATACAGTAAAGGATAAGGATGAATGGTGCCAGATTATTTAATAAACTATTGGCAAAACATTTAGTCACTGATGAAAACATGCACAATGGGATCATGCTCACCACCACCACAACGGTTCATTTCATTATGAGGACAATAATGTTTGCATTTGCTTAACAAAAAACAACACCCCATAAAAATACAAACTTTTTTGTTTGTTTACAGTGCAGGTGGCTGTGAGTGGGCTGTGTCTGCTCTCATTCATTCATTCATTTCTTTTCTTTATTCCTTTCATTAATTCATATTCGTACAAGCCACATACAGTTCACACTTTCAATGTTTCTTTACATTTCCATGATCAGAAAGGAGCAGAGGGAAGAATAATATTTTATCTGCCCCCTTTTTTAACATACATAGAATTACATGGCTTTATCACTGTTCCCTCCACCATCACCTGAACTCCAACATACTTTATAATATTTTTTACCATTTTACAACAAACACATCCAAGCAAAATCAAAATTCAGTTGGATATAATGCAAGTTGCTTCTTTTTGTAACTCTTTTTAAATCTTTCTTTAGAGAATTCCATGCTTTTACACCAGCAACAGACAAGCACATTTGTTGGTGCCCTTGGACGTTTAAAGTCATGCGGCCTTCTGTGATTTTCATCTTCAGAGGTAAATGCAAAAAACTTTTGTAAGTCTTGTGGAAGAGTTTTGTTTCTAGCTCACTAATCCTCTGACCTGGTGTTGCTGCCTTGCTTTAACAAGAGGCGGCCAAACATAAGGTTTTAGTATGTTCAGGCGTCTTCCAAAGGCTTTATTTTGATAACCCACTGCCTTGTCATGTCAGGTTGATCCTTAGTAGCACATTTGTATCACCTTTGGGTGTCACAGCTCAGTATAGTCACTAGGCCTTTACCTTTCTTCTGTAGCAGCAGCATAATCTGAATGTGTGGCTTTAAAAGAAAATACTGTGACAACTTGTGGACAATGATGGAGAGTCAGGAAAAAAGTAAGTTATTTGCATTTTGTATTCGTATAATGATGCCATTCTCTGTAACCAGTATAACCTCTGGAGAAGTCAAATGCTTCGTTGGTCTGGTTGTTTGGGCCCAGTTTCCTGTCGCCAGAGAACAGATTTGTGAGAAGACAGAAGAGGGTGTTTGATCACGTCCGCAGAGATGATGGATGGGATTTTCCTAATTGGCACATGGCCCTGGAGCCCGTGTCCTTCGCCTGCATTGAGTGTGCTCACAGTGTCATGTTTAATAAGCTGCTTGATTGGCTTTCAGCTTGTGTGATTGTGCCCTCCGGCTATTGGCTCAAACTCAGATGAGAAGAATGCCAGAGAGGCTTCTACTTTGGAGAGAGACTGTGGACTCGGAACAAAAGCACAAATCTGGCAGTAAATTCTTGCACAACAAAGTTTGCTGGGAAAAAAAAGTTAATTTGTTTCAAATATAAAAAATGAAGTAAATTTGAAACCTGTCTTCAACACACATATATTTCAATACGCACAATTTTGCAGATGAACGTCCAGGCAGATTGATTATTCAGTCCAATCAGTCAAAAATAGCTGGATTTACTTGATTTAAGTTGATGTTTTGTCACAACACATGGATCTTGGGTTGGTGACTGTAGATGTAGCAGAAGGTGGAGGCAGATGACAATGCGAAACTAATCTTTCACAGTCACAAAGCAAGCTGGCACAAAAAGGACAAAAACAGCCGGGTGCCACCTCCCCAACCCATCCTTAAATATAAATATAAAGGGGCTATACGGAGTTTAAAAATGTTTTCCTCCCCCTACATACCTCTAAAAAGTCACTCAAAAAGTTGTTAGTTCTGGTCCGAAATGCCGTCATGAACGAGCTTAAAATAGAAGCTGCAGTTACGCCTATGACCTGAAGTGGCAGTAGTGAGTATAAAATGACCAACTTGCATCAAGCCCCTTTAAAGAAGCTGCAGGTTTTGAGTCAAAAAGCTGAGCAGGTACAGTTGTTTTGGACTGAACGGACTTCATACAATTCTAGCCTATTCTACTAATTTCGCAATACAATAAAATGTTTAATATTTGGATCGGCGCTTCCTTTGTCCTGACACTTGCAGTAGAGCCGCGAGAGTCCGTTCACAAAGTGGAGAACGAGGGAAAACGTTTGAAATCTGATGTCCGACGTTCATTTGCACCAACACTCCCGGAACAAGGTGAATGTTGTGCTGTTAGCCTAGACTACAGCAATTAGTTTACCGCATCTGGTTTGAAAACATGCCTCTCCTCATTAAAACACTGATGTGAATATGCCTGCAGCTTGTTTCATAAGATTATATACATCTTTTTAAGTTCTTTGTTACATAAACCACCTCTGACTATTCAAACGGGGAAAAAACACCGCCATGGCCAATAGACGATATTCAAACAACAGCAGCTATATGTTCTGTCACCTATAGTGTCCATTACTTCTATTATAAAAGCCGTTTTGAAGAGGGTGCACTTTGATTCATATTTTCCATCTATCAGAAGCATCGTCTCGCTTTTCAGCGTTGGTGGAAAACATTTTGTTGCCCTGTATAGCAGTAATGGGGGAGTGCGGCGGCGGCAGCATAGCAGGGATGGGGCTTAATTTCCCACTGGGAGCGTCAATACAAATGGATGCACTTAAGATGCCCTGGGTAAAAGCAGGAGAATGAATGCCGCTGGTACACACGCTGTCTGCCTCAGATCCTCTCCCCTCTCTCCGTGTTTTTGTACGGGTACACTGAACAATCTGGACGCGCCCAAAAGACTGCATGTCGGAGTGTTTACGTGCTAAAATTATGAAGTAAACAAGATTTGAGGGGCCACATGCTTCTGTTTGCTGACGATATACTGGTGCCTCTACCACTAAAAAATGACACACTTTACACTATACAACAGAATTTAACCTATGTGTTTTTTTCCCCAGGGCCGGTCCTAGCCAATATGGCCAGCAAGTCATATTATAGTCTTCTCAAATGGTAATGCTGTGCAGTGCCTCAAATACCCAGCATATGGACAAGATGACAATGCCAGTTCCTCACCCAGCAGCCTCGACAGAACCACCCAGGCCTGTATCCCACTGCGGTTTAACTCCAGCTAATGTTTCACGATCGAACGGTCTCCCCCCCCCCCCCCAAGCAAAATCCATCATATTTAGTGTACTCAGTATTCTCTGCATGCCGCTGTTACACGTTTTTTGCCCATTTTGCACTTTTTTTTTTTCCGAGAAACTTACATTTCGTAGCGGTGGTGAATTACTCGAGGCTTAGAATTAACCTTTTAATGGCGAGACAGGGTTTGTGTGTGTGTGTGTATATGCGAAGGCTTGTTTTCGCCGATAAACATTAAACATGCGTCACACAGGATGCTGGTTCGCTGGTGGAAAACTGCTTATTCCGGCTGATGGAGTGTATAATTCCCGAGTTGGAATAGTAATGATGGCATTCTAATTCGGACGGATGGAGCAGAAATTAGACTTACATGTGGAATGCTATCATTAGGCAGAGCTGCACGCTTTCCCCCCTGTGTGACATGAATTCATAACTGGAAAAAGAGTGTCTTCGAGATATAGCTATGGAGATGTAGATGTGAGTGATTATGTTTCTCTAAGATCCAATAAGAGTCCAAAGTACGACTTCTTAAAGGCACAATATGGAACAATCAAGGTCACCCGTTGCTTCATCAAGAGGAACTAAAGGAATTGAAGGAATTGAAGGAATGGCGAAACGTCAAGATTCATTTCAGGATGTTACACATAAGGGTTTGAGGATGGAGAGGTGTTGATGAAGTGGCTGATGGTTCTGCTGCCGCGGTGTTTCAGCAAGTGACGAGTAGGTAAAGGTGGCAGGCTGCGACAGGTTGATTTTTTCCCGGTTGAATTTGCGCATAATGCCTTCATTCGCATGGGGCCCGAAACCATTTCCACATTTGTAAAACATCAGAGGCAGAGGTGACGCTTTGGGCTTTCATTTTTCTGTGCTGGATTTTTTTTTTTTCCGAGAGCCTGTCTTTTGACTTGTCACACAAATGCCCGACTATTACTCTAAACAGGGCCCCCGTCTGCCCGGCTTTCAGCGGCGTTTGAACTCTAATATCATCTCAAGGTGACCAAGCCAGTCTGTTCAATTTGTGGAAATGGACTTTGCGCGGTGAGTCTGGGCCAAATGCTTGACTATGTTTTTGCGTGAGCTTTTAGACTGTCAGCTTTGCAAAGGTCAAAGACAATTGGCCTGCTGGCTCTTAAATGCCTGTTGCAAAACGCTCTTTCCGCCATTTACCATTCTCGCCAAGCAAAGTGGCTTAAAAGTGTCTTTCCAACTGTAAATCCAATACTTAAATTGATTAGGTGACTGCTGTGAGCCTGTTCACAGGGTGTTACAAATAGGAAGCATTATGGAGAACAATGGAGTAAAAGTACTACAAAGAGGGTGGTTTTAGTGTCCAATAGTAGCAGTAGCAGTAGTAATAATAACAATAATTGCCTTCATTTGTATTGCACTAGACATTTCACTCCACACTCAGTCCCATCAACTCGTGCAACCACCACCACTCGCTCACTCATGTACACACTACATTCTTACATACAGTAGAGCCTGGAGTCAATGTTCCCACAAAGTGACACTTTCAAAGGTTATAATGTTGCCAATCCAAAACATGCTCCTAATGGCCTGAACTTGCGTTGAAAACTTGCGTTGGGTAATTAAAGCAGTACTAAGTAACTCATGCCCCTAGAGGCCATAAGCGCCACTGCAGTTGTCGTAGCATGTTGCGTTTTTTTACTCATTAATTGTCCGTGAGAGTAAATACTACGCTGACAGAAAAGACAAAGGGAGAGGGGGATATTGGTCATCCAATTACACAATGGAGATCATTTTTTTCACTCAAACTTGGCTGTAAATACTGTTTAAGTGGTGCTAGCTCGCTGTATTGGTGGCTCCGACCCGGTACAGGGAAAGCTGCAGTTGTGGTTTTCTGGACAGAGACACCAGGGGGAGATGAGAGACCCCTCAATCATCCCATTAACACTTGTATCACCCCAGAGGGACTGCGAAAAGGGTTTATTAAGTTAAACAAGTTACTTGGATTTGGATGACGATCTTGCATAAATCAATTTTTTATTTGGCTTTTAGTCAACATCTCCATGGAGATGAGCTGGAGACGTCCCCGCAACCAGAAAAATTACAGTCCGGTCTGAGGGGAGATGAGCCGCTCACAGCAAAGACTCATGTTTGTTTGGTTAGTTTTTCCAACAATAAAAATATCTGTAATAAATGTTATTCGATTTATTGCGGTGGCTTAAGGATTAAGCACATTTACTTCTGAAACCACTGTGGGTAGCGCTTCTTCTTGCATCAAACAGTATCAGTGATTCATAACAACCACTCTTTGGCCATTTACAAGCTTGATTGTGCAATGCAGCTAGTTTTCTTGCTCACTACGGCAGCACGAGATAATATGAAACTACAATCAACACAGACTGCATCATGTTACATCTTAATAGCTAATAAACCAACTCAGATTTGTTGTTCAACCTTCGAAATCCAAACCATCAGATGGACGGTACTTCTTCTGTCCTCCTCCCTATCCCAGTGTCTCGGTTCATTCTCGCGCTAGTTTTCCATTGTTGAGTGTGGTCAGTGTTGCATATAGAAGGAGAAAATAGAACTAATGAGCCTCTGGGTAAATACATTGATTTTGGCGTTCGGCTCGGCATTGTGCTCCCCGTTCCTCCACAGCTCTGACAGTTTAATCACTTCTCCATTTAATCATTTAATCAGCCATTTTCAGCTATTTTTCTAACACCAATTGCTGCAGTCACAGAGTTTTCTCATATTGTAATAAAATAAAGTACCTTGACTTCGGCTAATCAAAGACCCTCTGCAGGCACTTAATAACTAAATGGGAAGAAAAGAACACTAGTGCATTTTTAACATCAGCCAATAGCCAACCAAATGCATGGCTTGAAAGATCACTAGGTGGCTTGGTGTAGAAGTAGTAAATGTGGGCAAGATTAGACTATATCTGACTAAAATGCATTTAAATCATCAGGCTGCTAATGTGGGAGAGTTATCAAAGGTTCAAGCTTGATCGGTGATTGCAGGCCTGTGCTCAAAACAACATCATATTTATTGAAGGACATTCAAATTGTGTTTAGTTCACAATTCGAACATCTGTACAGCTCAAAAGCAGAACGCTGAGTTGAGAAAGGATTGAGGAGGAGGTATACAAGCTCATTTCTGATGGGTTTATCAGCAACAGTCATTAAATGCTCTTTTCTTCTTCTTTCAATTCATCCATTTCTGACACCTACGGAAGCCTATATCAATGTCTACATCGCAAATATTTCTTTAAGATTGATCTTGCCTTTCGTGCCGCTGCCCCAATTTAATTACAGTGTTCAACAGTGTAATTAAAGTGATTTGTAAAAGAAAGCCCCACTTAACTTCGGTCTTCAGGGCTCCGGTACGAGGTGATAAAGGGTTAATCACGATTCGCCTGAGATGCGACTGGCGCTGTAACTCAATCACACCGTTACCAGGATGTGCCACAGGGAGATCGTATTTGCACCAATGCCACTTTTGTATCTGACACACATAAAAGTCTTAGTCGTGTTTTGCAAAATATCTCCTTCGAGGTGAAGTGCACTGAGGCTAAAAGCTGCTAATGCTTTTCGCAGCAGTGATGGAAAAATACCACATGAAGTTCTTTCAAACAAGCTTGTCGCCATTGGCCCCTTTCATCTTAATGTCCTTCCTTCCGCTCTACCTTTGATCTCGCCTGTCTGACGCCTTGTAGCGGTTTGGCGGCGGCTCTCGCACTTCTACACCTGCAGACAAAATGCGGAAGAAAGACAGTATTTCATCCCAAAGACGATGAATGTTAAAAAAGAAAAAAAAAAAGAAAAAGTTGTACACAAACGTAAACACGCTGTATCTTCTGTAGGACATCTGCTCGCCATCAGAAAGAGCCTTCAAAGGTTGCTTGCTACTTTCGGTTTACATTAGCTTTCTGATGTCTTCGGGCTTTGATTCGGTCCTGGTTCGTTGCCTAAAAACGTCCCCAACAATGCAAGCGTCTTTCTGGCTGTCTGGATAATCAAGTGAAGGCAGATGATATGCCAAAAACTCAGACAAACATCCCCCCATGCCCCCCCACCAAGTCCCCCAAAGTTAAAAGCGTGCGTTGCTGCGCTTAATTTCGCATGTTGTCACACTTTGGAGTTTGCATGAGAGAGTGGGCTTAAAGAACATGCTTATCATTACTGACGACAGACATTAAGTTTCACTCGAGGAGCTAAAAGGTGTTTGCTGGAGATAAGTGCTGGAGCCTTTTTTTTTTTTTTTTTGGTGGAAATCGCATCATGTCACTCGAAGCACATCAGTAATTTGTAGCTGTTTATGCCAGTCATCATTCGCGAAAAATTATTTGGCGAGTGTTTTTAAGATGTCGAGGGTTTGACACCATTTTTTATTATGCTAAAATCGCTTCATTAGCTTGTCAATTAGTCTTAGCATTTATAGAAAACACTTTCAGACTCAGGTACATAGCCAAATTATCAATTACTGCTGTTTTGCATTTTGTTATTAATCTAATTATCACTTCATTTTCTCAGTAGAGTCAGCCACGTTACAAAGGGCGTTTCAAAAGGTGGCGGATTTAGTGTCAACATGAGCAAATGATCATGCCCTTTGCAAAAACTTGTTTGCTTAATGGTGCTTTATTGTTGGCCTTGTAATAGACACAGTTCAGACATGGACATTATGTAATTTATACTTTTGGTAAATGCTCCCATACAAGATAGGCTTATACATGGTTAATTTTTAATGCTACATTGGCGTGAAAAAGTAAGTACACTGTTTGGAATTTCTCACATTTCTGCCTAAATCGGTTACTAAATGTCGTCTGATCTTCATCAAAATCACAGGAATGATTAAACACTGTATGCTAAACTAATACCACCCAAACATTTACATTTGATTATACTTTTATTGGCCATAACATGTAAACATTCACAAGAGAGTGTGGACGGATCAGCCAGTGATTTAATACAGGGGTTCACACGCTGTTGTGAGTCTTTCTGCAAAATATCTTGATAAACCTGTGAATCATTTTTTCCATTGATGATATCACGTTGTCCAGGCCCTGAGGCAACAAAACAGCCCCACTCCATGATTCTCCTCGCACCATTATTCACAGTAGGCATAGGGTTTTGGTGTTGGTGTGCTGAGACATTCACAACATGCATGGAATAAGTAAGTGAACCCCTGTAATATCTGGCTGATCCTCCTTTTGCGGCAATAACTGCTTTTCTGTAGTTGCAGATTAGACACTCAACGATCAGGATGAATCTTGGACCATTTACAAAACTATTGCAGTTCAGTGAGATTCAGGTGGTGTACTTACTTATTCCTCTCTGTCCTGTGAATGTTTACATGTTATGGCCAATAAAAATATGATCAAATGTCAATATTTGGGTGGTATTAGTTCAAGTAGACACTGTTTAATCTTTCCTGTGATTTTGATGAAGATCAGACCATAATTAGTGACCGATTTAGGTAGAATTGTGAAAAATTACAAACGGTGTACTTACTTTTTTAATGCTACTGTAGCAGTGGAATATCAACGATCCATATATTTGTATATATTGATTTGAAGTGTCTACTAATGAAAACAAGTTCTGGTGTAATCTTCTCCAGATTTGGGGTTTGCATATATAGGGAAGTGCACTGTGACCCTGTGTGGTTTGACTAATATCTTGCTGTATAAATCTTTTGAATTACATCAGTCACGCCTTTTTGAAAAAGCTGATTACACAATGGTTAGCATAAATCCAATAAGCGGGAGTCAGCAGAACGGTCCGATCCATTCCGTATCGTGCTCGCACATGTTCGCTCATCATACAGCGCCACACTGTCCGCCGGGACGGTGGTCTGCGGTGACGTGGTAATTACGTGGCCCTCTTCAAATGAGGCTTTTACATGAGTATTTCAACATCGGCTGAAACAGATACAGAGGAGACAGGCCATGGTACATACCGATATGCTCATCATCTGCATGGATCCGCTCGAAGTGATGAGTTTTATGGGCACAACATTGTCTCATAAACGTTTGTCCAACTGACGCCAAGGCACTGGTGGTGGTGAACAATGGCATGCTGGGTAATCGGGAGAGTCTCAAGACATTTCCTAGCTTTGGAGCGCTAGAATAAATCTATTTCTAATTGACTATCATGGTAGGGATATTATAGACCTATTGGCAGCAGTAGATGGGCTACAGCATAGAAAGAGATTTTGACCTACCACCCTCTAAAAGACTTAAAGCAGAACTAAGTATCTTGTTTACCTTAATAAATCCTTTTTGTAGTCCCTCTGGGGGTAATACATGTGTTAATGGGATGATTGGGGGGTCTTTAATTCCCCCTGGTGTCTCTGCCCAGAAAACCACAACTTTCCTTGCTCCAACCCAGAGACCCAATACACACTAATGGAATCACGAAGAAGAAGTTAACAGGCTAACGGGCAAAGCTAACTGCGGGCTAGCTCCACATCAACAAATTTGAGTGACAAAATTTATCTCCATTGTGTAATTGGATGTACAATATCCCTCTCTCCCGTTGTCTTTTCTGTCAACATAGTATTTACTCTCACGGACAATTACTGTGGCGCTTATGGCCTCTAGGTGCATGAGTTACTTAGTTCGTCTTTAGCTGGCGAGATCAGGCTGTAATGACTACGGCAGCAGCAGCAGCAGCAGCAGCAGCAGCAGCACAAGAGGCCGAACACATGTGTCTTCCAGTTTGAATTTACATGGGCTGCAATGTGCAAACTCTTTTCCAAACCTCACCAAATGAATCAATCAAAAGCCTTTTTCTTTCTACAGAGCAGTGTTGTCGCTTGGGGTGGTACAGTGTGCAGCTTTGGGCAAACTCCTATAAAAAAAAAAAAAGAAAAGAATGCACGTGCAAGATGGAGGCCTAATTTCCCCGTCGTATGCACTTTGTTTGCCTAATTAATCTGCTTTGGTTCAGTCACTTTGCCCGAATGCGGTTGGTCCCACAGCCTTAGTGAAAGTTGGGAGGTTGGCGGTGGGAGCTCTTCATAATTGTGCTGTTTTTGAATGCTGAGGCGCGCTGTGTGTGTGTGTTTGCTACCACTGTTTTTAGAGCTCTCCCTGGGGTTCCTTCTAATCATTTGCTGGCAGATCAATTGAGTAATACATTTTTAAACTTTTCAGCCGCTTACGAACAGCAGCACGTCGGAGAAGGCATCTTGTTTAGTCCCGTTTGATTCTCTGTGTGAGCGTTGATTATTTCAGCGTGAGTCTTTAAAGGTTCACCATTAGAATTCCTTTTGCAAGAAGCCAAACAGAGAATAAATGAGATGATTGGCCCAAATTAAATTCAAAGTAATTACCTCAAAACGTAAACAGTCCTTATTGTTCAACGCTCTTTCTAATGTTCCTCTAATGCGGTGATTACGTTTCTATTCAGACAGAACTAATATTTGTTTTCTGAGCAGCACAGATTGTTTGTCTCGATCTTATTCTCCTCATGACCTCCATCAGCTCTGAGACAGAATGAAATGCAACTTCATACATTACACTGTTCTGTTTGTGAGGATGGGTATAAGATATGATTAGATGGTCATGTGATATTTACTGTGTCTCCAGATGCAAAATAGCTTATTTTATTCTGTGAGCTATGTTAATATTTAGATTTACAATAATAAATGAACTAAACTTGAAAGCACCTGCTTACCTTTGTTCCTTTCAATGTATGCTTTCTTTTCCCTGTATCCTTCTTCTGCATTTGGCCAATTCTTTGAGTGCCTTTCGAGCAATTTCCAGCGGGAGCAGGCGACCGCAGTGCAGTGAATACAGACCCATCTCCAGATCTTAAACTAGTTGCATGGTCAGAAGTACCAAACTGAAGAATCATCCTATTGTTTATGTTTTAGGACACTTGGAGAAGCCCAGGGAGGGAGGGCAGCAAGACCTCCTTACTGTTACACATAAACCTTTCAGCCACCGGCCGCTTAAACACAAGTTGCTGAAACAAACTTTATTTTCATAAAACTCCTTGTGATAATCCTGGCAGGGAGATGATTATCCCTGCAGGCGCAGCATGTGCGGCGAGTCCTGGGAATACAGTGTACTGGTTTCCAGTGCCTAAGTGAATTCTTAAACAGCTGCACCTCGCTCTTGTGAGCTGACTGTCAGCGCTGGCAGCACTTTGCATCTGAATATTCAACAGTGTTTCCACAACAAAGGAAGCAATCACTGCTGCATACCGTGATCAAACTTTATCAGAGAGGAGGGAAAACTGTGTTTAAAAGAGACAACTTTTAGTTCATCAGAAAGCATAGTGTCAGCACTTTCATCACAGAGAGGAGGTTTGGGATTTGAATGAAACGTCAGGCAACTCTAACGAAACCTGATTAACATGTACCTCACGACTGTGTTTAAAAATGAACAAAAACTCTCTGCAGGCTACACATTCTGCACTGAAAACCAGTATGAGCTGTTAGTGATGCTCCAGGACACACCTGTTTTCCCTGAGAATGAGCAGGAGCTGTTCTGATGTGCGATGTGTGTCACACAATTACGTCATAATGTGCTAAAATACTGCATTGGAGAGGGCGATGGAGAAGATACTGTATGTCAGAAGTGGATTAAGAAGTGATTTAGCCTTAAATTGTTGTAGTAGTAGTAGTTTTTATAACACATAATAGCAACACTCACTCCAAAGTTTGACATGACCATTAATCATTAGCAAAAGATGTCAAAGTCTGCCCACATCAATAAGTAACTTAACTTGAAACCTGCTCCATGTTGCTTAATGCTTACACATGGTTTCTACATCTCACTTAGCCCATTCCCATTCTCCTTTGCTCTCTTCTGTCCAAATGGCCACTCTGTGCATTGCACTGTTATTGATTCTCCCGCGAGGCATGATTAGCCGTAACCTGTGTCAGCGCAGAGCCAGGCCAGTGATAATACCTTCACTCAGAGCACAATAACAACTCAGGTGCCCCATAACGAACGTCTCGCGGCTCGGCACATGCTAGCCAGCATGCTAATTTGCCAGGACTGGTGATAAATTCATGCTGTCATCCCCCTGAGCCTCTCAGCAGAGCAACAGCGGGCCGATCCGATAAGTTACATCAAACAAATAGGACATAATGGGATTGGTTACGCTGTACCTATACACTGTGCTCACAGGAATGTAGAGATACACCACTGGTTACATTTTTATCCACTTTACACAATGGAGAAGTGGCTCAATGTTCATGAGGCCTCAGACTGCTGCCACTAAATCAAGACACCTCATTAGTAGTTTTAGTTACTGGCTGAAGTAGTGGACATAATGTAGCCTACTATATATTGAGAAAAATACAAAAAATCTTAAATCCCTTGAAATTCAACCGTATCACGAATCCACACGGGGGTGGCTTTAATTCACAGCCTCAACATTATGTAAAGATATACATTTCTTGACATGAAAATACAGACAGCTTTTTCCCTCTTTATATTAGGCAGGAGAGTCGAGTGCAAAAAGAGAGCCTTTGTTTCTTCACTTTTTCCATTGAAAATAGAAAGAGGAGACTAGTCTGGCCAGGCTATTGAGCCTGAGTACTACAGCCCAGGTTGTCAACAAGGTTATCGCAACAATCTGCACTTAAATGTTTGATCAAACTTTGCACTGAAAAGCATCTGATATATTTGGAACTCATTCTGCTCAAAAAACAAAAGAAACAAATGCCATGAGTCATCCTTGCAACAGGAAACACAATGATGCAACTCCCATTTTCCAGCATTAAAATGCTTATAATTATATTGGTTGGCATGTAAACAACTTGGAGCTTTTAAACAGTCAACATTTTCTGGCTCCTGGTTGCAGACAAGGACACAAATCTCACAAAATGAGAGGCGCTGCTCATCATAAGTCGATAAAAAGGTCATAGTCGGGGTGAAATTGTCCATCCATACATACAAATTGTTAATGGTAAGTTTAGATTGCTGCATTTTGCCAACATTAAGAAAAGTGTGGAGTCATATACATTATATAAGTATGCTATGTTAAATTGTCACAGTTGTTACTAAATTTAGGACTAGACTATGATGTAATGCTGCACAAGCAACTTTCAAACTTTAAATTAGCATTGGCTGTAACACAGCTCTGACCTCTGACTCCGGTGGAAACCATTGTAATCCTGTAAGTTTATTGCAAAACCACCACGTTATGCAATCCTGTAGACAGAGATGATGAGGAGCAGAAGGAGAGTCACAAGGTGAGCTAAAGGTTATGCACGGTAACAAGGAGGTTATGGGTTTTATTCCTTTATCATACATACTGAGTTTTCTTTGGCTTTCTCTGACCATCCAAAGATATGTTTGTGAACTTGCAGTATTTCTAGTATGTTTCCAGTGTCCAGAATTATTTGCATGAACTGTCAGCTGATTATGCATATGTACCAATTCAACCACTTGAACTTACTATAATGAGTTTTCTATACCAAAAATAAGCACTTAATTAATCATACAACTTTTTAAAAAGTCCTTGAAGGGGCATAAACCTCAGGGTACAGTCAAAACATGTTAAATTCTAAACAACCCAGTCCTGACTACTTTGAAACCCTCTATGATGGAGCACTCCTGGACGACTGGGAGCTTCCACAAACATGTGTCCTTCAGCTTCCTCCCTCATGAAGAGATCAGAGTCGTTAGCAGAACTCTGTGCTACATTAGTTTGTGAATTTGGGCAAGTGCGCTCCCCGTTTGGCGCTTTTAAGCCGAGGCGTGTAATGGACAAATAGCAGGTGTGGGTTTCTCTACAAAGACGTACACTACAAAGCGGATCTGCTGGCAGCGCATGCACTTAGCATCAAAAGCAGCAAAGCTTGGGACACAAACTTGTGATCCCTCCTGCGTGAACAAAACCCACACAAACAGACAACAGCGTGTCAAATGCAAAATGGTGGTGAAAACAAGAGATTACACCTTGAGAAGTACATGCAGAGCTCATCAATCATTGGTCTGTTTGGCTCACACGTCTAAGACAAAAGGAGAAAACTGGGAGGAGGGGGAGGAATTGTGTACTAAACTGTCACAAAGCTCTTCTGTTTTTGCTTGGATATATCGTGCTTTAAAGCAGAATATTCCGCATTATACTGTATATGGCTATGTCAAAAGAGGAACTAAAAAGTGCTCCTAATGATCAACTACACCAAAAATGTTACCGATGGACTGGATTATCAAATTGAGACAATTGTAAGATGTCCTAATACCTTATACTGTATTTGGTTACTTAAAATTGACCGTCTGTCCATCCAGGCAACCAAGCCCCAAGAGCTGAGCTGTCGGCTCTCAGAAGTTTAGCACAGTTTGACCTGATTATTATACTGTATATAATAACAATAGTATTTATCCATATGGGTGAGGATACCAGGTACAGTGTGTCTGTTGGTGGTGCAAGTTGTTTACCACCACAGAGTTGTGTGCCTTGTGAAGTGGATGGACTATACTAATAGGATTTCCTTTCCATCCTTGCTGGAGCAAAATGCAGTGCCCAGTACGCTTCTCCACAGAGCAGGTAACTATCCTGTTCATGTTTCAGAGTTGTCATGGTCACAGATCAGATGTTAAGCATGTTGTACCTTTTTAGCATGTGTTGCCAGAAAAGACGGGCCAAACACCAAAATTCACAACAAAATCAAGAGAAGAACGTCTCACATTAAAGGGATATTTCAGGATTTTTGTCATAGGGCCTCATTTCCTAGCTATCTAGAGAGAGGCTAGTGCTAGGCTAGTGCATGTCTATGGTAACTAGTAGCCTGCATTAAAAACAGTCTGACCCAAGCACATTGCACCTGAGGCAAATCACTTAGAACACCAGACTACCCATATCAATGTTTGTGTTGACTGAATAGTTTATGAAGTAAAACCATTGTGCATTTAAAAGAACTTGAGCAGCATCATCTTCCTGGTTGTAAGCTACGCAGCGGCGGAGTGATCTGCTCGGTTACCGGATCTACAGCAGTTTGTTTACCTTCAGCCATTGTAATGCCGGCCGCAGGTAAACAACAGTAGGAGCTTTCTACAAATCAGATATGGTATCGTTTGGAGGACTACCCGATGATTTTGAAAAGGTTTTTAATGCAGGCTACTAATTACCATAGACATGCGCTAGCCTAGAACTAGCCTAGCACCACTAAACTCTTCAAATATAAGGACTGCATGCATACAATTTTTTTTTTAAACTCCAGAAATCAACAACACTCTGGATATCTAGGAAATGAGGCCTTATGTCGAATATCCTGAAATATCCCTTTAACAACAAAAATAAGAGATCGTGCCTTTCACATTCACTAATGGTTTGTACCTCAGTCTTGTCGGTTTTTTAAGCCACATCTTCACCATATCAATAAAAACACAAATTGATAGTGGCATGACTGTTACATTTTCTGATTGGAGCCAGATTTAAATTACTCGCCGCAACAAATGATATTGTTTTTACGGCATGTTGTGCATTCTAATCCCTTATCTTGTTCTTTATTCATTACTGAAATAATCAAGTTCAGCATGCAGTTACCAACACAATTACATCCCTCCCCTGAGCCGTGAAAAAACATTCTGTCGTTTGCACACTGACCTTTCCGGCATCAACCTAAAAGAAAAAAAAAAAATCACCGTATTACAATTGTCCGCAAGCCAATGTTTGAACTGATGAATTTCAGTGATGGCTTCATTTTGTCTGCAAAGTCAAAACAACTAAATCATGGGACAGAAAGTGTCAGCCAAGCCATTTATGAGAAATCTTGTCAAACTCTTTCAAACATTTTTGGGAAAACTTTATGAATACACACACACACACATTTAATGCTTCAAGTTTGAGAATCCTTCTGTTTCCAGTGCAATTCATACCTTTTGCACCTCGCTTTGACACTTTCATCTGTGTCATTTCACGCCATGAACAGCATTACCTATGGGCAATGTCACTTCTATTGTGTGGATGACATAGGTGATATGAAAAATTGGTGATAGCTTCTTTACTTTAGGGGGAAACTGATGTGTCCAATTACAAAAAAACCAAAAAACATCACTGACACTAACACTCAAACTACCAAGTACAGAAGACAGCTTAAGAACGTTTATCTCCCATGAGAAACTCCTACGACTGAGGCTTACATAAACGTGGCGCGTCCAGTACTTGCCGCTGTACATTTACAACATGACAGGCAGAGGCAAGAGGCTTAAAGTGGGTGTCCATAGCGGCTTTTGCATTGTGTATGGCTCAATTTACCTTGCATCTGAACAGCTAATCCTGTTATGGAGAGGGGCCTGCTGTCAGAATTATTCTTAGATATGTTAATCAGTGATGTCTCGCAATGGGAATGCAAATGAAAAAAAAAAAAAAAAAGGATTTAATTCTCCTGAGGAATGGACTCAGGAGACATGATCTTAGTGGGACGTCTTCATATAAAGAAAGACAACATATAGAGACAGTATAGAGCGGATTCTCCAAAGCATAAGCAGAGACCGGAGACAAGAACACGTCCTTTGATGCTAAAAACAGTTCTTTTGGGCAAACACTGTGTAACAATTGATTGCACTGACTTAATTATACAGTCTAACAATAGGACTGTGGAATTGTGTTGGCAAGTTTTATGTTCTTTTTTTTTTTTTTTTTGGCAAACCATTCCAGACATTGTAATCCAAATCCAAATACGATTTTTAATGGAGCACAGAAACGACTGTCTGAACCATAAGCCTCCAGACGCAACTGCCGCTGGGCCATATTGACAAAAAAAACAATATCTCAATATTTGTGGGGGGTTTCTGGAGAACGAGGATGAAGCGGTAATCTTGTAAACCATCAGAAAGTTGCAAAAATGTGCAGCAAACATCTTTATTTACATCACTTTAGATAACTGTCCTGAACTGAACAATTTGTTCCACTTTTTTTCTCCCATTTGGCCGCTCAATTTTGTCCCCTATTTTACCCCCAATCTTTCCTCACTTCCTCCCATGTATTCAGGTTTTTTTTTCCCACATTTAATTTTTGAAGATAAACTCGATATAATAAATTTGCATGCCTTATAAAACAGCAATTTCGATACTATCTTAGACGATTTGTTGCGCACCTCTAGACGCAACGTACATTATCTTAATTATTCAGGTGTGTTAATGCATACTTAAAATGTAGAAATGTCAGCAGCACAGGGAACAGGTCAAAACTAAATAACTCATGCCCCTCGAGGCCATAAGCGCTACTGCAGGAGTCATAGCATGTTGCTGTTTTTTACTCATCAATTGTCCATGAGAGTAAATACTACACTGACAGAAAAGACAAAGGGAGAGAGGGATATTGTGCATCCAAATGCACAATGGAGATCATTCTTTTCACTCAAACCTGTGGTGCTAGCCCACAGCTAGCTTTGCTCGTTAGCCTGTTAGCTTCTTCTTCGTGATTCCATTAGTGTGTATTGGTGGCAGGAAATAGTAGTTTTCTGGCCAGAGACACCAGGAGGAGAAGAAAGACCCCCCAATCATCCCATTAACACTTGTATTACCCCCAGAGGGACTATGAAAAGGATGTATTATAGCAAACAAGTTACTTAGTTCTGCTTTAAATGTGGCCATATCGCCTTTGCTCTGCCCAATCCCGTCAGACCTTGGAAGCTAAGCAGGGAAGGGCCTGGCAGGACTTGGATGGGAGACCGTTTGGGAACACCAGGAGGCCTGGCGAATGGAGTGACTGAGTGAGTCAGTGGTGGTGGTGGTCGGAGGGCGCAGACTGGTTGCCTCGCTTCCGTCAGTCTACCCCAGGGCAGCTGTGGCTACAATAGTAGCTTACCACCACAGAGTATAGAGTGAACGAATAGTGCAATGTAAAGCGTCATTGAGTGTCCAGAAAAGCGCTATATAAAACCATTGCATTATTGTTATTATTAAATAAAGCAAATGACACGAGCGTTCATAATCATTTTATCTCTCTTCTGTTGCAAAGTTGGAAAAGTTCTGGTGTGCTCAAATAACAAAGGCAATCCCTGCAACCCATGAGACCCTGCACTCTCAAATAGACAATAGTTACTTGCCATCAGGAACAAGATTCATCGAATTGAATATCAATCTCATTCTACTTCTGCTTTAGTTAACAGAACCCACCTCTTGTGCGCATAATGCAAATCCGCAGTTGTCCAGGTCAAGCTTTAGCTCGAGCACCCTTGATATAATAGTTGTTGTTGAACTTGTGCATTCTCTTCTTCTGCCATCTTTTAAATAGAAGTAGACAAGTATTTTCTCCTTTGTTTCATTTTCTTCTGTAACATATGCAGCAGCGAATACTTGATGCTTCTTTTTGTGGACACAAGCGCACCACTTGACCTTCAACTTAACAAGAAGTTAAGTGCATTTACATATACAAAAATTCTAATAAATCAAACACACGCTTCCACTCGGCACTCAAAATGCTTCGAGGAGCAACTCACCCAACAGCCATCCCTCAATTTACAGAATTATACACTCACTCAAATGTCATAAAAATGTTCGTGCTGTTTTTTGTCGAGCAAAATTCACATGAGCCATGGCTTGCTGAAGGGTGCTGACTCACACTTGGCATACGAAATGTTTTTGTGCTTTTAAAAAACGCCATATCGAAATATATTTTCTTGCTCCCAGCTGGAAACTCCTCAGACTAACTTGTCCCAGTAGGGCTCCTGTTCTCTTAAGACATGTCAGACTGTCTGCGGTTTGCTCCTCGGAGGAACGCCACACTCTGGAGTTTCCTACAGTAATCAAATGCTCACACAGACGCAAAGGTAAACAACCACGGCGCTGATGTGCACTGACGTTTGCTGCTGTTTTTACGGCAAATAAATATTCAACATATTCTGTATTCTTCCGGCCAGAGAAGATACAGGAGAATTGTAGTAAATGAAAAATGGCAGAGCGGTTAGCCCCATGATGTGACTTTAAAGCAGAACTGAGTAACTTGTTTAATTTAATAAATCATTTCCATAGTCCCTCTGGGGGTAATACAAGTGTTAATGGGATGTTTGGGGGGTCTTTCATCTCCCCCTGGTGTTTTTGGCCAGAAAATCACACTTGCAGCATCAATACACACTCACTCACTTCACAAAGAAGAAGCTAACAGGCTAAAGGGCAAAGCTAACGGCGGGCTAGCGCCACTTTAGAAGTATTTACAGCCAAGTTTGAGTGAAAAAAATGATCTCCATTGTGTAATTGGATGAACAATATCCCTCTCTCCCTTTGTCTTTTCTGTCAGCGTAGTATTTACTCTCATAGGCAATTAATGAGTAAAAACTGTAACATGCTACAACACCTGCAGTGGCGCTTATGGCCTCTAGGGGCATGAGTTACTTAGTACTGCTTTAAACTCCCGCCTTAACCGAGCATATTTTCTCTAGATTTACCCAAATCTAAAATCTTCTTGACTGGAGCTTACAAACTATAGGCCAGTGTAACACCTCATTTGAAAGCTAAGACCTACAAAACTCATCTAAGCTTCATCCTTGTTTTTGTTATCTTGTTTTAGTTCTGTTTTTTTTTTATCATGTTTTTTTATTGCTTTTTTTGCCAGACTCTTCTGCCACATTTTTATCACCTTTTCAATGCTTTTTTCCCCCGCACATTTGGCCACATTTCGATTTCTTAGCTCTCAAATGAGCTGGCCTGTAGGCTGTAAACTCCAGTCGAGAAGCTTTTAGTTGAACAGTTTTAAGGCGGGGGTTAAGAGGTTAAAGCCTGAACTGCTTTAAGCTGTGGTTTGCGAACGTCTTGTTGCCGTAAGTGGCGTCCTCTATTTCCAATCACTTTCTAAAATTGTGTTGATGTGAATAAACATGTGTGAATTATCTGACATTTTACGCTGATGCCCTACCTGCTTCCTTTTCATTTGCGATATTCATCCTCACTAGAGTCATTTTGTAACACTCAGCGTTTGACAAGAGGTGCACAGCGATAGGAGGCGATATAAAAATCTGTACATTACTCAGCCTTATGCTTTTGACTTGACTCAGCTCCTTTCTTTACGAGTAACAAAAACAAAAATCGCTGATACATCCCTCCACATATTGATTACTCATAGTTTACAACATTCACTTCACAGTAAATCATTGAACATGCTTTTTTTTTTTTTTACCTTTAATACTTGGCCTGCCAGTTAACTGCGCTGGAAACCATGCCAAGTTCCCTCTGGTTTGGCCCTGGCTTTTTGTTGAGTAAATATAGCTCCGCTGCTGCTAGACTTCTCCACCTCACGCTCTCTCTTCGTCTTTTCTCATCTCTCTCTCAGAGCGATTTGGCCTGTGGTTGTTGCAGTGAATAGAGCCTCGCCTCGTCAATAAAGCAATCATTAGAAGCAGATAGAGTTTGTGCTTGTGTACTGACAGCATACGGGCGAGGAGAGAGGGACGCTCGTGGTGAGATTCAATATTTTGATGCATGTCGGCTGAATCTGTCTCAGCCAATTTAAGTGATGGGAAACACTCATGCTGCTATCGTGGCGCCATATAAAAGCTAATGCAAGATGGTTTACAGACGGCACATCTATAATCTGAGGGCTATATGCTTCAAGTGGCTGTATATCGATTTCAGTTATATTTTCACAACAAGAAAACGAAGGTCAAAATAAAGGTGTACACATTTCAGTAAAATATCACTTTTTCCTGACCTTTTTTCGACAAGTTCCTGCAATGATAAAGTGCAGTCCATTCAGTTGGTGTTCCACATCCTATCTTTCACCTTTCACTGAATCTTTTTCATCTCTTTTATTATTATTACCTTTACAGTGGGGCTAGGTCTACTTGATGGTGGAACGATATTTAAAGCAGTACTAACTTGTTTACCTTATAAATCCTTTTCGTAGTCCCTCTGGGGATAATACAAGTGTCAATGGGATGATTGGGGGGGTCCCCCTTGGTGTCTCTGGCCAGAAAACCACAATTGCAACTTCGCTGTCACCGGGTCAGAGTCACCAATACACACTAATGGAATCACAACAGGCTTACGGGCAAAGCTAAATGCAGGCTAGCGCCACTTAAACAGTATTTACAGCGAAGTTTGAGTGAAAAAAAAAATATTTCCATTGTGCAACTGGATGTACAATATCCCTCTCTCCCTTTGTCTTTTCTGTCAGCGTAGTATTTACTCACACAGACAATTGATAAGTAAAAAATCGCATGAGTTGCTTAGTTCTGCTTTAACAGTCCTTGTCAAAAGATGGGAGGCACGCGATTAATCAATCAATGGTTTTGTGAAGCTGCTGGAGGCTTCCATGCCTTTCGACACCCAAACACTGGAACAGCGTGGCATGGTTGTGTCCCATTATTGCCTCACATGTAGCTCCCATAATTGCAACCCCAGGTAAGGCGTCGCCCAGTCGGCCCGATATGACCAGGTAGTGACATTAGTTGGCATTAACTGACTAAGCTGCATCAGAGACTCTCTCTACTTTAACAAGCCTGAGGATTCTGTATATGGCAATGAATGTGTTACCGCTCTCTGTTTTAATGTCTATAAAGGTCATATCTGAGCATAGTCATCCTTTGAGTGCTTTGTTATGCATTATGTAAACTATTCTCCGTGGCTCGTAACCAGGTTTTTGCCTTTCATTGTCTGAATATATAAAGAACTCTGATGGCTGAAACAACTAATGCGTACAAAGTGTCTTGCTTCACCTCATGAGCTCTGTCTCTCTGTCTGTGGACTGTGAGGTGAGCCGTGGCCAGCTTCAGGTTTGAAATGCAATCAGTCTCAATTCTCACAGCGCTCTATGGTCTCATCACCTCCACCACCGGCACGGCTGAAGAACATAGCATCACTCAGAGGGGGAGAGGACAGAAGTTTAGTCAGGTAAATCAGTGACTAAATGGCCCATGGGAAATGATTGCGCACCGATCCGTGCATAAGAGTTTTGCGCTTGTTGATAATCACAAAACTCCGGCGCACGGTTCACACGAGGTCTTGTAATGCAGTCGCTGGAACTCCACAACTTCTAGCGTTGCGATTCCAGCGATCCAAAGTCTAGTTGTTGCACAGGTTTTTTTTTTGTTGATAACAATGTTACTACTGACCTTTTCCACAGTGAGAGTGTGTGAAAATTAACTGTGTGTGACTATTCAGCAAGAATAAGAGGACAATTCAAGCCAATGATTGCACACATGCTGTAAATCTTGTTGCAATCAACTCAAAAACCAGAGTTCAGATTTGCTAATATTAACACTAATCAACCTCCCCGTGCCCTCACTTTGGACCACCTCTGTCATCCCCATTAAAAAGTTTATTTGCCATAATTATTTCTATAGCACAACAATTATTTAATCAGGCAACATAAGTGGCCTCTCAGGTGGGACCAGCAGGTATGCCCAATCACTCTGCTACGCTGTTTGAAAATATGATCAATTTAGGCGGTTTTAGGCCATTGACTCAAACCAAATTACTAAAATACCACGCACCATTGTCAGTTCGGACAGTAACGTGAAGTGCAGCAAACAGCAAAGACAACTAACTAATGACTATAATATGAAAAAGAAACAAAGGAAAGTCTCTTATCGATGTTTTTTTTCTTGTGCCCACAATGCATCACACACCAAGGCAATGATATGTAATCCCACACCAGCACACGTGGCCTATTGGCTCTTTTTCAAGTTTTCATTAAAATGAATGGGATTTTCACACTTGTGCAGCACCATCTTGTTCGCATGAATAATACTGTGTGTCTCCGTGGCCGTGGAAGCCTTTGGAGGAGCTCACGCCTGACTCACAGCAGCAGTAGTGTGATATACAGACATGATTTTGACATGTGCATTTATTGCCTTGTGATCTCTTAGGTGAACATGGGACGGGCGTGTCTATCGGGATGAGGGGGGCGTTGATGCAGACGAGTGGAGGCATGGGTTTATATCCTGATGAAGAAACCACAAAATTAAAGCAGAACTAAAAAACTTGTTTACCTTAATAAATCCTTTTTGTAGTCTCTCTGGGGGTAATACAAGTGTTGATGGGATGATTGGGGGGTCTTTCATCTCCTCCTGGTGTCTCTGGCCAGAAAACCACACTTTACGCTTTCCTGCACCGGGTCGGAGCCACCAATACACACTAATAGAATCACAAAGAAGAAGCAAACTGATGGGCGAAGCTAACAGCTGGCTAGCGCCACTTTAGCAGTACTTACGATGAATTATTTTATGAAAAATCTTATCTCCATTGTGTAATTGGATGTACAATATCCCTCTCTCTCTATGTCTTTTCTGTTAGTATTTACTCTCAACAACACCTGCAGTGGCGCTTATGGCCTCTAGGGGCACAAGTTACTTAGTCCTGCTTTAAATCAATGATACAGTTATGATGTGTAACCCTGTGTAAAGCCACCTTTGCCATCTGAAACAAAAAAACAATCGGCAAAAGTTTTCACAATGATTTTGGCGATGCCCTAAACCTCACTGAAGAAAACATAAATCCTACCAGGTTTTTTATATTTATTTTTTTGCAAAACAGTATCTTCCCACGGCCTTTTTCTCTATCCTCCACTGATTTTTTTTTCTCCCCCAAACCCTTTCATGTCTGCACTATACCCAGGATAAGCCTCCTCTCCCTTTATTGCATCTGTCCTGCAATATTTCTGTTTTGATTGACTGTGCCGGGGGAAAATTGCTGTATCCACCTAGATGAGTTTTTGGATTGCATGTTTTAGCTTCCTAATTCAGAGTTTTGGAAAACACACGGGTGGTTGCAGTTGGATTTGTCCATAGGTCTTTGGGGGTTTTACAGCTAAGGTTGTCGTGCTCTGAAGAGATGTTCTTATGTTCTATTTCGCCTATTCAAAATGTTTGAGCAAATGTCATTGGGTGGAAAGTATGAATGGGAGATCGTGAATGCATTTATTCGGATGTGAAACAGTGACAACACACTAAAGAGACTGTAGAGATAGGTATGTGGGATCACTTAAGGCTCTGAAGGTGGAGTAAACAACGATCCTCTCAGAAAAATTCAAAGAAAAAACATGACGTGGGCGATGCAAATTGTGTCAGCATTTTCCATTTAACCTGTGTACAAAGCTGCAGGTTGTTTTCCAACACCTGGCCTTAGACCTCCCGCCGCTCGCCCATTGCGCTTTGAACAAATCGCGCGGCCGCTGACAACTCTCCCACAGCCATACATCCTCCTTCAGGCGCCGACTTCTGCACACACAAAAATGAGGAGGCGCCAGATGGAGAGGGGTTTGAGATAGAATCCATAGCGGCGCAAGACTGACAGCTTTCCCCAGTGGACGAATCACCCACACTCTGGACAGTTGCACCCGGGCGAGCTGCCTCCTCTGCTCCGCCAGCCCCGCTCACACACATGCCACTCAAAAGTACATCACCAGGCAGTCAGAAGTACTTTACCTAAAATAATGAGGCACGAAAGCAGAGAGCTACAAGCCTGGAGACCGGGCAGTTTATTAAATGAAGGAATGACATAACCCGGCTTTTTTCTCAAACTAATACTATGCGTTAGACCTATAGCTCAAAAGTAAAAGTTGTATAGACCTATAGGCTGAACTGTAAACAGTACTTCATTTTCCTAACGTGAGTGTACCCATGTGGATAATGGAGTTTGCAGTTGAGTTACTACAATGTGCTTTTTATGCTTTGCAGGATGTAACGGGCGCCTGAACGCCGAGCATGACTGAAGTAAACAAGTGGATTTTCAAAAAGGGGGTTTGATTGGTTGACAAAACTCTGAAGTATATCCGTTTTCACTTTCACAAATACATTTTAACCACTGAACCCCTGCCTTAACCGCAGTTCAACTTTACCCAAATCTAAAAGCTTCTTACAGCCAGTGGCTCATTTGAAAGACCCACACAACTGATCTGTTGTTGTCAAATCATTGTCACTTCTTTTTTGTTGCGTTTTCTTCATATTTGTGTCACTTTTTTGTCATGTTTTCATCCTTGTTTTTGTCACTATTTTGATGCTTTTTTCAAGAAGCTTTTAGGTTTTGGGTAAATCCTAAAGTTTTGGGTTTAACATACTGTACCTACCACTCCAATTCACAGTAAAACACATTTGCTGTATGGGATATTGCGAGGCGATTTGAGATGATCACCTTGTTTAGACACAATGTTTGATCAACAACCTGCATTTAGTTTGTCTGTTCTCACCAGATGTAAATCCGGCCATTTATTCAGATACTTTGGCTGATAATAAACGTTTAAGTTACTATATAAATATGCACATTCCAAATCATTCTAATTAGGTGCACACATACAGTAGTTCATGTTGTGTCCTCAGATCGCAAAACCTCCTTCCCCAAAACGTCCACCGATGAAATCAAAGGAATTCATTGCAAATTGACTGCTCTCATGTGAATAATACTTGGAGTTGTGTTTTGAGCCATTTGCGCATGTTTGAGTAATCTTTGAATCTTTGAAACCTCGACTGGAGCCAAGTTACGAGAAAACAACACAGAGCAGCCAGATACCATTGTCTGTGCGGATGTGAAGCAATAGGGCTTGGGGACAATTTGAAGCCCGTGTTAAAGCAGAACTCATTAATTGTCTGTGAGAGTTAATACGACGCTGACAGAAAAGACAAAGGGAGAGAGGGATATCGTTCATCCAATTACACAATGGAGATAAATACTGCTAAAGTGGCGCTAGCCCTCAGTTAGCTTTGCCCGCTAGCCTGTTAGCTTCTTCTTCATGACTCTATTAGTGTGTATTGGTGGCTCCGACCCGGTGCAGGGAAAGTTGTGAGTGTGGTTTTCTGGCCAGAGACACCAGGGGGAGATGAAAGACCCCCAATCATCCCATTAACACTTGTATTTCCCCCAGAGGGACAACGAAAAGGATTATTAAGGTAATCAAGTTACTTAATCCCAGAAATTAAGCCAAGGGAAAGGTTGAATTAGACGTTTCCGCTCAACATAGCAATCTCCAACCAATAAAATAAAGGCTAAAAATGATAAAAGCATAATAGCCTGCCTTAAAACTGCTTCCTAAAACATCAGACTGTACAAACCTGAGTGAACTTTGCCTCCCCGTTACCCTCTTATGTGTGATCGTTAAACCTTCACCCGGGACCCCACACATCCCCCCCCCCTCTCTGCATCACGAGTCCCATGCCCTCAGCCTTTTTAGCCGCGCTGGTCAATAGGGCAGCTCCTCCCTGGGGCTCTACACGCTCATATCAATCCAGTTATTAATATCACAGGTGACGGGGGCTGCGCTGCTGAAGACAAAATTGATTTCCCCCCAGTTTCTCACCTCTCTGCATCCACCCACTCAGCCTTACGAAGCAACTCAAGTCAAAGTGAACCAAAATAGACGGCAGTGTAGACAGTGAAGTGCAGAGATCTGACTGCTTCACTGTAAATGTTAGATCGTACTATAAGTCTTTCTAATGCTGTGTTTTTTAAATATTCATGACAAATGTTAATATTATTGAATTTGTCCAAAAAATTGCATAGAAATTTGAAGGAAAATGCATGAGGGGTTTACAAAAATACACACATATACCCAAACTGAAACTGAACTGAAATCATACTAAATTCACTGACATGCTATTTGTATACTTCAAGTCTTTTTTATGCATATATTATGTCCATATATTCTTTATAACTGTTGAAAACCAAGCAAATTCATCTAAAATTCAGTACAATGACTTCAACTTGGCTTTTACTTTTTGGTTTTCAATCCATAAAAGAGACAGCTTTAAACAGCAAAAAATTCTCTCACCCAAAACCTAGAGTGGACTATTTCATGTTGAAATTTCCAAATGTGTAAGCTAGTTTTTTTTTTCTTTTTTAATGTGAGCAGCTCTCTAAGCCCTACAGCTAACCGACTAATCCTAGCCATGCTTCCATCAGCTCTTCTCATGGACCAAGCCGGCGCGTGGAATAGGTGATGAGCGCACAATGCATGGAAGCCCCCAGGAACATTTCCTCATAATCTAACTGAAGTACTGGCGTGGAACAGCTCCTTGCGGCAAAAATAGCTGTGTTTTTCTGCTGTTGTCAGACAAGATATCCCACTACCTGGAGAGGGGATGTACCAGACGGGTCTAAGGCTGCCCAAGGATCTCCTTTATATGTGCTGTATGCAGTGTGGCCATAATGGTGAGAGATGGAGATATAGGAGCAATATGCAGCCCTGAGTGGCAAGAGGGTGATTTTAGTAATGGGGATGGATGTGTTTATTATAGCCTGTCTGCTCCATGGTTTTCTCTAGTTCATTGCAGTGGCCAGTGGTCTCTGTGTAGAAGTAACTGGCCTCAAGGAGAAAAGCAAATGCTTGTGGTGAAAAGAGAAATTAAACTTATGTGCAAAATCCACCTGGAAGACCACCGCCATTCCACAAAGACTGTAGCTGCTCCTGTAACAAGTACCATTATTAAAAAATGTAAAAGCAAAGTGACAAAGACCATAGGAGCAGATCTCTGATTATTTTGATGGGTGATGAGTACCAGGTTTTATATAGAAGAGCATAGGCTTGTACTGGCTGGTATGGGGCTAAAATCTCACAAGTAAGACGGTGCAAGGCCTTGGATGGAACGAAAAACAAATAGCAAGACACAGAGGGGAAAAAAGGAATATAAGAAGGTTGTGGTTGTGTTTATGGATATTGAATGCAGTTGCATTATGCACAAGCTGTCGACGGTGCAGAGCAACCTAGTTTACTCCATACTGGGCATGGCAATAGATTTTGTAGCAACATTGTTTATATGACTTGTCTGTGTAATTTGGGGAAATTTATTAAATGAAAAATTAACTGAGATACAGAGTATGATCCAGAGTCAGTAAAAATATGATAAACCAAGAGGGCACACTGCATGTGAGCTTAAGTGTGACTTACAGAAGGCTTTACAGTTTGCATGTGAGCGTCAACATCTAAAGCCCTACCCTGCACCTCTGCGGCTATAAGTCCAGGTGTAGCTTCTCAGAGATAATGGAGCATTAAATTTCCGGGCCAGAGAAGAAGAGCCTCGTTACGAGCCAGTGCGTTCCCTGACAGCGCTGCCACACCCGCTCACTCTCTCCCCTCACTCTCCAGTTTATTGTTGTTGCTTATTTTAGAAAGAGCCAGAGGAATAGAATTTGCAGAGCGCCCTCTTTCACGCATCCTTGTGCACAACCATGGCCTGTCCATCCAAGTCCAAATCCCATGAATCCCCTGCTCAGCCCTGTAAGTCATTAGGTCCCCGGGGAATTTGGACATTTGAGTGACGCATGGAAACACAATTCTATATGCTCCATTATTCCAGGGCCAAACACTGAACAAACAGACAATTGGTATTTAGTATTCTTGTGTCATTTCATTCCGTTCTTACAAAGTCCTGTTTGCAATATCAATAGTGTATAATGGAAATCATGCTGCAAAAATGCAGCAGAGAACATCCATTCAATGTTTCGTTTTGAAATAAAGTTATGTGTGTTTGTGTGATTTTGCAGCATACCTGTGCTTTTTTGTGATCGCCGCGTTGTTAGTGTCTTTTTCGGTTCTGTCCGAATGGTGAAGGAAGGAGCGCTTCAAGATGAATTCTCGTGTGTGCTTGGCCTTGGGAGAAAAAACAGCTGATCAGTGAAACTTCACGGCACACTGGTGACACGCCTTGCAGATTACGGCTCAAACATGTAAAGGTGAAAGATTTCAACATCTCTAATCCTAATGTCTGCCTAAATTAACCTTGAAAGCTATACTTAATATACAGCCTGTATATATGATACCCTTACTTCCTACTTGATTGATGCACATTTCCTGTCTTTTTACTGCTCACCCACAGTGAGAGCTAAGTGAATTTCTCCATTGTGAGATGAATAAAGGATTATCTCAGTATTTTTGCTCAGACATGTAATAGACTCCTCGTCATATAATTAGAATATCATTTAATTTATTTCTGTAATTCAACTTAAAATGTGAAGCTAATATATGATGTAGACTCACATGCAAAGTGACATAAGCCTTTATTTGTTATAATTTTGATGATTGTGAAGCCTGTGTGTTAATTCAACCTGGGAGACTAATTTCAGCATCACCTACCTCCAGCCAATGATCACTTCCGTGAGGGCCACACCTCCACCTCAGCTGCACCTCCATAGCAGCCAATCATCGCCCCTCGGTCCCACTTTTAAGCCCCAGCAATCATGGTTTGTTCGCTTCCGTCCACTGATCGCCAAAACTAATATACATGTCAATAAATCTACCTAATTGCTGCTTTTGTCTATTTGAGTCAATCCAGGTTCAATTGGCTCAAAATATTACTTTTTTTTTTCTTTTTTACATTTGGGAGATTTTAATTTGGGATTTTTACAAGCTGAACCATATTAATCAAAATTACATATATATACATACATATATACAATTAAATATATTACAAATAAAGGCTATACATGTATAACCCGTTCATAAGTAATAACGGTATAATTACACAAAATTGTCCTTTTGTTTACTTGAATTTTTTCCATACCTGGCATTTGATACACTGTGCAGACTTGGTCCTCCAGCCACTTCTTCTGTGTTTTTGTTTCTTCTTCGTTGACTTTTGAGATGCCCCTGGGGTTTGACCCCTGCCTCTTCCCTTTGCAAATCTGATATTGGGAAGAGGTCAGTCATCCATTGTCATCCAATATTTTAAGAGTCCGTTTGTCAATATTTTGCATTTATTTTCTTCTGGGAACATATTTCATTTGCATTTACGTTGATATTGAGCTTCGTCCATACCCCAATGTTTTTAATTTATTCATGTGAAGTAATGCGGGGAGATGCTAATATTGTCCATTGTCTTCTCCTCTTTAGTTTGGGCTGGATCTTGTTAGCGGCACTTGCTGATTGTATTTTTGTATATATTTTCGCCAGGTATGTTGTTTTATGGCCCTTTGCAAATCTGATATTGGGAAGAGTTTGGGCTGGATCTTGTTAGCGGCACTTGCTGATTGTATTTTTGTATATATTTTCGCCAGAGTAAACGGAGTCCGCCTCCAAACGTTACCGCTGTGTCTTGTGGCTTCTTAACACATCACAGACTGCATAAACTACACAACGCAGAAGTCCACCGGTCACACATATCTCACTTTGCATGTAATGAGTCTATCATATATTAGTTTCACAGTTTAAGTTGAATAACAAAAGCGAATGTTGCTGCTTGCACGTATAAGAGTATTTGGACACTACTTTACAGCGTGCTGCATGTACTGTATTTACCGGTTGTGACCCAGTTGTTCACAGCTCTTTACTTTTTTATATTGTTTTCAGCTAATGATGTCTATGGGCAATGTTTGCTAGTATCCTAACATGGCGGATTTCCAACTAATTCATAACATTTGATCCTGAACTCTGTGTGTCGCCATGGTTACTGCCCTTCAAGCTGTGAAAAACTATTAATTCATGCACATCCTTTTAGTTTATCTGGAATGGACCTTTGTACTAACTCAGCAAGTGTGACCCCTCTGTGTCCGACCGCTGTCATTCTCTTGTTAGCGTCACTTATCACTTGAGATATGCAAATGAGCTCGCGCAATATGGCCGAATAGAGGGAGACGCTGATTTAAATGGACCACTGGGTCAAACAGATCAATACTGCGCCAACACACTCCCGACACAAACTTCCACTCTCGCGTTTCCCCGCGGCCTCTTGGCAAATTGATTCCGTCAGCTTCATTGGTTTGAAAAGGAAAAAAAACAACAACATTTGCTAATGACACCGAAACAACAGCAAAGGAGCCATAGAGTTAGTAATGAGAAATTGATCTTCCATGTTGTTTTAGTATCACTGACCTGCTTGTCCTTCCCAGAGTGTGGCATATTTGGAAAGAATTCTGTCGCATCCGTCAGCTTGAGAAATTCTTGGAGAAAAAAAAAAAATCTGTCGAACCCTTGAACAATATTTAATTACAGCGAAATGGCTTAATTTAACTCCTTCAAACACACTATACAAGAACGTTCATGAGATTGCAAATTAATGCTCAAAACGGTAATGACTGCGGTTGAAAGTCTAATGCATGGATTGAGGATAAGAACTCGTAATTACCCGGTCTGAAAGGTGTCCTTGAAAGTTTTTTCCCCACTTCAATAAACCATCAAATTTAGGAGCTTATATATTGTGCAGACCACTGAGCCGGTAGCCAACAACTTGCTTCTTTCATGAGTCTATTGCTGTCATGGCGTGATGCACCATGTAATCTTGGCCTCAGACCATTGGAGTTACTGTGATACTTGAATGTCATGGCCGACTGAGAAGGTTGGGCTCCTCCGGGCGATGACAACTTATGAAAGGCACATCAGACACAGTGCTGATAGAAGAGCACATGTGGTTTGGTAAAGTCAGGGGCCGTACACTCACTCAGTGCCCACATGTGATAGAGGGGAGACGGGGGAAAACATTACAGGAAAGAGGTGAGGAAGTTCAGAGTTGTTGTGTTTCGGAGCTTCGGAGCTAACGCGGCAGCTGTCAGTCAGTGCAGCCATGGGTAGCAGTGCAGAGCTAATGGGTAGAGACGTACTCAAAATGTGCGGAGCGATATAAATAACCAGCGGTTCTGTAAACAAAAACTGTAAAATGAACTATACACTCCCAATAGTCATTTGGAATGGATTGTTGGAAACTTTTGCTCAGACAGAACATGCCAGGACAAACTAGCACGTATGCGTAAACATACACTCCGCAGGGCTGGGCATTTCTGTTGTTGCTTGATATGAAATTTGTTGCAGAGATTTGAGACAGGTTTCAGGTTTCAGAAGCTCAATAGCTGGTTAGTGCTCTTGTCTCACAATGAGACGATGCAGCGTTTGATTGACTGAGACAAAGTGGGGCCTTTCTGTGTGATGTTTGCATGTCTGTGTGGGTTTCCTCCAAGTGGTCCCAAAACCGAGGTCAATCTTCTTGGCATTCCTGACCATGAACCTGCAGTCCAAATGCAGAGGACAAATATGACTGGAGGGACTATGAAGTATACCTCAACCTTATGCTGAAGAACCATCCCAAAATATCTTAAACAATATGTTTTCTGGGCTTAGGGCAGGTTCACATGATATAATATTAGTGTCTATAGCCCAGGAGATTCTTCCATCTATAAACTGGAAGCAGTTTTTCAAGATTCAAAAGGTGCATCATCTCTATTATTAACGCCTTGAAGGAAGGACAGTTGTTGATTTTCTGAGTTTTAGTTTTACGATGTGAAGATAGCACAGTTGAATTAATTTTGAATTTTATTCATCATTAATTTAATAATTATGATACACTACATTCACACAGGCAAGGTGGGTGAAGTGCTCTGCCCAAGGACGCAACAATAGTCTGCATTTTTTTTTCTTCTTTCACACATGTTTTTATCCTCAGCCAACCTTTACACAAACTGCGCTGCACGCACACAAGAAAAACTCAAAGCGTCCTTCGAAAAGGCTTAAAATGGCACAATGTAATTAATGCCAAGAAAGTCAAGACCACATTTAGATGAGATTTCTACAGACCAAAAGTGTTGTTGCTGCTGGAATAAAGAAATAAACATCGTAACAATGGTAAATCTTCACACAAAGATTGTTATAAAAAAAATTAAAAAAACTCTGAGCTGAAACTCATGGTAACCAATCTCTCTATAAAGAAACAGGCTGACATGAAATGGTTTCAGAGCTGCGCTAATAGAATGAAGAATAGAAAAATATTGATCCAAACACCCACCATGACGCCCAGCTAACCCGCCTCTCATCTTTAGCCTCAGTGGTAACAATGGATGCTGGAGATAACATCCAAAGGGAGGGGAGGGATTATAATGTATGTACGGGTCAAGTTTGAAGCTTTGTGATTTCTCACACTCACATGCGTAACCTCAGGTTCCCTTGTAGTTTCATGGTCGTAGTAGCAGTAGGGCAACAAACAGGATGATCAGAATCAAAATATGTTTTGCATGCAAAAGATAAAAAGGATACAAAATAAGCTGTTCATGTGGTGGGAGGTTCTGGTCTGGACAGATAGCCTCCTACCTGAGGGGAGATGGTCAAACAGTTCGTGTCGAGAATGAGGAGGGGCAATTGTGATCCGATGCTGGAGACGTACAGGTCATAGAGATAGTTGTCTACAGCCAGTCACCTTCTCTGCAGCACGCTGTGCCTGTAGCTGGCAGTGACACCAGTGTCCCACACAGTGATTGGGGAGGTGAGGACTCGATGATGGTTGTGTAGAACTGCACCGACATCTTGGGAGGTAGCTTGAGTTTCCTCACTTGGCACAGGAACATCCTCTGCTTGGCCTTTTGAATGAAAGAGCTGCCCACTCCCCTGAGGTCCTGGCTGATGGTGGTGTCCAGGAAGCTGAAGGAGTTCATAATGGGGATGGGGGATTCTGTCAGGGCAAGGGGGGACAGTGGGGCTATGACTTTCCTGAAGTGCACAATCATCTACTGTCTTCAGGTTGTAGCAGCTGCACCAGCCGGTCAACCACCCTACCCTGTAGGTTGACTCATCACTGTCCAAAATGAGTTTTAAGGACTGGTGGCTGGAGGTGCAGCAGTTGGTGTACAGGGAGAAGAGCCAGGGGGAAAGTGCACAGGCCTGTGGGATATCAGTGCTAATGGTATTAGGGGAGAAGTACCAGTCAAAGTACTGTAAACAACTGTAAATGTAGTTATAGTCATATAGCAGTAAGGGCAGCACGGTAACAGTTTCCTCCGGTGCTCCAGTTTCCCAAACCGCTAAAACATGTACCACAGGACAGCACAAATTGTAGTAAGTTCTAGTAGTTGCAGCAGTAAGTTATAGCTTTAATAGTGGAGTGGTAGTCCATTGGCTGTAGCTGCAATATTATAGTGACCTTGTGTACTTTTGCAAGGCTTTGTGCCCTATTTGATGTGCAGTTTGAGTGTGCATGTGTCCATAATAGCAAATAATAGCTGGGCTTATGGAGAAGCGTCCTTGCAGTCTCTTGATGATGACATATGAAGCAGGGCCGCTGTCTCACGATGCAGACTCTAATGCGTTCACAGCCCGTTTGCCTCGCTCTGATCTTCACACCAGGCAACAGGGACAGGCCAATAACACCAAATATTACAATATTAATGCTTCTTGGCCCAGGTCTTCTCCATCTTGATGGGCTGTTTTGGCAGGGGTGAGCGGTCATTAACTGAGGCCTGATATAATGAGGCTCATCTTCTCTCGTGAAGGGCAGTTTAATCCTGACTGAGAGCTGCCTCCAGGCCCTGGGAGAGAGGCACACTTACACTAATGTAAAAATAGCAGCCATAGGGACACACAGGGGAAGATTATATCAATATGATGCTCTGGGGGAGTGCCGGATTACAGTTACATCTACTAGAGTTAAAATGGGGACTCCCATTGGTTGTTGTTCTTTATTCTGATGTATTATTTAGATCAGTGTTTTCCGAGTTAGGGCGCATGAAATTATATTATATATATTGGAATTCCAACCATATTTTAAAAGAATTTGACACTTTACGTATGATTTTTTTGGCCCAGAGAATACGTTTTGTTAATGATCATTTTAAGACTAAAAACAAAGGATCCTATCATGATAAGATGTGTTGTGTGTTGTCTATACTAAAAGAAGCTCAGGGGGTACTCCAAGACAGATGAAGAACCACTGATGTATGAACTGATACAAAAATGAGGATATCTAGAAATTTTAGCAGCATACACTTCTGTTTCGCCACCTGCAGCTGCCCTGATAGAGACCGAGTTAGCAGACAGCATCTCCGAGCACAACCAATAAATCAATATCACACTACTGCTTATAACATGAACAGAAGGGTGGATGAAGTGTCACAACAACATCACGTAATGCCAGGAATGGAGATCTAACCGCCAACAAACTGGTATCTGGGTAAAACAACTACCAATTGTCTGACTGCTGCCCAAAGAGCCCCAATGCAATAATGAATACGGACAATAATACACATATATCACGGTTTGTTTTCATTTTATATTAGCCTCTCATTTGCATAAAATAAGCACTTAACATGGTGCTTCAGTGGGAGCTGGAGTGCAGAGCTGTGTGTCAGAAGTGTAGCGCTTCCAGCTGGGTGGTCTATCTCCTATGAGTGCTGCCTCTCTGAACGCTGCAGATAAGACGTCCTCAATGCCACAGACCTGCAGCGAGCGGAGCAATAACATACATTCACCTCACAACAGCTGGAAGCGCCCGAGATGTAAACACGCTCTTAATCACATGCACACACCAAACACACGCTTAGAGACGCACATGGGGCAACAACATGGATGTGGGGCCGGGAGCACATAAGAGAAGATTTATGTATTCGAGAGCAGGTGCATCGTTTTCAAAACTATGTGAAATCACGGACGGCTGCAGTTTATCAAAACATGACGACAGCAGAGGAGAGAAGTTGTGAAAGCTTTCAACTTAGGAGTGTTTTAATGGAATCCCAACATCCATCCTTATTGTCAAATGAAGCTGATGCATCAGTTCAATAGCCTGACCAGCCAGCCTCCCCTACATTCTGATGAAAAGCAAGAGTGTCCAAGACCTGGCACAGGGAATAATGCATTGGTTTTATATAGCATTTTTGGACACTCAAAGACACTTTACGTTGCATTAAGCATTCACCCCATACGCCCTGGGGTAGACTGATGGAAGCAAGGCTGCCAACCTGCACCATATGCCCTTCTGTGTGACTTTTTACTAGTTAATTGTATTATTTCTTTTTTGATACAGACTATGTTTTTTCTGATTGGTTAATCCACGGTCCTGTCATTCACACTTAGTTATTGGAACTTGAGGTGATAAGACTGGGCGGCCGACTATATCGGTCGCTGAATAGAGAGAGCCAGGATTTACCGGATGGCATATAATTCCCCCATTGTTCCAACCGTTTGTCACAATTCTGCCACTATCAGTAAATCACAGCTTGCTCTCAACACCTCCCAGCTTCATTCTCCCTCCTGTCCTACCTTTTAGCTTTGTTGCACACTCCTCCTTAATCAACCTACAGTATCTCCACCTCAGCCTCTCCATGTCTTCCTATTCACCATTGACAGCAAGATATTTCTAAATCGATAATTTCTAAATCGGAGAAGAGCTAGGGGGAAAGGACACATCCCTGTAGGTATCAGTGACTCCTCTAGACACTAGGGGAATCACACTCCACCTTAATCAATCTACTCCATCTCCCCCTCAGCCTCTCCATGTCTTCTCACTTAGTATCAGCAACATATTTTTAAATCGCCATTGCCCGATGACCAAGCACCAAGACCAAACATAATCCATAAACTGAGCTCTTTCTCCTTCAACATGTAGTATCTGTGTCGGCATGTAAACATGGGCTTAGCGTTACTAAACTGCCATAAAAGCAAAAAATTGTGTCTAAAATCACAGTGTAAGCCCAGCATAACACATCCTTTTCTCTTGGCCTGAAAACCTCTTTGTGGGAGAACCCAGAAAATACCGGATGGCAACGGCACGTATGTTTGTGTGAATGTTTTTGAAATGTAAATGACGTGACACGGTGCCAGGTTTGCACCGACAGAGCACATGCGAAAGTGAGCACTTGAGCAGGTCTATATAAAACACTACCTCTTACGACGCAGCTTCACAAAGAGCCTGAGGAATACAGGTGTTTAGAGAGTACACGGGGATGCACGCTGGTGTCACAAAGGTGGAGATGTACGTACAAATGAGTAGTAGTAGAAGCATTGGCTCATCGGGCCCTTGACTTTAGCACTAGCCAGAAAGGATTGAAAAACTTGAATGAAATTTGGTCTAAAAGGGGCTCAAGTAGATCTAAATTTGGAGTATATCGTGACTAAACTCAGATTCAGTAAACTGGTGGACTGTTAACCAGGTAGACCTTCATGTAATAATAGCACAAATTACAGCATAAATGCCACAATTTCCCAACACTGCCTTCAAGTACGGCTTTTAGAAGTTTCTTAAGAAGATGATCACGAATGAGACCCCATTGTTAGGACAGCTTTTCTCAGGTGGGAACTTATTTCTTGCCGCCTGCTTTGCAAAAGATACAGACACAACCGAGAAGACTCATCCAGAAGTGAGTCAGACCTGCCTTTTTGAGTAATGTGCTTTATAATCACAGCAGTCCGACTCATCACCAGCAATGACAGATAACCTTTAGAGAACAAAAACACATACCGCATTCCGCACCGCCAACTAATTTCTGCAAAATGGATTCCTTTCTTGATCAAACGTGTCATATTTCTTCCCTTTTCTTCCAGATTTTAGCAAGAAAATATTATTCCTAAACTATAGAAAGGTGGCGGTGTTTTAGTTGTCCTTGTTCTGAAACAACTTTGGTTCCGTTTCACCGAGTTGTACATTCACGTCATCGAAAGTTCTATTTATATTCTCACATACAAATGAATGGGAAAGAGAGTACAGCATGTTGATTTCATACCATTTTTGTGTATTTTATTTCTTCATTGTTAGCGTATTAAAAGCAGAGGTTTAGTGGCACTAGATGGGAACCCAACCTCATAAAGTCAGAAAACTACACGCTAATCATGATCTTAAAAGGTCTGCACACTCAGTCCTAATTTAAACCTGACTTTCACATCACATAAACATGGCCGATAGTTGACAAAGCAAAAAATATCTTGATCACTGTGTGTGCATCTCAACAACAGGAGTTTGTCCAATTGACTATATGGTAACAAAGGGGTAAAACTACACGGATTCATCTGATTTGAAGAATCTTATAATAATTCTAGAATTAGAGTAGGCTTTAGAAGAACGCGCAGTGTCATTTACATGTGCAGCTGCGTGCTCCTAATGAATAATGAAATCTCACAGGCCTGAAGGAAATGAATCTTTAATGCTTACTGTATCATATTAATTTTCACTTGTGCTGAGTTGCGAGGCTTATGCAGAGAGAATCAATTAGGTGAGAAAGAAGAGACCAGAAAAGCAAAGCATTAGTCGCAGACAGAAGCAGCCAGGTCTGCGACTGATAGCTCTGAGCGATTCCGTCCTTACATCTTCGATAAGCGAAGAATGAAGAGACAGAGAACGGTTTCAAAAATCCTATTTGCATCACACAAGAGTGATTTCTTGAAGCTTAGCCTCATCACAGCACTTTTATTTTTAAGCTCGTATTACTGCTTGTTATAACTTTCCCCATGCCTCCGGATACGTAGATGATGGGATTAACAGATCTTTATTGGGAACTGAATCGTTGGAATTTGTTCATTTCAAGGAGCCATTCAAAAGATTGACTAATTTATATTTATTTTATGTGCCGTCCCCAACTTTTTCTAACTATTTTCTCATTTTGTTGTACATTTGGAGACAACTGTGTATCCCTTCCTATAGCTGTACCTGCTGAGAAAGCACTCTGAACTGGGAGCGTTGATGTAAATATATCAGGAACAGAGTGTGGAAGGCTGCATTTTGATAGGGCCTCAGAGGAAACGCTGTATAGATGCGGCGTATAATGTGTTGTCTGCCAAGTCGCCATCTGGAAGACGCAGCTAAAGCCTGTCAGTGGGCAGTGTGGGAAGCCGTCCTCACATATAGTAACAAGCCGACCGCACTGTGAGCCCGGTGATGACGGGGGTGGGGGTGGGGGGGAGGATAGTATCAATTCACTCGAGTGGACGGTAGATACTCCGGCCTCACATCTCTTTGCGGATTCAGAATTCCTCCCCCCCCCCGCGCAATAATGATCCTTTTTACGGCTTTATAACTCATCACGTCTCCCACTCAAGAGCAAAATCTTTTTCTTGCTGAAGTCGAGAAAGAGATTTGCAAATGGAATGGAGATGATTTCATAGAAGTGCGGTAATGTATCAATGGGAACGAGATAGGAAAAGGGTCATTGCTTTTAGTAGTTAGAATGACAAATTACACCTCATGGAAGGCTCACACGGGTCACGCATTACTACTCACACTATGGCGGCTTCAGCACAAGTCACCGGTCCTTATCGCCATCATTGTTGGACGTTTGATTTGTTTTGTTTTTTTACAACAAATTGCCGTCAGACCACACCGGCGATTGCGCTCAGTCGTGAGAGATTACCGTAAATTATTTTGACAGTAAAATAGATCTTACAGTTAATTCATAATTCAGCGACGACGGCGATACTTCACCTATCGATCACAACCGTAAACTTGACAGATCAAAACAAAGTACTGCGAAGTTTCAAACAGTAAAATGGAGAACTATTGTCTCATTCTCGGCTGTCACAATAGATCAGGCGGAGAAAATCATTTGCGGTATTACCATCTACCCAAAGTTGTGCAAAATCAGGAAGAGCAGACAGAATTATTCAAAGAAAGGAGATGATTGTGGATTGCAAGCCTCAGTCAGAATTTGGATGGGGAAAATCTGGATAACGTCCCAATTTGCTTAACTCGTTTTGTAGCCAGTATGTAATTGATCTGTGTGTATAGGTTAATTTTCTGCCTCCGTTATAATCGTTTTATTTAATATGTAAATTGAATTACTCTGGTTTCCCCGACCACTAAAAACAATGCCCACTGCTCCTGACCGGTTGCCACAGCAGCATCGAAGGATGGGTCAAATGCAGAAGACGAGTTTCTAGGGGTGTCTTAACGGTGTGCAGGACCCACACTTTGGTTCAGTTCACAATGCAGGACCCACGGTTCGGTGCCTCACGGTGCAAGTACAATATACAAAAAAAGGTTGGTTTTGAAAAAAAATAGCTTAATGTTCATCCTTTGGCAGTATTTAGAGTTTAAAATAGGCAATTCTGTCAACTTTATAATAAAAGCTCACGATACAAAACAAAATAGAAAACAACACTGTAGTGCGCTTAAGTAATAAATAAATAAATAAATAGCAGCGCAGTGCAGGCCATGCGCTCGTTAAGTGATACATTTCAGTTTCGCTTTCCATACACAGCAGCTAAAACACTCACAGCAGCGCTTTTGATGTGAGGCCATTGTTAGGGCTGGTCCTGGACAACATAACCCTTGAACTTTTTTGGAAACAAAGCTTTTGAAGCAGATTATTTATGACCAAGATTGGATCTTACGCATTTGTCTGGCGCGCTGGAGCTTCACTCGTCTGCAGGACTCGGAGAAACCTCGGAGATGTCATGTGTTTTTGGAGGATGTATCAATACAGGTGTGGAGAGTCTGCAGCCTTCAGTTTAGTAAGTGATGATGACACACATGCGCTCTGTGGTGCATTGTTACACCCCTACAAAAGGGGAACAGGACCTGGGATCAGCCACTTTTTAAATCATTTAAATTTTTCTTGGAATCACATGGAAAAAGTTTAAAAACGGTTCTGATGTTAAATATTGTGGGTACATTTCTTTCTTTCAAATTAGCGATCGATTAGCTATGTTGAACACCATCACATCACTCATTAAAAATACAAATAAAGTAAATTTAGATCACATAGTCTTTATGTGGATCTCTGGTCACAATTAAAAACATTTCCGTTTACTGTCCACCTCCTTATTGTCAAAAAAAGAAAGAAAGAAGGATTATATGTTTTTTTTTAAATGTTCTGAATATCGGCGACATAAGGCCACAGTTTCAGACTCTGGACTTTGTTCAACAGTCTCCAAGAGTCAGAAATGTTAGAGAATGCTGGTTGTAAAAATAAACTTTATGCTAATCTCCACGCCGATGACAAAACCGTTTTAAATCATCAACTTTCCAGCGTTTAAAACGGTCCAAATCAGAGCTTTATTCATTTACGCTAACTATAAATATAGTTTGGTAGTCAAAAGAAATTCCATTACCCATAATGCAACGGGCCCCAAGATGGGCATTCGGCTTATTGCATCGTGATTTTTTACAGCCGTATAAGTCATTATGTCTTGAATTCAACTCTTTCTTGCTGAAGTGGAAGTGATTTGTGAAAATGGAGGGAGATGATTTGAGTAGAAGTGCAGCTAGTGCTAATGTCAAGCCCTGAGCCTCATTGTAAATGGACTTGTATTGTACATCTGCATTGTACAGCTGCATTGCTGTCTCTATACAATTGCATTTGCAAACTTTTTCAAATGCAGAGTGAAGAAATGTGGCAAAATAAAGTCTTGAGGTCGGAAAAGAGTCAGGGCTCAGCTTCTCTTGATGGATTTTAAACAAGTGGCTCTTAGAAGATAATTGGTCAACTCTGAGAAGTTTTTAGTCCATGTGTTAATGCAGGTTGGAGCTTTTTCCTTTGACACTTTTCTCAGCTCTCACTAAAACCCAGAAGCTGATTTTCGGAAATTACTCACATTTCCATCATCGCTTGAAGCACAAAAAAAACCCAAAAAAATTGCAAACCAGTGCAACAAAAGCTGTCATTATCAGAGAAGCGGCACCATCACATTTCTACAACCTTTGGCATTTAATTACTTTCGTAGGAGGCTTTTTTTTTTTGCGGTGAGGAAAACCATTAGTGGAATGGCGGCAGATGAGAGACGAGCCCTTTGTTGCTCTTAGATCTGTGTGTATGGGTCAGTGGAATGCATGTCGTATTGATCGGGCTATAAATCAAAAGAGCCTGCAGTAACGCTACCCTCGCGCCAGATGAAAAACTCTGCGTAACAAATCTCATTGCGTACAGTTTTTTTTATTTTTTTTACAATAAAGGCTTCAACCTAATACAACCCCATTGATATTCATGCCTGCGTCTTTCTATTCCGCATTCTTTTAAATAGGCTACCTTTCAGGCATACAGGGCACACAAGGGAGCGCAAGACTTCCCCACGAGTGCTTCCTCTTCTTTGCGCCGTAACGTATGCAAAGAAAGGATGGCAGAGGGAAAGTTGGAGGGAAATTAACGAACAGCGAAGGGGGGACTGTATGGGGTATTGTCTCGAAGTAGGTCAGAGTGGACGAATCTGCAACTCTTTTGGCTGCAGATAAGAAGAGTGGGTGGATGAAACGTTTAGAAGAGAATCAAAGAGAGAGAGAGAGAGAGAAAAACGTCAACTTTGGCGGCACATGGATGAAAGCCAGACATGACAAACCAGACTGACCAGGGTTCCCGGGCCGACGCAGAATTAGATGTATTTCAATGCGCTTCCTGCTTTTCACTTTCAATTCGGCGAAATGGTGCGCTGACATGAGCCACTTCTCCTTTGTTCCCGCTTTCTGTCTGTTTTGCAGAAAGCATTGTCGCTGACACAGGTCCCGAACACTGCAGTCTGGACTTTTGTGGTTCGCTCATAAAGGGCCATCTCTAAAGCCACAACTGCAACAGCGGCAGGAGATAAGAGCGGCGAGGAAAACTTTTTAATAACAACATCGGGGGGGGGGGGGGGGACGACAAAACTTCCTCGTTTTGTAGTGCAAGCAAACAATGCTCAAAGCCGCGCAGATTACACCCCGGCTATTTTTTTATTTCTTCACTAGCTGAGACCCGGCCTTCGGCCGGGCCTCGCTAGTCTCCACATTTGATATTCTGAGATTATGAGTGATTACAAAGAAATGTCCAACCCGTCACACAGTTCAGCTGTAGACCAGTGGTTCCCAACCCATTCCAAAAACTATGGCCACTACAAAAGAGTAAAAGAATGAATGCAAAAAAAGAAGTCAAACAAACTGCAATTGGAGTGTTTGATGCACCCGTGCTCCTTTCTTATAAACTACAACGACAATATTTTCGCTAAACTCAGGGAATAGAATTCAAGAGACAGTGGAATAATTATGGATAAATATTAGGGGTTCAGCTCTAACGGTTTGGTTCACGGTGCAGGACCCGTGGTTTGGTGCATCACGGTAGTTTACAATCCAAAAAATAATGAGTAGGTGTTGAAATGAAATAGCCTAATTATCGTTGTTAGACAGTATTTATAACCTTACAATAAAATTGGCAATGCGTTCAAAGCTGCTTTAGAATAAAATGTACCTCTGGGCTCAATACGTGAAAGCAAAATAGAAAACAAATGGTCCAGCAGCAAAGAAAAAAAAAAGATAAAAAGAAAAAAAACTACGCAGTGCTGGCCATGCGCTCGTTAAGTTGTAGTGTCATTTTCGCTTTTACTCACACGGAGGATAAATCAGTCGGAGCAGCGCGTGTGATTAGAGGCTCGTGTTTGAGGAGGTTTTGGGCACGCACGCACACGCACACACATACGCACACGCACACACACGCACACATGGCCCTGTTTGGATGCGCACGCGCACACATACATACACACACACACCGCCCTGTTTGTACGCGCGCACACGCACGGCAGTCAGATCTCGTGCACTCGCGTTTTTGTGACAGCGGGTTGTCCTCGGACAGCAGCACCGCGGTCCATATGGACCCGTGGCCAATGCCCGCGGCCGGTGGGACTCGTCACGTGGGGGCCGGCCGCGGATGTAATAACACCAACCACGCACACACTCAGTACTGTCGCCAGGCTTCCTGGTGTTCCCAAACGGTCTCCCATCCCAGTCCTAACCAGGCCTTTCCCTGCTTAGCATCGGAGGAACGGTCTCCCATCCCAGTCCTAACCAGGCCTTTCCCTGCTTAGCATCGGAGGAACGGTCTCCCATCCCAGTTCTAACCAGGCACTTTCCTGCTTAGCTTCAAAGTCGGTATGGGGAATAAACATGGCGGCGCCCAGGCGGCGGCCATTGAGATAGCGTTAGATTGGGCAAAAAAAGAAGAGAGTAAGCTAAATAGATTAAGGTGGACAGATTGTGCATAATTGTGGGTTCTTTGGCATTGATGCTTTCCATTTTAAATTCAGAAATGCTGTAAAGAAAGTGGTGAGAGGCTGGTTATGCAAGCTTTCACTTTGAGTCAAATCAATGGTGTCATGACGGTCAGACTCTGAGCGCAGAACTGCTCAGAGCCAGTCCGGTGATAGACTGCAGGCTTTTAAAAATGACAGTTTTGTGTTCCCTATGATCCCGTACAGTCCCATTTATGACCTGCAGAGTCTTCATGGATTGTCCTCTAACTTATTGATGGGTTTCGAAAGGTTGATTGGCAGCAGCCGCATATACAGTGCAACAACCTCATGTAAACATTGGATTTTGTCTGAGAAGAAAACAAGACGTTTTCCCCATGCAATGCACTGGAAATTCTGCAGCTTATATAACTCAAGCTGAGCACTTCTTTGGGAATAACAAAAAAAAAAATTACTTTAATATGAGACCTGAAAAAAGCCCCATACTTTCACACAGAACTACTCAACTCCACATCGCACACCGGAATGATTAAAGCCCCTTCAGGAGTCACCGTTACATGGATTGTGTGGGCCAAAAGCTTTGTGTGTGAGCGTGAGCAGGCGAACACACTCCTCAGACAAGTCCTGATTAGTCGAGTGTCCTCCAAATGGCAAGAACATGGAGCGATAATACGTGCTATCCACAAGTCTTCATACACTTAGAATTATTTCAAAATGAGACCTCATGCCGTCCTTTTCTACACTGTTCGAGATTGCAGGTCTGGTCTCGGCAATTTTGCCCCTATTCCTTCCATAGGCCCATTCGCAGAGATTGTTTCCCAGTCGATGCAATCAGATTGTGGTCGTTCATTTATAATAGTTCTAATCAAGTTCCCAGCAGTGCAGGACCCAGGACCCCACAGCACAGTGGCATTCACCTTGATTACTGCCAGAGCGGGGACTGCAGTGGGATCTAAAGGAGTGTACATGACCCGTGACTCACAGGGAAAACACGTCTTCACGGCACGTCCACATTCTGCTCTGGTTTCAGATCTGCACCACTCTGCTCCAGTGTTGTCCCCACCAGGCGGCACACAGGCACCTAGCAGGGGGTACTTGGTATTAATTAAAATTATAAACGAAGTTGAAACTAAACACTAAAAGCTGTTGAAATGATATTCTACAATGAAATTTAAGGATTTGACAGCATTTTATAATAAAAGGTCACGATACAAAACAAAATAGAAAACAACACTGTAGTGCGCTTAAGTAATAAATAAATAAATAAATAAATAAATAAATAAATAAATAAATAAATAAATAAATAAATAAATAAATAGCACCGCAGTGCAGGCCATGCGCTCGTTAATTGATACGTTTCAGTTTCGCTTTCCATACACGGCAGCTAAAGCACTCACAGCAGCGCTTTTGATGTGAGGCCATTGTTAGGGCTGGTCCTGGACAACATTACCCGTGGACTTTTTTGGAAACAAAGCTTTTGAAGCAGATTATTTATGACCAAGATTGGATCTTACGCATTTGTCTGGCGCGCTGGATCTTGAAACTAAACACTAAAAGCTGTTGAAATGATATTCTACAATGAAATTTAAGGATTTGACAGCATTTTAGCCTTGTTTTGAAGGACACAAAGGGTCGGATCTTCCACCTGGTGCAACAACAGCGTTGGTCCAAACTTGCCTGGCCTGCAAGACACTCCTCCTTTCTGTTCAAAACAAGAACCGTCTGGACAGCTCCTCGCAGCCTATCATTTCACAGTTTTACCCACATCGCTCCAATCACGCACCAAGAGGCGGGACTTCATTCCTCCAAGAGGCGGAAGCCGTCACCCCAGTTTTCTTCTGCTCTTTTGTCTGTTTTAAATCATTTAAAAAAAAAATTGAATCCCTAAAACCGGAGCAGGAAACAGCGTTCGGAATGTTCCTCGTAAATAAGGACGTTTTTGGAAAGGCTTCCTGCCGCTTGTTGCTGCGACGTATCTCGCGTTGCTCTGATTGGTTGATGCCGTCTGTCAATCACGCAAATCGTTGAGCTCATGCTTGCTCCCAGACTATTTGTCTTTGAAATATCTGTGAAAAAGCATGTAGTTTGGCAGGCCAGGCAAGGTCCAAACGAGGCATGTATCTTGCACCTCATACCAGCTGTGTCAGTGCTTGTAGCCAGTGGCCAGAGGGCGCCACTTAGAGAAGAGGCCAACTGAGGCGTAGTGTGCTGCAAGAGCGCAAAAAACACTGCTTCCAATTTGCACAGTCTTATCTAGAGGTCTTTTAATCTTTCAGAATCTGAGCTTTAAGATGAGCCCTCCCACAACTTCCTAGGCCTCAGGGGAGAAACACTGTGGTGAATATCGGTTACAGGTTTGGATCATATTTTATTTATTTTTATGTTGCAGACTTTTGCTTATAACTTCTGAATCATAAGAGATAGAGACTTTCTGTTTATTGTTTTGGAATCTGCTGATTTTTGCTCCCTCTAAAGCATAAATTATCTGCCCTGTGCCCCAATAAAGCGCCCCCTGCTGTCACAGTTCAACACTGACACATTTTACAGTTTAGTCTCATCTACAGGATTATAGACATTTGGAAAAAAGCTATCAGGACAAATTACAAACTCTATTTATCCCACTGTGAGTTAAACACTGTCAGTGTCTTGAGAGAAACTAGAATATATCGATGGTCTCGCTCATGCGCTATGGCTCTCTATGCCGCAGAAACAGGCTCAAAACACCTCAACTAACTGTAACTGAAAATCTGAGCTTTACGTGATCATTTTCAAAATAATCGTTAGCAGTCTCGGCGTAGGCAGGGGGTACTTGAAGTTTAAAAGAAACGTCCAAGGGCTACAAAAGACAACAAAGGTTTGGAACCACTGCTGTACAATATCTGTAAATACAATATGGACAATATTAATTTAGCTAAGCCATGTTAAACCAAAGCATCAAACGGAGCAACGCCAGCAACCATATTTAAAGTTACAGAAAAAATGCTGTTGACATTGCACCTCATTGAACAACTTCACTAAAACTACACAGTTATAGAGGTATTTTCAAGACACATACATTTTTTTAAGTTATACTACAAAAATACCAAAGCTATGGGCTCTACAGTACAGTTGTAAAGGTTCTGAAATGATTAAAAGCCTTTAAAGTATCATTCATTGTAAGAGCAACACAAAATTGGCGAACATTCTCACTATAAACTCGATGTCTAATTTCTAACGAGCTCTTGCTCATACATTACAATAAAATATGTCCCTGCAGGGCGACTAGGGGTGATGGCAAGAGCTTGTGCAGAGCAGCACACTGAAATGTCAACAGCTTATACCTTATAGGAAGACCACTAAAGGTCAACTCACTGCACATTTAGGTTTAAGCTTTGCGTTAATGTCGGTTTTATAATAAATCTGTGGCGCTCAGTCCAGACAGAAACAAAACCAGAGAAAATATTATAAAACATGATCTAGATTTGCCTGATATACTTCTTTGGTCCATCATATTTACAGTATGCTTATGTATCAGAAATCCTCTTGGAAAAATGATGCCCACCTTTCCCTTTTTGGGGGTGGCTTTTGTCAAACACATGATTCTTGGAGCCATTAATGCCAAATCTGACACTTCTATCACGTAGTAAACAATTCAACCTCCCCCCAAAAATTGCCCAATTTGCTCCACTATAATAAACTTAAGACTTCTGCTGTGATGATCTACACTTCTGCTGTTGCAAAGTGCCTGCAAAATTGAACCTGGCACGCTCCAAGTAGTCTTTTAGCCCAAAAAGGGGTCCCAACCGTGTTAATGGAATTCACTGTTTGAAGTCCATGTTGGCGAGCCTCCCTATCTGACCGTATACTACTACTCTCCTGTCCTTATCTTTCCCGCGGACACCCCCAGGCCGCTGGAGTTTATCAAGTCGAAACCACGCAGTAGCTTGTGTTTGTTCCGCCGCTTGGGAGTGTTTGGTTGTTTTGTCTGTTTTTAGCTGTCCCCCGCGGTCTGCATCGTGAACAGGTTAGAGAGAGGACACGTGAATTGCAGATTACTTTGCCACATCGAGCCAGACGCTTTTCTCGTATGGACTCCCCATATATAGCGCAGAGCCGCTGACGGCCCAGAGGCAGCGACATGTCATTTCTCATATACGTGACGGACTAGAGGGTGTAACTGAGGCGGAGGAAAGTCAGTCTGAGACAGGGAAATCAGGACAGTGAAGGGAAGGCAATGACAGGCCGTGGTACACTTCAGGCATAGTAGAGGCATAACATAGAGGAGGGTCTGGGCTGGCATACTTGTAGCTAATTAAGGCTACAATGTAAAAAAAAAAAAAAAGAGGAGGTTCTTCGGACACGTTATTAAATCATAGCCAGTGGGTGAAACAAGAGCTTTAAACATTCATACTGCCCAAAGTGTATTAGCTAGATTTAGAATGTAACTAATATGAAAAATTAATTAGGCTGTTAGGGGCTTCAACGGTGGGAAAATATAAAGTGTTATTGAGACGTTTGTGTGCAGTCATTTGGGGTCACAAACTAGCGCTGTCTTTGTGCTAATTCCACCCGCAAACAAATGTGATAGTACTGAGAGGAATCTAACGGTGAAATATGTGTGCAAATATAAGTGGACGCGATACTATATTTGAATGAATGAACTTTGTCTCTAGCAGCAGCACTTTGAGTTTTCTTTGAATTATTATTATTGAGTTGAGCGGATAGTAGTTACTACACTGGGAACAAAAGTGCTCTGGAAGGAGAGAGAAGAAAGGGGTAATATACTAAGTCCATTAATGCACAAAGCTAAGACATAAGTAAAAACGAAATAGGTTAAGTTCACATTATAGAATTCTACATCAGTTGGAGGGCAGGTACCAATACAACTCTATGCCGTTTTAATCTTAGGGCTGAAATGTTTTTCCAACATCACACACATGTTTTTTGAGTATTGTCGCCACTTTTGGACATGTGTATGAGGAAATAATTAGACATATGTTCATGCTGGAAGAGATGACTTTGAACTTTTTGACAGTTTTTGTTTCATGTGAATTGGCCCGAGGAATTCCAAGATAATGGCAATAAATGAAGACCAGAAATCTGCATTTTGACCGTTGCTGTAGTTCCGCCATGGAATTTTCAGCTGCCCTCCACCTCAATTTTAATATAGGCTCCTTAGAATGTTGTGATGTCACGTGAAAGCAGCCTATTGACATAAGAGGCATAATTTAGCTACAGTAAATGTGCTCATGCTGATATTAGTTAGTGGTCCTAAGCTGTCAGTGAAGAGATGGGTCAAGAAGAGCATCTTACGAATGATCAAAATAAAAGTCCCTGCTAAAACTCAAGGTAAGACATATATATACTGCTGCAACCCCAGTGCGAAAACTGCAAAGAAAGATAAAATAACCAAAAACAAGATGGACAGACACCGCCACAGAGAAGCTGGAGCGACAACCAGATGTATGTGCACGTCAACCTGCCACCTTCAACTCCCTTTAACCCAACCATTTGCACTCTCCCCCTCTTCCTCATCTTCTCCTCTTCTCCAACACTGGACACTTTCCAATAACAAAACACTCGTATGATATAAGACACTTCAGTGTTTTCAGATTAAAAGCATTTATGTCTTAAAGGTATAGCGGAGGATGTTCTATTTCCGGGTGGATCATCAAGACGATTGGTCCTCCTAATTGTCAATCATTCTGGTGATATGCCTACGTAAGGCCGTCGTGCGTGCTCGCCCCTTGTTAATTTCTGCGCATGCGCACTTTCAGACCTATGTGAGTTCCGCTGTAGCCATTCATTGCTGCTCGCAGAACGCACCGAGTCGTTTGAAAATGGCAGAGGGTCACAAGAGAAAAAGTGTCTTCGAAGTGTATCAGAAGAAGAGAAAGGCTTCAGAAGAGAGAAACAAGACCAGAATGTTTTTGGGAGATTCTTCCCCCTCAGAGGCAGGTAGAGCGTTGCGCATGCGCATTTTTTTTAAAAAGTGGAGAGGTTCTTTCCTAAAATTCGGGAAAATATTCCTGTATACCTTTAAAGCAGAACTAGGTAACGTATTTTCCTTAATAAATCCTTTCCGTAGTCCCTCTGGGGGTAATACAAGTATTAATGGGATGATTGGGGGGTCTTTCCCCCTGGTGTCTCTGTCCAGAAAACCACAATTGCAGCTTCACTCCCTACAGGTCGCAGTCACCAATACACACTAATAGAATCACGAAGAAGAAGCTTACAGGCTAACGGGCAAAGCTAACTGCGGGCTAGCGCTTAAACAATATTTACAGCCAAGTTTGAGTGAAAAAAAAGATCTCCATTGTGTAATTGGATGTACAATATCCCTCTCTCCCTTTGTCTTTTCTGTCAGTGTAGTATTTACTCTCACGGACAATTAATGAGGAAAAAAACGCAACATGCTACGACACCTGCAGTGGCGCTTTTGGCCTCTAGGTGCATGAGTTTCTTCTGCTTTAAAGCATACATTATGAAATAAATGTTTACTGAATGGTTTATGATCACCAAACAAACTTAAAAAAAAAAAAAGGCAATGAGATGTTGTGACGTTTCACCTGATTTTACTGCTCTAAAAATAGTCAAAGTACTTGAGAATGACTTGATCTCGACAGCTTATTTACTTGAAAAGGAAACCAGGAAATGGAAGACTTTACGATGAATTTCGAAGACATACACAATGCTTTGGAGTCAGCAGGAGTCAGAGTGCCAGTATTAGCCGACAAAGGAACAAAGCTATGATAGAAGAATGGGTTTCTGCTATAAGCGAGAAAGAGAGGAAAGTGTTTTTTTTTTTCTCTTTTCTTTTTCTTTTCTCATCTTTGAGGCTGAGCTCCACTGAGGCCAATGATCCAGCGAGCTGCACGGGAATGCCAGGATAATCCGTGCCTCTCGGAGCCGTCACCGCTGCGACGGAGGGAAGGGACCAGGGGCTGGAGCGAGGGCCAATGGGGAGACAGGGCAATAAGGACTGGCTTAATTCACTTCTGCAGTCGTAGGGGTCTGCAGAAAGCCAACACATGGCTGACGGGCTGAGGGTTCATCTGGTGATATTGTTTTGGGTAGAATTAATTGCACATGGATAAAACAAAATGTATATCATAACTGTCATACAGAAAGGCAAACATTATGAACAGTATTTATTATTTAGTCTGTATATAGTATCTCACATCTCGCTAATTACTCCTGGCAGCTTTAAAAGACACATTTCCAGCTGCTTCACACAATTACAGCTTCAAGTTAGCACCTTTGACTCGTGCACTACAGTATGCCAAGTCTCAAGTAATCCCTACAGAGTCCTATCTGCCCTTGCGTGATCAAAGTTATACCAAAGCCAATGGCCAATGGGGACACTTCTCTTTTAATGATCCCATTCATTTACCCTCTTATCTCCTCGGTGACTTCTGGAACACTATTTGCCGTGGCTATAACAATCGTAAAAGAAGCAGATGATCAATCCTAATTGGTTTCTTCAGAGCCACTGTCCACTGTTTGTGAAAGCGAGGGTTATCTAGTGCCTCGGCCTCCTAATGAACTATTCAGCCGTCCAAAGGTCACAGTCCTCACGAGTCACACATGCCATCAACATGGGCATAAACACATCGAGACTGATCAAACGGGCTTTGTGCTCCATGTGCAGCTCCAATGTGCAAAATTAGACTGGGAAAAGGATTGTTCACTCTCTGGTCTATTCTTTACCATCTATAGTTTAGTTTAATGCTATACACATGCCCTCAAAGACACACAATCACACTGATACAGATAGTGAAGTGCAGAGGGGACCTGACGTACAGAGAGCAAATGCAATAACATTTTCTGATTATTAAGATTCTATTCTATTCTGATAAACTCACAGATTGAGACAAATGTGAGCCGAGATATCAGTCGTATCAATCCCACTGGAAGTGACAAATGCACTAACAACCCAGTGCACCTCATTGTCTGCGCGCCCACAGAAAGGCACAAACATCACAAATTTGAGCCTGCATTTGCACCAACCAAATGTTCGCCGAGCTTTTACAGGATGACGTGGGCGTAAAAATGCTAATCGTACAGCGAAATGCTAATTGCGCAGCATAATGTCCTCCATATTCCTCAAGTTGTTTTGCCATATGCTGAGTGTGGAGCGCAGACGTTCCTGCAGCCTCTCACTCACACACGCGTGCTCACACACAGAAAATGACACAAAAAAAGATAGAAATCCACCGCCGAGCAGCGAGAGTGTGGCGAGAGAAATCACATCAAAGATAGAAGCTGCTGATATCGAGGAGGGGAGCGTGGTTGGGTCTAGACTCGGGAGGGGAGTGCAAGGCTGCGGTGGGCTGTGGGACGAAGCGGCTTGTTCAAAGAAAGAAACAGGCCACAGCCCTTTCCACTTGGGCGGCGGAGATAAGGATTTGATCTAAAGGAAACAGAGAGAGGGAGAGAAAGAGAAAGACGTTCCCAGATCTTTGTCCATGCTGCAGGAAGAGGGGGATCCTCCATCAGAAGCCACACAGACTCTCCAGTCCACAGGAGTTAATGTAATGGTTGAGTGAGAGACGCACTAGGCGCTAACGGCACAACCGGCAAACAGGTTTTCCAACACTGCAGAAGAAGATCTAGCAATATTGCTTCACTCAGAGAAGCTTTTTTTTTTCTGTTCACGCTGCCTGCCTTCAATATTTCCTATCTACTTCTTTCCTTTTGGATGCTCTCTGTCTCTGTACTGTGTGGTATAATCCAAGCAAATTTGACCAATACTAAATAATGCAAAATGGAAGTCATGTTGATGAGTTTCAATGTTTTATGCTAGATGGCCTTCCAGAGCTTCTAGGAGTTGATTCTTTTTACCCCCAGTAATAATTAGAAGAGCTATTCTTAACATTATTCAAGCTTAAAGCAGAACTAAGTAACTCATGCCCCTAGAGGCCATAAGCGCCACTGCAGGTGTCGTGGCATGTTGCGTTTTTTTTATTTTTTTATTTGTCCGTGAGAGAGAGATATTGTACGTCCAATTACACAATGAAGACAATTTTTTTCACTCAAACTTGGCTATAAATACTGCTTAAGTGGTGCTAGCCCGCAGTTAGCTTTCGGGATGTATTGGGGCCTCCGACCCGGTGCAGGCAAAATTGCAAGCATGGTTTTTTAGCCAGAGACAAAGGGGTATGAAACCCCAATCATCCCATTAACACTTGTATTACCCCCCAGAGGGACTACGAAAAGGATTTATTAAGGTAAACAAGTTACTTAGTTACTTTTTCTACGTACAAATACATAAACAAAGAGAATGAATGCCTATTTTCTAATATTCTACGTTACAGCCATACAGCATTTGCACATTGTGTAAACCATTCAAGACCAAGAGCCGTTCTTTATAGAATGCACAGCGTATCCATTAAGAATGAACAGAGCCCGCTATTCACTTTTTTATTCATACAAATGTGACTCACAGGTGGAGATTAAATTATGGAAGGATGAATTTTGACCAAGGCCGAGAAATGTATAGGTTTAAATTATTGCAACATGGTGAGTGTGAGAGCAGAGAATAGGTGCAGCCAATAAAACAAACGTAAAAAAGTATTTTTAATTTTAATTTGCTTGATTCTAAAAAACAGTTAAAAACGATCAATAGACTTAAAAACAGGGCTTATCCAAATGGCACTAAATTAAATCTAAAGTAAAGTTAAAGGCGGGCATTATCCACAATGACCCCCTTGCTCTTGTGACGGGGCTATGCCGGGCGGCCAGGGCTCGAACGTCCACGTCTCACTCGCTCCCTTCGCACCATGGTCCCTGGTCTCAGTCCGACAAACGAGGCTCCCCATCTCGCTCTCCCCCACGAGCCGCTCTTTGTCTGACCCGTCACCTAGGACCTGTTTGCCATGGGAGAGCCTACCAGGGGCACGAAGTCCCCGACAATATAGCCCCCAGGATCATTCGGACACTCAAACCCCTCCACCACGTTAAGGTGGCGGTTCCCTATACGAAAGTTCATTCATAAAACAAAATGCATGCAAACGAAAAAAACAAAACTACAGATTTAATCTTGTGCCAGGTCACCTTCTCACACATACATCTATTGTTTCCTTCATTTGACTCATTCTCCAATGTATCATCTCAATGCAGCAATATGCCCACCTAAAACCCCGCTCTTTCCATGTAATATAATATGGCTGCACCTATACCACAAAAAGCAAACACTTCAATCTTATCATTCAGTCTAGATTTATAACAACTATGCATTATGGGATGTCTCTTTGACGGGCCTCACAGGAAATTGCAAACAAAACACAAGTAGACTATACGTAATTTGTGTTCCTCCATAATATACACCAGACGTCTTGCTGCTGCGTTTGTGTCCCTTTTAAATTAAATTATGGATCATGAATAAAAATGCATTTCTTACATATATACGCAGCCATAAACCGAAGTAGTGACAAGTGATGTGCGCTTATTAAATCAGTAAAAACAGAATCAAAGGTAGAGTTTGTCTTAATAAAGAGTCTGGAGATGACAGGCAGCGACACAAACACAGGCAGTGATTTGGTTAGTCCTCTTTTGTGCTAAATCTCTTTGATGATTTATTATTATTTACCTCTGGTTCCCGCCGCTCCGTCCATCTGCCTTTCTACCTCTCCAAATGCACCCTCAATTGTTCAAGGCTTCACTGGTTATTACCAAAGAGAGTTGACTTTGAAATGTGAAGACAGCCGTTCTTGATACAAATGGCTGACGTTTCGAGATTCAGACCATTTGCCTGGTGACTGGCAGCAACCTTTAACCCCTGTGCCGGTTTGTGTACAGAGTTTTGGAAAATCTGATGTTACCATGGAGATCCGGCATGTTTATGTGTGCTACCATATATTTTCCATTGACTAACGTTAGCTAAAAACAGCATAAAATACATGTGTCCAAGTGTTATAATGTGAACAGTAACAGTATTTTACCTTTTTAAATCTCCATTGGCCCCTCCTGGAACCGCCACCTTAACGTGGTGGAGGGGTTTGAGCGCCCGAGTGATCCAGGGAGTTCTGTTATCGGGGGCTTCGTGCCCCTGGTAGGGTCTCCCATGGCAAACAGGTCCTATAGGTGACGGGTCAGACGAAGAGCGGTTCAGAAGCCCCTTATGAGAGACCAACAGGCCCTGTTTGAACCATGAGGCCGTCCTTCTGTGGACCCACCACCTGCAGGAGGAGCCATAAGGGGCTGGTGCAGTGTGATTTGGGCAGCTCCAACAGCTGCCCCCACGACCCGGAAACGGAAAAAGTGGAAGAAAATGGATGGATGGATGGATAGATGGATGGATGGATGGATGGATGGATGGATGGATGGATGGATGGATGGATGGATGGATGGATGGATGGATGGATGGATGGATGGATGGATGGATGGATGGAAATCTCCATTGGTTTATTATTGAGTTTTAAGCGTGTGTATCGTTTTACGTAATAAATTAAATCAGACACAAGCATTTATTTTCATAACATTTTAGTGACTTTGCCTGAGGGACATCACCAGCTCATCACCATATAGTATTCACTTATAATAAAGATGTTGCTGCTTTGCTTTGACAACAGACCGCAAAGGGTTCAATTATGCTCCCAAAGCTTTATTTTGGTAGCCCACAGCAAGCATAACATTAGCATCGCAATAACATAGCACTTCAGGTTGAGTTTTAGGAACATGGTGTCACTGGCATGATTGTTTATTTGTCAGCGGTTTTGCTAAAGTTTAGTTGCGCTTGTAGCGGTAGCAGCGTAAGCAGGAATGTGTGCCGTGAAGGCTTGAACGAGACAAACAAAGCAGATCACGTTTTTCCTTTTCCTGTATCCTAAAATCTTACTGTACTCGTTACAGTATGATGCTAGGAAACAGAATCTTGATCGGGTTACACTGTTACTGAATCTAGACAAAGGGAAGAAAAGAAAAGTTTAGTTTGGCATGCAGTTTCTATTAATCCTTGCATCATTCTTTTCAAAAAAAAATCTAGACCATGTTTATACCTACGGCAGGCCTACTGGGACATACTGTAATCTATGAGCAAATCCAGTGAATGTAGGTCAGACAGAGTTGCTTAAAATTGCCTAAAACAACAGCTCTCTTGAATACATTTACATAACTGCACCCAAAACGAGATCATTATTGAAGTACTAATGTATCAAAGAATAAATAAAAGCGTCCCAAATTGATTTATTTCAACTTCACGCCAAAACGACTGTGGTTTAGGTTGAATCCATTCTCTCACACGAGGTATCAATTAGCTGTAGTGGAGGAGGACGTTCACTTCACTCGTCACAGTCGGGTCTCAGTTGTGTTTGTTTTCAGAAAGTCCCATGGGCTTTGAGCTGCGTCTCTTCATCTCAAAAGTGTTTACGGCTTCATCACGTTTTATCACGAGACATTATTCCTTGCACTGCTGAGAAAGTGATTAAATTAAGTCTGTCAGACACACTTCTCATTTAAACGATCAGTACATCGTGTGCAGTCAGCTCATGAGTGGTTTTACGAAATCCTTGGTTTAAAAAAATGAAATGTCTAGATGTTGGATTAAAGCAGATTTAGCATACTGCTTTCTGAAATCTTTTTTGCAAGGTCGTTCACATTTTTGATTAGATGCAACATGAATCCTGTCTGAACAAATGAGTTACCAAAGTGACCCGAATGTGCTGTTTTTTTTTTTTGCGGATGTAAACATAGATCAAAACATGGTGCTGTGTATCTGGCTATGTTAAATGGGTTGTGCAGAACCAATACATTTACAACCTGGGTAGTTTTTGCCTTGTTCGCTTATTTATCGGGGAGGAGCTTTAGTGTCTCTACTGATTTGTTGTGCGGCGTTCCCCAGGGCTCAGTTTTGGGCCTGATTTTGTTTTTACTTTATGTCCTTCCATTTGTAAAAAATATTCAGAGCTTTGATGCTGTTTTAATTTTCAAACTACAACAGCCTCCCCATCTCAAAAAGACATGATCATGCTGATGTACCAAATACGTTTGTTAAGTGTCACGACTTCTGCTTCCAGGTCCAAACAGATCGGCAAATATGTGGAAAAAAACACATAAAAAAACCTCTTAAAAACAACAATCAATTCATCAATTTTGAACCTACTTATTTCTGAGACTCATTTGCCAAAAATTCTGCACCTACTGCTTAAAAGTTAACATTTACTAAAGTCACCACTTCCGGGTTTAGCCGAGCTGTGGCGCAGACTCGGACGTTAACCCGGATGTAGTGATTTTGGTAAATATTACCTTTGTAGTAGCCTGGCCTCAGCCATCCGTAAACTCCGGTCAAATATCATTTCCCTACATGTACGTCTGGGCTTGATCTCAGTGGCTGCGTTACATCGGTTGACTTTCTTCCTACCATTCAGCGAGCGGGAGGGGCGGGGCTTGTAGGTGACGTCAAGCATTTGCGCCGATTTGCAGGTTGTAGTTTGGCAGTGGCGGCGGATACGAAAGAAATGGAAGCTCTTCAATCCGTCCTTGCTCGGCTCCCAAATATCCACAAATTAAAATTGACGCCTTGGAATGTGCAAGAAATGCCCCTAAGAGTTCTGATGGCTGCTTCACTCACTCGGGCACATTACATACATCACGACCAAACGCTAGCGAGAATCAGATCCAATCGTTTCAAAGGAGTTCACCCCTCCAAACCTGATAACGGAGCTCAATTGTGAAGTTCCAGACCCTTGTACGAAACACAGTAAGTACGAGGGTATAGTAAAACCAGGCCTTTATAGCAGTAGGTACAGCATTTTTGGCTAATGGGCCTGATAAATAAGTATGTTCAGTAACTCTCTGTTGAGCTTGAGAAATATTGCCTGTGGTATTGAAGAGTTTTTCTCTAGTTTCTCGCACTTCTGCCGGTCTAAGCGGACCCGGGAGTAGAGCTGTGACGTCATCACTTAAAGACGGGGTATTATGCTTTTTTTCAATCACATAGCACCAGTCTATAGCACACTACAATGATGTCTGTAAATGCAGTCAATTAGAATAACTGCCTTGTATAAAATTGCTCTCTCAAAATGGCTGTAGCGAATGTCTGTCTCTTTAAGAACCTCTGACCCTTCCCGACACGCCCCCTCCACACGCTGTCAGTGGCATCAGTGGGGAGGGGCTTCTGCTGAGGAGCAGTGGTTGGTTACTCGGCTGGTGACGAAAGCTCGGAGGCGTCTCCAGGAGGTGGGGGCGTTCCTAGGAGGACTCAGGCAAACCTATCTCTAAAATGGCTGCCATCAGAGTTTTTACAGATTACTCAAAAATACGTGAATGTGCCATGGCAACACTTCAGGCATGTTTTAATGAGGGAGTGACATAATGACATGATGTAAAGCTTGAAAAAGTCGATTTTGCATAATACCCCCCCTTTAACAAAGTATAACCTTGAGCCTTAATGAGCAGAAACAGGGTTAGGGTAAACATCGGGGTTGAGCTAATGACAGGTCTAATCCCGCCCCACAGGATGAACCTAATCCAGTTTTCACACCTCGAGAAACTTGGAACTAAAAACAAATCCGGCCCAACTGAGAGCTAACACAAGCGAATAACTTATAAGCTAAACTTTCAACTTAATGAAAACTTCATATTTTCTCTGTTTTGTCAAGGATAATTTCATGACACTCCACTCACTGATGAGCCCTGTGTCCTCACATCCTCTGCTCTCTATGCGTCTCTGTTTGCGCTCCCTGATGTGTAAGTAACAAATGGTAAAAGCCCTCTGCTCATTCCCACATAATTGCCTCTAATAGCTGCGGCTCCTCGTGACCTATAAAACTTTGCCTGCTTTTGTTTGAGTTTGACAGAGGTCTCGCCAACGCGGTCAGGATCCTTAACCCACCGAAAGCTCAGTATGTACAAGAATTTGTGTTTTGTCTCCTTCACGGTGCAACCTCTGTACACCTACTACAGAGTCTGTGCATATGCGATATCTTCGCCTGATCCCTAAGCTTTCATAAATAAAATCAGCTTTCTATTTACATGAGGAAATGGAAAGATTTATCTGCAAAGCAACACCGAAAAAGCCCGACAGAATCCCCAGGTGAAAGCAACATCGGGGGTGGCTTCAACACCATCGCAGTCAATTATTTGATATAATGAAAAATATTTATATGGAAGATGATACGTTTTACAGTTGTGGGGCATATAGGCTTAAGGATTGTGCATTCTGTCGCGTGGGTGGTTGCGGCGATAATTGGGTTTTGATTGAAAAGCCCTCGAACCCAAACAAAACAGACCGGCTTTTTGAAAAATGTAGCGCACAGAAAATGCAAGAAGACAGATGGGGGAAATAAACGGGTGCGGCCGCATTTAGGAGAAAGGTGACGTGCATTAAAAATCATTAGAATGCGGTCAGCGGCAAGTCATCTGTTACGAATATGACAAAACAAAGCAGAATAAGAAGAAGACGCAAATGAGGTATGGCATTAAGACTGATGAAGAGCAGCGCCAGGACAAGGCTAAAGGCTCATATCATTAACAAACGTGTGATGGATGGGACGGCGATGAGGAAGATGAAGCTGTGTTTAAATGCATACAAACATGAAGGGATTAGCTACTACGATTCAGGTCAAATTTATCATTAGTCTTATCCTGCTGTCTGCACTTAACATCAAATCAAAGTGGAAACCGACAGCTAGAAGGCGCAGTGACGCGAGAATATTTTTTCAAACATCAGAGCTCAACACTGATTTATGACGGACTTGCACGACTGACTCTCAAAATGAAAGAAAGTCAACAAATGCTTGTAAAAATGGCCGTAATTACAGCCAACTCATTTACCAAACCGGGGCCTCTGCAGCGTAAGGTCAGACACATTTAAATGCAAATGCAAAATGGCTGGCGACTGGTGTAAGTTTCGGTTTTAATTCGGCTTTTTGCCTCGGAGCGTCCCGTGAGTGACGCCCTGGCTGCAAATGGGAGATTAGTGATGTCTCATTGTCCCAGGCCTTTCTCACTGTCATGGCCCAGTTCAAGAGAAACACAATCACGCCGCATTTTCTCGGTTGTAATTGTGAGAATGGTGAATAACAACCTGAGGCTTTTAGTCACAGCATTGCTTGGATCCCTTTACTGGAAACTGGCATCAGGCACAAGAAGTATTATAAGCCTCTATGTATGTTTTGTGTAACAGGGATATTTTTTCCATCCCACACTTTATCGACAAATTAATTGGAATCTTCCTTTTAACTCTTCACCTTCATTCAGGTGTTAAAAAATAGTATTAGTTTCTTTTTGATTCATGTTTTTATCATGTAGATGTGTATAGAAACTAAAGTAAATCAACCTTTGATCCTGTTCAAACACAAAACCCCATTGTTGCCAGCAGCAATGGAAGACCATGAACAAGATGTAAAGATGAAATTGCAATTAGCTGTCCAGCCGCTGGCCTAATGGATGCTTTGAAATCCTAAGCAGCCCAATCGCTCACTCGTTACTTTCTTTTCCATAATTAGACATGATTAAAAATCATAGACACACTGACCTATGACTCCTATGACTATATAACTCCAGCACTGTACACAGCCACGAAACATTCAGTAGCACAAATGAATAAAAAACATCCGTTTAAAGTGCGCAACCCCTTCTTTAACACTTTCCAAACAAACCCACACATTGTTTTGCACAAGCAGCACCATGAGGCAATGTCTGCAGGGATTTCAGAGAGACACCACGGGCCTGAGCCAGCTGAACTTTCTGTCAGATGGGAGCTCCCGTAATGAAATTGCATATGCATATAGAAGCATAGGGCACAAACACCCTGAACTGACAGCAGAGCAGCAGAAAGCATGACAGGCGCAGCGCAGATGGGAAAAATCACAAAGGAGAAAATAGGATCCTGAAAGAAAGGAGAAAAGCGCAATTGGAGACCGCTGTGTCCTTGTACAGATGTATAGAAAAATGTGTAAATTCTCTGAGGTGAAACGGTATACATATTGATGGACACTGAATAGGCCTGTAAGTTTTAGAATCATGACTGAATTCACTGCTTCTATAGTATTTATTTAATGTAAATACCATATAAGGATGCACATAGTTACAACTTCCTTACAACCCGAAGAGCAGTTACATACACATACAGTATTCCCCCCTTTGTCACAGTTTACCTTCACGACTTTGTTAAAAATTATTCATATATGAAGAAACTGGAAGGAGGAAGGAGTTATGGGTAAAATATAGTAAAATATGCATTAATTTCCCAAGAGTCCACCTCTACATGCAGTTTTTTTTTAGCCAAGGGCCATGTTGCAGGGTCAGCAGTCTGAGCAGAGATGCCCAGACTTCCCTATCGACACACACTTCCAGCTCTTCCTGGGGCATCCTGAAGCATTTCCAGGCCAGCTCAGAGACATAGTCCCTAGGTCTTCCTTGGGGCCGCCTCCCTGTGGGACATTCCCAGGAACAGATGCCCGAGCCACGTCAGCTGGCTCCTCCTGGACTCTCAGTCTCCAACGACCTGAAGAGGGCAAGCCACCTCTTTTGTGAGGAGAACCATGGCCATTTCCAGGTCCACAAATCACATGTGGACTGGTTGGGTGAACTCCCATGAACCCTCAATGGAACCCTAATAGAGAGTATTGAGCTGGTCCAGTGTTCCATGATCAGAACACCACAGTGCTTCTCCTGATTATGAGGTTTGAATATCGGTGGGATTCTCCTTTCCTTGCCGGGGAGGCTGAGGAGTGTGATCCCCTGTAGTACAACACATCCTCCGGTCTTAAACAGGGAGGGACCACCACCTTGATCCGCCAATCCAGAGGCACTGTCCCCAACTGCCACGCAATGTTGCAGAGACGAGTCAGCCAAGACAGTCCAACAACATCTCGACACTTCTGGCACTCAGGACGGACCTCTTTCACCCCTGGAGCCCTGGAGCCCGGTTAGGGGGTGGCCACCGCAACAAGCACCGGAGACCTCGCGACCCCAGCTATGAGCTGTTGCATTGACAACATGGACTGTTTTCAATGAATATACAAAGCATAGTGGCCAAGTGGCTCGCACTGTTGCCTCACTGCAAGAAAGTCCTATGACTCCTGGGATGGTGGGGTCTTTTTGTGTGGCGTGCACATGTTCATGGCGCACAAGGTGAGTTTCTTCCTGATTCTGGCTCAAGATGTGGAGGTGCGTCTCCGGAGGACTTGTCAGGAGACCATTTCTCCTGCGATTGCTCTGAGGCACTGGCGGAAAGATGAGTCAAGAGCAGAGGACGCATTTCTCTATGGGGACAATAAAGTCCACAAATATACAAATAAAAACCCTTTTTCTTTTTCAGCGCTGAATAATCGTTCCATTTGTTATGATTTTAAATAGACAAAAACACTTTCTTTCAACCTAATGCGTGCCCTGGTGGTGGCGTGACATAAAGCATTGCTCCTGTTTGAGCTCAGTTACTGTTTTCTTTATGCACGCTTGTTTCAAAGGGTTTATAGCAGGTGCCACGGCAGGTGCGGACCGCGGGAAGTGGCTTTTAACGGGAACATTTGCTCCAGCTAATGGCCACCATCAACAACAACAACAGCTACAGAACAGGACGATCAGCCACTGTGTATTCACTGGGAATTAGTTAATGATAGAAATGAGATTGTATGAATTAATATGTTACAATCTTTAGTTTGCTTGATAAGGTTTTATACTTAACTACATTTTAAGATGCATCAATGCCAATGAAACAACCTGTTAGAAGCCGAGACATTTTTATATCCTTTCCATTCCTTTTCTGCACAACTTAACACTCTAAAAAGGAATCACCACATTTTGAGTAAATTATAAAAAACTTCATCTTGTTTTTGTAACATGTTTGCATTAACCTTGTACACTACACCTATCTAACAAAGCTGTGAATATTTGAAAAACAAAACAAACTTTATTTTCATGTTCTTGTCTGTATAAACCAAGATTCAGCCTTTTCGTTCCCTCCAACACTGTTTTTTTTTTTTCCACCTCTATTCTCACATTTAACAAAGACTTTCTGAGACGGCGGATGGGGAATTGAGACAGAATTGTGCTAGGAAAAAGCCGCAAGAAGAAAAAAAAAAAGAAAAACCCTCATGAAACTGAATGATGCTGCCGGCATATTTTTCAAGTGCATTCAGGAGAAATGGGCGATAGTTGAGGGAAGAAATGGGAAGTGGCGGCATGGTAGGAGTTTTGGAGGAGTTTAAAAAGGGGGAGAATTCTGAAGAATGCCAGACTGACACACTCAAGACTGTGGAAATGGCGAGCCTGTTTGGTTTCAGAGAACACACTATACGGCAAGATTACTGACTCAAAATGTCAGCGCAGGGAGGGAACATATACCCAGGCTGGGAAAGAGATTGAAGACGCAGGAGGGAGAGAACGGTATATGCTTTTCATGAACAACGTGAGAGGACACATGAGCAAAACAGACTTCAGTGAGTTTTCAATTATCAAAAAGATGACTGAAACCAAGTTACAACGTCAGTGTTTAGATTATTACAATTCAAGAGACTGATAGGATTTATTATAAGGCAGCTATTAGCATAAATTTTCTCTCTCTCTTCAGAAAAATGGGGAAAAAATTATGGACCAACAGCATTTTTTTCAGTTCCTGCTTTTGATACTTTCATTTATTCGATACAGGTAGTAACTAAACTTTTTCCCCGAGACCAAACCGGTATCGTTTAAAGGTATCCAGCCGTACTTATGATGTCTTGAAATTGAGGTATGTGTAAGATTGAATGGTTTTCTTGTTGAATACAATATTCTCCTCTTCAGCACTAAAACAAACTGTCAAGAAAGACTTGGGTCACTCAAAAAACCCACTCACACTCTTGTTCATACACACACAGAGAGAAAGCAAGGTGAGTCAAGGATTTTTTCCAAGGACACGACGGCCTCACTGTCAGGAGCCGGGATCGATCCACTGCCCTTTGGATCAGTTGACAAACGCTGTAGCGACAGTGCAAGAGTGAGTAGAAATTGCCTGATACTGAACTCAAGCAAGCAAAACCATCATCATTTAATAAAGGAAGATTCCAAAAGGAGAATAATGTGTCTTTTCCTGGGGGCACAACACAGGAGGTAGTGGTGCCGAGTATTCCATGGTGAGTGAGTATACTGTAGCAAATGTCTGAATAAACATTGAGCTGAATTGGACAGAAGTATGATCAATCTGAATACCGAAGATACACAAGACCTACTTACAACACATTGCGTGCAAGTCTGTCAGTTTTAGAAAACCAAAGAGGTGGTTTATAATTTGTGTTTGTGGAGTCTGTTCAGCCTTTAGCGTTTTTAAAGCGGTTACGTGAAGCCCAGGGGAGAAGACCAGCCCCTGTTCTATCTGTGTCTAGAATAAATATCTGTTCAGGCTCTTCACTTCTGACCTCCAACTGACGGAGCGGCCATTTTTACCCCACTCACTGGGACGAGCCTCTCACGCTGTCCTACATTTACTGACCTTTCCAGTGGAGGACCAAGCCAGAAATGGGACACGCTCATATACAGAAATTCTGGACGGCTGAGAGCAGAGAAGTGCACAGTAAAGATTATAATATAATCTATATTATAGATTATACTTCTGCCATTTATAGAGCTTATCTCAAAATACATAGAATTATCCAACTAATCAGTAGCTATCAAGGTCATGGCCAGACCAAAAACATGCAAGCTTATTGGATTGGATTTATGACTGTTCATAGTCATAATATCATTAAAACACTTGTGGTCTTTTCCCCCCAATAAACATTATAGTAGGCCTGTCACATTTTTTTTAAATAATCGATAAATAATCTCTAAAAATATCCCGATTAACGATATTATTGATTATTTCATCTACATTATTCTAGTGAAATCTTTCCTGACAAACATGTTCTCCTGTGTTAAATTAAACCTGCTTAGAATTAAATGTAAATTAAATGTATGGATTCAGATAATACTTTAGGCTACATACTGGTGACGTTGCATTTGATAAAGTCTTGAAGAAAAGTTGACCATAGACTCATTAATCTATTCATTTATTCATCACTCTTGGGTAATGAAGAAATCTTCAACGTTTTAATCCAGTCTTGTCTTCAAGCTGAAATAGGAAATGACAACATCGTTAACATTTACAATTCTTTAAATAAGTGAAGAAACACACTCCTCAATGTCAATTAAAACCTTTTCAATAATATTTCATACTCACTCTTTGTTTCGAAGCCAAAGGACCAGTGATCTTTGGCGCATCTGTGTCGATTTCTGGCTTTGCTGCTTCAACCTTTGAAAATCCACAACAATCTAATGTTATATGTTGTCACAAGTACCTATTAGTTAGATATTACTTCACAAACTTTCTGTCTGTGTAGCGCATATGCAGCTTTGTCCCATTTCTGCTGCAGAAATTTGTTTGCACAAGGAATCAGTGGCTGATAATTTTGATGTGCCTTGGTCTGTAAAAATAAGAGATAATTAATAAAAAAGTATAAAATATCATTTTGGTACACATAACTGGCTATATTTTCATTTCCAGTGCATCTTTAAGCATAGCCCTTGGAATTGTGGAGTCAAAACAAAAATAATTCTGGGAATAAAAAGTAAGTAGTAAGTAGTTTAAAAATGCAGACCGAGCTCTAGCTTGGTAATATCGGGCTATGTGTCCAGGTTGCGAGCACTTGTTGCAGATAGGATTACCCTGCTCGTCATATTTGTTTGAGTTAAAACGAGGCCTGAAACCCCCCCGGGTTGTAGGTTGGTAATCAGAATCTGAGACACGGGTTTGGGTTAATTCAGCTCTAACTTCTTTTATTAGTGACCGGGACAGTTCATTAAACTGGTTTGTTTTATGTTTGGTCATTTCCTCTTTCAGCTCCATCTTAATTTGCTCCAAATCTTTCACATTAGGTTTATTTGCGTAATTTTCCCCTCTAGCAGTAAAACATTGTATAAGTCCAGCAGCTTCCCCATAAGCCTGTTCTCTCAAAACAAGTTCATTTTTGATAGAATCAAAAGTCAGTGTGTCATCAATTAAAATCTCTAAGTCCTTCCACAAGTTGGTCTCGAAGCAAAACGTCATCATTGCCAATGCCCCTCGAGTCTTTCTTTTTGAGACGTTGGAAACATTCCTGCAGTCTCAGAGCAAATGAGCCAACATCTTCATGTGATTCTTGACGAGCGTTGAAAAACTGGGAGCGTAGGACGGAGGCAGTGGTTCGATCCCCATACACTTTTTCCAATTCATTAAAAATCAGTTGTGCAGTACTGCGTCTTTCTCTTGGCAAAATTAAAATTTCCCTCTTTGCTTTCCCCTCCAAGCAACAAAGAGTTAACTCTGCCCTGTAGTCTTGTGGTATCCCCTGCAGTACAAACATTGTTTCCAAGTTACTTCTCCACTCCCCCAAGCCGATTTCAGAGTCTTTGCCTTTACATTTACTATTGACCATGTTGAGCATGGGAAACATTGCAACAGGTCTGAAGGCTGCCCCATGATTTTCACCGGAAGTGGAGGCCTCCCTGTTTTGAGATGGATCAGTCTCAGGCATGGCTCCTTGTACTTTCTGGTGATCCTGCCAACAACGCCAAGTTGTAACGCCCCCATGGGTCGATCACCAGGGTACAAGGAGATCAAGACCAAGAGAAAGTTTTAGGTTTGTTTATTTCATAAAATCACCACTATTAAAATCGAGGAGCAGGTTAGGCAGATGTTGTTCAGCTGGTGCCCGGAGGAGTAGGAAGAGCTTGGTGGAATGATTGGGCCAGTCGGTTTGGGGGTCCAGGCTTTGGTCGGCATTGTGGGGCTCTGCAGTGTAACGGCTGGCACAGCTGGTGTGGTGCTTGGTCCCCAGTGTGCCCCAGTTGGTCCTTGCAGAGGAGCCGACTCGTTGACAGCCTGGACGACCCTGAACGCCAAGGGAGACAAGAGTGTGAGAGCGCGCCAACAAAATAGCTTTCTTTGACCTTAAATTTAACATTTACATGAACAATACACAACAATGAACAACAGGTTGTAACTTATAGTTCATCTAATAACTGCTTGAAATAACAAATGAGTAAATGTATAAATAACTTTGCTTGTCAAAAGTTTTATTTCTCACTGAAAATCTCTGTCTTGACTGTTTGGTTCACTTTTAATGTGGTAACAACAGGTACGAGGTGCAATTAATGCCAATATACACACAGTTCACAAACAGAAGGCATTGTGTTAGCATGTAGCTCCTTACCACTTTTTAATGAGCAAAAATGCGGTGAAACTTGATATAACTAAACACTATACAACTGTGAATGACACCTCAAGGCGAAGAATCAAACTCAATGCACCTCAAGATTGTGATGAACAGTTTATTATTATAATCATCAGATGAGATACATTTTGTGAGCAGCAAAAGAAATCAAAATGTTAGATGGTTTTCTTAGATCGTGAGTTTTTCTGTAGATCAGCGTCACTGACCAAACGTTTTCACAACCAGTTTGCTCACTCTAGCCACTAGGGGGCAGCTTAAATTAAAAAAAAGGAAAGAATTCCACACGTGTCCAGCAGAGGGCACTGTCTTAATAAGAGATCAGAATGTAAATAGCATATTATAGCCACGTTGTAAGTGGTCAGTCTGCCCCAGGCCGGCTGTGGCTACAATATTAAAGGGATATTTCAGGATTTTTGACATAGGGCCTCATTTCCTAGTTATCCAGAGTGTTGCTGATACCTTTTTTTTTTTTGTAATTCATGCAGTTCTTTTGTTTAAAGAGTTTTGTGGCGCATTTCTACGATATCAGCTAGCCTGCATTAAAAACATTACACACATCATTTTAACCATTTTGCATTTAAAATACCTTATATTTGAGCAGCATCTGCTTCGTGTTTGTATAAGCTATGCAGCGGCGGAGTGATCTGCTAGAAAATAGTCCCTCAAAATGCGATCATTCATGTAATGCAAGGTCGGTTATATTCCCAAAATTATTCTATCGACACTATATCGTTAGTCTGGCGTTATAAGTGATTTGCCTCAGGTGCACTGTGGAGGCGAGCTGATACCATAGAAATGCGCCAACCTTGCATTAGCCTAGCGCCGCGAAACTCTTCAAACATAAGAACTGCATGAATTACAAAAAAAAATATCTCCAGGTATCAGCAACACTCTGGATAACTAGGAAATGAGGCCCTATGTCAAAAATCCTGAAATATCCCTTTAAAGGAATAGGCCACCGTTTTTACATACAAAGATATGTTCTTACCTAACCATAGACGTGTTAATATATACCCATCTGGTCTTTGTCCATGCACTCTGTCATATGATACGAGGAGCAAAACGTCCGCGCAGTAACTCCTAAAGACTTCCCCGCTCACTTCCGTCAATAGAAGCTGCGTGACTTGTAGAGAGCCTTTTACAACAAGCAGAAAATATATTTTCAGAAAGTGCTGCGCATTCCTACCTCATGGTAGAGGTCCTGAGTCCTGTGTCGTCGTCCGGGGTGAGTTGGAAATCTGTGAAACATTACTACACTATATACTTTCTGCTTGTTATCACAGCCCGGCACGATGCACGTAAAAGGCATTGTTCACAAGTTATCGACGCTTCTTCAACTGTTCTCTGCGAGCTCGCTACAAGTCACACAGCTTCTATTGACGGAAGTGAGCGGGGGAAGTCTTTAGGAGTTACTGCGCGGACGTTTTGCTCCTCGTATCATTACGCCTCACAATATAGTGCCCCTTTTTATTTGCTTATAAAATCGAGATGTTACATTTCTGTGTAAATATACTTCGCATGAAAACACTTCACGTAACTTTATTTAAATAGGGAACACGTGGAAGAGCTTGGTAGCTTCTATCGTGAGCTTTTTTGGAGCTATATGACATGTGGGAGAGGCTGCGTATGTGCTCCGTTTGTGTGACAGAGCGCACGGACAAAGACCACACGGGGATATATTAACACGTCTAAGGTTAGGTAAGAACATATCTTTGTATGTAAAAACGGTGGCCTATTCCTTTAACTTACTGCCATCGAGTGTGGAGTGAATGAATAATGCCTATATGTAGCACTTTGAGAAACATGTGCCACAGGCTGATAAAGCGCAATAAGTGTAAGATGTTGTTAGGCCACAGTCCTTTACAATATATACGGCCCGCGACCCGCCCTGGGTGCGGAATTTTGGCCCTCGACCCAAACGAGTTCGTCACCCCTGCTTTACTGTCTTCTCTGCTAAAAATGTACTGTCACTTTAAAGAGACAAGTGGTAATCATATATAGTGTCTGTGTGTGGTCTGTTTAAGCAGGACTAAGCTAGACTCAATTGCATTTTACCTTTTCATGTCGTTTGATGTCACTGTTCGTGTAACCATGCGGAAATGCTCAGGGTGGTGGGTCTGAAAACTCGTGACTTGAGTCTCGCTAAATTCCTGTTCAGTCACAGACACTTTTCTCAAGGAATGTATCATTTTTGCTTCTTTGGAAAAAGCCTTGGAAATTATAAGTGATTGTTAAAAAAAAACACAAATCTCATGTTGAAAACAGCACCTTGAGACATTTTATGAATAAGAGTGTATGCAGCTGAATGGAAAATTGTGAAAAAATCATAGTTTTACCTACATTTTCTACTCATTTATCAGACTACTATTTCCTGTTTCTGATTTTTAAGACTTGTGCCTCACAAAGAAAGAAACTGCTCCTGGGTCTGTGTGATGGTTATGAGGGATTTTTATTATTATTATTTTCGAGCACAAGGCCAATAAAGTGCACTGAGGGTCGCCATGCAGCCCAGTGCTATGAAGTGTTGGCTCTTGCAAGAAAAGAGGACATTTTCATTTTAGCATTTGCCATGGCAGACAACCGAACTGAAGGACACGTTTTTGAACAGACACGCAGGATCAAATGATGAATTCAGCCGGTTTTGAGTATTCAGAACATTTTTTTGTATCAAACTGTTAGCACTCTGACCAACAGAAAATGTGTCAGAAATAGACATTGTGAATGCTGACTGATCTGCACAACTTACACTGTAAAAAAATTACTGTAAAATTTACAGTAAATATACAGGCATCGCGGTGAACAGGGATTACTGTAAAACAATTTACAATAAGGGTACTGTAATTATATTTACAGTACTTCCTTATTTAATGTAAGACAAAAAACGATTAAATAATGTAATTTCAGTTGTATTTACAGTATAACTGTATAAGAAATATCAATTATATACTGTAATTTTCCATTGTATTTACAGAATTTACAGTAGTATTTATAGAACTGCAAAAGAAATATCAACTAAATACTGTAATTTTACGTTGTATTTACACATTTTAGGACAATAACACTTTTTTTTTTACAATTAATACTGACAGACAAACAAACATTTGCTTCTTTCCCAAATACAACATTGTCCTAAAAAGTATCTCAAATCCTGAAACTGTGTATGATTTGGCTTAAAAACTTGACACAAACTTGAAACAAGTGAGATGCAGCCTGAAATGAAAAATACAGTAATTTACTTTACCCTTTAAATTATACATACACTACTTTAATAATGTCATGTGAACAAGGTGTTACTGTAAATTTTACAACATTCTACTGTAAAATGATTCACCGTAATTTTACTGTGTTTAATACAGTAAATAACTGTACATTTTACAGTCATTTTTTTTTTTTTTACAGTGTACAGTTCAGTTTGAGATTTTACAATGTGTATTATTTTTACCTCATAAACACGTTTCCTGCCTCCTTGTTAAAGTCAGGATCCTTGTTTGTTTCTTTATTCCATCTTTGTTTTGTTTTTTTCTCCACTGTAAGATCAATGAGGTCTTAATTTATGTGCCCCTAAATTTGCCCAAACCTGATCTTGATCTTTATGAGGTGCCGGTGATATATTGAAAGGGGCTAAAGTTGCTTTGTGGTTATAACACATACGGACCTTGCAACAGGTACAACTACAAAGAGAAATCCATCAGAGGAATGCTCCACATGCCCCTGATTTGAACCCTTACATCAGGCTTTATTGTTTGCTCTCACTCCCTCCCTCCCTCCCTCCCTCCTCTGTCCCACTCGCACATATAGACTAATCAGTGCGGGGCAGTCACTGTAGGGCGTTAAGGGGCTGCGGGCTGTGTGATAGCAGATTAGGCAGGGTCTGACAGGGGATTGGGCCCACTCAGGAGACAGTCACATGCTTCAAGTACACTCCAGCAAAAGGAAAGAAAATACGTGGGCACTCTCGGGCACAATCCGAAAAGAGCAAGCACTTTTTAGTTACATGTGGGTTTTTGCACTGGGAAAATGTCCAGGAAGTCAAAAGATTGAGAGAGTTTCTCAAAACACAGTCTGTAAATCTGCACGGTGACTTGCACGATTTCTTGTAGAAATTCAGTCTCTGTGTTGATGGAATCTCATTTGTATTTGCTGCCGATAACTGATGGTCTGACAGATGGCCCGTTTATCTGTTTACTGAACAGTGTACAGTGTACAGTATGAATGTGGTGGGAAGGGCAACTTCATAACAACTTTTTTTTCCTTTTTATAGTTACTAAAAATAAATGAATATAGCTCTCCGTAAATGGATCATTTTCCAACCTCCTGTTATAACTGTAACAGGATTGCCTAGATCTGGTGATAAAAAGCTCCACGCTGATAATTAAAGACCACCAAAGTAAAGTTGAGATTTTTTTGCCCAGCCATAGTAGTGGGTGAGTTTCTGATTGATGGTGGCATTAAATACAGATATTAGATACGGTAGACCACACTATTCTTATAACACTTTTAAAACACATCGGCCTCTCTGGTGCCGTCCAATGGTTTACATCCTGCCTCACAGACAGGACATTCATGGTAAGTGTGGATACCTGCTCCTCTAGGGTCCATGAAATCACATGTGGCGTGCCCCAGGGTTCAATTTTAGGCCCAGTGCTTTTTAACCTGTATAATATGCTCCCTCTTGGCGGTGTCATCGGGAGACATGGAGTCAACTTTCACAGTTACGCTGATGATGCACAGTTGTACATCTCCTGCACTTCCGGCAGCTTTCTCCAGCTTAACCAGGACACGTTTAAGTCATCGGTCCTGAGGCCTAGAGAGAAAAACCTTTACCCAAACTACAATCACTGTCTTTTAATCCTGGCCGTGATTTTTGACTCTGAGCTGACTTTTATTCCACACATTAAGAATATCACAAAGATAGGTTTTTGCAATTTTAAGAACGAGAGCCCGCCCCATTCTCTCTCGGGCCAACACGGAGACGCTAATGCATGCTTTTATCACCAGTCGTATCGACCACTGTAATGCCCTGCTTTCTGGTCTTCCCAAAAAGAGTATCTCAGGTCTGCAACTTTTACAAAATTCAGCAGCTCGTGTCCTGACGAAGCTCCCCGTGTAAATCAGGATCAACTTTAAAGTTCTTTTAACCCTTCCTTTCAGAACTGCTTTTACCTCATGAACCTTTGTGGCCACTGCGCTCCTCCGGCAGGTCAGGACACACACTCATGGCGTGGCATCTTTCCAGTATCTCAGCACCTTACAACTAATATTCACTGTTATTACAATTTATTTTGTATATGTAGCAGCCGAGGCTTAACTTAAATCAAAGGTGTAGCTACCTTAAGAATTACCAACAAGGCCACCTTGGATTCTGGGCCCAAGGAACCACAATCATTTGTTTACAAGGTCACAGGTTCGAGAGGAGCGTGAAAATGGACAGACAGCAAAAGTCATTATACAAAATACTTTATTTTAGTTTTATAGAAAAAGCATTTTTTGTTAAATTTATAAATCTACTTTAAAAGCATTTAACACACGCAACCGCATTCACACTCATTCGTATCCACATCCACTCAAACAAGGAATAAAATAAAACAAAATCTAATAATCCTATTGCAGTGTGGCGCTCAGGGCCAAGCTCCACAACTTGGAGACCAGGATAGGAACGAAGTCTTACAGCAGCCGTTGCGTATTAGGGCCACGCAGATGGCGATAGCCTTGTTACCTTGTTTGTGGAGGAGTAGTTCGTGAGACCAGCGGGGAGCGCACGCAGGTGCGGGAGCCCTCGCGCCCTGGTCAATTGAGTTCAGTTCAGTTCGTACGCAGCTTTAACTTTGTGCGCCGGGTGGGCGCTTACTTTGACCAAGCGACCAGCAGATCGAAGCGACCACGACCATATGGCGAAAAGAAGGGGAGGTAGGAACAGGATCCTATGAAAATATGACTTGTTTTAGAAGGAGATGCACGCATACATTTGTTTCCTGGAAGCGCTGTGAAAACATACCGTCAATTGAAGCACTCCGCACACGATTCGCCCGGTCCTCTCAATACGACCGCGTTGCACAGCATACGCACGGCGAGGAAAAGCCCCAACGCCACAGCCCACGGGGACGGCAGGTAGAGCACGCGCACGGCAGAGGCGTGAGCTCGAGAAGACGCCAACATGCTACAAACAGCACGGTTTTAGGACAGATCGAACTAGATTTAATGAATGAAAACCACACGGAAACTTACCAAAGACGCATACAGCGAAAGCGTAGTTCAGTTGCGCGGCCTTACGCCTTGTGCAACTGAATTGTGTGTTTGGCACGAGACGCCGGCCAAACGCAGCAGCTCCGTCCCCAGGCTAAGCTACGCGACGTCAGAGGCGAAAGGGAGGGATGAAGGTGCGTTGCGTCCCTAATATAGCATCGGGTCTAGCGGTGATTGGTTTGCCAGCGGAAGTGCGTACTACCACATATAGATGTACAGTATTTCACCTCTAAGTCTTAATTTAGTGAACTGTTATTTAATTTTTACTTCTAACAATTTTAGGCTCTCCCAGTTTCCTCTAGAGGAGCCCTCTGCCTCGGGAGGGAGCAGTGATTGGCTGTGGCTGCCGGGGTGCCGTGGAGGTGTGGTGTCTCGCCTCATCTTGGCACCCCGTGTCGGCACCCTACTGTGTCTACAGCCGAGGTGCTGCTCCTGATACAGGCGGCTCCTCTGATGGTGTTTCCTTACCTGGTTCATCTGTACTCAGCCTTATGTCCATTTGTTTTACCTTGAGTGTGTGTGGTGTGCTTGTGTGGTGTCTCTGGGGAGGTGGGTGGGGTGAGTGCGATTGTGACAATGTTGCTGTTTGCATTTCTGTAAACTAGTTAACCACCTCAACAATGTTAATATGATGTTATGTATATTTCTTTTCCTATTTTTTGGCCGAAATTGATTCACAAGTACAAAAAAGTACTGTCAAACCAGCAGCAGAGGTCTTTCATAGCTCCATTCAATGACAGCTCTCTCTCCCACTCAACCTCAGACTGCCCTATTCTCCACGCCCACCTCCTCTCTCCAGGTCAGCATCACTGCCGCTGGTGTCTATGGGCATTAGCTCCTATTGTCAGAGTTCCTATTCTTCAGTATCTCCTGCAAAGACTTCTGAATTGAAATCTCCAGCTGGGGTCTAAGCACCGCAGCTCTTCACCATAGTCATCTTTCTTTATTCAGTGCCCTGTCTGATTGAAATAATAGCGCCACAAATGATCGTTAGCCTGTTGTCAAGATCACTTTCAAAAGTTTGGAATGTAGAGCCTGCTTTAGCCAGAATCTTTCCACACTTTACCAGGGGCTGTGGAGTTAATGTTGTGGAATACAGTAATGTGGTTCGGGCCCGCATCAGTCACGATCCTATCACCCCTTTACTGTGACTCAGTGAAAGTTGTGCACGCTGCATTTCCTGATGAGAACACAGCTGCCACAAAGCTGCTTTTCTCCCCGGGGGAACTCGGCGTGCCCGTGCCGGGGCTGCAAAATCGGCACGAGTAAATACATGGCACCTTCAATGAAATTAGCCTGGGACGAGATAAAGCCTTTGCTCACTGGAGTGTGCAGGGTCTGACTGAGGAGAACGGATGGATGGGTGTCGAAAAGCAACACAGTTAACGGTCAGTACCCAGACACGGCTAAGTGCAATTTCAATGGGGATCAAGATGTTTCACAAAAAGGTTGAATTTGATGGCTAAACAAAACACACAAAAAAGAGGTCTCGGGTCATTTTTTCCTACTCACCTGCAGTGTCTCGATTTAAGCATAGACATAATTATTGTATGTATTTTGGTTGTACTGTTTTTTTTTTACAAAGCTTCTCAAGACGCCAACTCACCATTATTCATTCACTTTGATGAATGAATGAATGATAAGAACAAAGCAAGCGCCACTGAACTTCAAATAGTTTACATGAAAGATTCAAAGATGACTCAAACAAGTGTGAACAACTCAAAACACAAAGGTTTTTGATGGGAAACTACATTTTAATGTGGTCTTAAAAGTTGGTTTTACATAATTGTTGTTGTCGGTCATTTGAGTCATGGTACATTTTGTGTTGACATTGAAAAGTTCTGCTCATTGTGGAACCGTGTGCTTTTTTACACTGAGAGCTCTTGCATCCTGCAGGCTTTTATCATAAAAGGTCACTTTGTCACTGAATTGAAATTCATGAGTGTTCATTTCTCTGTTATAGTGTTTTTTAAAAGCTGACTCAAACACTTGAACCATGGAAGAGCGAAATTTACATCTAACTGATGTTAGACATAACGAGGAGATTCACAAGTAGGTAGTCTTAAAATATACAGTATGTTCTGTAAAAATACTATATACTTAAGGTAGGTCTTACATATACACTGTTTTCAGCCCAATATTCCCACTGGACTCTGAACCTGTGGCATATTAGACCATCAAAGTGCTGAGGCATTTGTTACAAGCTGTAGTATGACTTAACACGAGGGATTCTGGCCAAGGTCATCAAGTGAGTGTCCCGCCAACGAATACTGTACTGTGTGTTGTACATTAGGTAGTGAGATGGACGATGAATGTCCCAGTGGGAACTTAGCAAAGGTGTGATGCTTCACATTTGTCTCTCTCACACAGCAGACCGGAAGACACATTACTGTCAGACAAAAATAATTCTTTATGCATTTATGTTGAATTAAAAGCTTGATTAAAACAACACACAGCGCCTCGGTCCAAGATTGCTTTCAATATTCATGAAAGCTGCATTTGCCAAAAGCTCCCGAAACAACAGCAACATCTTTGACATAACAATCCACTGCTAGACTTTGATGAAAAAGAATTAGAAAGTTTAAACTTGTTAACAATGATGGATTTGTTTTACAATGCTATTTACATGCTTTTTTGAAGTGTGTTTACTGTTTCAGTCACACTAGACCTTCATTTGTTGACCCACACTGACCTTACAACATTTCATCCAAATACAACAACCTTTGAGTCATCTTGTTCAAGGGGAACAAATAAACCAGCAAACCAAAGTCAGTAAAATTACAAGTGACTTTTACCAAACTTAATTGTCCAAACAGAAAGGTTCAAGAGTAATGGCTGCACTTGAGATGAAAACGCTGGGGAGGATAATGACGACGGAGGTTGGCGAACTTCATGCATTAATGAATATAACCTTTCTGCATTCGGATGAAGGGCACGTAGGAGTTACCAACTGGCTTTAGTCATCCACTCAGCAAGAGACAGAGTTGCACTTAGGCGCAATTTTAACTCTTCACTTCCCCACTGTACATCTTCTGAGAAATGCACTGGTGTAAATTGCGAATCAGCAAGGGGTTGACCTGTGCACCTGGGCTTCCTGCAGCTGGGAATAATAAGTTGGTTTCCAAAGGGAGAGATTCCGATGTAATATACAAATGTTAAGACACAAAGGGCCAGATCTTATGCCGTTACACTCTCCTCTGCGCTAATGCTGTAGACAACTGGCGTGCAAACAAACGGTGCACCAGTGCTTGAGTGACCAAGGTGAGAGGGCGTGGCTTAGAAGGGGTCGACTGAGGCATGGTGTGACTGCAACAAGCATAGGGCTGCAACTAACGATTATTTTGTAATCGATTAATCTGTCAATCTAAAGCGGTGCCACTTGAGGATGTGTTGATGGAGTAAACTTAAAGTAAATGTTTGGTGGAGGCTCTTAGCGCTAATTCTGCTTTCTGATTGGATGAGACAAGACAGCTATGTCGTTTTCATAAAAAAATTAAAACTTTCATGTCATTGTTCCTCTATTTGAGTCTGTGTGAACCAGAAAACGCTTAATTGATTACTAAAATAGTTGTCGACTATTTCGATAATCGATTAGTCGTCGATTAATCGATTAGTTGCTTCAGCCCTAAACAAGCACCAGTTACTTCTTCCCCTTTTCTCTCCTCATCTTTACACTAACACCATGCGTGGCCTCATGTAGGCTACTTCACGCCGCAGAAACGTGATCATAACACCAGCACATGAAACCCCCCAAACGGCTCCGTGGACAACATGAGTCTGTAAGAAGAAACAGCTCGGGGAGGGACCATTGAACATAGCTTTGCCATTGGTCATCGGTGCCCATGTACAGCCTCTGTAGACCCACTTACTGCGTTTATTCTGGGGCTGAAGATTACACAGAGCGCAAGTCTATTCTAAAGCCTGCATTTAGAAACATAAGATCGGGCTTAAAACCATGCAAGGTGGGCCCCTCCCCCCCAAATCCAGCACTCTGGGACTAACCGTTATAGCCATTAGGAAGGTTGAGGACTGCTTTCTTACGGCCCAGATCTCCCACACCAGACATAACACCGTAACTGTAGGGTTTAAGATACAGACAGGGAAAGCAAACCTGCAACGTCATCGCCCAATGGCTGGCATAGTGTACAGGAACATCTGCGCAGGACACAGACAGGAAGCTCCAAGGTCAAAGTGGGAAATACCTCCAAAGGTGGCAGAGAATGACTGACCAGAGATCCTTTGGAACTTCCAGACAGATCCAGATTGGAAAAACATCACCCATCTCAGTGTGGAAAACTGCAGTTCCAGGGCAGCAGAGAGGACCAAAGCGTGGAAGTATCAATCATCGCTCTGAGGGTGACAACTGAGATTGGAAGTGAATATATATTTTTGGTTTTTTTTTTTAAATAGTAGTACTGCCATTCCTTGTTTTCTCTGTGCCAGGTTTGTACAGTTTTGTGAAACCTGGATTGGCATCATTGAACTTTTCCTGTGGATCCCAACAGACCCTCGAGGAAGAGCTTGGGTCTACAACTGTCAAAATGCACATGATGTATGAAGCTCAAATCCCTCTCTAGTTGGTAAGTTTCCAGAAATGTTGAAAGAATATAAAACGGCAGAAAGAATTAGTTGCAACAGTGATTATTCTGCACCGCCAGCAGTGTCCAGGGAATCGAACGCCCTGGAATAACATTTTAGTATGAGACAATGACCTCCGCCTGCCCTGTCTAATATCGCTCCCTGTGCCGCACGCTCAAGCACACAGCCCCGCATAGACACCGTATATAGTATAGGCAAGGTCTGGTGCGGCTGCTGCTGAGGTTGGCACATTTGAGCTCTGGGACAAGATCAGCTTCATTGGCACTGATTAGCGCTTTATCCTCCCCCAGCAAACACACGCCAACACCGCCCCGCATACCAATGGAGAGGTCCAACAGGGACAGATAGAGAGGGAAAGAGGAGGATACTAATACAGCATGTGTAATAAAGAGAAGGGAAGAAGGAGATCAGACATGTCCAAGGTGTGGTCAGGGGGCTATAACGCCGCAGGTTGCTTCACAATATGGCGCCATAAGATTATTGTATATTGTTTAGCTACATCGTGACTATTTAAGCTGCAGCCTAACTTCAATCAGGAAGACCAGATCCTTTCTTGTGCCTCTTGACACCGACTCCATGCTGTCAACCAGACAAAACTTGGCTATCAAAACAAAATCCACATTTGAATGGTTTGCAAACTGGGTGAAATCATATAAACATGAAAAAGAAAACTAATAGCCAGTTTGTAACAGGGATCAAGTCACAATAAGCTTCATTATAATCATTAAGCACAGCACAAGCACCAGTGTCTTCATCTGTGCTTATTACCGTCAGTGTCAAGGGTATGTTTAAAGGCACGCTGCATAACATTTCACCCAATTAAAATAAAGATATACAAGCAAGCAGTTATTTATTACGTGTGCTTTTCTTGGTACAAAAATACCTAAAAAATCTTGTCTTTAATGCTCCCCTTGCCTCAAACCTAACTCATAACTTTAAGAGGGAGATGTAACCAGCTCGTCTCCATGGAGATGTTACTTTGCTTCAAGTACAGTCAGGTTTTAACACATTAGGTAATTTTCTAAATGCACAAGAGCAATGTTGGTGTCTGTTTGACATTGCTGGCATGATCACATATCCATCCATCCATCCATTTTCTTCCGCTTTATCCGGGGCCGGGTCGCGGGGGCAGCAGTCTCAGCAGAGATGCCCAAACTTCCCGATCCACACACACTTCCTCCAGCTGTTCTGGGGGGACCCCGAGGCGACACCAGGCCAGCTCGGAGACATAGTCCCACCACCGTGTCCTGGGTCTTCCACGAGGCCTTGTCTCACTAGGACATGCCTGGAACACCTCCCGCGGGAGGCGACCAGGAGGCATCCGAAACAGATGCCCGAGCCACCTCAGCTGGCTCCTTTCGACGTGAAGGAGCAGCGACTCTACTCCGAGCTCCTCCCGGGTAACTGAGCTCCTCACCCGATCTCGGAGGGTGCGCCCAGCCACCCTGCGAAGGAAACTCATTTCGGCCACATATGATCACATATGTCTGCTTTAATACTGTGACATTATTGCAACATATCACCAGTGTTGCCACAGATCACTTGAAAAAGTAATCCGACAACTGACTACTTATTACTCCTTTAGAAAGTAACTTAGTTACTTTACTGATTACTTGGTTTTGAAAGTAACTAAATTAGATTACTTGTTACTTTTATAGTGAGTTTAGTTTATCATAGTGTGATTAATCTACAATAGTTTGGGTATCTGACCACTAGTGGGCACTACATTGCTGCTATTGATCGAGTCTTATTCACTTCAATGCACCGCTGTTCACCTAGCGCCGAAGCTAAACAAAAATGCATTTCCCTCATATCCTGACGCTGACAACAACCTGCTGCAACTGGGAATGTAATTGGATGTAAGGTCTTTGACACAGCAAACTTTAAAAGGATTTTTCAGGATTTTTGACATAGGGCCTCATTTCCTAGTTATCCAGAGTGTTGTTGATTTCTGGAGATATATATATATATATATTTTTTTAATTCATGGTGTCCTTATATTTGAAGAGTTTAGTGGTGCAAGGCAAGTGCTCGGCTAGCGCATGTCTACATTAAAAACATTTGTGAATTCCACGTGTAGTAATGCCAGCAACAGGTAAAGATCCGGTAACCTAGCAGATCACTCCATCGCTGCTTATTTTACAACCAGGAAGCTGATGCTGCTCAACAATAAGTCCTTTTAAATGCAAAATTGTTGTATTTCAAAATTATTCAAGCAAAAAAAACATTTATATGGATAGTCTGGTGTTGTAAGTGATTTGCCTCTTGCCTCAGGTGCACTGTGCTTGGGTCAGACTGTTTTTAATGCAGTTTACTAGTTACCATAGACGTGGACTAGCCTAGCACCACTAAAGTCTTCAAATATAAGGACTGCATGAATTAATGAAACTCCTTGTAACGCAAGTATAAAGCGCCACAGTATCTTTTTTACAAAGAAAAATGACAAAATAGTAACGCACTGGAGAAAAGTAGTCAGATTCAAGTAGCACGTTACCGCCATCACTGCTTATCACCTGGAATGTTCCACAGTATGACTTTAAGTTAGCAGCCGTTGCCCGTGTGGTGCATTCGATAAGCACCCGGACAATTCTCGTTGAATTTGTCTGTCACCTCAGCTTAATGGACACCAATGCTGTGACTACAAACCAGACAGACTTCAGTTCAGGACAGGAGGCAGGGCATTAAAAGGTGTGTGTGATTTAGAAAGCAATATATTGAGGAGAACCTGACCAAGTTAAGATTCAGAGCCACATAACGGGGCTTCTGAAGCATCAGCCAAGGGCCTAAATGAGTCACGGTCCGGGGCTGAGCAGAGCTGATAAGACCTGTTACGGAAGATGTAGCATCAATGGGAGACAGATGGGACGGCAACACTTGCATGACAATCAACAGCACTGGTCCATCATTAAGCGCTCACTAAAGAGTCAACAGTTGCACCACCTGCAACGGCAATCCACACAATTTCATCAATTCCGCAACATTTCAGACGGAAAAATAAATTGTGTTAATTGTGATCCACCCCAAACGCATTCCTAACATCTTGACTTGAGTTAATAAGCATGTCTCAATCCTCTTAATTAAAGTAGAAGTGCGTAGGTTTGCAAACTGTGTATATTGTTAGTAAACAAGCTCATCTCATTGGTCCATCTGTTAGTCCTGCAAGACTTTGATTTGTTGCTGAGATCAGACAAAGGAGAAAAGTATAATTATATCATGTTTACATCAAAAAGCAAGCCCAGAAGGTCCATTAAAGGGACTAGATGCAAGTTGGTCATTTTTGTACTCACTACTGCCACCTCAGGTCTTACGCGTAACTGCAGGTTCTATATTAAGCTCTGTATTAAGCTCGTGCATGTTCGTTCAGACCCGAAGTAACAACTTTTGACTGTGCAGGATTTTAGAGGCAGTTGTGGTGAACAGGTCTGAGCCATAGACTGTAAAAAATAATGGACGTCTTCTGCTCACTCCTCCCCGTTTACCATAATGACCACGGTCGTGGGGGAATTCATGGTGGATTTACAGACTCCCCCTCCCCAACTCTGACGAAGAATGTTCCTAAAAGGGACATAAGGGCGGGATTTTCACTGTAGACTCGGCCCTTGCGTGACGTGTAGCTCGCGCTGCTCCAATGCTAACAGTACGAGATTTCTAAAATTCTTCTTACGAAAACCAGCCTGGTTTCTTAAATTGTGACTAACCCAGCGTTATCACAGGAGGAATATCCAGCCTAGTCTAGTGTTGATAAAATTGAAACCAGGCGTTAAAGTTGTTTTTAAGGTGTCTAAACTCCAGTGCTTTTCATTGGGGGCCTAGTGGCGATATGGAGGTACTACAGCAATGGCGGAGCAATGGCGGCCCCCGGTGTCGTGGTCATAAAGCAGAGCAGCCAGCGCCCATTGGTCTGACCTCATTCTTCACATTAGGACATTACTGGAACATGTAGGGGGAGGAAAATACATCATTTGAACATTTTTAAACTCTGTATAGTCCCTTTAAACACATTCTATAACATCACAATGTTTATGCCATGTTTATGTAGCAGGCTTTTATCATCAGTGCTACTACTGGGTGTACAATGACTAAAAACACCCATCACAAACATCATCAATTTAAACTATGAAACTATAAAAAATGTGTATAAATATATGGAGAAATGTAAACCACTGGCTATATACCTTTTAAGAAATTATTTTTATATCACTCCTAGCATAAACTTTATCTTCACATTTTGGATATGCAGACGCAATTACAGGAGAATTTCAGTTTTAGCCATAACATGCAGCTATTGTTTCCTCAGATGGACAATGTTGCTGCTTATTACTCGAGGACTGCCAGTTGAATTTACAGGATGGGGAAGTCTATTGGAGACTTGCACACATTGCCAATTCAATCCTCTGAGTTGGCTGAAACGGAATATTTCGTGACCAAACAGTTTTGTCCCTTGTTGAAAGGCAAGTCGTCTTGGGACAGCTTGACGCCGTATGTGTCTGGCCGGATAAGAAGCAAGCACTTTGAGCCAAAAGACCATTAAATATGCACAAACTACAGGCTTCTGATAGTAACATTTACATCATGTTTAACTAAAATGTATTCGTGATATTGTTTACACACAGTGATTAATATTATGTATCAATGCACTTTCTAAAGTAAGGGGAAATAAAGGCATAGCGATAAATCGAAGTTAATTTGCTTCTGCTCTTATATATATCACATTTAATCTGCTGGGTTGCTCCACGTACTATATCAATTTTACCTGTTGTTTATGTTATCTTTTATGACTCTGATTGGGTTTGTAATAAAACCGCAAAGTGGAAGTATTGACAGGGAGATTAAAGGATGATAGCAGATTGCAGCCGCCGCGTTAATGTAGCCTTCGATAGAGGGGCGAGAGGCGAGGCTAATGAGGAGGCTAATTGCTTTGAGTTTACAGCCTCACCTCCTCTCACAAAGCATTTATCCAAAGAATACATATGCATGCTAACTCCCTGAGCAGAGTCGGGAAAACAGGCGTGTTGTGGTTAAACAAACTCCGGTCTCTCTTTAACACGGCACATTTGATACAAAGGTGTGTGCGGGTAAACAATACGATCAGACCATTACTCGGGGCAGCCAAGCAGAGAGATTGTGCCACGCTGTAAAGATTACACGCAGGGACTGCTGGGAGGTAAAAATCCAGATGTGACAAGAGACATGTGATAATGATGATAATGATGAGGATGGTGATAGTGATCCAGCTGTTGCACCTAAGCTTTAGAGACTAGGTTGAGGAAGGACTGGTACTAAACATTCCATAAAATACTTTTATTCATCGCACAATATTTTACTGCCAGGGTTTAAACCCGAAAGTTACAAAATAAATATTAGATAAATTCATTATTTTCTTTTATTTATTACTTCTGTTGCAGGACAGCGGTTTCAATATAACACTAATAGTTGTCATCATCATCACTGTCATCATCCCGACCATCATACTGTAGATTATAGTCTTCTTCATCGTCATCAACATCATCACAGTTCAGCTATTATTGCTGACATGCCAAGTGTCAATTTTATCGACTAAAAAAAAGGAAAAAAAGGTTAATCCAGCTCTGCAACATATCACATAATCAAACAAGACCTTTGTAGTCTAGTTTTTCAGTCAGGTAAAGCTGGGATACCTGACTTTTTGTTGTTGTAGAGTAAATGTATTTTTGCCACCTCAGATCATGTCGTAAACACAGCAAACAAACAGACCTTGGTGCAATGTCTTCTCTTAACATTTTATTGAGCGATGGAAGATAGAAGTAGTATCTAAATTAGCGTCATTTATTTTGGGGGTGGTCCCTCTGCTTCACTTTGCCACCGCTCAAAGCTGTACAGGGGCGTGAAACGTGCATATCATTTACTTAATTGTTGTGCAGAAGGGATTGTGAGAGCTAGAAATGAGTTTGGGCCAAAACTAAAAATGTCCTTGTTTGAACAGGAAAAAATCAGGTACTCCAGCTTTAAAGTGTTTTTTTTTTTTTTTTTATGTAGTCAGCTAATCCCGCAATTTAACCATAGTCTGATGCTTTTTAAGTAATAATTTGAATGTATTCCTTCTGTTCTTGTATGGTTGAAATATGAAGATTTTGTCTGGAATGTGTACATGGTTATTATCCTTTTAAGCATTTGAATGTTTTAAATGTTGCAACACAGAGGACATTGCTCACCAATTGTCCTCACAAAAAACATAATTGGTTAGTAAATTGCTTGCAAAAAAGTTGAGCATAGTTTTTGTGGATTTGAAGTGTTTTTAATGACCTGTATAGGAAGAGTGAGAGCATAAAATACCGACTTTTGCACCTGTGACTGCACACCTACGTCACAAAGAGACAGTAATTGTAGAGAAAAAGCCAGCTAAACCATTTCAACTCATGGTGTTTTAGCACAATGTGTTCTGCCACATCTGCTGTTATGTGAGAGGAAAATGATGGTAATCGAACACAAGAAAGAAACGTAAAAAAAAAATCAGAAACGATTCGTTGGTAATTTCATACCAGCAATTTCATACTAACAATCGTGAAGTGTTCTGTAAACGTGCTTACCTTGCACTGGATTGAGTTTTCAAGCTCACAGAAATTCATCTTGTAAGGCTCCCGGTGATGGTTTGAGTCCACTGCACCACTGGCAGTGCGTGCCAATCACGGAGCTGTACTGTGTGGGGAGTGGAGGCATTAGATTTGCTGATGACAACATGCACTTGTCAACACCTCAAAAAAGAGAAGAAAGTTGTATTTTGTTTACTATCACAAAAAGGGATTTGCTGCTGTCATTCATCAAATGAGTCACACCAGATCTAATCAGAGGCTAATACGTGGGCAGGAGTCACGCTTCTTCTTGAACTATTTTAGCAGGAGCCATTACAGATAGAGAGACGCCATCTCTGGAATTGCCCATATATGGTCATGTTTGAAAACAGTAAAGGGGGGAAACAATTTGGAGAAAAAATCTAAACTTTCTCTAATTATTCAAAAACTACTTTAACAAATGCTGAATTATGAATATAGTTTTCTACTAAATAAAGATAAAAAGACATGGGGAGGAGCAAAGTGGTTCAAAAGGCTATATAAAGGCTAGATGTCTCAAACGCGCTGCTGGCCAATGGAGGGTGACATCTGCTCATGGTGGCCATCTTGCCACAGGGAGCTTGCTCACTCATAACATTGTGTTTCATGGTGCATGTACTTTTAAATAACCATAACTTGCTCAGTTTTTTACTGATTTTCAAATGGTTTGGTTTGTTATAAACCTCAGAGATGTAAGTATGACACTGCAAACATATTAATAAAATAATATATATCTTATATTATAATAATCTTAAGGCAGTGACTCTGCCTTAAGACATCTAGCCTTTATATATATCTATGGTTCAACAGTCCATAAATACATAAATAACAGAGAATGCTAACATGATGCTAACGCAATTTACACTTGGCTTTATTTGCATGTGATAAATAAGTTTATATTCCATTGTTAAGATTCTATTTTCCCCTCGGCGAAGCCACGCACCCTTCTATGACGCGATGGCGTCTGTATCTATAAATAAAGCAATGCCAACCATATCAGCACTAAATTTATCAGCATTAAAACTGACGTATTAACCAAATTGTTAACTAATGAATTATAGAAAAGGAGTACGAGTAATCTCACCATGAGTGTCACAGAAAAACTTGAGTGGACAATATATCAGGCCATTTCAGAGCTGGCCGCTCCACTGTTGGACTGGACTCTCACACTTTCTGGTGGGAAACAACAAACAGACAGATTATTTTCACCAAAGGGATCAATACCAGCATCCAAAAGTGCTGCTTCTGCGGCTACACGGCCTCTTATAGCCGCTTCAAAAGAGCCCCGCTATAATACAGTATGTGCTGCCTCTCATTTCTCTGACAGTGCATTTGCATTCAATATCTCTTCATTCACGCTTTGTTTGTTTACAGCACGTCATTTCAGCACTTCAACAAACGCCTCTAGTGCCTCAAGGGTTTATGAATTAATCAAATGTTGCTCCTCCTATAAGGTTTGCACTGCCTGTTTGAGTCCTGCATTACCGCTGGAGCTGCGGTCAGACAGAAGAGTGTAAGAAAGTTGGGGGATCAGTAGGTCCAGGCTGTTGATAAAAAACAGGCATTTCTCAAGCATCGAGCTGTTAAGGTCAAGGAAGAAAGTTACAAAGACTTCTGACAATAAAGTCCCTTCATTGCTGCCAGTGAGCGTTCTTTTGTGCCTCAAATGGAGAATATATTGGACAGTAGTGAGTTCACCATACACTCTCCACACAGTTAGATGTCTGAGTGTTTCCATGGTGACTTGGATCAATATTCAAAACCTGTGTACTGTTAAGGTCACCACCCACGTTCCAACTTCACCTGTCACAAACGTTGGGCTCTCACAAAAATAACCTGTCCCAAAGAAAATTAAACAAAATTAAATAAGTTAAGACTAAAACTAATTTTCAGGTTACCTTGTGTTTTTGCTCTGGGCTGTGTAAGCAGAAACGTGTCAATCTAAGTCAGACTCTTGGCGATATATTGTGCGGCCCTAGTAATATCGGCAGTTCCTAATATATCTCCAAGCATCTAGTGAGATAAAGCTGCACAAAGCACTAAACGTAGCACAGGAAGGACACCATGCAGCTTGCCATCAAACCTGCAAACCCATATAAACTCAGTGGCGTGATTTCATGTGGCTTCATCAGCCGGTATGGCGCTGCAGAGGCTTAGATTTAGTTTGTAATTAGGGAAAGGAGACGTATCTAATTATTAGAGTTGTGAAATATCATGCCGTCTCAGCGTTTTTTTTCCCAGTAGTGATAAGACTCGTGTGTGTATGTGTGTGTGAAGTACAGTAGCTTTATGTCCTGCAAGTCTGCCATAGAAGCTCATCAGCCTATACGTGGAAAAATAATAATCAAAACCTGAAAAATATGCAGGATTGTTTTTGGATTATATAACCTGCATGTGGAAACTGTTGTGTGGAACTGTTCCCTCTCACTTTCTGTATTCATTCATTCAGTGAGTTCCCGTTTGCTGGGCCACAAGTATCCCACTGTATACTTTACCATGCCAAATACTGCACTTAATGAATAAATGGTAACGCTTTATATTAAGGTGTAACAATGTAGTTTCTCAGTCATCCAGGTAGTTAATAAGACAAAAAAAGGGTGAATCAACACAACTGGACATATTTTTTAAAGCAGAGCTGACAGTTTCACTGTCCATCCAGACAGAGCTGTTGACCACACCCACCAGATATAGACGGCGTGGATGATGAATATGTCACTGGGTCCAGTTGTGTTGATTCACCCTTTTTTTGAGTCTTATATTAAGGTGCGCTCATTAAGTATTAATAAGGTACCAATAAGCATTAATAATGTGCTTGTAAAATATAAACACACTGCTTAATATACTTTTATCTGTTAACATACTAGTAGTCCATTAATAATATGCTTATTCACAGTCAACCCTTAGCCTAACCCTGACCTTAACCTTACCCTAAAATGATTCCTATTGCTTATGAATACTAATGATGCTGTTTTTCATAATAGTGTATGTTTGGACTATATTGTAGCCTGTTTTTATATTTCTGGATACACAGATGCGATATACAGTACTTACACTCTAAGTATACGTATATCTCATCTACATATCCAGGGAATGTGTAGGGTTTATAGATTCCATATTAATGCCTTGCTATTCTTTTAATTAATATGTGTATGTCCCGTCTATATTCAGAGTATAAATGCAACACATGTGATGATCATTACCGCACACAGTAATGCTCCCGTCACCAGTGGAAACAAAGACCAGGAGGCTCCTCTCTGTCACCAGCTTCAAACATCTGGAGCAGTGTGGTGGAGCTCTGATGATGTGGCCGACAGCAAAAAGAAAAAAAAGAACTCAGATCTCGCGAAAATAAACAACAACAACAACAACATCTACTACAGTGTCAATTATGCCAACTCAAATTCTTGAAGTGGTGTATTCTAGTATGAAGTGACACAATAGAAAACAAAGGGTGGGCAGATGATGGAAACACTGGGCAGGAAGTTCAGTTCAAAATCAGTCATCGGGCAGTCTTTGCTCAATTGTCGACAGTCATAGATGTACAATAGCTGCGTTGATTGATAGGACTTTGTAATACCTGGGTGTCTTAGGATTCCTGTTTGTTCTTAGAAAATGTGTCTTTCATCTAAAGTGTGCGAAAACATTCACAGCCATGGAATTCACAGCCAGATACCCCGCTCCCTCCCCCTAGTGTCTACGCACAAACAAGCTCTCGCACATGAGAGGAGATAATAGTCATGCAGCAGATGTAGGAAGCAGGTGGGAAGAATTTTACTATTTACATTTGGGACCTTGAGCATGAGGCATAATGTATTCAAAAAAAACTCGAAATACGCTACTACTACTTCTACCACAGCCAGCAGCAGCAGCAGCAGCAGCAGCAGCAGCAGTAGTGAAGACACATTAAAATGCAATATGGCCCAACCTAAGCCTTTCTTGTCTGCCACTCTGAGATATACAGCGTGTTATCTGCGCTCCCTTTCCCGCTGCATCGACTTTACGCTCGTGTACAGTCTTCCCACCGCTAACAACAAACACCATGCCACGGTAACAGCCGCCTATCGCTGCCAGCCAAACCGGCTGTCTCTAATTGGCTAACGCTCTTAACAGACTCAAAGTGAGGGGGGCTTCGGTTGGCCTCGACGCTGCCGGGATCCTGCGCGCCGGCCAATGGGCGCGCGGGGAGGCGGAGCTCTCCGTGGTGCTTAAAAAGGGGGGAGCGTGTGCAGAAAGGAGTAGTGGAGGAGCGGAGAAGCGGAGCAGAGAAGTGAGAGACTGAATCAAAAAAGGGGCTTATTTGGGATCAGGACAGGGGGAGTGCACTTCCCGCTGTTCTCATGGACCACATGGATGCTTAGGAGTTAGCCACAGGTATAACATTAACTCATCTGAACGCGGGGGTCGCTTCTTTTTGCATCTGTGTACTTTTTACTGGATGAATCATTAACTAGGGGCGCTGGAAAAGGAGCAGTTTCAGTTCATAGCTTTACAGAATGCTTCAGCTTCCTGTTGGCCACTTTTGTCTCAAGCAAATTGTCACTGTGTTCGTTTCTTCTTGTGTTTGTCTCTCCCGCAGCCAGCGCAGTCCATGCCTCTGCCTTGCGGGGTCATTGATGGGAAACCAACTGGACAGGATCACCCACCTCAACTACAGCGAGCTGCCCACGGGGGATCCGTCCGGCCTGGAGAAGGACGAGCTTCGGGTCGGCGTCGCCTACTTCTTTTCTGACGAGGAGGAGGAGGTGGACGAGCGCACACCGTCGGACTGCGGCTTCAAAGAGCCAGAGGACGGCGACGAGGAGGACAGGGGCCCCTTCACGGTCAGCGAGGTGGAATACTCCGCGTTCTGCTGCCAGGAATGCATCTTCTCCAAACTGAGCGAACACGAGGACCTGAATGTGTACTCGGTGAAAAGTTTGCTGACTATGTGCAAACCCGGCGACCTGCTGGAGCTGGTCGGCACGGCTCAGGCGCCGCACTGGGTCATCTACGAGCAGGACGACCGGGTCATCCACCTGCACAAGGGGGAGATCCGCAAAGACAGCCTGCTTGAGGTCAGCAACGGGCGCCACGGGAGGATAGTGAACAACCGCTACCGCTACCGGCCGCTTCCCGCTGATTTGGTGATGCAGAACGCGGCCGGGCACGTTGGGCTCAGCAGCGGGGACATATGCTGGACCAACTCGGAAAGTTTTGCCGCTTGGTGCCGCTTCGGGAAACGCGAGTTCAAAGCCGGGGGAGAGGTGCACTCTGCGGAGCACCAGTATTTCCTCAAAGTGCACCTGTCCGGCAGCGGCGTGCACACGCTCGTGTTTCGCAGCCTCGAGGACATGATCCGCGAGAGGAGGCGGGTGGACGCCTGTGGGATTCTCAAAGAGCTGTCTTTGGTTAACGGGGGCAAAGAGTGATCAGGGATTCCCTTTGATATTGCCCTCGTATCTCCCCCCCTGCACAGCCCCTATTAGCTCCACACATAGGAACCTGTTGGTTTTTTTGACTGCGCATCGATCCTGTGCCGTGCCATGCGTCGGGACGCAAAGACGCACTGTGGAATTCCTAAAACTGAACCAGACAACGCCCCTTCGGTGTCGTGCAGCGTGGGACACTCTCTTTCTATTGTTGCCATAAACATACTCGAGCCACACTCAACTCTAGAAAGGCTTTTGTTTCCACGGATGGGATAATTATCATGGATTCTGCTTTGAGTGTGCTGTTACTGCGGCACGGACGGTGAGAGCACATGAGAGATAGAATCTGGGAAAGTCTATTTTTTTACTGTTAGCTTTAAGCCCGGGACTGAGCCACATACAAAAGCCACTGAAACCATCCCAGCGGACCTCTTTGAACCAGTCCCCCCTCTGATGCCTATAAACAAACCACTTGGCTTGTTCTAACCATTTCTGCCATATCAAGAGTGTTGTCATGTCAAGATGCTGTCTGTCTGTCATCCTGCCCCCACAGCACTGGATGTATGTGTAAAGTGTATTCATATCTTGATTTCAATTTGAGTCTCTTATTTTTGTATTTGAGTTTAGTGGATTTTTTCTGGTTTGGAAATAAACAGAGATTGAAATATGAAAACAAACGACCACGAGAGAAAAAAAAAAAAAAAAGCAGGTGTTGTTTAAAGCTCTCAGCAGATGGAAGACACCAGCACAAGATCTTTCACTTTCACACGCGCGCACACATGAATTATAGATGCCCCCCCTGTGCCTCCTGACCTGCCTTAAGCCAAATAGTCTTCATATATCTCAGCTGTATTGGAACGCGGTGAAAACGCTCTGCATCCATGCCATAAAGCCTTTATGAAAAATCTATATGTGATCTCGGGGACTATAGTCTTCTATCAAGTCAGAGGTGTTTGTGTGTGTTTGGCTCATTCGGATGCAGGGTGTTTGTTTTTTTTTGTTTTTTTTAATGCCCAGTCATTGATTTGCATCTTCTAGTTTGTTTCTCATGCGCCTCGTGGTATTTCTAGTTGTAGTGTATCGCAGTAGTGGTTGCTAGGCACATTTGCTCAGGCTTCGTATGGTGCATAACTGTAGAGGCACATACATAGCAAGACAACTGGAGCATTGTGGAGGTGTGCAGCTTTTTGATGCTTCTATGGCTGTGAGAACTGAATTATTGATTACATGTAGATGGAAAAAAAAAAAAAAAAGGGGGTAGAAAATGAAATGGCATTGCTTTTGGATTTGCTGTGTGATCGTTTGGTGTCCAGCTGCCATTGTCGACCTTGTGTGAGTGTAAAGAGGCACATTTCCGCAATATTTTCATCCATTTCTTTCAAGCAGTGGTGTTTTGGTTTCTCGTTTCTGTGAATGGTTTGGGTCTTTGTTTGTAGTTTTTATCACCAGAGGCCAGTAAAGGAACGAACAATCACACTTTGACTAAGATCCCTTTATATTTAGTGCAGCTTTTGACCCATAACTCGACTATATTACAATTGCGGCATCCGGTTAAGGCTTTTTTGTGTCTCGTTTGTTATGTATTGTCTACATGACTTTCCTTTGCTTTTGAACAACTTGCCACAATGCATAACGGAAGCAACAGTTGGTGAGAACCTGTAAACCGAGGCACTTTGCTGAGTAGCTACTTTCCCGCGTTAGTCAAAATTTGTCACAATCTTTGAAATATGCTCTTCAGAAGTGTGAAAACAACAAGCCTGCTAATGGATTGTATTAGCATCCAGCATCGGCGCATCCTCGCCCTAATAGTCTGAGATTTGCATAATATTTTTGTCAACATAATTTAACTGTGATTAAATTAGGAGCCCCCATCCCGTGGCGGGCGCAAACACAGGGTCTATTTGCCTTTCATTGTGCCGGGCTGCTGTCTTCATGGCCAGATCTACCTCATGGTTGGACTCCTAATGCGCCCCCCAAAAAAAGAAAAAAAAAAAAGAAGCTGCAGCCAGTAGAGAGACACAAAGAAATGGTGTTTTTGTCTTGCTGAGCCATAGAGATCGAGCAGATGCGGTAACAGCAGCATGTGTGGGACTGGCTCTTTTGTGCTGCACAGTCTGTGATGCTATTGCCACAGCCAGGCGCAAGGCTCGCATTGTCTATTGTGTGCTTTGAATATGGACTGTGCAGTAACTCGGAGACTGAAATGTGGTCTAATACGCTCTTGTGTATGCTCCAAAGAGGATGCTACGCGTGTCAAAATAGGGGATTTCCAAGAGACGTATACTTTACAGACATTATTCATGGCTTTCCTTTAGATGTTGCTATTGTTCTATCTCTTATAATGTGTTTTAATGTACGTATGTTAATCCTTAGCAAAAAGCCTTCCCTTTGCTGCAAAAATTGAACTGTACTCTTTGTGAAGTCATAAGCCTAAAAGATGAAAAGAGTCAGATACTGTAGTAGAGCTTGCAAAAGAACAAATTTAGGTCTATCCCAACAGCAATACAAGTTGTATAGTAAAGATGTAGAGCATTGTAGAGCCATTGAAATATTGCCTACAGTGGGTATGCAAGACTGTGATGTTGAGGGTTCTGTTCGTGGGCAAACGCTCAATATATGGAGAAACTGACCAAACGTACAGCCATTTCTAACTTTATTCGGATGCACGATTGGCACATTCTATTGTGTGGCCCCTGCAGGATGCAGGGGCCACACAAACCAATTCTGTAAGTGTCTGCTCCGGCCATTGTGTTGTTGCCTCCTCCACGTGATGAATATTCCACCATTTTTAGTGCCTCCTGAACCACCCCTATGTGTTCACGTCAAGGTCGCCCCAGGTGGCCAATTGAGCGCGTCTGTTCATGTGTGTGTGCGTCAGACGTTCCCATGCGGCTCCTCAAAAATGCAGGGTAGTGGGGCAGCCGCTCGCTCTCGCCGCGTTTGTGCTGCTGCTGTGTGACTAATAGGCCCCACATCAGGAAGTTAGCGGCGTGCGTGTGGCTACGTTGTTAGCCCGGAGTAGAGGCTACAGCCGTCTGCCAAGGCGCTGGGATGTGAAGAAATGTGCTTCCCTGCATGGAATTGACTGTCAGACTTTTCGCAGTGGTGGCTGATGACTTGTTTGGGTTTCAGTGAGTGGTGGAGGTTGTATTTAAAGCATTTGTGTGGTAGTAGGGATTCTTATTTGTTTGTGCTGCTAACAATGTGGGACAAATAATCAGCAGCTTCTCTTGTTGCACTGCTTCTCTGAATGTCTCGGTCTGTACACGTATTACAGTTGCTCTATGCAAAATAGAGGCTGATGGATATAACAACTGAGCTACAGATGTTGCTACCATGCTCAAATTGAAGTGCAAAGAGAGCTTATTTCCTAAAATTAAAGGCCCTGTACCAGATTTTTGTCTAATACTAGAATAGAATTTGTTTTGCCCTTACAGTAAAAGCAGAGATTTGTGGAAAAAAGATATTTGTACGCTGCTACAAACCCATCCTTGTGAAGAATGTTATATATAACAAGCTAGGAATGAGTTTGACCATTTTAATGTGGGTGCTCACTCTTTCATTGCCCGTAAACAATGATAAAATGAAGGTATAGGGCCTTCAAAAGGGGCGGCTGGCCATTTCTGTTCATGCACTTTTCACCCGCCAGCTGTAAACCCAGAAACAAACCAACAGTCTTGCTTGGTATGAATCTTGTAGGATACTGTTCATGTCACTGTTTGGCCTGTGTGCTGCTTGTTAGTCCTTACAGCTACTCATGCAAGACACATGACAACCAAATCCTGTTCTTATTCCCCGGGGATTGCTTCTTAGCGGCGCGGCGAAGGATGTTTTCAATCCACTTTGGGCCTTGTTTCTTGTGTTTTGAAGATGATGCTCGGCTAGCACGCTGCCAGCTAAATCAGCGGTCTCACAGGGGATGTTGTGGGGAGGAGGGAAGACAGAATATCCTGTCAGTGTTGTGCCTTTAAGAGGATCTCAGAGGAGGAGGAGCTCTAATCTAGACACTGGCCCTGGCTCCCAGTGGAGGCCCCATGTCTTGTTTCTGGTATAGTTTTTTTTAAGTATAGGCTGTGCCTCTGTTCGACAACAATAGCTCCACAGCGGCTTGATCTAAATGTGGAAAGCTGCTCACACGATGTTGGTTTAAGCGCCTTTCGTTTAACCGCCTGCTGTCTTTGTGCAGCGTGACATTTCACTGTGATTATACCTCGCACACATTATGCATTAGAATTACATGGTCACTGTAGCTGATAATCACTGACCTTAAATCAGCCACATGCAGGGGCTGTTGGGAGAATAATTAGAGCGCAAATAGGTACGGGCTAATTGGAATATAATCTTAATCTAAATTGGGGTTGACCGTTTGTTCTGAGTTGTTGTAGTTGACGTGGTTGGATAGTGTGTTGGTACACGGACTGCGTGTGCCAACACATTAAAGCGCTGGGTTTAACTAATCGCAATTGCAACACTTTAGAGAATAGTTAGAAAAAAATGCAATTAAATCTGCGCATAACTTCAAATCATAACAACGCCGCACAAGAAGTGTCTTCCTGTTTCGATCTAGCCCACCAAAATAAAAGCGCCATCTTATTCATTAGTTCAGCAGTTCATTAGAGCAACTTTCTTTCTGCCTAAAATATAATGTTTTAATGTTGCAAGTACCTGCTGGACTAATCAATGAGGCGTGCTGGATCGAAACAGGAAGTCACTTCTTGGGCGCCGTTGTCATGATTTGAAGATATGCACGGAGTCAATTAGGCTCATCCAGAATTGTGCAGCCCTGGTTTAGACCAAGTTTTAACCCGGTTTAGATCTGGTGGCAGTGAGAGAGCTCAGTTGTTCCTTCGGACTTAGAGGAACCGCTGCTTTATCCAACAAGATGCACCGTTGTAAATATGGCAACCTATTCTCTGTTGCTATCTCGATCACTCATGCAATGTTCCTGTCTGAAAAAGACCTCAGGAAAAAAAAAGCATTAAACATTGTCTGTAAAAGTACTGGCAATGTTTTCAAGTTTAGCTGAAGTACACACATACACACACACGAGAGAACAGCGTCAACTAAAACAACCCTTTGCACTCTGGACTGGTTATCTCTTATCTGCAAACTACAACAATAGGAGGATTGTTGCAGCAGGTGAACCAACTGACATGCAAATGACCTGCTCTGTGCTAACCTTGGGCTTAGTCTGCACCTGTTGACCGTTGATAAGGCCCGCCCACTGTTAAAACTGCCGTGCACGGTTTATAGAAGAACATACAGAACTTGATAATACAACAAGAGAGCTTTTTCCAATCCTTTTGTTTTTGGCCGTGGAGTAGCTGTAATCAATAAGACGCGGCTTCAGTAAGTTCTTTGTCTTGGTAAACTTCTAAAGGTCAGACACATCAGAGGCACTTCACAAGATAAAGTCAGCGGTGGTGTTGGGCACAGATCATATTGCGAATTTCTCCACCGTTGTGGGACAGCGTTGTATCGTCTGGCTGGTCTTTATGTGGGTTTAGTCACTGCATCGCCCCAGGACCTGTTCTTTTACTGCAGCTGCTCAGCCTGGGAACCTACGCACAAAAATTCACACTGGGCTAAATGTCAACTTCAAATGGAGTGGGGAATAACGCTCATGCTCAGAGAAATGCAAGGACAGAAAGGACTGCGCAGTTTGTTTAAAATTGTAATTGTATTCATTTCGTGTTTGCTACATACAGAGATAACACTCAGTCACAATGCATAGTGTTGTGTTCTTCTAACCCACTTAAAGCCACACAAATGGTACAAATGTCACAACAGCAACTAAGCCATCGCAAAACAGTGTGATTGACTCTGTGCATAACTTCAAATCATAACTACTTCGCTCAAGAAGTGACTTCCTGTTTTGATTCAGCACACCAAAATAAAAGCATCATCTTATTCATTGGTTCAGCTTTCTCTCTGCCTAACTATTACCGGACAAAACACTTAAAAACACTTCCTGTAATGTTGCAAGCACCTGTTGAATAAGACGAGCTGTGTGCTTTTATTTTGGCATGCTGGATCGAAACAGGAAGTATTTTCTTGGGCAAAGTTGTTATGATTTGAAGTTATGCACAGAGTCAATTGCGGTTTCTTGCTATACAAATATTGTGGGACTTTGTGTTGCTATATCAGTCATTTGGTGATATGCCTGCTTTCATCCAGATTGTATAGCCTACATTTCAAAGTGTAAATACTTCTATTGAAAGCTATATTTTCAGGCCATTTGCTCGAAAACAGCAGCGGCCTCTCCAGTGCTCTCCGTCACGCGGGCTGGAGTCCAAGTTGACCGTCTAAAGCGTCCATATTTCACCTGCCGGATTGTCCATGTGTGTGTGCGCCGCTGTCCTCCCCTTGGCTCCGTGACGGGTGAGGAGAGCCTTCGCCCGGAGGCTGTGGCCCTCTGCCGCCACGCACACTGTGATTAATGGTTCGCGCCCAGCTCCGCCTTGTCCCTCCATTGCCGTAGTTTTAACCCTTCTTAAAAAGTCACCAGGAAAGGTTACTGTAAATGCCAGTACAGAGTCAGGCACCGACCAGTAAATGTCACTCTCTTCACATTTTATACTCGGGAGCTTTTCACCTTCAACACTTTATATAGGCTAATGCTGGTCTTTTCTCTCTCTCTCTCTCAGATTTCTCTTACATCTTTTAGCAGTGTTGAATAATGCCCTGTGCGGATTCATTTCAGAGAAGGAGCCGCTTTATTTTTCGCTCTCTTTCAAACTCATAAATTTTTCCGTAATCTCGTTCCCTCCTTTCCGTGCGGTGGCAATAAAACAAGCGTGCGGTCATTCCTCTGTCAGTGTGCGGTCTGCCTAAGCTGTTAAGGGGGGAGAGCGGAGCAGAGATAACCATATTGTTAGCCCTTTAGCATGTTTACACTTGTTTTTGCTAGCGTGTCAGAGGATTTCCCCAAGATAAGGGCTGATTGTGAAGTCGAAGACAGCATTCCTGCTCGTGTAAATAATAAATGACACAAGTGGAGGAAATAAACACCTGTGATGCACATTATCAAAGCTACTCATGTGTATCAGGGAGTAGCTTTGCTGTTAGCACACAGCGAGGGATCACAGAACACAGACGCATATCAGTGCACACATTAGTGCACTTATTAAAGGGTAATGAGGCAACAGACAAGTAAACACTCTTAATAAATTAATGACTAAAATAAAGAATGTAAGTATTTCAAGCAACAACAAAAAAACTATAATGCATCGGTTTTATATAGCGCTTTTCTGGACACTCAAAGACGCTTTACATTGCATTATTCATTCACTCCATACCCGGTGGTGGTAAGCTATTGTAGCCACAGCTGCCCTGGGGTAGACTGACGGAAGCGAGGCAACCAGTCTGCTCCATCGGCCCCTCCAGGGGCGGACTGGCCATATGTCCATTCTGGAAGAGCACAGAAGGGCCACTGGCTCAAGGGCCACTGGTCTGGCCTCTCACTTTACCTTACCCCCGGGCGAAACCGAGCTTTACCCAAATCTAAAAGCTTAAAAGAAAAGCATCTAAAAACAAAAATGTGCTGGAAAAGCAACAAAAAAGTGACAAAAAAAGTGACAAAAACACAACAAAATGTGACGAAAATGTGACGACAAAGCAATGAAAAAACAGCAGTAACATGAAAAAAACCCCGAAAAACATGAGACGAAAACACAATGAAAAAGTGACAAAAAAAGTGACGAAAACAAGCCAAAAAGCCACAAAAAAATAACGAAAAAGCAAAAAAAACATGACAAAAATGCAGCGACAGCGTGACAAAATCACTTTTCTAGATTTTAGCTTTCAAATGAGGCGTTACAGTGTTGCTCTCCAGTCAAGAAGCTTTTAGATTTGGGCAAAGCCGAACTGGAGAAAAGAGGTTAACATATGTATTTGTGGAAGTGTCACATTTACGCTAATTTGGGCCAGGCTGACCAGAGTCCAGGGCTGTTTTTCAGTCCCAGTCCGCCCCTGGGCCCCTCCGACCACCACCAACCACTCACTCTACACTACATTCACTAGGCTTTCTGGTGTTCTCAAACGGTCTCCCATCCAAGTACCGACCAGGCCCTTCCCTGCTTAGCTTCCAAGGTCTGACGGGATTGGGCATCGCAAAGGCGGTAGCAACTAGCAAGTTCATTGAATAAAGATTATACAAACTGTGCGTATTCTTCTGTACCTTGCAGATCCGAAACAAAGCAAACTATCGCAGGTTATGTCCCTTTCATAACACTTTTTTTTTTTTTTTTTTTTGTAACAGCCTTGAGTCACACACTGACGCCAGAAATAAAACGGGTTGAATGGCTGCCCTTCCTGATATACTGCGGCCTTCACGCTTGCATTTCAGCGCTCTCTATCAAAAGCTGTCTGCTCTGGTTCTCCTCAACGGCTCCACACTCACCTCCCCGTGACCCAATGCCGGGGTTTCTATTCTCGCCCACCACCGCACCACCGAGCGCTCACCGGCAGCAGGCTCTCAAATTGACAGCGGTATCTTCATCTGTGCTCGTGCCCCCCAGCAACTGCTTTAAGTACATATATATACAGTATATCCGGTTATTGAGTTGCAGATTTTTTAATGAAAGTCATACAGGGGATAATGGGTAAAGAGGGCCATCAAGGCTCATTGTAAAGCTTGAGGCGGATGTGTTTTGAGCCTTTGTAAGAAAGCGAAATAATTATTAAGTAACTATTGTTTGCATAATGTTGTGCAGCTGACCTTTTGACACCGCACAAACATGTCAGTGTGGGAGCTCATACAATCTATAGTTGTGTTCTAAGTGTGTACACAACAATTCCTTACAGGGCCTAATTAAAGCGTGATAGAGGACCTTGGATATATCACACAAAACACCCATGTAAAGTATGTTTATCATGTGTTTAAAATACCACCATTTACACAGATTTACAAAGATACTCACCCGTGCATTATTGAACCCTCTTCCTGGGTACAAAGTCAACCCCACAAGTCGACGTCGTTGTCTCTCCGGCTCTCTGTACAACTTAAGGGCTTCAGAGGCTGCAGCTCCAACACTTCCCATGATGCAACTCCATACTACTCGTTGCCAGGAATGAAAGGGGGGGGCAACATCCTCCGAGCCACACGCGTTGCAGAGAAGTGCACTGGCTGTCTACTCCGGCAGCCCCCGGAGAGCGCGTATGCTCACAAAGAAAACCATCACGGCCTTGCTGTATGAAAAGATTAAAAAAAACACACAAAAAAACACATCAAATCGTGCGCTTAATAGTGGTTTTGTATGCAATGGAACGCTCACAGACAAAAAAAAAGTTAAGCATGTAATAGTTTCTGTTGTGATTGAAAAAGCAATTGATCCTTGACTTGATTTTGCAGGCAAGGACACCGGAGGCCGAGTGGGTATTAACAGCAGTCGTAGTAAAACATCAATGCAAGTGGAAATAGCGGTAGAAGAACAAGTTGAAGCAAGAGAAGTGTCTATCCTTGGTGTGATGTTGCTTCATTTTTGTAGCCCCATTATTGTACAGTTCAAAGCCGTTGACGTAGGATTAGTTACATTTACAGGCGCTCGTCATATAATATAGAATATCATGAAAATGTGCATTCACTTCTGCTATTCAACTTAAACTGTAAAAACTAATATATGATAGAGTCATTACATGCAAAGTGAGATATGTATAGCCTTTATTTGTTAGAATTATTGTGGCTCAGCTTGTAAGATAAGATAAGATGATACTTTATTGATCTCACAGATGGAGAAATTGCATTCGATGAGAGAGCATCCGGCAGCAGCACCCATTCAGTGCGCACCACTCTTTTTTTTAGAATATTTTAAAAACGACTGTAAACCATAATCATCAAAATTATAACAAATAAAGGCATATGTCATATGTCACTTTGCATGTAATGAGTCTATATCATATATTAGTTTTTACAGTTTAAATTGAATAACAGAAGTGAATGCACTTTTTCATTATATTATATGACGAGCACCTGTAAGTGGCCATATCATGCCTAACTGTTTTTGGCACCTCAACATCGATAAGCTTTAATATTTCAGTGATTACGTTTGTGTGCGTGCATGGAAAAGACACTTGGATTCCTCTTTTAAGCATGCTGGTGATGCTGGGAGCGCCCCCTGCTGGCACCAGAAGGAATTAGAAATACTAAAAACATAATAGAAGCTACAATTTTTAGTCTACAGTATGCTAACGAATCAACGGTGCTATGATAAATGCAGTTTTTCAGGCTCATAAAGGCTTGGAAAATGGATGGATGACACTTCCAGATTATATCTATTATAAAATAAAATCCATGTAAACCTGTCAGAGGGCTTTCTGTAGTAGAACAAACAACCATTGTAAAGAAATGACAAAACATTGACATCAATTTGAAAAAAATGATTTGTTCCCTTCAATACGTAGCATGTGCGGAAACATAATATAAGCATTTGACCTTTATTTGAGAAGGAAAGTCCCACTGAAATTCAGAATCCCTTTATAGGTCCTGGTCTCAGAGTGAATCCTATAGAAACATTTTCAGTGAAGAAAATCTAAACAGAAAGGCCTCATCCAGCCCAGGAATCAAACCAAGACCGTCTTGCTGGAAGGCAAAAGCGCAAACCAATGCTGCCCGAGTAGTAGTACGTGCTCGAGCAGTAAATCGCAGTTGTGAATTTAATTTTCCTTATTTTGAATTATCCGAGCACTTCTCCCACCTCCGACCCGGCGGTACACCCGCTCACGATATTCACATCTTTGCCACAAATGAGCACGCGCACCAGACTGGGGAAAAGACACATAATCAGACGGTAATGGAACATGAAACCGAGCAGAAAATTGTGGAAGAGAAATAGAAGGGAATGGTGTCAGCGCTGATGAAATAGAGCCCCTCATGTGTGTCCTAATAACAGCAGCAGAGCACTAATGTCCCTGTAATCACACCTTTATCCACAAACTGATGAAAAACACAAACAGCGCTGCTCATAATGAAAAGACAGCGTATAATAGGCCTCATTCAGCTGCTCATCTTTGTGCAATATTCAAAATTGGTCTAGTGAGTGCGTGTGTCCAGACTGCTACATTATTTATACACAATAAGATCAAATATTACTTCTATACGGCCTTTGCATAATGTATTTTATATATATATATATTACTCATCATTACAGTTTGCATAGAGAAAAATGTATATTACAGATCTTGTATCGTAAATCATTGTATTTTTTCTGCACAAGGAAGAGAGTTTAACCAACGCAAGTTTGGGGAAGGTTTCAACCTTAAAACACATACATGAGTGTGGAAGAAGACAGACCAAATATGATAAACAAAACACCACTCCAGGTTTGTTTTTGATGAGGAAAAAAAAAAAAAGGTTTCATCATTGTGTTATGTGCCGTATTCGCAAAGTATATCTCAGGACTTAGAGAAAACAACTTTTCAATAACGTAATGGAGCGCAGCAATTTGATCAGAATTCAGTGTCTTAGCTCAGCAGTCATTTTTCGTATTGTGTAGCTGGCACAGAAAGTCTACATTACATTATAAAAGCTGTGTAATAAGGTTATATCAACTTCTATTAATCCAAATGTTTATGCTGTACGGCCTGCGATCATTATTCATCTCCATTATACTGCGTTCAAATGGACAGTCACATTGTAAAAAGGCAACAGGTCAGACATGACGGACTGAATCGACGCAACCCCCAATAAATGATAGGGCTGATTCCCAAGTTGGCTTACACATACAGATCCCTTTATATTTGAAGTGCATCTTATCAGTGAATATAAGTTGAACACTCAGACTTTACCAATTAACAAGACAACCATTGGAGTAGGGGGCCCAGACTGATATTCCGCTATATTAAAAAAAATGCATAGGGATATCATTCTGTTCTCACCAGGCTAACCATTTCTAACTAATAGCATGCATATAATAAACAGTAAGGAATCAACAGCGCTGTGATAAATGTGGTTTGAGTGAAGAGCTGCTCAGAACGGGTCTGGGGACGATTTGTGGAAATGCAGAGGATGCTTCAGGGACCTATGGTGCGACGAAAGGCAGATTCAGCACAGAAGAAGAAAGGAACATAAACAGGACTAATTGAAACTGAGAAAATGTAGAAAACTCATAGGTATAGCATTTTTTTTAATGAGGGATTAATGTTATAACATGGTTAAAGCTCAAAAAACTCAATTTTGCGTGCCATCTCCCCTTTAAAACAGCAAACCAAACGTCAAATAATTTAAAATAACCTTTCTGCATGTTGTACCTGAAAAATAGTCTTGTTTTTCTTTTCTGACCTGAATCGAACTGTGATGCCTCTTAGTTATACACACATGCAGCCCATTAGCCAGCTTATACTGTAGTTCCTCTTATTCTGAATCCAAGGCCGCTTTGAACTAAAGCTATTAGTCACACAAAATCTGTTTCTTTTGCTGCTTGTTCTTGACCTTGGAGGAAGCCCATAAATGGGCACAATGAGCGTAGTAGAGTGAAAGTGTGCCACCCGCTGACGAATGGGCCAGAAGTTAAACGGTGAGGTCTGTGGCGACAAGCCCGAACATCACGATTACGCCTCGCCACATGGGGCCTGTGCGCTCTTACACACTTTCTATTTGGGAGCTGTCACTACCGGCTGATGGCCTTCCTGGAATAGGCTATAAGGGGAGGGTGTAGATCAGACTTTACTGGATGATGTGGGCTCGCCATCAGCGTGGGCGGGATGGGGTGAGTGGCCTGCCCTTGACCTCTCTCGCGTGTGCCAGTGATTGAATGTGTACGAGACACACTAGCTTAAAATAATGAACGAACTGTAAACTAAATGTAGTATGTGATTACAAAGATTTAATCCAACTGCCACAAAAAAGTCAGTCAGGAGGCTGTTTACAAAGGGCCGTTTCATGGGATGCCTACCTTTTTTAGCCATGCAGGGAATAGGCTAAACTTGATGTTTTAGGTGCTGTAAACAAACTTATATACAGATATGAGTGTGTGCAAAAATCAATCCATATATAAAAATCTGGTGAAATACCAAACTGTACATTGCTTGAAAAAGGGAAAGTCAATTTTTTTGAATGGAGCCAGAAAAAAACAAGATTCCTCGATCAATAGGCAGTTTGTTGCTAAGCACTGAGCTGCTCTTGGTGCTTTTATCCCCTTTAAGGTTGTTAATATATACTTTTGTTGTCTTCTATTTGACCCATCCCTCAGTGAGCAACAGTGCATGGATGGGGGAAACCGGAAGCAACATGTGAATAGAGCTTTTGTGTGTAATACCTAAAGCCCAGATGTGCCTCGACTTGCAACTCCAGTGAATACACAGAAGATAATGCTTATCATTTGCTTGAGTTGAATCACAAATAACCTGATAAAGTTACCCGAGCAGTCTGAGTCTTTAAACACAGGTAAAAAAACAAAAAAAATGACCAGAGGATTGCATTGCAAACAGCTGGCAATGGCAGCTCCTTTATAGCGCCAGACGCAACTTATATGGCCCCAGTGGGATCGCAGCCAGCCGGGCCTTCGCTGGCGCGTGGTGGAGCATAGATAAAGCGCCTGTGATGCCCGCAGAGGACGGAGCCAGTGAAATATTGATGAGGGAATGTGCCGTGTAAAAATAGAGCGCTCTGCATTTCCGACCAAGGGCAAAGGACAAAGCAGAAGAACAGGTACATTTAAATGAGTGGCTCAGCAAAAAAATATCAAATAAACAAAAATAGGGCGTTCATCCAAAGCTTCCTTGCATAATTTGTCGTTATCTTTGCTGCTTTCACATCAGGTCGCATCTCTAATATAGTGTGTCCAGTGTGAGGTCAGCCAACGCACAAGACAAAAGAATGCTTTCGGAGAGACCTTGTGAGTCGTCTGAAGCGGCTACTTCATGTGAAAAATGCGACAACTTAGCAAACACAATACGCACAGGCGCCCTCATCTGCCTCCCAACTCTTTCTGTGTTTGTTTACTTAATCCAAACACCCAAGCGGCCTTTAAATAACCATTAGGCCTAATTTAAACTTAAATGCCAGCGAAATTTAATCAGTTTAGCTTTTATTATTGTTTCATTCCGGCACACCAGCCCCACCTTCAATACCACAGAGTAATTAATTTGTTTGCAACAGTCTAGAGCTGATAAAGCCCCCGGCAGCAGTTTAAAAGCCACTGGAGGCACATACGGGCGGTTTTTGAGAGCGGCAATATCACGCCCCTGTTGGCCACTCCACTGACCTTTACGTCTAACACCTGCAAATAATGTGTTTTTTACTGCGGTGTTTTCAGGTCAAGAGCAACGGCGTGTTTACACAACACAATTTGGTCTGGAAGCGAAGGTTCAGGATGCAGAAGGCAGCAGTTCATTCCTCAGGGCAGCGGTGGCTTCGCATAGAAGTTACTTATTACCACTGAATGTGACTGAGCACTGTTTTACTGCTTGGCATTTTTACTGTGTGCAAGATAAAACATGTCTTATCAATACATGTGAGGTTGCATTAGTTTACAAACATCTACCTATTAACTCTGGGCATAAGAACGAAGTACACGGAGGGGTGGAGTATAAGGAAATGAGCTGTAAAAATGAAACATAAACATATAAATTGATTTGAAATATGGTTGCACATTTAGTTTGATCAATACTAATAGGATTGGAGATTGATTTACATATGAAAGTCCTTTCACTGTGAAGCAAAAAGCAAAAATATGTAACTCCCAGAAGTAAAAATGGCAAGGCAATGTTTTACACACAAGGGAACTCAATAATATACAAAGAGCTGGGGCAATACAGTTATTTCCAAGTGAAATCGATACATATACAAAAAAATAAATGAGTGTTTGTTTTTGTTTTCTTCGCTAGTAAAATGAGCTAGTCGACCTTGTTACGGTATACTACATAGTAATATCTCAGTATTTCCTCCGAGTTCAGAAACGCTGATCATAAGGCTAACTCTAAAACTATTAAAGCAACGTAACCTGTGGTAAAGTCTATGACCCTCTGCAAATGGTCTCGCAAACCCATTAAGAATTGAGAATCACTTTTAACGAAGTCATTTAAAGCAGTACTAAGTAACTCATGCCCCTAGAGGCCATAAGTGCCACTGCAGGTGTGTGCGTTTTTCACTCATTAATTGTCCCTGAGAGTAAATACTACACTGACAGAAAAGACAAAGGAAGAGAGGGATATTGTACATCCAATTACACAACAACAAGATATTTTTTTTCCTGAAACTTGGCCGTGCATACTGTTTAAGTGGCGCTAGCCTGCAGTTAGCTTTGCCCATTTACCTGTTAGCTTCTTCTTCCTGCTTCCATTTGGTGCATTGGTGACTCCAACCCGGTGGCAGCGACGTTGCAATTGTAGTTTTCTGGCCAGAGACACCAGGAGGGGATGAAAGACTCCCCCAATCCGAGGGACTACGAAAAATATTTTTTCTGGTGAACAAGTTACATAGTACTGCTTTAACGCTGAACTCATTGTCAACACCATTTTGCACCAGACTCCACTTTGGAAATGAGAGACACCAATGTTCATCTTCCCGTCTGTACTGACTCTGCTTTAACTTCCATAACCAAATACAGTTAATGCGAGACAGCCCTCGTGTAATGCTTTATCCGCTTGACTACAGTGTAACTTTGGTGTGCGCTCTTCGGTGTAGCTCAAAAACGCAAACCCACTGACCTTTTACTGACACACCTCTGGAGGACACATTGCTCTCCACACCACAGCGGTGATTGCCTGTACGACTGATTGATTGTTACTGATTTCTCGTAGGTAAGGATCGAGGAGGCAGAGTGAAGGAAACGAGATGAGGAGAGAGAAACAAAAACATCCACAGGCCACAGAGGGGCAATTAACAGGAAGATTTACCAAGGATTTCCCAGCGCTCATCAACAAGCCTGTGAGCCTGCCAACTACATTACCTCTGCAATCTGGACAGAGGGTTAGCGGAAATCTCCACCCAGCCCGTAAAGTCCTCCGCACAGAAATTGGCAGTTTATCGCCTCACTTTTTTTTTAGGACAGATGACCGGTGTGGGACCTTGTTTTGCTGTGTCACTATCTGTCTTGTTTGTCCAGTCGGGCTTGAGATGAGATAACAGCCTGGCAGGTAGGAAAAAACACAAAAGCAAAGTTGGCGGGTGAAAGAGTAAGATAAGAAAAGGACACTTTTACATAGTGAACTTTAAGGTCCTTCAGGCTTTGACAAATGGGCCTACTTTAGACGGACTGGATATGTTTTGTTACTAAAAATAAGGTCAAGATAGTCTTTTCTATGAAGTTAGCTTTATTAATCAATACAACCTCTTGCAAAACACATTCAGTGGATTGAAATTACATTATTCTCAACCGTTGGCGCTAAAAGATAATAGTTGAATACAGATCAATATGTCAAGAAGGGCTCAAGTGACTGAACAAAAACAAAGCAACAGGAAAGTAAACGCGGCGATTTACTCACATGGTGCATTATTTAACAAGGAAAGTGGGAGCATGTCCTGTGCAAGATGATGCGGTTCGGATGAAGACAGTTGAGAAGCAGAAAAGGGGGAGGCAAGGGGGGGGGGAAATAGCTGGACAGAACAATATTAAATAAATATAGTATGTGGAGAGCAGTGGCAGCAGAGGAAGGGGAGGGGAGAGTTCAGCAGACTGGTGAATTAAGTTGTCCTAAGTCATTTGGACCAGGCATTGATTGTGACTCTGGAGACTTCTCCCTGTTAGAATACCCATATGCAAATCATATGTAGCTACATACAATCTCAGCAGAGGGCGCACTTCTCCCCTTGTGTTCATGGTGGTTTTTGCTAGCTAGTTCCAACAAGGCCTTCCACTCATGTCTGCCACAATCATTATGTTTGCACAATAAATATGATAATAATTTTGTTTTATTTTTAGGTCCTGGTCCAGGCTACTCCCGGAGCCGCCTGGTGGAGGGGTTTGAGCACCTGAATGATCCTGGGGGCTATGTTGTCGGGGGCTTTGTGCTCCTGGTAGGATCTCCCATGGCAAACTGGTCCTAGGTGCCGGGTCAGACATGAGCGGTTCAGAAGCCCCTTATGAGAAACCAACAGTCCTGAGAATCGTGAGGCCGTCCTTTTGTGGACCCACCACCTACAGGAGGAGCCATAAGGGCTGGTGCCATGTGACGACCTGGCAACGGACAAGTGGAAGAAAATGGATGGATGGTTCGATGGTACAGGCTAGTGGGAAATTTAGTTAATACTGATTACATTTGAATTGCAATTGAGTAAAATTCCAGATGAAAAAGTGCATTTGCGCACGGAAGTCATGTGGATATAGATCAGAGAATAAGTGCATGGTTTCTATTGGGTAAGCCAAACCTACACTTGACCTTTATCCATTGTGTTCATTCCTTGTTATTTAGGTGAGACTGAGGCTAATGAGCTCCAGAGCCTCTCCATACATACGTCCACTATTCGCCTCCACACACTACCGTTTCACATTGCCTTACTCCTCCAATTCAGACACATTTCAACATCAAACCGGGAGTTGGACGCACGTGTTAAGTCCCAGAATGATAGGTTACCTTGGCAACGTATCTCCTTTCGCGCTTTCTCTGTAGCACTGTGGGAAAATGTTAAGAACAGAGCCTACTGATGCTCTGACAGGCGAGCAGACAGTTAAACCAGGCCACAGGGCAGAAGGAAGCGTCAGGGCTGAGAAAGTGGGTCCCAATTAGCACACAAGACCCAAGACAAGCGCTGGTCACTGACGCAATACAGTCACGCGAGGAAGACAACAACAGCGCCGAAGACGGGGAAATGAGGCAGGTCATAGTAGCCTATATGTGCATGAGGATCTTAACAGGTTAAAAAAAAGAACTGTACACATGACCCTTCGTTAGTCACACTTCCAGGAGATGTGAGAGGCTGACGACGTTCAAATCCAGGCTGAAAACAGTTCTTTTTAGCTGTGGATTCAACAACTGAGAGTATTTTATCTGCACTCTTCACCTTTAATGCAATGAATTAATAATTATAGTGCTGTTTTGTAGATTGATGCTTCTTGTAGTTTTATGTAACTGTGAAACACTTTGGATTGCATTGTGTATGAACAAAATAAGTAGTAGTAGTTGTAGTTGTAGTAGTGCTGCGTACATTGGTGTATGAATGAGAGTCTGAATGGGTGGTTCCTTAAAGCCCACTGTAGGTGGAAAAGCGGTAAAAGTTGAGACCATTTACCATTTTACCAGCTTGCTTTAGAATCCAATATTCCACACATTTTTGAGAACATCATTCGTACAATGATTTTGGCTAATTCTCTGTTCTACAATACCCTTTTCATGTAGTCTGGCTAATTCATTTTCTCGAAGGAGAGGTATGGTCAACGATTGTCCATAGCTGTTTATTGTGCGCTACAAATGTCTATCATATGCGTCTGCACGTAGCCACAGCCAATCGTATCAATTGTACCTATGATGTATGATGTACCCGATGTAAACTTTCAAGCTAAACTATTTAAAACACGGTCTGAAGCTTGATCGAAAGATGGCATCGCGTCTGCTGCTGTCATGTTGGATCCGTAAATAAACGTTTTATTTGTTTTTCCGTAAACAAATTAAGCTTCCGTATATCGAATAGTGCATCATTGTCTTGCCGTACATCCGTACGTTCTGTGATTGGTCCCCAAATCCATGCGAAGATTTCAGCCATGGTCCCCAGGCTGCTTTGAAGTTAGAAATGATTCGAGCGCACACAGCAGCATGGGTATTATAGGCTTTTTTCTGCCTTTGTTTAGAAATCAAAATGTAGTAAGGACTAGTAAGGAGGGTACTATCTAATAAGGACTCGATAGTTGTACTAGTAGCAAACTATCTAGTATGGACTAGTAAGGAGGGAAATATCTAGTACGGACTCGTAGTTATAGATAGTAGTAAACTATAAAGTAAGAAGTAAGAAGGAGGGAACTATCTAGTGTGGACTCGTACTAGATAGTAGTAACTAGATAGTAAGGACTAGTAAGGAGGGAACTATTTAGTACGGACTCATTGTACTAGATAGTAGAAAACTATATAGTAAGAACTAGTCAGGAGGGAACTATCTAGTACGGACTCATTGTACTAGATAGTAGTAAACTATATAGTAAGGACTAGTAAGCAGGGAACTATTTAGTACGGACTCATTGTACTAGATAGTAGTAAACTATATAGTAAGGACTAGTAAGGAGGGAACTATCTAGTACGGACTCATTGTACTTGATAGTAGAAAACTATATGTAGTAAGGACTAGTAAGGAGGGATGATGGCTTGATGATTTGGAACAGGCATGTTCCCGATTCATCAGAGAAACACCATGTTGTTTACACACTGGTTGTTTGATTTCAATCTGACATTGAACAACATTGTTCTAGTTCAGTCTAATCCATCAGACATTGAACTTGTTAACAAATGGTACTTTTCATAACTTCATAATGCACATACTGTATGATTATGGAGTACCACAGGGCTCAGTACTTGGAGCCTTTTACTCAAATCATTGAGATATTTAGGAAATTATACCTAAACTCCCCTCATTCGAATGAACAAAAAAAGTGCACTTTGTTCTGACTGATTTTTAGCGCACAAATAAAACCTTTTCTGGCAAATTGCAGTTTAGTGAGTGTGATGATGAAACTGCCTGCTTTTCTTTGTAAGACAGACCAAAAGTGTGAAATAAAAACTAATGCTTTGTGCCCAGACACGTCCGGCATCTCTCTGAAGCGCTCTCACACATTTGCTGAAAAAGCCCAGTGGAACTGACTCCACAGCGACTCGGTGGTCGGGTATAAATCAGACTGCATTCACAGCCTCACACCTGGCACACAACTGATAGAAAAAGGAAAAGGAGATGGGTCCACACAACAATAGACCAGCTGTAATGGAACAACAGATACAAGAGGAGAAGGGGCGTAGAGGAAGGGCCAACATCAGGGGGAAGTGATAACACCGTGATGTATGACAGAGGGCAGTGGCCGTGTTCGAGGAGCGGACGACTCAATTTCACAATCATACGTGGATGACAAAAAAGGACATGTAATACAAAGCTACATTGCCACAACGTAAGTCTCTTGTGTTTTATTAAGTCCAAAGGCATCAATTGGCCTAATTTCTGGGGCGCTCTGTATATGGGAAAATGGATTAGAAAGCAATGAATAACTCAGCAAAGTTTGGAGGTCATCTTTATAACGTACTGAACCATCTTCTTGCTGTGAGACAGTGGCAGCAACTTGATACATTCTCCCTCGCTCGCCATGTTACCCCAGTTATGCCACACAGCAGACGTGTAGTGCAGCTTTTAGTCTTCTCTCTGGCACATTTCTGCCAGCTCCGTGTCCTGCAGAATCTCTCTCCCAACGCGTCCTGCTCATTACAACAGAGCCGTCACAGCCCCACGTTTTTACATGGGTCACTTCTCTCTGTCTGCCTCCAGCTATAACTGTACATCATGTTCACGCTGGCCTGATGGGAAGTGCTGCATCGGCGCTCCTCCATGCTACTCAAACAATTACTTCCTCCTATTTATATTAAGCGTATTCCCTATTTGGAATCACAAACAGACACCAAGCTGGAAAAGCGTACATTAGCGCACGTCTGACGCAGTGACTTGAGAGAGTATAATTAAATGAAGACAGACTTGATACAGGAGCAGGTCTGCAGCTGCTAAGTGGCCGTCTTATCTGTTCCTGCCTGACAAACTGTCAGGGGCTCCTCTCCATTTGTACATAATAGGACGGCGCTGGGCCAATGACAACACAATGATAGGTAATTGTGAGCAGGACGAGGCGCACATAAGGGAAGTGTCAGCACCGACGGGGCAGCAGATAGACACATGAAATGCACCGCTGTGGAAGGAAGAAAGAAAGTTTTTCTAGATGGTAGATGAGCTCCTGCAAAGAATTGCAAAAAAAAAAGCATTATACATAATAGTTTGGTATTGATTGGACAAGATATGTTATTTTCACAAAGATTGAAAAAATGTTGTGTTCAGGAAGTAACAAGAGATCTTCAAGCAGCAGTAACTTCCACTTTTGGGAAGCAATGCCAGTAAAAGCGACATATTTCATGATCCATAAAGTCATGCAGAGTGTCAGCAGGAGACATTTTTGTCTTTGAGGGACAGAAGGGCGCAGAAGCTTCTGATAAACATTCTTGTTCACCCACATCCCAGGACTATTTGGGCAGTAGAGATCATTCTTTACTGAGCCCTCTTCATTTCTATCCTTCACTGAGACCTGCTCATGCTCTTGGTGACAATGTATCTTCACTTCCTTTTTGTCATCTTAGAATGGTCACATTAAAAGGTTTGTGGGTCATTTACAGAATGGACTCACTGAATGGATGTTGGGCGGGAACACGTAGTGAGTTTTATATACATATACTAGCTGAGACCCGGCCTTTGGCCGGGCCTCGCTAGTCTCCACATTTGATATTCAGAGATTATGAGTTATTACAAAGAAATGTCCAGTATAGTCCCTATAACCCGTCACTCAGTACAGCTGTAGACCCGCAGTAAGCAGACCAGTGGTTGCCAACCCATTCCTAAAACTATGGCCACTACAAATGTTTAAAATAATGAATGCTAAAAATAATTTAAAACAAACTGCAATTGGAGTGTTTGCACCCGTACTCCTTTCTTATAAACTACATCGACAATATGTTGCAAAACTCAGGGAATAGAAATCAAGAAACAGTGGAATATTTATGGAGATATATTAGCGGTTCAGCTCTAACGGTTCGGTTGACGGTGCAGGACCCGTGGTTTGGAGCAATCGAAAAAAGAAGAAGTTGTTTGTTATTAGACAGTATTTATATCCTTATAATACAATTGGCAATGCTTTCAAAGCCGATTTATAGAATGTAAAGAAGAAATAGAGAAGAAATGGTACAGCAGCAAAGTAAAAAAAAACATAAATAAAAAAAAAAAGCAACAGTTCAGGCCATGCGCTCGTTAAGGGGTTTCACTTTCGCTTTCCGCACACGGAGGCTGAAGCTCTCGGAGCAGCGCGTTTCATTTGAAGCTCGTGTTTCTGCGTGTACTTTTTTTCGGAGACAAAACTTTGGAGACGGAATATGACCAGGATTGGATCTTACGCATGTGTCAGAGCTTCTGACATGACAGCACTGGATCTGTAATGAACCACAGCCTCGGTCACTGCAGGAGAGACTTAAACAAAGATGCGTAGATGTGTTTTGGAGGATGTACCTGTACCTGCGGAGCGTCTGCAGCTGCAGTTTAGGGTGAGTGACGATGACACACATCGCCCTGTTAGGATGCGCGCACGCACACATACACACACACACGCACGGCAGTCAGATCTCGTGCACTCGCGTTGTTGTGACGGCGGGTTGTCCTCGGACAGCAGCACCGCGGTCCATTAGGACCCGTGACCAATGCCCGCGGCCGGTGGGACGGTGACGTGGGGCCGCCCGCGGATTTTTGGGAAATGAACATGGCAAGTCTTATATAGCGCTTTTCCAGACGCTCGTCGGTGTACAATTTGTTGCAGTTCAGTCCACTGCGCACATCAGCCCCCACCACCAACCACGCACACACTCACTACTGTCGCCAGGTTCCCAAACGGTCTCCCATCCCAGTCCTAACCAGGCCCGTCCCTGCTTAGCTTCAAAGTCGGTATGGGAAATAAACATGGCGGCGCCCAGGCGGCGGCCATTGAGATAGCGTTTTCTATAATAGATATGAATGCAGGCATACAATAGTCAGATGTTGTTGAATTTTCACTTTTGTTTTGTTTGGTATCATTTCCAGCATCCACAGTTCGCAACTCTACCTATTTTTCCAAGGAAATCAGAATAATAACACCACACAAAACAGCAAAGATTAGCGCCCCGCCTTTGAGACTGCATATGAAAGCATCACTTAAAAACAAAGATGAGCCAAGGGAATTCAACTTAAGATCACTCGTGGCTGTGGGCTAAAGAAAACCATTTGTGATGCAATCTCTCCATTTTTGCCGCAAATATTTTGGAAAGAAAAATCACATCAGTGTTCTCGTTACTTAGACCGGGTACGAGGAAGGCTTCGATAAATAGTATTATAATTTCAAATGCTTCTAAAATGCATAAAAAACAAATTGAGTATAATGAATGGACAAAACATCCAAGCCAAGCAAAATACAGCTGTGGTAGACACATGCATTTGCACTAATCAGAATGCGGTAAAGTGCGTCGATAACAGCAAGAGGCTTCAGATAATTATTCACGCGAGTCAATAACAAGCTGCAAATCACTGTTCAGTTGTGTTTGTCTCCCGTATTAATTGCATGCTTGAAAAATCACTTTGTAAAAGGGGTGTTGGGAGAGTAGAGTGTAAATGCAATAGGTAATGAACAAGAGATCCTATGTGGTGGAGTTGTGCTTTTTCTCAGTCCCAAGTTCACTCATCTTAATCATGCTTCCAATATGATGCTCATTGTCAATTCATTTGGCCAGGCTCCAAGCGAACAATATCAAAAGGTTTCACTTCAGCCGAACTTTCAAAAGCCAGATCAAACCGAGACACAAAGGGAGAATGTCACACATGCAGTTTCGGGGCAAAGACAAGCGATTAAACGGATTGGCACGACACCGTGTTTTATTATTCCATCTACTCTCACCTTTAGAAATATCACAGCCATGTTTGGGACTGTGTGATCGAAAGGTACAGCGTGATTACAGCAATCTTCCCTTCAGCGCAAAACTTATGAAAACTTAAGAATATATTCATTGCGGTCTATGAAAGAGCCTCATTTTGAATATCTTCAAAACTCTGCGACAGGAAGTGCATTTATTTGACACTTTTATTGTATTTGGAGTTGTCTTATTATCATCTCAATATCTTGCTGAATGTTTTTAAATTACAGGCCTTTTGAAGCACCGCAGATACGTAAAAAAATGGTAAAGTTTAAATATCCTCTAAATAGGAAAAATATACCGCTCAATTACTACTTAACACGGAGGGTTATTGTTCCACTTGCTTTTCTGCACGGCTGCAGGAGCTAACAAAACACTAGCTGAATACGGTTTGGATGCATCGGTGATTGCTCGCACTTCCTCCTCGCACTTCCTGCTCGCACTTCCTCCTCGCACTTCCTGCTCGCACTTCCTGCTTGCACTTCCTGCTCTCTCCTGCTCGCACTTCCTGCTTTTTATGTGTTTTATCTTTTACTACTCATCTTGTACGTCTGTTGACACCCCATTTCAATTTCAACTTGTACTACTTTAATAATAATATAAAAAACTTCCTGCTCTCACTTCCTGCTCATACTTCCTGCTCGCATTTCTGCTCGCACTTTCTGCTCTCATTTCCTGCTCACACTTCCTGCTCATACTTCCTACTCGCACTTTCTGCTCGCATTTCCTGCTCTCATTTCCTGCTCACACTTCCTGCTCTCATTTCCTGCTCACACTTCCTGCTCTCACTTCCTGCTCATACTTCCTGCTCACACTTCCTGCTCATACTTCCTGCTCATACTTTCTGCTCTCACTTTCTGGTCATACTTCCTGCACACACTTCCTGCGCATACTTCCTGCTCTCACTTCCTGCTCATACTTTCTGCTCTCACTTCCTGCTCATACTTCCTGCTCACACTTCCTGCTCTCACTTCCTGCTCATACCTTCTGCTCATACTTCCTGCTCATACTTCCTGCTCACACTTCCTGCTCTCACTTCCTGCTGGCACTTCCTGCTCTCACTTTCTGCTTGCACCTCCTGCTCACTCTTCCTGCTCTCCCTTCCTGCTCACACTTCCAGGTCCTCCTGTGGGTCATAGTGGCGTAAGGATGTTGGTTGGCTCGTGTTACAGCATGACCGACGGCATAGAAGACGGCATACAAAAATGGTTAAAAAAAATTGGACTGGGAGCAGCAGAGAATTGTCTTACGTCAAACCGTACAGCAGGAAAATAAAGTTTAGTGTTGCACAAAAGCAGTTGTAGCGGATTGCTTTTATGTATTTTATGTAATAAGCTTTAGAAAACCAAATGCTTTTATCATGACTATAGTCAGCTATTTACCAAGTGTTACATTCTGGCCTGTTTCTGAATTATTCAACGCACTCGAAATCCCTTTAATAGACTTCGACAAATACGTGTTCCAAACAATACTTTGAACTGGACCACAAGAAAGCTAGAAAGGCCTGGTAAAATAAGATCTTTTATGTAGAGATCCTGCCGTAGTACAGGGCCGTTGTGCTGGAGGACGGGAAATGCACTTGTGTACAAAAGATTAAAGGCAGAGACCACTGTATTGTGTAGCTCAGAGCGGAGAGAGGGCTGATACGGTGTCCTCTCTATTAGACCTCATAAATCCCTCCTTTGCTGCTCCAACCGACGGCAAAATTGCTATTTACTTTCATTTCAGCTCCTAATTTCACCCAATGAGAACAATGATTTGATGAAGTACCAGTCAAATTGTTTACGCGTTCAGTTACTATGGCGATGAATGGCACGGGTAAATTGATAGAAAGCTTTTGCATTATCGTGTCCGCCGCAGAGAGGCAGAGGCTGTATTCATCTGTAACGCACGCTGGTAAACAAGAGGCGTGAGGCAGTTTTCCAGGGTCCACATGGAGCGGGAACATTTGTCATTCATTACTGGGAGCTGTTCATTAACAACCGAAGCACTGGAAAGGCCTTGCCGTAGAAAGCGTTTGGATGAAAGGGTCCAAAGCCTTCCCAGGTCCATTTTATTCAACGGGAAGCGTCACTTTGCTTACTGCGAATGTAATAAATGCACTCTTGTATATTCCCCAATGTAATTACATGCAAAATCACCACTGACTGGACTCATCAAAACAAGTGAGAATATGTTTTTTTTCCTGCCCTGATCCTGCTCATGTTTGAATCATGTCCAGTTAACACCCTTCGATTCCCCGCTGCTGCTCCCTGTGGACTCCTGGCTCCTGACCTCAGCCAATCAGGAGCTTTGTTTCTGCGAGAGACCTGACGTCCGGCGCAGATTAAATCTCAAATATAGAACTGTATCGATTCGTGGAGGGATATGCTGCCAACTGAATGTGCTCTATTGAAGTGTACAAATATAAATCACAAAACAAAACGCCGGGGAGCATTTTTCGAAACATTTTGACACTCACATGGAGTCTAGAAAACAGGCAGCTCATGACTTTATCAAAAAGTATTCACTCACAAACCAAACTAAGTAAAAAAAAAAAAAACACAGACCTCCAGCTCAGGCTCAAGCCCTATCTCGCAACAACAGATTTCCTGTTTGGTTGAAATCTTGCAGAGGTGGCTCTATACGGCATACCAAATACAAAAGACTACAAGCATGTGAGTGTATGACTTTTTATTCAAGCGACTGTCAGAAATCCATACTTGGCCTGCGTGAACTGTAATGCAAGCAGCTGAACAACATTTTAACCTTGAAGTAAACAAGCGTATATAAAAGCACCACAGCTCTGCAGGGCACAGGTGAGGGGAAGACTCCTAAACAGCTCCAGGATCTAGTTTTGTGAAGAAACATTTTGATACCTGAGTTATTTTACTAAACCGTTCAACACAAATGTTTCCTTAAAAAGAAAAGCACTACACTAAAGGAAAGTCTTTTGTAATATATCGTGGCTTCTATGGATATTGAATCACCTAATTTTGCGACAACAATAGTCATTATATTATATAAGTTATGATATTTTTGTTTTGTACAGCCACAGCTCAGCCAAAGACGTCCTCCTTTCCGACAAGCAAAACTGCCCAGTGGCCCACTTAAGCTGGAGCAGCGATGAAGTCAACTTCGTCTTTGATACAACAGCGGACTCCCACTTGTCAGTCAGAATGAGCCGCAGAGCACAGAAAGTGGCAGACGCTGTGACGCCATGACAACTTCACTGCCCAAGGCTTCACACACACACACACGCACGCACACACACACACACACACACACACACGGACATGACGCATGAGCTGGAGAGGTCGTGTCGAGTATAACAGGGTGAGGTGACCCGGACATGTGCTGGCACCAGGGACAGTGTCATGTGCATGTAAGAATAAGGAAATGACACATGCACAGTAAGAGGAGAGAAGGAAAGTAGGCTGGAATACAGAATGTGACAACAAGGCGGCAACAGGTGTCCGTGGCCATGAAAGGAAGGAGGAGATGAAAGAATATTTGGGAGCTGTACAACTACGTAAGCTGTATAAATGATCTTACCACACATTTGATAGGTGGGATACTCTGGTTATGCAAAAGAAGTATAATGGTTGCATTCACATCGACCCCTGTCCCTGTCCATTCCACAGAAAATGTTGGTCTGTAGGAGGAAAAGGCTTGGGGAGGGACCACTTTTTTACATCGCCTTTGGCTATGGGTGTCTGTCCAGCCCATGTACAGCCCCCATTCTACCCATTACTGCATTCAGTCTGGAGCTGAAGATTACACAGTGTGCCAGCGTCTGCACCTATGTTCCCAGGGTGCAATTTTTTTTTGTAGGTGAGTTGGTACATCAACCAATCACAAGTAATGAGAGTGAAACGTCATACAAATATCAATCGGCTTAACCCTGACCCTGCACTAGCCACTAAGGATAGCGGGCTGCTGCCTAATTGTAGTCAATAGAAGTGGGGGAACATACGTACCGGGAAGCATTGGGCTGACCCCATGTGCCGCCCGTCAGCACAAAGGTCAAGTCTAAAGCCTGCGTTTAGAACCACAAGATCAGGCCTCACTATGGCCATTGTAGCCAACAGCTGTTGTCAAATACATGTTAGAAATAGCAGAAGCACAGATGGCGCTGTAACCATACTACTGCGAAAATGACTTGAGCGGTAAGCCTAACGTTGAGTCTATGAATGTACTAGAAGTAGCAGTAGTAAAAGTACAGCTTGTACAATGGTAAACTGTAGTCAGCGCTTCAGTACATCTTTCACCTCTCGGCGCTTGTGTCTGACACCTGGGAACACTCAAAAATAATGTTAAACCTGGTTTCCACCGAGAAAAGGGACTGAATCTCTTAGTACTGTGAAAACTGGACAAAGTCAAACTATTCAAAGCGATTCACACTCGGTTGAGGAGCTGAAATCGGAACTCCAGAAAGATCGAAAGTGGCAAAGTGTAATGGGTCCAGAACCACGACTGAGGTCAGACACAGAGATGATGTGAGTGTGGCAGATGAGAACACGTACAATGATGGCACTGATGATAGAACTCCTTCAGGACTCTGTATTATGGCTGGTGACAAAGTATAAAGCGCTCACAAACTATTACATATCTCAGTTAAGAAGTTCCTTGGCTGCCATGTTTAGTAATATTTTGCCATTCGTGTCACAGGTTTTCAGATTTTTGAGTCAAACCTTCCCTGCTCCGAGATTGAAGCACTTTACTCCCATACAAACAGTACGTCCTTGCTAACTATGAAGAACTAAAATCAATGTATGCGATATAAATGTATACTCAGATAGCACAATGATTATAAAATGTGCTGTACAAGCTGTTGCAATTTCACTGGGACTTTTAATTCTTTTTTTACATCAAGTTCTCCATCCGACGAGCTGCAGTTTCCCTGCTTTTTCACACATGCACACACACACTTGGAGCAGTTTTATTTTCTTGATTACCCAAAGCCCTGATGTCTGATCCTCTCAGTGGGGCGCCAGTGCTGGTGTTACTTAACATTTCAGCTCATTGCTTCTCTCTCCCTCTCCGCGCACAGTAACCATCCCTTTACACTTACACACTTGTGCCTTTTTCTATTCTTACTTTTATTTCTCGCCCCTCCCACTCATCTCACATGGGCCGTTAATCTCATCTCCCTCTCTGTCTTCTGAAGGTGGACCGGACTGATTTGAGGCTGTTTCTTCACACTATGACTTTATTGGAGAAAGCAGGATAAATGTGGTACATCCTGAAGAATTGTAGCTTCTGGGCAGTGCTGAAAACTCTTTTTGCCTTTCTTCTTTGTTTTGTTTCCGTGCTGCTAAACTGGTCTAAACTCTCCTCACTTGTACTACGCTGATAACTATTTGCGCTGCACACACATTAGCTTTTAAATTCTTTCTAAGCTAGTCTCCAGCTTTTTATTGTTTTGCAAAAAAGCAGATGCGTTTACTCAGAAACTACTTTACACCTTGTGTGTGGGTGAGTCCTAATAGTAGAAATAAACAGGGAAAATGTGTGGCACGCAATAAAACAGGCGTGTATAGTTTACAAGATAGAACAGTGCAGGAAGAAATGAAGCCGTATGTTTGGATGGGCTCTTATTTGTCCAGGAGTTGTGGAGTTCATTCCCTGTGGCCCTGGGTCATGTTTTGTAAATGTTTATGGTTCCCTAGGCACAATTCCTGTTAGAAGCAAAATTAAAACTCAATCTCAATATACTTCCTATCTAGGGATGATTCTACTATCACTTGTATCGTTAATTGATTTTTGCAAAACAAGTTTAACGAGCTCGACATCATTAAACCTGGCAAATAATTGAGTCACTGATCATCTCGACTTTTTGATCAGCGCAAAAAAAAAAAAAAAGGCCTTCAACAACACACATGCTTTCCTTGCTTCACACAGATGTAGTATTTTATTTTTTTCCCCAGATGCCCAACACGCATCCGGACACAAAGCAGTGTCAGAGTGTTGCCATAGCGACGGCTCTCCTCGCGACTCATCACAAGGCCATAGGACACCTCGGGGGAAGGGAGGAGCTGCCAGTGTAAAGCGTGCGTGCGTGTGTTTCCGAGGAAAGACTCCGCTCTGGTCTGTTATGTGTGTGGACGTGCTTCCAATTGGCTGCTTGGAATATAACTATGTGCCTGCATGAAGTGGAAGTTTGCATTCACTGGGTTGACTGTTCCCCGCAAAATCGGCCCCGAAGTAAGAGTGAAAAAGGAACCGAGCTAAAGCGTGTGGAAAATGACTGCCTGTTATTTGGCTCTCTCTGCCACTCGCCTTGTAAAGCCGTGCCTTTTAACAGTATACTCTCTCTCAGTAGTAGGAAACATCCGGACTGGGGGCACATTCGCCCCTCCAATCATCTTATTTTGAGAAATATGATTGCACATGTACTGCGAAGATCTGAAGTCATGTTAGTCAAAAAAAAAAGCTTCTTCTTTCTGTTGAGGAAGTTATTCACCCCATCCTTTAGAAATATCGAGCTCCAGTGTCATAAATGGAACATGGGCAATTTGAAGTTTTTGTAGTAGCTAATGTGTATCAACATTCATTGAGTTACATTAGCCAAAAAAAACACAAAGTGGAGAGAAAGTCTTTAACTGCTGCGCCTCAACAGGTAAATAGTAAAAACACTACTGAATATGAATATTTAGTAGACAAAATACATGAATCATTCAGCATTTGTTAATGTAATGTTAATTTGTTTTTCCCCCTCTGGCTGCTTTGAACACGACCATATATGGGCATTTTGTATACAGACGGTATTTCGTCACAGAAGAGGGGGTGGCCTCGCCGAGGGGGAAAGAGAATCTTTTGGGAATGTTAGCACGATGCTAACATGAAGCACCATGTTAGCATTCTCCGTTATTTATGTATTTATGAGCTGTTGAACCACTTTGCTCCTCTCCATCTGTATTTAGTAGAAAACTATATTAAATAATTCAGCATTTGTTAAAGCAGTTTTTGAATAATTAGAGAAAGTAAAAATGTTTTCCCCCTTAACTGTTTTCAAAAGTGACCATATGGGCAATTCTAGAGATGCCGTCTGTATCAACACAGACGACATCTCGTCCTTGGCCTCGCCAAGGGGGAAAATAGAATCTTTTGGGAAACACAATTTTTCACTCTTTTTAGCCATTTTCTGGCAAAATATAAACTTATTTATCACACAAATAAAGTCAAGTCTAAATCGGGTCCATGTGGATGTTTATTGACAGCAGATTGTTCAGTAGAAGTGGAAGTGAAAAAACGGCAGTCGTAGCTAGTGCTAGCATTAGCACGATGCTAACATGAAGCATCATGTTAGCATTCTCCGTTGTTTATGTACTAGCTGAGACCCGGCCTTCGGCCGGGCCTCGCTAGTCTCCACATTTGATATTCTGAGATTATGAGTGATTACAAAGAAATGTCCAACCCGTCACACAGTTCAGCTGTAGACCAGTGGTTCCCAACCCATTCCAAAAACTATGGCCACTACAAATGAGTAAAAGAAGGAAGGCAAAATTTTTTTTCAAACAAACTGCAATTGGAGTGTTTGATGCACCCGTGCTCCTCTCTTATAAACTACGACAATATTTTCGCTAAACTCGGGGAACAGGATTCAAGAGACAGTGGAATAATTATGGATAAATATTAGGGGTTCAGCTTTAACGGTTTGGGTCACGGTGCAGGACCCGTGGTTTGGTGCATCACGGTAGTGTACAATAAAAAAAAGTAATGAGTAGGTTTTGAACTGAAATAGCCTAATGATCGTTATTAGACAGTATTTATAACCTTACGATAAAATTGGCAATGCTTTCACACGCACACATCGCCCTGTTTGGATGCTCGCGCACACATACACACGTACGCACACACACGCACACATCGCCTTGTTTGGATGCGCGCGCACACATACACGCACCGCGTTCCCAAACGGTCTCCCATCCCCGTCCTAACCAGGCCCTTCCCTGCTTAGCATCCGAGGAACGGTCTCCCATCCCAGTTCTAACCAGGCACTTCCCTGCTTAGCTTCAAAGTCGGTATGGGAAATAAACATGGCGGCGCCCAGGCGGCAGCCATTGAGATAGCGTTTTCTATAATAGATTTATGAACCACTTTTCTCCTCCCCATGTCTTTGGATCTTTTTTAGTAGAAAACTATATTCATAATTCAGCACTTGTAAAAAACAGTTTTTGAATAATTAGAGAAAGTTTCGATTTTTCTCCAAATTGTTTTCCCCCTATTGTTTTCAAACATGACCATATATGGGCAATTCCAGAGACGCCGTCTCTCTTTATCTGTTTATGTACAATACTCACACATCACTCACTTTTCTGTGCCCACTTGTGATTTAAAACAAAGTAAATGACACTTCACTGAGATTCGCCTGAGGTTTACCTTCTGTCCTCTCGTCGTCATGGTTACTGATGATGGCTTGTTCAGCGCAAGAGTAAAGCTTTTAGACACACGTCTGTTGTTCCCGTCGTCCCCCCGATGTTCTTGCATCAGCGACAACTTTGTCATTATGCTGAATTGTTTGGGAAAAGTTTCCGAGAGTCATCATGTGAAGGCGGGCAGTTGCTTTCTTAAATGCCGTAAGTGCATCAACAAAGAGCCGAGAGAGAAAAGGCTGTGGATTGTGCCGTTTCCGAGTAGAAAAGTGTCATCTAAAATTGAGGAGTCTATTGTGTGTGAGAAGGAAAGGTGCATTATGAGTTCTGATGCTTCCAGGAGATTACAAGTTCTCAAAGTGTTTTTTGAGGAGCTTTGGGATAAGTTGAGGAAGACTTTGTGGCACATATTTACAACCAAATTTCCTTGCCGTGCCTTTCCCACCTTTCACTCCCTTTCACCCTGCGCTGTCCTATCCCATAAAGCCTTTCAGCACATTTGAAACTTGCAGCTGCATGAAGCAGAGCAGATCATTTTCCATAAACCGGTAAACAGCGTGTAATTATTTGCCAGGTGCTGCTCAAGTTGTTTTCATCTTTTGTCAGTTTGTTACTTTTTAAAAGGCTCAAAGTTCACTCTAGTTGACAAAGTAACTAAGGGCTTTTTCACACATGTTTGAGCGCTTTGTGAGCCGACCCGAGACCTCGTTTCAGCATTATTTACTTCAGTGTTGATCAGTGTCACAATGAGACGAAGGCTTTACTGTGCAGCAGGCAGAGCAGGAGCGCGGTTGGAGGTCGGTTACACAGTACACCACATAAAGCCCTTTTCTTTCCTTTCCTGCCTCGCTGATACAGATCTAATTTGCCTTGAGAGGGTAATATATAGATTTTCATTCAAAATAAGTCTTTCCTTCCCTTCTCATTCCAGAGATTCACACGGACTCAAAAGCGGCTCTCGGGTCGCTTGCTTTTAGGTCGACCTAACCAGATCCAGTGTGAAAACAACCTAAATGAGACCTTTTATAACCTCATATATGATAGAATTGTTGTTACTGACTCATTGAAACTTCTTTGTTTTCTATTTTAGGTCATGTCGATAACAATATATGTGAAGAAATCTGTGTCATCTTTATCCCTAAGTGAAAAAAAATATATATATATTAGTGACTTGGTATTTGCTATGGCAGAAGTTGCATTAAAAATTTAGATGTCTTGCATCATGGATCTCTTAAAGTAATAGGCCACCGTTTTACATACTGAGATATGTTCTTACCTTAGCTTTGACAAGTTCTTTAGGACCTGTCTGATCTTCACCCGTGCCTTCTATCACGTAAACACAGCGCAGACGGCGTTAGCATTTAGCCTCTCCCTCTCTCCTCTATAGCTCCAAAATTACTATTATTACTAAAAATAATTACTAAAAACTATTTAAATATGGTTACGTGAAGTGTAAGGCGTAATAATACCAGGAGTAGTTCGAAATACGCGCAGTAATCTTCACTTTACTGCGCAGTAATCTTCACTTTACTGTGCGGATGCCAAATTACTCCTGGTATTATTACGCCTTACAATATAGTTCCCCCTTTTACCCGCTTAGAAAATCCACATTGTTTAATTTTGTGTAATTATACTTTGTAGTGGAACACTTCACGTAACCATATTTAAATAGGGAAAACGTGGAAGAGCTTGGTAGCTTCTATCTTGACCTGTTTTGGAGCTATAGTGGAGAGGGGGAGAGGCTAAATGCTAACGCCGTCTGCGCTGTGTTTACGTGACTGAAGGCACGGGGGAAGACCAGACAGGTCCTAAAGAACTCGTCAAAGCTAAGGTAAGAACATATCTCAGTATGTAAAAACGGTGGCCTATTCCTTTAAAAGAGTTGCCTGTTACAGCTTCAAAACTGTGTATATCCATCCAATGGCCAACCCAAATTTCAGAGAACACTTATTCAATTACTGCTTTTGTTTGTTGTAAAGATGGTGCACATTTAGCTGTTTTTGTTTATCGAATGAGGAGGTGTTCTTGCTTAACCAAACAGGAGTGGAGAGAAAATAACAAGCGCCGGTAATTTAATCCATTGAGCTGTGGAGATGCACTTGAATGACTGCCTGATTGCAGAGGACGGGACACAAAGCACTGGAGACAGGCTGATCCTGTGCGTATGTGGGTGTTCAGCACAGGTAGCGCTCCACATTTAAGAACAACCGACGCAATGTCTCTATTCTCTGTTTAAGTATTGCAAGTGCTGTACCCCCTTTGACCGCTCCTCCCTCTCCTTCTTCATCAGATGTGCGCCAAATCAAGGAGCTCACTCAATGTACAGCTCTGAAGCGTTCTCTCTCCCCCGCTGCCGATATTGATTGGGCGGTGCGCCTCTTCTCCGTGAGACTCCCACAACCTGCACTTTGGAATTTCCACCCACGGAAACTCAAAGCCTCCACTTCTAAATAATTTTTACTTTGAGTTGAAAACTAAGTAGAAACTCAAGAAATTACTCACTTCGTGCTCATGCTGCATTCCAGACGTCTAGGAAAATAACGAAAAATCCCCACACGCCCCTTGAACTCACATTCTACTTTAGTTTAGGTTTGATCAGAGTGTTCCAAGTTCACAAGAAACGAACTGTGACGTAAAACAACCAACAGAAGTGTAACAGTAAAACTTGAACTGAACTCCATAATTTAGGATATTTATATTTCAATCTGAAAAGCCTCACAAAAACAGAATGGCGGTATGAGCGTTTCTATTAACGAACATGAACATGACCCCGGTGGAAGATTGAATGAACGATATGAAATGTATGGCATTGATGAATGATAGTCAGAATCTTCCCCAGAGCCTGGACCGTGGTAGTGGTAGAAAACGAGACCTGGGTTGGCCAGTCGATGATGAGCAGAGCCGAGGAGAGGCCAGGCAGAGAAAGGGGTGGAGGAGGGTCGTAGCACGGCTGGGAAACGGCTGAGTGATTGACCAGGGAGCTTCAAAAGGGGATCCTGAGCTATGAGCGGCTGGAGCGGGGATGAGCAGTTGTGGTGATTGGCTGTCATGAAGGTGCGGGTTGAGCAGGGTCTGTGATTGGACAATTGGAGAAGAGCTGCCGGTGATGCGGCGATGAATGAAAGCAGCTGGTAGGTCTTCCAGGTTGAATTTGCGCAGAAGCTTCATATTAGCATTTCTTCGACAGACACGAGAAGGCATTTGGGACCTAAAAAATCACTGAAGCGGCACCAAGAGTCCCCCACACCAGGCGTCACAAGAAGAACCAAAACAAGGTGCAAACGAGGAGGTATCCGGGCAAGCGTGGTGGTAGGAAGGACCTGTTGTGGATTTTCTTACTTAATAAAGCTTAAGAGAAGTTTTGTCTAGTCAACATGTGAAGTTTATTATGCATGCGGAGAGGGTTACACATAACGCAGGGTCATGGTAAGCTCTGCCCTGCTCAGCTTTGGCATCCTCTTTTATAAGGTGAGCACCACAGACAGAGCAGCAGGACAGGGGTCATACACAACAAAGGGAAGCCCAGAAACACATAGAAATGGTAATACAGTTGGAGATGTCAACGCAGCCACCAAAAGGCGCTTTGCATGGGAATGAAATCATGGTGGCGTTTGGAGGCAGAAGGAGATACTTGTGATGTTGGGGAGATGGGCCATTTGGGACCTTTGTCTAAAGGTGTGAGAGTCTCGTCTGGAGTCCAGGAAGAGGCCAGTCTGGTCACCCAGCAGGGAGCCAGGCCCGCATGGCGTTAACTTAGTTACCTGGCTTAACTTTAACCAAATTTGTCATAACCGACCCCAAGTTAAAGCTTCCTCGGGAGTCCGTTTTCTTCAGCATGTGATGTCATACTTGGGAGTTTGCATGTTCTCCCCGTGTCTGCGTAGTTTCCTCCGGGACTCGGTTTCCCCTGCCTCGAAAAACATGCTGGTCAGGTTCGGCCCACAGCGTCGCAGCGGCTCAACCCAACATCTAATCCACTCAAGTTAGTTGGACAATTGTATGATGACAATAAAGTTCTTCACTCATTCAGAAGTTATTGATCAAATGGTGTTCACGTTCGCTCTGCTGGACAGTAAAGCAGGCTATTTTCCACTTAGCACTCGGTGTACATCTGTTTGGATAAAAAGCGGGCATGTCAGGACATCTATAAGCGAGCACAGTATTGATCTATTATTAAAAGTTGTACCAGTCGGAATACCGAGCTGCCGTGGGATCGCATGTCTCCACATCAATTCAACTGTCATCAATGCGTTAAAATCGCGTGCCATTTCTGAGTCTGGCCCGTTCTGTGATTGGCCTCATTCTGCCATGTCACATTTACGCTGCTTTTAACTCCAAACGATCACTTGTTTGATTGACTTCATACGAGATCTTAAGACTTGGGACAATAATGTTGGAAAACATGAAATTCTCTTGAAGCAGAAGTTACAGACTTGAATATTGATGCAAAGTGTCACTAACTTTCTTCAGTTGGCCCCAATCGTGCCTTTGACAAACAGAAGACAAAGTGGAGAAGAATTAGCATGAGATATAGCATGAGCGCCCCCCGTCTCCAAGACTCTACGCTGTTAGGCTCATCCATTTGCTTTGCCTGTTCTAAACGACGGCACATGCAGGACTTGGCTCTGTGGAGGACTCGGATTGTAGACAACAGAATAAACAGCCTCGCGTGGAGATCTCCCAGGATTCCATGTGTTGACAAGAGTTGGAGGTGTGCGTGCTTGTGAGTGAGAGTTGTTCTTGAACACAAACATAATCTCCATCCCACCCCCTGCCCCCCCCCCCCCCCCCTGCCCCCCCCCCCCCCCCCCCCCCCCCGCACGCTGTTTGATGTTTCGTCTTCCATCACACGACTCCTCAGAGGACAGAGTTAAACGCGGTGTTTCAAAGTGATAACCTTCGGAGGACTTGAGCGATGCCCAGTTCAGTGGCTTTTCCCAAGGGATTCCCACCGCTTTTGTGTCTTGTGGTTCTCCAGGGCTGGCTTTAATGAGAGCTTATGGCATGCGTTTTAATCCTACTTTTAGGAAGGAAAGTTCACTTCAAGGAAAGACAGTATACCTATCTACGCACTGTACTAGCCCAAACTAAAAAAAGAAAACTCAAGCACTTAAAGCAACAAAGTGACTTGTTTACCTTAATAAATCCTTTTCGTAGTCCCTCTGGGGGTGATACAAGTGTTAATGGGATGATGATGTGTGTGTGTGTGTGGGGGGGGGGGGGGGGGGGGGGGGGTTCGCTGCCACCGGGTCGGAGTCACCAATACACACTAATGGAATCACGAAGAAGAAGCTAACAGGCTAACGGGCAAAGCTAACTGCGGGCTAGCGCCACTTAAGCAGTATTTACAGCCAAGTTTGAGAGAGAAAAAAATATCTTCATTGTGTAATTGGATGTACAATATCCCTCTCTCCCTTTGTCTTTTCTGTCAGCGTAGTACTAACTCTCACGGACAATTAATGAGTAAAACACCGCGACATGCTATGACACCTGCAGTGGCGCTTATGGCCTCTAGGGGCATGAGTTACTTAGTTCTGCTTTAACACTTACACCGAGAGACCATTATTATTTACTTGAACAAGGAAAGTTAACAATGTGGACCAGCATTTAGGCTTTTGGACAAGTTGGAAGAGCGCGGGACTGTGCAGCCGCAGAAACGTGATCAAAATACCGCCCCCTGTCCTCGGAAAATATACAAGTCTGTACAGTCTGTAGAAGAAAAAAGCTTGGGGAACAACCACTGCTTTTTAGAAAGTCAAGATCAGGCCCACTAAAGTCGCCATCAAGGCACAACTTATTTGTTAAAAAAAAATAATGCAATTTTACATAATTTCATGTTTTTGCGATTTGATAATTTCAAGAACACAGGATTGTAACTTTGATTCAGTTTGGATTAACTGTGCAGCCCATGGTGCTATATTTTTTAGGTCCACTTGGGATCTGGCCACTCTTACAATCATATAGTCATATAGTCAGTGTAGCCCTGTCTAACAGCAGCTGCCAGTTTTGCTGAATAAAAGGAGTTGACACTTGGCTGAATGTGACACGGTGTTTACCAAACCGCAGCAGCAGGAGGGACCTAACACTGCGAATGCTGTTTATGTACAAGATGAAAGGAAACGACTTTCTCCACACTGTAAACGAGGCCAAGGCTGGAGCGCCAAACGTGTCAAAGTGAACCCGTCTGAAAACAAATCATACAAAACACATGAGTGTTTTTAAGTCTATCAGATGCTCATAATCCGGATCGCTTGGAACGATCAGAATCATCTCGCTCATCTAAATTACATTCTGTAAATTGAAACCACACAATCCTACGGTGCAAACAGTATTGTAGCACAAACTGAAATGTAAAGATAGTCTGTGTTTGCATTATTCACGCATTTGTTGGCAAGGAGGGAGAGTGAGGACTGGAGAGTTAACTTTGTGGCGTGGTTTCCTCCCTTAAGGCAGAACCCTGAAGAGATTGCGCGAAATCACCCAAGGTTCTGAGTGAGATAAGAGGTCTTGAATGGAAGAGAGGGAGGCACCCATGAGCTACTCGGCTGCTCTCATGAATCGCTGGAGGCTCCGACAGCAGGATGCGGTGCTGGGAGCACAGTCCCACACAGTGAAGCGTCTGGTCCAGATGAATACAGAAGCTAATTCCAAGAGTTTCTTGTTGCTCGATGCCCATTTTTTTCCCTTATGAAATGTTGTTGTGTTGAGAGAATCCTCTTCCATATACATGAAATCGACTATTGAGTCATGCAGGCATATGTTTCGCTGATCCGTCTGTAGCAGATCTGGCGTTTACTCCGGTTCCTTCAAACACGCAAATCCGAGCAAATAAAAGTTTTTGAACTAAATAAATTGGCATGTGTGCAGCGCTGCTCTGGAGGGCGTAGAAGTTATTTTTAAGTTCTTAATTCCCTCTCCATAAATAGGCCGGCGTCAGAATACTTGTGGGACAAATTAGCACACACTCATCCAGGCGCAACCGCATCTTTAAAAGGGGTGTACGCTTAGTTATAACCAGGAGCAGCAGTTATTTATGACAAAGTGGTCTTCACTGATACGCCACTCTCCGCTTTTGTTCCCGCGCACGGCCCACAGGATTACCCCAACTCTGAGAAATGTGTTTGCAAAAGAGCTGGGAGTGGAATGCTAAATCAAGGTGGGAGTCAATAAAAATGTAATTATATGTCACTTTATTAGGAACGGCTGGCACAAGATGAAAAGGGAGCGAGACGGCGGAGAGGCAGGCAGGCTGAAGCTATTTAATTCTCAACGGAGCTTTGTCAAGTTTTCTGGAGGTTTTAGACCAGAGTTTGGGAACAAAAAGCACTACTTAACAGTCGGTGGAACGGAAAGTGAGCACGTTGAGGTTGGAATTTGTCAAAATGTTGAAAGAAATGAGCTTGAATGAGCACGAAGGGTTTTTTTTTTTTACGCTGACTTCTGGCTGAAAGGTCAATCGTGATTCTCAATATGAGGTAGTACAAATACGGTCTGGGTTAAGGTTCTGTTTTTTCTGCGGGTTCATCTTTTTCTGGTCGATGAATGGAGGAGCAAGCCAAGTATTGATCGTCATATTGACCTAAAACGGTTACATTAGGTATTTTGTTAGTAGCCTCGGCTGGAGGTGTTCAGATCACTGTTGGGAGTAATAGATTTTGCCTAATGTGCATGTTTTGCATTGAAGTGGTTAACCCCCACACAGCACATTTTCTCCAGTTTTACCCAAATCAAAAAGCTTCTCGACTGGAGATCTTACATCCATCTAAGCTTCTGCCTTGTTTGTTATCAGGTTTTAGTTGTTTTTGCTGTGTTTTGTTTAATCATGTTTCCATTGCTTTTTTGCCACATTTTAGTCATCTTTTTATCATGTTTTTGTCACATTTTGCCACATTTTTTGTCACATTTTTTGTCACATTTTTACCATATTTTTATAACTTTTTTGTCACATTTTCATTGTTTTGCTAGTGTAATGTAACTGTGAACAAGCCACAGAAATGTGACCAAAATATGTCAAAAAAGCAAGAAAACCGTGACGAGAAAGAAGCTTAAGCGTTTTGTAGGCTTTCAAATGAGGCGTTACCATGGCCTAATAGTCTGTAAGTTGTCGTCAAGAAGCATTTAGGTAATTCCTAACTAAATATGCTGGGTGAAGGCGGGAGTGAAGAGGTTAACAAAACCATACGCATGAAGCCACTCAGACCAAAACATTTAAACTCACACACCCGAGTAATTGAACTACGGACATTTTTGCTATGAGACAATAGCCAAAACAATTGGCCCATTGATGAGTTGTGGTGATTTCAAAAACCCCCGTCAGTGCGGATCAGTGGTCAGTCTGAACCTAAAGATTAAGGGATGAAAGTTGTTGTGTATCTGGACATTTGAAACACCTGCGGCAGAGCTGTGTTGTTCTTGTATTAGCGAGGCTGGGACACAGACTGGTCCCAGGAGTTAATGGGGTCAGCTTTCATAATCAAGATGGAGCGGGACTCTGCTCCGAAAAACACCACCCAACTAATACACTCCGTCTTCATTGTCTTCTGTCCAGCACAACTTCTTTTTATCTGTCTTTTTCTCAAACTTTGTCCCCACTCTCTCCAAAGATTGTGTTTATATATCACTTAAATAGGCCTATATATAAGTGGAATGTCCTTTTGTTTGCACTTATTGGTCTGCTGTACAAAATTACCTCACAAGAGTAATTGAAGATGTTGAAATACTGTTGTGGCGCGGAGGGAGCTGCGCAGGAGGAAGAGGAAGGCGGAGGTGGAGCTGAGCAGTGCAGGACACCGCACTCTGAAGCCCTGGACCGTATCAGAGCCAGACAGGTTTCCTCCGGGTGCTACGGTTTCCTCTACCACCTGGTCAGGTCAGAGCACCATGGCAGCGCGGCTCAGTTGCAGCGGCTCAGGACTAACACCTGAACACTATTTCGTTGTACGTGGGAATCGAACTCGGGGCCTTCTTGCTGTGAGGCACACTCGCTAACCGCTGCACCACCGTGCCTTCCAGTTTCCCCCAAAGGCCTCGGAGGACGGCCAGTTGCAGAAGACCAATTTATCCTCGAATGAGAGCGAAAAAAAAAAAAGTTCATGGATTACAAGCCAATTGGGGCAACAATGAGGAAAGCATGAACATACAAATGAAAGTCTATGCAGAAAGTGATTAAGTTAGGCCTATTTACAGCCACAGGGCGGTGTGGATATTGGAATGAACGGCAAAGGGCTTGCTTGCAGCGCTACAGGGGCTCAGAGTAAAAGGTCAGTGGAATTATTACGGTATTTAGATGTTGAAATTAGGCAGCGATTTTGATTTGAGAAGTCACCACCGACTGTCGAAGCCTGTGGCACTGTTTGAGCAGCTTTATGTTTAGCATGAAGCTTAGAATGAAATGACTGGAATATTCATCTTCATTTTGTCGATTTTACCAGGACTTTTCTGTAGCTGTTCCTAAACAAAACTATGTGCTCCAGGGAGCCTCAGTCGGCTCCTCTCTAATGCTCTCTGACAAACAGCAGAAATTAGATTTGATTTTTCCCCCTTCCATCTTGCCCGCAAACTATATTTTTACACCAAATATATTTTCTGATTGCAGTTATTAGCATAAACAGAGGCACCGGGCCATCAGTGTTTTCGATGGCAGCGCGTTCAAAAGCCTCAGAGGAGATGGAGACTAAAAGTGAGTTTGATCAGATAGCTTGAAAAGACTGGGAAACAGAGTGCAGCCGAACAGTATGAGTCTGAGTTTGAGTCTGAGGGCGGTAGTTGCCTGTATGGAATTAATTTATCATACACTGGGAAAAGTTAAGGCCATAATGAATACCTCAATGCCTAAATAAACTATATGTACGTTTTCCCTTTATTTAAAGCGGAACGAAGCAACTCATGCCCCTAGAGGCCATAAGCGCCACTGCAGGTTTCGAAGGATGTTACGATTTTTTACCCATTAATTGTCCATGAGAGTAAATACTACACTTACAGAAAAGACAAAGAGAGAGAGATATTGTACATCCAATTACACTATGGAGATCATTTTTTCACTCACAGACTTAGCTTCTTCTTCGTGATTCCATTAGTGCGTATTGGTGGCTCCGACCCGGTGCAGGAAAGCTGCAAGTCTGGTTTTCAGGCCAGAGACAACAGGGGGAGATAAAATACCCAATTCCCAATCATCCCACTAACACTTGTCTTACCCCCAGAGGGACTACGGAAAGGATTTATTATGGTAAACAAGTTACTTAGGACTGCTTTAACCTGGAAAGCGCTATTGAGTCCATCCTAATTGTTGCACAATGAAATCACAATAGTAAACAAACCACTTACAAGCATTCATTTTTACTTAGTGTTTATTGGACACTTCCCAAGTTCCAGACTCAGAGCAGTAATAATTATCATCACAGTGTGTAGTGCTTGGTTCGCCGTAGCCTTAGCATTAGCCCGTAACACAGTCAGGGATATCTGTGTGACCTCATGTGTTTAGAGGAGATTCATTAGATATTATGAGGGTATAAAAAAAAAAAAAAACAATAGACAACATTGGGGATAAACAGGCTGAAGTGTGTGAAGGACGGTGGAACCTGTCATGCTACAATAGGCAAACGTGCACCAACTGCTTCCAGGCTATACCGCAATTACTACATAGAGCCGCAACACACAAGCGCGGATGAAACGCCTCGCTCGGAGTCTGTGGTAGGATCTGCAGTTTAACAGATGTGGGTGCATTAGAGGTATCCGGCGTAGCTTTAGCTGGGAGGCAGACAGCTGTTGTTGACATGTTCACCAACCAAACCCAATTACAGAGCACAGGCTGATATCTGTTTCTTCGCTGTTCAAATTGCACACAAAAGCTCATTAATTTTACTTTTTTTTTTTTTTTTTTACAGACTTTATTACACACTAATACTTGGTTTGACAATGTACTGGAAGTGTGAGGAAAATAACAGACGGCATCACAATGGTTTGATTGTAATGTATGAAGAGGTTTTGAACTGCACGATTGTACTGGCATTTATATAGGCATTTAATACAGACTGAAAACTGTGTGTACTTTGGGAGGAAAGAGTGTGACATGCAGACTTCATAGATATATTTGACAGTTGACATAGGAAATCCACTCCCCAAACAGAATGGCGCTAACCACTCTGTGCATGCTACAATTCTTTCTTCATCACAAGTTATTTGGTCCAGTCAATTCAAGTTAGATTTGCGGAGGGTCGACGAACGGATGGACAGTTAATGATTTAATAAAAAGTATCAACAAACAGCACTGTGCAACAGTCTAGGCGATTAGTTACTACATTGTTTACTCATGAAGCATCCGCTCACTATCCGGTTTGGGGCACTATTACCGTAATACAAGAAATAAGAAAATTGTGAAGTGGGTGCACCATGCCAAAAAATAGCAATATGTTATTTTCCAGCTTGGAATCGCTATTTAGCACCTGCCTTGTTAAAGGACCCCCACAGTTCTTGACTAAGAGTGGTGGCAATGGCATTCATTTTATTTAAATAAAATCTTGGGTGAACTTGATCCAAATAAAACGCCGTTACATAAGTGTCTTCGAAGTAGCCATTTTTGTTAACCGCTCATACACCTGAACCGGTTTTGCTTTATTCAAATCTAAAATGTTCTTGAAAATAGTCAAAATAGCGACAAAAGAGCGACAAAAAAGCGACGACAATGTGGAAAAAATGTGATGAAAAAAACCAGTCACCACGCGGCAACAACGTGAGCAAAAAGATCCATTTAGATGAGTTTTGTAAGTCTTTCAAATTAGGCGTTACACAGGCCTGTAGTCTGTGACCTTATGGATTTGGGTAAAGCTGAAATGAAAATGCACTCAGTTAAGGTGGGGGTTAAGAGGCTCATAGGGTGAAATAACTGGAGACCTTTACTCTAAACAGTGAGTCATTCCCTCATGTGCTTCCTATGTTAGTTCCTTGCCTGACTGCTCCACAGCGCTGTATGCTGCACTACTGAAGAACAAAGAAAAAACACATAAAATTCAATAAGAAAACAAAGATTCCTTCCTTGGTTCCTCTGCTCTTATCCCCACCTGCCTGTAAACACCCGTCTTCCCGCCCCCTCCGTCAAAGCCACTTCTTGAGCACCGCCAGAGCCGTGTTGAAGGTGAAGTGCGATTGGTGCGTCCCCCTGTGGGCCAGCAGCAGGGAGCCCGCCTCGGCTCCGTGCCCCGCAGACAGGAGGGCGGAGGCGGCCCCCTGCACGTCCCAGCCGCCGTCGCCGTGGTGGGACAGCATGTGGGAGCCGAGCAGCGGGTACAGCGGCGACGAGACGCAGCCCACCAGCAGCCCCGCGTCCAGGAGCACAGACAGGAGCTCGGCGTCGCACTGAGAGGCAGCGTCCTGGAGGAGACACACATAAAGGCATGAAGGGGAGATGAAGGCGAGTGTGGCGGAGAGGGCCTTTCATCTGGGGAAAAAACATGTTACAAAAGAAACCAGCGTGATATTGAAAGTACACAGAGAGTGCAACAATTGTATTATTTGGTTTTCACAGTTAGATGCTGGGTTTGTTTCGACGACTAATAGTTAAATATGTACCCATTTATCACAATAACTGATCTGAAACGCAGTCACAAAATCAAAACAATCAGCATTTCTAAAATGTCAGTCTCTACATGTGCAAATCTTGTAGTTTCAAACCCCAAGACTTGCTGCTGTTATTGCAGCAAAAGGGGGTTCCACAAAGTATTCATTCACGTTGTATGAATACTTACGCAAGCCCCTCTTTTCGGTTTTCTATTTTTTGAAAAATAACAGAATCATGTATCATTTAGCTTTCACTTCACAGTTGTCTGTTACTTGTGTGTGAACGTTCAGTAAAAAAATCAAAATCAAATCTTTATGTTTAGGGTTGTAAACATGACAAAATGTGCAAAAGTTCAAGGTGTATGAATACTTTCGAGAGGCACTGTAGATCTTGATATTTGTAACATCATGTTTTATATTGTTTTTGAAGCTGAAAAGAAGCAAAAAACACCATTTCAACATTCATACCAAATGTCTGTCTTTCTTACAATACTGGCGGCACAGTAACAGTGGGCAAAATTCATTATGTTCAACAGACAACACAGCCCAAAGCATATCACAAAAAAATTATTTGTATTGTTCACATCACAATAAGAGGCCTTAGACACAGACGCCATTGTCTTGTGAAGATTCCAGGGTGTTTGCTGAAACTTTCGTTGAAATATGACATATAGTGGGTTCACCTCTCTCTCTATTCCTTTGTCATGTCAGTCTGAAACTGAAAATGGTCTGTTATATGGAAAATGTAGCTCTTTGTATTTGTTTCTGAACTTTTTAGGTTTAGATTATAATTGTAGGTCAATCAATCAGCAACGGTTTTTCCCCAAGAGAAAAGACATGATATACTGTCATTTTAGAAATCAGCTGAGGTTTGAACAGCAGCAGAGCGTCAGGCTGCAGCAGTGCTCTTTCCATTGTGTGTGACGACAGTGTTCACGGTTCAGGGGCTGTGATGAGGTCTCAGCTCAGGGTCACGTCACGTCTGACCCTCAGCTCTGCACTGGGCCGTCCCAGGGCAGCTCTATGACACACGTCGCCATTATTCTGCAAAAGTCGGCAGTTTCAGAAGAACAAACTACAGAGTCAATTCTGATCACGTACTTTTAGACATCATCTACACTCTGGTGGGCAGAGTACTATAGGAAACAGGTCTCCAGGCAAGTCCAAGCTGTACTTCACAGGAATAAACGAGTTGAATTGTTGAAGAGTATGAAGCATGAACATGAAAAAAGCCTGAACCAAGGAACATGGCTTACTACAGCAGTGAGGTTCGAGTACACTCATATACATGCATTTCCGATGACATCATGCATAGTTCTGGCCACCATTGTGAATACCGAAGTAGAATTATGCAGTACTACAACAACAATAACTGATTGACAGTGGCATTTTTATGAACTCAAAATCATTGCTCAAGAAGGTAACAGTTAAAATGCGGCACCAGACGCACGTTTATATGATATAACCAGCAAATGTGGCAATGACGTAGCAGCGCTGTCTGTCGAGCTCCAGCAGGATTTACTAAAGATCTGCTCCACAGTTCACTCAGACTAAATAAACCCATCAAAGAGAAAACAGAAAACCTTTCTCTGTGATTTTTAGTTTGTCACGTCAACAGAGTCTCAGTCTGAGTCAGTGTTCAAGCTGCTCAAGATGCTAGCATGCTACCGGTTAGCAACTGTCGACCACTGACACAGTTCAACATGATTAACACATGTGTGGCTCACATCTATGAACACTGAGGAAATACTACAGTAACAGCTCAGCTCTGACCTCTGTCACGTGTTGTATCCAAGGCTAGATGTTTGTAGTGTGACTCAGGGCTTTCTCTTGGAGAGGCTTATCGTGTTGAAGCTAAATGCTAACCGGTAGCATGCTAACGTCTTGGGCAGCTTAAACACTGACTCCCTGGTTTCTTCACATAATCGTGCATCTCTGTGACTGTATCTTCTTGAGCAACAATTACAATTACATAAAAATGCCACTGTCAATCAGTTGTCTTTCATTTGTCTTTCCAGAGTAGAGATATTGTTACATGTTGTAGTACTGCATAATTCTACTTTGGTATTCAAAATGGCCACCATGACAACAAAAGTCACATGACGGAAAGGCATGTATAGTCGCAAGAGAAATTCATGAGTTTTAGGCACAGTTCTTTTTTCTGTTATGGACACAAGAGACAGGTCTACAGCCTTTCCATTGTTCAGTGACAAAAATCCTAATTTGATGTCACTTGAAACTCATGGATATGTGGCCCTCGATAAACGACTACAATTAATTTTACTCCAACACGGCCTAAACTGCAGCTACACAATTGCTCTTCAGAAAAAGATTCCACTGTCAACTGTAACACCATCTCCCTGCTTACTGGAGTAGTACCACAAGAAGCTAATCCCCTCATGGCCGGCTGCTCTTGTGGTTGTGGTTGTGAATCACCCACATGTCTCACCTGTTTCCTATCTTTATTACAAAAGGCCGTCCGACATTCGCACTCGCTTTTCCGCACGCCCTAACAGACAACGGCGGCGTCCCTGTTGGGGCATTTCTGGCACTGAGGCGGATGTATTATGAATGCGCTGCTCATGTCTGCTCATCTGTGGCAGAGAAGGAGAATAGATTTCACAGCCTCCCTCAAAAAAAAAAAAGAAAAACGCATTTGGGCACGTACCACTCCTCCATTTGAAGGACACAGCGTCTTTAAAAACATAAAAATGAGTACTGTGTCCTTTAGGGGGAACGTGGCAGCAAGATCTTCACACTTGCATGACTACGTTTTTGACAGGGTTGACATATAACGGCTATAGAGAATACTATGTCGTGCATGACTAATGATTTAATTTGCTTTTTTGCCCATTGAGAGACAGCTCTGGATGGAAAATGGCAGCCAGTGGGAGGATGAAAGGAGGAAGTATCAAAATACAGGGTGACAGAGGTTGCTATGAGCAGGTCACCCGAGTGTAATAAGAATCAAGAGGAGGGGAGAGGGGCCAGAGGAGGATAGGAGCTGGATAAGGCAGACGTGTTTGGAAAGCATCAGATAACATACATTTTTAAGGGCGCCAACTGTTTCCGGGAGCCGAGTGCTGAAACCGAGAGAGGGAGAGAGAGAGAGAGGAGAGGTACTTCACAACAACGCAGCACTTTAGACTAGAACTCTGCAGTCAGGCAGGCACCGACGCGAAGGCCCTTGGCAAATGTTTTCTGGTGGGTTTTGAATGAGAAGAACAATGGCCTAGTCTCAAAGAGTGTGGACGGAAAATGAGCAACCGTAACCATCTTGTCGAGCAGAACCACAAAGCTCGTAGCACATGTAAATGGCGGGGAGTACAATGTAATATCTTGACACGATATTTCAAAGCAAGTACGAGTTTCTCACAGTTTCAGCAGACATTTGTTCAAAGCTAGAAAACAAATGAACTCAATAACAAAAAATGTCACAACCAAGAAGTAAAAAAAGGTCACCACACATTCTTATACAGAATTTGTTGAAACACCTTTAGCTTTAATTGCATTTGTGGTATTCTTTTAATAAGCCAATGCAATGCGTCCAATGACCTGATGTTTCAGTATTTTCAGCTCCAAAGAAAACTACAGGGCTTTGCTGTCGTGGTTTGAATCGACCAGATCTCTCCTCCTGTTCCCCGTTATTTCCTGTCCCTCTCAATGCATCTGTCAATTAGGTTTGAGCGTTACAACTCGAAGGCTGTTCCACTGCCTGTGAGTATTTACGAGAAACCCCGTGAAAACCTGGTGAAAACCTGCTGCCATATAGGTCAATGAGCTCCTTTGGGGCACACCTTCTGGTTCAGGAGTTCTGTGGCCTCTTGCAACACCGTGCCATTTGAAAGGAACGTGAAACCAATACTACAGCAGTTGCAATTTGTCAGATATAAAAGTAAATCTATCATTTTCTCATCAGCACAGATAAAGACGCACCATGACAATAGAATCACTTCAGTTTGCAGCACAGTAAAAGTATGGAAATAGGATGGTACCTAAAAGCGTGATAACATGGTAATTATGGTAATTACATGCAAAGAGGATGAATGTAATGGTTTGTGGTAATATGGATATGACAAACATAGCACCAACCCATACTTTGCTTTCCTTGGTTACCATGCGATTTCACTTTTACAATATAATTATTATTGTGCTCTAAATTAAAACATCCATCCATCCATCCATTTTCTTCCGCTTTATCCGGGGCCGGGTCGCGGGGGCAGCAGTCTCAGCAGAGATGCCCAAACTTCCCGATCCACACACACCTCCTCCAGCTGTTCTGGGGGGACCCCGAGGCGACACCAGGCCAGCTCGGAGACATAGTCCCACCACCGTGTCCTGGGCCTTCCACGAGGCCTTGTCCCACTAGGACATGCCTGGAACACCTCCCGCGGGAGGCGACCAGGAGGCATCCGGAACAGATGCCCGAGCCACCTCAGCTGGCTCCTTTCGACGTGGAGGAGCAGCGACTCTACTCCGAGCTCCTCCCGGGTAACTGAGCTCCTCACCCGATCTCGGAGGGTGCGCCCAGCCACCCTGCGAAGGAAACTCATTTCGGCCGCTTGTATTCGCGATCTTGTCCTTTCGGTCATTACCCAAATCTCATGACCATAGGTGAGGGTGGGAACGTAGATCGATCGGTAAATCGAGAGCTTTGCCTCCCGACTCAGCTCCCTCTTCACCACGACAGACCGATACAGCGACCGCATCACTGCTGACGCCGCACCGATCCGTCTATCGATCTCACGCTCCATCCGTCCCTCACTCGTGAACAAGACCCCGAGATACTTGAACTCCTCCACTTGAGGTAAGGACTCCCCACCGACCTGAAGAGGGGAAGCCACCTTTTTCCGGTGGAGAACCATGGCCTCAGATTTGGAGGTGCTGATCCTCATCCCGGCCGCTACACACTCGGCTGCAAACCGCCCCAGTGCGTGCTGAAGGTCCTGGTTCGTTGGAGCCATCAGAACAACATCGTCCGCAAACAGCAGAGATGAGACTCTGAGGCTCCCAAACCGGACACCCTCCGGCCCCTGGCTGCGCCTAGAAATTCTGTCCATAAAGGTAATGAACAGAACCGGTGACAAAGGGCAGCCCTGGCGGAGACCAACACGCACCGGGAACAGGTCTGACTTACTGCCGGCAATGCGAACCAAGCTCCTGCTGCGGTCATACAGGGAACGGACAGCCCTTAACAGAGGGCCCCGGACCCCATACTCCCGGAGCACCCCCCACAGGGCACCACGAGGGACGCGGTCGAACGCCTTCTCCAGATCCACAAAACACATGTGGACTGGTTGGGCGAACTCCCACGAACCCTCGAGTACCCGATGAAGGGTATAGAGTTGGTCCAGTGTGCCACGACCAGGACGAAAACCGCATTGTTCCTCCTGGATCCGAGGTTCAACTATCGGCCGGATCCTCCTCTCCAGCACCCTGGAGTAGACCTTACCGGGGAGGCTAAGGAGGGTGATTCCTCTGTAATTGGAACACACCCTCCGATCCCCCTTCTTAAAGAGAGGGACCACCACCCCGGTCTGCCAGTCCAGGGGCACTGTCCCCGACCGCCACGCGATGTTGCAGAGACGTGTCAGCCAAGACAGTCCTACAACATCCAGAGACTTAAGGTACTCAGGGCGAATCTCATCCACCCCCGGAGCCCTGCCACCGAGGAGCTTTCTCACCACCTCGGTGACTTCAGCTTGGGTGATGGACGAGCCCACCCCCGAGTCCCCAGCCTCTGCTTCCTCATTGGAAGACGTGACGACGGGATTGAGGAGGTCCTCGAAGTACTCCTTCCACCGACCGACGACATCCCCAGTCGAGGTCAGCAGCTCCCCACCCGCACTGTAAACTGTGTTGGTGAAGCACTGCTTCCCCCTCCTGAGGCGCCGGATGGTTTGCCAGAATTTCTTCGAGGCCGACCGATAGTCTTCCTCCATGGCCTCCCCGAACTCCCCCCAGACACGAGTTTTTGCCTCTGCGACCGCACGAGCCGCAGCACGCTTGGCCTGCCGGTACCTCTCAGCTGCCTCAGGAGTCCCACAGGCCAACAAGGCCAGGTAGGACTCCTTCTTCAGCTTGACGGCATCCCTTACTTCCGGGCGCCACCACCGGGTTCGGGGATTGCCGCCGCGACAGGCACCAGAGACCTTACGGCCACAACTACGAGCAGCCGCATCGACAATGGAGGAGGAGAACATGGTCCACTCGGACTCCATGTCCCCCGCCTCCCCCGGAATCTGGGTGAAGCTCTTCCGGAGGTGGGAGTTGAAGACCCCACTGACAGAGGGATCCGCCAGACGTTCCCAGCAGACCCTCACAACACGCTTGGGCCTACCTGGTCTGACCGGCTTCCTCCCCTGCCAGCGGATCCAGCTCACCACCAGGTGGTGATCGGTTGACAGCTCAGCCCCTCTCTTCACCCGAGTGTCCGAGACACGCGGCCGGAGGTCAGACGACACAACTACAAAGTCGATCATCGACCTCCTGCCTAGGGTGTCCTGGTGCCACGTGCACTTATGGACACCCTTGTGCTCGAACATGGTGTTCGTTATGGACAAACTGCGACTAGCACAGAAGTCCAATAACAGAACACCACTCGGGTTCAGATCGGGGAGGCCGTTCTTCCCAATCACCCCCTCCCAGGTCTCACTGTCGTTGCCCACATGGGCGTTGAAGTCCCCCAGCAGAACAATGGAGTCCCCAGTCGGAGCACTCTCTAGTACCCCTCCCAGGGACTCCAAGAAGGCCGGGTACTCTGCACCGATGTTGGGCCCGTAGGCCGAAACAACGGTGAGAGACCTGTCCCCGACCCGAAGGCGTAGGGACGCGACCCTCTCGTCCACCGGGGTGAACTCCAACACGTGACGGCTGAGCTGGGGGGATATGAGCAAACCCACCCCAGCCCGCCGCCTCTCCCCGCGGGCAACTCCAGAAAAATGGAGGGTCCAGCCTCTCTCCAGGAGTTGGGATCCGGAACCCAAGCTGTGCGTGGAGGTGAGCCCGACTATATCTAGTCGGTATCTCTCAACCTCCCGCACAAGCTCAGGCTCCTTCCCCCCCAGTGAGGTGACGTTCCATGTCCCGAACGCTAGAAGCTGTGCATGCGGACCAGGTCGTCGAGGCACCTGCCTCTGACTGCCACCCAGTCCTCTTCGCACCCGACCCCTACGGATCCCTCTGCGGGTGGTGGGTCCACAGGAGGGCGGGCCCACGTCGTCCCTTCGGGCTGGGCCCGGCCGGGCCCCGTGGGCAGAGACCCGGCCACCAGACGAAAAATTAAAACACAACAATATATTTTTCCCCATCCATTACATGCACACAGATGATGAAAGAAACTTATTTCAGTGACTTCTGCATGTCTTCTCTTCTTCTGCAAATGTTTAAGAATGCTATTTGCAGGAGTTAGCGTCATTAAAGAAGCAGTACAAATAGATGTGCCTTGATGTGACCCGGAGGCAGGCTTTGAACTGAGAGCTGCTTGTGCCTGTAATGAGCTCTCTCTTACCTCCAGCACATGCCTCACACTCAACCTATTTCTGTAAATCCGAATCAAGCCGTCTGCAGCAGCAGGCAGGGCTACGACAGGTGGGGGGCGCTCCTCAAACTCCACCGCTCTGGGCCGGCGGCAACTGGGGTTTTAAGACTGCGGAGCATAAATGAGCGCATCCGCAGATGAGGAAAGTAGAGGAAGTGGAAAGCAGAAACAGATAACACAGGGTTTTATTTTTGACTAATGACATGCTAGCAAATCAGTGACGTCGGAATGAAACAATCTTTGAGCGCAGAACTGCTCAGAACGAGTCCGGTGATGATTTATGACCCTTAAAAATATGGAGGACAGTTCTTTTAAACAACAAGTCCAAAGTAGCATTTCTATTTTTAATGCGTTATTGTAGAATAATCAGTGTGGAATTTCTAAACTGCCGAGCATAATTTACGATCCACTGCTTCTTTGTAAAAGTGGAAAGTGCTTTTAACTGCATGACGTGTCAGAGACGACGCATTTGAGCACCCGATTGACAGGTGAGCCGAAAATAGATGTGCAGAGCGCCAAAGTGGAGGTGTGGAGGAGAATGTTGATATCACAGCCTACAGCACAACTTTGTAAAGAAGGAGCTTCAAGCAAGACTACCAAAAGTATTTCAAAGCTGTTGTTTCTAAGTTGAAATGTATTGCATATTGACCGCCTGAGCGTGCATTTTGAATGTATGCAAGTAATGTTAAACAGTTATTGGACAGACTTTTTATGTAGACTTTTTAGCAGAACTTATCAGAATCCCCGGTGCCATAGCTTTTACCAATGAGACGAGAGGGGAAGAGGAGGGGCTTTCATGGCCAATCATTGGGATGGAGCTTGAGTGTTTAAAATTTCTCTCTCTCTTCTCATTTTTCATCCAGGTTTACTTTAGTATATTCAACTCAATACATGTGCTTTGGAAAATATATTTAAAAATATGCAATTGTGACTTGTTCGTTTTATCAACAAGACTCAGTTCAGTGGACATTTTAAACATGCTCAGGGACCTTTGAGAGGACTGAAAAATAAATGCTAAACTAATGCAAGAATCACATGTTTATAGATGTTCAGTAGGTTTATACATAGTAATACGATGGTAATAATAATAATAATAATTCAAACCCCTGACCTCCCGATCATGAGATGACTGCTCTACCATCTGCACCACTGTCATCCCCGTAGTAACACCCCATATTATGCTTCCAAAACTACTTAAAGGGATATTTCAGGATTTTTGACATAGGGTCTCATTTCCTAGTTATCCAGAGTGTTGTTGATTTCTGGAGAGATATATATTTTTAATTCATGCAGTCTTTATATTTGAAAAGTTTAGTTGTGCTAGGCTAGCGCATGTCTATGGTAACTAGTAACCTGCATTAAAAACCTCATCAAAATAATCGGGCAGTCCTCAAAACGTTGCCATATCTGATTTGTAGAAAGCTCCTTTGTGAATTCCTTGTGTAGTGATGCCGGGCCACAGGTAAACAAACTACTGCAGATCCGGTAACCTAGCAGATCACTCCGCCGCTGCGTATCTTACAACCAGGAAGCTGATGCTGCTCAAATATAAGTTATTTTAAATGCAAAATGGTTATATTAAAAAAATTATTCAGTCAACACAGACATTTATATGGGTAGTCTGGTGTTATAAGTGATTTGCCTCAGGTGCACTGTGCTTGGGTGAGACTGTTTTTAATGCAGGCTACTAGTTACCATAGACATGCACTAGCCTAGCACTAGCCTAGCACCACTAAACTCCTAAAATATAACGACTGCATGAATTAAAAAATAAATATATATCTCCAGCAATCAACAACACTCTGGATAACTCGGAAATGAGGCCCTATGCCAAAAATCTTGACATATCCCTTTAAGTCTTCATTCCTAATACACATAGTGGCTCTGTCAAAAACTATGTACATGAATAATGATGAATTTCTACTGTTTGCTGACAACTTTAAAAACATACCATGAGATGACGTATAAACACGGACAAAGGAGAGTAAACAAGTCCATGTATTCCCATTGTAAGGGTATTTTTGGCAGAATAATAGAGGTCAAGATAATGTTTTTAACAGCATTACTTTGTCCCTGTAACATAGCATGTACTTATACACCACACTAAATGCACATCAAATGATTTGTCTCCTCTTTTAGTATCTGACAATTGCTTCTCGTGTTGTTGACAATCACTGATCTGTTCTTTGGAGGGCGTCAGTCCCAGCCACTCTCACCAATCCACATCTTCTACCCATCACCTGCCTCTGTGCTGTTCCTGCTACCAACCTTGACAAACAACTCAGCTCCAATACAGTCTGATTGAAGAGGGAATACATCCATCATGCCCGGACTTTCTCTCTCTCAAAGGTCAAAAGCCCAAAGAACATTAAAGCCTGTCCATCGCTGTATGTACTTTTCACACCGCTGTCCGCCTCCGTGTGTGCGTGTGCGAGGTTAAGAGCTCCTCCAAATCTTGTCTGAAGGCCCAAAACAACACCTCTCTTGCCTCGCCAATCAAGCGCCGTCTTCTGCGGCGCACACTGTGAGAACAAACAGCAGCAGTGACAGCAGCGGGCCGCGTCAAATCGCCTCCAGCTCTCGCTACTCGCCTCCTCAGTTCTCTGTCAAGGTTGTCCCATCTCCCGCTTGCTTTTCCGCGGGATGCTAAATGATTCCTTTATTGGTCCGGTCAAATTTTCGCACCCTCATTCGAGATTCCGGGCTTCGTTTCCTGTGTTCCTGCTGCCCCGTCTGTTTCCCCTCGGTTCAACCCGCCGCTGAGCCTAATTGGAATTACAGCACACGTACAATGGCTAATACATAATTCATCCCCAAGCTTTCTCTTGTCATTTAAACCGCGGCGCGTCTTCAACAACACGCAACTACTGTATGCGCTCGCATTCCGCAGCCTTCCAGCCCAACTATGAACAGTTCTTGGTAACACAGGGATATGATTGGAAGTGACAGAAAAGAACGCTGTGAAGACATATAAATAAAAAATGAAGCAAGAAAGGAGACACATACAGACACATTTAGATGCTGTGAGTGCAGGATCAACACTGTAGAACAAACGTGACAGGTCCAATATGTAGGAGGAGCACTAACAAAAACAATATTCAATCAGATCTCAACAAGACCTTGGTGTACAAAAAAAAGAGATGGGAACTCAGAAATTAGATGTGGAAAAAAGGAAAGAATAACTAGTACAATTTAAGAAAACTTGGCTTTTTCCAAACTTCTGCACAAACAAAAATGATACACTGCCCGACCCAAAAAAAATCCCCTCCTGGATTTAACTAACTGTTATGATCCGAGGTTGCTCCAGTTGTTCAGGTCTACAGAAGGTTCAGCAACACTGACCACCTGAACATCCTGAATGACCAGGCTATTCCATCTTATTATTGTTCCCTTATGGCGCTGGCTTATTCCAAGATGGCAATACAAGGATTCATCGGACTCACGTTGTTGGATTGGACACCACAAAGTCCAGATCTTAACCCCGTTGAGAATCTTTTAAATGTGCTGGAGAAGGCGCATTGAACAAATGTGTCAAATGTGTCGGTTTGCTTTAAAGGGATAATAAAGAGTTAAAAAATGTTAAAATGTTTATTTGTTTTTACTTTATTGTCCCCGTAGGGAAATTTGTCCTCTGCATTTAATCCATCCTTCGATGCCGCTGGGGCGACCCGTAAGGAGCAGTGGTCGACGGCAGTGCCGCGCCTGGGGACTCATCTCCATGATGTGGAGCCAGGCTGATGGTCAGAATCACCTGGCTGGAGGATTCACCTATTGCACATGTTTTTAGTGGTAGGGGAAACCGGGGTACCCGGAGGAAACCTACGCAGACACGGGGAGAACATGCAAACTCCACACAGAAAGGCCCTGTCCTGGTGGGAATCGAACCCGGGACCTTCTAGCTGTGAAGCGGAGGCGCTAACCGCTGCGCTACCGTGCCGTATTATGTATTTTCCTCCCCCTACATGTTCCAGCAATGTCCTGATGTGTAGAATGAGCCCAGACCTGTTCACCACAATTTCCTCTGAAATCCTGCACTGTCCCTCAAAAAGTTGTTACTTCGGGTCCGAAGTGCCGTCATGGATGAGCTTAATATAGAAGTTGCAGTTACATGTATGACCTGAGGTGGCAGTAGTGAGTATAAAATGGCCAACTTGCATCTAGCCCCTTTAAGATCACAGTTTTTGGCCTACAGATGTACTCATTGTTATTTTATATGTAATGTTGACCAATTCCTTTAACATTGGGGGCTGAGGCTCAGATTGAGAAAGGGTACAGAGATGTCCTGGACTTTGGGAATGGCTGCCTTACCTTACTTCGGTATTTCCACACTCTATTTACAGTACAGTGCTGTGAAAGCCAATCTGAGGCGACTAAACGTTTCAGGCCATATGTCTAATAAGTCCTTAGCAACCATTTTATTTATAAACATAGAAACTTCATTCCTGTATTTTTAGAAAAGACACAGCATTTACTTACTTTGTCTTATCCTGCTGGCTAATCTGTATTGAATTTCCCCATGATGCCGAACAACGGGCTGCTGCTAGACGACGAGCCACATCAATAAAAAAGATCATAAACGCATTACATTCATGGGCTGAACGAATTGGTCTCCGAAATCAAATCTAATCTTATTGTGCCATTTGGTGAGTCACAATTTCTATTTCTGTCAATGGAGATGGATGCTTTCACCCAGGTCTCAAAAAAGCCAGGTTTTGACAGCGCTGGTAGGGATCCATCAAATCAATTCGATATGTAAATCCCACATTCCCCACATTAAAAGCACAAGATTAAGCATGCATTTCCATCATGTGGATTTGATAGAATTGGGTTATGTGATCACTCATATTTGGCTGACGGCTTTGACAGAAGATGGAAATAGGAAAGAGGCTGTACTTTCTTGAAAGTGAAAAGTGGCTCTAACTCCATAAAAGTACATTTCGACTCGCTGTCATTGGCCCATGTCCGTTAAGTGTAATTACAGATCAGTTCCAATGTAGTGACAATGATTTCTATACTACTTGACAGATCTACTTGCTTTAATTGCTTTTCTATTGTCATCGGCATTAATCGCTGTCACAGGAATTAACATGGTAACTATAGTGGGCACTTGGTTTCAAAGCTAACAATTTCTGCAAAGAGAGATTTTTTTTCTTTAATTCCCCTAAAAGTGCTTGTTTGTGTCCATGATATACATTTGACAGAATACACGGGACAGCTGGTTTGCTTTTGCCAAATGATAAGACTTTCTGAACAAGTAAAAAATAATAAAGAAAAGGGAGGGAAACTACTGGTTGGAGACCGTAAGAGTAGAATGGATACTTTCTTGGAGACTATAAATCAAAGACAACCAAGCAACTCAAAACTGTTTCTCAACATAACTACAATCAACTACACTGCGAAAACTAGATTAGTATAAAAGTCTCAATTTTAGCATAATAATCAGAATTTGAGATGTTTTGACAAGGAAAGATATAGTTACTTGCTTTGAGATGTTTCTGACTCGTTTCAATACATTTTGTCCTTGTTTCAAGCAATTTTCTTTGCCAATGGGGTAAGAACATTGGACTTATCTCATTGGCAGTTTTACTTTCTTATTTCAAGTGAGATCTACCTCAGAACTAGTCGTAAACGTCCTCAAAAGAGCAAAGTAAACTTGGTCAGATCAGGAAAAAAAAGTCTAAATGAGTGAAAACTGCTCAAAACAAGTAACATTTTCTCAGTTCAAGACATTTAGGCCAATGCTTGATATTTACTTTTTGCAGTGTACAGTGGTATGCAAAAGTTTGGGCACCCCTGTAAAATGTTCATGATTTTATAAATCATTGGTTGTCTGGATAAGACATTTCAGTTAAATATATCATATAGGAGACAAACACAGTGATATTTGAGTTTATATGATTTTTGGAAAGTGTGCAAGAATTAAACTAAATTAGGCATGTGCATAAATTTAGGCACCGTCATTTTATTGATTTCAATACCTTTAGGACCAATTATTAGAACTCAAAATTGGTTTGGTAACCTCAGTGACCCTTGACCTCCATACACGGTTGAATCCAATCATGAGAAAGGTTATTTAAGGAGGCCAATTGTAAGTGTTTCTCCTCTTTGCATCTTCTCTCAAGAGTGGCAACATGGAAGCCTCAAAACAACTCTCAGATGAGCTGAAAACAACGATTGCTCAACATCACGGTTTATGAACATTTACAGGGGTGCCCAAACTTTTGCATACCACTGTATATGCATGCCAAGATGGTTATACTTTCAAAGGACTGAGAATCATCTTTATGAAAATCATCTTTATGCCCCAATCGCTTCTTGTTATTATTTCTTTCTTTGCAACTTTTCTAACTCCTTCACCCGGACAACTATAAACAAGTGCAGAAAGTACGTGGGATGCACAAGCTAACACTACATAATGCTTTGTGTTTTTCAAGTGTCTTCAAAACCGCTGTATTTGAAGCACTTGAAAGCGCAATAACAGCGTAACAAGAACGAGCTCTCGGTCTCACACACACACACAACACTGCACCGTCCACAGCTCCAGCTCTGCAGCGCTATCACCCGCATTAGCTCAGGGACGATCTTTCTGCGCCTGTCCCGATGTTATCTACAGGATGAGTGCTGTTCTCCGCTGCTCTGAACATGGCCTTGTACATTCTCTGCTGCGAGACTCCCAACATTTATTCTGAGCGCCTGTGACACACCACCTGTCTCATCCCGCTCCCATAACCCCGCGCTAACTCCCCATGATTTGTCTTCGTCGGTGCCGTATCGCGTTCCTTCCCGAACTTTAAATCCCCCTGTAAGACGAGTGCCTTCTTTTCTCTTTAAGTCTACATTACCATACATTTGCGGTGTAATTTCCCCTCTCATCTCGTCCACGCCTGATTCCATTTTCTCTGAGCACATCTATTTTCTCTAAAGGATGTTTTTTTCTCGAGCAGATCGGCTCGGATCAAGTCAGCGAAGGTGAGATTTCATTACCAAAGGGGGTCCAAGTGTTCCCGTAAGAAAGTAAGCATGGATTGGATGGATATTTGAGTTAAAAAAAGAAATATGCGAAATAAAGTACAATACAGTAAATGCAGCTGCAATGAATGGAGAGACTTACAAAAGGAAGGGCAACCGGTTTATAGATATATATATAGGTATAGTGCTTTTCAGAAGACACAAAGAAGGTTTAAAAGACAATTATTCATTCATTCCCAACACAGGGTGGGGGTAAACTTTAGCACAGTAATTACAGCTGCCCCGGCACTGATTGATAGAGATACATATTTGCGCAAAAGGAGACTCCGGCTCACACAAGGTGGGTCATGTGCACAAGGACACAACGACAGCATGGAGGAGGAGCTCAACACTACGTTTAAAGCTTTATTCTACACTATGTCTGCACACATGAGACTTGATCTTTCTGTAGTAAAACTTGAAACAATATATGTTTCACTTAAGTTCTTACAAGAAGCAGTGATAGAAATTGCCAGAAGAGCGTGCAATCCCACTCGTACTCGTATTAGCAATAACAGCAACTGGCAAACATGTTAACCTGCATAGAAGAGACTGATACCCGGGACTACAGACACATGCGCGAAGGAAACAAAACAGCAGTCCGGGTATTTTCAATGAGGTAACAATATGAAAAAGTTAAAAGCTTGATCAACTTTTTGGAGCTTTTAACCATGTTGTACTGCTATTTCCCGATCAAAAACACCCCCAGAGTGGTTTTTGGCTTCATTCATGCATGTGGAGTAGTCCTAATGAATCATGCAAGATAGTCAAACCACCCCCATCCAGGAAGTGCCCGTCACGTCTGTAATCTAATGCAGAATGAAAGCATGTTTTTTTCATTATTTCTGCCTGGTGTTTCCTTGCCGCCCCTGCAAGGTAAACATGCACGCCCCGAGTGTCTAAACAAAGTCATTTTTGCGCCGAAGTTGTGAAGATGGGGGCTCCTTTCTAACCGACTCTGTAAAGGGACACCACATGTTCTATTTTCTTCTTACCCAACGATAATGTCTCGGCAAAAATGTGTGTTTGGCTACGATAGGACAGGACTTTATTCAACCTTCATAAAGAAGAGTCCAATCGCTATAAATTGTTGGAATTTCTCTCTGGGATCCTGCGAATAACCAGCCAGGATATGTTTGTCTGTGACCATCACTTCACCGATGGCTTGGCGAACCATGGCCAATCAAAAAATCAAAGTGGATTGTTCGAGAGATTATAACCGGTGCAATTCCCATAACAAATACACCCGATGGAGAGGCCAGAGCAGTAAGTAAATCAAAACGCATGCTAAATGGTAATGATAATGTGTGTTTCACTTTTTGCTGTGATATTTATATTTCTGCTACTGTTAATGTTGCATGGGCGCCGGGCGGCATCAATGGAGGCGGAATCTAAGCATCTTGTCTTCCGGGTTGGAAAAATGCTCCCAGGAAATACTTATATTCCTCACATAAATGAGTACTCCATAGTGGTAGAGGTACAATATATCATAGAAATGCCTGTAGTTTACTTTCGAATGGCTAAAATAGCATGCTATAGGCCCTTTAAAAGACCTGAGAAACTTCCGCACCAGTATTTATTTATTTAATATTTCTTTATCAATGCATCAAAGTCCTGAAGCGTGAGCGGCTAAAACAAAACCGCTAATTGTCCCGTCTTAAGTAGCGGGATCTCATTTCTTTAGCTGAGATAAAAGAGCCACATTGCTTAGGTGTGCTGATCCAAAGAGCTTTGCCGTTAACCGGGGCTCTGTTTCTTAACGCCGTGGCTTTCTTTTATCTGATCCCAAAACAGAACCGGGATCTGCCGGGTCGGAGAAGCCCGCTTTGTGCCACCGTCTTATCTGATGCTGGAAGTGACGGAGGGCGGCCCACACACTTGAGTCAGATTATTCACTTATCTGATGGAGACTCAACAAAACTAAAGGACAGTTACCCCGTAAATCAAAAGTTAGGGGACATCAGTGTTTTATTCACAACTTCGACGATAATATCTCTATAAGTCTGTCAAGAGTTCAAAAGTTTGGACCAATAAAAATTAGAATATCCATACTTTTTCCTTATCTATTGACATTAATATGCACCTTTAAGCAGTTTGTCGCTGGGCACTTAAGATCAGATAGCACTACTTCACTCTATATGCAAATAAACTGACTTATCTGACCCATCAGAGACAATCTGCAGCCCATCCATTTCAATTTATAACAAGTGAGGTGTAAAGGAGAAATTTAATTACGCGAGCGGCAACAATAGTCAAAGTTTTAGTTTAATTCAATTGTTGTAGGTGGATTTTCAAATGAGTGGGCAGATATAGGTAGGCAAGGTCAAGCTTTAAGTTTCCTTTAAGGTTCATAGAGTTGTTAACTTGACCTCAGCGGTAAAACTTAAAAAAAAGAACACAAGAGTAGACCACCCACAGAAAAAACAATTGTTACAATTTGAACAAAAAATAGGGAGATAAAGTGTGTTGTGGCTCCTTTAAATAAGAGAATCTTAAATTATGTTTGCTTTGCTTTTACTTCCCTTCCCGATGCCAGACAGCACCCACTATATTTATTCATCTGCATTGTCTAGGCTTTTGTTTTGGTTTGTGCATGCGGACGAGAAGCGAGAAGGTCAGGGGTGTATACAAAAGCTTTTCTTGGATTTTTGTGGACATTTCGCATGTGCCTTCAAAATATTAAGCATTTGTAAAACCTTTGCAAATATTCTATTAAACATTCAAAGAACATTTATAAAGCATTCCTCGAGCAATCATTTTTACATTTTGAAGTTGATCTCTAGTAAATTACACAAGAGCATCATTTCTTCTCTTTTTCTTTGTTGACGTCAGTGCTATAGTGCAGCATGTGGGACTTACTGCAGTCATGCTGTTGACCTGATCCAGGGTCAGCTTGAGCAGCTCCTCGTCCCCGCTCTCTGCCATCAGCTTCAGGGCCGCCTGCTGAAGGCTGGGCTGCTGCTCGAGCAGGAGTGATGTTATGCTCCTGACACACTAAAGGAAGGACAATACAGTAGGAAGATTCAGGTCAAGATATGTGGCCAGAGAGATAGTGACAGAAACAGCATTACATTAAAATGAAGGTTTAAAAAAAAAAAAAAAAGAAGAGAAATGTAAGGGGGAGCAAAAGAAGAAAGGTGGAAAGAAGTAAAGGTTAATCGATGTGCATATAGACCGTGCATACACACAGCCACATAGTAGTTCTCAAAGGTCTACAACAGCAGCAAACACACAGAGGCAGCCTGTAATATATGGATATCACAATGCAATCTGACTCCCCCCATGCTCCGCCGGTTTCATTCCAGCAGATTCAAATTAAAGCTGTTCAGAGCAGAGTAAAAGGCCTTCCTTTGCTTCCTCTCACCGCCCCCCGCCGCTCCTCTTCCTCCTCTGCCCCGCTAATATTAGACAGCCAAACCGGCGCTAGCCCATTCACGCTGAATAGCATTAGTGCTAAACTAATATCACAGTCAGCTGCTGCTAGACATACAGAATGTCATTAGGCGAACCAGTGCTCAGCGGGGCATGGCATAGTGTTAGGGGCAAGTTTCAAAGGAGTGGATGCAGCGTTGATAGTGTGTTGAGCTCGCACGTTGCCGCGGGTAACATGCTTAATAGTCTTCCTGTATATTAAAATGCTGAGCTCCACACAACGGCCTGTGGTATCCATTTTTCACGGCAAACATGACAACAGAGGCGTAGCAAGTAGAGGGTTTGTACCTTACAGTTTCATGAATATAGAGAGTGAATTACCTGGGCTGGGAGCTTGTGCTTGGTGCTGTACAGAGACCGGACCATGGTGACAACCTGCTGACCCAGCTCTGACCCCTCGGAGCGGGTCAGCAGGGCCGAGGTCAGCACCACCCATGGGTTACGCTCCGTCGCCGCTCTGGGAAATGAGAGGTGAGATGTGTGATCGAGAGGGTTTAGATTTCATCAGCAGTTATCGAGCACAAATAGAAGATCCCTGAAACGACTTCATTGGTCAAATCTGTTCGGACCTCGTGTGGAATCAATACTCTACTGCAAACTGAAACTATGGGCATGATTACAGCTTTAGGACATGATGAAGCAAAGGAAGGTTGAGGGTCTGTACTCAAATACAGAACAAGAGCACACGTGCGGATGAGCTGACTGATCAGGCTGTATTTCCACAAGCCACAGCTAATATAATAACAGACTGACAGAGTTGCTGATGCGCCGTCACTTCCAATAAAGGCATGAAAAGCTGGAGATGTTTGTCCACAGGAGCCCCCGCAGTTAACAGCTCACACCTCCGGAGTTAATTTCCTCCGCGCGTCTGTACACGGCTCGGAGCGGTGGCAAGTGTCAGTTTGTTTACACACTTCTGTCGGAGCTCCTGCAGACCTCTACGCAAGCTGATTAGCCTCTACCACGGCCGCGCAAATGTCAAAGGTAAAAAACACAATAAAAAAAAGAATCTTTCCATCTGTGGAGGTCACAATGGTCATTTAAGTCCATTGTTGACTTCAGGTGGAAGCAGAGCCTGATAGAGATTTTCCAGTGAATTCAATTAGGCCTATAACCAAGGTTAAAACATGCGCTCCACTAAGTACCCTTGTAGTTATTACTAGATCAGTCAAAAGAAGGAGGTAGTTCATTATCTGTTAATTATATCGGAGCTGAATGATGGATCCTATGGAAGAGATTGTTTTATTAATTATCCCCCATTATTATTCGCGTCGCGTCGCTGTATTGCCCATCTATCTCGCATCCCTTTTTCTCCTGAGGCAGTTTCAGGGCTGGTCCAAAGCTTGTGCCTGATTGCAAACCAGATGACTGTCTTTTAATCAGAGCCAAGCCAAATAGGAATTCTCCAAAACAAGGCTTGCCTTTCAGTGTATCTGAGGAACCCCACTGCTAGCAACAATTCAAAACATTTTATTTAAAGCAATACTAAGCAACTTGTTTACCTTAAAGGGGCTGGATGCAAGTTGTCCATTTTATACTCACTACTGCCACCTCAGGCCATATGTGTAACTGCACCTTCTATATTAAGCTCGTGCATGACGGCACTTTGGACCCGAAGTAACACCTTTTTGAGTGACAGTGCAGGATTTTAGAGGCAGTTGTGGTGAACAGGTCTGAGCTCATTCTACACATTAGGACACGGCTGGAACATGTAGGGGGAGGAAAATAATTCTAACATTTTTAAACTCCCTATAGTCCCTTTAATAAATCCTTTTCGTAGTCCCTCTGGTGGTAATAGTGGTAATACAAGTGTTAATGGAATGATTGGGGGGTGCTTCATCTCTGGCCAGAAAACCAGACTTTTAACTTTCCCTGCTCCGACCCGGAGACGCAATGCACAATAACGGAATCACGAAGAAGAAGCTAACATGCGGGCTAGCGCCACTTAAACAGTATTTATGGCCAAGTTTGAGTGGAAAAAAAAGATCTCCATTGTGTAACTGGATGCACAATATCCCTCTCTCCCTTTGTCCTTTCTGTCAGTGCAGTATTTACTCTCACGGACAATTAATGAGTAAAAAAAATCGCAACCTGCTACGACACCTGCAGTGGCGCTCATGGCCTCTAGGGGCATGAGTTACTTACTACAGCTTTAATACGAGCGATTGCTGTTATTGTTTACGTACGCAATTTTCGGCGGATGTTTTGGTGAATGGTCGGCAACAGCTGATACATCCAGGTCTCTAACTCGGTTTTATAAAATGAGAGATCTGTTACTGCGCAAGAGAAGCAATGTCTCATGGACATTGTTTTTGCCGATCATAGGATTTTAATAACATTTTTATCAAATATGAAAACGTAAAATGCCGACTATGGCCAACGGATGTGACGACATCACGATCGCTCGTATTAGATGACAATAACTTCAATGATTGGGGGCCATCACAAAAAGGACTGATTTCTGATTCTGGTACGGCTTTTCCTAATATGGTTTAAGAGATGTTTGAAACTAAACCTCAGCCTAAACAACCAATGAATGCTTTCCACTCAAGGCAAGGTACAGTTTTCGTCCACTAGAAACGCTCATTCCTGTTTCCTAACGCTGCCTACGTATAATACAACAGAAACAATTACCATAGAAACAATTAGAAGCGAAAATAATTAAAAATAGGACGCGTGTCTGTGTCGTAATCCGTCTAAGCGGCAGTGAACCAAATCTGACAGCGATGAAACGGGAGGTGAAGTGAGGAGACGCCATCTGAGGTGACTGCGCTTTTGTGGAGCCCACACGTAAGTATAATAAGCAGATGGCAACATGCTGATAAAGCCTGCCTGAGAGGAATGCAATGTTTAGAGCTGAGATTAGCCCGCTTAAGAGCGTCTCAAAGAGGCTCTTGGTTAGATCATATGAGTGCGGGGTGCACCCGTGATTGAAGTGTGCGGGTGAGCAGGCCAACGTGAAGGATTTAGAGAAGAGGTGAAGACAGAAGGGAGAGGACAGGACCCCGCCAGAGTAAGGATCGCAAACCACTTCACCTGGTGTACACAAGCAGTGCAGCTGAGTGCTTTACGAATAACGGCTTTAATTTACAGAATAAATGCAGAGTCCGGGATTCTCAGATGAAATGCAACTTCCAACTTTTCTCCATTCTGATGATTCCAAAAGCTGTAAATGTGGTTAGCTAGGTAAACATGCAAATATGTATTTATATCAATGCAGCAATCCATCACAAAAGTGTATTTCTCAGATTGCCCATGAGGTTACATTTTTATGGCGCCAACTGTCATAAATGATGTGCCACCCGTTTATTCTATACAACGGTGACTTCAATATTGCCCAAAGCAGCTCCCACGACTTTGAAATGCAGACTTTTTCATTTATCATTCCATCAGAGTGCCCTGTGCCTCTCGACGGGCCGGCCGCTGCTGCTCCTCTCTGTGTTGTGCGCCTCTATATGAGTGACTGTGTGGGGGCCAAATGTGTCCCGGGGTGCACCGCCAGGCCGCCGCAGCCAGCCCCACGCCGTGCTCTGAATCATGACGGGGGCTTATGCCGCCCAACCAAAAGGATAAGCTTTTCATACGCGACGCTCAGTACTGCCTCCCGGAAAGAGCCTCTTGTGGTCTTAGACAAATCTGCTCCTGACAGACAGTAGCCGCCAATGATTAAATGCTGAGTCAGCGTCTGCTTATGTTGATAAAGTGCAACACAAAGGCTCCCGTCACAGGGACATTTGAAGGTTATCCGAAATTTAAACGTCCTGAGTGATGATGACAAGACGAACAATTAAAATAAAACGCAGAACATGGATCAGAACTCAATTTGGATTTCACTCTGCAGATCTCCATGTTTAAGGTAACCTGTACAAACATTCAAAGAACTGAATGGAGACAGTCAAAAGGCGACGCTTGTCTGAGGTCCCGGTGAAGGCGCGATGACTCCACAGCTGTGCTCACAGTCAGGGGCACAGTGGCAGGATCCGACAGTGAACTTGAAGCAGCTGTGGAGCTCATCTCTCCTGCTGCGCCGTTCAAAAGTGCACTGACAAAAGCGTTGACAACTGTACTGGTTTGGCATACATGGCTGTTTTGATGTCGAAGAGGACTGACTTTTTTCACTTCACCGAGTTATCGTTGAATGTATAATTTTGTGATAACTAACGCTAGCTATATTGATACAAAAATAATTCCGTCTTGCCGTGGAGCCAGCATCGTCAAAATCTTTGAGTGAGGATTAGACTCAACTTTGGCCAAAAAAAGAACAGAACTACTAACCAGAGGTGGTCAGTAACAAAGTCAATTTACTTAAAGCAGAACTAAGTAACTCATGCCCCTAGAGGCGTAGCATGCTGGTTTTTTTTTTTACTCATTAATTGTCCTTGAGAGTAAATACTAACGCTGATAGAAAAGACAGGGAAAGAGGGTCATTGTGTACATCTAATTACACAATGGAAATACATTTTTCACTCAAACTTGGCTGTAAATACTGCTTAAGTGACCGCAGTTAGCTTTGCCCGTTAGCCTGCTAGCTTCTTCTTCGTGATTCTATTAGTGTGTATTGGGGCCTCCGACCCGGCAGCAGCAAATTTGCAATTGTGGTTTTCTGGCCAGAGACGCCACGGGGGAAATGAAAGACCCCTCAATCATCCCATTAACACTTGTATTGAGGGACTACGGAAATGATTTATTAAGGTAAACACGTTACGTCTTGTATAAGTACTGTATCTAAGTAGAGTTGTTGAGGATCTGCACTTAATTCGAATAGTGCTTTTGTTGAGAACTCATTACTTTTACTCCAATTTATGAACCAAAATAAAAAGCACATTTTGGCCCTGTGTTTTGTTCATTTCAAAAACCTCATTATGCAATATTCACATTCTATCCACAGTAGGTGGCACTGTCCCGGTGCACTGTCAAATGCCACCGTCTCACGAAAAGAAAGAAGATTTCGGGCATAATTTTCATGTTTTAGAAGCCACAAAGTTATTTTTCATACTGCTAGTTCAAACTGATTTATACTTTCCACTTAGAAGTTTGAATACTTTCTTCCACGGTCAATACTTAGGTACCTTCACTTCACACTCAAAATGTGAGGATTAGAAACAAGTGGAAAAGCAGATATAACCTTACAGATTTAGCATAATATAAAAACGACTCAGACCTACAGTATCATTAGTCAAATCAAAAGACGGCACATGCTTCGAGCTGAGTCACAGTGTGTAGAAATGTGAGCCTCTCCTCCTCGAGACAAACACTTTAAAATGCTGATGTGAGCTGCCTGGGCGCCGCGTGCTTTGATTGAGCTGGAAGGATTAACTCCTGATAGCGTAGCGCCTTGCAGTTCCCCGGAGTGACGCTCACTTTTAATGGAGAACAATGGAGCAGCGAAGGAGCAATCACACCATTAGGCACTTATCGATAATCCTGCCAGCTCCGACTTGCTCCAGCTGCTGCAGGAAGCCCCCCAGCCTCCTGCCTGTAGCGAAGACGCCTTTCTACAACTTTTCAAAGGCTTTGTGCAACATGTGCCCTGCCGTGATTAGATAGTTCAAGCCTAACCTTTTGCAAGACGAAAGCACAAAGCCCCAAAGTTGTCATTAAAATGTAAATGTATCCCCTTTGTTAACGAAGCCACCGCTGTGAACGGAAGATAGTTATGATTTTACCCCAGAGTCCTTCTTCTAGAGACAGCTGTTAATGAAGAGTAAACACAGCACGAGGAACAAATAGAGGCTCCTTCTGCCGCACAACAAAGGGACAATGGTGGGAAGAGCGAAAACTAAATGGTCTTACACTTCGTCTTTGATCATCGGTGGCCAGGCTTGCAGGAGAAGCATGATGAGCTGGAACTCTTCCCACTTTTGGGCCGACTCGAGCAACTCCAGGAAAAGGGCGTATCTTTTGTCTTCGTTCTCCACGTCTTCAATCTGGAACTGTGAAGAAATGCAAACATTGTAACGCTAATCACATAAGTATATTAAGATGCTCCAGTTCACTAGGTCTACAGCAGTGGAAGGAATTGTATCTAAGTAGATTCAACAATAGCATTTGATGAGACAGATGGCCAGGGGATTGATCCTGTGAACTCCTCGCTGAGAGTTTGGACTGCTAGTGCTAACATGCAGCCCGAAATCTGTGAAAATGCCAAAAGCACTGTCACTGTTGCTCAACTTCACACCACATTAACACATGACCCATGTTTTGGTTTGGGAGAGAACACAAAACTTTGACAGATTTAAAAAACTTGAAGGGCATAACATTGAACAACCAGCCAAACTAACGGATATACAGTATTTAACGAAACAAATATTGGTCTAATGGTCTGAAAACTCTTAGTATTTGACCTTGTAAGGACCCAGCGGCTGTATGAGTGGTCAGCATGGTGCATCACAGTGGTTTCTAGGACGATCCGGGATCAATTGTTTGGAAGGTTTTCATTGCTGACCAGACAACCTACAAAACAATTGATCCTGGAGCGTTGTAGAGATCATCGTGATCGAAAGTAAAGGCGTCATGCTGACCACTCACACAGCCACTAGGCCACCACATGGTCAAACACGCACAAATATCAACTCTTTTATTTTTTATAAGGCATGCACCTTTAGTACTGTAGTAAACTGTGTGGGTAATTGTGCTCAAAATGTGTCTTCTTTTTTTAGCCTTATTTTCAAGCATCTGATATTTTCTTTAAAGGCATACTGCGTAACATTTTCGATTATACTGTTGCCAAAATATGCTCCTAATAACCAGCTAGACACAGAAAATGCTATCTTTGTTTTCGTTATCAAAGGATTAATCTGTATAAGGACCAAACCTATTTGGATCTCATAAGTGGCTTTAGTCAATATCTCCATGGAGACGAGCTGGAGACGTCTCCGCTTCCTGTAAAGTTACACATCGGGCGCGGCTTTAATTTAAAATCATAGCATTGTTGCGCTCGCCTCAGTGACGCGGGTACAGGTCTTGGCTCTGACGGTTTGCTGAGTGTCTCTCCCCACTCTTCACGCCTTTCACCCTGTGCTGTCCAATCTAAATCAAGCCTACGGGCCAAAAATCTTTCAAAACAAACACAACAAAACAAAATCAGCCAATTCTTAGCCTTAGATGCCCACAACATTACAGATGTGCTTTTAATCTAGTGAAGATATTGATGAATCAACAAATCCAATATCCTCTATTGTGAATGCAGATCACATTGAGGAGGATGTCAGCGATCCGTTTTCACACTCCACAAGACTCTATGCTGAAGGCGTCATTGATCTCAAAGGCAGTGTGCTCTTGATTGTGACAGAGATACTCGACATCGACCATTTGCAGCGTGGTTTGTGGGCAAGATGTTCCTGGTCAACAAAACGTTTTCACTTTAAACCCAGGAACAAGATGTCGAATATGGCTGTGAGTGATAAAAAATGTTGGAAAGAAAATGTTCAGTACATAAGTTGCTACAAAAAAAACAAAAAAAAGGAGAGAGACAGCAGAGAAATGAAGAAGGCCTAATGTGGGGAAAAACGCGAGGAGTCGGAGGAGGCAAAGTAATTAATTTTCTCCTCAAAGGCTGGCTTCGAGTGTGATTTAACAGTTGAGAGAGCAGCTGATTTCTGAAGGGAAAGCTCTCTAACCTGCCAAAGTACAGCTGCAGCAGCGACAAGCTTCGGCAGGCGCACACACAACTAAACAAACTCGGCGGCAGTGGGGCGTTGCATTTCTCAAAATGTCTAATTTATTGGAGCAACGCCATATAACGAAGGTCCGATTAAATCATTTTTAGGGGATTAGAGAAAGAGAGATTACGTTTCAGTGACTGCTGGGAAAGTATCTGTGCACAAGAAAAACTTACTGATTATGAATTATGTACTGCAAAACCAACAAACAGAGCTCAAGATAATGTAGTCAAAACTATCAAGTATTGGGCATTCTGGGATTGATCGCAAATCCCTTAAAAATAAATCAATCCATACAGTAAAAGTGTTTTGCGACATTGCAGTTTATTGAGTTGTGCCACTTCTCTTTCTTTTGTGTTTTAATACAGTTTTGTCTAATGTAACTCCTTAGACTTAGCTTCCTGTTGTAAAAATAGAAACATGGTGGTTTGTGTCGACAATGTTCAATTTCAATAATATCTCATCACGATCTCGACAAACACCTACTTCCCCCTTTCCAGCACACTACGCAGGGGATTTACCTCACAGGTTTTTGCTCTTTTTCACACTCCTCTGTCGCATCACCACCTCAGAAGCAGAAGAATCACTCCCCCCTGGCCCCTGGTGACCACTATAGCAACATCGCATCTCCGTCTGTGTCTGCCAAACGCACTTGTGTGTCTTATGGCCCATCAAAATCTATTATCTGTCTATGCACAACCTTATCAGCAGTTTCTTCAGCGGCGCAGCCAAGTTTGTCTTTCTTATCACCACAACAACAATAATAAAATCACCCCCAATATCACCATAGCAACTCGGCTTTACCTCATCACCAACTCATGTCCAAACTACAAACTAAAGTGAGTACACAGCAGGGGCGGACTGGGACTGAACAACAGCCCTCCACAAATATATATTTCAACCGCTAACCACCCGCCTTAACTGAGTGCATTATAGACTTTTTATTATTTTTTTATTGGTATCATCAGCAAAAAGAACTGGAAATGTGGTCAAAGAAACAGAGGCAAAATCATTATTATAAATAATAAATAATAATGGTCCCAAAATTGAACCTTGTGGTACACCATACTTCACGGAATTCCTTTTAGATTCATATTTTTTTTATACTGGGCTTTACCCAAATCTAAAAGCTTCTCAACTGGAGAGCAACAATGTAGCGCCTCATTTGAAAGCTAAGACCTGCAAAAGTGATGGTAACTTTTTGTCACGTCATTTTTGTCATATTTTTGTTGTTTTTTTCATTATTTTTTCTATCAATTTTTGTTGTGTTTTTATTTCGTTTTTGTAGTTTTTTTTTGTCCGTGTTTTTCCTCATGTTTTTGTTGCCTTTTCATCACATTTTTTGTCACTTTTTTGTTGCTTTTCCAGCACATTTTTGTTTTGTTTTCATCCACTATTTCTCGCTATTTTGATGCCATTCTTTTCAGCTTTTAGATTTGGCTAAAGCTCAGTTGAGGCGGGACTGGTGACCCTTGAGCCAGTGGCCCTGTGCTCTTCCAGAATGGACATATGGCCAGTCCGCCCCTGGTACACAGTGTAGAATTTCTTACACTTCTGCCTAAATTGGTCGTAAAATGTGGTCTGATCTTTACTAAAATCACAAGAATGATTAAACAGTGTCTGCTTAGTGTCTAATCCGCAACTACAGGAAAGCAGTTATTGCTACAAAAGAAGGGTCAGCCAGCTATTTACTACAGGGGTGTACACACTTACTCACACGCTGCTCTGAATGTCTCAGGTCTTTCCGAAAAATATCTTGATAAACTTGAGAATTAATATTTCTAATGATGATAGCACGTTGTCCAGGCCCTGAGGCAACAAAACAGCCCCACACTATGATTCTCCTGCACCAGACTTCACAGTGAGGGTTTTGATGTTGATGTGCTGTTCCATTTGTCCTCCACACATGACATTGTGCTTCCTCCCAAACTATTCAATTTTGGGTCCAACAGTCCAATTAATATTTTGCCAGTAGTGCTGTGGAGCATCCAAGAGCTCTGTGCAAACCAAAGATGAATAGTTTTAGGAACACACAACTTCATGTGTGTATTAAATAGCCGGCTAACCCTTCTTTTGTAGCAATAACTGCATTTTTTTTTGTCAAGGATCAGGATGAATCTTGGACCATTCCTCTTTACAAAACTGCTGCAGTTCAGCAAGATTCAAGCTTACTTATTCCTCCCTGTCCTGTGAATGTTTACATGTTATGGCCATTAAAAATATGATAAAATGTTAATATTTGGGTGGATTAGTTCAAGCAGACACTGTTTAATCATTCCTGCGATTGCAATAAAGATCAGACCTGGCATATTTGGCATATTTATTGAATAAATGACTTAAATCAATTGCGAATGATCTCCTTTCAATAGCTGTATACTGTTCCAATAACTGTGCAGCATAACCATATGTGCCAATCCTTGACAAAACAAAAATCCGTACCCATAGGCAAGGCAAAACACATGCACGCAATAACAATATTCCACATCTACAGGCATTGCTTACAACACTTTAGTGATCAATTTCAACATGTGTTCCTCTTTCCCTCTAGGTTACATCAAGTTCACTGTGAATAAATTATCAATCTGAAAAAAAAAAAAAATCGCATCCCGTCTCGTGAATGTGCGGCAATAAACATTTATCCGGCATTACGCGGCACTCAAATCGGCCCGAGTCCCTAATGACGACGAGCCGCGCTTCACGAGATTCGCCTTGATGAACCTATAATGTATGCGCGCTAAATATCGAGCCACTTCGCCGCTGCACGTTTCAGAAATGTTGCGCGATGATGGAAGGACGGCGCGATGAATGGGGCGAAGACAGAGCTCAGGGACTCTCCGCAGATGGGGGTCACGGGAGGAACAGAAATGGAATCTTAACTACTTGTAAAAAAAAATAAAAAAATAAATCCCGGCGCCACAATCTGAAGCGCTCAGATCCATCACTGAATGTAAACGGCAACCCAAAGCCGCTTCATCATTGTTATTGCCTTTACTGTTATGGAGGCTGAATACTGAACACTTAGCGGCTATATCCAGTTATTTCGGATGGTTTTGTATGGGATAAAAATGGAGCTGCGATCACGCGGAATGGGATTGCAGTGGGGAGAATGCAACACTTGAAGATATTGAAGATTGCTTAACAGAGACGCTTGGTTGGGTAACACACAATAGCTTTTATATTAGACGTCAGTGGGGACCCTCCAGCTTTGATTCAATTTGGATGGATTAAAAAGATCAGATTTAGATTTGATTGTTGATTTAAAGCAACACTGCGTAACATTTCACCCGGTAAACGGAATGAAATATAAATCTAAATATGGAGGATTTTGTTGATATAAAATATGTAAAAACAAACAACAACAAAAAACAAGCTCGTCTCTGCTTAGGTATGACACTTACGGTAGCTTCTTACAATATAACACTTTCACAACGGAATCTTGTGTGATGTGACAAGCCTGGTTAATTAGAAAAATAAGTGTAATTATTCTAGCATTTGTGAGATTAGTTGTTTCCTTAGAAACACACTCTCTCTCAACACAAAGCACTTTTCCCTTGTTATGTAGGATGTAAGTATTTAGCAAGTAAGAACATATGTGAATCTAAAACAACAGAAGAAACAACATAAAATAGATGACAAAAGTAAAAAAGATGCTCTTAAATAAAGACTTAAAATGCTTTTTAAAAGAGTCCAAAGTGAGTTTTAAAGTGAGTTTTTGTGATCTTCAGGAGACCCTGGCCCGAGGACCGAAGGATGCGCCCTGAGGTTTAGGCCAGGCGTCTCCAACCGTTTTGACCTGGTGAGCTACTTTTGCTTAACAAAAAAGTCAAGGAGTTGCTTATGTTTCAAAGATATTTGTGTAACTATGCCACTTAGGAGGACTCCACCTTGGAGAGGTTCTAGCCAAGAAGATATTTAACAATGACTGAAGAAAATAGAGTTATGTCCTTATACTTGACATTATTTACCTCAATGTTTGTTGATTTGGTTCAAATTGTTAAAAAATGTCAAAATAACAAGCGCGTGTAGAAATGTAGAAAGTCTTTGGAAAGCTACTGGTTGGAGATACCTGGTGTAGGGACACAACAAGTCAGCAATATAACCGAGGGGCTTGACCATGCAACGTCCGGAAAGCTGGGACTGAAATTATAAAGTCAATGCAAAATTTGGCAGGAACCCAATGGAGACTTGATAGGATGGGGGTAGAGTGGGCTGTTCTGGGGTTATATGTTAAAAGTCTAGCAACAGCATTATTTACAATCTGAAAAGTCTGTTTAGAGTCATCTTGTTGCAATAAGTGAAAACAGGATTACAATAATCAACACAAGGCGAGATGAAAACGTGGATGATCAATTCAAGATCCGATTTTGACAACATTGTCCTCATTTTACATACATGTCTCAAGTGATAAAAATAGTTTTTCGTGACCCTCCAAAGACATAGACTGATCAAACACAACCCAAAGGTTTCTGAGGCAGGTTTTAACAGACGAGCCCAAAGCACCAAGGAAGTTCTTGATCATAGGGATCCTTTCATCAGGAACACAGATCAGATTCTGAATATTTTGTATGGACTATTTAATGTTTATTAATTTAGAGAACCGAAACTTTGAAAATAAAAACACATTTTTTGGGGGGCAGCTAGAGATTTCCGTTCTCCAAACTAACCAGAATTGTTGGTGTGAAAATCGATGTATGAAAATCTATGCAGGCGACCAAAACCACTTCCATTAAAACGCAACACCTCGCTGCCAATTTCAAACACCACCACGGCGTCGATCCTCACCTCCATTAAAACCCAGATTAAATCAGAGCCAATTACTGTGAGGCAGTGCAGCTTTTATTTCCTTAACAAGGAGGGATGGCAATTAATTATGTGCCGATTAAAATGAGCATTTCCTCTGTGGCTCTGTACAAAACAGGGGGGAGCTCAAGGCCACAAAGGGCAGCGAGGCGAGGGGAGCTTGGACCGGCATCAGCAAACGAGTGAAATCTGGTGAAGTCCTGGTTGAGTCCTGGTCCAATCTGGAGTCTGGAATGAACGGTATACCAACAAATAACAAAATGAGGTGACGCAAAGCAGTCATTGAATATTGCAATTGGATTCTCAGATCATACGGCCATAGTTGAGTCTGCAAATACACTAATGAAAAAGGCTGTGTCTCTTTACAGTTTTGCGTTTTCTGGCTCAATGAATCCAAAAGGTGGGCTTTGCGCTGGAGCTCGGAGAGAGGAGTGACGAGGGAGGAGGAAAGAGTAACAGCCACGGGCACCACATTCATCAGGGCTGCTGACAAATTCGATCAGACAGGGGGGGTTCTCAGTCACTCAGCCCATCTGAATATACACCCCCAGAGTAGCCACCTATCAGTCCCCCTCCAGACTATTTATAGGCCTATCCCGCAATGGCTTCCCGCTCTTTAGTGTAATGTATTGGGTTTCTGTTCCAGCCATCCTGCTCAAAACACTTTAAGTCTTCATTACCTTCAGCTTTTCCCATCTGAGAGGCCTGAAGAGCAGTTTGTTAGAGCTAAGATAATGGTTACTGTTTTTGTTTAGACCAGTGGTTCTTAAACTGTGGGGGGCACACAGACAGAGTGGTTTTAGATATCGTTAACTCCTAGTTTGTTTGCTTATGATTGATTTAAATCATATTTTGAATGGTCACATTAAGCAAATGGCAAAGACAGTGGTCATCAAGGCAGTATATAAGTCATTTTGCCAACAACAAAATATCCTGTCTCTTATTAAGTATAAAAAACTACTAACCCAACCCAACCCATTGTGCATGTGTGTGTGCATTGCTGCTACACTGAAATAAAATGATAATTGTGCAAAGTCTGTTAAACTTGCAACTGATGTTATCTAAATAAGTTATATTTTCCAAAGCATTAAAACCTGTCATATGCACTTTAACTCTGCAGTGTTCTTGAGTTTAGTGTTAACTGTCGTCCTTGGAGTAACACAGTTGCGAGGGAAATGCCTGACATCAATGCTCGCAAAAAAGAAAATTAAGGAATATTTTATAAAATGAACAAAACAGAGTTTAGCTTTTGAGATGCTAATGCCAATTCAAATGGTTAGCTCAGTTTAGCGCTAATCAGCGAATATTTGATGACGTCAAAATCCCCACTTTCCAACATGAAAACCACATGAACGTCACATCTCGTTATTTTATGTTATTTTTTGAACTGTCCCTCAATCTGTGTTTCCATTTTTATTTAGATTTAAATAGAAATATAATGTGCATAACCTCTATTGTCTCTGTTGAGTCAAAACTTCAACTCAACAGCTTCAGCTGCAGAAATGTCTAAGTATGTTACTATTTTTAGCATATTTAATGCATTCATGTTGTTTTGACCTGGGCTAATAGAGCTCAATACTGGAGAATGTGTTAAACTATGTGTACGAGCTAGTTTGTCATCATTTAAGTGTAGTTTTAGCATGTTTTTTCACAGGCCATATAGCGTCATTTTCTTTTTTGGATCATACAAGTAGAATAAGTTATAATTTGCCTTTCTTAAATTATACAACACCACATGGGATACTAGAACCCATGTTGCACAGGAGATTTGTTTGAAAGTTATTATTTGTCGGCACTGCATTGTATGTGATTTAGACATTTACACACTAAATATATTTTCCTTCAGTCTGTTCCAGATGCCGTCTTTGGCCGATGCGCCCCTATGGTATGGTGTCACATGGCCACACAGCTTTGACTTCCCGTTAGACGAAGACCTGAAGAAGACTCAGAGACTGAGCCAGACACTGAGATCTTACAAAGTCTTTGAGTCTCGCTTAGAGCTCCGTCATCGGTAAGACACCTGCCACTGTTTAAGATGTATTTGATTTATACAAATTCTTTATTTTGCAGAGAAATGGTGATCCGACATCTCGAGTCTCTGTTTAAAGAGTGGCTGACTGAGATCTGTCTCGTCATGGTCAGACTTTTTAACTTATTTTCAATATTACATATTTGTTATAGTCCAAATTGTCAGCTCAAAGCTAATCTAAAAGAAAGGGGATGACAGAAAATTTCAAGAAAAACTGAAGATGGCTTAATTGCAAACGACATTTTGATCATTTGGTAATTTATATCTTATTGTATAAAATCTGATACTGCTTCAGAATGTTCCCGTCCTGGTCCAGGACCGTGTGAGGGGCAGAGTCGTCCCATTTGGCTCTTTCGTCCTGGGCCTAAACACAAAGGGCTCGGACTTAGACCTCCTTTGTGTGGGACCGGGCTTCATAGAGCGGCAGCAGTTCTTCACGTCGTTTGTGAAGAAACTAATAGCACAGGAAGGCGTCCTTATCAAACAAGTAAGGCTCTAGAACCACACATTCCAGCGCTCTTTATTCCAGTTGTCTAAGAATGATATTACTACCAGGTCATTGAGGACGCCTTTGTACCTGTGATCGAGTTAACCTACTATGGGATAGAGGTAAATATGCAAATCAGATTTAGTCTTTATACTACAAAGTAACCTATACATTGCTTTTCCTGTTCTTGTGATTTCAGGTCGACCTGGTATATACAAAACTAAATGTAGAACGAATAACCCACAACCTTTCCGACTGCCGATATCTGCACAATATGGATATTCAAAGTGCGAGGAGCCTACAAGGTAACGCTTATCTTCTGCTGCTGCATAATATATCAACAAACTGTCAATTCCCAAGAGTAGCATGTTTCTAGAAGTTTTAATCTAGTCAGGATTTTCTTAATTTTGTTCAACTTTAACATTGTTTTGGTCCAGGTCCATGATATTTGTTTAGATTTAATGCGGAAATGGTTAAGTAAGATATCCCAATATCACTATAATATCCAAGACAGTTATCGCCATATCATCATTTTTATCTCATATTGTGCAGCCGTATTATGAAGAACAAGTGACCAAGGCTTTGACAAGAAAAGCGCTTCATGTTGTCATGTGTTTTCAGGCCACAGAGTGACGCAGGAAATATTGCGCCTTGTACCAAACATCCGCACCTTCAGAGTGACATTGACTACAATCAAACTCTGGGCAAAATGTGAGTGAGGCTACAGGCTACAAGCTACAAGCTACAAGCTAAATGGAAATATTCTTTATCAATAATTAAAGGCCTTTGAGTACTCATAGCAGTCTTCACTATGAAATGTGTGTCTTTTGTTTGGAACAAGATTGACAAGCTTGTCTGTTCCAGGTCAAAACATCTATTCAAATAAGCTTGGCTTCCTGGGAGGGGTATCCTGGGCTATTCTGGTGGCCAAGATCTGCCAAATGTACCCCAATGCCACAGCGGCAACAGTTGTGGAAAGGTTTTTCAAAGTGTACTCCATGTGGTAAGAAAGGATTTGACTGGTTTTGAGACAACAGTTTTGCTAATTTGTAGTTATTTGCGTGTCAGGGAGTGGCCGATTCCTGTATTACTGAGGAGACCAGAGGAACTGAACTTACACTTTCCAGTGTGGGACCCCAGAGTAAGTGGAGGAATGTGATATTTCTGTTGATATGTGTAAAGCCAGCTGTGGTTTTGCTGTGGTTTAGACCTATTTAATACAGAATGCTGATCATATTTCGACATGTTCAATTAAATTTACAGGTGAATCAAAATGACAGGTTGCACCAAATGCCAATCATCACGCCGTCGTATCCCCATCAGAACTCCGCATACAACGTGACTCCATCCACTCTGACAGTTATGAAGGAGGAGATAAAGCGTGGTACGTACAGTAACTTATTGAAGACAAAACAAAAGGGGTTACAACAATAGCCAAACCAAAACAGACAATTCCTGAGTAGCTCACGCTGTCCGTCCTTTTCATTTGCAGGGCACTCTGTAATGGAGGAAATCTTCACAAACAAAACAACTTGGGTCAAACTATTCCAGCCCTCCATGTTTTTCCACAATTACAGGTGAGTCATGTCACTTAAATCAGCGGCTACTGTGGTTCAAGATTTGAAAATTGCTCATAAAACTTTTTGTTTTGTTCCTGCAGACATTACATCGTGGTTTGGGCCACCACTGTGTCTAAAGCCCAGCATCGAGAATGGTGAGTATTCGAAATCTGAAGACAAGGTTTTTGTGATTTAGTTTGTGTGTTGTGCAAACATTTCATTGCACATTTGAATTCATATTGTTTATTTTCCAGGTCCGGCTTTGTTGAGTCAAAGCTCAGACATCTAGTGGGGATTCTTGGAAGGAATGAGCACATCTCCCTGGCCTGCCCCAATGTGCTCTCCATGCCTGCCAAGTTCGCACATATATATAGCTTTAACTAATGTTAGATTAACATTGCAAAACAAAAATTCCCAAGGGCTATTTCCTAATTTAGAAAAAAAAAAATCAGATTTGAAGTTTGCTTATGCGTTTTAACAAATCATTGTTTTCTTTTTTGGGCTTTTTTGGAGGAGTGGACTCAGAACTTCATGGATTATTGGAGTAAAACTTAACTCACACAGAGGCAAAACCCTGAACTTGCTGTCCGACGTAATGTGGTTTATCCAGACAGGTATGTACTGTGTTAACATGTATAGCGTGAACGAATAATAACTACAGTGTAGCGCTTTGAGACACTTGGTAATAAAGGCTTGAAAAGCGCAATACAAGAGTAAGGCATAATTATCATCACTATTATTATTACTGCTCAGCATTGCTATATAGTTATTCAAACAATACAGTTCATTTGTTTTTTGACATTTGTGAAGGTTGATAACTCTCTGAAAAGGCTAATTTGTTTTTTGCGCTGTGCTCTTGCAGTCTACTCTAAGGCTCAAAAGTTAATAACAGAAGGGATGGAAGTTTCAGCCGACTATGCCGACCCTGTCACATTAAGATGTTTGCTTCCATCTGAGGACATCCCAGACGTAGTGAAATCCGCTGACAAGAGCAAGGTGGCCAAGGAAAGCAATGTCAAAGGGGAGGAAACAGCTTTGTCAGAAAAGCACAAATCTGGAGATAAGGCTGTTGCAGTCGCGGTGAAACAGCAGTCGAGTGGTCAAGTCCAAAAGAAAGAACATTCTCCTGTGGCGGATGAGACCAGCTACAGCGGCGGCAATAAACCCGGCTTGGAGACAACTCTCAAGAAAAACCCAGGCTCTTCAGACACAGAGCACGCTGCCAAGAGGTGCAAAGAGGTACAAACAAACATAGGATCTTTGATTTCTTTATTCTTTGAACTATTGTTAAAGTTATTATTATCAATAGTGTTGATGAATCTATTGGCTTTTGTCTGCAGATCTCGTCTCCTGTTGCCCATGTGACTCTCATCTTCACCAAACGAAAAAGAAAGTTCCGCTTCAAAAAGTAAGACCTACACCTTTTACAGACACACACTAGATAACGGATATAACATGGACAAAAAGTTATCAGATTTTCCTGCTCGTATTCATTTTGCAAAATGTTCTTCATTTCCCTACTGTCAAGTGCACTAGAGAAATCACTCAAATCACATGTTATAAAAGTTGACAATCAAGAAAATACTTTACTATAGAGTACTATGTATCTGCATAAAGGAATGTAAAGGAATATTGCACTTATTTTGTGTCACTTTCTCTCTTTTCAGGAGATGCCAATTGTGACCGCCGATTAGAGATGATGCACTCACTCCATCCTCTTTGTCTCTATTCATTTTACCTTTGATGCAAGAATAAAAACAAAGAATATAAAACTTTGGGTGATTATGTGACATTCTTTCAAATAGATCAATCAAAGCACAGCAGAGAAACCGATTAAATAACTTTCAGACCTGGTTCTAGTCGTGTATGTGCGTATTGTAGTGCAGTCAATTCCAGTCCTCGGATCTAAGCACAGATGGTATTTTTGTCCTTTGTCCGTGCCGCTGTGTTTTTTTTTTTGTAATCTCATACAATTATGACATGCCAGAGCGGCGGCAGTCTGACGTGTCACACTGTGCCATTAGAGACGCTGAGTGAACGGTGGGCGATGATTCAACTCGGGTCAACAACAGGCTCTGTCAGCTTGAGTGCCGTTCACCAGCATTGACTAAAAGGAAAAACTCTGAGAGAAAGATAGAATTGGGAGACGGAAATGGCAATCAAAGGGTTTCAGCTCGATAGCCTGTTTGAAAAGTCTGCTAGCTACGAAGTCATAAGCAGAGCACTTTGAAATAGGCAGGTGGCACCGACTGTCTGTGACGGTTAAAGCGAGAAAGCATTTCATTATTGGTTCTGTATTGCATAAGATAAAACTGGTGATTTCAATTATGTTAATATTTCTATGTTGAAAATAATTAAGCGTCGCTACAGCGTAAAGGTTAGTTGTTTTTTGTTACAGTGTCTTACCATCAAAAAACCCAGAAATAATAATAATGTTTTGCTGATTATTAGGAGCATGTTTGGTATCGCTGGTTGTTTATGCTTTGAGTTTTATGACAGCTAAAAAAAAAGAAAAAGAAAGGCCTCCTTAAGTCTAACCTGGAATGTTTTGCTGTATATTAATGCTCCAAATTATTATGCAAACTACATTTTTTTCAGATTTTATAAATTGTCAACTCAAATGATAGTCAGCATAATTTTAAAGTCTTTAACTGATAGAGGATCATTTGAATGTGGTTCCCAGTGACATTTTTTGTTTTTTTGTTTAATAAATCTAGTGAAAAAGTCTAAATCTACTGTTTCAAATTATTATGCAACTCAACTGCAAGCCTCTGGAGGGTCCTACACCTTGATGTTCGGGGGACTCCAGAGGCACAAGCAGCTTCAAATACCTGTCTGCTGCTTTGTAGCAGCTGTTCTCTTAATCTGATGTGTTTGTTTGGCAGAAACCGTCCTCATTGTGCCTTTATCTGCACAAACCCGAGTGTGCTCTGAATCAGCCACAAATCTCTTAACAGTACGATGATAAAGCTTAATCTTTCATGAAATATCGAAGGTTTTCATACCTAGTCCAAGGCATTCAACTATTTCACGTTTTCATCAGCAGAGAGATCCTTTGTCTTTCCCTTATTGCTTGAAAATTGCTGAATTTATTCCCTTAACTGGGCTCACCTGACAATCATCAGGCATCTGAGATTGATGTCATTCAAAGAGCCCTGAGACACAACACCATCCATGAGTTCCACTGAAAAACCTTTTTTTTTACCTTTATGATGATAAAATACAAGTTGCATAATAATTTGGAACGCGGTGTAAGCCAGAATTTAACATGTAAGATGCGTTATTGTTCACAGTGTGTATATGTGATTACCAGTAATAACCTGCTAGTTGCTCCAGAGCTCTTTCCCATTGATTTTATCGTTTTTAGCCGATGAACAATGTTTACGAGTCCCCCGGATTTATATGCTAACATTAAAGTTATTCATCCCCTAAAACTCGCTAAAAAGCGCTCCCAACCTGAATGTGCGAAATGCTACACATATATTTTTTCACAGCAAAGGTGTATAGCAAATATGTGTGAATAGCGCAGTGTATGGATGCTTCTGCAGATAGGAAATGAAAACAGTCAGAGCAAAGTGTAACATATATTTGCACATACAGACCTCAGCGCAGTGGGTTCAAAGAGACAGAGGCAAACAGTCATATGTTGCAGATGCAGCCGCTGACACCGCGAGGTCAACAAACAATGGGAACAATATGAAACAGCAGCACTGCCACTGCGCCCTGAGCTCCCACACAAACACATGGACACAGTGCCGCCTTGGTACCTGTGAGTTAAAGATGTAAAGATGATTTTACTTTTCCTCCCCTCTTTCTGCCGGCTCTGTAACAGCACACGCTACACGCTTTACCGCCGATTCTCCAATCCTTTAGTGAAACAATTCAAAAGCAAGTGGAAGAAGAAATGGGAAATTAGGGAAGCAGACTGGACTCAGGCTGAGCTAAATGAAACATGACAACGGCCTGTTTTCCGAGGGGCAAAAACACTGTGGAAGAGAAATGGTACGGTCGAGGGGGTGTTACAGCATGTGTGGATTTCATTTCCCCCTGCGGTCCTGCTTTGGTGAATGAACGTGTTTTATGAAATTTCATGAGGCGTTATTGCTTTTCTTTTTTTTAACAACATGGGGTCAATGTGAAGAGCTGGCCCTGGCGCTACAACAGCGCGCACACACAAGCTAACAACCCCACACACAACGAGATTCACATTCATCTCTCGAAGATAGCCCCTATTTTGAGGAAAACAAAACAACAGACAGGTTTGCCAAATCAATTCTGAAACGCTAATCATTTGTACATCACACACGCATAGATTAGCGCTTTTTTGAAAACAAACTTAATTGAGACAGATTTTAATAACAAAAACAGTATCTAGCTGACAGCACATTTGCCATAATGTTGTTGCGATGCAGGGAAATAAACAAGTGTGCTGCCAGCCTTTAGCGTTAGAATTCAAACACTTGTCACAACACATTTTTACTTCAAGGTAATGTTTGTTATTAGGAGGAAATGCATCTAAAAAGTAGCATAATTGAGTTTAGATTCGTAAACATGTATTGCTTTAATTTCGCCCAAATAGCTGAAACATGAATGGGTAAAGCAAGTTCAATGACAATGCAAGTTTGATGACTTCTCAGCTTTTATCCAAGAGGCTTACGGGCAGATGCCAAACAGGGAGCCAACAGAGTGCAGCTGTCTAACTACTGACTACAGAGAATGCAGATCATGTAGAGAAGCAGTTTCCACAATTGTTTACCGGTGAACTGCTTTTATGTACCAAATCATCCAAGTTCAAGATTACAATAAACAATCAAAAAATTAATCAGTGCATTAAAAATCATTAAGTGTATGCCCAAGAGCTCCTTGGAAAAAGGATGGAGAGCAACTGGTAGCTCTCACACTATCGGCCCAAACAAAAATCCCTGTGTAAGTAAGTAAGTAAGTAAGTGCTTTATTTGTCATTTTACAAGTGTACATTTTACAAGCGTACAACAAAATAGTGTTCAGGTGTTAGTCCTGAGCCGTCAGGCCGGTGTAGGTCAACCTGACCAGCATGTTTTTGGAGGAAGGGGAAACCATAGAATCCAGAGGAAGCCTGGCTGGCTGACTTCAGTCTCCTATAATCCTCTGAAACGGCGCAGCGCCTCCTGGGTTTGTCCCTGAATCAGAGCGTGATGTCCTGCACTGCTCAGCTCCACCTCCTCCTTCCTCCTGCACAGCTCCCTCCGCTCCACAACCGTCTAATCTGTTTTATTCTCCAATGAATGTCCATTAGCCAGAACAATAGAATGTGTGGTTTAGCTGTGAGTCTTGCCAGGCTTGTGAGTCTCGGTGCCTCTTCAGTGTCTCAGAAGAAGACATTTGGAGCTCTCAAATAAATTTAGCTAATAAGCTAGCTGTTTACTTAATAAAAGCTGCTTTCTTTAGGACTATGATGTACCCTCTGCAGGAAAAAATATCCACCGAACCCCACAAAAACACGGCAAAAACGTACAAAAGTATCCAGTAAATGTAGAATACAGAAACCACAAATGCAGTTCACAGAAAAAGGCAAAAATGCAGCCGTACCGAGAGAGAGAGGGAGGTTGAACCACATCAGTTGAAACATCATCAACAATCATAATCAAAAATACAAACAAACTTGGCTATAGATCAGTAGAAGCCTCTCATAACTATTAATGCATCACTCTAAATATAAAACAAAATTATATTAGCCTGATAGCTGATCACCATCATGTTGAGAGCCAACTGAACCTGCGCCACAAAACACATTTACGCTGTGAGACTTTCTGCATGAGGTTCCAAGACCAATGCTCCTATATCAGCAGTAGTTCAGTGTTGGTTTTAGAATCAGCAGCCAGAGTCAGCTGGAAGGATAATGAAATGGCTGTTCAAACAGAGTTATTTAGTATGCATTCAACTTTCACTTTGGCCTTCTGTTTGAGGAAAGAAAATGATAACCTTCAGCTATGTCAAGTTTTTTATAAGCTTTGAACAGAAGCAGACAAGAGCGGGGCATCAGCAATTACAGGGCCTGATTTACTTTGGCCCAAAAACAGCTTGGGAAGTCAAACAGGACATCTCTGATTAAAAACTGCAGCGTGACTTCGACAACACCATCAGGATGCCATCATGACACAGCAAAAGACAGAGGAGAAAGAAAATGAAAATTCAACTGGAAGATGGGGTGACAAACAAAAGTACACAATAAACTAATTGCAAAATGAATGAAATCATAGTTTCAACAGGCAGTAAAAGATTACGCTGTGAAGGGCTGGTCTTTTAGCATAGTCCTTATTAGAACTACTTAAGCAGGTTAATGGTCCAGTCTGAGATCTGATCTGTTTTAGAGGGATGCACCGAGCCGATGCTGGTATCGGATATCGGTGTTGATACGAGAGGAAATACGATATATTGGGTATCGGCTACAAATATCCGATACTGAACCGATACCAATTTTGTCTCTCACCGCTTTGAAAACACAACTTTCAAGTGAATGTGGGCTTGCTTTATGCTATTGTAAAGCTAATAACCCGGAGAATTAAATTGCTGAGTAAGATTTAACCTCCGCAAATGACTTTTTGATCACCACGCAAAATGCCGCAGCATGCTAAAGCTAGCTGGAGCGTGCTAGCGGCAACTAATCAAGACTTGGTCAGAAACTATGATAGAAATACCTAAAGCTAAATTTGATAATTGATCTGTAAAATCATCAAGAAATTACTTGACTTCACAATGGAGATGAGATCGAGGACCATTCACGTTTTCATGCACAGAAAGCCACTTTTAAGCAAATCTCTTGATATCGGTATATTGGCAGAGACTCAAACCCCCAGTAACGACATCGGTATTGGAAGCAAAAAAGCTGGATTGGTTTGTCTCTAGTTTTAAGATCTTTTACCCCTGATTCAGCTGTGAGGTTTGGGCTTGGTGTAGACTGGGGTTAGATCTGACAGTACATGGGGAGCCAATTTCTTTCATAGGCTCTTAGTGTGGTCTTCTTAACACTGAACATTATGGGCAAAAACAAAACAAACAAAACAATTTAGGTAACCACAAGGTCATGCTTACTTTGCAAACTTTTTTTCTGACTCTAGCAAGTGCAATTTACACTTCTTTGACTCTGACACTGGCACATACACTCAAATCAGCTGAATGCACAGGCAGCATATCTTCAATGAACTCGTATGCAGTCATTTCCTCCATACGCTCCCTGCTTTGCTGAAGGAATAAACTCAGGCTGAATAAATATTCTGCCACATCAAAGGCCAGTTTTAAACGTGAGGCGCTTTCAACGCACGGGTGACACTTGAAGGTAACGGAGATAATTTTAGAGCTGAACCCGGTGAAGGGAAAAATGTCCCGGCAGTAACTAAATGTGCATTGGTAATCATTAAAGACTTCAAATGGCTTCCCAGGGCTTATAGGGCGTTTCAGACATGTATATAGAAAAGGCATGTTCATGGGAGAGCTATCATATGTGTAAAGCAGGAGCACAAAGGGATTTTTTCATTGTTGACAGGGGTAAAAAGGGATACTGTTTCTAAGCAGGGCGTTTTAGAAGGTATGGTTCCACCAGTATGGTATTCCTTTACCATATGTTCCAGACTATAAGTAGCTCCGGAGTATGTAAGTAAAGTCGCACCAGCCAAAAAAATTCATAACGAAGAAGAAAAAAACATATAGAAGTTGCTCCAGAGTATAAGTCGCACGTGCCTTGGCAACTAACTGGGCATGGAGGCGTAACTGCACCGTTGACAAGCCTCTCCTGGCAGCACATTGTTCAATTCAATTGCAAACTCGTTCCTCAAGCTGTGGCCAATTAGCTTTTAGCCCACGATTAGCTTTTGTTGTTTTCGTTGTTGCAGTAAGAGTAACCTCCGCTTTCCCTCACAAGACCCTCGCTCACTCTTCTTAAAGGAATAGGCCACCGTTTTTACATATTGAGATATGTTCTTACCTGAGCTTAGACGAGTTGAAACCAGAGGTTCCGCTAGACTTTTTTTTTGTCGGCCACTTTGCCCGGCTGGGTCGTAAAATGTCGGCCATTCACAAGAATTATCCGCCATTAAAAATATATATACATAATGAACGTGGCTTATTATCAATAACAATCTACATTTAGACAGAGCACTACACGAGTGCTTTCGTGGGTCCAAAAGACGGCTATTGCTAATGAAAAAGTGACGTGAGAAAATGCAGCTGAAATCCAAATATAAAGTTGTGAGACGATTGAGAGCAGCAGGTGTCACGCGGAAGAAGCCGACTCATCTGCACTTAAACTCAGACAGAAAGTAGCCGATATCTATGATCCTCCTTATCCAGGTCTGACCACATCAGCTGCTCAGCGAGGGTTGGGCTTTAACGTGACATCAGGTGTAAAATAATGATTAGGTCTGTCACCGCTGAAATATTACGGAGGGGCAACTAAGCCGAGGCGTCTGCGCAGACTGACCGAGGGAAGCGCCTCTAAACCCGGCCACTCTCTGAGCGGCTCCAACGCCGGTAACTAAGCCGAGGCGTCTGCGCAGACCGACCGAGGGAGGCGCCTCTAAACCCGGCCACTCTCCCAGGAAGAGCCAGTGCAGGACAGCGCGTCAGTCCCACGCTCGTTTAAAGAATATCCTAATCAAAAGTATTGCTGAGTTGTTAACACACTTTTATAAAAGTAAATGTACCTGTAGTTCACTGTTTTCTTGGAAAATGTGACGAAGCACGAAGAGAAATTCCTTTCATTTCCAGCGTGACGATGGCTTTGTAAAATGGGTTAAGGACTTTTTTGATAAAAACATTGAACCTTTCTTTAATATTTGGGGCTGTCTCAAAAACACTTTGTTATGTTAGTCACTGACCCATGTGACATGTTCTATTTAATATATTTTTCTATATTCTCTCCATATTTTTTTACTGACGGCCAATTTGGCCGATGAAAATTATTTTTACCGGCCATTTGCTTTGCAAACCGGCTACAGCCGGCTACAGCCGGCTAACGGAAACCCTGGTTGATACGTACCTGTCTGGTCATTTTGCATGCCCTCAGTTACGCAAAACGACCAAAGATGTTGTTAGCATTTGGCCTCTCCCAGCATATTCCTATAGCTCCAAACGGGGGTGAAGTTAGAAGCTACCATGCTCTTCCACAGGCACGCACGAAGACCAGACAGGTATGTGTCAACTCGTCTAAGCTCAGGTAAGAACATGTCTCGGTATGGAAAAACGGTGGCCTGTACCTTTAAGTCTAAGTATATAAGTCGCACCTGAGTACAAGTCGCACCTCCAACCAAACTATGAAAAAAAGTGTGACTTATAGTCCGGAAAATACGGTCAATTATTTGGTATGATTCCCTAAAGGTTATTAAAGTTTAGTATTGTGTTGTGTGAAAGGAAATCTGGTGTAGAAAAACTGGCAAAACTCCTATGTAAATTCACTGTAAGTTGAGCCCGAAAACAGACTGAGAAACTAAACAGAATGATGAAAAACAAGGGACAGGAAAAAAAAACCGAAATAAATAAATGATCAAACAGAAAACTACAGCCCGGCAATTTTCCGCCTTTAATGTGTTGTCGCTGTCCATGGTGCTGAAACACACTTAACCTGGTTGTGCCTCTGCTGGGCAATTTTTCCATCTTGATTTTGTCGTGCACACCACTAAAAATTGCAGAAATGACACATCCAACCTATCTGAAGTGGGGAAAAAAATCAAACTCAAAAGGTACAGGATGCTCGTCTACCTCATGCCCAAGAAAAAGCATCATTAAAAATATTAGCCTATTAGAGACGCAAGTAGGTTTTATTTTTTGCCATTTTGCTACTGGCGAAGCAAAGATAATAACACATTCAGAATTTCCCAGCCTAATTGCAATTGGCTGAGAAGTTTGCTTGCCGTACAGTATGAGGTAGCAACATGCTGCAAACTAATGAGGAATGCGCTTGTTTTATTTAATAATGTTGCAAAGCGAGCGTTGTTTGTGATTGCTGTGATTATAAATGAAACATCAGAGCCCGGAGCGATGACCAAAAGAACCTCAAAGCTTGGAGAAAAAAGCTCAGAGTTGCTCTCATTTGCATGCATTTCAGCGCAAACTTAAAGAGGCACTTCAAACATCACCGCCACGACTCCAATCCCAATCTGGCTGCGGGCGATCCCACAATGCTGGATATTGCCAACATTCGCAACTGTTGCAAAAAAAAAATATTTATGCAATATTGTATTAATGTAAAGTGTGTGATCAATCATTCATACAGCCTTTGAGATGCACTTTCTGAGAGTAATATATGCATTCAATTAAGTCATTTTGCCAGTGGTAAGCAAAAAGAGACCAATACGGCCAAGGATTTTGCTGGGTTGTGTGTCTTGTCCATAATTCATCTTCGGTCTTACTCAGGGGGTTTCTGTGAAGCTTTTTACAAAGTAGCTTCACATTCTGTACAGTAAATTTATGAGAAAATGTTCACAATGTGGCAACAATAGCCGTTACTACAAATTTATTGACTTGGGGTGGAAAGATATATTTAAAATTTGAAACCGTGAGTGTTTCCCAAGGTCCATGATGTTTTCACAATGAATCCTTGGGAGTTTATTCATAGCAGATAACAGGGATTGAGACATCTGAGGTTTATTCAGAAATCACACAATACCACACATGGAATAAAAATAACATTTGCAGATTCTTTTAACACTTTGAATCTGCTCAGCCTACAATGAAACTTCCGCAATACCAAGCCACTTCCTGAATTAAAGTCAAGGCCAAATATTGATTGCTTCAGTGCGACAGTGATGGAAAAGAACTGGTATGGACCCTGTCGGTGATGACTCTGTAAAGTATGGACCGCAGTTGGATCTGATGAATAGATGCGAATAGGTTGTGTTGTGTCTAGATTAAGGTGTACTACATTGTCCCCATAGGAAAATCTTTCCTCTGCACTGTCACTAAGCCACTAGCCAAATAAATACTTTTCACGGGGCTGTGTCTGATTTACACTCAACTGTTCACGTTCGCTTGAAATGACAAAACACTTTATACTATACAAATCCTTCATTAACCCTTGATAAAGTAATTAAAATCTGACAATCCAATACACTAACTCGATTAAAAAAAACATAGGCTCACAGACTAAAGTGACTAGGAAGACACTGTAGGTCAGATTTGTCCTATTATTATCTAGAACAAAATCGCTGCTATTGAAGTAAACATGTCATATCAAGACACTGGAATCATGTAGTGGCTTCATTAAATATACGATATGGTATATGAAAACAATCATTTATGTCAAAGTACAGATGGCTGTGAAAATCAATCTTTTCTTGACTCACGGAGTTTGTGAGTTAGACGGCCCTTTTTCTTTAATACATTGCGCTTACGTCTCAGTTGTCACGGCTGTCACTTAATTGACAGATAAATGCAGTGCCCGTGAAGTCTTCAAGAGGAACGAAAAATAAAAACATGCCACAACAACCTGGAAAACGCTCAATATAACACCACTTCTGAGGCTTCCGTGACGTCAATGACAAATTCGTACAAGATGTTCGACAAACACGGGTGAACTTTTGCCACTGTCAAACAAATCTGCAGCTAATCCTCTTCTCTGTGACTGGGCATTTATGTCGGTCTTTGACCGGAATGAGAGATGACGAGGAGGAGTGGGAGGAACGGTGTCGGCCATGTTGGAATATTGGACTGCGGTTGTGGCGTGTGGACTGGAGCCTTCGGGACGCGCCTCATCACTGTGTCTGGCCTTTTACTGACTGCACTCCCAACCGCCTCATCAATATTCAGTGACCCGCGCACGCTAATGTCCCCAGCGACCGGTGGGATAAAGTTACAGAGGTCGTACGCTTCGCGGGCTGCAGAAGACGGTAAAGGAAAGGCAGTGCATTAAAAAAACGGGATGATGAAAGGACATGAGGGGCAAAGCTGTGGAAGGACACGGCCAGCTGAGGTTAGACAGTTTATTACCGAGATATGACATAAGGAAATATTGGTAAAAGGCAAGTAACAGTGAAAACAAAACTAAAACTATTACCACCAGCAGAATCTAGCACTACCACAGGACACCCCTTCTGTATCTTGCCAGTGTACAAGGATAATGAGGGATGGACATGTGGTATAACACGCCCCCAGAGCATACATAACGGCCCATGGCTCCGGAGGGGAGTGTTAGAGCCGATCAGAGATGGCATCACTCAGAAGAGAAGAGCCCAAGGTCGGGACGAGGAGCAGTGATGCAACCTGACACGTCTGAGCACAGTATAATTTAGCATTAAAATAAACCTTGCCAGACACATTTCCATAATCAGGCATGCATATAGGTGACAATTAATATTCAAGATATCACAAGGACGAAGGTGGGATGTGAAGTGATAGAAGTGCCCTATTAAAGCCTTAATAAGGTACTTAAAATACTTCTAGTTTGAGCTGGTAATAGATGTCAATGTAGTTAGAGCTGGGCGATGTGGCAATAAAAATCAAACTGTAACCTGATTTCTGTGACAATCTGCCAATCAGCAGAGATCGTCTCATAGTGATTCAGACAGTGCTTCTCTGTTTAAATTCACATCTGTACTCAAACACACACACTTGTCCCGACATACTCCTCCCATACCTGTCAAGTTTTGGATTCGAAAATAGGGGACATTTTCCGGAACCCGCTGCGAGCCGTCTCATCACCACAACCAAGCTCCAAGATGGGGTAAAACACGGTAGTTTCCCGGTCAAAACGGGACACTTGACAGCTATGCAACCTCGCATAGGGGTTCAGTTTGGAGCGGCAGAGGAATCATTTATCATTGTTTTGTTGTATACGGGACATTTACGGGATAATACTAATACGGGAGGACAAAGAGGGGTAAAAGTACAGTAGTTTCCCGGCCAAAACAGGACACTTGACAGTTATGACTCTTCTCCTATTGGTCAGTCTCTGTCATCATCTAAGTGAGTGACATATTAATTTAACCAATCACAGCGAGGTGTGAACTTTAAGAAGCAGCAAAGGCCTCTCAAAGAATGATTGGACTAAATGGATTATGACAATTGACAATGACCATTTTATCTAGGCTCTAAGAAAATTGTTTTTGGGCTTTCATTTACAAACACAATATTTTCTCAAGTTTAGAAGCTACACCGACAGTTTTGGTAGTTTGTCGTGAAGGTTGAGTGGAGAGAAGTGTTGTTTCTCTACACTGGCACACAGGCAGTTGTTGTGGCTAATAAGCACTTTTTAAAAGACTTTATTAAAGTCTATGAGAAAATACAATGCAAAAATGCAAAAAAAAATATGCTACACACATAAAATCATATGTCATAACTTGGACTAAACTTACTAGCAAACGTGTGTAAAGTAGTAGCATCATTTCATCCAGTCTCAGAAACAGTCAATTGTAATTTGTCAAAACTTTAACTAAACACTTTTTTCCCCCCCCAACTTCCAACATATTCCATTAGGCACAACAGTTGCTACAGTCTGGTGCACAGGGGCATTCAGACGCCTGAGCTTTTACCACATTAGTGCCTTAAAAAGAAATATTAAATGATGCTAATGTGTGGAAATATGCTAAAATAATGGGATTATGCATATCTTTAGCCGGAGCCAGTGAGCAGCGAAAAAACACGCCAGGAGGATAATGGTGTACGAGCGGCTGCCTTTATCTCGTCGCTCTGCACTTCCTCATCTGCCTGCCCACTCCCATCTCTGCACTATCCTCGGGCTCTCTCCTCCTCATTCATTCCACTCTCTCGCTTGTTTATTTTATTGCTCTGACTGCAATTTCTTTTTTTCAAACTTTTTTTTCTTTTTTTCCCCTTCTCCAGACTGAATCATCTGCGATCCCACCGAGAAGACAAAGCGCTAAGAATGGCGCAAAAATAAAGTTCTCCTCTTCCGCCGCAGGGGGGGTGGAGGGGGGGGATAGATAACAGCAGCAAAAGCCAAGAGAGATATCGCTAAACTGTGGCTATGACGACACCGACCTATGACCTGCAGCAAAAGCAAATGGCCATTCGCTAGGGATTCCAACACATTTATTATTAATTCACTCGGAAAGACATCGTGGGCTTCTGTTTTTCTGCCTCATCGCAAAAGTGTTCATTTCCAATCACACAGAGCCGCATGCTTTCAACCCGCAATCACTCACGCGCCCCGTGTCCACTCAACTACCATTAATTCTCAAAGTCCCTGGTGTGAGTTCTCATTTCAGTTTTCAGTTTTTTGGCTTTATTTTGTCACTTTGTCAATAATTCTAAGCAGCTGCAAAGAGATGCGTCATTCTTACCCTCCCACGAACCTGTCCATATTATCGAATCACAATGAGGATGCCCTGAATGTGTCATTTGGCATCTTGTTTATTCAAAGTTTGCAGTTTGAGTCTGGTTCTTTTTGGAAATCTACATCTAAATGGACCATCTTCCCTGAAAGTTGTGATTTTTTTATTATTACTTGTTTGGCATCTGAAGAGAGCTCATCTGGAGTTAAAGCAGTACTAAGCAACTCATGCCCCTAGAGGCCATAAGCGCCATTGCAGGTGTCGTAGCAGGTTGCTGTTTTTTACTCATTAATCATCCGTGAGAGTAAATACTACACTGACAGAAAAGACAAAGGGAGAGAGGGATATTGTGCATCCGATTAAACAATGGAGATATTTTTTTTCACTCAAACTTGGCTGTAAATACTGTTTAAGTGGCGCTAGCCCGCAGTTAGCTTTGCCCGTTAGCCTGTCAACTTCTGTGTCAACTACTGTGTATTGCGCCTCCAACCCGGAAGCACGGAAGTTGCAAGGGTGGTTTTGTGGCCAGAGACTCCAGGGGGAGATTAAAGACCCCCCAATCATCCCATAAACACCTGTATTACCCCCAGAGGGTCTACGGAAATGATTTATTAAGGTGAACAAGTTACTTAGGACTGCTTTAAAAGTAGAGTGACTTGTAAGTCCGGGCAGAATCACCGGACATATTCAGATCAGGTTTTGAGCTCAAATGGGCTTTTATTGCATTTTTAAAACCGCTTCACCCTCCTTTGTGCAAGCAGGAGATGCATTCAGAAATTTCATAGGCTCAAATGATGAATTTGACTGACTTAGGATATAGAATGTGGGGGGAACGGGTCAATGTAGGTTAGAAATTGTGATATACTGATTTCAACGTCAATCTGACGGTTGTTTTCAAGCTGCACTACTCCTGTTGTCCAGCTGTGAAAATCTTAATGGCAATTAAAGCAAACCGATAAAAGACAGACCGATAAAAGATAAAATAAAAACATTTCTGTATTAGAGAAGCATGTTATATGATATACGTGTAGAATAAGCTAAATTATGCATTTATGTAGCATGGGAATGCAGAGGGAGTATATCCATGCACAAACATCTGCAAGCACTAATCCACTCATAAAAGGTCAACCATCACATCTTCACGCTTCACATGAGCCGCCGTGTGTCTACGCAGAAGTATGTAAATCCCGTCATCTGTTCTCACAGCCCAGAGTCTGTGTATGCAACAAACTGTGGCCCATTTTACACGAACACCAGAAACTGAGGAAATGTGCAATTTTCTGGTTAATTGAGGCGTACCAAATGAGAATTACCACCACAGAAGGAGAATCAAAGGTGGTGCGTGACCACAAAAAAGCAAAGGGGAAATGATAATGTTGTGTTTATTGGAGATTTAAAAAAGCGGATTTCTGAGATTACGCTTGACGCAAAAGAGAAAGAAATAGTAGTTAAAGAAAGAAACTGCATGAGATGTTTATTTGTTGTTTGTGCAAATACGCAGAGGCCCCGCTTTGAGAGCACACAACAGTGAGCATTGTGTCAGAGCAAATGATCCATGGCAATGACAGGGGGGAAATGACTTGTCGCATAAATCACCAATGGCTCGTGATCATTAGGTTGTGACCCCCGACAAGGACTTTGCACAGAGCACTAACATAAGCACACATGCTGTATAGGGAGGGGCAGGGGCTGAGTGATTATAGCGCCAACTTCACAGCAAGTGGGTACTGAGTTTGATTCCCGGACCAGAGAATGAACGCTCTCCTTATTTGCGGCATTCTTGTTTTTCATGTCAACCTGACCCTTTTAAGATAAGATAAGATAAGAGATAAGATAAACCTTTATTCATCTCACAAAGGAGAAATTCACTTGTTACAGTCGGCGTTACTTCACAGTCTTTTACCATGAATAAATATATAAAATACCTAAAATATAGCAATAACGGCCAGTTCGGTCAAAGATGTTGGTCAAATGGATGGGACAACTAAAGAAAGACAATAAACTCAGCTGAAAAAAACAGGAACATCCCCTTACTTGAAAGGGAAGTTAATTTCTATCTTTAAACTGTGCTCTTAACCTAACTACAGACAGTACTGCATTATGTAATTTGGATTTAAAACAGAACTAAGTAACTCATAAGAGCCACTGCAGGTGTCGTAGCATGTTGCGTTTCTTTACTCATTAATTGTCCATGTGAGTAAATACTAAACTGACAGAAAAGACAAAGAGAGAGAGGGATATTGTACATCCAATTACACAATGGAGATAATTTCACTCAAACTTGGCTGTAAATACTGTTTAAGTGGCGCTAGCCCATAGTTAGCTTTGCCCGCTAGCCTGTTAGCTTGTTCTTGTGATTCTAATAGTGTGTATTGCGCCTCCGACACAGAGGCACGGAAGTTGCAAGGATGGTTTTCTGAACAGCGACACCAGGGTGAGATGAAAGACCCCCTAATCATCCCATTAGCACTTGCATTATTCCCAGAGGGACTACGAAAAAGATTTCTTAAGGTAAACAAGCTACTTAGTTCTTCTTTAATTAAAATAAATAAGACTAAATCATGCTGATGCCGTTTTGATGCATAGAATAAGTGCTAATCACTGAAGGACATTTAGCTTTGTTTTGCTTTCACACTACAAGTACCTTCTGCGCAACTGTATAACTATAACTTTATTTACAATAGGATAAGGCCAGATTTCACATTTTAATAGCGCTTGACAGCATATGAAGTGAGCTTACTCAAAATTTGCCACATGCATATCTTAAGTCTATAAATGACATTACTGACCTAAACAAACAGTTATTAGTGACAAAGGCTAAATGCCAGATGCACATAGACCAAACAGAGTCTAATCTAGACAGGGGTGACATTTGGACACCCGGCTGTTATGACTAATCATTCAAAATGAAGTCACAAAATCTATCGGTGGCCTCACCTCGCGCCTCCACCCCCTGCCTCCCCCTTCACTACCTAAATGTCAGCATTTCAATTGGCCTCATTAATACATCCCCTTTTTAGGCTTCTCTGAGACTTTAGAGTGTTGGTATAGACCTGTCACAATAATTATTAACTTATCATGCACTGTAAGAATTTAGCCACACTAATTATAGCATGTACCTAATTACACAAGTAAAAGTTTTGTTTTTAGACAGCAGTAGCACAGGAACATGCAAGATTTTTTTAATTATTATTTTTTACCTTTATTTGACCAGGATAAAACTCAAATCTTTTTTTCAAGAGTGTCCTAGCCAAAAAGCAAGGGCAACAATTTTACATACAAGTTACATTCATAAAAAAATAATCCAACGTTTAATAATTAAATCAAGAAAATACACTCAGATAAAACATCTACAGGTAAAAGGCTTCAAGATTTGTCAATAATGACTTGAAAGTATGAAGTCCGCACAACTAAGTAGCTCCCAGAAAAAGTGTTTATTACTTACACCACATGTAACGTTTCGGGCCTACGCCTGTCTGAGGAAGGGCGTGGTGTAAGTAATAAACACTTTTTCTGGGAGCTACTTAGTTGTGCGGACTTTTCTCTTTTTCATCTTCATAGTCGACTTTGGTCCTGCCCACTATTTAGATTGGATGTGCGTGTTTTTCCTTTTTAACGCTATTGAAAGTATGAAGTGACACAAGTTCTTTCAACTGAAACTCCGTCTGTAGTTTATTCCAAGAGTGCGGTGCAGCAAACCCAAAGGCCTTTTTACCCATTTTTGTTCGCACTCTCACAGAGAGCAGGAAAAGGTCCTGGAAGTGCAGGCTGTAGCTCAGTGAGCTGCTGCAGATAAGGAGAGACAAGTCCAACAATACAATGTAAGATCAAAGGTACCAATGTTTCAATCTGCGAAACAACAACTATGACCAGCCCACCCGGGCGTACAAGACGCAGTGATGAGTCAGCAACCTCATATTTGTAATAAAGCGCAATGCTCCATGATACACAGTGATCAAAGCACACAAGGAGTCAGCTTCGTATATATGACATCACAATAATCCAAAACAAGCTTTTCTTTTTCTTCTTTCAAGCTTTAAATGAGAAGCAATATGGGCTTTGATAGACAAGCAATCATCAATTAAAATTCCAAGATATTTATATTCTGTTACTAGTTGGATCTGGTGTCCCTTTGGAATGATGGAAGGCAAATGCTGGGAAGGTGATTTGCTACAACATGTATTTTGTCTTGTCTATGTTTAAAGCCTATTTTAGATCATAATAAAAGTAAGTCAAAGCAAATTGAAGTTGTGATATCACAAGTTCTGCCGAAGGCGCTGATGCATTTGAAAACTGTATCATGTGCAAACAAGTGTAAGTTTGCATTTTTGATCTAAATAAAAATTAAAAAAAATCATCATTCTAGACCTTCACACATTCTGTATGATAATTTTCAAACCATCCGACAGGGTGGTTTGACAAGCAAATATGTTTGCTATTTTTCTCTTAATACTCTCTTTTACTTCTAGTGGGCAATCTGCTCTCGAAAAACATTCACAATGACCCGATTTTGACTTGACTTTATGTGTGCTAAATATGCACAGTCCAGGAAACGTTGATTATACAACATGTTGCTGTCTGTATCTATTGTTATATTATTGCTTAATTAATCATTTTCTAAGGTTATGGATGTCACACTTTCAAATTTGACATGGCCTGTGTGTTCAGACAATACAGTTAGAGAGCAAAGAGGATCATACATTTTCTGCAGCTCCTAATTCTTCCATTTCAATACCTTCTTTAAAAATCTTTCTTCTTTAATACCTCAGATCCATCATCACCTTCAACTCTCTCCCTCTTCCTATAATCCCTCTGCAACGTTTCCTCTTTGATCCATTATCTGGGAGTTTGGGGGGAAGCAGAGGCTGTGAATCATCCAGTGGCCTTTTGGCTGACACGGCCTGGTCTCACCCGGCCAGGACAGCGCTGGCCCAAAACAGCATCCATCATGAAACCCCGCTGTCCCATCCTATGACAGGCGCAAGTACGTGAACGTCCACCTAAATGAATGGAGCATATCAAACCGCCACTGTGGGTAAAAATGAGCATCTATGTACGGATAAGGCTTTCAGTCAAAGAATGGAGGCCAAAAGCGACCAACAACGTAGCAATAGGTTTATTAGTAGATGATTCATCAGTGAAATTATTTTAAATTAGAGAGAATGATTAGTTAATGAACAGTATGTATTAAACTAGCACTTTGCATAAATTGACATGTTTTGTACGCGACACATGTATTCTCACTTAAATGTGATGGCCCTCGGATGAAAATGTTAGGCTCTAATGATTATGGAGGACCAGAGGCTAGAGGTGGTTGTCATAAAAATTAACAGCGATTTTACCTTGAAGTGTCTTTTTATTACATGCAAACAATACTTCCCGTATTCATCTGGTAAAGAGAGCTAATTTCCACATAAAGGTTGCACGCTAATTTGTCCTTATTCGAAATTGTGAGCCATACCATTCCTATTACATTGCGGAGAATTTACATTTGCTCTTTAGCCAAAAGGTCAGTATTCATGGTCAGGGGAGCTCATAAGTCTGCGCTGCAGTCACAATGCGAACCAATAGGCCAATAATAGCTGCTTTCTGCTACAGAGTTCACATCCACTCGTAGAATAAGAGGGTTATAGAGTATAGACTGCAGCTAGGTCACAAATTACTACTTTTAGTGCCAGCCCCTCCTTAGAGCAATGTCAGGATAGTTTTGTTGTTGTTGTTTCATCCAAAAATCCAATAGTTTTCCTATATGGTGTACTTTGGTGTCAATAAAGTACACCTCAAAACAAAGGCAGAGAACATTAGTGCCCTTTGTGTTATTGTACGTACAGAATGGAGCCGCCAATAAAGAATGGGATAAGAGATTTTGAACATTTACATAATATAGCGGTGAATAATCCAAAAAATAGGCACTGTGGCTGGTTTCTTTATTGCAGCACCTGTCACGTCTTTTCTTTCTTAGCAGTACAGTATGCAAATTATCACAGTATTGTAAGATTATATTTAGATTTCATATGGTACATTGTAAGTACTGCAACTATGAGTACAGATATATGTATATAGCCTGAGCATTAGGGAAAGGGTACGGTTGCAAAAACAAAACAACCTGGAGCACATTGACGTAAACAATGCGCCAATATAGAGAAAATTGAACACCGAAATAACTGTAGTGCAACAGAAGCACAAGGTACTGCTTTGCCCTTAATGGAGCTGAACCGTTATATGCGGTATATGAGAGGCAGTGGTCTAACAGTAGCAGCATAGAGTATAATTGGTATTAAGAGGAGAAAGCTAGAAATAGGTACAAAGAGCAAGTCACACTTCACACATTGCTGTGGCAGTGCAGACAGAACAATGAGACAGGAATTGCATTGCTCTGATCAAAGAACGCGATTCAAATCTCATTATTGTGCAACATTGTTTCTTGGGTGATGTCACCGACAGCAGTTTCACACCTGATTGGGAAAAAATATCTTTATAAATTGACAGAAAGGTGACGTGTGTGGTAGTGTTAGCACATATCGCGGTTTTGCCTATGTCTTTGATCGCTGATGGCGCCGCTAATCAGACGCCTTTGTCGGAACAGCAAGCAGACAGCGGTGGAGATGAGAGGAAATTTGGAGTTTAACATACAGCTGGGATCGGCTTCACTGTAAAGTCCGGATCGGCACAGCGGTTGTCATGGAAATCACGGCGGGATGTGGGTTTATGGTTATAATGTGTGCGTTTGAGAGCCTGAAGTCAAAGGCAGAAACAGTATGGAGCAAGTGGGATGCACAGGGGAGCTCTGTTTAGTCAAGGCCAAAAGACAGGAAAAATGTAATTGCAAAAGTGGTGCATACAGACAAAAAAATACTGCCGGGCCAAAAAACTGTCACCATCAAAAAAAGGTCAAACTGTCCTATATTTTCAGTTTCTGGTTTTGGCTGGGCTGTATTACTCTGCATTGCTCCGCTCTGTCTGATTGTAAATGGATATGATGAGGTCACAGAGGGCCATCACTGAGCGAGGCATGACTTCAGGGCACTAAGACAGCGCCATCAACGTGAGCTCTGCCCAGGGCTCAGTGGAGCACAGCCAGTAGCAAAGCCACTGTCCAATTAGGAATCAGTGTAGACTACAAAACAGCGACTTTGTATGTAAAAGTACAATTACAGTATGAAACGCTCTTCATCCAACGCAACATTAAGATATATTACGCAACTTCACATCACTCTTTGTCTCGAAGACCTTTGCGTTGCCTTGGGGCAGACAAAAGATGAAGCCTTATCAGGAGTGAAAACCGGACCTCTCTTTTTTTACCAGATTAATTAGCTGATGCCTCCGACACACAGTCCCTTAAGAGCGCACATGCATGTCTCTGAGCGCGTTTCATCAGAGGCTGCCAAATGTCGGAAGAGCACCCAATTAGTTTAAGAGTCCGGGCCCACACACCTGTCTACCTGCGCTGACAATAGCCTGTGGCGCTTTGCATACATTTACACATTAATTACTGAGCTAGAGCCATTAATTAGTCAGTCAAGAAACTTAATGACGAGCCACTCAAAGGAGGGTTTCACCTGGGGAGGAGAGGGTGCAGGCACAGGTGCAGAGGCAACATTCGGAACACCCTCCGCTCAATGTGACATTTCAACAAATCTCATTGTTCATAAAGTAAAGACACATTTAAAGCGGTACTAAGTAACTCTTGCCCCTAGAGGCCATAAGCGCAACTGCAGGTGTCGTAGCAAGTTACGATTTTTTAACTTTTTAATTGTCTTGGAGAGAAATACTACGCTGACAGGAAAGGCGAAGGGAAAGAGGGATATTGTACATCCAATTATACAATGGAAATATTTTTTTTCACTCAAACTTGCTGTAAATACTGTTTAAAGTGACGTTAGCCCGCAGCTAGCTTTGCCCGCTAGCATGTTAGCTTCTTCTTCGTGATTCTGTTAGTGTGTATTGGTTGCTGTGGTCCGGAGGCAGTCAAGTTGCAAACATGGTTTTCTGGCCAGAGACACCAGGAGGAGATGAAAGACCCTCCAATCATCCCATAAACATTTGTATTACCCCCACAGGGACTACAAAAAGGATTTATTAAGGTAAACACGTTACTTAGTACTGCTTTAAATGTGAGTTATTATCTCCCACATACAGTCATTCAATTCATTGGGCAATTGATGCTCCTTATTGTCAGATTTCTGTTAACGCAATCTTTGGACTCTTGTCTCTTGAATTCTTCTTCAAAGTCAATTTTATGGAGGACATTTTAGCAAAAGTTATGAGACAAACTACTACTCATAGCAGCATTTATCTTCCAGCGAGCACGTAACTCGCTTTCACTGTAATATAGTTTCATGGCTCTTATCTCTCCTCTCACCAGCCATCAGTTTGTAGCACCTTTTAAAAATTCATCTCCTGCTTTTTCTGATGTTACGACCTTGTAGAAGAAAACCGAATACACGCGCTTGAGCGTGTGCCGTTCCTACTCCTTGACACAAGTTGTTTTGGAGAGAGCTTTAAATGAATTGTTAAGGGCCCTGACGTGCCGTGCGTGCCAAGTGTGAGGGGTTTGTACCTCTCGGTCTTTGAGCACGGCCTGGGTCCTGTAAAGCAGCAGCAGTCGGACGTCACTGTCTTTCAGGCTGAAGTTGCTCTCCAGGATTTGCAGCACGTCAATGCGGGGGCGAACAGGTAAAGTCGAGTCGCCGCAGAAGGAACGCAGCCAAGCCAAGAGGTCGTCCGAGGTCACGTCACTGCCACTGCGAGAGAGAGGGAATGAGTGTGGTCAGTGGTGCAAAGACGATTGTAAAGCAGAGTGCAGCTTAAAAGGGAAGTGGAGAATAATGCTAATACGGTATCTAAATGTGTTTTTATATTGGGCTTTCAATCTTCTTACTCTGTGGACAAAAGTAGTCTTTCACAGGGCTTGCTATAGACAGCGTTATAACCACTCACTCATCCATTCATACAAATTTCAATTTAGACTTTAGACATGGATACTCCAGAACAGATTACTAAAGCCACTGTAATTAGATAACTTTTTTAAGTAAAGGAATAATGCAAAGGGATTACAAAGACAAAACTGGTAATTACTTTATCAAATAACTATTTGTAATACTTTGACAGCTTATTACTCATAAAATGCCAGACGTTTTGAAAAACAGGAGCACTGACACGGGGGATAATCAGTCACAGGAGGAATGTGAAGAATTAAATTGTGTGGAAAAACATCACCACAACAAAACAAAAAATAAATCCTCATAAACCGTGGTCGATTCACAAACTAATGTGTGAAGTAGTTTAAAAAGTAACAAATTCATCAAGTTAAACACAACCAAAGTAAGTCTGGTATTGCTTCAATTGACAAGAATCCCCCCTGGCAGAAACCTTTTCAAGCTACCTAAATTGTTTACCAAAATCCAGCCAAAGCACTTCAATGTCTGATTCATCTAATTAGTTGTATTGTATCAGATAACATCTGTGGTCCTGCGTCTGTTTCATCCTTGCCTATTAGTTACATCCTTTGAAAACCCAGATTCAGAGCAAAACAACAATAACGGAATGAGCTAGATAAGGTAGATGATTTTTTTTTTTTTCTTTTGTGCTGATAAGAGAGAATTTCTAGCGCAAATTAACTCTTAGCGACTTTAGCCACGATTCTGATTTTATTGTCATGTATATAATAGTCCCAAATTGCTGCCTGTGTACAACTGCTTCTGCGACTGTCAACATGAAGAAGCCATCCATCATCCAAGCGACGGGGAGAGGTAAGAAGTCGCACACAAACATTTTATTGACATTTGACACGGCGTCTGTTCATTTCCAAGACGAGCCGAGGAGGCGGGTGACATTTACGTCTGACTGATGCCATGACACTCATTCATATTCCGCCTGTGCGCGACTAGAAACACCCACTTACCTTTAGGCGTAATGAAGACACTTGGAACAATGATTAATGTCACCTAGGAGAGGTTAGCACCAGTCGAGCGTTAGCTTCTGTGATTGGATAGAGTGTGAATACCTACCCGCTCTGTACGCTCTTATGCACAGCGGTCACCATGGCCTCCAGTACAATCAGGGGCTGCGGGTACTTTTTCAGCGTGTCCGAAACTCCACTGGAAAAGAAATTAGAGAAAATAAAAAATCCTCTTACAAACCGTCACGTTGCATAATGTGCTAATTAAGATTTTGATGAAGATTTTCAAATTAGCAGCATGTCGGGGGACAGCGGCGGAGAGAAATAATCAAAGACGTGTTTTACTCAGGGGCAGTTGAAAACGTGTCTGGCGGCAATTAAGATGTTTTAGCCGAGGTTTACAATAATCATGAAATTATTATCACAGCCCTACAGACAAAAAGGGTTCAGAACGTTCTGTGCAAAAACCTTCGTAAGAACGACTACGCAGCAGTTTGGGTTCTTGTCTTGCAGCAAGAAGGTGTGGGCATTCTTGTGTGGAGCTTGCTCTCCCTGTGTCTCCCCGAGTGCACCGTTCCGCCCTCATCAACCTAAAACGTGCACAGGCTGGCCGATATTTAGGAATATTTCGATATCAGCTAACGGCCGATCTAATGCTGATAAATGTTGGTATGTCCAGAACCGAAAGTGCAAGAGACTTCCCGTTGCACTCAGCTGTAATATGATAAAGTTTATCAATCAATCAAAAAAAGCTCATCAACACCCTCTTAGGCCTCAAGGGGACTGAGAAACATCACAATAAAAATCGGTCTGAAAAAAGCCTGTTAAACACAAGTTTCACTGACTAAACTTCTGTGAATATGGGCATGCTGATGCTCATTTGGAAGCTCAGACACTGTAGAATTCAATCGCTGAGTTAGTTTTAACATCCACAAGTGTATTTTTGATTGCAAAATGCAGCGGTTCGCATCACTGTGCTAAAGCTAGCGGCAGGATGGTAATGCTAGCATCAACTAAGCAGGACTGGGGCAGAAACTATGAATGGATCACATAAAGAAATAAACTAAAACCACTGCTGCAGTGGCTAAGTGTTTGTATTTTATTTTATGAAATAACTGATCTAACATAACATCATCAGACTATAAATGATGACATCTCTTTTGCAAGAAAAAATTAAGACTGTATATTGATGTCACACTAGAGAAAAGAGGACCATTTACGTTTTCACTCAGAAAAAAACAGGACAGGAATGTTTTTAATAAATCAGCCTTATGCCCCTAATAAAACGGCCCCTGCTGTCACTGTTCAACACATTTGACAGTTTAGAAGCCTCATATAGGACATCATAGACAAGAAATTTAAAAAAATATCTGTCAAAAATATCAGCCGTGCATGACCATGGGCCAAGATGGATCTAGAGACGGGTCTTTGGGTGCTGCAAGGTTCGTTTTCTCAGCGGATTTGAGGGATGGATTAAATGCAAGAACAATTTCCAAATTTGGATAATAAAGTACATGTTATAAAAGGAAAGGTCTGAGTCAATTGCGATTAGATTTCAGAAGATGAAAGACTTCCCTTCCTGAAATATCCCGGGAAATTACATTTCTACAGAATCAAATACAGAGGAAATGGTTCTTTTGATGTTTGAGAGCAAACGGTGGGATGTTTCTGCAGTGTCATTAGCACAGTTGTGGATTTTTGCTGCAGTGTGTGGAGTGTGTGCTCTATATGTTGCGGGAGGATGGTCATTTTTCACTGAGACAGAAATGGGGGAAAGTGGGAGATTTCCCCTGACTCAACGCGACGCCGGGCTCCAACACAAACACAGCAAAAAGTACCGTAGTAGTACATAAAACTGAGTAAAATAAGCAAATCATCGCGAAAAGATGACTTTGCAACTTCGTTTAGCGCTTCTTCCTTTTACACGGCGGCTTGCACCCAGTTACGACAGTTACACGAGATTGCCATTAGCCTCAGCATTAGTAGGGTTGCTGCAAGACAAAAAAAAAAAAAAACAAGGCTGCCTCATGCATACCTGCCAAACGGAAAGCTATTTTAATGCCCCGCGGCTATGCCTAGTCCATACTTCAATGCATGAAGGGATATTCATTTGCCAGAACAGTGACTGACACGTTCTGGCAATAGTAAAACCTCTAGTGAATACATAATCTGCACCGTGCACCCACATGATGTAGAGTGAGATCTAGAGGGGCACAACTGTATCAGGCTGCATTAATTATAAGACGATAATGAATCAGAGATAAGGGAAAGGAGGGAGCATACAAATAAGACTGGGTGTGTGTGTGTGTGTGTGTGTGTGTGAAGCGAAGGAGCGCGTTGCACCATAGATGTTCATGGGGTGTGTTTTTATTACTAGAGTGATGATAATGTGCAGTTGCTTAAGGGGACTAGGCCTCCACGAGGGGATAAATCGAGGTAGCATAGCATAAATGATTCAGTTCAAAAGTTGAGACGTTGTCGAAGGGCTATGTGCTGGCTTTGATCCCCAAGTATTCTGAGAAAACAGTATTCTGAGAAAACTAAAACAATAAAAAATAAGGTGTAAGTGAGCAACCTCATGAATTTCCGTTGGTGCTTTGGTTCTACATTATAGTAATATTATATAGCATTTTGGTAAAGTGTGGTTGTTGTAAATCAATGTAGGGTGTTTGGGCTTGTCTCAATGCAACTCAATCTTGTGTCCTCCGAGCTCACTGAAGCCCATCGTGTTCTGCGCATAAAAGCAGGTGGAATCTATCTGCACCATGCCCCATTGAGCGTTCATAAAAACAAGGAAATGAGGAAGGGATATGATCAATGCAGTTGGCGCTGGTTTATCTCTCCAATCGGCTGGTGCATATATCTCAGGTCTATGTCTGTAAAGTCTTGCTCATTGGTCCATCGTCACAACGCTCTTCATGCAAAAGCACTTGGTGGCTTGTAAAACTGCATTATCAAGCACAGTTCACTTGACTAAACAAGCAGCTGGTTTCACAAAGGTTAAGGTGTGTGTTGAGTGAGAATGTATGGGTTAGAAATGAATTATTACAAATCATTTAATGTAAGGTAATTTTAGAAGATAAAATTCAAGCAATAACATAAATAGCAGTGGACTAGTGGTGGTGCCAGTATAAGAAAGAGTATGTCAGCTTTGTCAGTGTATGTACAGAATATTTGCACTGTGTTTTCCACCCGTTGATAAAAGGCTTGATTGAGGCGCACTCTTCAGATCTGACATGTGACTCATGTGATTATGTTCTGAAGAGTTTGCTTCACAAGAGCCAAGTCAGGTAATGACACAATCAAGGACGTCTGATTTTTATGTGGAACCATTGCGACGTACAGTACGAGAAAGGTACGAGGAACAAAATTCCAAACCAGTTTCCCATTTGACTCTTCCCTCTGTCAGTATATACACACTGAACAGTGATAAAGCCTCACTTCTGTCAAAGAAACAAGGCTTGTAATTATGTGGCAGAGAGCACTGGCATCAATATCCTGCTCCATCTGTTTGGAGCACCTGACGGATCCAGTGACCACTCCCTATGGACACAGCTACTGCATGAAGTGTCTCGAGGCACATTGGGACCAGCGGAGCCTCTACACCTGTCCTCAGTGCAGACAGAGCTTCAGTCCTTCAGTCCTCTGGTTGGCGGATCTAGTGGAGCAGCTGCTGAAAACTGGACAGACAAAGAGCCGTGCAGACCACTGTCCTGTCGGACCTGGAGACGTGGCCTGTGACACTTGTGATGAGACAAGGCAAAAGGCAGTCAAGTCATGTCTGCAGTATCTGGCCTCGTACTGTGACGACCATGTCCAGCCTCATCATCGGTCTCCTGCGTTTAAAACCCACCAGCTGGTGGCGCCGTGACATCATCTCGCCGACTACATCTGATCTTTTCACAATAAGGTACTGGAACTGTTCTGCCACACTGACCAGCAGAGCATCTGCTCCCTGTGCTCCATTCAACAATACAAGGACCATCACACGGTGTTGGCTGTAGAAGAGGAACCAGCTCGTCAAGACCTTCCAGGACAGAGAAACACAAGTGCAGGAGCTCACACTGGCGATGCAGGCAATCAGAAACTCTGCCCAGGAAACAGCGCAGCAGGGACAGTTTCGCAAGACTGATCCTTTTCTTGCAGAGAAAGTGATCTGAAGCGGAGCAGCAGATCCTATCAAAGCTCAAATCTGAAGAATCTCAAGCCCAAAAGCATCAGGACAAACTGCAGCGTTACATCACTGAGCTGAAAACCATCCTCAATGGCACTGACTCAATGTCTCTCACAGGAGACCATTGCCTCTTCCTGCACAGGAGCCTCTGAGCATGAGGCCAGAGGCTTCAGACCCATCCCGGCATCAAACAAGCTCTCGTTCCTGTTTTGTGGAGATCCCAGCCCAAAGTCTCCTGTATCAGCTCGAGATCATTCTGAGAGAAGGTGTGGACAACCTCTCACAGGCTCTAAGTCAGGATTTACACCCCTCAGTGGAGCCTAGCTCCAGAGGACTTCCTCCGGTACCACACTGACCTGACACTGGACTCAAACGCAGCACACTCAGAGCTGGCCCTGTCTGAAGGCTCCAGGAGGGTGACCTTTGTGTTGGAGAACCAGAGGTCCCGAGCAGGGAGAGCATGACGGGACGCCCTTACTTTGAGGTGGAGTGGAGCGGTTCAGTGGTTTACATAGCACTGGCTTACAAGAGCATTCAGAGAAAAGGAAATGCAAAAGAAAGTGCTTTTGGATCCAATGATAAATCATGGGCCATAGACTGTGACAAAAAGGGGAACAAATTCAATCACAAAGACCATCGCTTTCTGGTCCTCGGCCCGCAGGGCTCCAGAAATGGGATTTATCTGGACCATGGTGCAGGGGTTCTGTCGTTTTACAGCGTCAAGGAACAAACTATAACCCTGCTTCATAAAGTCCAGACCACCTTCACTCAGCCACTGTTTGCTGGACTCCATGTTGAGACCAATGTGGCATTTTGTAATATCCACTAAGCAACCCCCGATGCTGTGAGCGTAACTTGGTTTACTTGCAAGATAGATGTAAATTGAGTTCTTGCACACCAAGTTCAGTGGTGATTCTGAACATTTCTAAACAATACATGTTTTTTTGTGAATAAAAAGTAGTTCCAGCCAAGATTGTCTCATTTCATGATCAAAAATGAATTATTTTCCAGTCTGCCTGATAATTCTAAAAGTACATCTCTGCTGCCACAAGTGAAAGTACAAGCTCAGAAAAGCGGTTGGAATGCAGTTTCTATAAAGACGACAGAACAACAGAAGGAAGTTATTTTCGTCTTCACAGCTACAACAAAAAAGAATAAAAAACAAATGATAACACATCTGAAAAAAACAAGCAAAATCAAAGATAAAGGTCTATCAAAAAACCTTTGTCAAACAGGCTCCAAGGCATCAGTATAGATTTAAACCCTTCCCAGACTCTAAACGCAGCATGATTGTACTATATGACCGTATGAATCATCTCTCTGTCTATCCTGTAAGTGGGGAGCAGAGAGTCACCAATAAAGTGCACTTCACTCAACTCCCACAGGCCGCAACAGTGGAGCCAATCTCAGACTTGAGGCATTTGCTTTGACTGAGCTTTTTCCCCACTGACACTCAGAGCCAGAAGCGGACCAGTGTATTTACAGTTATCAAAAAAAGAAGAAGAAGACATCCGCCGGCCTGGGATGTTTGTGTATGGTGTTGCATGTCAATATTTAGGCAGATAAATCATGCACAGTGAGTGGGTTCAAAAAAAAGTTTCAAACCACTTTTAAAGCTATTTCCGATATGTAAAAATGTAAAAGCGAATGCAAATGCTTTTGACAGACTGTGGAGTGATTGAAATATTACAATAAGTAAAGAAAGGTATTAACACATTCATGAACCTGACAACTTGATGTTCACGTTGCTTTTGTTGGGATCGCCATCCTGTGGAGAGTGGCCCACACCTGTGCGATTTTCTCCAGCCCCGTCTTATTCCTGCGCCTTTTGCGAAATGACTCTACACAGGGAGTCCAACAGTGCAACGCTGTATATGATTAATATCCCACTCAGAAGCTGTCACGTCAACGACTGGCAGCACTGACTGGCCAGGAATTTCAAATAAATGCTTAAGGTTATAATTGGAGACAGATTTCAGTCAGCATTTGTCCCTCAAGGGGAATTACAGCTAAAATGGTGGCATTAGGCAGAAAATCGATACACAGAATGTATTAAAGATCAGAATTGTTGTTTGAGCCCATCTAAAGTTTTAATTCATTACAGTGAATTTTGAGAGCCACTGTGAAAGCACGCAGTGAACAAAGCGCCTGTCAGAATGTTCTATACACTGCTTGATGTTAATGTATAGAATTCATACAACGTTCTCCACCAAGGGGCTTCGCTTTGAGCACATTTTATGTAGTAAATTCCTATCCTGTGCATGCTATACAGACATGCTATACAGACACATCAGATATAAATGAAAAAAAAAAAATAGAATAGAAGTTAAAGGAAATAAAAACATATATTTCATTAAACAACTTCAGGCTGTTCCTCGTTTGATAAACAATATCTATCCAAAAAGTAGATAGGGTGCACATTTTGCAGTGGAAATCTACTATTCAACACAACATAATCTCTTGGGTTGAAATCCAAGAAAATAATCTTCCCGAACAACAGAGAGTAAGACAACAGCAACTATTATTCATGCAACCCCAACCTCCCACTCAGGCTTTAATATAAATGCTGCTTTTGTGCGTTTTTCCCGTAAGCGCTGGGATATGTAGGACTCTCTAAACTTGTCGGGATTTCAATCAGGTTCGATGTCACCGGCGCAGTGTTGAGTGTATTTGGATTAATGGAAAGGGTTAGTTTGTTTTCCATGAGGGAATATCAAAGGCTACCACCATAACAAACTTTAACCCCAAAACTCCTGTTCATAATTACAATAGAAATCGTAATTTTAATGTTCGATATTAGCAAACTGTAAACACTGCAATTATTGAGGTATGTGCTCTGAAAACAAAAACAAGATCAGTCAACATAAGGGGATTTATCACCGTTAAAAGAGGCTAACCCTGTAGTTCATCTGCAAACATGCCCTGAAATGCAGGTGAATATTGCATTAGTTTATATTTAAGCTTCTCAGTTATCAGTTTCACAATTAAACATATTGTCCAAATCAGCACAAATCAGCGAGTACCCAAAGGCAATAGCAAGTGTATCCATAGCAACCTTCTACCCAAACCCCGCCCATTCAGACAAAATGCAGAGACTTTAGTGAGCCCCAGGGACTTGTAGTAAAAATCCAATACCTAAGCGCAGCCACCACTCTCTCCACAGCATCACGGAGCACTGTTTTGACGGACAGGTCCAAGGGTCCCACTGCCGCCCCCAGGACTTCTCTGATCTGCGCCAGAGGGTGCCCATCAGTCGCCATGGTGACTGCCAGCTCCTGCACCTTGGCCCTCTCGGATCGGGACAGATCGTAAAGTCGGCTGTACCCCCGCAGCTCTTCCTGGAAATAGGCAAAAACAAAGAAAGATGGAGTGCAGTGTGCCGACATGTCCGACCTGCCGCGCCAACAGGGCAGACAGGATTTTAGCAAATCATAACAAATGAAAAAGTCTCTCTGAGAGGAAAGCAAGCAGGAAATGAAGAAAAGTGAAGAGACAAGAGTGCTGTGAGAAGTTTACTAAGTGGAGTTTGTGTTGGAGAGTGATGCTCTCTGTAGATATTAACCCAGAGGGCAATAGAAACCTGCTCTGCCTCACCCTCTGTACCACCTTGCTCTGTTTTTCCCTTTTCTAATGAAAAAGAAGCACACCCTGAAAAGAAGTTGTCTCGGCTTGGCAGAATGTCTTTTTAGTTTAACCACTGCCCTGTCACAGAGGTCTATCCAGCTTAAAAACAAGCTTTCAACTGCAAGCTACAGCCAACAAGCTTCTAATAACACATTCTCCATTATTTAGGATTGAACAAAAATTCAAATAGTGAAAGGATAAAATTAGGAAGATGTTCCGCATGTTAAGACAAACATGTGAAGGTATGAATGACAAGTCTGTTCAATAAAGAGGGGCAAGTTTCAATGAAAAGTCCATAGGAGCCAGGAACTTCAGGAGCCAGCTGCCATTTCTCTACGGTTTTAGAAAGAAGGAGGCCACATTTTGTCCATTCTTAATTCCATAGTCTGGGTAGTATGTACTGTGAAAGGTTTGAGAACCACTGTCTAATTTTATTTTAGGCTGGAGAGAGTGAATTTTTGAGTAAGGCAGTGGTAATGCAACAATGGTTAGCTCTAAGGTTGGCTATAAGCAGCAGTCGGCATTGTGCTCTTTTAGCTTTTGAGGGAGATTCACATTTACAATGGATTTTAAGGCGATTTGATGCTTTCTTGGGGGACACGCTTTCAAACAATCAAGAAACTGTAGAGTGCTAGTGTCCTTGAGTATCAAAAACTTTTGGACATCTTCTTGAAATCCAAGCTTTGGGATGTACCAGTAAATAAAATGTAGCTGGGCATACATAAAAAGCACAGTAGAAAGTTTAAGTTATTAGAAGCAACTGGACAAAAACGTGACAATAAATTCATTTCAGCTTTATGGCACGAGTGAGCAATGGATAATTTAGTGTCCTCATGGCAGGTCAAGGCCCCTGCAGCAGATTCATGCACAATCCACACAGTAAGTCCCAGCAGCTACACATATACTCTTGATAAATGACTCAAGTGTAGGCAAACAGAGCCTAAGGCTCTCCTACCATCGGTCTCTCTCTGCCTTCCTGCCCTTTCCTTGTTCCTACTGTATATCCTTTTTACCCAGCTCCAAGGATACCACGGCTTTCCACATGATTGGAGAGCAAGTTAGCTCACCCTGATGTTATTATCTATGAGCGGTTCTCAAACTGCTGGAGAAGTTGATTGTACTCTTTTATCCTTCACGTTAGTGGCTTGTTTGCCTTTTGTCCTGTCAAGTAACGTTCAGAATCAGTGAACTTAATCTCAAATATTTACGTGTCTTTCTTCCTTAAAAGGATTTTTTACGGCGGAAAGATTGAATTAATATGAATCAAATTATGTGTTATTAGTGGTTCTCAAACAATATACTGTATATTTTATGTAAACTTTTCTCCTCAGAACATTTATGCATTCAATAAGCCTAAACTTAAATTGTAACTTAAAAAAAAAGAAAAAATAGAAAAAAAAAGTTGAAACTTTTGGGGAAATTGGGGAAAAACACATAGCAAAATTAGAGGAAAAAGTGGAAACATTTGAGAAGATTTAGGGGTATTGGGGAAAAAACTTTTTTTTGTTTTTTCTCCCCTTCTGTCTTGGTTTCTTGGTTGTTTCACCTCAAACAAATGATACAAATGTAACAGGAATGAAATGGAAGGAAAAGGAATAAATGAATATTATTAATCTGTTTTATGGTTCTATATGACAAATATTTTAGTACAGGTATTGAAAAAAGTATCGTTCAGGTATCGGTATCGAAAGCCAAGTATCATTAAAGCACCAGTATTGGAATTTTTTTTACAATACCCAGCCCTATTCATGACCCATTAGTTGATTCATGACCCACCATTGGTATTACATGATCCTGTTCGGTATGGGGGTTTAATGGGTAATGTATGGTTGCTGTGGTAACCGGCGCTTGCTGAATCATAACATCCGCTCAGTGCTGGCCCGCATTAGACTGGAGGGAGGTGACAGATTGGTAAGACAGTCTGACTTTGCTTAATGAGATATAGCGCAGTGCACACAGTGTCAGAGTGTATGTGGTCATATAGTGGCCCAATTTAACATGTCCTTGGCTGATCTGCAGGGGCCAAGAGAAACACACAAAACAAGCGGCGGGCTATATTAACAAACAATCAGATTTGCAGTGTTGCTAAAAAGACTTTACAATAAACTAGAGCATTTTCTTTCCTGTTATAGTAGCATTTTTGTTCTTTTGTAATTTATGATCAACTTGAAATTGTAATCTTCCAAACAACAATCCACTAATGACTATATTGATCATTTCTGTCCAGAACATCTCCAGCAATCGTCGTTTTACCCCAGAAAACCTCAGACTGGTTCCTTGTGAAAGCACACACGCCTTGCTAAGAGGCGTTGTTTAAAGTAAAGGTTACCGTGGGTGAAGGGAGCAGATGGGCCGTACCTGTTGGCTGTCCCTCAGTGACATTATGCAGGGCAGGCTCAGAGTGTCCAGGTGGGACTGGGACTGCTGCAGGTGAGTTAGCGCCTCATCAAAACCCATCCCCGCTGGGTCCTTCTCCTCCTGCTCCCCACCTCCTCTCTTCCGGCCCTTCTCTGCCAGCTGCCGCAGCGATTTGGTAGCACGCTTTATCACCTCCGACCTCGCCGAGATGCTCAGCTGAGGGGAAGCAGAAACAATAGAGAGAGGGGTCATCCCGGGCAAAGAAAGCATTGCATTAGAAATATTTATTCATCTTTTCACACTTTTTAAAAAGGTCTGGGCGCAAATACTGTAAGGGCTTTTGGCGGAGTCCAAACTGGAGGAGTTTCAGGAGTGTCACGGACATTATAGAGCAAGTGTTGAGTCTAGTGTGGCACAGGTCGTATTTGAATAATTATATGTTGGACTAAAAATGTCAACTCTTCTACTTTTTAACCTCTTGACCCCTGCCTTAACCGAGTGCATTTTCTCCTGTTCAGCTTTATCCAAATCCATGAGGTCACAGCCTACAGGCCAGAGTAACGCCTCATTTGAAAGCCAAGACCTACAAAACATATTTAATGGAGCTATACCCTCTTATTTTCATCACTTTTTTGTCACTTTTTGTCCCTTTTTTTGTTGCTCTGTTTTTCATTTCATTTTTCGTTCCAGATTTTTGTCACGTTTTTGTCACATTTTTGTTTTCCATTGCTTTTCTTCTTATGTTTGGTGCTATTTTGACCCTTTTCAAGAAGTTTTTCGACTGGGGTAAAGCCACACTGGAGAAAATGTGCTCTGTTCGGGAGGGGGTTAAGAGGTTAACACTCTTTTTGATCAATATGAGCACACCTTTTTAGTTTTTAGACTATGGTTAGGCGCCATACGCTAGTCTACAGTCTAAAATTAACTTACAACATGCACTCCAATCATTCATCATGCCATTGAAAATAACTAAAGGCTTAACCAGGGAAATGGCCTGCCTTTGCATGCTTTTGATTGGGGAATATAGAAGACATTCAAACCTCTCAGTGAGAACATGTATTACCCAAATTGGTACTACCAGCTGTGCCACTCTTTGAAGAGCCATTTGAACCACAGTTTGAGCTCATGTGAAAGTGAATGGGAGGGCCATAGCTGGGCGCTCTGTAAGTGACTTCATTCAGTGGCAGCAGGTCAGCCATTGATACATAGAGCATTGAGCTGCAGGCATTGTCAGGCTTTAAGAAGACACCAATGATTTCTCAAACCGCCCGCAGCTACCTTAACCGCATACGGTACAGTACCTGCATTGGCCAGATAACTTAAAAAGAATTGACAGTTGTTCCTCCAGCAGGAGAGGGTGATCACTCAAGTAAATAGCCCGACAGACTGGTGCTATTTGTCTTGGGAGCTACAGCAGGGGGGCCTGTGTATGTGTATGTGTATGATATGAAGTCCTACACTAGAGTGGTGGTCATTAGCTTTTCTCTGTGTTGAGGCAGACACAGTATCAGCCGACATCGCTCAAAGTCAAAGGTTAAAGGGGGTGAAAGTTGATAAAGGAGAGGAAGCTTCCACTAAAGAGTCCATCTAAAATCAATAGATCAGAGGGACAGAAATGCCAGCGCCCCATTCCCCCAACAACTGGGCTAAATAACTCCTGGCTATCTCTCTAAACCACTATAGCCTTGTGGGAATGGGATCAATCCATCTCACTCATGAGTTAAAGGTCACATACGCTGCTAACAGCTAAAAACGCTTAGGGATTAGAAAAGAGTGACCAGACATTTCAGGGCTAATTTACATGTTATAAAGCTCTGTACAGACACATTGCCAGCTGGGAACTAGAGTTTAATTGGTACTGAAGAAGAAAAGGATCAATTAGCTCTCAGAAAGTTATTGGATATAATGGCTGAAAAAGGTCTGGGGAGAAAAGGATGGCAGTGTGCCAGCGGGAAAAAAATCCACAGTTGGAAACTATTGATAAGGGGCACACTCAGGCACTTCCAGTCCACGACAGGACCATTTTTCAGAGTGATGTAATTATAGGGCTGACATTTCATGTGCAATTTTATAATTTCTTTTATAAATCATGACTGGCCTGTGCTTTGGGGCAGCCCAACTCTGAAACTGAATCGTATATTTTAAATTAAAAAGAAGGATTATAACTTTTCCCAAAAATGAGCCAGAGGCATCAGAGATGACTCGTCAGAAGATACAGCTTTTCAACGCGATGCAGTGATAGGAAAATCTGTGGACTTTTACACAATATGAATTTTTTGGCGATAGCCTGAAGCTAATCACCCTTTGTGCTGAACTTACTGTGTGTCAGTTTGAAGCTAGTTCACGTCCAGGTAGAGTATAGACACCTAGACAACTCTTTATTCTCTCTTTTAGCAGCTTCAGTCAGGTTCAGGGAAAGGACTTGAACTGGCAAACTTAAATACTTTGCCAATACTGCTGACATTTATATTTATATTTAATACAGAAGATAGTCTTTTCTGTATTGAATATCATTTCCGCCACCTAAATTCTTACTTCTTCAAATGCTTTGGGCGAGAAAGTGATGTTGTCCAAAAAGTCCACAGCGTCACTTGGGACCAGCCTGTCGAGGAATTTGGCGCAGGTGTCGTAGGCGTGGAGGAAGTCCTGGTCGTTCTGGGGCGCTCTCTTTAGGAGCTGAGGGTCCCCCCTCCAGAAAAGCTTCTTCAGCCAGATCGCATGCACTGCACTGGGGGAGACAGTCTGCCCCTCTCCCCCGGGCACGGGCAGGCGGGTGGCCAGTTTGGAGATGGACAGGACATTTTGACTGGTGAGCACAGGTTCCAGGGTGAGCAGGGGGTTTAGGGATTCATCCGTCAGTTTGCGATAATCCAGACCTAAGGAAACAACAAGTACATTCAGAGACGGATTGGTTAAAACAAAACCAACTGGCAACATAACATTTCTATAAGATAAGATAAGATGATACTTTATTGATCTCACAGATGGAGAAATTGCATTCGATGAGAGAGCATCCGGCAGCAGCACCCATTCAGTGCGCACCACTCTTTTTATTTTCTTTGGTGATAAAGATAGTTGACTTAAGGTGCTAAAAAACAAGAATCCACCTGTGATTTTGTATGGACAGCAGATTTAAATCGGCTCTATTGGATTTGAGAATGACATCAAAACATCTTAAAAATCCATCAAGATAAATGTTTTGCTGCTATTATTACTATTTTTGCACTGATGTGTTTTCAAGGTTGGATACAGTAACATAATGCCTCTGTAGCTTTGAAAAAACGAAAGTGAAGTTACTAATGATCTTGGAATCTGTTTGTACCAAGTTTTGACCTGGTGAGTCCTTGGGCTGCAGAGAGGGTTTCTAGGCAGTTCCAGTACAATAAGATGGTTAAAAATGCCCTGCTGTGCTAAAAGAAATTGTCTGTTAGAGAATGAGCAAACACTATTCTGTTTCACGGCGCCAGATAAGGATTGAATGCAGCCAAGGCAGGGGAAAAAGTATTGGTCAGGTACCAGTCATCGAAAGATCTTGAAAGGTTTAATTACTGGAACGGAAAGATAAAATACTACTCAGCCCGTCTGATATTGGTTTGTGGTTGGTCGTGTCCGCGTACAATGATTCATAGCTACTGTATGTCGATGCGCATCACCTTCACCACCTCCTCAGACAGACACATTACCGGGAAAACACGCACTCTGTCTGGGCCTTTAATATTTAACGCTGTCCGGTCTTTAGGGAGGGCTCTGCGGCTGCCGAGGCTGGGAATCCCATACGAACACACATACCAAAAACATGATAAGAGTAAGAGGGCTTTCAGACGGACACATTCGCAAACCGCAAATGAGAGCGACAGGCACTTACACACGTCCCATCCCACACCCACTTCATTGTCCAACCTGCGCGAGCCTCGATCCCCTCAAGACGAAACACTCAGACTTCCTAATGATATTGAGTGTGGCAACAATGTCTCAATATCCAAAAGAACGGCTGCCCAATAACGCAATAACCAATGTTGAGATCTTTATGTTTATGCGGGTCAAGGAGAGTATATGACGTATAACTTAATACAAATTATTATGTGAATTGATTTCGAATATGTGCCATTTTATTCAACTGTATCCTCAAACAGGGCCTCCGAAGGACACATTTAGGAGTTGCAATGTGAGTGAAAAGCCAGCAGCTTGAGTGACAGTGACATTAGCCGTGTGAATGTGTCCCGACAGTGGAAGCATAAGCTAAGAAGCAGGAGACCAGTGAATAAAACTCTTCCGATTAATAATGCAGAAAGGGGTTTTATTGGTGCTGTTATGCTCCAAAAAGCAACATTTACATCTACGAGCTACACCCCCCAAAGGCTTTTATACCAGGACCTTCTCAGTGAGTCCTGGGGGTGTCAAAACAGAGACAAAAACGGATGTCGGAAAATTAGGAAGACATAGAAATTGGATATCTTATTTTAAAGTAGTTTAGGCCCACACAAATACAATGGGGGAAATTGTTGAGATATATGTAATAGCTTTTCACATAATCTCATAGTTTATTATCTCATAAGATTGGCAAACAAATAGACTTTTCTAGAGGGCACTGGTGAGAACAGGCAGAATTATTCTTGAAGCAATGAAATAGGTCAGAGATGGGCAAACCAACACCCAGAGTGACACATTTATGTTTCAGGCCTGACAAGGGCTCCTACGTTAGAATGCTGTTTTTAGACTTTACCTCAGCATTCAACATTATAATCCCACAGCAGTTAATACACAAACTGCTCCACTTGGGGATCAACACTTCACTGTGCAACTGGCTGCTGGAATTTCTGATGGGGAGACCACAGGCTGTACGTGTCGGCGGCAAGTCCTCCAGAACCATCACACTGAACACGGGGGCTCCCCAAGGCTGTGTGCTGAGCCCCCACCTGTTCACTCTGCACTCCAAAGTATGACTCAAACCTCTTCATCAAGTTTGCAGACGACACAACAGTGGTGGGGATCATCAGCAACAGAGACGAGTCAGACTACAGGAGTGAGATGAGCAGTCTGGCCATGTGGTGCACACAGAACAATCTCTCTCTAAATGTGGAGAAGACAAAAGAGATTGTTGTGGACTTTGGAAGAGTGCGGGTCCAGCATACTTCTCTAACAATCAGCGGTGCTGCAGTGGAGAGGGTGACCAGCACTAGGTTCCTGGGTGTGCACATCACAGAGAAGCTCTCCTGGACCATGCACACCACATCACTGGTCAAGAAAAGCAATCAGCATCTCTACTTTCTCCACAAGCTGAGAAGAGCCAGAGTCCCAGCCTCTGTTATGTGCAACTTCTATAGGGGACTATAGAGAGCATCCTGACCAGCTCCATCACTGTGTGGTTCTTCTACAGAGGGACTATAGAGAGCATCCTGACCAGCTCCATCTCTGTGTGGTTCTTCTACAGAGGGACTATACAGAGCATCCTGACCAGCTCCATCACTGTGTGGCACAGCGCCAGCACTGCATGTACTCCACCCGTCTCACCCGCAAAGCCGTCAGAGTCACAAGGGACCCTCCACACCCATTGCACAGTCTCTTCAAGGTAATGCCTTCAGGGAGGAGACTGTGGAATCTACAGGTCAGTTCCAGTCGACTGAAGAACAGTTTCATACACAAGGCCATCGGGAAGCTGAGCTCCCTGACCTCCGTCCCACCCCTCTTCCCCCACCCGCCGCTCCACAATCAAGGATGAGAGAAAAATTGTTTCAAATCATTCACATGGTTTGACAAATAAACAATCTTGAATCTTGAATCTATGAAGCGGTTTTTCGAATCAGACGAACTTTCTGTCAAACTCAATAAATACATAATGAATAACTGCTTTTGTTTACCATTTCTTTAAAGCTCTGTTTTAAAATGATAGTGCTTTGTATTTGCAACACTGTTGAGAGAGTTGAACTTCCCCTGCTGGTGCATTTTAAGTAAGCGCAAAATGTGGCATGTGTCATCTTTAAAAGCCGCGCTGTTCTCGAGAAGCAGAAGGAGCAAGTGAGGCGTGAAAACACTGTTGACACCCGTTGACCTTTATTCCCGAGATCTGACACTTTCACAGAAATCGCAACAAAAAAAACTTTGCTGGAGCAAGAGCCAGTGACACGGCACAACCTGGACATCGAGACCTTCAGGAGGGAGCATCTGGCTCAGGGAAACGGAGGAGCAAAGAACAAAGTGTAATTCACGAGGCGTTTAAGAAATCTGGTATGCCAGGCAGGTTCAGACCTCGCACATCGGGTGAGAAAATGAAAATTTCTGTTTTGTATGTAAATCAATTTCATTATCACATTTGTAAACTCCAAAGCCTTAAAGAGTTTTATCTTAAAACTATAATTTATTTTTGAATTCATTATGCTTTTCCACTATAAAACTGAAAGAATACAATGTCAACAGAATGAATGATTAATTGAATGGGAAAAGTTCAGGCTCAGTTCACCCAAAAGTCAATGGGTTCATAGGAATTCATCTGCTAATATTTTGCATCTGAAGGACTATATCCTAACAGCAGAAACACACCCCCGCTCATTGCCTCGAACCCGCCAGGGGACTTTCAGATGTAGTGATTAAAGAAGAGCATGTTTCCCTCACCGCTGGCCACGGCTCGCAGCTTCTTGAGCAGTTTGACGTGCGACTCGGGCTTGATGACGGTGGAGACGTAGGGCTGACAGCCGGCAGCGTCCAGCAGGGTGTAGTAGTACAGCAGGCGGCCCATATCAGTGCCCTCCACGCTGGGCAGCACATACTTGTTCATATGGCTGTGGAACGCCTCGGGGTCGCTCTTTAGTGTGTCGAACAGGCCCAGGGAGCCGCTGCGAGATTCAATGTCCTTCGTGGAGAGCCTGGGGAGAGAAGAATTCGGATTATAAGATCGTACTCTCGAGATCATTACGGGTTGCTTGTGAGTTTGAATTCAGCCTTGTATCATCGCACTAATGCAAGAAAAAAAGTCTACTGCCGCCAGTACATTTAGTCTAATACATTCAGTTGCAGTGGGGTGGGTTTTACATGTGCTGACAACAACTAGAGACACGGAAAGGCCCAAGCTGTCTGGAAATCAAATCCAGGACCTTCCCTTCTTTGCTGTGAGGAGAAAGCACTAAACTCTCAGTTGCCCTGCTGTCATATTGACCATTTACTTGTTGAAACTGGGTATGTTGCCATCTGTTGTCAATTTGAACAGGTGTTAATGTTTTAGAATGAGACTGCTTCACGGAGGACATGATTTTTTTTCTAGCAGCCACTGGCACTGCTACCAGGCCACTGAACCAGCACGCGAGCTCGGCATTGTAAATAGCACTAATCATATTCACCATGGGGGCTCTAATAGATTCAGCCCGAACAGGCAGCAGCAGAAAAAGCAATACTAGTGATTTTTACCGCACCGAATCAGCCCCGAAGCCTCCGCCGAACTCCACTTTTCAAATTGAATTAAGCCAAGAACAATAGTGTTTGAAGACAGCTCCTGACTTTGGCGGTTGCTCGCATAACGCCGGGCACATTGGCAGCCCCGGCTTGAGTTGTGTGAGCTAATTCTTCAAAGTCAGCATGTCGCCTCTCTTGTACGTTTGTTCTCCCTCTTTCCGATGACAAAAGGTGGCTCTGTGCGGCTCCACACTTCTCCCCAGTGTCTCTTTTGTCCCTCTGATAGTCCTATTGCACGCTCGCTTTGGTGCCACTTCTGCTGTTGTTTTTTTTCCAAGCTGCGACACAACAAGACACAAGTACAACTCTCCACTTTTCTTCTTCTGTGGGAATTTTTCAGTTTTGTCCAAGTTAAAATATTCATATTTAATTGGTGTGGTAATCAGGAGGACGGGATACAGTGCCAGGGAATGTTAGAGGATTATTCAGCACATCATTGTAGTTTGAATACATGCAAGTTGTATTTCTCCAATCATTGCTGCTAATTTATTTACAAATTACAGTTCAGCAGGGGGTTGTGGAAGTGTTACGCAGGCTTCAAAAGAGCGGACAGTACGCCAGTTGTAATAGACACTGTGAAGGCTAGAGTCATTAATTCTTTCCAACTGTGGTGGGCTGATTCCAACAGAGTAGTTCATTACTTCTACTGAAGCTAATCTGGTAGCACGCAACATTATATTCAAATTTTTAACCAAACAAATACCTGCAAGAAACATGCACAGATTTCCTATATCAAATACCTCCCAAAGTCATAACTCAAATACAGATGATGGCTTAGTATGACTGAGAGTGTGCACAAACTAATTGGCTACATTTCTCTTGGCCCACCACACAAGTTTTGAAGGATATTGGACTAAGTTTGTGCGCAATATAAACTAACTTGGGTAAAGCAATGTAATTATCCAGAGTCAACTACAAGTCAGCTCTAGATGTCAGGTCTTAATTTATCTGCAGTAAAGCTTGTCAATTCTCAGGTTTGATCCTGAGCCATTTCACATATAAACCCTCTTCAAATGTCATCACTGTATTAAAGCAGAACTAAGTAGCTCATGCCCCTAGAAGTGTCGTAGCATGTTGTGGTTTATAACTCATTAATTGTCCATGAGAGTAAATACTACGCTGAGAGAAAAGACAAAGGGAGAGAGGGATATTGTACATCCAATTACACAATGGAGATACTTTTTTTCACTCAAACTTGGCTGTAAATACTGCGGCACTAGATAGTTAGCTTAGCTTTTTATTATTATTATTTTCTATTAATAAAGAGGGGGTATTGTGCTTTTTTCAATCACATAGCACCAGTCTATAGCACACTACAATACAATACACTTCTGTTGGTCTGTAAATGCAGTAAATTAGAATAACTGCCTTGTATAAAATGTCTCTCTCAAAATGGCTGTAGCGAATGTCTTGACATAGGCCTCTGTCTCTTTAAGAACCTCTGACCCTTTCCGACACGCCCCCTCCACACGCTGTCTGTGGCATCAGTGGGGAGGGGTTCTGCTGAGGAGCAGTGGTTGGTTACTCGGCTGGTGACGAAAGCTCAGAGGCGTCTCCAGGAGGTGGGGGCGTTCCTAGGAGGACAGGCAAACCTATCCCTAAAATGGCCGCCATCAGAGTTTTTACAGATTACTCAAAAATACATGAATGTGCCAAGGCAACACTTCAGGCATGTTTTTTATGAGGGAATGACGTAATAACATGATGTAAAGCTTGAAAAAGTCGATTTTGCATAATACCCCCCTTTAAGGTTAACAAGTTACATAGTTCTTCTTTAAAATTTGAATTCTGAGGAATAGCAAAATTTCTGTTCATTAGCTCCATGATCTGTTAATCGAGCTTTAATGGACTTTTGTTCATATTCAATCAGAAAATAATTAGTGTGACTCACTCGGATACGAAACCACATAAATATATACAACACTGACACAGTACGGTGTAAACGAAATCTCAAACAACAGTATTTCGTCTGGCCTGCCAGACACTCCTCCTTTCTGTTCAAAAGAAGAACTGTCTGGACAGCTCCTCGCAGCTTATCGGTCCAATCACGCACCGAGAGGAGAGACTCCATTCCCCCAAGAGGCGGAAGCCGTCACCGCACTCTACCAAAACAATAGAGATGGCGTGCGCGGCGAGTGTTCTATTTCATCCCTCCTGACCGCCAGAGGCGGTGCTGAAAGCACTGAATGTTCCCTTCGCGCATGCGCAGTTCGAGTAGGAATACCAACAACGTCACAAACTTGTGACCCTCGGATGGCCAATCAGAGGCTATATAGCCCGATGACTTCCGAGGCTCTGTTCCTTTTTTCTTCTCGCGCGCAGTTGGTACTGCAGGTGTGTCTACTGCTTTGGTTTAAGCTATTGTGCACACTACTACTGTTTTTTTGTTTTTCTGTGATTCTACGTACGTCGCCGGTAGCCTTGCGACTGCTGTGTCGGAGGAGCGGGGTTCTCCGCCCTCCAAGGGCTGCGACGCTACTCATCGTTTGTTTTCTTGCCCTCCCAGGTACGTGTATTGGGGTTTTCTCTCTCTCTTGCCTTTGCTGGGTAGACAGCGTGTCCGCTCTCTTCCCCCAGCTTATGGCGGTTGGAAATTAGGCTGGGTGTGCTCCGTATAGCCTGATTTCTGTGTAGCGTTGGGGTTTTTTGTCTCCGCCGGCTACGTGTGGTTAGCTAGGTTGCTACGATTTTCGTGGGTGAGCCCTCCTCCCCCGACTGACTGCAGTTTTTTCACCACGGCCCTTTCTATTTTACCGTGGTTGTTTTTTGTTGCCCTTGGTGAGTACCTTGTGTTTTGTTTTGTTTTTGTTTTTTTGCCTCTACTGGTGCAGACTGCGTACGCGCCTCTTCCCCCAGTTTATGGTGTGAATTTTGTGAGTTGGTTGAACTCAGAGTGACTGCTCAGCCTTCTGGTGCTGTGTTGTTTTTTTTCTTACTTCCCTGGCCGGGTAGGCTGCGTGTGCGCCGCCTTCCCCCGGTTCGTGACTTAGCGTGTGTTTTGTCCTTCCTAACGAGACACCGTTTTTTGCCATGGATGGTGGTCACTGTTGTGTTTCCTGTGGCGCCTCACTCCAGGTTGATGACGGCCATGACCTCTGTCCTGTCTGTCTCGGGCCCGATCATTTGAGAGAGGGGCTTTCTGATGACCCGTGCATGAATTGCAGCTTCATGTCTAGGGCAGTGCGACTGGCCCGGTTGGCACAGGTTTCCTCTGGCGGCGACTTGCCCCTAGAGGCGCTGGCTGCACCGGGCCCAGTTAGGCGCTCCAAGCGTAAAGGTGAGGCCGCCTTGGCGGCTCCCCCTAAGAAGAAGGCTGCGCAGGACAGGGCTCTCTCCTCGCAGGTCGAGCGGCTGTCGGCTGAACTGGCTGAGATGAAGTCCATGTTTCAGGCTCGCCAGTTGGACAATGTGTCGGAGGATAGTGGGTCTTCTCGGACCATGCCTGTCCTTCCCCCTGAGGATGACGTCCTTTCACTGGCTGCTTCTGTATCTCTTTTTTCGGAGGACTGTGAGGATGCCGCCTCGCAGGTTTCCGTGGCGGGCTCTCGTGGTTCTGACCAGGGCTCGCTGGTTGAGGCTGAGGACAGTTCGATGCAGTCTGTCCTGCGGTTGGCACTACAGAGCCTCCAGGTGGAGGTGCCACAGCCAGATGCAGTTGCCCCGGGTAGTGCTTTTTTTTAGGCGTGGGCGGCCGCCTTCCACCTTTACCGTCCCGCCTTCTGAAGAGTATCTGACGGAATTACATGCATGCTGGAGGGAACCTACTGCCTTTGCTCGCCTTTCGGCCGATGGCAGAGCGTTGGCGGCTATGCAGGGTGCTGATCAGGCCGGGCTGGAGCACATGCCTGCGGTTGAGCCGGCCATTGCTTCCCTGATTGTCTCTCCCGAGGAGGCGCTGCGCCCGAATGTTCGTTGCCCACGACCCCAATGTCGTGTCACGGACGATCTGCTGACTAGGACCTATAATGCTGGCGCCCGTGCTGGTCGCATTGGGAACTCCTTGGCGCATTTGATGTTTGCCCTTTCTGCTTCATTGCCTGCGGGCGGCTCTCCTGCCAGTTCAGTTGGGTTTAGTGATGCTGCGCTGCAGGCATTTGCCCTTTTGACGCGGGAACTTGGCCGAATGATGTCTTTCTTGTGCCAGGCTCGTCGGCAGGTATGGCTGGCACAGTCACCCCTGACGGAGGCGTGCCGTAGAACTCTGCGGGGTGTTCCAGTGGAACCTGGAGTGCTTTTTGGGCCGGCTGCGCTGGAGGCGCTGGAGAGGACCATTCGTGCTCGTGAGACCCGCCAGCAGTTGTCTGGCCTTAATAGGGCCATGCCTCCTCCTCGTTTCGGGGGCCCGCCGCCTCCTCCCCATAGACCTCGGTTCTCGCCTCGGGCTTACCTTGTTGTTGACGGTTCTCGCCAGCCTGTGACCCGGCAGAGGCCGGACGGGGATTTTCGTGGCTCTTCCCGTGCGCCAGCGGGTCGGGCACAACCGATTGATCGTTCCCGTCGCGCCCCCAGGTTCCCACGGGGCCAGGGGGCTAGGAGATGAGGGTCTCCGGCCGGTAGTCGGATATTTCACCAGCGAGCAGCTCAGTTGCTGGGCTGCTCATGGCTTGGATCCATGGGTGGTTGCTACCTTGACCCAGGGGTACAAGCTGCAGTTCCGACGCCGGCCTCCTCTTTCACGTCGGGTCGCAATGACCATCATCAGCGACCCGGCAAAAGCGTTGGCACTGGATCAGGAGTTGTCTGTCCTCCTGGCCAAAGGTGCCATCGAGGAAGTGAATCCTCTGCGGCAACCCAGGGGTTTTTATTCTCCTTACTTCCTTGTTCCGAAAAAGACAGGCGGTTTTCGACCCATCTTGGATCTGCGGGGACTGAACCGGTTCTTGAAAGCGCTTCCGTTCCATATGTTGACCGCCGCAGAGGTTGTACAGTCAGTCCGCGAGGGGGAATGGTTCACTTCCATAGACCTCAAGGACGCCTATTTCCATGTCCCCATCTCGCCTCAGCACAGGCGATTCCTCCGGTTTGCGTATCGAGGGCGACACTGGCAGTTCAGAGTGCTCCCCTTCGGTCTCTCTCTCTCTCCGAGGGTGTTCACACGCTTTGTGACGGCAGCGCTGGTTCTGCCGTACATAGACGACTGGCTGGTTTGCGGCCCCTCTCGTGCGCTGGTGGCTCGACACACGTCCCTTCTTCTTTCACACGTGGCTCAGCTGGGGATAACTGTAAATCTGGAGAAGAGTTGTCTGATCCCCTCACAGACTGCGACATTCATAGGTATGACCCTGGATACGACCACCATGTTGGCTCGCCCCTCGCTTCCGCGGGTCAGCAATATCCTCCTTCTACTCAGTCGGTTCAGATTAGGGAGGTTGTTGCATTATGTCACGTTTCTACGCCTCCTGGGCATGCTGACTTCAGTGTCCCGTATTGTCCCTCTCGGGCTTCTCAATCTGCGGTCGTTTCAGAGATGGTTGAATGGTTTCCGTTTAGACCCCAAACTGCACAGGCGTCGGAAGCTTCGTGTGTCGTGGAGGTGCCTGTGTGCTCTTGTCCCATGGCGGAACGAGGCCTACATACTCAGCGGGGTACCCATGGGCATTGTCGTGTCACGCAGGGAGGTGGTAACGACGGATGCCTGCCGTACAGGCTGGGGCGCCGTGTGGCAGCACAGGGCGGCCCACGGTCTGTGGTCTCTAGGGGAGCGCAACGACCATGTCAATGTGCTCGAGCTCCGTGCGGTGCACCAGGGCTTACGGCGCCTTCTGCCTCATCTGAGGGGGAAGCATGTGCTCATTCGCTCAGACAACACAACCGCTGTGTATCATGTAAATCACCAGGGAGGCACCAGGTCCGCGGAGCTTCTGGCGGCTTCACGGAACCTCCTTACATGGGCTGCCTCTCGTCTGTCCAGCCTGCGGGCAGTGTACCTACCGGGGGTGTGGAACCGGTCTGCGGATTTCCTCTCCCGTCAGGGGTGTCCTCCGGGGGAGTGGCGCCTCCACCCAGAGGTGGTGCGGTCAATTTGGGGCATTTTTGGCGTAGCGGGGGTGGACCTTTTTGCCAGTCAGGACACGGCGCACTGTCCTCTGTGGTTTTCCCTGAGGGAGCCGGGCTCCCTCGGCCAGGATGCCTTTGCTCACCCCTGGCCTCGAACGTTGCTGTACGCCTTCCCGCCGATACCTCTGATTATGCCGACCCTTCAGAGGATTCTCCAAGAGGGTCACCTGGTGTTGTTGGTGGCCCCGTTTTGGCCGGCGCGGACGTGGTTTCCACTACTGTACAGTCTTTGCCACGGCCAGCCATGGTGCCTTCCCGACCGGGCGGATCTTCTCTCTCAGTTGGGCGGGAGGATCTGGCATCCCGCGCCGCATCGGCTGCAGCTGTGGGTGTGGCCACTGGGGGATCCGAGGGGTCTCTGACGGATATGTCGGATCCTGTCAGGAGGACCATCCTAAATGCCAGAGCGCCATCTACGCGGCGGATGTATTCCAACAGATGGACGCTGTTCTCTCGTTAGTGTGCTGCTCATGGTAAAGACCCTGTTTCTTGTTCGGTGTCTACTGTTTTGGAGTTTTTACAGTCACTTTTGGATAAGGGGCGCACTCCCTCCACTCTTAAGGTGTATGTCGCGGCAATATCATGTCACCATGTTCTTGTCGGCAATGCTCCTCTGGGGCGTCACAGTCTTGTGTCTCTCTTTCTTAGGGGTGCACGGAGATTACGTCCGCCGGTGGCCCCACGGACTCCACCTTGGGATCTACCATTTGTGCTGTCGGCTTTGGGGCTGCCTCCTTTTGAGCCGTCGGTTCGTGCTGACTTGCGGTGGGTATCTCTGAAGACTGCATTTTTGCTGGCCATTGCTTCAGCGAAGCGGGTTGGTGAGCTACATGCCCTGTCTGTTAGTGCCGAGTGCCTGAGGTGGGCTCCTGATGGCTCTGGGGTTACGTTGTGGCCTAACCCTGCCTTTCTCCCCAAGGTTTTGTCTCGTTTTCACTGCAATCAGCCTTTGCGGCTTGGGCGGTTGGAACCTTCACCCGGTGGGTCAGGTTCGGAGTTGTTGTGCCCTGTTAGGGCATTGAGGACGTATATTGCTGCCACAGCGGGTGTACGTAAGTCGGACCAGCTTTTTGTGTGTTTTGGTGGTGCTAGGCTGGGTTGTGCTCTCTCGAAGCAGCGCCTGTCCCACTGGATTGTGGAGGTGATTTCTCATGCTTACGAGGCTGGGAACCGTCCCCTGCCGTCTCCTGTTCGGTGCCACTCTACTAGGGGCGTCGCAACGTCATGGGCTGCCTTGCGGGGGATGCCTCTGGACGCCATTTGTGATGCTGCTTCGTGGTCATCTTCCACTACCTTCACCAGGTTCTATAGGGTGAATGTGGCGGGTTCTCAGTCTCTGGATGCTGTGCTTCTTCAGGGATCCTCTGAGTCCGCTTCCTGAGGTGTGTGGTCGGATTTCCTCGTGACTTGGCTGGTATTCGTCATTCAGTGCTTTCAGCACCGCCTCTGGCGGTCAGGAGGGATGAAATAGAACGAGAGTTACGTATGTAACTACGGTTCTATGAATCCCGGATGACCGCCAGAGATTCTCTGTCACTCGTGATCCTTGCGTTCGCGCGAGTGGAGTCTGCAGGAACAGAGCCTCGGAAGTCATCGGGCTATATAGCCTCTGATTGGTCATCCGAGGGTCACAAGTTTGTGACGTTGTTGGTATTCCTACTCGAACTGCGCATGCGCGAAGGGAACATTCAGTGCTTTCAGCACCGCCTCTGGCGGTCATCCGGGATTCATAGAACCGTAGTAACATACGTAACTCTCGATACGATGTTTTCTTCTGCTCTTTCGTCTTTTAAATAATTTGAAAAGAAACAGCGTTCGAAGCGTTCCTCGTAAATAAGGACGTTTTTGGAAAGGCTTCCTGCCGCTTGTAGCTGTGACATATCTAGCGTTGCTCTGATTAGTTGATGCCGTCTGTCAATCACGGCCACCAGGAAATCGCTGAGACCATGCTTGCTCCCAGACTATGTCTTTGAAATATTTATGAAAAAGCATGTAGTTTGGCAGGCCAGTCAAAACAGTACTATGGGCAAAATCAACTTGTTGTCATCTTGAAACCATGACAGAAATAGGCCAAATCCCAAAATCTCAGCCTGGCTCAAAGGCTAATATAGTCTAATATATCCTGCTACCCTACAAAAAACAGCAACAACAACAATGTCTGAAAAGGTTTACAATATGTTCTCATTATGTTTCAAGAAACCTTAGACGTGTGGCTGCAACAGTTGAGCTCTGAAGAGTGAGCAATGCTATGATAGATTTGCCGGAAGTGTCCAACTGATCTGCCGCGACTACAAACTATGCCACTCTTGCCATTTATAGCCCATGTGTGAACTGAGTGGGAAACGCTCTTTGTGCCGGGGAACAAAGGAGCCGCAGTTCTGGTCCGACTCACTTCACCCCAACAATGTAATGTTAACAGTCAGGCTGCGCAGCACTGCCTCGGGCCACTTCAGAACCGCGGGGATGCCTAATCAGAAGCAACACAAAACAATAATAGTTCAGTGTAGCACATACTAAACACTGCAACTGAAAAATAATATAATAACTCTATACTTGGGTTTACAACAGAACATTAAGCAGTCACAACCAAATCAACAGTGAGGCCTAAACCCTAGAGCTGACGGATGATTATGCAAAATAGTAAAAGCCGATGAGAAAATCAACTGCCAAAGTTTTTCTCCCACTCCAAAGACTTAAAATTCAATACCAGCAACTGTTTCTGTATCGGAACAACCCTGTACAATTATATGCATTATTCACTTGTTCTGACTCCTACGGTTTAGCTTGACAAACATCTGCCAATTTGCACCAATGGCTTCAACACCTGAACCACCAAGCAGTAAGAATTTGTCAGAGCTGGGACCAAATTACAATCTTCACCACCACCAAAATTAGAAGTCAATTAGCGCACTATATAAAGAGGGATATACCCCTACCCGAAACTCCTCCCACGGCCCTATGTAGCACCGGAGGGACTGTACTTCCCGATCTGTCGCGCAGCTTTTCCCTCCTCCTTAATGGAAAATGAGGGGAGTCAAATCCAAAAGATCAGCCAAAGGAAACTTGGATTTTACATAGAGCTGTTAAAATTAATCGCAAACAACAAGTATCATATGTTTGGAGCAAACACACTTCTGTATCTGAGCACACACATGACCTGAAAGACAACACACTTGTATACTACATAATGTAAGGCAGGAGTCTCCTATCTTTTCATATGATGAGCTATTTTTATGAAACAAAAACGACAACGAGCTACTTATGCATCAAAAAGACTTGTCTAATGATCCTATTTCAACAAAAAAATATTTAAATTTTTTCCTTATACTCTACTTTATGAACCTAAAAGTTTTGGCAAAGTTGCCCAAAGTAAAACACCTTTCAGCTGTTTGCTTCGGCTCTCTCACTTAACCTGTCCTCCTTCACCATTGTCTCAATCTGGCTCAGTCCGACCTCATCTCCAAAACCATCATGTGCATGCGCTGCCCCCAACATGAACTCATTCCGAAACTTCCCATCCCTGGCATGTCTTTGCGCGCTTGAAACATCGATCTTGAGTGCGTAAAAAAGCTTAGACTTCTTTGATGTACACTCCCTTCATCATTCCCCTTAGTTTCTGTCGTTCGGTGATAACAGGAAATTAATCAACCTAATCAACATGGTAAACACGCGGACTGTCGCGGCGCGCTGAGCACATGCGGTGGCTTCATTTGGTGAAAATATTTGACATAATTCAAAATAGCATGCCTTCCTTTCACAGCATGATGTAAACAACAAAGTGCATCTTAATTAGCCGACTAAAAATGTCTGCAATTTATCTTCCAAATTAAAGAGGTGAAAAGAAATAATCCATCAAGAACTTTTCTGCCATTTTTTTTGTATGAATAAGAATTTAGAGAGCGGAATCTAATAAGAAAATATGAAAAGTGAAACACTGACAGATCGGAGAACTTTTTAGCGAAGGGGGTGACAGTCGTTCACACTCTGGGGAGATATTTGGGATTTGCAAGTTTTCGGAGAGGTGAAAGTGTCACGGGGTAGAAGTATGACTAGTCTTTTTAAGAATATGAGGTATATCTAGTGAATAACGCAAATATAGAAAGCATCAAGCATAGAAAATTAAAGACAAAAACAAAACAGCCATAGCATCTTTGAAAAGAATAGGCATGCGGGTTGGTTGGGCAGGCTAGAGGTGAATGGGATTCAAAAGGTGCACCATGTCTGAGTTGTCCTTCTAAGCCCTGACGCATCAGAGATGAGAGTCACCAGGGAAAGGTGACACCAGAAACTCAACCGGTGTAGAATTTACAATTGCAGTGAGAACAGATAAAAACGAAAAATGCCACATCCGCTGTTTGTTTGCGAGTGTTTTTATCTGCTGAACCCCCATGGTTGAATGTGGATCACAGGGACACAATTTTCGCCTTTTGCAAAACACCTGATATTTAGTTTTAAACTGAATTGAGCTACAGCATGATGTTAATGACAAAGTTATATAATGACAAATAAAGCACTTTAACCACAACCTCAATATCTCTTGAATACATTCGGTGATATGATTGTGATTTCGAACACAAAAAACTAAAACAAATATATGAATAATACATAAAATATTTGTAATTATCTGCCGGTCTTTCCAAAGAGAATTTGATGACCTTCAACTGACAACTACAATCTTAAAGCATAGATAATTGAAGTCAAGGGGGACATAAAGGAATCATTCAAACTCTGTTTTTCAAATGCTTTAAAGCAGAACTAAGTAACTCATGCACCTAGAGTCCATAAGTGCCACTGCAGGTGTCGTAGCATGTTGCGTTTTTTACTCATTAATTGTCCGTGAGAGTAAATACTACTCTGACAGAAAAGACAAACGGAATGAGGGATATGACAATTTTTGCACTCAAACTTGGCTGTAAATACTGTTTAAGTGGCGCTAGCCGGTAGATAGCTTTGCCCGTTAGGCTGTTAGCTTCTTCTTCGTGATTCCATTAGTGTGTATTGCGCCTACGACCTGGAGCCAGGGGAGTTTCAATTGTGGTTTTCTGACACAGAGACACCAGGGGGATATGAAAGACCCCCCCAATCATCCCATTAACACTTGTATTACCCCCAAAGAGACTATGAAAAGGATTTAGCAAGCAACAAGCTACTTAGCACTGCTTTAAGAGCTGTCATTAAAATACAGATACTGCATACTACATGTGCAAGAAGGCTTCCCTACCCATCCACAAGGGTTTATGGAGAGAAAACCGCTGACTGTGTTTGGAGCCTAGTGATTTGCATTGATTTGTCTAAACAGTCATTACGTGTTAACAGACTCAGTCAATGATGCTGTGACGTGGTCAGCTCTTAACTCTAAATCCAATTCACCCAACAGTGTGGTTTATAAGCTGTTAATATTATATGTTTGTGTTGTATTAGGATTTAAAGGATTTGAGGATATAACAAGCAACAAATGCCTGGAAATCGGTTAATTTACTGAAAATCCAGTAAATTGGCAGTTCAACACCAGTTCCGACCAGTGCATGCATATAATCATGAGGTCCTCGAGCCAGACATTAAGACATCTGCAACTAATCATGTCTATCACGAGACTGAACTCTGATGGACAAGGTAAACCCTGAACCGCTGCTCGAACAGTTAAGTCCAGCTATTTGTGGTGAGAGACAAACAGTCCGGCATCTCCCTTACACATACATCTACCTTGTCCAAATATGAATGTCAGTGGGTGACTGGCGGTGGGCGAAGGACTACAGGTGCAGATTGGCACTGGCAGTCAAGCTTCCATTAGTCTATTGAGGGAAAGCTCACCACCACAGAGAGTGAAAACATTTCCATTTATTTATTTATGTCAGGAAATGACATTTCACAGTGAACACAAGTGAGTCAAAGCAATTCCACAGTTTGTGCCATGTTGTACCAACATCAACAAACTACTTAACATACAAAAAAACAATAAGCACCAATTTGGCCTGAAAGGGTGTGGGAAGTACAAAACTTATTTAATCTCACCCCCATTTCTCATCAATATTTAACTCAATGAGCTTCACTGTTCACTGCAAACTACGCTTATAATGAATACAACTTTCAAAGAGCTACATAAGATTTTGTTTAGTAAAAAGAGGAACAAGAATTCCTGTCTAAATGTGCCCACGGCCTCGTCAAATAAACACATAAAAGCCTGGTGTTACCTATAGATCCATTTGTATGCATCACTTCCCTAACATTTTTCACCTCTTCACTCTATTTATATCAGCGCTGCCTCCATCCATCCGTTAAATCGATAGCCACATTGCAGATTCTTCCCGTCAAGATTACAGTATGAATATTCTTCGCACATTTATCATGATGCAGAGATTTGGGCGAGAAACGCAACACACAAGCAAGCGGCTACGGTGGGCTCTGAATGGGATATAGGTGGAAATTTATGGTTAAGCGAGGTCCATAAAGCATTTCCTTATATCAGAATGTGACGCGGGGATATTTATCAGGCGCGGGTGCATGCAAACACACACATAAGCCAGCCCCTTCTCGTCTCCACTCTGCTGAAAAGGCATTCTATTAAAACAAGTAAAAGGTGCAGAGCTAGTCAGAATCTGAGCTATGAAGTCAGAGCAAATACAGTAAATTATGAAAATAGGCTGTGACACGCTCCTAAAACACAAAAAGACACTACTAAACAGTCTAGGGTGTTTTGGGGTAATTTATATCATTGCAAATATTGTCAAAATTGTAAAATATGTTTAGGCAATTCAAAATCAGCCATATAAAGAAAATCTTACTTTCAAAGCCATTCTAGCTTTCTGAAGATATTTTGAATTTCTGCAAAGCTTTGTAACTAAGATCCTCTGGTTATGAGATTCTACTGTAGAGCTGGGCTGTTGCAATACATTACTAGGACAATAAATAAGGCTGATAGGATTTGTACTGTGATTCCAAAATACAGCATGATTAAGTTTTGCAATGCTTTACTCGTAGCACAAGATGAGTTTCCAAAAGTTACAGTCAGACCCAGTGCATAGATGTATGGTACTGCCATAGATTGTAGAATAGCAATGGCCTAAGTGAGGGTGGCTCCCTCCATAGCATTCAGCGCGGGCTGACTAAAAAACCCGTTAATGGTAGCAATTTGGCTCATTGTTTTTATTTGAGCAAGCACCTATATTTAGAACAAAGACAAACACGTGGAGGTAAAATGACAAGCCTCAAATGCTGCGGCAAAAACCTTTCAATTGAAAGTCCACTACTGTAAGGAACTTCCGGAGTCTCAGCCCATTTCCTATTAAAGCAGAGCTTGCCCCTTGAGGCCATAAGCGCCACTGCAGGTGTCGTAGCATGTTGTGTTTTTTTTTCCTCATAAATTGTACATGAGAGTAAATACTACGATGATAGAAAAGACAGGGAGAGAGGGATATTGTACATCCAAATACACGATGGAGATCATTCTTTTTCACTCAAACTTGGCTGTAAATACTATTTAAGTGGCGCTAGCCGACAGTTAGCTTTGCACGTAAGCCTGCTAGCTTCTTCTTCGTGATTCCATTAGTGTGTAGTGGTGACTCCGACCCTAAGGCAGCAAAGTTGCCATTGTGGCTTTCTGGCCAGAGACACCAGGGGGAGATGAAAGACCCCCCAATCATCCCATCAACACTTGTATTACCCCCAGAGGGACAACGGAAGGGATTTATTAAGGTCAATAAGTTACATAGTACTGCTTTAAGCTTTAAGCTGCTAAAAACAATGCTACATTCATGAGTTTTCGTCTGTCCGGTCAAACTTCTTGAACACTTTGGGTCACTAGCAATGAATCACTGCAGCCTGATTATTTCACATGATATAAAATGCAGTGCAAGTAGTTTTGTAATATATGTTCTCAAAACAATACTACGTAGTTAGTATCACAACAAAAGCTTAAAACAAAAAATATTGGCATAACACTATTAAAGGCACCCATTCACAATCTCATTCATACTCCAGTGTAAGCAGATACTGGAGGCAAGGTGGGAGATGTGTCCCAAGAAATCTGTCAAGAATCGAGCAAATGTGGACAAGAGCGACTGCCGCACAGCCACCGGCTTGGTGTACAAGTGCTCCCATTCTCATTTGCTCCTTGGCGAGACCTGCTACAACACGAGGAGTGATCTTCTTCCGCCGGGTTGGAGGCGGAGCAGAGACGTCTTGCTCCGCTGTGCTTTCCCCTGACTCATTGGGCTCTTCTGGCTCCGACTCCCGAACATCAGGAGGAGCGACCGCAGGAGGAATAAAAGCCGGAGGAACAACTTCAGCACCCTGAGGAGCGGCAGCGGCAGGTGCTGTCCCTGGCCTGGAGCGTGGATTGGCCGACTTCGTGTGACTTTTCTTTGGTATAGCTAGCAACTGCATGTACGAAAATGTACTTTTCAGAGCAGCGTGATCCTATGAATTTTGAGTGTGAAAACAGTGATTCTGCACTACGAATGCCGTACGAATGCTCTCATGCTGAATTACGAAGCACTACTACTTCGCAACGGCCACCACTACGAAAGGACTCGCTCCGTTGTGAACTCCGCGAATAGAGGGTGAATCGTGAAGGGTGAATTTCTCCAGGAATATCACAAGCTGATACGTCACAAATGATCGTAACGCATCATGCCTATGTGTAAACCCAGCATAAGACCCTCACAACGGAAATATTTTTAATTTACCTCATATTTGAAGTGCACCAATCTGTGCCCTTAAGACCCTCCGACCACTCACTCACACAACACTCACTGAACTCACTCGCTTTCTAATGAAACAACGGTAATACGAAGAATGTGGAGACAATCTACAAACAAAGGAAAAAAATGTGAAAGTGTTGTGAAAATGGGCTTTGAGGCTATGACTCTCAACCAGCATAATGTACAGAAAATTGCCCCATGTGTAGTCATTTCTTGCATGTTTGGGTGCCTGTGTGTGTGTCTAGCACATACCCGCTATCAGTAAATAGGAACTCGATATGAGTCATGTAGACCTCCCACAGAGGAACACTGTAACGCTTTGCCAGAGACAGCGCAATTTTGTACACGCCATCATCCAGGGTTCTGAAATACATAAGAGGGGAGAGAAAACATAATGATAAGGTTGCATTTCATAAAGCAGGCAGCGCACTCCCACACACTTTCAACTATCCTTTTCAACCGTACAAGCCTCCATAGAATATAACTATTATACTGTCATAGTCAATCGAAGTGAAATGTGTACTCTGTTAGTCCGAGGATGGTCTCTTTCTTGTAGTCTGCGTCGGTGCTGAAGCGCGAAACGTCCACCCCTCGCCCCAGCCCTTGCAGGACCTGGGCCTGGGTGAAGTCCATAAGCCGCTCGTTGTACATATGCAACTGTTCAATCAGTCTCTGTATCTCCTCCGGCCAGCTCGAATACGAGGAGACGTGCTGTGTGACCAATCGGATCATCTCCTTTGGGTCGGCCTGTGAAAAGAAGAATAAGTGGCTCATAACAATGTTACAGCATGGCACATTACAGGGATCGCAGAGGGCTGGAAAGTGTATCATGCAATTTATACCCATTAATGTCCAATTTTCTGGACATTAAAACAAAAAAATCTTAAATTGGGCTTTTTTCTGATTTCAAACCACTGACCCACCAGTTCCATGTATAGATTATTTATTCTATTATGTACTGTGCTGAGGATGACAGGCCTTATTGCTTATTGAGTCATATTGGTGGTGGGAGGCACTGTGGCGCACCATTTAAGATGTGAAATGGCTTTGGTACTTGGAACGCTAGTTTGACCTGATGGAAAAATACAACTGTACATGATGTTTATGGAGGCCATTAGCAGAAGTGGCTCCAATTTTCCATGATAAAGAGTTGTGGCCTTAATACAGCCATAGGAAAATAATATTCTCACTTCAGGTGTGTGCCAAGAAAATGCAGCTAACAGTCTCTTGAACAGCAGCAGCTAGGCCTATGGGAAATAAGACAGTGAGGTACATCAATGATTGAGAGGTGAAGCCGGCTCCTCTCTCATCACATCTGCCTAATTAAATGCACTCCTAAATTTGAATTTTTGGCATCTTGTATGTTAACACCCAGCGGGATGATATGATTTATTAGTTGTTCTTATTTGCATATGATAATTACGGCTGCCGGAAAGGTTCGACTACAGTATGTGTGCCACTGTCTCAGATTAATTCTGCTTCCAGCTTTGTCATTAGACGTCCCCTCAACGTTAGCAGAGGCAAGAGTAACAAAACAGGCCAACAGGACAGAAGTGAGAACTGTTCAGGAAATGGCAAGGGGGAAAATGTGGATGCAGTTCGCCAGGAACAGTTGGTGTTTTGGTAGGTTTCTTCAGTTTATTTCTCATTAGATTACAGCTCATTAATATCGTCTTGCTTTTGAATCGGGTTAGCTCAAAATGAAGGCACCTTTTAGTCCATCCAACTGAAACAAAGAGAGCCAAATATTTTCTTAATTTCCCCCCAAATGATTCCCCATTTTTCACACATTTCTTGACATTGCAGATGAACCCAATATTGTAAATCACCTTTAATACATCTTCCAAACATTATTGTACTGTTTTCTGGTTCTCGATGACAGTGTAGGCATCGACAAAAGTATTGTATCTTAAACCAAGTATCGTTTAAGTACTGGTATCGAAAGGTTAAGTTACCCAGGCCTAGTTCAATATTCCAGAAATGTTGTGGCATTTTCAGATAAAACAAGAGCTTCCCTTTTCTAAATCACTGCAAGATAATAACAATGGCTTACAACTACTCACATATAGATTTTTACAACGATAAGGTGGGTGAGTGTCTTGACACAATGACAGGCTCCACCATATGGGGATATTTCCAGAATCTCATTTTGCATATTTTGAGTCTTTAAATGGCTAATTTTCTTCTTTTATGGGCTTAATTAAGTGCGTTGAAAGACACTTGCTCGTGACGCTCCTGTTTGGACAGAGATGAGCTGAAAATGGGGGGTGGGTTATAGGATTTGTCACTGGAAAGCCAAGAATGACACAAAAGTAGAAGACAGTGCAAAGCCGGTTGAAGAACAGCCTGAACAGTGATGGACAGGCCGATGTTTGAAGAACTTTATTGAAACAAGGCTTTTATGATGAAATGCTGTTTGCACACTCTCGCTGTCATTCAACTCCAGTGCCTTGTCCTTTTGACGATTCAAATTCCACCAATGTCATTTTTTAAACTTTTATCCGTTCATTCTTTCTTGGGCTTAGTAAAGAATATTAAAAATCCTTCATTTTTAATTAACTTTCAGTGCCAATCCCAATTGTCTCCAAATTGCTATCACACTTCTCTTCAATTAAATACACCGCACATGGCAATTCCTTCAGCTATTATCTATGTCAATGTTAAAAGTGCATAAGAGCTATGTAATCAAACAACTAGATCAAGCCTTAATTTCGATAGTTGGAAGCCAGCCCTCTCTTTTCAGCGCTTTGCTTCACAGCAGTGACGCACTTTACCCCGTGACGCTGTTTATGAGGTAGCTTTGTACAAATAAAGTCTTTTCAACCCCATGTGCACTTTCATTTTCAGTCAAACTTCCAATGCTTTTATATTTGAGCAGCAAGCCTTAGCTTGTAAAATGTTTTTGGCAGCTTCCCAAGCTGCATGGTTCAATACAATGTAATAACTCTTGGAGCTAGCCAACTTACTATTGAGATTAGCCCAAGTCTGGTTTAATCTATATTTTTGTGATTTTCATGGAAGCAAACTCTACGCAGTCAAAAACTGTGTATTAAACTTCCATTCTGCACTCACAAAAATAATTTACTAACTACTAAAAACTGCATTTAAATGAAGTGTGCTCTGAGCCCCGATAGTGTTGTTGGGTCCTAAGGCATGACATGTCACCCACATTGATCGCTTGAGTAGTCAAGTTATAGCATCAAGTTGGTTGAGAAAACATACAGTTTTATTTAACCTCGTAACCCCCGCCTTAACAGAGTGCATTTTCTCCAGTTCAGCCTTACCCAAATTCACAAGCTCATAGCCAATAGGTCTCATTTGAAAGCGAAGACCTACAAAATTCATCTAAATGGAGCTTTTTCTTCACGTTGTTTCATCGCTTTTTGTCACTATTTACTATCTACTTTTTCTCACTTTTTTGTTTTCATCACCTTTTTCGTCAAATTTTTGTTGCATTTTTATTCTCGTTTTCGCATTATTCTTTTTTTAGTTCCTATTTTGACACTTCAAGAAACTTAGCTTTGGGTAAAGCCAAACTGGAGAAAATGTGCTTGGTTCAAGTGGGGGTTAATAAGAGGCTAAAAACAAACAAAAAAACAGTAAATGTATAAAGTACTGAGCAAAGAAAGGTCGCCACCTGGATTTAACTGTTATGATCTGGTGTTGCTGCAGTTTGTCAGGTCTAGGTTCAGCAACACAATGTGCCCAAAGAATGAGATTAGCTGATTACCTGAACGTCCTGAATGACCAGGTTATTCCATCCACGCATGCATTTATTCTTCCCTGCGAGGGTATTATTCCAAGAAGACAAGGCCAGGATTAATCAGGCTCATATTATGAAAGAGTGGTCCAGTTAACCCCATTGTGCTAGAAATGGCTTTGCGGTCTAACAAAATATGAGAGCGTGGGATCTATTTTGCAGGGACTTTTTTTCTTGGCACTGTATGATTTAACCCATATGCAAAGGTCAGATACAACTATGGCCAAAAGTCAATAACCACCAAATGTATTCCTCTGGCTAAAGCTGCCCTCTCAACTCCTTAATACCTCAACAGTGATAGAAACAAACAACAAATGAGTTGTTAGAAATAATGTAAACAATTAGACTTTTGCTTGAAGAAACTTCCAGGATTATAATTGCTAAAAATAGTTCATAGGAGAGAAGATGTCACGCCACCTGCTCTTTTAACAGAGATTAATGAAGACACTATATTTACTTCCCCGGTTAACAGATTAATACCTAGCAATGTACCTGTTTGTATCCCTTGTTTATAGAGAACATGCAGTAGTGGGTTAAAGGTGTCATTAATATTTAAACTTCACCTCATCCTAACTCTTGTGTTTCCTCTAACACAGAGAGGTTACAGTTAAACCAACACAAGCCTCCTCCCAAGTCCATCCATCCATCCATTTTCTTCCGCTTTATCCGGGGCCGGGTCGCGGGGGCAGCAGTCTCAGCAGAGATGCCCAAACTTCCCGATCCACACACACCTCCTCCAGCTGTTCTGGGGGGACCCCGAGGCGACACCAGGCCAGCTCGGAGACATAGTCCCACCACCGTGTCCTGGGCCTTCCACGAGGCCTTGTCCCACTAGGACATGCCTGGAACACCTCCCGCGGGAGGCGACCAGGAGGCATCCGAAACAGATGCCCGAGCCACCTCAGCTGGCTCCTTTCGACGTGAAGGAGCAGCGACTCTACTCTGAGCTCCTCCCGGGTAACTGAGCTCCTCACCCGATCTCGGAGGGTGCGCCCAGCCACCCTGCGAAGGAAACTCATTTCGGCCGCTTGTATTCGCGATCTTGTCCTTTCGGTCATTACCCAAATCTCATGACCATAGGTGAGGGTGGGAACGTAGATCGATCGGTAAATCGAGAGCTTTGCCCCCCGACTCAGCTCCCTCTTCACCACGACAGACCGATACAGCGACCGCATCACTGCTGACGCCGCACCGATCCGTCTATCGATCTCACGCTCCATCCGTCCCTCACTCGTGAACAAGACCCCGAGATACTTGAACTCCTCCACTTGAGGCAAGGACTCCCCACCGACCTGCAGAGGGGAAGCCACCTTTTTCCGGTGGAGAACCATGGCCTCGGATTTGGAGGTGCTGATCCTCATCCCGGCCGCTACACACTCGGCTGCAAACCGCCCCAGTGCGTGCTGAAGGTCCTGGTTCGTTGAAGCCATCAGAACAACATCGTCCGCAAACAGCAGAGATGAGACTCTGAGGCTCCCAAACCGGACACCCTCCGGCCCCTGGCTGCGCCTAGAAATTCTGTCCATAAAAGTAATGAACAGAACCGGTGACAAAGGGCAGCCCTGGCGGAGACCAACACGCACCGGGAACAGGTCTGACTTACTGCCGGCAATGCGAACCAAGCTCCTGCTGCGGTCATACAGGGAACGGACAGCCCTTAGCAGAGGGCCCCGGACCCCATACTCCCGGAGCACCCCCCACAGGGCACCACGAGGGACGCGGTCGAACGCTTTCTCCAGATCCACAAAACACATGTGGACTGGTTGGGCGAACTCCCACGAACCCTCGAGTACCCGATGAAGGGTATAGAGTTGGTCCAGTGTGCCACGACCAGGACGAAAACCGCATTGTTCCTCCTGGATCCGAGGTTCAACTATCGGCCGGATCCTCCTCTCCAGCACCCCGGAATAGACCTTACCGGGGAGGCTCCTCCCAAGTGTAAGACAGTAATGATCCTAATGAGTTGTATTTATGTCATGCTTTAACACTCAGGTATGCAGTCGACAACCTCATTAGCACTAATTTGGCAAATGGCGGATGTAGCATCCACCCACAATTAGCAGAGAATGCGGGAGGGAAGGAAGGAAGAGGCGTCCACTCCCTTTAATGGAATAATCACTCATAAACAGGTTGCACTTTGGGTCGAACTGCTAAGGGAAGTGAAGGTGGGTAAAATGGCAGCCAACTGTTCAGCTCATCAAAGGGCGACAGAAATTCTCTAACCGAATAACTCCAACTCTGCGCATTTGAGTGTGTATTTGTCTAATGGGGCCCCCTTTTTGCCGCTACAGCTCCCATGGGTAAAATATAGACTGCTAATGATTGTGGTACAAGGGTGCAATTTGTACGAGAGCACATTTTGTACAAAGTGGAGAATGAAGTCGGAGGGACGTGAGAGCTTTGTGGTAGCGATGGGAAAGTCGTTCAGCTTAACTCATTATTCCACTCAATTCACCGACGGGAACTGAGCAGAGTGGTACAAGCATGGACAAGGTCAGCACATGTAGCTCAATCCATGAACTGAAAAAACACACAGGGCAGAGGACAATATAATACAAGCCTCCATCTTCGAATCATTATAGTGGTTTTGTCGTTGAGCAGGATTTGGCTTAGTGTTAAGTTTAAGCTTAGTTTAGTTTTTGTTTATTTGTCACACACACATATAAACATACAGTATAACATGCAGTGAAATTTCCTTTTGTACCGTCCAGTTGCCACAACAACAACATAGACCAGACTATATATACTAGTATGGTAGGAGGTGCTAGGAGTCGGATTTATTAAGCAGTCTAATAGCCTCAGGATAGAAGTTTTTCCTCATCCTCTCAATTGTAGTCTTGAGAAGGCGGTATCGCCTCCCTGATGGGAACAAGGAGAACAGGTTATTATCAGGGTGGCTGGTGTCCCTCGCGATCTTCTCGGCCCTGTGTCGGCATCTCTGAGTGTAAATGTCGTCCAATTTAGGAAGACTGATCTTCAGGATCCTCTCTGCCGAGCGGACCACTTTCTTGAGAGCCAGGCGATCCTGCTCAGTGCATCCACACTATACTGCTGCCGGTCAGGATGCTCGCAGTGGTGCAGCTGTAAACGTTTGTTAGCACCTGGGGTGAGAGTCTAAAGTCTCTTAGTCGTCTGAGATGGTACAGGCGTTGGCGAGCCTTTTTTACTAAAAATGTAGTATGTGTTGTCCAGCTCAGGTCCTGGGGTATGTGCACCCCCAGATATTTCAAACTGTCCCCTCTCTCCACTGGTGTTCCTGCAATGTTGATAGGATGATAGTGTTCTGGCTTGCTCCTGCGAAAGTTCACTATGAGCTGCTTTGTTTTGCTGATGTTGAGTTCCAGGTTGTTGGCTAGTCTAGGCTGTCTCGTCATCGCCAGAGATCAGACCAATGATGGCTGTGTCATCTGCGAACTTGACGATAACAGTGGACTCTGAAGTAGACACGCAGTCATGAGTGTACAGTGAGAGAGAGCAGAGGACTTAAAACACATCCTTGAGGGACACCAGTGACTGGCAAGCCACGAGGGCACTATCCTGTTGAACGCTGAGCTGTAGTCCATAAAGCTATGTATGAATATGTATCTATTTGGTTTAATATCATAATTTAATCATGAAATCTCTTTTAGCTCTAAATACAAATCAAATTGCACAGCCTTGTCAAGCGTCTGCCTCTCCAAATATTTCTAGTTGACACTGATGCATAGTTTCCTATTTTGCATGCAGTATATATACTTGGTGCTAATGCAGTAAAGTACACAAGACGGCCAATCAGTGCAAATAAACATATTCCAGAATGATATTATTTTATGTTGTGTTGGTCCATAAGCAATAAGGAAACAAATTACTACGTCCATGCAATTGCAGATATGTGAAATGTGTATACAAGGCGAGAGTAAAATCAATAGGCAGAGAAAACAACAGAAAATAAATGACTGAAAATCTCCTTCTTTGCTCCGCGCTCCCCCAGTGGCAGCTCATCCAAACTCAATTATCCAAAAGACACACAAAATCAAGGCGAAAAGTCACACATTAACAACAGTGACAAGGCCAGGTAAACAGACGCGGGTATAAATACAGGCTGTGTTGGGTGATATTATGTAAACATGGCGAAAGCTACAATTACCGTAAAGAGCGGCTGTATTTGAGCCGCGATAATGAAAACTTCCAAAACGGCAGAGTGGAAGTGGCTTGTTATGCCCATAGGAATAACAGGGTCCGACTCGGAGTCCGTGAGCCCGCTGCTGTTTTTTCGTCACGCATCACAGGTGCTGTCGGACCACAGAGTGCTGCCAAAAGTCCTTCAAAGTTAAATGCTCAAGGCTAGTAACAAAAATGAATGCATATTGTCAAGAGTTCATCTTCACAGTTCAAATAAAAATAAATAATAAATCTTTGCAGGCTCAGTACGGAATGAATAATTTCTTGACGATTGGGTCAATCTATGTCCCACTTGTGTATCATCTCAATATGTGACCTATTAGCGAAAAGAATGGCCATGTAGGAAAATTAAAAAGCATTTTTATAAACTACTTGCAATAAGAGATGGGAGATAACGGCTTCAGCAAATCAAGGATAAACAAAAGACTTGGAAAAAAGTAACTGTATGCTAGTTTATAACTATAAATGTTTAAATAGGCCCAGAAGTTTTTTATACGCTAAAATAGACTTCCATATTACCTATATTCTTTTTTTACAGTCTACGGGTACACATCCCCTGGCCCTCCTCCATTTTTTATAAATGCATGCTAAATACTTAATGCTCTTCCCGGTGCACATCACTGACCAAAGAAGTGACCCTTGGAACTTAAAAGCGTCCCCAGACTGCAGCCTCGCTCAGTGGCTCCAAATGCCAAGTCAATTAGGCCAACTGGGATTCAGGAAATGCCTTATAAGTCTTTGACGGCTTAATAAGTCTGAGAGGAAACTGAAGTGAAAGAAAGTAGTAATATTTGAATGTGTATCGTTTTGTGTACAAAAACAGCCTCCTCCACCACCAAGCTTGAACACAACTAAATGAAAAGGCAAAGATTCTCCTCAAAACCTTGATAAAATTAAAGGTGACATGCTTTATAAAGTTGACTTTGAGTTTTTAACCATGCAATAACGTTTCCTCAACAAAACTTGCTTCATTTCAGTCACAGTTTTGAGCAATCCAAACGCATCCTTCTCTACCTCTCTGCTGCTTGTGTACAAGTCTTTTCATGGTTTAGCACCAAAGTACATCTCTGACATGTTACAGCCGTATGAACCATCTCGGGCCCTGAGAACTTCAGGGAGGGGTCTCCTGGTGGTTCCCAGAGTCAATAATAAACACGGTGAGGCTGCGTTTTAGTTTCATGCAGCTAAAATCTGGAACAGTCTTCACGAGGATGTGAGACAAGCCTCAACTCTGACAATGTTCAAAACCAGGCAGAAAACAGTTCTGTTTGCCTGTGCATATGACTGAATGTATTATATCTACACTCTTGCCTTTTACTGTAATTGATTAATTTTATGTTGACGAGGAGAAGGAGCGACAAAACAGAGGTTAGGTAACTTTGTGTGAACAAGCAAGAAAAATAGTGCTCAAGACAGAGCGAAATAGTGCTCAAGACAGAGCGAATCTAAACAAGACTTAAAAATGCATATAACTGAAAGTATTTTTATCTACACTCTTGCCTCTTACTGTAATTGATTAATTCTATGTTGATGTTTTTATTGATTGTATTTGTTTTCTTATATTTATGATACTGTGAAGCACTTTGAATTGCCTTGTGTATGAATTGTGCTCTACAAATAAACTTGCCTTGCCTTACCGTTATCTCAATTTTTCACAGCACCATCGATTTGTTAGCATGCTGATAGGTTAAGGAAAATGGAGTCTTGCATACTGTTTTTAACATGCAAAAGGCGCTTTGACTACATTTTGAGATGAAAACCAACATAGCCCGATGTACGAAAGTCTCTTTTAAATACATCATTCCGAAGCCACAATTATGCATATGTCCACTTTAAAAAAAAAGAAATCACAAAGGTTGTTTTTTTTATTAGCAAATGACTATACAAGCAAGAATAAATATGTATATAAATCTGGAAAGGGATCTCATTTTCAAAACACCAGCTTGCCCCACCGAGAGTTTTGTTCCAATTTGCAACTGAATGACTTTAGTGGCTTGGGTGTGCAGAGTCTTATTGCTTGGCTTTGAGATGATGTGATAGTGACAAGAGAATTGAGAAAATGGGTGCGAGACTTATTGAGACGCCGTGCTACGCTCTTCAAGTGGTGAACGGGAAACACCAGGAGACAGCTTGACTCGCCATAAAATATACACACACACCAAAATCCCCCACCCGCTGTTACGCTGAGAGGAAGATCCAACACTCTGGCGTGTTATCCCGTCAACATAAGCGAAAACAAGACAATATGGCAACAAACAAACACGCAAACATGGCCAATCAAGTGCTGTCAAAGGGAAAGGAAAAAAACGGAGAGCATATCCAAGCGCTCACTTAAAAAAAGGAAACATATATGCAGCCTGCCATGCTATCTGAAATTAAACATCAGACACAGTACAATGTGTGAGCTTTAAGATAAGGCAGAGTGAACGCACAAAAATAACAGGAGACATGTATACAGTATGCACAGTCGAGATAGCCCTCTGCACAAAGCCTGAGATGCAACACTTTTTACGGAGTATGTAGGGAGCGCAGAGAATAGTATAGGAGACAGCAATGCAATATTCCAGATCATAAAGTGGGTTTTATACGAACACAAACCCACAGTGTCAACAATCTTTAGAGAAAACTCAGAATAAAGTTTCACGGTCATGGGAGAAACATGTCTGAATCCTCTCCGAACCCACAGCATAGTGTTGCAAGATATAGATATGAACACTACAGAGCACAGGTTGTTTTGAGTTAAAGAAGACGTTTTGCCTATCATCTGTTGTGGATTTCTTACTTAATAAAGCTTAGAGATATGTTGTCCAGTCAGAATGTGAGGTTTATTACGCATGCATTGCGGAGAGGTTACACATAGCGCCAGTCCATGGCAAGATCTGCCCAAGTCAGCTTTGGCATCACCTTATCAGGGTGGCGTTCGGAGGCAGAAGGAGATCTTTGTGATGTTGAGAAGATGGGCCATTTGGGGCCTATTGTCTGTCTGGGGTGCAGAAAGAAGGTGGCCACCAGACCAACCAACAGATATAACTAGGAACATTTTTGGACATATTGTGGAGACACTGCCTTGAAGGACAGCACTCTCCCAATTCCATGTAATAACACTGAGTAAAGTTTTTCTCATTTGCACTCCACTTCCAGGCCAAAAGTTCCTTCCGCTCCATCAATAAGTACTAAGTCAAGACATAACCTGGTAAACAAGTTAACAAGCACTCAATCTGGACTCGGGGAAAAGAGGGGGCCTTAGCGCAGCAAAAAATAGGCTCGACAAAAGTAAAAATAATTGGATAATCATGAAAGTGCCGGAGAGTAGCGGAGGAGGGGAAGCCGGATATATTGTAAGTTAATGGACTTGCACTTCACTCGAGGCAGGAGCTTGTGGAGCGATTACTACCATTAGAATGCAGTGTCTGTTCAGGCGGCGACTTGTTGTGAATGAGTGCAATCTTGTGGCTTTGCGAGACCTTGGATATCATTTGGGATGCACTTACTCGCTCCTTCATCCGGCGTCCCTGCCTCTTTATTTTCTAAATTTTACCGTCCTCCTGTCCACCTGGGCTAAAACCTCCAGAGAACTGCAGGTCCACTCAGCGAAAAGGTCAGAGCCATCTTTCCTTGATTCGGCGCCAATCAGCCTCTTACCGCCTGAAATGCCTCTCCTCCCACGGCCAAGGTTTTCTTTGTTTTTCCCACAGAAACAAGCGTCGACGTTTTATATTTCTACATCTTAACATAAAAAGACAGACAATTTTGCTAAAATCTTGCAACAATAATTACACCACTGAAAGGAAATCATTTACATATGTTTATAGTGCTAAGACGCATTGCTTCTCTTTAATTAAAGCAAGTAATTGGACAATAAGTTTGATTTGTGAAAGGATAATTGCAGTAATTTGAGTCTTGTTAGTTTCCCAGTTTTGTTCCATTATCATGACTGATTGTATCCTTATCGTTCCTTTTTATGTTGCATTGAAGTCTTTTGTGCAACCACTTTGCTTGGAACAATGGTCCCACTCGCAGAAGCCCAGTGGCCATTGAAAAAAAAGATTAAAATGCCTGTTCCACATTATAATGCATACTTGTATGGTTTAATATGCACACAACACAGACTACAGCTCAGAATAGAAAGGCGCACTGGTCACAGTTTCAAAGTTCTTACTGAATATAGGATAATGAGGTTGATGTGGCTCATTTTCTCTGGCCTTAAAACTTTAAAACCTGCAATCAAAAACCAGATACAACTTACTCACTTCAGCTTATTTGCCGCTATTGCCTCCACTGCCTCCTGCTAAGTTATCATACCCTTTTCTGCCATAGACATTCCTAGATGTACGTTTGAGTGAACCCGAATGAATAAGGCATTGACCCCATGATCTAGTGTAGTATGTATTTTCAAGTTGCTTCGCTTTTTCAGTAAATCCGAAATGAACACTCTTTAAGTCCCGTTTCATCCACATTTTCTTCCAACTTTGCACCAAGAAGGATCTATGGTTCGCCACGCCTGTTACATCTTGTCAAAGGCAATTCGCCCAGCTAATTTGATTCGCTCCATTCCTGCAGGAGCTCTGTAGAAGATTTAAAACACGGCTGACAGAGCCTTTTACCGCCGTGATGCCTAAACAAAATACGTTATGTCTCAGGAGCAACAAACTTGTTTAGTGTCCTTTCAAGAACTTTGGGCTTAGAAGTTCACATCTCCCCGGAATTCTTAGCGTAGTATGAAAAGTATATACAGTATGTTGCAGGCGAAATTTTTGGTGGATTTTATGTAGCTAACTGTTTTGTCACTTTATTGCATGCCATATTTTAAGAGAACACTTTTGTTAAACGGACAAAAATGGACATGCTTGTATTGGTACGACACGAGTGTGGTGTCGAAATCAAAACAAAACCTTTGGAAAATGTAAATAAAAAGCCTGTTTTCTTTTTATTGGTCAGAATGGGACAGTAGAGCTGCACAATTTCACACAAATAGCTTTTTTCCCTTAATAAGTAAAACAACTGCACTAAGATTTGCAATTTATGTTTTCAAGTCATGTATAAGTGCATATCTCAGACATTTGGGAGAATCAACTGCTTAAAGCACATGTGGCACATGCGGCCCATGAGATGACTTAATGTGGCCCCTTGTAGAGCATGAATTTCTGAGGATGTCAATAAACTATACTGAGTTATAAATGTGCCACTAGGGGGCAGCTTAAATTTAAAAAAGGAAAGATTTCCACACGTGTCCTGCAGAGGGCACATAATAAGAGATCAGGATACAAACAACATATTATAGCCATGTGGGTTCAGAGTGTGGAGTAAATGAATAATGACTTCATGTAGCACTTTGAGAAACGTGTGACACAGGCTGATAAAGCACAATAAGCGTAAGCCGTTCTTATTTATTAGTCCACAGTCCTTCACAATATATGCGGCCCGCAACCTGCAGAGGGGGTTCAATTTCGGCCCACCACCCAAAACAAGTTCGACAGCCCTGGCTTAAAGGGGCTAGATGGAAGTTGACATTTTTAAACTCACTACTGCCACCTCAGGTCTAACGCGCAAATTCTTACTTAGGACATTGCTGGAGAATGTAGGGGGAGGAAACATTTTAAACTCTGTCTAGTCCCTTTAAAGGGGGGTATTATGCAAAATCGACTTTTTCAAGCTTTACATCATGTTTTTATGTCATGCCCTCATTAAAAACATGCCTGAAGTGTTGCCTTGGCAGATTCACATATTTTTGAGTAATCTGTAAAAACTCTGACGGCGGCCATTTTAGGGATAGGTTTGCCTGAGTCCTCCTAGGAACGCCCTCACCTCCTGGAGACGCCTCCGAGCTTTCGTCACCAGCCGAGTAACCAACCACTGCTCCTCAGCAGAACCCCCTCCCCACTGATGCCACAGACAGCGTGTGGAGGGGGCGTGTCGGAAAGGATCAGAGGTTCTTAAAGAGACAGAGGCCTATTTCAAGACATTCACTACAGCCATTTTGAGAGAGTAATTTTATACAAGGCAGTTATTCTAATTTACTGCATTTACAGACCAACAGAAGGTTTCGTCATCATTGTAGCGTGCTATAGACTGGTGCTATGTGATTGAAAAAATAATACCCCCTCTTTAACTCATAGTGTCACATGCATTTCAGAACATGTTTGTTGACGTCTTCATTCCTGGGTTTGCTGGTTTACACATAGACACAAGAATCGGATATTCTGCAGTTTGCAAAGGAAAATGTACTGCCTAAAAATACCGGAAGCCATTGAAATTGTGATCTTGATTTGAGCGCGATTAACTGTGCAGCCCTTTGGGACAGAACACAAATCTACTTTATCCCCTTTTCAACTGGACGGGCTAATAGCCTATGTAGGTCATTTTAATACAGTTTACTATGCACAGCAGTAATGTCATTTCAGTATTTCACACTTACCTGATACAGTGTGTGGTTCTTGTCCTTGAAGCACGGAGCGAGGCGCGTGTAAATCTGCAGGGAGTAGTAGTACGCAGCCAGCTGGAGTGACAAGGCCGAGTGACACTGCTTTTCAAAACACTTGTTGGCATCCAGCACCTGAAAGTGCACAACCAAGGCTATTCATTCAGTCGGTCCTACATGTGCCTATTAATCAGGAGCAGAGCTTGTTAGTAACATCAGCCTAATGAAACATCAGGAGTTAACAGGCTCTTCTGGACCAATATTTTCGTGCTGGCTCATGTGGGATCTCATTACTTGTACTTGGACACAATGTACTACACTTTTACTGTGTGTTCTCTTTACCCAGAACTAATTCACTTTATGTAAAAATCAGAAAAAAAAACACAAACACTAAAGCTTCTTTTCGCTCATCTGGTTAGACCTGATAGTAACGCCAATATTGAAGCACTGGCCAGAGGTGGAATGCCCTCAACCCAAACAACCCTGTCCTGCTGATGAAAACCATTACCTAAACTTACCTTTGTTCTTAAGCCAAAAAAAGGTACTTCAGTGATAGATTGTAAGCCATTTCAAAATTGCAACCAATGGAAACTTTAGAAAGATGAAACTAAACTCATGTACTGACGCTTTCAAAAGGACAACAATCTCGTCTGTCAGCGTGTGGCATCAGTTGACAAATCACTTGTACTGAATGGCGGTGATATTTTTGAGAATACCTCTTTGATTTGACACTGTAATGAGAAACTGTCCGGCACAATAGCTCATCTAAAAAATAAAAATAAATCAAGGTGCCAATAGAGATCCTGCCGAGTCCGGGCTGTATTTCATATCATCATATTCACCGTTGTTAACAAGAATGAGCATATAAATAAGTCTCCAAAAACATGAAGGCATGAGCGAATTTGGCGATGTGGATAATGCTAGAAAATGAATACATTTGAATGAATTTTCCTTATAAATAAGTAAAGCCAAACCTGAAGTGTGTGTGCGTACCTGAGGCAAGGCCAGTAAGTAGGACAGAGCCAGCATCATGTCCCGGGGAAACGCATCGTTGGCCAGCTGTAGCAGAACTGGAAAGAGGGGGTGGAAAGACTTTAACTAAGGCACAAAGGATTAAAAACAACACTTCCTCTTTTTGGAGGAGTTTGGGCCCGCGTTTGTTGAATGAATACAAATGCGCTGCTCCCTGGGACCTTCAAAAGTAGGTTAGAAAAGCAGCAAAATAGGACATAGAGACAATGTCAAGGAGCTTCATTGTGATTCCTCCCGGGATGTCCAGCTCCTCTGTCGCCAATTATGAGCGTATGCCTTCGAGTGTTTCTGCATTAAATGTCAATGGTGTTGAGTGTACGAAGCCTTCCGTGCACTTTTTATTATTCAAAGGACACAGCTCCTTCTATTAAGAGCTCTTCATACAGGTCCAGACTCCATTTAAGTGCACTTGCAAGTCAAAGTTACTCCACTGAATGCATAAATAGCGTATAGATATCACACTTGTCAAAAATAGCCATCTGGACGTCGTCAAATTGAGCCTTAGTTCTTGCATTGATAGTGTTTAAATTTAGATAACAATGGGTGTGCCAGTCATTACTGTATTATTGCAATGGACAAACTCTCTCAAGACCTCTGCAGTAAAGTTTCAACGATGTAATATATTTTCTTCTTCAAAGTTTGAGCTTCAGAGGGATTTGGAAGGAACAAGTCTACTTTTCAAGCGATGTAGTTTATAAGCGATTGAAACTACATTAATGCCAGAGTGAGTGTAGGATCCAAACTGATTAATTTTCTACTGCTCGCTCATCTTACGCTCTGTGTCAACAACTGGCATAAACGCACAGTTCATAAGTGAGTCCACACAACGCAGTGAGGGAACCAGAGGGGAAGAGAGTAGATATGCAGCAGCAGCAGACAGAATCACTTTGTAGTCTTCGACCCGGGGAGAACAAAAGGCTGTGCGGGTGATGAGAGCCTGAGACAAACCCGAACAGACAGAGGAAAGTGGAGCGTGTGCATTGGGGAGACGAGGTGGCACACTGCAGGGTAGGACGAAACGGGCCGGGGTAATGTGTGTGTGTGTGTGTGTGTGTGTGTGTGTCAGCATAAGGGCAAATGTTTTGTTAAAGAGGCTGTGGATACAAGGGTTAGTGGATGGCTAAAGTAATGCAAAGTGCGTCATACAAAACCGTAGCATCACAAGGAACGTGTCAAGCTTGCGCATTGATATTGTAGGCCTGCGTTTAGCGAATCAGCTTACGTTTCCGCAGTAACTTTTAGATAAACAAGATAGATGAGGAAAATGCAGAGGGCCACACAAAAGTAATGAAAGAGCAGAGCAGGAAAAGCATTGAAGGCTAATAAAAGTGATGTTGAAATGGAGCAGTAGGTCCAACATATAAGCTCAAGGCTGCACTATTTACATCAACAGAGCATGTTTATGTTTTATCAAACCAATGAACCACTTTTTTTAATATTTCAATTAAAGTCAATAGAACTATGTGCTTGTATTTAGAAAGGAATTCATACAAGCGAATCCAAACACATCTGACACTTTGTGAGCCATCATTACAGTAATTCATGTTTTGTTTTTTTGTTTTTTTTTCATTTCTTCGCTTGTAAAAAGAACCAGGGGAAAACTGCTTCTTTAATCAAAGAACTGAACATGGAGTTTCTTTGTGGTCTATCAGTCTATCTTTGGTCGAGTGTGTATTTAAAACTATAGAGAGTCTTAACAAGTGCTGTTCAACGTCGTATTTGAAAGGATCTGTGTCGCCAAATACAGTGGAAATCAAGTTTCTAATTTTCATTTCAGAGCTTGGGACTGTATCCTCAAAAACACTCTGGGATATTCCTGGCATATTACAAAATAATAAACCAATGGAGATAAGAAAAAAAGATATAAAGTGTTTATCAGCCAACAGAGATGTTCCACCACCACTTGTCTCAAGCAAATCAGTTTAAAACGGCGTACATATCTGTGGTTTTGGATTTATAACATTCGACCCTGAACTCTATCATTTGGCGATTCGGTCTTTGAGAACTGCACAGCACCGCCCTGTCTCCATAGCGACAATCACATTACTTTCAATGGAGATGCAGTAGTTTGACGAAGCCATAAAAGCTCTCTTAAGCAGTGCCTACCTCTTCTCCTCTCCCTTTACCCCCTGGGTTTCAATGAGCTACACCTCCGAAAGAGCTGATTATATGGCTCTCTAAAGCTCCCGATAGCATCAGGACAGGAATTACCAGAGGGGTAAACACACACGGAATAGATAACCCCTGACTTAAAAGTGAGCCGTAATTCTGCTTAAAAACAGTGGAGGGTGATAAAGAGGACGGGCGGGAAAGCTGTCCACATATACAATCACACTCGCAGGCCTGTGTCAGCTAAATTGGGCACATAGTTAGCGGGCAGCATGCGAGACAGTGACTTATGGCCATTTCACCTGTGTAGCCGAGGTGAAAAACAACTTATTATGGTCCGGTTTCCATGTGGCCAATACTAATGCCCCAGAGCAATTCAGAGGCAGCAACAGCGGCCTTAGTCAGCTCAATGAGTTACCCCTAATGCCATTAATTACCTTAGCCTTATCTTTATAGAAAAAAAGAAAAAAGGAATCAATATAATTATTTTTTCAAAGGCCTCATCCCATGTGTTTTTGAGAGGAGCACATTACCATGCAAATATGGAAGCTGTTAATCGAAGGTTACCAGACGAAGAGCAACTCTGCCTTTTAAGAGGGGAGATCTACTTTAGAACAGCGTTTAGTTAGCAGGTTACAACCCCTATTTCAATAAGGTCCAAACACAATCTAACATCCAGGGACAATCCCAAAATGGTGTCATCTGTTCGAGGCGTTGGTCACTACACATTTAGAAGCCGTGGATAGCTTTCATTTTGACCTCGGACATGAGCATTGATCCATGAAACTGAACTGAATTTAGATGTTACTTTATAAAAGCACCAGAGCCTCCTCCAGATCCCACACAGAACAACAACATTTGGACAAACTGTCTGAGGAAGTCTATATTGGAACAGCCTGGCAACAGATATAAGAGAAGGCCCGACTTGCATCTCTTTTAAAAAAGCAACTTAAACATTTCCTTCAAGTAAATCAGTCCTACTCTCATTTTAATTAAAATGAAATGTGTATAGTTTTTATATTGTGTTTTGTATATATGTTGTATTGCTTGTTTGACCTGCCTCAGATGTAAATGAGCAGTAAATGAGCAGTTTTGCAACAATCTGGCACCATTTACAATTTGTGTATAACTGTTCATTAATGTGCGCTCTCCCAAGCAAATGAATGGTCTCAACTTATATAGTGCTTTTCCACCTACATTAGGCACTCAAAGCGCTTTACAGCAAGGATCCACTCACCCATTCATACTCTCATTCATACACCAATGTACGCAGACACTGGGGGCAATGTGGGTGAAGTGTCTTGCCCAAGGACACAACGACAGTGTACCAGGAGGTGGGATTCGAACCCCCGACCTTCCGATCACGAGACGACCCGCTCTACCATCTGCGCCACTGTTGCCCCCAAATGAATACATAACATTTTTGTGTAATAAAACCCAACCACATACTAAGCTTGTATACATATTAGGGCTGTCAAAATTAATCATTATTAATTGCGTTAATCGAAAACATAATTAATCGCGTTAAATTTAATTTATTGTGATTAATCGCATCATATGTTTTGCCTAAACACCCTTCAGTATCTGACAACACACATGACCTGAAACACAAAGCACTTGTATTAACTATTGCAAGCCAGGAGTCTCCAATCTTTTCACACAATGAGGTACTTTTATGAAACAAAAGCGACCAAGAGCTACTTATGCATCAAAAAGGCTTGTCTAATTAATCTATTTCAACAAAAATGATTTTAATTGTGTCCTTATACTCAACTTTATGAACCAAAAAGTTTGCAGATTCTGTCCAAAATGTTCAGCCCCAAAGAAAATGTATCTAAAATGTGACTTATCAAGCCTTGGGCGCCCGACCAAGAAAGGGCTGAAGAGATGCCAGTTATAAACTGTAGGGCTTTTCCCATAACTATGAAACTCTAAATATTTGGTTTATGAAATGTGCAATCAATAATCAAATGCTTTAAATGTAAGTGTTTTAAGTTGGACAAGTATTAATACATATCCATTCAACGTTGCTTATTTTAACAAAGTGGTATTTTCTTGACTCATTCCATTTCTTAACATTTACCAAATCACTGTATTCAGTCATTTATCTTGGGGTTCACAGAACACTGGAAACTATCCCAGCAGCTACGAAGAAGCTTTTATTTGGGGGAACCAGGATGGAAGCCAGTAAATCATTTTATGGCATTGCAAAACATTTCAACTTGAACACCTGGACGCCTATTACTCAGCGTCCCATTTTTTATTTGTATCTGGGACTGCGTTCGCAAGCGCATCGGTATTCGTAAGAGTGTGCCCTACACGCGCCGAGACGCAATGACCACAAACAAGGCGCTTTATTTTTGTAGCGCCATCGATTTTGTGAGCAGTTGTGATCTATCACGCCGCGGGGCCTTGATGCTTTTGACTTCCACTATCTCTCTGGTATCTCTGCGGTGATGTGCCATTATTTACCGTTGCCATGGGACGCGTGGGCTCACATTAATTAATCAATATGAGGCTATTCTCTTTCTCGCGTCGTCCCCCGGTTCAACACATATGGCACGGCCTTGTGAGATGAATGGGGAAGGCAGAGGGCAGAACCAGAGCGCTGATAGCGACTGGAAGCAAATACTGGAGCATTACAAAGACTGAGCACAAAGTTTTAATTAGATACAAGCTCTTGAAAGTTTAAAAGATTAGCTGCATACATTATGTTAGGAGAAATTCACTCGCTGATAGTGTGTGTGTGTGTAACTATTGTAGATGGTTGAAAAGGGTTTAATTAAAAAAAAAAAAAAATTACCAGTAATTCTGAATGGCTTTATAATTTGGTCCATTATGTATTTCTTTTGCATTATGTTTTTTTTAATAATAAAGCAGTTCATTTTAACATAAGGTGCAAGTGCATTTCAGGATACGAGGTCTAAACTAGGAAGTTTCCATATAAAGACTGGATATTTTGTTTTTTGACCAAGACACTTAAAATCATTAATAGCAATTCATAAATTGCTAAGACTGCAAATATTTAAATTATGATTTCCTTGTGTGTGTGCCACATTCAACTATTTCAAGAACTATACCCCAAATCAACGTTTTCTCTGGCTTATCTATCCCTGTAACAATAATAATTGTAATTGTAATAAACCTAATCAGTTCAAGTGATTTAGAGGTTGGTTGATGTAATTTTACATCTTCTGAATCAATAGGTTGAAGAAGCTCACCTTCTGTGGCGGGGAATAGAGTCTGCCCCTCAGTCTTAGCTTCGGCAAGCTTTCCCGTCCTTAACAAAACTTCGGCAAAAGTCTCTCGCGGCACTTCTTTGTAAGATGAATAGACATCTAGGCTCTGCAAAAGAAGAAAAAAAAAAATCAAGACAGAACGAAACGGCCCTTTCAGTAAATATTATCACTGAACTGAGGGGATTCCCAAAAACAGATAAAAATGTGACAGATGAGATGAGGCTATACTGCCCTGAAGCTGCAACACTCCTCTTCCTGTCCATCTTAGCTTCTCGATACATCATCCTGTCAAGCCACATTTGTCTCTCATTCAGCCTGTTTTTTTCCCCCTCTCATCCAAAGTGTTCAAGTAAAAAAAACGATGGCATTGATCAGCTGGTCGGAGATGGACAGACGCGCTGCTGAACAGTTATTGGTAGATGGATGATTGAGGGTGGATGAATGCTTGAGAGTGAACCGCGAGGGGGATTTGGAGAGGCCTATTAAAATGTCATGCGAAAAGATATATTGCTCCTCTCTGTTTCCACTTGCGTCCACTCTTTTTGCTATCCGCATGATTTGTGCCTGGGAGTAAAAAGCTCAGTCACAGCCCGCGGCGAGCACAGAGGCATAAAGGTCAAAGGACTCTTTTTCTTACTTTTCTTCTGTTGATGGTCAAATGCCTGTGCTTTAGAAATAATAATATTTAACGTGAGCATTTCTAGACATTCACGTTCAGTGCCTTTGCATAAATTACTACTGCTGTATTATTGGAGCAATGTTCAATTTATAATATTTATCCCAAACTCTGTTGCTACAGAAAATCACCTTGTGTCGTTGTGAGACAACTTAATTTCTACATTCATACATCGTCCCTATACAAACATATGACATGCTGTCCCTTTGATGTATTCATTCCAAATCTCATCCATCCTTGTTTCGCACTTGTCTAACCTTGTCCACCAACTTGTCTATCACGCCATCGGCACAGTCCCACCTCGTCCTCTGTGGCACAGTGGCTCCTACGCTTGTATAGCATGTCTTACTATTGTTCTATGCCACTCCACATATTTTTCATGACACTCTAAACAGTACAGTATTTTACGGACTATAAGTCACACTTTTTTTCATAGTTTGGCTGGGGGTGCAACTTATACTCAGGTGCGACTTCTATATCAAAAACATAGAATTTAACATTTGTTATTTTCCCACCGACATCCGCTAGAGAGGCTCTAGGCTTGTGTACCAGTATCTACTTCTTCTGTACGGTTGTACAATGACAAATAAAGCGCTTGCTGTAACACTCAAAATTAAAACAACTGTAAAGTTTGGGAGTGAGCGAGAAACTTGTGGGTGACTGGCGCAAAGCGGAGGTTACTCTTATTGCAATGAAGAAAACAAAAAAAGCTAATCGCAGCGAAAAGCTCGATGGCCACAGCGAGAGGAACGAGTTCGCAAATGAGAGCTTGAACAACGTGCTGCCGGGAGAGGCTTGTCAACGGTACAGTTACGCCTTCATGCCAAAGGCTTGTCCGACTTATACTCTGGAGCGACTTATACAGCATTTTTTTTTTATTCTTCTTCATTACGCATTTTTGGCAGGTGCGACATATCCTCGAGAGTGACTTATAGTCCGTAAAACATAGAACACATAAACATTTTCAAATGTATATAAAATATAGGGGTAATTAATGGTGATGTTTTCATCCACCCAGCGCCTTCTTAATTCCGAGATCCTCAGAGTACTTCTGAATTGCTTAGTACGCTAACTACTTAGTCCAAAGCAAAAATTTATTCTGGCTCAACATTATTTTTTACTCGTGGAAGGTAAGCGTAATTAAATGCCTAAAGTCATGAACCTTCTCAGGCAATTTTCTCTGTAATTTGAAAAGGTGTCCTTGGGTAACTTGCTGAAATAAGGGCCGCAGCACAGTAAAAAGGAAGAGGAAATAATGAGGCCTGATACGCAGCCACTTACCGGGTCGACATAGGGATCATCAATGAGATCTTGATAAAAGGGGCTACAGCCTTGACGCTGCAGGTTGGAGTTCTCACACGCCCCTTCCCGACTCGTGGCTCCAGCGCTGTGACCCTGCGGAGCCATCGAAACATCATTAAACTTTCACAACGTGCCCACAGCCCTGTCATCCCTCTCCGTCTGTCTCCACGTTCAGACGCCAGCTCCAAACCGCGGCACCATCAGGCCTTTCCCGCCGCAATCTCCACCAAGACCCCAGACACCATCAATCTCCAACACGCCGACCACCAAGACCAGGCCGGCGGCGGCAAACGACGGGCAGCTAAAATATTCAGCACGAGCGGAGATTAATTATGCAGGAGATTGGCTCTTGATTGGTTGCTTTTAGATGGAGAATATAAAATCTAGGAATAATATAGAGTTATAAAGACATTTGGGATTACATGTATAACTATTAACCGAGAAACATAACATTTAAGTCAGTTCTATTGGCGTACTTGCACTTCATAAACCTATACAGTGGCTATCGGGCTCATAATCTCAACATTATAATGCACAAGGCTATACAATAAGTATACTCTGCATTGTATTTGCTGCACCTTTACATTTACAATGATTAGGCTTCTTGTGTCTTCTAGAAACACCTCGAGGGAGCTTACCCCTTTTTTTGATGTTGTCATGTGGGCAAATAAGCTAAATCAGGCCAAAGAGGAACTTCCATGAACTGTGTTTATGAAGTCAGGCAGGCTAACGCTTTTCCCAAAACCATGCCTCATTCCTTTAAGTTCCACTTGGCGGGATTGTCAAGTGGATTAACCAAAAACCCATTCAAAGAAACATCTCGCAAGCTGAATAATCACACTTTTTTGCTGAATCAAGATTAATAGCAGAGAGTTTGGTAACGCTTTATATTAAGGTGTGTTCGTTTAGTATTAATAAGGTACTAATAAACATTAATAATATGCTTGTAAAGTATTCACACACTGCTAATTATACTTTTATCGGTTAACATACTAATAGGCCATTAATAATACTCTTATTCATAGCCAACCCTAAACCTAATCCTAGCCTTAACTCTAACCCTGAAATGATTACTAATGCTTAATGTGATTATTATCTATTATTAATAACATAGCCTATATTAAACTTGGTGAAATGTTTTGTATGAAGTATTTGACCTGCTGCCACTTGCTCAGTGTCCTACATGGCATCACTCCAAATACAGGAATGTTAGATAAAACCATCTGATGTGATGAATCCATAATTAATGGATTCATTTTTTCTTGAATAATCACGAGTTAAACCGTTATCTTTGACAGCTCTAGTTTGCATCATCCGGCCTTTGCTCTGTCCGATCCCATCAGACCTCGGCAGCCAAGCAGGAAGGACCTGGTTGGTACTTGGATGGGAGACTGTTTAAGGGAACAACAGGAAGCCTGGTGTGAAGTCGTGTGAGAGTCAGTGGCTGGTGGTGATCGGAGGGCACAGATCGGCAGCCTCGCTTCAATCAGTCTACCTCGGGGCAGCTGTGGTTACAATAGTAGCTTAACATCACTAAGTATGGAGTCACTGAATAATGCATGAAATTGTAAAGCGACTGGAAAAGCTCTCTATATAAGACTGCATTATTCTTATTATTCTCATTATCAAAACAAACATGGCAACATACGAAAGTACAAAGCAATGGTTGACAAAGGACAAATCAAAAATAAAACAAAGGCTCAAGAAAGAGCTCAGAATTAGGTAGCTTTCAGCAGAATCAAAATATACAGCATTATTTAAGAAGAAACTTATTACCCAAACGGCTGTGATTGGACCATTAATTAGTGTACAGTGGAAATGTATATCGCAAGAGGAGCATGGCTTCGAGACAGTGCTGCTCTTACTTGCGGCCTCAGGTAGTTAATGGACTCCTTCCACCAGCGATGGTCACTGACGGCGGTGAGCACGGCCTTAGTGGTCAGGCCAGTCGTGGTCAGGACCTCCATGGTTTTGGCTGTGGTTCTGTGCAGTAAATCACCTGCTTTTCCCACAGGAGATCCCGTGACAGGGGGACTGACCTGGACCAAAGGGGCAAGATCAAAAGAACACACAGAAAACATAACAGATGTGTTAGATTTAGTCCTTGAAATGTATAGAACAGTAAACCTATTTAGTTATGCAGGTAAGAGGTAAAAGGCTCTTACATAAATACAGTATGTAGTACATGTCAGTGTAGGGTTAATTATGTTACTGGAATGTTCGAAAGTTCTCCAACTTTACGCACCAACACCAAGAAGAACCTAAAAATATTTGCTCTAACAAAAGGAATAAACCACAACCAAAAAAAGTTTTAAATAAGCATCAACTAAAAGCTGGAAATGATCAAAAATGAAAAATTCACTCGCTCAAAAGAAAAAGCTTTTACAATATTATACTAACAGATTATTACAAGATTACTGGTTTGCAGTGTTGTGTTTATTTTGTATCTTACTTTCTTTGTCCGTAGCCTTTTACGAAAACCTGCCAATGACTGTTGCGCTGTTGTACTAGATGGAAATCCATAAATTCTAACAGGCTGCCTCCTAAAAGTTCAATTCTGCAAATAAGTGCAGCTTGCAAGACTGTTTGATCACTCTATCTGTACCGCTACACCAAAAGGACAGTCATAAGGCAAAGGTTGCTCTAGTTTGAACAGGGACATTGTAGTGTTTTAATTTTAATTAGGTACTTGAGAAGAAGCACTTTAATAAGAGCAAGGGTCTCTGCTGTGTTTGAGGCTGCAGCACTGTTTTGTTTGTACACTACGCCGGGGAACTACAATGAGCTCAGTAGCAAAAACATACAGCATTTCCTTTTGCCAAAACTTGACACTGAGGGTTATTTTCTGCTAAAACCATCCAATATATCCACATCCTAATCACACTACCAACCCCGACTTTCACAACAGTAGCTCCAACAAGGACAGCATTTTGCCAACAATACAAGTTTTGAAACATCACTCAAAAGGCATCGTCAGTAATAAAATCACTGCTATATCTAGTCAATCTAAGAAAATCATCACAGAAACACGGATACACAGTAATTCACTCCCACAAAATCTTTATTTTAACAACAAGGCAGTTTTTGCTCATCGTTCTGCTATGAAATATTTATGAAACGACATTTTAAGTGAATATTTTCCCCTCTTAAAATGAAAACATGAAAGACTGATGGGACTGTGTTTGAGCAGTTTCCATGGCGATTGGAAACTGAAACTACATTTGTATCACGTTCGGGGGGCCAGTGGGTTAGCGCCAAATCGTTTAGTGCCTTTCATTAATGTTTGATGTGGCGGGGGGCTGAGGGTCAGGCGATGAAAGCAACCAAAAAGCACACATACACACACACACACACACACCCTGGAGTTGTTTTGTTCGCTCGAATGGATGAACACGTGTCCAGTGCAGCATCCGGAGAACCTGTACACGACGGCGTTCCCCGTGCAGTCGTCAATACAGCAATAAAATGACCAGAGACAGCTTCCAATGAGCGCCCATCCATACACAATGCAAAGTCATGAAACATTAACGCCCACTCAAGGCCTCGTAAAGCCGGCAGCGTTGTGCAAGGAAGAGGCGCCGTAAATAACCCAAAGGGGGCTGAGCAACCTCAACACTGGATTTACAGCTCATTAAATATGCAGGGATTGGAAAATACAAGAACAAACAGAAAAAAACAACAACCTAGGAGTAAGAAATACGAGGTGTTGCGTTTCTGTGACATCATAACATAAAAAGAAGCCTGTAAAGGGTTCCTGTTATGGATGATATTTTGAGAACTTTTGACCATTGTTTTTTGCTTTGAATTGTTTTATCATTAGAGAGCCATGAATGGTTCATACAGGTCAGTATCGCATTGCACAATTTCTCTGGGAGGTAGATCAATGCTTTCTCTGTCAGCACAAATTAAAGGGAAATTATTGTAGTCGAGGTGGCATTTTCAATCACCTGTTGTTGGTTGAAAGAACTGTTGAAAGGAGTGTTTGCAGACACGGCCCTCTATTTGAAATTAGGACGCAACATCACAAACGCAACCGATTCGATGTCACACCTACCTTAGTAGCGTCGACCTCATCGCTTTGTGGACCGCTCTCGGTAATAACAGGCTCCATTTGATAGTTAACTGCTTGGTACAGCACCTGCACAACACAAGAACCACGCCAGGCATTTTATCTCTTGGTTTATTTTTAACCTGTCCAACAACATCAGGGAAACGGGTAAAAGCTGTTGCCAAAAGCCAAATGGGAAAGATTGCAGCACTTTGTGAAAACATAATTTTCTCCATGTCGAGAATGGGTTATTGTGTTTGTAGCATGGGCCAGTTGCTCGTGTAGTGACAGCCGAGAAATTGGACATAAACGTTGAGTCAGACTGAAATAACACTGCATTTACACAGTCAGGCTTTAATGACACTCGAGCCAAAAAAGAAGTAAACATTTCCTAATGTTTTAGGAGAAAGGAACAGCGCGAGACGAAGCATATGATAATTACTCTATTTTTCTACACATGTAATAGAAGCTATAAAGGTGCTATACTGTATTAGTAAAATGGGTGCTGCCATGGCAACAAATGTGCATGCTCATTCAACAAAGAAGGTCAAATAGTAGTTTTAACCATAAATGCAGCAGGTCAAGTTTCTTCAGCACCTTGGAGAGCTCCTGTTGCATATTAAGGCTTTATGCACATCTTTTGAGGATATATAAGATAACATTACTGGAATTTTAAACATTTGAGACTCACAACTGACTTTTGAGCTGAACCTCATCCACTGGGTATTTTTAGTGAGAGAAACTGACACAGAACAGAACTTTCCATATCCTGCTGCGCGCTGCATATGGAAGGCACTTTGATAAAGTACCAGGACCAATTCCCCTAATACTGTCTGTCGTAGTTGTGACACGTTCAAAAAGGGGTCTTCTGTCGCATCTTTTCAAGAGATTTCCAAGCACAGGCCATTATTTATGTTTTTACTTACGACCAGAAATGTCTTCAGCTACCAAAACAGTCAGTGAAACATAAGGGGAAAAGGAACAATGAACTTTGAAATGCGATTGAAAATGTAAGTGAATTGGAATGGAGCTGAATAAGTTGTAAGTATTAATGTCGTTCAGCCAGTCTGTTCCTTTTTCCTCTTCTTTAATGAAGTGTACCTGCTGCTATTGTGTCTGCAGTGAACTGATTTTATAATGAACTGATTTTATTATGTACATTGCTGGGCAAATGTATTAGAATGTATGTGCAAGCCAAAGGCAACTTTCTGCCATCATTGTGCATGGTAGACAATAAAGTTTTTTTCTATTCTATTCTATTCTATTCTATTTCTTTTTGCTTGTAAGATCCTATTGAGCCATTTTAAATCATAATAAAGTCACTTGAAGTAATCCTGGCATCTCTCGTGTGCATAGCATGAAGTGGCCATATTGCAGATACCTGTGTTTGCAGATCACTAGAGGCAGCCAGCAGCCCGTGAATATTATCAGGTGGACAGTGTGTGAGGGAAAAGGCTAACAGCTCTTGCCGGGCCTGTAGGTCCTCATAATCCTCATGCTGCCCGAGCTGACTGCACACGTCCCACGCCGGACTGTAACCTAAAAAAACAAGCACAGACGGAGCATTCAGACACAACCAGGTGTCTCAAACACTTATTTTGGATATAATACAACTTGGCAGCGAAAAAGATAAGAGCGCAATCCTGGCAAATGACAAGAGAATAAAGTCTAACCTTCAGAACCTGGAGATATTAATAATTGTTTTTGAAAGGCTGCTTCCATTTGAAAATATCAGCGTAATAAGCGCGCCGCATTGTTCTAGCCCCGTCACAAACACAGTTGAGCGCCGCGCCGACTTCATTGTCACCAACAGATTCAATTATTCCACTGGTTGGCAGACGGAGCCAATGTGTAATCACATAAAGAGCGATGTTCTGACACCTTTTGTTTCGGTCTACACTGTTCTATTACTCAGCGGCGCGTGTAGGAATCAGTGAGGTTCCCCGCGCTTTAATTTTTAAACAGGGTCAGGTAAAATAGTATTAGCTCAATGATCATATGAAAAGCCCTCCAGGAGAAATCTGGGGGAATAGATGTAGCAGTCAGAAAGTGAAAAGATGGTTTCTTTTAAATCATACATTTTCCCAGACAAAAATGCTACAAAGCCCAGAGCAACTACGTATAACAAAACCATTAACCAAAGGCGTGAGATAACCATTACAGGCACAGAATAAAAGCACAAATTACAGACGCACATTTGTGTGGAGTTGCCTGGAGCCGATACAGGATGACGAAGACAAAAGTGCATACACATAAAAAGACTATAAATACTAACGCTTCATTAGCCAATTTATTGTATCATATTCACAATTTTTAGATCTTTTTCTTTGTCAGCCTGCCATGCAATCATCACAAATACTATCACATCATCAACTCATTATCAAGTTAAAAAAAAAAGGTTAACACGTCAATAATAATGTGCTTTTGCGGTTAACCATTTAAAAATAATAATAAATGAAAGACTATCTTGGAATTCACAACTTAATAGGTCTACTCTCCTTTATCGTGTACGCTATGTAGTTCAAGGATGATACGAATTTGTGAACCCTTTGTGACTCAGGCCACTTTTCTTTAGCATCAGAGAAACCGTGTGTACTAGTACTTTTTCAGACATAATACTTGAAGGAATTTATAAAAGATCTGAATGTGATGTAACCTTGTGAAAATCTAGCATTTGCAGCTCGAATTACTTGTCTGTGTTTTGTACCTGCGGTCATCAGATCCCGGCAGTGGATGTAGGAAGCCTTGAAGTCTGAACTTTCGAGAGCCTGCTCCGCCAACAAGGTCAGGACTTGGCCTTTCCGCGTGGCCTCGTCATCCCCTGGACAAGCGCACACACAGAGAGAGCGGCTCAGTTGGACAACATTTTAATAGCGAAATACGCAGATACATTTGCCGATATTCGTATTCCTGCGAGGCTTGAAACAAACTTTTTGATGTGGGCAAACAAAATGAGGGATCAAACAAAATGCAGGCAGAACATGAGAAACAAACGTGTACATTGAACATCAAAGAAATTCCATGGACTGTATTGTGTGTTTGAGTGCCACAACATAAGGGAAAGGAGTTTTGATCCAATATTTTCAGGCTGTGTGTTTTCACATGCCTTGGCTTTGGACAAAAACGCTCTATCATCCATCCTTTGGGGCTTTCATATCCAAAATTCACTTAGAAAAAGTACCAGCTATTGACTAATCAAAGAGAAGAAAAAAGAACAACCAGAAAGTATTAAGACTTTTTAACCCAAAGGCACTTAGAGTTGACCGTGATCAAAAGGAATCAGTAGCTTAACTCCTCGTTTGTGATAATTGATTGATCAAAAACCTTCCCAAACCTTTTACTTGCAGCGGGAACCAAAGTCTAAGGTGCGGGTGGCATAAAATATTCACCGCGCAGCTCCAGAGCAGGATGCCCTTCAAAAGCCTTTCCCCCCCCCTGCACTTATTTTTTTAAAAATGTGTTTATTCCTTCTCTCATCTCCCACGGTTCCCTCTTTCTGAAGCCACGCAGAGCGCGGAGTCACCTGCTGTCTGGATGCGAGTAGCGAGAGGGAGAGATGCCACAGGGGCAGTTAGCGGGTTTCCGTACGGCAGTGACAGGCTTCTGAGGGAAGGAGAAGAGGCGGTTTAGGAGACTGAGGAGGACAGACAGTGGGAGCCTAATAGAAATGCCACACACGAGGCGTAGAGTAAGATGTTTACCCTGCCCAAAACCATGGTAAAAAAACAAACTGCCAACCAAACTATACATAAACATGTTTACGTGACATTTTTTCTGTGAAATAGTGTCCACTGCTCTACTCGAAAAGTTTGAGCTCTTTGCTCAATCTTTGCGAGTAGAGCAGTGGATTCAGGAAATTTTCACAGCCTTCTATTATCCCAACGTTGTGTTGTTTTTTTCTTTCTATTCTGACACTGATGTTAAAACTGTTACATACAGAACTCTCTACACCCCGTGGCGTATATAGAGGATGCCTCTTTCTACATTAAATGAATAGAACTGATAACTCTGACTTAAAATTTTGGGAATGTTCAAAACAGTACAACTAAAAGGGTCTGGAGTTATTGTATAGGGCAGAGGTCACTAAACGGCGGACCTCAGCCCGGATCCGGACCCACACGGCAACCCATCCGGACCCGAATCTTGGATCCGAATCTTGGATCCGAATCTTGGATCCGAATCTTGGATCTGAACTTTGGACCCGAACGTGAATCCTCTCAGACGAGCGGCTGCGTGTGCTCACCCTCTCCCTCTCTGACAGCAGAGCGGTGAACTACAGACAAATAGAAAGAGAAAGTCCTACCTCTGAGCTCCTGGACACTTTTTATTTTTTTAGAAACGGCTGCGGAATGACTGTGTGACAGAGGACACCCTAATTAAATATGCAAGCGCCATTGTATTGTGCAAATAGCGACTAAACCAGGACAAAACCAGGACTAAGCTGGGCTCACATCACAGTCATTTATTATGTGCACATTGTTTATAATAGAGGCTGTATGCATTCTGCTATTTAGGAGCCACATTTTATTTTTAGAGCAAAAAAAACAGAAAAACAGAATTAATTGCTTAAAAATCCTCATATAACCATGAATTAACCCCGTATATTCCAGACCTTTGCTTGACAATATTTTTTTCAATTCGGAACTTGGTGAACTTTAATTTGTGACCCCTGGTATAGGAGGTGGTTTGTAATGTCATGATAAAAATGTTTTTTTTGTTTTTTCATATTTAATGAGCTCATTAGTGTAGAATCGTTGCCAATAGAAAATAAATATGAATGGTTTCAGACTGCTACACAATTAAGAGAGATGAAAACTTTATGAAGTCACGGCAGATAAAGACACAAATACCAACTAAATAAATAAATGTTGCAGGAAGATCGCTGCCAATTATTATGACCTTTCCAACAATCGCTCACTCACACGTCACAGTCACACACAGGAGAGGTGGGTGTCTTGCCCAAGGACACAGTGACAGTGTACAATAGAGAGAGCAGGGATGAAATGGGACAGCTCTGCTACCTGGGCAACTGTCTAATACTGGAGTTCATGTGACTTTCTGTTGAGTGAAAAGCACCGTCATATGTCTTCAGTGTATTCAATTGCATACATTTACACAGACACAGCAAATGACGTAAAATCTCCTGCATAACTTTGGGTATCCTAACTTTCTGAGATATAATATTTTGTGACCTGTCGATGTCCATGTGTGCGCTTTGGGCATCAATCTAATATAAATGCTACTTTCCCAAGCGTGTTATGCAAAAGAAAGGGAGTCTGAGGAGAATAACATTTGCCAGCTGCTGCCTCGCGGTTTGTGTATGTGTGCGCTTAAGTATAGATTTCTGCTCGTGGCTTTAACGGCGCTCATGAAGATAAATTCCCCCCTTGAGTGCGACGCGTCACTTGATAATCTGTGGTTCAATTCTGCGGCTTGTGAGTGGGCGGGCCACCTCTCACTTCTCACTTCATTCTCAAGGGCTTTGTCACTGAAACTGCCACCGGACAAGAGTCAGCCCCGTCCGATGCTAATCTCAGAGAGAGACATCCCCCCCCCGCCCCACAAGAAAAAAAAAAGGAACAAAATGTTGGTCCCGGAGTGTTAGTACCTGCTACTCGGAGGAGAGAGGCCAGGTTGAGCAGAGTCGCGGACTGCTTGTAAGCCTTAGAGCAGTGGGTGATGCACTCCTTTATGAGAGACAGACGGTCCGAGCGCAGACGCACTGTGGAGAGACAACAGGAATCGATATTAACACCAAAATAAAGTAAAGCAAAGGTAATTGGTTATTGTAGACATCTGTATGACGTCTTAATGCAGCCCTTCTTATTCAACATTACTTTGAGTTTATTGGCTTGAGCTTTATAGATGCATCTGACAAAAACACTATGACTTCAACATCGTGAATAAGCACAGCTACGAGGCAATACTTTGAGAACCGTTGCTTACGAAGTTATTTATAATTCATCATGCAAGTCTAACCTTAAGCTACGTAAATTTTTTCCCCAAACAAAAACATCTTTTAAGCACCACTACTCTTGTTTCTACCCGGCAAACTTTTATAAATCTAAAAACAAACTCAAATTCATTTCCATATTATTACTTTTCTAAACCCGGGGTAGATAGAAACGGCGTGTTAGTGCCTCTACAGCCCCCCCGCGCTCTTCCGAACAGTTCCTTTGAGGATCTTAACTGCTTGGCATCACTTTGGGCGAGGCCTGCAGGGAATTCTGGGAAAAGGTGGTGCGTGTGAAGTATTGCCTGAGGCTCAGTGGAGTGTTGCAGGAGACAGTCTGAGATGGATTACCTTTTTGCGCCTCATACCTGAGCCTGTTTATCTGTGGGCGTATGCAGACTACAAGCCATTTACTGAGGGGGGGGAGGGCAAATGAGAAGGTTTTTTTTTTTCCACTCACATTGCAGCAGAGCGCGTGTGCCCTTGAGTCAATACAAATAAATGTTACGAGGGCACTAGGCGATAACAGTATGACGGAACCATTCTGGCCCTGAGCACTTCATTATCGGACAATGGATAATCTTTCAAAAGCAATCTGACAACGGAAATGGGAATAACAGACAAAAGCACCTTTCTGTTTTTGATTTAATTACTGTTTTGTGTTAAAACTTGATAATTACTGTATCTTTGCAACAATTAAGAACTTTTTACGAACGAAGGACGAACAGTTTACTCCACGTGAAGGAGGTAATGAGGGTGGGAAGAAATGAGCATGCCGCTTTTTAAAAAGGGAAAACAAATAGATGGAACAAAAGATTGAAAGAGCAACAACTGAATGCTGTTTTAAAGTCGTACTGTATAAACCGCTGTCAAAAAAGAAAGGGCAGCCACAGCTAGAGGCCGATCAATATGGGATTTTCTTAGGCCGATGCCGATATTTTGGGATGTTAATTGGCCAGATGGACGATATTTTTGGCTGATTTTTCCAAATGTCTGGCCTATAATCGTGTAAAAACAAATATTCCAGCACTTTTACAATAACAATTTTATTTTATGACTTGCTGATCCAATAACAGTTTCCGTCCCAGCTTTGATTAGTTGTTGTTAGCATTAGCATACTGTTGCAGCTGCTGGATTTTGTGCGACGATCAAAAACACAATAGTGAAGGTTAAAACTAACTCAGCGGTTGAATTCTCCGGATTCTGCACTTCAAAATGACATTGACGTTTAGTGAAACTTGTGTTTAACAAACTCTAAGCGAACCAATTTTCATTATGATGGTTCTCACCTCCCCTGAGGCCGAGGGAGTTGTGGAAGGACTCGTTTTAAAGACCTACAAAAATTGATCTTTTTCCTAGCGTTGTCAACACTTTTTTTTTTTTTTTTCATCAAATTTTTGGTTGGATTTTTGTCACATTTTTGCCCCATTTTCATCATTTTTTGTCACTTTTTCATCACTTTTCTGTTGCTCTTTTTTGGCTTTTTTCGTCACACATTTTGGCCACTTTTTCATCACTGCTTTTGTTGCATTTTCGTCCTCGTTTTCGTCTCATTTTTGTCGCTGTTTTGACTCTTTTTTTTTTTTCCAAGAAGCTTTTAGACCTGGGTAAAGCCGAACTGCAGGAAAATGTGCTCGGTTCAGATGGGGGTTAAAAGGTCAAAAACATACATAATACAACACACATCTGCTGGAGGACAACAATTTGAAAAACTTGCCACCAGTCTGCAACATTGCATCAAGCAGTTGCCTTTTCAATAGACAGAATGAGATTGGGCAGTTAAAGGATCAGGATTATCAATAAATAAATGTCAATAGTGTATCAATGCCTCCAGGAAATACTGTGGTGTTTGTTTGTGGGGCTGTGGCAAAAGCTGCAGAACAAGCAATGTGACCGGAGCACAAAATAAGAGAGAGAGAGTGGAAAAAAACAAAAAAAACATGGTGTACAGCTCTGCTCATTTTGACGAGGGCGAAAGGGGGAACAGAACAGGTCCTCGGGGGCTAGAAACACCCGGGGTTAAAGGTAAGTTGATAAGAGGCCAAGCTGGTTTATTCTGGTTTCACAATTTCCTCAAAGGGAGACAAATCGCACGGAAACTGCAGCGGTAATGCACTGATGTGGAGCCAAGGAACGGCCGAAGGGTGAATACAGATGAGTCAGACATTTAAAAGCGTTACACATACGTACATTCTTCAGTGGTAATTAGACGTTGCCACACAGATGTTGTTTGCTCAGCATTTCATTCATAAACAACCCTACATTTGTATTTAGTGAGAGGAGGAGGGGGGGGGGGGGGGGCGACACTTTGAAGAATGTAGGAAGTGCTCGGAGCCTGAGTGCTAAAGGAAATTAAATCTCTCTTCAAATGACTCTTACCGCACATGACAAATTAACAACTGATTATGAACTGTTGTGACTAATTGAAACGCTGCCCTGTGTACAAGCAAGAGGGAAGTACACTGACGCAGAGTGTGCTTGTAATCATGGCGCTAAATAAGTGGAAATGACATTCGACTCTAACTTATGCATTCAGCGAGCAGACCACAGAAACTTTCCAGACTTCGTTTTACCTTCTTCCAAAAGCATTAGCTATCAAACTTATCAAATTATCAAGATGTTCTTAATTAGCCGTTGTCAACCCATCGACCGCGGCCACATTTACGAGATGTCAAAGCCTGGTTACAGATCATTACTGAAAGCCCAGGCCTTTTGAGCTTTTACTTTAGATGGCAATTAGTGGCCTCTGAGCTAAATGCTAAATCATGAAAGGTATGGTTTCAGCTTTTTGTGTGGCCACTAAACCACCTCTTTTGACATGTTAATGGTCTAGAAACTAAATCAATGATAAGTTGATTTAGATATCATTTTATATGACACAAATGAAAACACCGGGAACCGAAGCAATGCATTGTAGCGACAGACAAAGAAGATTCTCTGATTTCTATAGTTGCAATGGTACCTTGAAGCGGGAGGATGTTGACACTAAAGTCTTGGAGTTGGCTGAGGGCGCTGATGAGGTCCAGCTCCTCCTGAACGACCGGGGGACAGTCGGTAATCAGCTGGAGACAGGCCCTGTGGCAAGAGGGACAGCAGCAAGTTCAACTCCACAGTTTTTTTTTTTAAAGAAACAGGTTGTATTTTTGGTGTTGTAAAAAAAAAAAAGATAATTACAATTTTAAAATGTCGCAACTTCCTTTTATTTGAATAACAAGTGGACAATCACCATGACAGCCAAAACCAGCCTTTAAAAGGGTTTTGCGTAGGCCGATGCTGACATTTGGACATTTATTTGTGCAGTTAATAGTTAAAGCAGTACTAAGTAACTCATGCCCCTAGAGGCCATAAGCGCCACTGCAGGTGTCGTAGCGTGTTCCTTTTTTTTACTCATTAATTGTCCGTGAGAGTAAATACTACGCTGACAGAAAAGACAAAGAGGGAGAGGGATATTGTACATTGTGCCACAACCTAATTAGACAACGGAGATAAACTTTTTCACTCAAACTTGGCTTTAAATACTGTTTAAGTGGTGCTAGCCCATAGTTAGCTTTGCCCGTTAGCCTGCTAGCTTCTTCTTCGTTATTCCATTAATGTGTATTGGTGGCTCCAACCCAGTGGCAGTGAAGTTGCAATTGTGGTTTTCTGGACAGAGACAGCAGGGGGGAATGAAAGACCCCCCAATCATACCATTGACACTTGTATTAATCCCAGAGGGACTACGAAAAGGATTTATTAAGACAAACAAGTGACTTAGTACTGCTTTAAGGTGCCTAAACAATTGTCTTATATCATAATAGACTGACGGTAGTTTAATGTGTTCCTTAACATTTTACACATCAACACTAAAAGGAGTAAGCCTGTGAGCGTTTTAGCTACAGTTAAAATGAGTTCTGTTGTAGCTCATCGCTTCATTTACTGGTCCAGCAAATTTAAAGTTGAGGTTTTGTCAAGCATTTCTTATAATCTCATCTAAACCCTTTTCATCAGGATTCATATTACTTGCTGCATATCAGTGGTAAAAGCGACACCGGTGTTTAACTTTCTTCACGGTTCTTTACATTGACACACCACATTGCAACTGAAATGGTGAAAAGGGGGAAATTACCAGACGATTCATAATTCACACTCAAATGTTAATTGCATACTTACGGAACTAAAAACAGCCACTCAGACTTATTTAAATACAGTACATGTGAGAAGAACATTTGATTGCGGGTCAAGCCAAGCAGGAAAAATAAATGAATGAAGTAATTAGTAATGAAACTGTAGCTTGAACTATGCAAGAAAGTGATTATAGGCTTGCTAAATAAAAAAACAGATTTATTTTCAAAGTCTAGACTTGTTTGTCGGAGAGCGGGACCGATTCTTCCTGCAACACAAACCGCACTCATTGCTCTTGATAGGATTAGGTGCTCGTGTGTCCCCTGCTTAAAATGCATCTCCCATTTACTTGGATTTTCTATTTATACAATTAGACAGTGAGGCGGGAACTGGGGGAGGGAGGAGTGAAATTATTAATTTACAAACAGCATAAATCTTGTAAACAACAACAGCTTAGAGGGGATTTTCAGACGCCTGCCGATTCAAACGGAGAGGGAAATCTTGAAGACGAAATGCTAGCTTAGTCTCTTTGTGGGAACAGAGATAGGAGCTCAAGTGGCAGAAGCCTGTGTAATCTGAGTAACCAAAAAGGAGAGCTATATGAAAAAAACACTTCTCCTGCCTTTTTTGTGTGCTTTTTTTTCTTTCCTTCGAGTAGAATCATCGTGTTCTTCGCAGGGACAAGAGGTTTGTCTTGCTAAAAGGAGGCCATGTTGATTATGTGCTTAAAAGAGTCCGCAGGCGTCTATCAAGCGGCAGTGGGTTTTGTTGTGAGGGTGATTGAAGAGGTCCCCAAAAATCCTTGTTTTGATTAAATAGCTGTTTCTCGTTGATTTGGTGAGTGTAGATTTTCAATTAAAACTTTGCAAGATGATCACAAAATAAAATGCACATTTAGTCAAGCATCCTTATTGCTGTGCTTTACTGGCATTCTTTCGCTTCCTTTGTAACTTTTCATGTTAGATGTAAGTAACACAGGGTTTTTAGTTACTTCTATCACTACTACTTTGTCCCTGAGGTGAACACATTCCATAATCGCAAAGCTTGGCTCTGTTGTGAACGAAAGATGGGATTCCCGTGTTATATTAAGAGTCTCTTTTATCACTGTGTACACTCCTGTGTGACACGACTGACCCTCCCATCCATTCACGCCGCCATCACGTGCTGCTCTCCTAATATGTGCGTAGCCTTTAGCGCCTGCACCATGATGTGTGTCTGTGGGACAGTTATTTTCGTCTAGAGGACACCACCACATGCTTTACGTGGACTATTAATTTCACAGCGAAAGGCACAAGTCCACACCGACTTTCTGTCACCCATGGCTCTGGTCACAATGGATTATTATATTGTCCAAGTGTACGGAGGGGTGGGGGAAAGTCCGAGTTGGTGACTATAAATGAACAACGACCCAATTACAGTCCCACTCCCCCACTTGGAACGGCCACCGAGGGTTAGACACCCACTGGCACCCCTCGAAGATCAGAAATAGCTACACCGCCCTGCACATAAAACAAGCCGCATGTTATGTGCTCCCGGAGATGAAACACAAACAGATATTATTATGTCTTTGGCCCAGTCATGCAGGCAATAAAAAACATACTACATCGTCCCACTGGGTAATGACTGGAACCAAAGCATAAAAATAGTCCACACGACAAACCAAAGAAATGAGAAACCTGTAAACTCAAGCTTATAAAGTGCAAACAAATGTTATTAGTAGTACCAAAACTTGACAGGACTAAAACTAATGAGGCTCTAGTTCACCAGTAAAGGTTTTATTTTACGAAAATCTCTTCAAAAGTAAGTAAGAGCTGTTATTTTTTTTGCAATATACTTCTTGCCTGGTGGAAATACCTATTCGAAAAAAATCATTGTGTAATTGAAATTAATCGTCTATCAAATCATCGATTTAGGAGATGTTTTATTCCCACCTGGCGAGGCTCATGCATGGGTCGGACAGCGTTGTAGACGAGTTGAAGTATTCTCGGGCTGCAGCCAGCACCAGCTCCACACTGTTGTCATAGGCCACCTTCATGCCGTAGCCTTTCCCGCGAAAAGACACACTCACTGGAACGTCCTGAGACACCTGCGGTCGGATCAAACGGCAGCCAGATCAATAAGAGTGCGGGATTCATTATGGAGGTTTAGAGACTTTGATGGAGCCGGTGGAGGTGCTTTCTATAGAGGTGTCTCATTTAATGTACCTTGGAGCAGTGCATGAGGTGTCCCGCCAGGCGAACGTTCTCCACCAGGCTGGAGCACAGCAGGGACTCCACAAACACCTGCAGCAACACACGGGCAATATTTAACAGGAATAAGTAACTCCGCACAAAGTCGCAACCAGCTCTGATTAGTTCAGTTTGAAAGCTCTATAGGAATCATTGCACTCATGCGTGTATGGAGCAAAAACAATAAGGGTTTTGTATTGTTGAATGTAGAAATAGGAACATAGAAAAGCAAAGCAGCAACTTTGCAACTGGGTCTCAGCTACAAGCAGTTCATACCGTTATGTCCTTCTGCTAGATACAACCTCTGTTACTGCAGATAACCGTAACATGGACCCAAAGATGAATATGCTGCAGTAATTACTAATGGAGATCCGAAATAAAGATAAAGATACTGTTGTCAAAAGCATACGTCTGACAGATTTCCTCTTTCTTTCTCAATTGCTTCAAACTATGCCTCGCTGTTTTGAGGTATGAGGTCATATTTTATATTATGACCAAGGTCTTAATATTTGCTGTATGAAATACCTGATGGCAAGTCTCGGGCTTCAGACAGCTATAGACATTTTGCTGCATGTCAAGTAGGTCTTGCAATAGGCCCCTCCACACTGTCTCACTCACAGGAGGGTTTCTGATGAAGAACAAACAAACAAAAAGCACATTTCGTGAGCTTGTCTAAGATCTTAGAGTCAAGACGTATATATATCATGTGTCTCCATACTTGCGTCCAGTGTGCCGACACAACTTGACCATCAGCTGATGGGCTTCCTCTTCGCTGTTCTGGCTGTTCCTCACAAATGAGATGGGCTTCTGCAGGCTATGTTTTTCCAAGACCTCCACCACACTATTGAAACAAGGGAGGTGTTTACAAGCACTGGTTCTATAAAAGAGCACAGCCAATGTTTCTATTTCATCATCAGCTTTCAAGGTAGATGAGGCTCAACCATGGCTGGGATACTCTTGATATTTAGGCTTATTTTAGGTGCCAACAATTGCCTCTCTTTTATTAAGAGATTCCCCAAATCAGATAAAATGAATGAGATAAGAGAGGTGGCAGATATACCCACAATATCAAAAGGAGGACTCACTCTCGCTGAGAAACTTTGGCAAGATCTGAATATATAAAGCTTCAAGATGCTTTTGTGCTGAGAAAAGCCATTGCCTGAGCTCCACTGGAAAAAAAAAGGATCACATGATGAACAGCACGGCACCGAGGCAGCCGCGGCTCTTTGTGTGTAGGTGCATGTAAATGTGCCTCTGTCTCGTATGACTGAGTGAGCCGGGGTCTGTGTACGCGCTGGAGTGGGATTAGCATGGCAACCCCGGTCTCAACAGGGTCGTGCTTCTACAGATGTTCGCTCTCTGCTGCAACTCATTACCATAGTAAACAGGTGCCTGGGCTGCTGAGCGAGTGCGGGGAGACAGAGACAGACAGCGAGCCCCGATACCGACAAGCGCTATTTGTCGCCGCGTAAATGCATGAATGGGGAGTGTCTGCATGTTCCCCTCACACACTAATGTGGAAATGGCACAGAGGAAACAGCACCTATTCTGAGAAAAAGGCACTTTGCATTTAGAGACGTCTGACTTCGGGAGAACTCTGAATGCTTCAGCACATAACATTAGAGAGCATTTTACCAGTTCCCAAGGGCGTGTTTGCATGTGTTTATCTGCAGCCCACGAAGGCCCATTCTTGCCTGATCTAAAATGGTTGCCTATTGTAAAAAGTGGAAGGGTATTTTGAAGATTGATCATTTTGTTCTACTTGTGTCATCAATACATTACCATATTTTTTAGTTGTCTTATGTACCACTAATACTTTTATACTATAGTGTAAATAAAATCCACAGCAAATATGTATAGGAGTTGTGCTTGACAGACACTTAATATTACTACATTGGATCCATTTCACACAGAGAAATGGGGTGAAATGAAGGAAATGTAAATACCCTTCATTTTAAAATGGGCTGCAGCTGCACTGACTTTATGCCGTTTCATGCCATATCCTATTTTCTTTCCTTTAACAATGAGTCTACACTTCTACACCACCTGCCACTAGAATACACTGCTGGAGGCTATTCAGCCATCAAGGGACACCCGGGGGTCTTAGGATATTGAGTTTTAGCTTTAGTGCCTTTCAACAGGACATCAACGTCTCCATTTCCTAGATGTTTTCTATCAGGACACTAATGGGGGGTGGGGGTAATAAGCGTCGGCAAAAACTCTTCCCAGCAGTGCAGCACTAATCACTGAACTGAAGGGAGTTTCGGAGCAATTTAACAAGACAGCAGCCTCCGCCGCGACATATGGATGAAGAACGAGGTGGAGTGAGGCCTTCAATGGGGCTGCAAAAAATGATTAAAGCAACCAGACAGATTGAGTTATAATCATCTTGCTAATGCGTTTTGCGTTGCATGCATTTGATTCGCTGTTTATTTGAACATGGTCGGGGTGTCATAGAAGAGTTGTACCTGAGGTGTTTCTCCAGTTTGTCCACCTGATCGTGGAGGGATGAGGTGATGTCGGTAACAGGTCTGAAACAAAGAAGCGCAATTAAAAGAAATGCACCAACTACCAGCATTCACAACAACATCTCCAAAGTCAAAATTAATATTATTCAAAACGTAGGAAATGTGTGGGAGAAACTACATATTCAAAATCAACTTTATACAATATAGACTGTGTTTATTCTATATGACATCAATATCCCCAAGATCTCCATTCTGTATGACTTGTACTGTATGAGATAAAAGCCACGTGGTGAAACTTTGCAGTAATACTTTTTTTCAATTTTCAGGGAATAAAAAAAGTCTTTTCATCTTTGGACTATGTAGCTTCCAAGTGAAGAACTGGGGGTACTGGTGTAAATGTAGGCCAATAAAAATGGAGTCACTTTGTCTACAGGTCCGTGCTCTGTGGAGTTTGCATGTTCTCCTTATGTCTATATAGCCGATATATAGGCCGATATAAAATAAAGTTTCAATCATAGAAATATATCTAACAGAGGCCAATATTTTTTTTGTTGTTTTTTTTAAATAGGGGGTATTATGCTTTTTTCAATCACATAGCACCAGTCTATATCACACTACAATATACTTTCTGACACGCCCCCTCCACACACTGTCTGTGGCATCAGTGGGGAGGGGGTTCTGCTGAGGAGCAGTGGTTGGTTACTCGGCTGGTGACAAAAGCTCGGAGGCGTCTCCAGGAGGTGGGGGCGTTCCTCAGGCAAACCTATCCCTAAAATGGCTGCCATCAGTTTTTACAGATTACTCAAAATACGTGAATGTGCCAAGGCAACGCTTCAAGCATGTTTTTAATGAGGGAATGACATAATAACATGATGTAAAGCTTGAAAAAGTCGATTTTGCATAATACCCCCCTTTAAAGGAATACACCACTGTTTTTGCATAGTGAGATATGTTCTTCTCACCGTAGCTTAGACGAGTTGATGCATAACTGTCTTGTCTTTGTAAGGCGTGATAACACCTTAGGAGCACATCGACTTTACTGAGCGGACGTTGAAGTGTTCCTAAGGTGTTATTACGCTCACGTAAACGTATTTAAATAGGGAAACCGTGGAAGAGCTTCGTCACTTATAATATCACCCCATTTGGCCCAATAGAGGAGAGGAGGAGAGGCTAAATGCTAATAATATGTTTGGTGTTTCTGCATGACTGAGAGAATGCGTAAAGAATAGACAGGTACGCATCAACTCGTGTAAGCAAAGGCAAGAACATAATCTCAGTATGTAGATGTATGTGTGGCCTATTCCTTCAAGGCCGATACCGATTATTGGGGATGTTGATTGGCCGGTACTAATATGCATTGCTGGAAAATGTCTGGTCTATGATCTTGTATGAAGCTTTTAAACGTGTTACTGTTGAACTGTGACAGCAGGGGCGCTGTATATTCATGTTTAGTTGGTATTTTAGACAAAGCTGGTTTGAAAGACAAAAATCAGTAGATTCCAAAAAAAAAAAATAGTAAGTCTCTCTCTCTTATTGTTTTGATATTAAACACAAAAGGGATAAAGTGTATTAAATAGGTACAATCTTGTGACCAACTTTCACCGCGATGTTTCTCTGCTCCCCTGAGGCTTAGGAAATGCTGGGAGGGCTCATTTTAAAGCTCTTTCCAATGCATAAAACGGGACTTTCAGTTTCAGAGATATCGGCATTTTTAGCTGTCGATATCAGCCAATATTGTAAAAAATTCAGTGATATACTGTTTGGGCCCTAGTTTTTTCTGGATGCCTCCACCAACTAAAAACATGCACAGCAGGCTTATCCTCCAGCTCCATCCTAGCTCAGTTCCTGAGCACTGCACTGGTTGAATAATGGGTCAAATGCAGGAGACACATTTTCCACCTTGGGCAATAAATTCTACCAATACACCGTGCCAGACTTGTGCGATGAAGAAGTAACGGTACATTCGACATATTTTTAATATCACAAAAGGACAAAGTCAATCATGCATTTTCTACTGTGAGAAATAAAAAAACACATCAAAGTTGTCATGGAATACAAGCAGGTCTGTAGAAGCGTGATGTGTTTCTGACAAGTTATTTTGACAGCCTGACTGACGTGTGGATGTTGCAAGACACCGCTCAGCCCTTGCTCTTACACGGGTGCCAGCGCCTGCATTGAGTCCACGGCACTGGTGTTAGCACTGTGAAGCTACAGCGAGTTCCCACTAAAAATAAAACCCTGTGATTCTGTGCCTTCAGGCAGAGGATTCTAGGTCGTACCGGAGTGTCCCCCACAGGAGAGCTGACCTTGATGAAACACCTTTCTCTCGATGTGCGCATGAGAAAGAGCTCGTCTCTCAATCAATTCTTGCTTTCTTATTATGCACTCGCCGTCTTCTACCCTCCCTTTTTATTACAATTTCTCCCTGACTCTCTTCATTCCTTCCACAGCCTAATCCTTCGCCTGTTTTTTGTATTCCCCACTTTCTAAGGGTGGATACACATAACATTATTCTGGGCAGATTTGGACCCTAATTAAGCCGTCTTGGGAAAAAAAAAGGAAAAAAGTTGAAACTACAGTCACGGTTTCCTTCCCAGCTCTGAAAAATGTAATACGTTTGGCTTTGGGGTTGGGAACTTTGGAGCTTAGTAAGTCAGAGAGATCACTCCTCGGAGGAAAGTGAAAGTTTGAAGGCATTGCACACACAGCAGCAGCAGCAGAGCCCCGCAGAACAGCTAATCCAAATGGCAAAGAAGAGGAAGCCTGAGCTGGTAATGTGAGAAGACGGGTGGAAATGGAGAAGAGCAGTGATTTGGAAAGAAACATTATATTCTGTTCATAAAGATAGCTGAAATCCATTACATCCAATTTGCTAATACGTTTTCACAGAGCTCTAAGGTAGGCACTGAGGTAACACTTTTCGGTAGCATAATAGCTGAATACAGCAGGAGAACGCTAACAATTCTTTTTATAAAGATATTCAAATTTTGCAAAAACTCACCCAATGCTAAACTTTTGTTAGACATGAATAAGAAAAATAACACATTCCGGAAAGATATGATAGACCTGTGTGTATTGGATGGAATCATGACTTTTGGAAGGTTTTCTTTTTATTTGTATGAAAAAAGAAAAAGTAATTGTACATTTTTGAAACCCATTGCTGTCACTTGTCAGTACCAATATGTTATGTGAGATGCCACTGACCCGTAGCCTCTTTGTGGCAGACACTCCAGGATATCATAGCACAGGCTGAGCTGGTCATCTCTCTCGCAGCTGTAGATGCACTCTAGCGCCACCTCCATCAGCTGGTCCGGGTCGCCTATAATCCTCTGTTGGCACTGGGGAGAGGAGGAGAGGGCAAACTGGTCAAAGAACGAGTTCAGGTCTCCAGGCGTGACTCACTCTGTCATTTGCTGAAACATGAACACTGTCTGGGGCCGCAGCTTTCGCCGCTCTGCCCTTTGACATGGTATATGTTTTGTCAGAGCCAGCAGCCCTGTCCTTGGCTGTGCCCTACGAGGTCATAAACAAAACATTACGACGCGGGGAGCAATGCAATCGGCCCTGGTAAAGCGAAAACGGCCTGACATAGTGCCTTTTCACCTCGCTTGTCTGCCTGTTCAGGTGTTCAAATACGTACGTCAGGCCTGGAGTGCTGGAAGATGATAAGGGGCAGCGTGAGGTCGTGCAGGGACAGGCTGACCAGATATTCCCCTAGCAGAGACTTCGAGGCGCCTTCCGTTTGGCTCTCGCAGCGGTGGAGGAACGGCACCATCCACTGGAAACAATCCTTCACATAGCGCTCCTGATTCGACTGAAGAGGAAAAAAATTAATAATGATGAGCAACTTCAGTCATGCATTATCGCTCCTGCATTGAGAATTAATGAAGTTTCGATTTCGTTTGAGGATTTGGGGTGGATTAAATTTGGAAATGGAAGACCACCTGCAGTAGAACATCAATATAGAAAGAGACGGATATGTAAATGTATATCTACCTGCTATAAGCATATCTCATAACTTCCAAGTACTTAAAGTTCACCAACTTTGTGTTACTGTTCTTACAGAAAACTTAAAGTAGTCTTTAGATCATAACGTGTAATTAGACCTCTCTGACCTGCGGTAACAGCACTAAGAAGGCTGTGCTGCAATTTGCTAGAAAGTACAGGTTCACTCAGGCCCCTGCACCGTTGAGTCAGCGTCTAAGATTCTTAAAGCAAACTTGTCCACCCACACCCACCAACATTTTACTTTGCAGTAATGTGTCTGTGATTATGAAAGAGATGGAAAGCAGGCGCAGAGACGATTTCCTCCAGAAGAGTTTGGTAAACACTCACAAACACGCCGACAGCGCCCAAAGGAGCTCCAGTCAAACAGCATGTGTTAGTGCAGTACTTGCTGCACTAACAGTATTTGCTGGCTGCCTGCCTGTATAGAGAGTGAACTGGCGTCTGTACTCCCAGGCTTAAGCTGGGAGTTATCAGCTTCAATCAAGAGGGCAGTTCATATTGTGTGCTACTCCTGATGGACGTGTGACTATAGCACCTACACGCTGCCTTTCATCTCTTTCTGGAGCTAACAGGTTTAGGCTGATAAGAAGGGTGGGGATGTCAACAGTATTCATCTTAAATATGTTTACCGTGGCTGCTCTAATTATATTTTTGGAAAAAAAAAAAAAAGAAAGAAAGAAAAAAAGATTTATGTTCTTAGAGCAATGGTCCAAGGATAATAAAAGTCATTAATGTTATTTGTCAATAGTCATTATGCAGTCTTACAAACGCAAAGGCCCTGAACCAGATTTTTTTTAGCTAGCAGTGAAATTGGTATTTGTTTTATCCTCCGTCAGTATATTGGTTTGTGAAAACGATGTTCCATTAATTATCAAGTACATCTGTTGTAAGTTTTTTATTGCATAGCTTTGACAGTGACGCTGAAAAGTGACACTGAAAGTTGTGAAAAATCCCTGAGAAGAACTGGGATGTTGGAAATGTGTTACAAAAAGTTATACATTTGGACCACAACTAAAAGTTTAAACCCTCTCTCCCCTTTCATTATTGTAAACAAAAAAAGCTATAGGGCCTTTCAGTCCCATGATATTTTATCTCGTGCATAGGGACTGACTGTAGTTGGACACTCGTGTTGAGATGATCAGACATGTGTAATGGCCAGTGAACTGTGATGTCACACACCTGTCTGCCATCTCTGATCAGGAAGTGAGAGTGTGTCATCATCTTGCCAAAGGATCTAATCATAGTGCATTTGAATCACCCGTCATACAGGGAACATGGGATAATTACAGGTCTGGCGGCTGCTGCTCAGAGGCTGGAGACTGAAGTAAAGTAATCGCACACTTACGTTCTTCATTAGCAGGCGGAGCTTGTCGATGTCGCTGAGCTGCTGGAGATCTTTAAGTGTCAAACTTAATTCACACGATGTCTCATACACCAGTGTTTCCATGGTGACTAGGTCATCACACAGGCGCTCCAACCCCGGGATCTCGCGCTCTTTTCCCAGCCGCACCAGAGACAGAGAGCAGTCCACCTGTCAGACGTTGGGAACAACGGGGAGTAAAAATGGTAAAGATTACACATTTATATTTTGCAATTTTATGTTAAGATCCTGTGATGTTTTCAGGAATGGACGACAACTCTAGCTATTTAGGGAACATCGCGTCCCAGCACAGTCATTCCAAGGACAGCACCAGCTCCATTCTTGCTGACATCTCTTGAGAATAACCGTATTTATGACCTCAGCTAGGAGTATCCAACAATAGAAGGACAGCCAGACTTGAGTGGTCAATACTAGCACAATGTGTCCAACTGTCTGGGTAAATACAGACTGCTGTAGACCTAACTGCTGTCTTTGGTCTGACACGGACACAGTCGAAAGGGAACTGTTGCCTGTCCTCATCTAACGTAGACACGTCATGTTACTGGAGGGTGGGAAGACGCTTGATACCGCTCCAACAACTATGATGACTAACACGATTTCATCTCAGTATTGGCTTTAAAAAAAAAAAGGCAGATAAACATGCTAAATTTACTTTGAGGTATTGAGTATGTTACACACATAAAATGCCAAAGCCAAGGCCCAAATACTGAGGCGATGTACAGTCAGTTGCAAAATAGGTGCTTGGTGCAAAGAAAAAAAATCATTTAAGTCCTTCAAAACCAAATGCTACCTGTCAGTCATTATTAATATCTAATCATTAGGCTGGACATAAAACATGGAGATTTGGGCTCTCTCCAACTCTGATCAATAGGGTTCCAACCAGAAGAGCAAGCGGTCAATACCCGACCACCTATATATGCTGGCAACACGCTCAGCCAATCAATGCCCCGCCACCTGTGGATGCCAGCGGATCGATAGCAGAAGCTACAGCTCCCTATAGTGATGATTGCTTTCTCCTCACCTTTTGGACAAGGGAAAAGCCCAGTGGCAGAGCAGTTAGCGTTAGTCTTGTGCTCGATGGCACGCGCGCTCGGGCTGCAACCTTGTCATCCTTCCTGCTTAGTGAACGTGTTTTTTTCCATTGAATAAATTATAGTGTGCTCTTATTTGCTAATTCTACACACAAACAAAGAAGAGAGAGAGGAAAAAACAACACTTTGAGTCAAGTGCCTGAGCAATTAGTTACAGGCTCTATTGATCTGAAAGTAAGACCAGGCTAAACTAAAGATATTCAGAGTCTGAAGTGTCTTAAAATTAAGGAGTATAACAACAACAACAACATTTCAATCTGTACAAAAACACACAAAGTGGCATGTGACAAACAAATTAGGCCAAAGTGCCAAACATACCAAATCTTTTTAATGTTATGTTTTGAGAGGACGCACAAAACATTATGATAGAAAGATCCTCCTTTGAGGCTTATCTGGTAGAGAGCTCGAGATGAGAAGAGGCCCTAATTGAAATGCCATCTATGTAGCTCTGGGGGAATTACGCTTTTGCCGTGCACTCCGGCTGTCTTCAAAAATGAGCAGTGGACCCTAAAAACACTTGGCCTTCGCTCGCTTGAAATGAAGAAACGAATCGGAAAAGCTTTGCGTCCACTTCTGTTAGACCTTTTCCCGCGAAGACAAAAAGAAAGCGGTGACAACCTTGATCCGTCGATGTGAAAAGCCACTCTAAAACGCTCGGATGCGGTGGGCGGGGAGCGTAGGCAGCCCATCGCGCGTTACATCCCATTACTTCGCTAAACAAGTGCAATCAGCTCTCATTTTTCAGTTACAGTGACAGAAGCGGCGGTTACTCTTCATTACGAGTCCATATGGTAAGTATTTATGTTCAGTGCTGCAGACAGGATCAAAGTGACCTTGACTGATGGGGACTGGCACCATCTCCCGTGCCGCACCAATCCACTTTGTCATTTGTTTACGGTCCAATCATCCAAAAAAGAAGCACAAAGGCAATTAGTTTCTGTCCGGACAGACTGACGGCTAATTCTTCCCAGCATCTGCCCGCTCATAAAAAATTGATAAATCGTAAATGAGACATTCATTCTGATTGTCATATTTTTTATAGCTTACCTTGGACTAGCAAAGTGGTGAAAGTGAAATGCATTAAAGAAGTCGATGATATGAATGAGATGTGATTTTGAATAGGGCTGAGACAAGCCAGAAATTTGATATGACAACTTGAATGTTAGATACAGTATTAACACAGTTTGTATTGTCTTGTATCCTAGATATGTATTCAGTAGTTGGTGGGCATAAAGGGTCTAATTTACGATTTGAAATAGTGTGTGTTACAGTATTAGGGCTGCTGATCCACCTTTGCCAGTGCTAATTGTTTTGCACATGAGCAAACCGAGGAGCACTAGCTTGATAAATGACCCCCTTTGTAGCAAAACATTAGTAAAGGGGTGTCAAACTCATTTTGAGTCGTGGGCCAAAATTCAGCTCCCACGGCCCGCATATAATGATGATGATGATGATACTTTATTGATCTCACAGATGGAGAAATTGCATTCGATGAGAGAGCATCCGGCAGCAGCACCCATTCAGTGCGCACCACTCTTTTTTTTTTTTCTTTGGTGAAAGATCGTTGTGTCGCGGCCGTCATCTTCACTGTTTTGGTCACAGGAGGAGCACTGGTTGATGGGAAATCCATAGACGATGACCACGGCGGTGGAGCTCTTGTGCTTGGCCACGATGTTCTTGGCCACACAGGTGTAGTTGGCCGTGTCGGACAGACGTGCCTGCTTGATGATTAGGTTGTGGTCCACGGTGATGTAGAAGTTCCTGTCCTCGGCCGGGTCGATGATCTCGTTGTCCTACAGCCACTCCACCCGCATGACCTTGGAGGATGGAGAAACTGTGGCTGCCCTCTGTCTCCTCTGATCATCTGAAACGGTGCACCGCCTCCTGGGCTTGTCCGCGTCTCAGAGCGTGGTGTCCTGCACTGGTCAGCTCCACCTCGTCCTTCCTCTTCCTCCTGCACAGCTCCCTCCACAGTCTATCACCATCTCCTCGTTGGTCCCTTTTGTTGTTTCCTGTAGCTCCTCTTGTGACGCCTCCTCCGTGCTGCAGGTGTGGGGGCTCTTGGTGCCTCTTCACTGTTCAGTGTCTCAGAAGATATTTGTAGATCTCAAATGGGTTTAGCTGATAAGCTAGCAGTTTGTTTACCTTCAAAAAGCTGCTTTCTTCAGGACCATTTTGGACTCTCAAAGTAAACAAATCCACCAAACCTCCACAAAAACACGGTAAAGACGTACAAAAGTATCCAGAAAAACAACGTGGTTCGCTGAAAAAGGCAAACAATTCAGCTGCACCAGGAGAGAGGGAGGTCACTTCCTGTTTTCACGTCGCCATGACCATATATAATGTAAACAGGAAAATACTATTGAGAAAATGTTTCCAATAAATAAATAAAAATAATGAGCTGTGATTTGGTCAAAGCCCAAACTTGACTGTAGCCTAATCAAAAACAACGGCTTACACTTGAATTGCACTTTACAAGCCTGTTTCTCAAAGTGCGACATCGTAGTCATTCTCACTCGGCAGTGGAAAGCTGTTATTGACGCCACAGCCGCTTCAATGGGGCAGACTGACCATTTACCACGTAGGATCTTCGCTGTAGACTCGGCCCTTGCGTGACGTGTAGCTCGCGCAGCTCCAAAGCTAACAGTCCGACCCTTGTTAAGTACGAGATTTCTAAAATTCTTCTTACGAAAACCAGCCTGGTTTCTTTAAAGGGACTATACAGAGTTTAAAAATGTTAAAATGATGTATTTTCCTCCCCGTACATGTTCCAGCCATGTCCAAATGTGTAGAATGAGCCCAGACTTATTCACCACAACTGCCTCTAAGATCCTGTACTGTCACTAAAAAAGGTGTTAATTCGGGTCTGAAGTGACATCATGCACAAGCTTAATATAGAAGGTGCAATTACATGTATGACCTGAGGTGGCAGTAGTGAGCATAAAATGGCTAACTTGCATCTAGCCCCTTTAATTGCGACTAACCCAGCGTTATCTCAGGAGGAATATCTAGCTGTAGAAAGTGCTTAAAAACTAGAAACCAGGCGTTATAGTTGTTTTTAACATGTCTAAAGTTCAATGCTTTTCAATGGGAGACAAGCAGCGATATGGAGGTACTACAGCAATGGGCGAGTAATGGCGGCCTAGTGCCAGCGGGCATTGGCGTTACATTGCTCATGTCTTACAAAACTGCTGTACAAAGTTGCGCCCACCAGCAGCTTTCGTTTACCTGTCTGGAGTTGAATTCGATGTCCTTTGCCCGGGTCTGGTACCACTCAGTCAGCAGCTGGATGGACGGAGCAGCTGAGCAGAACCTCAGCTGCTCCGGGGACTCCTCGTACAGGAAGTTGTCGTCGTCGAACACGTGTTGGTCCAAGACAGCTCTGCGCCAAACATCAGGTACAGAACAACGGTGTTAAGTAAAGGGGATGACAGGTTCGTGAGAGAGGAAACAATAGCCAAACATGCAAAAGGTGCCACAGATCATTCATACACATTGGGTTTATGATGTTTTCTGATTTCTTTAAAAAAAATTCTATTTCATCATGAAGCAATCCGATACAACAACAAAAATACAACTGTTTTCATGGCATTGAGAAGTAAAGCTTTCATTTGTTCTGCCCTTGAAACACGGACAAGAACTACTTCAATTGTGCAGCTATTTAGAAAACAAACTAACAGAGAATATGCCGAATATATCCATTTAAAGTGCTCCTGGCAGTGGTGTCCTTCCACTTCCAGTCCAAATAAAATGGGAGAAAATAAACTGTCTCACAATGGCCTCGTCTGGCAATAAAATAAATTCTCAAAATAAAACTGTAAATGAAGCTGAATTTCCCAGAGACTCTGAGCAAATGGCAACAGTTGGCATCTAAACAAGAAGCCATTGTTGCTGTGCTTCTGTGGGGCCTTTTTTTGTTCCAAACATTGTCTTCAGCAAAAACTGTTGTACGCGCCATTTTGGCCAACAACACAACAGCATGTGTTTTCTGGTTAATTGCAGGTAGTCCAATTCATTGTCCTGTCTGTTGGATTTATTATGTCATTATTTATTCATATATTTTGGTATCGTTACCTGCACTCTGCAGCTTCACACCAATCCATCTCTCTATGTCTCTGTTCGTCCCATGGGATCAGTGCCAACTCGCCGTTGTCATCCACACTGGAAAAAAAAGTTCACAATAGTCAGTGCATAAAACAGGAATATTGTAGTTGTAGTAATGCTGGTGCTTAAAGGGATAAAGAACTCCAACTTTAACAACTCGTGTGATTTTCGGCCGTTGCTGCTTTTGTTGTTTTTGCCTCAACGCTTCATAGATCTTACGTTTTCAAAAATTCCTGGCAGCAACTTGGCGAGTTGTTTTCCACAGCAAAAGGCAAACAAACTCAACCCGAGTACATATAAAACAGTAAAGATATTTTTTTACCAGCTTCATAACACCTTCCCACTCACCTACTGTATAACGGCGTCTTATAAATCAGCGCAAAGCCATAAACTACAGCCAGACTCGGAGCTGAGCGAGCAACATATGTGAGATGGAACCAGCAGATTGTAATAGGAAAAAAAGGTGTAAAACAAAAGCACAACAATAAATAAGTCAAAGAGCCTTGTGAGAGTCTGTCTGACTTGTTAAGATGAAGAGAGAGAAAAAAAAAAAAAAGCTATTATTGTACAAGTCTGCTCTAGCTCAGCTTCTTTCTAGCCTCCTTGAGTGTGACAGGTATTGAAGTTGATAAATAGGAAACACAGAAGACAAATAACGGTAACCTCGCATGTCAAGATGTGTCCGGGCTTTTGAAAATCTAACGCACAAATGGACAGCACCAAACAAAACGCCTCATTTTTATTTTATTTTGAAGATTAATGCACTTCCCCTTTTTTTAATCGGTTTGTAGACAGCACGAAGTGGGGCTGTAAAAACTCCAGGAGCTATCACCGGCTACAAATCATCTATACATTTTGTTGTAGTTAAAGGCTGAGTGCACAGTCAAAGATAGGAGGAAGCTGGAGTTACTTTTACGGCATCTATAAATTGCATCCAATCACAATATGCGTAACTGTCCGAGTCGCTCATGTGATTTATGCGGTTGTGAGAAAAACGAAAGGATTTTACCAACTCTCCGAACCAAGCCCATCCATTAAGAGAGGGATTTCAATGGGACAATGACAAAGATTGAAGAGTCCAGTGCTTTTTTTTTAAGTCAGGCAATGACAAATATGGAAGTCTTTACCATCAAGTTTTGTTTTTCTCAGTATTGCCATTCATCAAGGAGTTTGCAAATGCAGGCTGTGTCCAGGAAGTTATAAGAAGAAAGAGGTCAGATTGTTTTTTGGCTGAAGCATAACGGGTCTAAATTACAAGGTTAATTTGAGGCTAATACAAAATAAATCTTAACCGCTTACCCCCCACCTTAACCAAGCGCATGTTCTCCAGTTCAGCTTTACCCAAATCTAAAAGCTTCTCAACTGGAGCCAATAGGGGAGTGCAACACCTCATTTGAAAGCGAAGCGACCTACAAAACTGAGCTAAACGGTTGTTGACATCACTTTTTAAAAGGTTATTTTTTTTACACATTTGTCGCATTTTTTTGTTACTTTTTTGTCACAATTTTGTCACTTTATTGTTACATTGTTGTCACTTTTTTGTCATATTTTTCCTCACTTTTTAGTCAAATTTTTGTCACTTTTTTGTCACAATTTTGTGACTTTTTTGTCACATTATTGTCACTTTTTCATCACTTTTTCATCACTTTTCATAATTTTTTTGGTCACTTTTTCATCACTTTTTCATCACTTTTTCGTCATATTTTTTCACTTTTTCGTCACAATTTTGTCACTTTTTCATCACTTTTTCATCACTTTATCATCACTTTATCATCACTTTTCATCATTTTTTTTGTCACTTTTTCATCACTTTTTCATCACTTTTTCGTCACTTTTTTGTCACTTTTTTGTCACTTTTTTGTCACTTTTTCATCACTTTTTCATCACTTTTTTGTCACTTTTTCATCACATTTTTGTCACTTTTTCAACACAATATTGTCACTTTTTCATCACATTTTTGTCCATTTCTTTAAAGCAAATTTGTCACATTTTTGTTTTGCTATTTAGATGCTTGTTTTTCAAGAACTTTTAGATTTGGGTAAAGCCAAACTGGAGAAAATGTTTTGTGTTCAGTAAGGGATTAAGAGGTTAATGGAGACAGATTATTTTGAAATATGCTTTATCAAAAGTATCAGTTTTCCTTGACTGACCAGACACATTGACAGCCACCAGCCATTAGTCATGATTTTTCAAATTTGTTGTCCATTTTGTCTTGTTTTGACACAATTTGCTACCAACTAAATGGAGCATACTGTGGTGACATGCTTCAGTAAAATATCACATGAATTCTGTTCTTGCAATTGTAATTTTTTGCTTCCCAAGTAAGTATGAAACATCTGTGGAACCACTGTCAGCTTTGTGAGATGGGCTCTGGCAGGAGCTCGCTGCTAGAATAAGTCGAGGAGCCCTTTCCATCGTATCAATTTTAAACGTCCATAGGTTTGAGAAAGCACACGTTGTTGGTGGTTGGTCTTCGAGTGAAAAGTAGGTTCACTAATCTACTCGACAGAACTAAAGTCGCACAACAAACTTATCTGTCACATTAGTTTTACTTCCGCCAGCCTAATCCTTTAAAGCTTTCAATAACCGCTTTCGCCCATGCATCTGTAAGTCGCCTTGAAGAAAGTATTGATCAATATTACAAGGCGAAAGTTTTCCCGATGCACTGAGGCAAGATTGGGGTGTATTCTGTAACAGATGGTGGTGCAGTGGAGTGGAGGGAGCGGTGTTGGAGCCGTGGTCGGAGCTGGGGAAAATAGGAAAGTGCCCCACAGCAGTAGCTGCTCTGTGATGGATGCTCACTGCAGCGCCGCAGTCGCCTGACCTCCATACAAACTCAAGACACGGCTAATAAAAGGCAGCGCTGGTGGAAAGTGTGGGGGGGGGGGATAGGTGGGCACGTTCATAATTATTTCTTTACTCTATTTATGCTCGTGACTTCAGGGGTCCCATACTGTACCTTCCTGTACTTTTTTTTTGTACATGCGACAGCAGATTTGGATACATGAAAGGGGAAACAGGAGAGTATGAGAGGAAAGTGTGTCGATGTGCAGACAAAGAAAGGAGTAGGTGTACGAAATTAATCTCAATCAAATCATAATCAAAAGTTGCCATCTTTTAAAGCAATATCCTTTTGAAACCAACCAAATGTCCCATTTTCGAGAGGGGCCCTTGTATTTACAACCTGCCGACTTTACAAAAGAAGTTCTGAAATTATTTCCGTCTTCAGTCACTTACACCTGTTTAAAATATGCAGAGTTCACCATTTGAAAATAAATGACAAATCAGGTCTATACTCTTGCTAATAGGAGCCGCCACTACTTAACAATCAGCTCCTTGTATTAACACTTTTGCAAATAGAACTTAGCCTGACCAAACTGACAAGTGACTACACACACTGTTCAATATCTGAGTAGTTCTCGAGTCACAACAAAAGAAAGACAAATATGGCAATCTCCAACAAAGTCCCTCAACGGTAAACACGGTGGGATACAGCAGAGGTTCCCACACTGTACCAATTACTCAAAGTAACACATTTTGTCCAAGAGTAAAACCACAATACTTTCTTGTAAAAAACTAAAAGAGCATAACTCCCAGAACTACCACAGCATTGATCAGGAAAACCCATAGAACAAAAGGTGCAGCAGTTTGCAGCAAGGAGGCCCCGGGTTCGATTCCCACCTGGACGAGGCCTTTCTGTGTGGACTTTGCATGTTCTGTGTAGGAGTCCTCTGGGTTCTCAGGTTTTCTCTACCACTAAAAACATGTACAGTAGGTTCCCCTCTGGGACCGGGACTCCCCTTGTAATGAGTTTTCAAGTCTCAGTGGGACATTCAAGATTAAATCAATCAATCACTTCTTTAAATGTAATGCCACATTGCAGATTATTCCAAGCTAAACGTTGCAACATCATAAGAATAAGTAACTAAACAAATGTAAACAAACATGATAGCGATACAAACAAGCTCCTAATGATGAGCCAGACACTGACAAAGCTACTTCTCTTGTAGTGGATCATCAAAATAAAGCATTTGGAAGAGAACCAAATGTATAAATAACTTGTTTTTGGCTAAGACAGGCCTGAGGAGAGGCGAGCCGCTCTCATCAAACACCAATGTTTATTATGGACTTTTCACCAATGAAGTCACTCAGTTAAATAAAAGCTTGTATTTTATGCCACTTATTGGGTTAATGTTACTTAACAGGGCTTTAATGGATTAAACATTACACTATCACCTTCAGAGTTGTCTGTCCTCAGAGTCAGGTCTGTTCTGTCACACTTTATTCTGCCCTTTTCTTGGTTTTCCCAAAAGCTCTGACATTTCAAGACCACAATGCATTAGAAGCTGTTGCGCACAAAACGTTTCTACATATCACTCCCTAGAAGTCATGTTTTCTGCAGTTGGGAAGTCATTGTGTAGTTATTTAATAATTTCCATTTCACCAGTGGCCTAAGCCTTTTTCAGCTGCTATGGGCCTAAAGACTCTGGGCCAGATCTTGTGGTTCATAGCGCAGGCTGTAGAGAAGACGAGTGCGCAGACGGGTGGCGCTCTTTGCAATCTTCAGTGTCACCTGGTGCAAAAAGTGGGCAGGACAAGAGGGGGGACAGACTCGCATTGCGATGTTGTGGTGCCGCCCCCTCCCCATGCTTTTCCCAGACCTGCGGAAGGCGGTGGTTTGCGAGGGGGGATTCTCCTGTACACGCGTAACATGCGTGATGCAGCGCGCAATGTTTAAAAAAGATTAAAGAAATAAAACTGTCCCTCCGCTGCTGCAGCCACTCGCTGCAGATCCAAGATGAGCGGGCGGGACAGAGAGGCAGCAGCCTCGCGTTGGACACCGTTCGAATGCGCAAAGTCACAAAATGTACAGGATTTAATTGATCAGAAACTGTCATATCGGCTGCGGAGGAGTTGCAGAGTTATGCAGTAGTTGCAAGAAAACTGTAGTGTATTGGAACATTTGAGCTACAGATGCAGGATTCTTGGAGCGGCTGAATTGGAAAAAAAAAGTTGCTATGCGCTCTGTATAATCCGCTTCTTTCTTTTGGACTGAGCTGTGGCTACACAAGGAGCATCATCAGGAGGTAAAGACTGACACACGATGGAAATGTCTCCTTAAAACGCAGATTAGACCTGGTGTTGTGGCACTTGAAGGCCTGTGTGGTTTATTTATGTAAAACGGTTGTTGTTTTGGTGTTAGGGGTGTGCATGTTGATCTACTGTATCAAAGTGAGCCCGTGCGTAACCTACGCTCAAACAGCCTTTTCAAGGCAATTTCGCTTTTGTTTTTAATTTGACGTCGATTCTAAGGAAGAAGACAAGGCAGCGCAATGTAAAGAGGAAGATAATGTGAAGGTTACCACAGAAGAGCGGCTCCAAGTGCTGCTTGTTATGAACCACGCCTCAGTCGGCCTCTTTTTCTTAAATAACGCCCTCTCCCTAGTGGCGCAGCCTTGATCGCAAAACCTGCGCCCCATGCAAGATCACGCGTGTACCACGCTGCGTCTAGAGTTGCGCACAGACTGCGCCAGTCACAAGATCTGGCCCAGAGATTTGTTTTGTCATTCAATTGAGTGAGCCTATGCCATATTGTTTTTACCATATGTTTTAGGCTGAAATAGGTAAATCTCAAGTCAGATGGAAGTGATTTTGTGCTTATATCATGGCTTCTTGCCATTATTACATTTTCTAATAATAACAACACGTATTGTGCAGCCCTAATGTACTACAGTATTTATTGATTGACCAATACAAACGTTAAACAAGATTAGACTTGCACTTAATACAAACACACAGTGCACCGAGATTTCCATAAATCAATACTGTACTTCAAGAGACATTCATTCTATTGAAAGAATAGGAATCCCACGCTTTATTGAATGCTTTTCAGCGGTGAAAACAACATGTTTAAGGTGCATCAGACTCACGTGGCTTCAGGCAGCAGGATGATGTACTCATGCGGAGATGTAGTTTCAGGGAAGTTACAGAGGACAGCGAGGCGGTGCTGGAGAAGCTCTGCTCCGTGGTACGTGAAGAGAATATCTAAGGCCTGCACATTACTCTCCTGTGGGAAGATGAACCGATACTTTGAGCTAAAAAAAAATCTACACAGCTATTATTTATTAACATTGAAAGTTAAAACAGCACTAAAGTTTGAAGAGACGGTTTGACATAACATACGATTTAAAAAAAAAGGTACCTATGGGACATAATCATTTACTACTACCAGACCTTTTAAGAACCGTTTTAGTCAATAGATCGCCCTTTTCCACATCTGCAGGGCACTCGAAGAGCAGTGCACTGACACTGCAAGCAGGGCGAGTTAAGGGGAAGTCTCAGGATTTTTGACATAGGGCCTCATTTCCTAGTTATCCAGAATGTTGTTGATGTCTGGAGATATTTTTCTATTCATGCAGTCTTTATATTTGAAGAGTTTAGTGGTGCTAGGCTAGTGCTAGGCTAGCGCGTGTCTATGGTAACTAGTAGCCTGCATTAAAACCTCTTCAAAATCATGGGGCAGTCCTCCAAACGTTGCCATATCCAATTTGTAGAAAGCTCCTTTGTGAATTCCATGTGTAGTAATGCCGGCCGCAGGTAAACAAACTACGGGCGGCACGGTAGCGCAGCGGTTAGTGCTCTCGCTTCACAGCTAGAAGGTCCGGGTTCGATTCCCACCTGGACGGAGCCTTTCTGTGTGGAGTTTGCATGTTCTCCCCGTGTCTGCGTAGGTTTCCTCCGGGTACTCCGGTTTCCCCTACCACTAAAAACATGCACAATAGGCCAGGATGAATCATGTGTGTGAGTGAATGTATGGTGGTGGTCAGAGGGTCCGTTGGCGCAGACGTAGTCGCGAAAGCGCCTCTGACAGTCTCCCCCAGGGGAAACTGAAGCTACAAACGTAGTTTACCACCACCGAGTGTGGAGTGAATGTACAATTGTCTCATGTAAAGCGCTTTGTGACCATGTCTGTGAAAGGCGCTATATAAATAAAGATCTTCTTCTTCTTCTTCTACTATAGATCTATTCTGGTAACCAACAGATCACTCCGCTCCTGCGTACCTTACAACCAGGAAGCTGATGCTGCTCAGATATAAGTTATTTTAAATGAAAAATGGTTATAATTTAAAAAAAAATATTCAGTCAACACAGACATTTATATGGTTAGTCTGGTGTTATAAGTGATTTGCCTCAGGTGCACTGTGCTTGGGGTCAGACTGTTTTCAATGCAGGCTACTAGTTACCATAGACATGCACTAGCCTAGCACTACTAAAGTCCTTTTAAATAGGAAATATATAGACACATTTCTACAGGCCTCTTGTTGCAGCAGGCCATGTTATATTCTTAACCTTTCTACACAACTTCCATATATTTTAAAACTGTTTTTACATTTTTCAGAATGGGCAGTGGATGAATAATGCAGAAGATTAGCTTTTATGTGACTAATGCATAATTAAAATTATTTTTATCCTGGAAGTGTAAAACGCTAAATGTGGAAATCACAATGATAAAAACACAGTAACATCAAAGTTATGCTGTTTTAATACATTTCTCTGAACTGTTCAAAGCAAATTATAATCAAGATAAGGGCGGTTAAGTTTACCCGGGCATAGTCTCTTGCCGACACCACGATATTTTGACTTCTGAACTTCTTGAAGAACTCCGCGTCGTACTTCTGCTCTGCTGCGTGGGGCCCACCGAGGATCTCCTACAGCAGGAACAGGAAAGTGACGAGTTCATGAAAGGAAATTTGTAAAGGGCACAAAGCAATCCCTTCCAAGAAAATCCTGTGACAGTTCAGAAAGTCAAACTAAAAGATGAGAGAAAAAGAGTGAGCATTAGCTGCGACTGCAAATGTATCAAGAGGGGTAAAGTCAACAGAGGTGCTATTTAACTTTCTTGGATGTGGTGTGTGCCAAAGTCTGAATGCCGTCTTGCTCTTTTGCCTTAGAGGGATTTATGTACGCTGTGAAAGAAGAAAAAAAAACGTGAACAAATTCTCTGTCCCTCAAAGTGTGTGTCTGGGCATCTTTATGTGTCTGGGGTAGACCGAGTGCAGGACTATGTGTCTCCCTCTGATAGATGCTGCTTTGAATGGGCCATACGCAAGAAATCGCCGAGCCCACAGTCCGGATGATAAAAACCTTAATATCATATTCATAGACAGCTGGAGAAAATGGATTGGGGCGAGAGGAGACTTGACGAGCGCTGCAGTTACCATGACAATGTCCGAATAGAGAAGGGAACGTCATTCTGGGTGAGTCTGAATATCTAGCAGCTTTTCAAAATCTCATCTTTCCACTCTGGCGAAGGGAGACGTAAGGTCCTCGGCTGTCAGTGATTTATTATGGATGGGTGTTAACATGCGGGGAATATGAAATGCAATGGTAAAAGTTGCACTCGCCGCGTGAATCAATCAGTTCAGCCGAGGCGCTTATGCAATACGGACAGGGACGTTTTCTGCTTTGTAGCCTCATGCAAGATGCTTTGATGGGGTTGTCCTGAAGAGATTTACAATCACACATTAAAGATACAAAGTGGTAATCATCAAGACTTATGTGCCAATAAATGTGATTTACAAACTTTGTAGTAAATATTCTTAATCTATACTTAATTGTCACTACGCTAGATGCACAGATGTTTTTACGTCCCCAATAGCATTTACAGATTAAATTTGTTTTGTCCATTTGCTCCCATTGGTTCTTAGTTTGGTCTTAAAGGTGCATTATGCAACTTTTTATGCGAACAAGAAGTTGATATTTGTGCGTATTTGACCTTGTAGTGACCCAGCGGCTGTATGAGTGGTCAGCATGGCGCCTTTACTTTAGATCACGGTGGTTTCAGCAACGCTCCAGGATCAATTGAGATGTAGGCTTTCTGGTGAGCAGAGAAAACCTTCCCAACAATTGATCCTGTAGCGTCCAGGAGACCACTGTGATGGAAAGTAAAGGCGCCATGCTGACCACTCATACAGACGCAGGTCATTTAAAAAAAAAAAAAATTCAAATAAAAAGTTGCAAAGTGAACCTTTCAAAATAGACTTAAAACATTATGTGTGTACCTCAGCACTGTTATTTTAAATGTTATGATTTGAAATGATGTGTCTATAAGAATTCTATAGTTGCAATGAAATAGAGGCGCTAGAGCTGGTGAAGACTTTCACTACGCCGTGGTTTACAGCTTCAGCACGACGTGATAAACACACTTAGACACCTCAGAAACAATATAATGTTGGATTATATTGGTAATAACACCTTAGGAGCACAGGCTTTGACGTCCGCGCGGTAATATCTTCAGAATTCGTTAGGAGTGAAGATATCACTGCGCGGGCGTCAAAGTGCTCCTAAGGTGTTATTACTACAATACAGGTCCCATTTTTATCCGCTTAGAAAATCAACGTGTTTCATTTTCTGTGACAATACTTGGATCGTGTAACTACTCATGTAATCGTATTTAAATAGAAAAAAATGTGGAAGAGCTTGGTCGCTTCTAACTTCTCCCCGGTTTGGCCCAATAGAGGAGAGGAGGAGAGGCTAAGCGCTAACAACATCGCTGGTCTTTTTGCGTGACTGAGACAAAGACCAGACAGGTACGCATCAACTCATCTAAGCTCAGGTAAGAACATATCTCAGTATGGAAAAACTGTGAACTATTCCTTTAATAATGTGTAGGGCAGTTTTGGGTTTTAACAATGACAGAACGAAGTGCTGAACATTTTTACCCGAATATTACTCAAAATTGCGTTATGGAGTGAATTCAGTGAACGTATGGTTATTACCATTAACGTGCTGCATTTATGATTTAAAAGTGAAGGGCAGGCACAATAAGCTTTAGCTTCTGCCTGCGCCTGGTCATTTGTTGTGTTCATTGTTTGACTTGTATGTTTTGAATGTTTTGAATCATTTGTAAATGACCAAACCGGAATAAACCGAAACCGAGTGAAATACTACTCCAGGGATGTATTTGACAACGGAATATTATAACATGATTTAAAGCTGCGTATGTAAAATGCATATGTCCACTTTGAACTCAATTTAAATACAGGTATAAACTACTGGATGATCGTAGATGAGGTTACACAGCCTTCTTTTTCTTGGAGCCCCCTGGTGGCCTGCAGGGCACTGTGCAAAGGCTCTGTCTGGCGGAAAACAACTCTGAATATGGACCATTAGCAAAAACTCATCCATCTCTCAAACGGCTCATGACCAAACTATTTCCTCATTTATATGACCAATTTCTTGTTAATAAATGCTTTCATTGTTTAATATTTCATAGCAGATCAGTGGTGTTAAGAGAGTATCGCTAGAAAGAAAGTGGAAAATGTCTTTGGGAGCTGAGGGGATGATTAAATATTTAAGGAGAGCGAATTTCACGGCAAATGGAATGAACAACAACAACTTAATGGCATTTAAATTACATTCTTTGTTAGAAAGGCTCACGCAGAATTTCACAAGCTTTCATACAGATACATTTCCATTTTTTTTTCATAGACTAAAAACAAGCACTTCTGTTAATGCAAGGATTATGGATGCTTGGTTTAACTACAGTCTCCATCGCTTTGCTTATAGCTTTCTCTCATGTTTTAATTTGTATGGAAAAAGCTGTGGACTTGAAAAGATTTATATTGATCAGGCACACTTGATAGGTGAGGTGAATACATAAAGATACCTCAGCATCAACCATCAATTTTGAACATTTTGTTTTCAATGTTGACAACTTCAAAGCAGCGCATCATTTGCAAAGATTACATTTCCCTCCTCCTGTGCTCAAAGTGGGCCTAGACAAGGGCGGTTGTAAAATAAACTGAAGCGCTTTTTAAGGAGAGCTCGGGCATGTAGTAATTCCTAAATTATCTTGGCTAGGTTGTAAATGAAATATGTCTGTCTTTTTGCTCTTGTAAAGCTGTGGTGTTGATCTATAGGTGCATATACAGTAGGTGAACACGGTGGTTATGTGAAGTCTATAGAGTAGTGTGCACAGTATCGGGTGTGAACTCTGCTATAATTGCTGACGATATCAATCTTGCTTGTGATCGAAAGGTGTTGGTGTAGCTTGGCTGTGTACAGAGGTGCAAATCAGGCAGGTGTAAGATCTGAGGGCTACAGAAGGAGTTTCAGTTCAAAAAACTAAATTAATACTTTCATTTCAATTTCATTACCAGTATTAAATATTTACTGAATGATTATTTTAGAACAAGTTTTAGTTTTATCCTGGTTTAATAAAGGTCAAATAAAATAAAATAAATACATTTAACAAAGATTCCAGGCATACTTTTTGTGTGATGTGTGTCCCAGGATATGAGGTCAACATGTTCAAATCAAACATTGGTTTTACGGATCACAATCTTAATGCTGATGTCTGTGTAAGCTCTTAGTCATACAGGTGTTGTCAATCTTCATTGAAGCTTCTTGAGTAGGGCTGGGAAATATGGACCAAAAGTCATATCCCGATATATTTAGGTTGAATACCGATATACGATATATATATATCCCCGATATTTCTTCCGCAAAGTGAGAGGCAAGGAAAGGTAAGGCAACTTTATTTATATCGCGCATTTCGTACACAAGGCAACTCAATGCACCTGAAATGAAATGTTAAGTCAAAGCCAAATACGAGTAGTTTCATTGAAAACTCACAATAAAATGTAAACTTAAACACTGTATAACAAAGCTAAGGTGCACATTTAAATAAATAAATAGCTTAAATAAAAATAGCCTACATAATAAGTATTACAGTGCAAATTTTAAGTGAATGTTGATATATGCGATCACCCAGCCCTATTCTTGAGTCATCGTGAGGCTCTTAAGGCTTTGTCAGCCTTTTGGATGAGAGGCGAAACGCTTGACACTTCAACTACCAAGTACAGAAGATGACTCAAGAACCTTCATTGAAAATCTGAATGCTGATTTATTCTCAGTGACATTTTAAATGATGTAAAAGTTGATTTAGTGGGCATTTACTGAATTGGTTCTCAAGATGATTATCGAATCAGAAAGTAAAATGAGCTCCACAGTAGGGTTGCCAAGTCCTCTTGCTAAAATCAGCTTCAAATGAAGATAAAGGGACCCTCTCCTACTTCCACAATCCCAGCACCTGTCCTCGATCAAGTCCGACTGAGTGCTTGTTCAAGCCTCCAGCAGGTTCTTTCATATAATGAACCTTGTGCCTTCGTTTTTTTTTTGCTTAAAGCAATCCAAGTCCAGTTGTAGTGCCCTTTTAAACCACAAAGAGTGCATACTACAGCCATTACTTTTAAGTGCATGTAAACATTGAGAAGAAATAATGTTTGGATATTAGTATAATAAAACGCATGGGACAAAGCAACAAATACAGACCTTTGAGTGCACTACAGCACCAAAAACCCGGTTCACTCGGAGACACCCACTTGCTGTTAACTGGTAATTCCGGCTAATGTTCGATGTAACATAATGTGAACTCCGACAGTGTAGGCAGAACTGTAGCCAAAACCTAATGAGCCTAAAAGCACTTTACTTTTACAGGCAAAGCAGCGAGAATCCTTAAACGCCCAAAATGCTAAACAGACAGCTAAACACAACAACTAGCTTAATGTGCAATGTTAAATCGCTTCTTTATTCCATGTGCTCTGACAGTCGTTACCTCGTATGTGGCGAGCCGATCCAGGTAGCAGAGTAATTTCAGGCGGCTCCGGCACAGCTCCTTCTGCTCCAAGGTCAACCTAACACAAAGAAAAATAATCACATGACCACTTCTGGAAGCCAAATTGGACTTTTGTCGATACGCGGCATGAATACACAGTGCCAGCTCTAAATTAAGTGCAAACTGACTGCACAGATGCCCATGGGGACCAACAGTATATAACAATAGCTGAGCCAGGTGACAACAAAGCACACAGCGGCCGCCTAATCATTTTCTATGGACCACAAATCAACTCCTTATGACCACACGGGCCCTTCAGGTGTTATGTATGGGACGTTGGCCGTCAATGAGCTGAGCGACCGCCCTCGAGAATCCAAACCATTTTCAAAGTCATTTCATCATGGTCGTAAATACGCTGCAATACAGAGGTGCGGCCAGCAGTTCAATTCTTCATCTTCTCCCCACACACACATACCAAGTCTCTTTTAAACCATATAAACAATAGTATAGCATAGTACATTTAGATGAAGAATAAACAGGTAAGTTAAATCTAAGTGCTCTTGTAGTACAAAGACATGGTCAACAATTAAATTCCTGTATACAGTCAGCATGGAATGTACATAATATACACCTTTTTTATGAAACAGAAAACAGCCTTAACCTACAATTAAATGTAACAAGAGAGATTTGTGGAGTCAAGCCAATTACTTTTACCTCTTACCCCCCGCGTTAACCGAGCGCATTTTCTCCATTTCGGCTTTACCCACCTCTAAAAGCTTCTCGACTGGAGAGCAAAAGTGTAACTCCTCATTTGAAAGTTAAGACCTACAAAAGTGATTGCAACTTTTTTGAAGCGTTTTTGTCATGTTATTGTGTCACTTTCTTGTTGTGTTTTTGTTGCTTTTTTGTTGCTTTTTTGTTGCTTTTTTGTCACGTTTTTGCCACACTTTTTTTCACTTGTTTTTTTCTTTTCAGACTTTGGGTGAAGCCAAACTGGAAAAAATGTTCAGGTGGGAGTTAAAGAGACAAGATGCAAGTTGGTAATTTTATACTCACTACTGCCACCTGAGGTCTTACACGTAACTGCAGCTTCTATATCAAGCTCGTGCATGATGGCACTTCAGACTAAAAGTAACAACTTTATGAGTGACAGTGCAGGATTTTAGAGGAAGTTGTGGTGAACAGGTCTGGGCTCATTCTACACATTAGGACATGGCTAGAACATGTAGGGAGATGAAAACACTTAGTTTTAACATTTTTAAACTCCTTATAATCCCTTTAAGGGTCTAACCCATTCTAAAAGTATGTATTAAAAAGCTTTTTTCCCCCAAATATAGATGCAGTTGAAATAGGAAACAATTTTAGGAGCACTAGCACCTGCATTCATAATAACAAGCCAGAATCAATAGAGGTGGCAATAGAAATAATTGCGCAGCAGTTTCCACAGAAAAACAACTTCTGTAGTAAATTAAACTTTTAATTTATTTCATTTCATGTCTTTGTTTATCAAGACAGTTGTTAGTACCAGACTCACTTTTTCAAGCTAATTTCCATCTGTGGTCCTTGAGGGAAAGTGTAGAAGGCCATAGAGCAATAAACAGAGCATATTATTATCATCCAGCACTGATTCATACCATTCAGAAATTTTCCCTTTCTTTAATTGCTATAATTTGAGTGAAAACTAGTAAAAACCTAAAGGGAGGTTTCATTCATTTAGAGACACCTTTTTAACCCTGAGATGAGCTGGAGTGCCAGGAGCTTCCTCCGAACAGGTCCAGGATCAACCGCAGCGCAGCACCTGGGGAGATGACCTCTGGACTGTTGTCTTAATCCCTAATCCCTCATTACAGAGCGCACTACCGGGCCTTATCGGGACTCCTCTACGCAGACTAACCAGAGATTAACACTGGCTCAACCCACTCACAGGCACATCAAAGAGCGCGGGCTTAGCACTGGCACTGCTCGTAATTATTGCTTTGCTGTGCCTCTCTCCAAAGCCAAGTAAGAGAAGCGGGGAAAGAGGAGGGAAAGAGGAGGAGAGGGGAAGATAAGAAGCTGCTACGCGAGCGCTTTCTGCACGCGCCTGGTGTCCACTTGGGGTTTGTGTGATGGCTTAATCATGCACTTTTAAAATAAACAAAATGGTTGGCAAAAATGTCCAAAAGGAAAAGTAGAAGTTGCTCTCATGGCATGTGGGTTTGAATCTTTGAATTGTATTTATTTATTCCTGGCACGGTGCAAGGAGTTTGTATGGATGAAATAATCATTCAAAGTCAGACCCAAAATGTCATTTGTCTTAATCACCTGAGTTCTGGAACAAATGTTTAAAGTTGAACATCATGGGCAAAATCCTCCATATTTCCTAAGAGCAGCTGGCACCGTACGTATATTTACACAAGCAAAACCGGTGTAAAAGAGTAAACGAGAGCGGCGGAAACAACTCGATCATCTGCTGCGTCTCTATTGTTGAATATAGCTTACATACTGAAGTGTAAAAATACTTTTATACAAACAATAGCCCCAGTGATTAACAGATTGTCTGCTTATTACTACGGCCACCAGTCCCAGAAATCTTCAATCTCGAGCTCTAGACATTTTTTTGTGGAGAATTCACAGCAACTGACGAGTGGCCATTTTATCTCAATTCAATAAATTCAACAGATCGTGCTTTACAGGTTGACCTGGACCTGATAAAACAACAATCTTCAGGTGAATGGTCGCGCAACGTTCAAATCTGTTCCGCGTCCGCTCCTTAAATATCAAATCTCACGGCTGAATTCCACAAAGATTAGCGTTGACAGTGGGAACTCCTACACATACAAATGTCCCAATGACGAACAGAGATGAGAGCAATGGAGGCCAAGGCTTTTATACGTTTTACCCAATGAATACTGACCCACAATGGACATTTGCAAAGGACGGCAAGAGGTGTGTTGACATTGAGAGTGAGCAGTGAATATACTGTTCATTCAGGTGTTGTGTATAGACATTCAAGCAAATTGTATGCAGACTAAAGCATGTCTTTTATACAATCTCATTCAGTAGTTACTGTTTATAGATGGAGTATGTGCAAAGGCTCGTAGTATGCCAATGAATAACTGCAAATCGAATCATACAATGTATAGTAAAGTAGATTAGCGATTTATTATAAAAGCCAATAACAAACATAATTGTAGTCTTTGTGATTTGGTGCTTGGTAATTAAATTGTACTTGCGATTAATTGTGCGCCCTAAACAAAGTCAGAGTACTACTTTCACCTTGATGTGGTGCCTTGAGAAGTAAACTTTCACCCTAACTTCGCTCATATATCTACTTTATACACTGCACTGTTTTTTGTCGAGGAAGTGTGAAAACCAGACGCATTTATAATGAGCCTTGGCGCTTTTGCAATGATACCTTATCATGCGCGCAACGCAACGACTTCTGAGCAGCAACTAAAAGTGTTAAAACTCGTGACAAACAACACTGAACTGCATCCTGACAGTTAAAACAGCAATAACCACTGCTCGGAGATAGTGTTCTGCGTGACATAGTGTTTTATGTGGCGCAACACGGCCACGCTGCCTATGGGGAGACAAAGACGGGCGCAGACACAAATTACAGATTTATACTGGAGGGGGGGCTATGGCAGGAGGGCATTAACATGAATCAACACTATTGGGTTTTTAACTGAACCTCGAAGCTGAGAAAGTGGGTTTGATTGAGAAGAAAAGGAAAATTTTAAGTCAATAGGAAGTTAGTACAAAAAAGTCGCTTCAATTGGTAGGATTTTTTTCCCTGCGAGCAAAACGCTGGCAATATTGGCCCAATTTACATAACACAGCCTTTCCTGATCCCATTATTATTGATGGATTCTGGATAAAATCTCAGTATCTTTCATACGAACGCCGCCATAGCACAGCTTGCTCCTCCTAATTACAGCAACTCCTGCGATTACTGCCATTACTCGATGAGTGAAAATTGTATATTTTACATTGTGTGATTTGGGAGGAAAAAATAGAGCTGCAGAATTAACTGCAATTAAACCAAAATTGCAAATGATGACAATCAGCAAATCACAGCAGATACAATTATTCAGGCAACATTATTTTCTCTGCAAATGACACCAGAAGAACGACAACTGTTTATAAAGGCAGATGCAAGTCAAATGTAATGCTTTTTAATGCCCACTATACTACTATATTTAACACTATGTTTTAATGCCACAAATGCAACATATTTTATTTCTTAGGATTTTGCAAACATTTCATCAAACAAAGGAATAAAACTGAAATAACTGAAAGAAATATTGTCAATTTCAGCCAAAATGATTAGATCATTATTTTGGTATTTTCAATTAACTTACATAGTAAAATGTTTTATATACATCTGAATATAATCCAATAAATTTAGATTTAATACCAGTTTTGATTCTACATTACATTGAATGACTTGGTGCTAGGCTGGTGCTAGGCTAGCGCATGTCTATGGTAACTAGTAGCCTGCATTAAAAACAGTCTGACCCAAGCACAGAGCACCTGAGGCAAATCACTTATAGCACCAGACTACCGATATAAATGTCTGTGTTGACTGAATAAAAATAATATTTTTTTTAAAAAACATATTGCATTTAAAATTACTTATGTTTGAGCAGCATCAGCTTCCTGGTTGTAGCTACGCAGCGGCGGAGTGATCTGCTAGGTTACCGGATTCTACCTACAGTAGTTTGTTTACCTGCCACCGGCATTACTACACATGGAATTCACAAAGGAGCTTTCTACAAATCAGATATGGCAACGTTTGGAGGACGACCCCATGATTTTGAGGAGGTTTTAAATGCAGGCTACTAGTTACCATAGACATGCACTAGCCTAGCACTAGCCTAGCACCACTAAACTCTTCAAAAATATAAGGACTGCATGAATTATCCCTCTAAGTTACTTTTTAGGTCAACCCATACCAGCGCTTCTGAAGTGATTAAATAATAGTGAACAGTGCATTGTGAGTGAGACGCAATGGGAGAAATCAGAAAAGTCTCAACCTTGAATGTGCAAAAGGACAAAAGCCAGGATGACGCTGACTGTAGGTCGGTAGTTAAATCCAGCCCTTATCTACACACAGTGACGGAGGAGCAGAAGTGATCGATACCGAAGCGCTTCTGTAATGGCGCTGCAGTTAAAAAGAAATTAAGAGAATTATTATCTGTCGCAGAGGCTCGTCCACGCTGCCTCAAGGCGACACTGTAAGATCCATCAGCGAGGGGCTTCAGTGCACCCACGCGGTTGCTAACACACGTTGTGAGGCACGTGTACAGTACAAATGGCTATTTCTTGCAAAGACTAATGGGAACGTTAAAAGGAGGCAATTCTGATGATTTAAGGTAATGGTTTGGTGAAGTTGGTAAATTGCTTCTTCCACATCTTTTTAATTATCCTCGATCTGGGCTTCGTCTACAAATGGCAGCAAATGTGTAATGGGGCTAAATAAGTAGCAAGACCAAAAAATAATCAAACTATGGAAAAAAACAGATAGATACTAAGAATTTGGCACAACCGAAACACATCACTTTGTGGGGATACTATAAACTAATATATTTGTAATAAACTTTATATAAAATAATACATTTACCAAAGTTATAATGACTTGATATCAAACTGTGACCACAAAACTGCTTGGCAACTGACTGCGTATTGGTTTGGGAGGCACATGGTCCTGCAGGCAAATTAAAGTAAGGAATATTCTAGCGGCATCTGCCCCACTGTTAATGTGCAGTCTATAGAGATTCACAATACAATCCGATGGTCATTTGAATGTATTCAAAGTAGCTGAAATTGTCCATGCACATGTGCCTGAGTGGGAGTGTGTGTATGAGAGGTGATTAGTGATCACTAAAGGGTTTTTCATTAGTCCCTCCCTGGGCTCTCCACAACAAAAGCATAAATTACCTTCAGCAGATTACCCACTAATCTGCACCAATGCGCTCTCCTGCTCCCTCCCTCTTGTGCTCATTAATGTCTCTGCCTTTATGATCCCCTCCATGGGGCCGCGACCTAATCAAACAATCAGTGTGAATCCAACCGCTTTTTTACCCCCATTTCAGAACAATATCTACATTAATGTTAAATACCTTCATTGTCATTTCTGCAACAGTAGCAGCTCAGTCCATCATTACAGTTCTCAGTGGGGAAATAAGGACTATATTTAGGTTCTCCAAAGAAAAAGTTACAGTCTGGAGAGAAGGCAAATCAAATGGGTAAGCATGAGGGAACCCTCAGTGAGACTTTTACGCCTACTTAACAACTGCTTGCACAAGTCGGAAAAGGAAGAGTTGCAGTTGCCTTAAATGCATTAATGTTTTATGCATGCGGCTCATTTTTAAAGGAGAGAGAAGAAACTCTAACAAAGAAACTGACAATTTAACCAGGGTCATGGCGCTGACGGATGGTCTTTGTAAGCAGTTCTTTTGTTCAGTTTTGGAAGTAATTTTGCCTGTTTTGACCCCAGCTGTCCATCGTTTTCAGTCAGACTGTGTGCTAGTGTTACCTGCTAAAATCCACTCTGGCCAGCAGCTCCTGCTTCTTCTTGTCTTCTCTTTCCTTTTTAATCTGATGCTCTTCATCCTCGGACAATATGTCGTCGTAGGGAAGGTCATCAAGGTCAACGTCACCCGGCATAATAAACCTACAATATAAATATAAAGCTATTAACTTTTACTTTTAAAAGTCACAGAGTTAAAGCCACACATGTAGTATTTTGTATAGATATTTTTGCACAACTAGAGAATAGAGCAATTGCATTTTGGTGCAAAACCACAGTCTCTAGTAATCCACGTCGTCACAAACATGTAGGGGGAGGAGGAAAATACTTAATTTTAAATTTTAATCTCCCCGTATCGTCCCTTTAAGGGCAAGGAATGATATTTATCACTGACCAAACCTTTTATGAATGAACAGCTGAACTCACAGAGAGAAATGGGTCAGCAGCTGTTGTGGATACGACTGTGAAACTAAAGTTTTAATATATTTTTTTCGAAACTTTATTTAAATTTCTCATGCAATCAATGTAATTTGTAACCAATAAAGGAAATCTGTACTGCATGTTAAGCTACACAATCAGTGGAATTAATCAAGAGGTCCAAAAACCTTCAGAAGCTTCTGTATGTAAAATACTACATGGTGCAAGGTAGGTTTAAACCTTTCGTGTGTGAAATGAGCCATTTCGGTATTTTTCAGCCACCTCTCACCTGCCTTCGTCTTCCATATTCCCAATGGCCACCAGAGCCTCGAGGTCGGTCCCTTTGAGGCCGTACATGAGCAGCTCTTTGGCCGCGTCCACATTCTCGGGGACCCTCTCCACACACTCGTGCAGCACCCAGGATCGCTTTCGGATTTTACTCTGCAAGCGAAGGGAGAGGGATTGAGTTCAGTCAGAATGTCGGGGATAAAATGAGATAGAGAATTAGGAGGAGGAGAGTGTGGAAATTCGCGGCAAATTGGTAAAAATGATGCGTGAAATAAAAGTAAGGGGGATTGCAACACCCACTCGGCTAGACCATATTTCTCCAGCAGCCATACGTCGATAAACACCTTGAGTTTAATAGCGTTTTTCTATCTATACCTATACGCTCTCCTAATACCATATTCTTTTCATTTCCTGACACACATTTCTCAATTTCTTTCGGTTCAGTCTCTTACCAGATAATCTTGAATGGAGGCGATGCTCACGGTGCTCTTTCTCCACTGTCTTTGGTAGACAAGGTCAGAGTCCAGATTGTACGCATGGGCCAGAGATAGGGCCTCGCCATATTCTTCATTGTCGATCTGTGGGTAAACACAGGTTATATACATCAGAAATAAATTACCAGTGAGATTTATATGGAGTGGTACATGGTTGCAGCTTTTATGGGAGGGAAAAAAGCTGATATTTGTGTATATTTGAGATCGTTGTAACCCAGCGGCTGTATGAGTGGTCAGCAAGGATCAGTTGCTTGCCAGGTTTTCTCTGCTCTCACCAGAAAACCTCCAAAACGATTGATCATGGAACGTCCTAGAGACCACTTTGTTGGAAAGCAAAGGCACCATGCTGACCACTCATACAGCCGCTGGGCTACTACGAGGTCAAATACAAGGCAAGGCAAGTTTATTGTAGTTTTATGTAGAGCACTATTCATACACAAGGCAATTCAAAGTGCTTCACAGTTGCATAAATACAAGAAAACAGACAATATCAATAAAAACATAAAAACTTTCAGCCTGGGTCAGAGTTGAGGCCTTTCTAACATCCTCGTGAAGACTGTTCCAGATTTTAGCTGCATGAAACTGAAACGCAGCCTCACCATGTTTATTATTGACTCTGGGAACCACCAGGAGACCCCTCCCTGAAGTTCTCAGGGCGCGAGATGGTTCATACGGCTGTAACATGTCAGAGATGTACTTCGGCGCTACGCCATGAAAAGACTTGTACACAAGCAGAGCGGTTTTAAATTCTATTCTCTGAGTGACAGGAAGCCAGTGCAGAGACCGGAGCACTGGACTAACATGGTCATATTTCCTGGTTCTTGTCAGGACTCAAGCAGCAGTTGTAGCTCGTGTAGAGAGGCCAGTGAGCAGGCCGTTACAGTAGACTAACTTGTTATTACTTTGATGTGGCTGATTAAGTTCAGGTCTGAGTTCATGATTACTCTTAGATTTCAAACCTGATTTTTTTGGTTTTAGAGAGAGAGAGACTCAAGGTGACTGATAACACACACACATCAATCATCAATCAATCAATCAATCAAAGTTTATTTATATAGCACCTTGCAACAACATAAGGAAGACCAAAGTGCTTCACAGAAAGATAAAACAATATTAAAAAATCAATCAATCAAATAAGTGCGATCTAAGTCTTAAAAGCTAGTTTGAAAAGATGTGTCTTCAATCTAGACTTAAAGAGGGACAGCTCTGTGAGAACACGCAGACTGAGGGGCAGGCTGTTCCACAGTTTTGGCGCTACAACCCTGAAAGAACGATCGCCCCACTGTTTGTACTGGGACCTGGGCACGTCCAGAACCATTTGATCGGCAGACCGGAGACTCTGCTAGGGCGATGTACGGTCACCAACTCAGTTAGATATAACGGAGCGAGACCATGAAGGGTCAACTATTTTTTCCACATAAAAAGTTGCATAATGCACCTTTAATGAAAGCTGAAGCACTGAATATTTATGCTTTGATTTAAACCTTATCAAGAACAATGGATGGATGGAAAATCCACTTCTAGCTATTTTTTAAAACATCATGCAGAAATGGATGAGACTACATAATGGTTTGGACATTTTTCTCAATCCATTCATCGCTGTCTTCTCTCAACCTACTCTTTCAGGCTGAGTTATTATAGAGAGTAAAACATAAAAATGTGAAGCCTACAGATAACAGCATTAAAGAAGAGTAGTATGCACATTGAGTTGCCTTGTGTATGAAATGTGCGGTATAAATAAACATGCCTTGCCTATGAAGCTGTACAAGAGGAGGATCTCGATCTAAAATGACCTTGAATGTGTATCGGCAAATCAATAAAGAGGCTAAATTGATTTATTTTTTTGACAGCATATAGCCAGATAGAACACACTCAACCATGTCCTTAAAGCAAAAGGTTACAGCTCCAATAAGGCATATTATGCTTTCGCTGCCTTGAATCATGACAGAACTTTAAAGATAAAGCAGCTTTGGCTCATGCCTTCATCAAGTGGTAAAACATAACATATGCGTCATGCCTTTTATCTACACACAATACTCTGCTTTACGTACTGTACGATCATTAATTTGTTCTCAGTTTAAAGGTTAAGGTGTAATTTGTTCATTCATTGTCCTCTGCATTTGACACATCCTTCAAAGCCGCTGGATCAAACTGTAGTAGCAGTTACTGATGTAGAGTCACAGTCAGAAACACCTGGCTGGATGATAAACCTATTGTACGTGTTTTAGCGGTAGGGGGAACCAGAGAACCCAGAGGAAACACACACAGACACGGGGAGATCATGCATATTTCACACAGAGAGGCCCCGTCCAGCCAGGGATCGAACCTGGGACCTTTTAGTCATGAAACTAACGCTAACCGCTGCGCCACTGTGCTGCCACAAAGTACTTCAGTAGAAGACGACACAATCAAAATGAAAAGGATTATGAAAAGCTGCTCGAATTAAGCAAAATACAACTCCAGGTACAATGTCGTGACGTGGTTAAAACCTAAAGAAATATCTCATTCTGCATTATACATGTCCTTAAAAAACATCAAGTGGAAAAAAAGCTACGTCTATAATGAAAACACTGTGGAAATATATCACACAGCAATTGGATATACAGAAAGAGCCGTTTTCAATTATTATATGGGAAAACAAGATTGATAATTCGCACAAGGATGATTACGCACGAGGTCTCCCTTCCCATGCCTCTTCTGAGACTTTGTACTGCAAGCGTGAAATATATGACTAGAAATTAGCAATCGAAAGCTTCATTTGAATTATCATGAGCCCTGGCGTGTGCAGTGAGATCAGCAACTCTGTGTAGGAGTACAAAGCAGCATATTTAGCCAGACTTCCTCGCGGCTGGATAAAAACCCGACACTGTCAAAAGCTCATGTTGTAAAAGGACAAAAAAATGCTTCTTTCACAACACAAATTTTCCTAACAAACCTTTTAGGAGCACTGGCAGCAGGATACGGGTCATGACCTCCAGAAAAAACATGCAAACAAATAACAGGTCTTTTTTTTTTTTTTTTTTTCTGAAGCAAATTACAAAAAAACTCGGAGATAGGGGTAAGTGTGCAAGGTCAGAATGGGGATTTTTATTCCTTTCTGTGTTTCATTTAGTGTCATGCAAATGCACAAATGTGGCACAGGGTTAGTACACGGAGTGCCTCGACTCAGCCCCCTCCCTCTATCCAGATCTGAGTCACGGTCACAGCAAGTGCATCGGCATGTCATTTCTTGTGAATGTACTGATCCATTCAAAGTTAAATAATTTAAAAATGCACACAATTTCTCATACTTAATGGACTGTCATTTGAAATTATTTAGGATATAGATCACATCCAATATACAAGAAGAAATGACAAGACTTGGCTAGAGATAAGCAGCTTAAAGCCTAGTATGAAAGTGTATGTGTATTTATATACGGTTGCTCTGTCTTAACTTCAAAACTCAGCATCATACAGTAGTCCTACATAATCTATGACCCATGTGTGTTCGAAATACTGACATGCAAAGTCATACATGGTTAAAAAAGGCCATTCCAATTTGATTTTGATGAATTGTGCAGCCCTAATAAGCGGCTCATATTCATCGCACATAAACATAGGCGCTCCCCTTACAGATTACACACGTGTCAAATGTGGAAAAAAAACAACAACAACAGGAAAGGAAAGCCGCTGGGAAAGTGCAATGGCTACCGAGTGCAACAAAAAGATAATAGTGATGTATGACTGGCTAACTCTCCACCGAAGACGATGACTAATGGTGTCTAATGATGATGACAATGATGAAGAAGGCTGGAGATGATGGGCCATAAAAATGACTGATGAACCGTGCTCAAACTCGGGCCATGGAGCGGCGATAGCGCTCCCTCTGTGCTTTATGACGGAGCATGTTGTTGTCTTTGCTGCAATTTGTAAGTGAGCGAGCAGCGACAGCCATATTTCTAATGCAGCAATTAGCATTTCAGAGAAACTCCTGGGACGGAGAAATAGCCTTAAAGCGAACTGAACATCTTGCTTGGTTTCATTTTCGACACCACAGCAGTTCTGGAGCTGAGCCAACAAAACAATGGCACTTCACTGAGCTGGCATAGGATTTATTCGCTCAGAGAAAACATTGCAAATCAGACAGTAATTCAGTCAGTGACCAAGTGGTTTCATATGACGGCTGGCGAGGACTGCTAAATTAAGTAGCAAAGAAATGAGCATGGAAGCTAACTGTGATATGCATCATTGAGGACAACTGAATAATGCTGCTTCACATTGATGCAGGCAGTGAAGTAAGAAGGTTTAAATTAACTTCAAAGTGAATGAGGGCTTGCAGTGTTGATTTTCTAATTGGAAACGGACCACTGTGAAAGTGGGAATGGACCTTATTGAACTTGTAGAATCTCAAATCAGCATTCAGCAAATTATTTTAACTCTGAGCTGAGAAAGTGTTCAGATCAAAAAGGTATCCTTCCTGTAGATACCAGAGTGCTGGAAAAAATGTGGCTGAACAATTAATCGAACATCTAGAAAAGAAGTGCTGCATCCCCAGCAATTTGGCTTCATACAAAGATACAGGACGAAAACTGCCAACAGCAACCTGTTGGAACAGATCAAAGGTTCACTGGATAAAGCTAATGTTGTGGGCACTGCGTTTTTAGATCTGAAGAAGACACTGTAGACCATTGCATCTGATAACATACATTACAGCTATTTAAATTGTCATCTGCAGCTCTGCTGTAGTTTAAGTCCTACCTGGAGGGTAGAGAACAGTGTGTAAAAAGTCGGAAGCATTAAATCCACCTAGAGTAGAAATTACTTGGGAGTACCTCAAGGGTCAGTCCTAGGACCGTTGCAGTTCACAATGTACATAAATGACCTTCCACGCTGCGGTCAGGATGTAAACTACCAGCTTTATGCAGTTTACACAGTTATTCATGTGCCAGCAAAAATATCTGCACTGGCTGTGCAGCAGTTAACACAGGCCCTACACAACATATCAACATGGCTACACATTGATTACATTACTGATGTAGTGATTTGAGGGAATGCGGTGTATTGGCTGACAGTGGCACCCAAAGCCTCTTACCTTCCTTTGGTACAGTTCTTCTGGTGTAGTTGACCTCAGACTGACCAGTCGGTAGTTCTTGGTGACAGTGCGGGGGCGCTTTCGTGGCGGGGCGAAGCGCTCCATCTCAGTCACATAATACAGGCCCTGTTTTATGTAGCCGAAATATCGCGCCTTTGCCGAGCCCTCATCATCAGAGTCAGAGTCTCCTCCATCATCAGCGTCCTCATCTTCACTGGAAACTGAACTCAGGTTACTCTCCAGGCGCCCACGCTTCTGCGCCAGCTTTACTTCACACTGCAAAGCAGAGGACAGGACAGGGGGGACATGAGGATGACAAGTGCTTCACAAAGGTTCGAGTGATAAAATACAGAAGGCAATAAATGTAAAAGGACTAAATTCACAAGATATTTGAATTATACTTTAAGCATATGGCTTATAAACCACAGCTGACAACATTACTTTTATTACTTGTATAAATATAAAAATCCATCTGTCTCTTTGGTCACATCACTTGGTACCATCTTTGCCCAGAATTAAATTCTAATGCTGAGATTGAACCAGGTTGCCAGAGGGAAGTGATGAGCACAAGGCACTGAACAGAATACTAAACTACGCTCTGCTGTTTCTGGTAAACACAGTTTATTTAACACACTCCTGCCGCATCAGCAGCCTGTCCCAACTCCTACAAAACCAAGGTCACACTGCAGAATAGAATATCTCAAACTTTCTACTCTCGTCTTGCTTTGTGTGGCAGCTCTAAGCTCAGTAGAGGGAGAAAAAAAAATATCTTTGGCTATTTTCCAGTGTGAGCTGCATTGCTGGGCCGGCTCATATTTTGTGTTGACGCCTCTTTAGGTGTGAGCTTGCGGCAGACAAATGTCGGTCCCTCCAGCAAAGCACTGCACCAGAACAGAGGTTATGAAACATTTAGCACCTGTAAAACATTCAGCACCTTTGTCAATGAGGCAGCGATCATAACACCCAAACAACAACACGCATATGGAGTAATATTCCAGCATTCAGGCCCAACACAATGCTATTCCACACTGACAGCCCTCCCCCTTTCAGTGCAGAGGCTGATGGAACCTTTCCTAAAAGTTGGCAGCCAGCAGCTTAAGAATACTCCATTCTCTTTGCAATCAGATAACATAAAAAAATAAAGAAATAACAGACGAGATGGAAAGCGGGGGATGATGCGATATCAGAGTCCTTGTTGGGGAGACAGCATCGGGAGCAGACATTTCATCATCACAGGCTTTTGTTGAACATTATCATACACGCAGTTATGCTTTTCATAACTATATAACGAGCCGCGAGTACTGATTCAAGAAAACCATGAATGCGCTGCACCGCTGGTAAAATTAAAATCATTTGGATGAATGAAATCATGACTATTGAATATCCTCAGTCGTCTGCCAGCTGTATAAATGAGCAATCATAGACTCACTCGAATTCAACAGACTGTGACAATACAACTTTGCATACAATTTTACAATTATCATTTCCCATTATTAAAAAGTCTAAAACAGCTTGTACATGTAGCATTACGAAAAAACCTCAGAAAGTTGAACAAAAGTGCCCCAGTATCAGAACAATAGCGGATAATCTAGGGCAAGAAATGCTTCCAAGGGTGTCCCATATGATTTGCTGTCTACCATGGAACAGAAAGGGTATTTTTATATTTTTACCTCAAGACTAAGAAAGCCCCCATCGTATGCAGTGGTGAGCCTGGGTGACTGCTCGAACCACTCGCACGACTTTCCCAGGAGGTTTCGCAGCGTCCGAACCGAGGAGACAGTGACAGATCCAGAGCAGCGGGCCAGGATCATGACGTTATCGCTCCACCAGCTCACGTCCACCAGCGGGTAGTACTGCTCCTTATCTGCAACAAGAACAGATATCGGATTAAAACTGGGATTTAGTCATTAAAAAGAAAAATGTGTCTTTAGTTTTAGTAATGACTTTTGTTAAGTAATTCATTTTAGTCGAAAAACTGTTTGCCATTTAGTAAATATCAAGTACAAGAACTCAAAGCAAGTCAAATCACTCGCATTGTCATCATAAAGTATCCTCCTTAGGCTTTATCCGATAAGACAGTCCAGGGTGATCAGCAATAACTTTACTTTGGCGTGTTTTGCAGACTTGGTGTCCCACTCCGTCAGCACATGCTTACACGTGAAGACATACGGATTTATCAGTTGTCATGTTCAAGATAACACTCACACCGGTTATTTTGTAAACAACTTGTCACAGCTGTCATTGGTAGTGGCCCAAAACTGTCAAAATATGGATAGAGCGGTCCCAAACGGAGAGCGGCATACACTATAAAGCGAAGTGCGGACACACAGTGAAGGGGGTGAAATGTTTCACGCTTGTACACGCGAACGTCTGTATAATTCAGCGTGCCAGACAGAGTTGGTTAAATTGTATCCAGTGTGCAGCACTGCGTCAGCAACAAAGTGGAGCCTCCCCGGGCCTCTAGGCCACACTACCTTTTATTTTCTTCCGTCTTTCCAGCGACGTCCTCCATTCTGGGTTGATCTCCTCAAATCCTGGCTGCGGGGACGATTGGAGGATAGAGGGATCAAGCACAAAAAAAGAGATTCAAGGGAAGAAATTAATCTACAAACACTGTCTACACAACACACAGCCAGAGCTTTGTGGAGCAGAATGAAGAAACACAATGCAGCATGAACAAATGGTTAAACCCCTCCAATCATAATCATGTTATATGTCCAAGTCTGATACTGAAAATGTTCAAAATATTAGCTTTTATTCTGACTCTGTGCCATTTTGGTTTCATGAGCAGTTTAGAGAAGTGCTAGTTTTAGTATAGGGTATGAATACTGAATACTAAATCTTTGTTTTCTTTTTATGATTTATTATTATTTCAAAACGTTCTATCTTTAATGTATAATTGTAGGGTAATCCGATTTGACTTTCCACCAGTAGAAACATTTATAAAAATGTATTTATGAAAGAACACACTGTAAGACCTTCCTAAGCCACAGTTTATTGTCTCGGCCAGAGAGAGAGAGCGACCACATTAACGCAGCCAGTCAAGCATCTAATGCACAAAGCCAGGACAAACAACTACTGCATTGCACCCAAGTTCTCTCAGCAAACGCAAAATAAGCCATGCATAAAAGACAAACAGCTCGGAGGTGTACTTTACCTGTTGGTCCTGGCCCCACGCGGCCCTCTGTCGGAGAGAGGGGACGTCCCAGAGAGACAGGCGCCCTGAGAAGTGGATGACTGCCAGCAGGGTGCCGTCGGGGCTGAGGCTCATGCGGAAAACGCCGTCCTACACAAAAATAAACACACTCTGTTTCAAAAAAGGGCTGTCTTTTTAAATGCAGCAGACGAGCGGGGGAGCGGTTGTACCATTTCGTCCCCTTGTCCGGGGAACAGTCTGAAACTTGGCATCCGGAAAAAACCTCTTTTAGGATTCTGTCAAGAAAGAAGCAAACAATAATGCATCGGCAAAGAAGTCTACGGCCCCATTTCACAAACAGATAGCGCCAAGAGATTTTCTATTTCTGAGGTCAATGTTCCATCTATATGTTAAACTCACAGATGCAAGTTCAGTCTTTTGAGGCTTGAGTTTGTATCTTGAATTTGAAATCATCATTTCAGATGGAGTATAGAACTTTAAAGGTGATTTGTTGTTTTTGAGAGAAATAAACAAGCAGAAGATCGACCAACCTTATACATTTTAGCTGTGATTGGGTCCGACTCCGCACATTTTCACATATATCTTGAAGTTCAAATGGCATACCCTCAACTCTAAACTCTCAATCATGGCCCAAAGTAAAGCATCACTTTGTCCAAGCCAAAGTGTTGCACTTCATATATGACCTGACAGGGAGTTAAGGGGAAAATTTAAAGGAATTGACAGTGTTATTATTATTATTATATTTCTCAATGCCAGAGGTTTAATGCTGCAGGACCAGATTTTGCCCCTGGGCCTGACGTTACCCACCTTGAAAAGACTTTTTAAAATGTTATGATGTCAGGAGAAGCCAACCTATTGATCCATTATGTGTAGTAATTTGAAACATTATTGCTTTTGTGAAAGAAATATAAGGTAAATTAAACCATAGATTGATTGACGAACGAATCGATTTGTGCTATGTAGTGTGCTTACAGTATTGATGTCGTCCTCGTAGCTCGTGACTTGTTTGTAATGAGGTGATCCAGACAGAGCTCTCCAGGCCGTGATCCCGCCGCACGAGGCTTTGGACGCACTCTCATCTCTTGACTCGCAACCCCCCACCAGCAGCAACCTCAAAACACAAAAAAACATTATCGTTTGGTGGGATTTGCATAATAAAATCAGTTACTGAGGAAAGTGATCGTGGGGTCATCTCCAAGTCTGAGTTCACACAAGGCTAATAGACAGCATTCATGTGACTGAAGGGCCATTTCGAGAAGAAGTGGATTAAAAATGTTACTTATCAGTTGGAGAAGAATATGTCGAGACTCCAGAGTTAATGGCAAAGTCCTGGTCAGACGCAAACAATACCACAGTGTGACCGCAGTGGCCCATGGGTCTGTATTTGCAATGAAACAGAACTAAAAATGCAACCATGATCTGCAGCTGTGGGGAGGTGAGGATGAGACAGGGCTTTCTGGCTCAACACTGACCCCTACTGAACGGAAGCGTACTGAGGAAAATGCACAGTCAGGCTGCAATACAAGAAACTAGAAAATAACATACTTTGCATATTCCCCGCAGTTTTTCAAGCACAACCTTTTACGCCAGCCTACACCAAATAGTTTAATCTAACGGTTATTTTGAACCTTTGGGGGATATGCTGTAAAGTAGGTCCGGTCCCCCCAGTTGCAATTCCCACAAAGCCATGAAATCAAACCCTAGCAAGCAATGTAGACTTTTGGGCTTTGTTTAGTTCTTTCATCTGTACACATTTTCATTAGGGATTTTTATAATTCAGTTTGCATAAAAATATGAACCCCTGCCCAGACAATGGTCAAGAGATTCCCTGTGATCCAACACCCCAGGTTAGGAACCACTGCAGTAAACAGACCCTGATTATTAGCAGGGCCAATATATGATAACAGCCAATACTTAGGGCCCAATCTTGTGTTCCTAACTGCAGGCTGTAGACTCGACTTTTGCGCACATGGGTGGCGCAAAAGAAAATGTGGAATCTTCAGCTTTAGACCTGGTGCCTGGACGGGGGCTGGATTTACACCCATGGCAGTGGTCCCTCCCCAGCCTTTTCCTCCTACAGGCTGCACCAGACTGGAAAATGTGTCCTTAATAAGGTATGCAAGGCTGTGCGCAATGTTAATATGAGGAAGCGAAGAGCCTTCGTTGTAGGGCTGCTGTAGCACACCATACCTCAGTCCCCCATTTTTTCCCTAAGCGATGCCCGCAGGCTACCGGCAAAAGCACTGGCACACCATTGTTTGTGCGCAAGATTCCAACTTCGCCTTGAGCAACGCTGTTGTTGCGCCAGGTGGAAAATCGGGCCCATTGAGTCTCAAGAGACTACTTGAATAAATAATGTTTTCAGCAGGTGCAGAGATGAGTGGCTTTAGACGCTAGCACTAGCCGCGTTAGCACGGCTAGCGAGAGCATTACGAGTAGCCTAGTTGTATGTTTTATGGAACTATGCTTATGACTATACAACGGAGATATTATGTCCGTACAGCATGAACCAGCATGATAGATAAATTAGTGACCAGGTGACTGAGTGATATTGACGCCTTCACAGTGCGAACCAACAAACAGGCCTCTCGCCTTTGTGGGAGGGGCTCAAGTTCAACATTTATTTTTCCACTGCTTTGACTAGGTTTTTCATTTCTACTTTACTATGCTTTAAGACTATGATCGCCTTGTCCTGCAAATATTTCTATAGGTCTGGCACATTTACACTTATGTTTAAAATCAGTTTGCGCATGCACAACTCGCCTCAACATTGACCTTGAACATACTTCGGGAGTGAGCAGTTGATTTGGCTTTTTGTGCTACATTAAATCCTTGTTCAATGCCCTCACACAAAGATGTGGTATTAAGTGGCACTGGCTATTAATGAAAATAAAAATCACAATAATATGATCAAAACAACAAACTGCACATCTGGGAACAGCACTTACTAAGTGTTATCCCATCTGTGCACTGAATAATTGTCATAAACACTTCCCCAAGAAATATGAGCTAATAATGTCCCTCTATCTTAATGATGAATCCTATGTCCCAGGTTTCCATTTTCTTACCCATATCTTCTTCTCTCTGTTGCTGACCCACTTTTTACACAGGCATCATTAAAGTTTCATCTCATCCATCAGTTTAGCAAACACTTGACAGAAGCTGCCAAAAGCCATTACGCTGCCAAACCAGAGAGCACCACGGGCGTTTGTTTAGCGTGTCGAGTGGAGAGGAGCGAAAACGGCAGGGTCACAGGTGCAAGTTTAGACATGATTAATCAAACCTTTAGGAAATTACACACTGAGCGCCAAGGACACTCCGGGCTGCGATAGGGAAATCCCGCACATTTGCATTAAAGTGATTTATTCTTGCCCCTTGGCCTCGCTCCATCAAGGAACATCTTATTCACTGCAAAAAAGAAGTGTTCTTCTTTTGTTATCTCTGCAAACAATAGCTTAAGCCACAGCACAGCAACATGATCAATAGTATACACTTTAACAAGCTTATCAACAAGTGGAATAATGGCCCGTGATGGCAAATGATGACAGGGCACGAGAGCACTGAAGTAAATGCACTTGTTAGGGCTGCTCTGTTAAGTGTAATTTAACCTAAATTGCAACTTGAACAACCGCAAAGGCTACAGTTATTTAGGTTTCCAAAGTGGAGGGTCGGTGCTTACTGGTAGGGGGAGGATTTTCATGAGTGTAATATTTTAGTGAATCCACAGGATAATAAAATAATGTCTTCAAAGAGACATAATTCTAAAATATTTTGTACCTGAAATTGTATAGTGCTAATTACGTCTTACAGATTGGGTTTCTGAGTTCTTGGCCAAGTCATTTTCGGGGTTGTGGTTCAAAAAGTTTGGGATTATATTATATTGTCCATGGAGCCTTATTATGTTTAGGGCTGGGTACCATTAAACGATACCAGTACGGTGTCAAAAATGAAGGTTTAGGTACTACCGGTATCGGAAAAATAAAAAGAAAGCAGGTACCGAAAAGAAATATAAAATCTTTATATTCAAGTTTATATGCTGTTGGTTATACAAATTTAAAAAGGAAAAAAAAGTGCAAGACAATTTAAAAAAAATAAAAAATGCAAATAGTGGGAAAAATGTGGTTAAATTTTGGAAAAATTTTGGGAATCAAAAACATCAAAAAGGGGGATAACGTGGAAAAAAATGGAAGAAAAAAAATTGAGGGGTAAATTTGGGGAAAATTTGAAAAAAAAAGGGGAAAATTGGGAGAGAAAAATTAAATTGTTAAAAATGGGGGGGAAAAATAAGAAACGTGAAAAGTTTTTTTCCGCCTGTCTTTAAAGGAAGTTTCATCTCAAACAACTAATACAAATGTAAAAGAAATTAAATGGAAGGAAAAGAATAAATTAACATTATTCATCTGTTTTATGGTTCTAAATGAAAAATAATTAAGCATCGGTACCGAAAAACTAAGTATCGTTAACGGTACCCAGCCCTAATTATGTACAATATAACTGGCAAATCATGTAGTTCAGACCTGTATAAACATGTTCTGAAATACATTTACTAATGACAATACTTTCATCCAGGTACACAACATCACATTGCACTGATGATTATGCACAATGTTTCCAGATAATGCATAACTTTGGATTAAGCCTCATGTTCTACTGTCTGTCCATAGACACGCAAAATGCTTCACATCAAGGCATTTATTTATTAGTCGATATTCCACAGTCAATGCCAATGGTCATACTGTGCAAGGACACAAGTTATGAATGTGCCAAATCTTTCAGGATACGGCTTCTAAACGAACACCATGTCACAAAAACTACACCAATAACACTTGTACGCAGCTAAAATGTAAGCTATGTACAGATTCTGCTTGAAATAAAATAGTAGGCCAATAATCATCCACGGTATGCATTATAGGTGAACTGAATGAATGGGATTTTTTAAGAGACAGTTCACTCTACAGGGAGCATTCAACCAAAGTCGCAAAGAATTCAAACAATCAAGTGTGTTTTACTAAATGCTGAATATGAGGAAAGGCCTTGAGGTAAACTTACCGGTGTCCTGGGTGGTAAATGGCTGCGGTGATGCCATGGGAGTAGTGGCCAGAGAAACTGAAGCTGTGGTTCTCCCGGAAGTGCTGATTCGTTCCAACACTGGGAAAGAAGGACAAGACCAGAACAAGTTTCATCCAATGTTGTAACCACTCAGTTTCAATAGCACGTTTTACAAACAAAGCTGCATCCAAAGAGCTGCACAGAGGATAGTAAAAAAAAAAAAAGCTTATTGCCGACTCGAAAAATTAAAACAAAAAAGTCACGCAGAGTAAAAAGTCAGAGCATAAAAGAGTCTGAACCACAGAGATGGCTGCAAGCTCACATACAGTGCAACAACAACAATGCAACACGCTCATTTTGGAAAAGATAATGACATGGCGATTTAAATTCGAACTATAATTAAACCTGACATGGTGAAATATGCAATCAAATTCAAGTGGACAGCTTAAATTAGATTGGTACTGCAGGAGATGTTATGTAATTGGTTTGGACATGTTTTACAGCGCGTGTTTTCTTGCCATGTAAATGTTTAAATGAGAAGCGAAATTGAAGAATTAACTTTTGAAACGGAATACATCAAAAGCGGAGTTCAAACAACCACGCACATAAAATCAAACTTTATTTACAAAGTGCCTTTCAAACGCCGGTTCTTTCACTTGAAATTCAACACACATTCACTTTGCATGAAAACCAGAAGTATGGAAACACTTCGACCGCTCTGCCTGTGTGAATGTGAAGTGTGAGTGAGTGATTGGTGATGGTCAGTTGTTGCTGATTGGCAAAAGGAGCCTTAAGGGCAGCCCTGAACCTCCGAGTGCAGAGGAAAAGAAGAATGTGCAGTAAAGACTTTAGGTATTTTGAAAGGCGCTGTTGTTGTTGTTAATGGATTTATTTATGGCATTTATGGCACATTTCCTCCAGTTTGGCTTTACCCAAATCTAAAATCTTCTTGACAAGAATGCAACAGTTTAATGACTCATTTGAAAGCTAATGTCGCCACATTTTTGTCACATTTGTGAGGCGTTTTTGTCATTTTTTGTTACTTTCTCATTGCTTTTGTGTGTTGCGCTTCTGGTAGGGCTGAAAGATACATCGTAATAGTATCGATATCGCGATATGAACATTCAAGATATTAATATCGAAAAAGCAAGACATAAACCATACAGATTTTCTACAATAGAACAGCAATCTTTTGTATTATGATGTTTTTATTTTTCTGAAAAATGCTTGGTTTTCACCTAACCCATAGTTATATCATATCGTCAATAGAGATATCTGGCATAAATATCGAAATATGAAATTTTGTCCATATCGTTCAGCCCTAGTTTACGGCACGTTTTTGTAGCTTTTTTGTAGCTTTTTTGTTGTGTTTTCTGCCTTGTTTTTGTCACTTTATGTTGCATTTGTCACTTTTTCGCTGATTTTCATGACTTTTTTGTTGCTTTTTCATCCTTCTTTTTGTTGCTATTTTGGTGCTTTTTTTTAAAGAAGCTTTTAGATTTGGGTAAAGCTGAACTGGAGAAAATGTGCTCTGTTCTGGTGGGGGTTTAGATACAGGGAACCAGACTTGGGGCGGCTTCTGTTAACCAGGTGAGCTTTAATCAGGAGTATTCTCACGTTCTCCTCCTCCACCATTATTATTCTAATGCATTTCCTGACCGCACAGCAAACACGAGCCCATGTGTGATCAAGATTCTTCACACTTTCTGCATTTCAGCCTGTATCACTTGGCTTGATATGACGGCAGCACAGTCACAGGATGTAGGCTGTGCAATCGAGCGCTTCCTAACAATGTGAAATTAAAAAGGGACACGTTCGCACCCACGGGAAAAGCACACTAGCAAGTTACCAACTAATCTGTGTGAGTGGAAATACAAGTAAGTGTTAATTAAATAGCCCGTGTGTGTGAAGAGCAAATAACAACAATTGAGCAATTTTCAACATGGGCAACACATGAGCGCAATATCAAATCCCTGTTTGGGCTGTGAAAAAATATCAATATTCCATCATATTGCTGTGGAAATTACGATTTTGTTTATTTTGCAGGTAATTTGAAGAAAGGGGAATGGTGTAATCCAGTTTGAGTATTCCTTGTTTGGATTAATAACATTCCCATATTTAATACGAAAAAACAAAACTGTGTGGAAAAGGTTTTACAAATACTGTTTAACCTGTTGCCTTAAACAAGCACATTTTCTCCAGTTTGACTTTACCCAAATCTAAATGCTTTTCAACTGGAGAGTAATGCCACAGAGTAATGCCTCATTTGAAAGAAAACTGACTTTTTTGTCATGTTGTTTGGCTTCGGTTTTTGTTACTTTTTTGTCTCTTTTTTGTTGTGTTATTGTTGCTTTTCTGGCACATTTTTGTCACTCTTTAGCTGCTACTACATGGGTTTTTTCGCTCTTTTTCATTGCTTTTTTGTTGTGTTTTTGTCAGTTTATTTATTTATTCATCTATATATTTATTTATTTGACAGAGACATTGCACAACAAATGTGTTGCACAGAGCAGATATAGCTACTAGCTAATTTTCATCTGTAGTCCCTGGGCAGAGGCAAAGTGACAGCAGGTTAAAACATTGACCAATGAACATTATTACTTCAGAGTCCATTCACAACATAAAATACATACCGAGGAAAAAAAAAAGGATCACCTCAGCAAACATTCAGTTGCAATACTTACAGTATTTACACTTGCGATTACAATTATATTCATTTTTTTTTATTGTACCTTCTTACATTTTTAACACTACCCCGATTAACCAGTTTTGTGCTAATGACCACAAATCTGACCGTCTTTCAACCACTTCTTCAGGTTAAGTTTAAACTGATGCAAGGTGCTACTCTCTGCAACTTTCACAGAGAAGAAATATTGTCCAAAAGTAGAGGATCTACTTGCGTTGTCTTGCCTTGTCACAAGATTTCACAAACATTCTGAGAGGCTGTGGGGCCAAATCATGAAGAATTTTAAACACTAAACTGACAAAAACAAAATGACATTTTCAAACATTAATCAAAAATTAAATCCTTGTTTTTGTCGCTACTTTGGCGCTTTTTTCACGAAGATTTTAGATTTGAGTTAAGTCAAACTGGAGAAGATGTGCTCGGTTCAGGTGGGGGTTAAGAGGCTAAACATTAGTGATTCATTGTAGATAATCACACACAATATATTTCCAAAATAATCCCTGTAAAATGTTCTGTATTTAAAGCTAGTGCACCAATAGAAATAGAAATAGCATTCAATCTAAACTGCTAAAACTATTTCCTTGGACGGAGATGGCAAAAAATAGATTGAGAATATATTCCATGTTCAATTCCACAAGATGGTCGTTCATTAAACCCACCGTACCTCACAAGGTAGCTCTTAAGTCCGCCCCCGTATGTAATCACCAGCAGTTCGGCGGACCACTGTGCGCTGTCTGTGTACTCCAGGAAAATTAGGCCTGCCACAGCGCCGCTCAAGTCTCCAGGGAAACTCACCTCCTGGATGTACAAAGAAAGGAGAGTCAGGTATTACGCGGGAGTGACTGATGTAGCTGCAAAGCAGAGCGAGGAAAATGTGTATTATTTCCTATCAGGTTTTTGATGTGTACAAGGGCAAACAACAGGGATACATCACAGCCACTGCAAAAGACAGATTCCAAAAGAAACGTATGAAAGCGGATCGTCGGGAGGAAAGGCTTGGGATGAAAGATAAGAGAATGGAAGAGACACAAAAAGTGATGGGGTGGGTTTAAGTAGCGTTTTAAACAAGACTTTTCACTCTTTCCTGTCAAATTCAGCGTTTTATCGCCGCTACCCGGAATAGCTGCGGAGTTGGCGGAGTGTGCACTTAACGGTGACAAACAAGACAATGAGTACAGCGGAGAAAGTGTGCTACTGTAGACAAAGCGGCATAGTGCACTAAAGGAGTGGAGATCACAGGCAGGGGACAAGAAGACAAGAAGAAGAAGCGCGAGGCGGGGAAGGGAGGGATGACAGGCCAGATAAAGGGGAGATGGGGAGAGATGATGGACAGGACAGGAGGGGGGGGCAGGGGGATGATCATAAGTGGTTCGAAAAAGGGCATCGTGATGAGGGAGGAGGGGGGTTCTGACCCGGAGTGGCAGATCGGAGGAGGAAGGTCTACAGAGGGACGAGAGCAGCCGGTGAAAATTTAAACAGGGGGTTGATGGGAATGAGACGGAGAAACGAGGAGAAAAGATCAGGCGACATGTGCAAACAGAGGAGTTAAAGGAGAGCAGATGAATAAGAAATCAGGCGGGGTTCAGAGAGCGTCTGACAGGGCGCCTTCAGAAGGTGACAGGCAAGCTCAAAGTGGCCAGTGGAGGGGAGTTGCACCGGTGTCAATCATCTCCACAGTCGACGAGATTGAAGTGTGAAGTTTCCAAAAGTGGGCTACACCATTTTTCAATTTCTTTCACAGACTTTGGCAGTTTGTTCCTGTTTATCTGCTACTTTTTTTTATCACAACGGTGGGCTGTAGTGTTGACAGAGAGTGTGAGTGATAAGGGCCAACCTACAGTAACATGAAGACACGCAGTGCATGGTAGTTATTTGAAGTAATTGCACTCAGTGTTAATTTTGACAACATATTTTATTTTAGTTTTAGTCTTTTGACTAAAATGTAATTTAATTTTAGTCAAGATTTAGTCCAAAAAAACTTTTCAATTTTAGTCTAGTTTTAGTCGACTAAAATTGCATGTCAATTTAGTCGACTAAAATTAAGACTAATTTAGTCGACTTATATTTATAATATTCATTATAATCATATTTAATCGTGTTCCTCGACTTCATGGAGCTGCCCCACATGAACAAAGCTTAGAGCTGATCCTTTGACAGTGAATTTACATGATATGAGGCTCTTTCAGACTGTCAATAGAAGTTTGGATGATTTTAGTCTCTCCCTTTCATTTTTATTTAGTCTTATTTTAGTCGACTAAAATATCTGGACATTTTAGTCATAGTTTTAGTCTCATGAGAACCTTTTAATTTAGTTTTAGTCCAATTTTAGTCATCAAAAATAACACTTTGACTAGAATTAAGACTAAATATTTTAGTCGACGAAATTAACACTGATTGCACTTCAACAATTGATTTACGAGCAATTGCCAGTTTTAACCCCTTACCCCCTACCATAACCAAGAACATTTTCTCCAGTTAGGCTTTACCTTAATCTTAAAGCATCTTGAAAAAAATCAAGAAAAATTAGGATGAAAACAGAGCAAAACAACAAGCCACCAAAAAAAGTGACAAAAACTCAATAGAAACGTGACAAAAACTCAACCAAAAAAATGACCACAAAAGCCACAAAAGCGATGAAAACGCAACAAAAAAGAGGCAAAAATGTCATGGAAAAAAGGCAACATTGCGAGGAAAGAGATCTGTTTAGATCAGTTTTTTAGGACTTAGCTTTTATAATTAGGCGTTACACTGGCCTATATGCTGTGAGCTCCAGTCAAGAAGCTTTTAGATTTGGGTAAAGCCGAACTAGAGAAAATGCAGTAGTTTTTTCCATAGCAGAATCAAACTTTCAACACTGAATATCTATCTGCAACAAAAGCTGGTGGCCAAGTTCAAAACAGAGTCATCTCACACATCAAAACACTTTATGCTGATGAATTGCAAAAAGAAACCCACACAGACAAGGCAGCAGAGACGCTGGGCAGGCTTCTGGACATTTTGGAGAGTGTGTGAAAATGTGCATTGTTTTTCAAATTTCATGCAGATTAGGTGTGAGACAGTGTAGTTACCGGAGGAATGACAAACAGTTCACTGCCCATGAGGTCGAAGAGGCGCACGGTGCCAGTGCTGTCAGCGAAGGCCAGAAGGGTGCAGTCATAGCTCCAGGCCACACGGCGCCACTGCGGGCTCGGGTCCTTTGGCACTGTCAGTCGGGGAGAAACAGAAGGACTTAAGGCTTGCATAAACAGATGAGAGATCAGGGATTTGTCATTAAAACCAAAAGGTGTTGGAAAATGCTGCTTCCACTGGGCAAAGCTGTCCAAATCAACTGCATCGGGTGAAAAACAGGGACATTAAATACACGTTTGCATAGCCAGATTCTTTCTTGTACACAGCCTTTCAGACCAGATGAGAGCACTTCAGAGTACTGATGATGAATACCATATTTTCCGGACTATAAATTGACCTTTTATTATAGTTTGGCCGTGGGTGCGACTTATACTCAGGTGAGACTTATATATATAATTTCACTTGTTAGTTATTTTCACACTGACTGGAGGGGGCTCTTGGCTTGTGTACCAGTGTCTGCTAAGACTGAACACAAATGCCCGAAAAGAGGTACTGCAATGAAGAAAAGCTATAAGCTAGATGGCCAGAGCAAGAGGAACGAGTTCGCAAATGGGTGCTTGAACACCGTGCACCAGGATGGCTGATGCGACTTATACTCCGGAGCGACTTATATATGTTTTTTTCTTCTTCATTATGCATTTTTTGGCTGGTGCGAGATTTACTCCGGAGCGACTTATACTATAGTCCGGAAAATACGGTACTGATGGGGAAAAAGGGGAGATCTAAAGCCATACATCAACACTGGACGTCTAAGGACCCCCTCCAACTAAAGCAATTGTAATGCATCTCAATAATTGTCTTCCAAATAAGTGCACGTGCAGATGGATTCAAAAGGCGCAGGGAGAGGCGCATCGAGGAAGAGTTGAAGAAGTGGACGGAGATCATAAATCGGGCTTTTATTGAAGCATGGGCCACTGTTTTAGGCCAGTGCTGGCTCAGCATTTCTGTGACTGCAACCATATCGAAGTGATGAAGCACACCGCCGCCTGCTGCCACTTGCTCAAGGCTTCACTGACACACTCTTACACACAAGAGCCTTCTCCCCCCCTCTCTCTATACATCAAAAATCTGAAAAATGATGCAGGCCTTTTTTAAAACATGTAAAGCGTATTCACCACCAAGTGTCAGAACAAAGAGAACAAACCAAACTAAATATTTAAGTCGCTCCTGCATTTGCTACACAGCAGGAAACATAATATGCCACCACGGGCGCTGTGTCTACCAAGCAATAAAGTTATGAAAAGCAAGTTATGTTTTTGTTGATATCACATAACAGTGTTTATTGGCGTTTATTGGATTGGATTTCTTGGCTGCCAAACGCTGCCGCAACCCCTGGTGGGCAATACGGCGCGCAGAACGGAGGCGTCGGGATATTGTATGACTGGAATTTTAAATGAAGAACAAAGCGATGGAGTGGGAGACGAGTCAGACAAAGAAAGGAGGAACGGGGGGAGGAAAGGGAGGATGCTGGAACCGTGAATCCAAGCCCCCGCTGAGAGAAATAATAGCGCACCAAATTTTAAAAAGTCTTAAGTATTAGAGCGCACCTCGGGAAGTGGGGGATTTAATGCACCTTTGAGAGAGTGAGCTGTGGAGAATCACAGGGAAACGTACCAATTAGTTTGCCTGCCATAGGGTTGTTTTATTAAAGAAAAGTGATGTTGCTTTGTTCAAAAAATAGGATAGTTATAATAAACCAGCGCAGTCTCACCATTCAGATGTCGTGGTTTTTTATTCGATGTAGCAGTGGGCAATATATTGTCTTGTAATAATTCTGTTTTAAAGCATTTGCAAGTTTTCTTAACTTTTTAAAGCAGTGGGAAATGCTGTATCTCCATTAATGTAGACATTTAAGTTGCTGCTTTTGTATTATAGCCTTTCGATATTAAATCAAATTATTCCAGTCCTTTTTCGCTCTGTCCTTTCCTCTCCACTGCCCATTACGCATATAGCATCCTGCATGTTGTTTGGTGGCTGAGAGGGCTCCATTTCCACATAGATGGCTTTCGAGGGGGAGCTAGAAAATTGGTCTCTTGTGTTTGTTTCTATCCTAGCACTGAAGGAGGTGCATGTTTGGGAGTGTTTCAGCTGACGACCCAATGAAAACCTTCCATTCTAAAGGCTCAGGGACGCATTTACGGGAATTCAACACTTATGAATTATGTACAGAGGAGGAAGCATCAGCCAAAGGAGGGAGGGGGAAAAAAAAGCATAAAAGACAGGTGCAGTGGCAGAGAAACACTTTCACACGTTAGCAATAGTAAAAAAAAAAAAAAAAAGGTAGCGACGCACACATCCCCACACTGCAGCAGATGCCATTAACGGCTGGATCACAGTGAAATCCATTAGGAAAAATTTCCGTGAAATGAAGTAAAGGTAAAATGAAACGAAATGGATTGAAAAAGAAATGGAAGAAGCTGGGGTTTACACAGGCCTGTGGGCTACTGTTATTAACCCTATGAACCATTAGAAACAACAGCCCACAATGACAGCTATAGAGCGGAAAAAATACAGTACAAAAGCAGCCAAAAGGAGATTGAAACATCAGAACATCAGAAGAAAAGGTAGAATAATTACATTTTTGAACCCAAAAAAAAATGACATTTAAATACTTTTTTTATTTAGTCACAAAGTGTTTCCACAGATACTGTAGAAAAAGGACAGAATTACACTAAATTGACAGTATTTTTTTTTTTTATGCTAGATGCTTGCACGATTTATAATCTAGTTTTATATATACATTCAAGTTTGAACAAGGTCATTCAAGGTTATGTAAACTGCATCTGTACGAATGCACTTAAAGAGACTAGATGCAAGTTGGTCATTTTATGCTCACTACTGCCATCTCAGGTCTTATGCGTAACTGCAGTCTCTATATTAAGCTTGTGCATGACGCCACTTCGGGCCCGAAGTAACAACTTTTTGAGTGACAGTGCAGGATTTTAGAGGCATATTATTATTATTTTTTTACATTTTTAAACCCAGTATAGTCCCTTAAGTACAAAATATGTTTTTTTCCTAAAACTCTCAACTTCTTCTGAGAACTCACACTTGACTGTAAAGTAGTAAATTCAGCTAGTTATTCAGAGGTTGGCAGAGGCAAGCCCCTATGCCCTCACAGCACGAAGGTCCAGGCAGGGCTTGATTCCTTGAACATCAGTCAACAAAGATCCTGACTCAAGCTACAACCCCAGGGGCAACACTGTGGGTCGTCCACTGCTCCTCACACTGGTTGAAGGATCAAATACAGAGACCAAATGTGAACACAATAAATTCTACAAATACAATGTAACTACTACACTATATAAAACACAATGTTATGGCAATGTTCCAATGCCTTGAACCTCAACACACTTCTTGTGGTCTGTGGCCCAGGAGGGAGATCCAGAATGAGTGTAACTGTAGTGACAGATAAAAGGGGAGAGGTTACTTACCCTGGCACTTGCCGATGACAGAGCCAAAGTCATCCCTCACAGACCTGTCGAGGACACACAGTGAGTGATGGTGAACAGCAGCGGCCTTATTGGAGCCGGTACAGAGAAGGCTCTTACATCCACTGACAATGTGCCAAAGCGGCCAATGTATCAGGCAGCCTTGGTAGTAGGCCGTGCTTAGACAGTCACTTAACAGATCTCGGAGGAAAAGGCCTTGAGCTGTCGAAACACCCACTCGCTTTAGCTAATACTACGAAGGCAGCTCCAAAGCCCTCATCTATTAAACAACACTGATGCAAAAAGAACAGCGACACCCCTCAATATTAATGTGAGGCAAAACCAGAGCAAATTCTAACACAACGGTGTAAATTAGAAAAGCTACCAAGGGCCTTTCGGTTCACAGCATGGGGGTTTACAATAAAAGAATTTCAATTAATAAGAAATAGGTTTTCTGAAATAAGGCCATGAGTAGTTAACCTGTTAAGAGCTGAGTTATGATAGTATCAAGTTAATTTTCATTGATTTTCATTTCCAATTTGCTCAGTTAAAGCGTCACACTGTGGCTATAGTGCACATGCTGCTATATTTGTTCAGCGAAAAGGGAAATGGAATTTGTCTGTGAAAGTAATTCCCACAATATTCATATTTCAGGAACAAAAGTTGCTAATTCTATTTGCCCAATAGGTTGTTGTGAAGTACAAGCCAAGGCTGTGGTTATTGAAGGCATTGTTGTAGAATGGCGCTTACACAAGGTTAGAGTTCACTAATTACCTTATTTCTACACACTGGTCCTGCACCACCGCCAGCAGCTTGCCATTACTGTAGAGAAATAGAAATTGGTTGTAAAAAGAAAATGTGTCAGGGATGAACAATAATTCAGCAGTGAGCAAAAGAGAATGGGGAGACTGGCAATAAAGGCGTGACACATTTCAAAGGTTGTTAAGTGGGAATGAAAGAAGGAAAACCAATTTAAGTTGAGAGATTAAATGAAGGTCCCATTTAAAAATACCCAACTCGCTCACCTTGATAAAACCAGCTGCCAACTGATCTGCTTGTTTGACAAGCGGACAAGTCCAGGAGGTAAAAAAGAGCTGGTGGGGCTGTAATTCACATAAACAAGGTTAATTCATTACATTTAACATTTTGTTTAGCAAGCTACTCATGTTATGCATGCATAACAAGGTCCACCTTCTAAGCTAACCCTTCTGATATCTAAATCTGTGAGGCTTGCAGACTAGCAAGTGGAAAATTTTGTGAATATTTTACAAGGTCTGCACATCGCCTGCTGAGAGGATAAGCAGGCATCATAGGTATTACACGCCGGTCTGCAGGTCACATCCAACATACACTAGGATTTCATCAAAGCAGTGAAAAGTAAAGTAAATTAACTCATAAATGCTTTACTGAATTTGCATCACATGCAGCATTAAGTCTCGTACCTAAAATAGAAGAAAATGTTAAAGAAAAACCTAATTGTTTTTGTATGCATAATATTTGTTATTTTAAGTAAATAATTTAAATGAGCTCATAGTTTGGAATCATCGTTCAGCAGATGATAGTGTTATGGTATTTGTTTTGTTAACCAACATAACCATAAGTGCGTGTCTTGTATAACTAAATATAAATGCATTCAAATAGTCATAACAAGTTTCAAAATATCAGAAATAACGCATGGCTTACCTGTACCACAAATAGTGTAGAATCAACCGAAATGGTCCTGCAAAAATATTTGCCATTTGTAAGTATTGATTTGAAAGAGCTTCTTTTTATTTATTTTTTTATGTAACAAGGTCAAAAAAGTGTTGTGTGAGTGAAAATATATCCAAATGAAGTAAATAATGAGATAAATGCAACAAAAAGAAGTGTCTTTAAAAGCAAACAGTGGGTTACAAGAGAGCACGTTTTGGGTTGAGGTATGAAGCAAATATGGTGTGAAGGTGCCCCCTTTAGGCATGTTTTGGTCATCGGAGTGAAGACGTACCTGTCACAGCTTTTGCAATAATGGAACCGCTGTGTTCCCTGTTGCCTCGTTGCTGCAAATTAGAAATAATCACATGAGCACTAACTTGGTCAGTCCGAAAGTGATCTGATTATAATGTCAAGCAGGCTATTAGATTTCAAGTTAAAGGTGATGCTAATGCTACATTATAATAGCACATTGACCAGAGATCACAACAATACTTCATTCTCAATAATTACAGCAAATAAGAAGACATTTTAGCTTTCAAACAGTGAGGTGGCGCTACATGGCCAACTGCACTTGACCCCATTCAACACAAACTAATGCTAGAAAACTTTCAGCGGTTACATTCTCTATCATTTCTTTGGCAGAAGCCTGAATCAAGAAGCTAAATGTTAAGCTAAACAACTACTGAACTTACCTGTGTGTCCGTTTCTGGAGGCCATTCTGTAATAACAAGCAAATCGTATAAAATGTTCTCCTCTTCGCTTTCAACCAAACTATCTTCAGCCATAGTGCCAGCTGTCAAATGTCTACGGTAGGGAGCGAGGGACATGCCAAATACGTAAACACATGCAATATATGTGCACAATTACAGTAACAAATGTGGTACATTCTATACACATTTTCTAAGTATGGTCCATGTGTTGTTAATAGCACACAAAGTCTCTGGATTTTATTGATAAGAGGGACATATATTGAATAAAAAAATATGTTGATGGAACCAATCAGTTTGTATCACTGTATCTGTCCGTGAGGTAAATTTAGCGACACCGAGCCGCTGCACACGTCACTTCCGGTTGACTTGCACTTGTGTCAGGAATCATGGCAGCGTTTACGGGTAGGTTTTCTAGCATTTTTGTGGTATTTGTGCGCTTTGATTTTAGTCTTATACTAGTGGGAGACTTAATTTAAAGCTGCAGTTGTGAAACTAAGCTTGAAACGTGTCATTTGTTCAACAGAAATGGGAGTTATGGCTGAAATCGCTCAGGCCGTGGAGGAGATGGACTGGCTGTAAGTGATTTATAAATAAAAAACTTTAATTGGTTGCAAGTATATACCATTTGCCTGAAAATATTTAATCTCAAGAGTCAAATGCCTAAAACTATGGTATTATGATAGTTGTACATTAAAGTGGTAGCCATTGTTTGCATTCTTAATTCTCTCATTTGTTCATAGACTACCTACTGACATTCAGGCAGAATCCATTCCTCTTATTCTTGGTGGAGGAGACGTGCTGATGGTACAAAATTATGAATAATTGACTTGCCAAAGGATTCATAACAACTAAACAAATTTATATTATACTATGTTTTAGGCAGCAGAAACTGGTAGTGGCAAAACAGGGGTAAGTGCACATAGTATTCTGTTAAAAGTAATACAATTTATTGAAATTACTTTATCTTAATTGGTTTGACATCATGTATTTTGTAGGCCTTTAGTATCCCTGTTATCCAGATCGTGTATGAGACCATGGTGGATCAGCAGGAGGGAAAGAAAGGGCGAGCCGCCATTAAAACAGGAGGAGCAAGTAAGAGCATATTAATGAATATTGGCAACTTTGACACTACATCCAGTGCTAAATTTGTGCTTAAAATGTTGACTGAAAAAGATTATATTAAATGTGCAATTGATTGTTTAGTTATAGATTTGTCCTTCATTGCCTTTTTTGTCTCTCTCTCGCTCTTTAGTCTTCAATAACTGGCAGATGAATCCTTACGACCGTAGCCCCGCCTTTGGTAAGTTACACTGATGCTGGTGTTTTTTCTCCCTCTGTGTCGCTCATGTCCTTGTTTCCTTTTTATCAGCTATTGGACCAGATGGACTTTGCTGCCAGAGTAGGGAGTTTAAAGAATGGCATGGCTGTCGCTCCACTAAGGGCGTTAATAAAGGTCTGTGCTGCAGATGAGAAATCAATAAAAATTACACAAAGCTGTTTTTGATAATGCTTAATGTTCTCTTCTTGCTTCCAGGGAAGTACTACTATGAGGTCTCTTGTCACGATCAAGGACTATGTCGCATTGGTTGGTCCACTGGTCAGGCAGCCCTGGACTTGGGTGTGTTCCTTTACTCTTCATACCTGCATTTCTGTTACATATATCTATTAACTTATTGCATCTTTGTTGCTAGGGACCGACAAGTTTGGATTTGGATTTGGTGGCACTGGAAAAAAGTCTAACAATAAGCAGTTCGACAGCTATGGGGAGGTGAATAATGCTCATAATGTAAACTACATAATCTGGGAAGTGTATGTACATTAACACAGTTTTTTGTTTTTTTGTTTCTTTCATTCAGGAATTCACAATGCATGACACTATCGGGTGCTACTTAGATCTGGAAAATAACCAGATTTCCTTTTCCAAAAATGGTGCGTGTTCTATAACAGTATTACAGTTTAATACATTATTATTTTTTACTCTGTTATGACTAATAAATGTTTTTTTCCCCCTCAACACAGGCAATGACCTGGGTACTGCATTTGAAATTCCTCAAAATCTAAAGAATCAAGCCTTTTTTGCCTCTTGCGTTCTCAAGGTGCTTGCAGAAAACAAAATGTAGGTAATAAGTAAATAAAGGAGTTCATATTACCCATTGTTTTTGGGTTTCAGAATGCAGAGCTTAAGTTCAACTTCGGAGGAGAGGACTTCAAGCATACACCCAAGAGTGGGTTTGTTGCCTTCGACCAAGCACCAGATGGTCATGCAGTCAGATCTACGCAAACAGGTTTGTTATTTATGCATTGCACTAGTATACTGTGAAAATCTAGTACTGTGTGGGAAAAAAATCTACCTTTTTCAAATGTATCTGTCTGTTTAGGAAGTGCAAAAGTGACCAATGTCAGTGCGTCATCCAATTCAGCAAAAGCTTTAATCATTGAACCTTCCAAGGAATTGGCAGAGCAAACTCTCAACAATGTCAAACAATTCAAGAAATTTGTGGACAACCCCAAACTCCGGTAACTATCCTCGATGCAGCTGACAAAGCTACAGATGATCCTCTTTTGGATATTACTGTAGTACATGATGGTGCTAGTAGCCACTATCATAATCATCACCTGTCTTTACAGAGAATTACTGGTGATTGGTGGTGTGCCTGCTAAGGAACAACTGGCTGTATTAGAGCAAGGGGTGTGTAATAAATAAGTTCTTCTTTTAAATTGGACTAAAACACCTGTTGAGTGTTGACGCAGTTAAAAACATAACCATTTTCTAATTTTCAAGGTTGACATTGTTGTGGGGACACCGGGCAGACTGGATGACCTCATATCCACAGGGAAACTTTCTCTGTCCCAAGTTCGGTTCCTTGTCCTGGATGAATGTGTATGTTTTTTCCCCCCCTCTTTCTTAACATCATTATTTGTTCCCATTTTGTTACTAATGTTATTTGTCTTTGTTTTAGGATGGACTTCTATCTGCAGGTTATACAGACTTCATCAACAGGCTGCATAAACAAATCCCTCAGGTCACATCTGATGGCAAGAGGTTGCAGGTAAAGCTCGTAAATTTCCCACTCTGTCTCATCAAAACATTGTTTGACATCTATGATATTATGTTTATTCAGGTGATCGTGTGCTCAGCCACGTTGCACTCATTTGATGTAAAGAAATTGTCTGAGCGCATCATGCACTTCCCCACTTGGGTCGATCTGAAAGGAGAAGACTCTGTGCCCGAGACTGTCCACCATGTCGTTGTTCCTGTCAATCCCAAAAGTGATCGCCTGTGGGAGCGTCTCGGCAAAAACCACATCCAAGTAATTCTCAAACCTATCATTTAACACTTAGTACAATTCATAGTGTCAGTGATACAGTTACCTCTGTTTTTTTTTTTATTGCAGACTGATGAGGTACATGCCAGAGACAACACCAGACCAGGAGCTAACTCTTCAGGTGAAATTTTACAAATCCTTTTTTATTTTTCCCTATATATATCTTTATATCAAATACATTATAGATATGACTGCAAGATTTTGGTTCAGGTAATAATGTACAAAACCAGTGATTGTCAACTCTATATTAAAAAAATATATTTTTTTTGTAGAAATGTGGTCTGAAGCCATCAAAATCCTAAAGGGCGAGTACGCAGTGAGGGCCATAAAGGAACACAAGATGGACCAGGCAATCGTCTTCTGTCGCACCAAGATCGACTGTGACAACATGGAGCAGTACTTTATTCAGCAGGGAGGAGGTACGATAACATTACTTTTGAAGCAGAACACTTACTTTGTGTTTCGGGCATGACTGTACTTGACACGCAACCGAGCTTCACAAAAACAATTGTGTTAACTGTTGTCTGAAGGTCCGGACAGTAAAAACCACCAGCTTTCCTGTGTCTGTCTTCATGGTGATCGTAAGCCAAATGAACGTAAAAACAACTTGGATCGCTTCAAGGTAAACTTAACTATAATGGTATAGAAAATGTTTTGTATTATATATTAAGGCTTGTATTAATTGATCAGAAAAAAGAAGTGAGACTGCTGATCTGCACAGACGTCGCTGCGAGAGGAATTGATATCCATGGAGTCCCTTATGGTAAAACTACTGCAGTTTCACTTGTATACGCTTTATAAGTTTAGTTTACTTTAATGTTCATTTGGTTTGTTTTCTAGTAATTAATGTGACTCTGCCCGATGAGAAACAAAACTATGTGCATCGTATTGGCCGAGTTGGAAGAGCAGAAAGGTTTGAAATTATAGAAGTTTTGTAATTGACAATGACATGATGTGCTTATGTTTGCTTTTTTCTGATTTCTTTGCATCGACTTTTAGAATGGGTCTTGCCATTTCTCTGGTTGCAATGGAAAAAGAGAAGGCAAGTAGAATTGCAGTAACTTGTTAGGGTCATGTATATGTTCTTGTTTATATTGTTTATCTCCACACATCCAGGTATGGTACCATGTGTGTGCAAACAGAGGCAGAGGATGCTACAACACTAGACTAAAGGAGGACGGCGGCTGCACCATCTGGTACAACGAGAAAGAGGTGAACAGGATAATCACACGGTTTATTCTGTACAATGTATATAGTTGTCTCATTCTTGTAAAATGACAGCTGTTGTCAGACATCGAGGAGCATCTGAAGTGCACCATTACTCAGTGTGAGCCAGACATCAAAGTGCCAGTGGATGAGTTTGATGGAAAGGTTTCCTATGGTCAGCGCAGGGCACTGGGAGGTATGTGTCATCCATGCATTGTAAATATCAGACGGGAGATGAGATTCAGCGGCTTTATTAAGACAGAGCATGGCTAAAAAGTGTTATCTAATTATGGATTGTTGTTGTGCAGGGGGAAATTACAAGGGTCATGTGGATGTCCTTGCTCCAACTGTCCAGGAGTTGGCCAATCTTGAGAGGGAGGCCCAGTCATCATTTCTTCACCTGGGATACTTGCCCAACCAGCTGTTCAGAGCTTTCTAAACTTACAGCAAAAAAACGATGAGCTAAAATGCTGCTGATACAGACATTTTCTCCTATAAAAAAGTGAGAGTCTGTGCTCTCAAACAATATGCATCAAGTAAAAATGTCTTCTTTTATTTTGTGGAGGAAACTCGAATAAGTATTGTATTTAAGTTTACCATTTGAATCAACTTTAAACGTTCGATTGAAAATGTCTTGGTTTGGTGTATTTTCTTCTTTGCATTACACTATTTACTCTATGAACCTGAGATCACACATTTGGCAATATGTCGGCACCTTAAGCAGGAGCTTGAACTTGAATGTCTACGGGGAAAACAGAAAGCTCAAGGAACGACTGACTGGGAGCAAGTTTGGTACAGTGTAGCTGAAAAGTGGACAGTGACAAGTTGACCAGTTTCTACACTGGATTGCCTATTTTCTGAGTCCTCAATTTCAGAGTCTTCCTCTGGCTTGTGACTTTCCTCCAGGACAGCTTGCCAATGTTTTCTTCTCTAAGCCAGGAAGACACAGTGTTATTGGTGCTCATTAAGATAAAACTTAACCTGCATAATTTTGACATTGTCAATAGGTTTAAGGTATCGAAGACGACTGTCTGATGTCTTGGAATTGTTGTATTCCTATTATGGCTGACAAACTGAAATTCCTCATTCACTGGCCTGAGAGGGAAGATGTTCTGCAGACTCTGCCCAGAGTATTCAAGCCGTGGTACAAGAGAGGTCCGTAATTGACTGCACTGAGATATATATTGAGATATATAGATGGCAACTGAAACATCTAAAGGCAAGAGATTTCAACATCAAACATGCATTCAACATGCAAAGGTCTTGGTTGTAAGAAGTATGGAGGAGCTGAATAATTTTGATTGAGGTACCTGACACCTACGAAAATGGCATCCTTTTGCAACTCACTAACAGTGTCAATCATGACAGAGGATTACTTCATAGGATTATGGACAATGAGCACCTTCTTCAACACTATTTCAAATAACTCCAGAATTGTACCCTAGTTTGGGATGCTGTGATCCATGGTCGGCACAGACCATTGCCTGTTTGTCGGTCGTAATACTCCGTTTGGGCTTGGGGTGGTGCTCGTTCCCTTGAAATGACCATCCTTTCTTCTGGACCACCACAAACAATGATGGGACGTGGTTTCACTTAAAATGAATAATTAAAACCACTGAATCTCTGCAGAGTATTTTGGTCCAATGGTTAATTTAAAACATCCAAACACCGAGCATGATGATGTCCTACAGTCCTAGACGAAAAGCAAAAATAGCGCCTCTTGAAAAAGAAATAAAAAAACATCTGCATTAGGCTACTGATATAAATGAGCAGTGTTCATATGTGTAGGCAATGTTGTTAGATAACTTGTCTGCATCTGCAACAAAAAAACAAAAAAAAACAAAAAAGGCTTATTTAGTATTTTATTGTGAATGACCGAAGCGGAAATTGTTCTCGCGGTCTTTGGCATGTGGTTGTCTTGACTACGGTGGAGCGGCGGAGAGACGCCCAGTATCAGCCCCTCAGCTCCGGTGCTACTGTTGCAGATCCGCCCTCGCTCGGAGCCGCTCTGGTTCAGCTGGATGATGTGGATGTACCGCCTGTTTGGACCGCAACAGGTAAACAAACAATATTCTATCTACAGCTCCACTTGGCGAACAATTTATGATGGAGAATACGAACGAAATGTTTTAGACTTCTCCTGCTGCTGTAGATGTTATCGTTTTAATTGGTAAAAGGAAAATGCAGCGGTGATAAATGTACAGCATGGTTGTTATATGTACATGTAGGCTGTTAGATCGGAGTGGACTTGAATCATTCATTTCCTTGCTTTTTGAAAAATGTTTAATGTTCCTTGTCTGTGTTTTGTGTGGGAAAGAAACACCTACAACAACAACAAACAAAAGCTATTTTAACAGAGATTTCGTCCTTGGGAAAATAAAGAACAACAACAAAAAAATCTAATTTCTGGACCTGTATCCTGCCCTTTCTGCAGCATCGTGAAAAGCCTTGCCACTGGCTACTACATTGTTTTGTATTGATATGAGCTATCAGGTGTCTTCTGTTCTGTCTTGGCCTGTGGGTTGAAATCTTGTGGCTATTCGCAATGTGCATCAACTGTAGGTCCAGGTCTAGTGTAAACCTGGCGTTTTATATGGGCATCTTTCTCAAATCTTTGATCACACACGCCTCTTTGTTTATTTTGGGGTCTTCCATGAGTTTGCAAAGCCAATTCATTCACTGCAGCATACTAATTTTAGAAAAGGCTCCTTGCTCTGTGTCTTTCCCTCCACGTGAAAGTGTTCTGCTGCTCTTGGGGAAAACAAGAAGAGGTACCTGCTCTGCTGAAGAGGCAAAGTCCACCTGAACCGCAATTACAGCTGCTCCAATCCCAGACACGTGTGTGTTAAATGTTGCCCGGATCCACCTGCCAAGGGACAACCCCATTGCATAACAGTGAAACATGCTGTCTAGATTTTATTGTGGCTTTTAAAGTGGACAGGCCGTTTTCACGAGAGAGCCACAGTAACAAGAATCTGACTGATTTAGCTGAGAGAAGCTGGCGTTATTCCTAGAGACAGGAATGAGTGCCTTGTGCCAAACGCTAAGGATCTTGAGGTAGCAGGACATGATCACAGTGTTTTAGAAAAGGCTTGGGTAATTCATTACAGGGGCTGACCCACATATGTAGAAAATCCCTATAAAAATGATCCTTCCTGTTGGCTGTGTCCCCATTTCTCCCCCTGCAGAAGATCCGTGCCTGTCCATGCCCTTGTGTGTGCGAAGAAGAAAGCACTATGAAACACACTATGTCCTTTCATCCTGAGGTGCAGCTCTGGGCTTCCTGCGCTGCATCGGCTACAACAGGCTCCTTCTCTGTCCGAGCCGGGGAAGTGTGCGCTCACAGGCACGAGCATTGATAGCCACATCCGAGCTCTCCACGCAGGTGTCAGTCAGCGAGCAGGCCAGTCAAAGCTCCTTTCATTCAAACACACCGCTATACCAAAACTGCAATACATCTTTTTTGCTCAAACAGATGGAAATGTGGGTTTTTTTGAGTCAGGCTGAGTGAAGTGACCTTTACCTGGTGCTCTGACAAACGAATGCAAATAGCAGTGAACTCATTTCAGTGCAATCTTACATTTGTCTTTGGTTTGGTACGAAAGTTTGATGCAGTTCATTCTAGGGATTCTGAATTGGTGGTTCACAGCCAAGTTGTAATGCCTTAATACTAATGCATTACACTTATATAGCACCATACAAGATATCCACAGGGCTTTACATTACATTATTCATTCACTCTGCACACTAGCTGGTGGTAAGTCGCTATTGTAGCCACAGATGCCCTGAGCGGACAGATGGAAATGTGAAAGCCAAGCTGCACCAACACACTCTCTGAACACCATCATTTACTCACTCACATAAGTGCACCCATTCACGCGATGCTGGTGCAGTCCCAACATTCACAACACTTTAAAATGTTTCCATTGTTCAAAGATATACGTGACTTATTTGATTATCCTGGTCCCCCGCTGTGTATCATCTATTCAGGGACTAAAGCTGAGACAATTACACAAAGCGAGATAATGGCGCTTTAAAAAAAAAAAAGTATTTAAGACTTGCAATGCATTCCCAAAACATGAACCAAATTTGTGAGACTTGTGTGTGCGCTCGCATTGCCATCCCGGATGTGTCCTGTTTGGATTCGAAAACAGCTCACAGATATGTATCTTGTGCGTGAAACGTCACACTCCTCGGGGTATAACAGCGTGTACAAGGGCAGAGTCTGTCTTTCTGCTTTGTATTTGCACAAGGGGTTGGAAACTATTCGAGCTAAGTATTATGTAAACAAAAGTACACGTGGATGGGTCACACAACTGGAGAGATCAAAGATTCGGATAACTTTTAAGTAGCAATGTAAAAAAAAAAGCAAGCGTAATAGTGTTTTGAAATGTGGATATTAATTTGTGATTTGATCGCTTTTCTCTGGCCATACTCTACATGTGCTTTATGCTTTAATGATCCCATTAGAAATCAATACATTTTACTTTGATTGTAAACAGTTTGCAATGAGAACGCTGAGGCTCATATGATTTCTGAATTTAATACCAATTCATCACTTACTAACTGAGTATCTTTCCATGTTGCCGAGGCTTTAGAAGATAATGGACTGCTGTATCGTCTGACGCATTGCAACATTGCGAAGCCGTGATGATTGTGTGCTGTTGTATATTTTTCTCCCCATAAAGGCTGGACGTGTCAGTGTCAGTATAGTGTCACTGTTACCATATTGTAATAGGATTCATTATGTTATTGGGAAGATAAACCGACTTGTCTTGTAGGCGAGGCGTTCAACCTCAAGGCAGTAATTCTAGCTTGTTTGCTCCATGACAGCTCTCCTCAAATACTGCTGTCTATTTTCCAAGTCGATTTATGATCTTTTTGAGAAAACTGCTTATCTCTGTTTACGTCTCTCCGTGCCCATATCTCAGTGTATCACGGCACATACATAGAATTGCATGGTTTACTCCGCAGTGAATGCTTCGTTGCCTTTAAGTAACTGACACTGTTGGCATGCACGGGAAAGTGATTTATGCCACAGCAAGCTCGGCCCTCCTCCGGGCACCTAGGGAATTTAGACAACACAAAGGCAATGCCAGTGATGGAGCAATGTTGTAACAAGAGCAGAAAAGCTGGACGGGGTGAAGGAGAAGCGTGCTGGTGTCATGTATGAACAAACTCATGTACCGGCGAGCAACTGGTAAAAGAAAACGGGCTCGCTGAAAATGGGGAAAGACAGGAAGCCACTGAGGGAGGTGACAATAAAAAAAAAGACTGATTTGGGAAAAGCTGAGAGGAGATTGCTTTGACCTGACGCTTGTTGGTGGCTGGACTGACGGGGCAAGGGCAAATAGAAGTGGTAATGCTCAAGGAAGTGGTTTAATAAGAGGCATGGGGGGGGGGGAATGGTTTTAGAAAATGGACTTAGCGTCTTAATCCTGGTTTTGTCCTTGGTGCAGTTTTGGGTTAATGCAGGGCCTGGGTAAGATGGGACTCACACACATGTTTAATTTGCATAGCTTTTTCTTCATTTTGAAACGCCTTCTCATAATGTCTCGTTCCACTTTGGGGCATTTTTCATTTAGGGGGTCTCCAACCTTCTTTCCCCTGTTAGCTTCTTTAGGCAAATAGACAGGGCAGAGAACTCCCTACTTCATTTTGAGGACACTTGTGTAACCGTGGGGCAGAGAGCACCCTTGGTAGTTAGCAAGAAGATATTTCATTACAAAGAAAGGAAATAACTTAGGCGTACTCTTACTATTTTGACCCTATGCTTTTAACTGAGTCATTTGGTGCAGAAAGAGAAAATACATCTATGAAATCGACTTGATACGTTATAGGTTTATAATAGTATATTATAATGCAATGTCTCTGAACTGTTGGGGAAACCCTTGAACTTCTCAACCCCCACCGGAACCGAGCACATTTTCTCCAGTTTGGCTTTACCCAAATCTAAAAGCCTCAAGCAACAATAACACAATAAACAAGTGACAAAAAACGTGACTGAAAAGTGATGAAAAACCACAAAAAAGAACAAAAATAATGATCTGTTTTGTAGGTCTTAGCTTTCAAATGAGGCACTACACTGGCCTATAATCTGTAAACTCTACAGTCGAGAAGCTTCTAGGTTTGGGTAAAGCCGAACTCGAGAAAATGTGCTCAATTAAAGTGGGGGGTAAGAGGTGGCCAGACCGCGTTTGCTCTGCCCAATCCCACCAGACCTTGGAAGCTAAGCAGGGAAGGGCCTGGCAGGACTTGGATGGGAGACCGTTTGGGAAACACCAGGAAGCCTAGCGAATGTAGTGAGTGAGTGACTGAGTGGTGGTGGTCGGAGGGGCCGATGGTGCAGACTGGTTGCCTCGCTTCCGTCAGTCTACCCCAGGGCAGCTGTGGCTACAATAGTAGCTTACCACCACCGAGTATGGAGTGAACGAATAGTGCAATGTAAAGCGTCTTTCAGTGTCCAGAAAAGCGCTATATAAAACCAATGCATTTTTATTATTATTATTATTATTAGGCCTGTCACGATAACAAATTTGAAGTTCGATATTAGGGCAGGAAAGTATTGCGATAAATGATATTATTGACTCTAACGAGACTAGATACCCTCATCTCTCAGGCATAAAAATTAGAGTTTTTGACAGTAAACCTTTGTACCTTTGTCTAAAAGTGCATTATCATATCCTAAAATACCACACAAGCTGCTATAAACATGAAATTTCGTTTATCTGTTATTTATTGAAGTCGATATAGTAATTATCGTGACAGCCTTAGTAAGACTTTAAATATGTTTTTGTTTTCTTCTGCATTTACCCTTTATTACATTATAACATTAATAGGGCAACTCTGATCATTTTGGTTTCGATTGTTAAACAGCGGTCCTTTTCTCGCAGCCAGCTCCATTGATCAAGGCTTTGGGCTGTCACAATGAGGAACGCAAGCTACAAGCTGACACTCTTGACAAAAGCGAAAGACTTCTTCAACGATTCTCTCCCCTCGAGTCGGTGTTCCTCCAGTAAATTTTGACATCACGCCGGGGCCCATTTTCCAATTTAGTCATAATACCTCCCACAGCTTATTTGTCTTGCTGCGCCTCTTGGGACGATGCCAGGAGGATCTCACAGAGGAGTCTCGCCGGGTGCTATGTAGCATTCTGACTGCGCAGTGAAAGCTCCAATAAATCTTTGTTTGTGTAGGGTGTCTTTACACAAGTGCCAGTCCTTGTACATAAAATTGGCTCTGAAATATGTTCGGGAATATTTATAGGAGACTAGAATTTTAACGATGTAAGACGTCAAGCGCTCTGCAGTTCCTAAATCCTATAAGGTGCAAGGTCTTTTTATTCATGCATATCAGGTCTTCCAACTTTCTTTAGCAGACTCGTGTACTTGTCTGACCTTTTTATTTCGGCGCTTTCCTTTCATTCCAGCGCATTTTTTTTTTATTGCAGTGTGAGTTTTTATTCCCTCATCTATCAGCATTATTGAGTGCTCTATGTAAAGAAATTGAATAGTTAACCAGTATTCTCTGACGAGGACCACATGATGACGTTTCTGTGATGTCACCAAATAAGACCGTGGGCATCCTTTGTTTCATCATTTCAGAACTGGGGACATTTTATAAACAATATCCATTCTGAATACATTACATCAATACATCAACATTTTCCTATACTCCTCATGCACCTATGTGATAAGTCCGTCCCTGTTTTGGACTCACATTTTCTCCTTGTGTGGCCAAGTCTCACTTTCTGTCGTATCATTTATTGAAGTTATTTTAAAACTTTAGCGCCGTGTGGTTTTCTGTTGACAATGACAAATGGCGCCTATTCCTCTGATGTTGTTGTACCATCTTCGCATTGCCAGTTCATCTCTGTATTCCTCCCTCGCTGTTCGCCTTTTCACAGCGCCTCCCTCACATTGTTAACTGGACCGTGCATTTATTTATTTATTTCGCGGTGTCTCTGTGCACACTTGAGCCCTTTTTTTTTCTCCCGTTTCCTCTTCACTCATGCACACTCCATTCTCTCTCTCTCTCTTTCTCTCTCTCTCTCTCTACAGCTCTAGCTCATCTCTCCCTCACTCTCTCCTGTTTTCTCTTTGCAGATGTCTTAAAGCTAACCGGCTAAAGAGGAGGACTCCCCTCTCTTCTGCCCACCTGCAGCCATGAATGGTAAGAACGCCGTGCAGTCTCGCTGTCAATACCAATGTCTCTGGCTCATCTGTTTTTGTGATGTGTGGGCAATTTGGGACTGGAAAACAAGGCTACAAAATCCCTCTGACTGAATAAATGGATTGGGCAGAAAAGGGGCAACCAGAGAGTCAGTATTGACCAATAGAGGGCTTTACTCTGAGGAGCAGACATCTTTGTACTGTGTGTCATTCATTCATGTAAGTGTGGTGGTTGTGGTAATAATTCATACAAATAAAGCTACATTACATAATAGTTCTCTACGTAAAGGGAACTGATTATGTGTTTTTTTTATCGGTGAGAAAAGGACTCGCCTCTTCTCAGACCTTACTTTTTCCAAATCAGAATCAGAATAGTTTTATTGCCATTGTTTGAGAACAGGTTCACAAACTCAGTTCAATTGTTCAACATACAACTCAGATAAAAATGAACTATAAAAACTTAAAAACTATACGGCTACAAGGGCATACTTGTAACTTTGTTAGGAGAGGGACTTCACCAGCTCATGTCAATGGAGATGTTTGTTTTGACTAGGGCTGTCACGATGATGACTATATCGACCCATCGTTCAATGAATAACAGATAACTGATACATTATTGGGCTCGACATGTATTGTCTTTACATTTATTAGCATTCCCCCTATTCTACTTTGTTAAACTTTGATTTGTAACTAAGGCAAACTAAGGAGTTACATTAGATTGAATGTTTATGGCAGCTTGTGTGTTATTTTAGGGTATGATTATGCACTTTTAGAACAAAGGTTTACTGTGATGCCTGAGAGTTTTGCAGTATCTAGTATCGTTAGAGTCAATAATATCGTTTATCGCGATAATTTCCTGCCTCATTATATCGATCTTCAAATTTGTTATCGTGACAGGCCTAGATTTAACAGCAGTCTGCAGTTTGTGGCAGCTAGTAACTTAACATTAGGTTTAAATATTTAAAGTTCTCTTCCAAATGTTTTTTTTTGTACGGCACTCAGTGTAAAAGAAATGAATGAAGTAGGACTGTTAGTGTCTGACCATTAAGAGATTGTCTTGTATTGCTAACATGCTTGTTTATTTTGAGTTTAGTTCATGTTGTCACATAGCAAACTATACCCGGGGATACTTATAGGTGTTGCTGGTTGTATGTTGCATGAAAACATCAAGACAATCCATAATAAATCTTGCAAATGTAGTGTATGAATGTGTGCAGCAAGTGTCTCTAATCATTATGCAAATTGCATGCAACAACCCCACTGTGTGTTAACAGTTTTCTATAGGGGACACTTCTAATTATGCTTCTTTGTCCTTTCTGAAAAATGCGCTTGTTGTTTCAGAGCTTTGATTATAAAACGGCATTTCAGCTCCTGTTTGGACACACCTCAGAGAAAGTGTCTTAGTTCAGGAAGCTGGAAGCAGCACATTGTCATCAGGGTTAATTTTACTCAATCTCAGGCTTTATATGAACACATTTCAGGAAAACAACATCTGTCGTAACGCCGATTAACAATACCATGACAACATACGGAGAGGAGAGTCATTATGTTGATGACAGTAATAAACGGCACTGCTGCGGCAGATGCGTGGTAGAAATGCAGCCATACAGACACCTGAACCAAGCTTCCCGGTGATCATTTTTATGACGCAGAGTATAAAGTTTTGGGCAAATGTGTTGCTTTTCTGACTTTGTGTTTTCTGTACCTCCTATGAGAAATGATAATGTCCAGAATAGTACTGAATCTTGGCAACAAACAAATATATGAGCACACCGTCTCACCAATTTTTCTAGAAAATTTGAAATGGCCCACTTCTTCTCCAATGCTGGTGCTGTTGCTTCCAAACCACCGTGTCAACTTGCAGGCTGTGAATACCATGCATGGGCCATACTAGCTCCCCCGTCCCAGCGGTGCTGTGCTAAATATCGCCTCCCTTCTCCCTTGTTCTTACTCACAATAGCTTCTAAATGAGGCCTGTCGATGCCGGGACAATGTGGAGGATATACTCACATCTCCGAGCGCGATTAATTACTCTATGGTTTTTAAGGCGACATTCTGCTGACAATGCAAAGTAGGTCAGGGACTTCAACTGTATGCGAGCTGCTGCTAACGCCGGGCTTTGCGGAGAGAAAATGCTTATACCTGAACAGGTGTATGGAGATTCAGGCCGTAGTGTGTTATAGTATCTACTGTATGTAGTTTAGCAACAACTTTAGGAGAGATATTTTGAGTTAAAGCATTAATGTGGTAAACAATATGCTGTACCCATCCATACTTGTTACTGTTTTATTCCTTTTACGCGTAGAAGCACATAGATGGAACTTTTGTAATGCATTTTGGCATTCAGTAATGGAAGGAGAAACAATATTTACACACATTTTTTATGGGACATGAGTAATGTTTCTTTAAGCCGCCTGCGGTGACCTGGTATGTTGTTTAATTTAGGCTAATTAGACTTTTGTTTGGGTTTCCCTGGAGGAGGAAGTTCCATCAGGACCGGCTGGTATTTCCTGACACTGATGTATAAATTACAGCCGGGGTGGATCCTGTTATGTGGACATGTGCGCCCGTTATGACACAACCACTCAGAGCGATGAATCCTCAACAGCAGCGCGGCACAGCTCAGTATTCAGTGGATGCACACACACAATCCTTCAGTCTATCGGTAAATGTCAGGAATGTGATGTGATTTATTTTACGTGAAAGGATCGTTTACTTATTTCCAAGAGCAAACGTTGTGCAGGAGATTTCTCATCCTGTAAGTCTGACGAGGCTTTTTGGATAAAACCTGACACAATTACCATGTTGACGACTTAAAGAACCATTCACTACTTTTGATAATAAGCTACTGAGCCATGAACTCTTGATTAGATGCTACAAACATCTCAGGTCTGATCAGATGCTACGAACAACCGAGCAACATGCTGATGACAATGGCAGCTTTGTCACCAAGATGCTCTTTTAATGAGTCACAGGTTGTATCACGAACTCACAGTCATCTATATGCAGCCGGTTGCTCCTCTGTTCCCTCATTCAAGGCTAATCATCTGCCCATGTCTTTGTTTTTGATCTGTAATGTAATTATAACCATATGGAGACTCCCATCTGCCTATTATGTCCACGCTGCCAATTTCCTCCACAAACAGCTCCAGAGGTGTTCAAGTTACGATAGAGGAAATTGAGACACCGAGCCTAGTAGTCTGATTAATGTAATGTATTCCCTTTATGACAGATTGCAGCAGCTCTGATAAGATTTTTTTTTTCTTTTCTTCTCTCTCTATCCTGGGCTAAGTACGAATGGAGTCCCGCACCCCTCATGAAGCGCATTGGACTTGATATTTTATTCATGGACAACCTTGGATTTACCTTTTAATATGCCAGAGTGGAGCAGAGTGAAACAAGCTGACTGGACATTTTACACATTAATCATTAACTGGAGGAGTCAGTTCGGGCTGCAAAAGTTTCATCTGGAATGGAGATTTTACAGATTGCAGAGATAGAGTACACGGACAATCCATCCATGATTAAGCTGTACCAGCGGAAATGTTGGCCTTGTTGGTTGGTAGAGCAAAGCACGTTAACATGCTTGATTATTTAAAAAAAACGCCCACCACAGTCACTCGAAAACTTTACTTTACTCTCCACCTGTTGTAAATTCAAGCTTGGCCTTGAAACTGCCAGTCAGACGTGAACGCTATATATAGCCTATATATTGTTTTTCCTTGGCCTTGTCCAGGTGGAGCCAGCATTTGGGCCATCACTCCTGAGGAACGTGGGAAACATGACAAACAGTTTGACAGCCTCGCCCCTGTCCTCGGCTTTGTCTCAGGTAAGAGCTATTTTTGACACATTACTTTGTATTCGCCGGAGGATCTTCTCAAAGATACTGGTCTGGTGTCCGCTGTGAATGCTCATATTGTGATTTTTATTCCTTAGGGGAACAGGCTAGGAAGTTTTTCCTCCAGTCCGGCCTGCCTCCTACGGTTCTTGCTGAAATATGGTATGAACCTTTGCATTTTTTAGTGATACGTATTCCCTCGAATGTAACAAGTGGGGCCAGTAAGTTTGGCCTTTGTGTTGGGCTTGGATTCGTTTGGTCCACAGCCCAGCACTTCCTGTTGAGTGTTCACTTCCTTCATAGACTGCAGCCCCACCCTGTAAATTGTGTTGTTTGGGGGGAAAAGCAGGATAATGCGCCTCTGTGTTGGAACTAAAATGCATGTGGCTAAAATTGTACTTGTGCTTTGCGTGCAGGAACTTGGCGGACATGGAAAGCGATGGGAAGATGGACCGATTAGAGTTCTCCATCGCGATGAAGCTTATTAAACTCAAGCTTCAAGGGAGAAACCTGCCTTCGTCCCTCCCTGTGATAATGAAGCAGACCCCTGTATCCAATTCAGGAGCTAGCATACCTTCCTCTGCACGTTTCGGTAACAAAAAAACTTGTAATTTCCCACCAAAAAAAAGTGTCAACCATGTGTTCATCTTTTACAAAACCGTTAATCTCCATGTAACTTCTGAAGTCGTCCCTCTTGTCTTGTGGTTTGTGTGTTCCTCCAGGGATGGGCTCAATGCCAAACCTGTCAATCGGTTTGCCGCCCATGCCGCCCATGTCCGCAATGCCCATACTAACACCCATCCCGGCTAACCTTCCCATGCCGACTCTCCAACCCCTGATTCCAACGCCCATGACCCTGCCCCTCATCCCCTCCATGGGGCTTCCCAACGGCAACCTCCTCACCCCGCCGGCCCTGTGCAACTCAGCAGGTTGGCACTAGCATCATCTCCAGGACTGCACAATGTTATTGCAGTATAGGGTGACGGATCCTGTACAACCTAAAACACAAATGCTTTAAAGTTTGCCAAAAAGTCCAGTTTTAGTGATTCCATTAGATTCCATTAGTAAATTAACTATAAATAATTAGTTCTTTGCCAAAATGTGTGAAAATAGCATAGTACGGTTTCTGTAATGGTTGTGTACAGAGGCATTTCTTGGAAGCAGGTACATTTTCCTCGAGGACACACCTCTTTAGTTTTATATTTGTACAATTTAACCTTTAAGCCTGGCGTACTTCTGTGCATGTGAACTGAATTTGTATCATAGCTTATTATTTTCTTTTTTTGTAATCTCACAGTGTGCTCTCGGGCGTAACCTCTCCACCTGTTTTTTGGCAGCTGCGCCGTCGACACTTTATCTGTCTTCTTGGCAGTGAACCGAACAGTTCCATCCAAAAAGTAGTTTATTCAGATCTCATGATTTTTATGACTCTATAATAAGATAGAGCCCCTAAAACCGGCAGCAGTGTCTTTGTTTCGGATCCAGTGTCAATACCGGTAGTATTGCTTTGTGTATTATGTGTAGCGCCTGTAAAGTGTGAAAGAGATTAGATTAGATTATGAAAGTCGCACAGTCAAGGGCGACTGTAGCCTGCAGTATCACAGTCTGAACATGCTGTATGTTCTGTGAAATGCCATGTTGACACTGTATTTTGAGTCTCACCCCTATTTTGTGTTGCCTGTTTTATTTGCAGGGCTGCCTCTGTCTGGGTTTTCTTCCCCTATGGCCTTCTCTCCCCCTGATGGCATGTCTAAAGCCAATTCCCTACTGGACCTGGGATCCAGCAGGTCAGAGCCTTTACTCTTTCTTTGGATTTGAAGTCAAATTTAAGTTAATTTTTAAAGTTGCTAGCACAGGACAATAAAAGTAAAACAGCTCTCATCACGAGTTTCCCATTTTTACTCGTGCTTCTGATTGCTACCTGTTTGGGTAATGAGTATCCGATGTCCCTGGTGTTTCTCATGGTGTTTTGTGCAGTTTAGGTAAAGGATAGCAGCAGTGTCAGATTTCTTACTTTTGTATGACACAGTTTTTCACGCTGTACAAAAGGACCTGACCTCAGGTGTTGTTGCATGGGAGCATATCAATATAGAAAACAACTACCAATGAAGGGTGCAGGTAAACGTAATAGCATCCCAGAATCATTGTCTTTTCGGCACTTTGTTCTGCTCATCATCTCCCATTTTAATATGATGTGAGACACGCTACAAGGAGTATACACCCAACTTTTAGCCTTTAGGCAGAGGAGGACCCAAATCTCTCTGCTAAAGTAGAGCTTCATGTTCTATAAGAATCCTCTGCATGATCGCCCCAAGCCCTCTACTCTTTATTTTGGTTTCGCTTCTAGGCGTTGCTCAAAGTAAAAGCAGAATTGATAATCAGCTGCGCTTGCAAGCGTTTTTTCAGAGAGCCATTGTCTACAGGCTCTAGAACACCTCTGCCAAGACTAATTAAGAACCAAGAAGCAGCAGTCCCAAAGCAATTAGTGGTACTTTAAAATGTGGAATAAAGTAAAACGCTGACTACATCGATAATAAAAGTGCCATTCCCCTTTAGGAGAGGTGTCAATGTATCTGTTTTCTGTCTCTGCAGTTCAAATTCTTCGTCCACAACATCGTTAGCCAGCAACTCTCCAAAGACGGGATTGAGCGACTGGGCCGTTCCACAGGCTTCAAGACTCAAGTACCGGCAGCAGTTCAACACACTGGACAAACTCATGAGCGGGTACTTGTCAGGTAGGTCTAACACACATGCACGCACACACACACACACACTCACCTATGACTAAACAAACACACAGTTCCCTGGACGGACTGGCTGCTCTTGAGTGCTCCCCTTGACATTTGACTGAGTTTACTTTGGGTCACTTTCTCTCTACGTGTTATCAGCGTCCCGACAAGTTAAAGGTACACATTTAACGCTACACAGTATTAGAAAAATGTCCAATATTCGGTAACTGTCTTTAATATTGCAATTACTATGTTATTACAAAACCATTTCATATGTTTCAATGTCGAATTTATGCCGTATGACTAAACTAGGAAGATCCTGACCCTACGTATTATATAGTTAAGAATTAACTATACATTTCCTTTTGCAGGGCCTCAAGTTCGAAATGCACTAATAGCCTCCAACTTGACTCAAACCCAGCTCGCTACCATCTGGTGAGTACAAGGTGTGTTTGTAAATACCAACAATAAATGCTTTCCACAGATAACAGGCCACTGTAAAATGCCTAGTGTTTTTTCTGGATTATGATATCAGATATTGAGGATGTTGTTAATTTAATATGGCTCAGTATAAGTCCAGTCCGCACAGTAGCATTATGTGCTCGTGTTTTTGTTGTATTTCCCTACATACTGTATCTAAAGAATAAAATACCAGTTCAAGTCTGCTCCGATCTAGGGCTGTAACAATCATTATTATGTCAGCTTATCGTTCAATGAATGACAGATAAACAATACATTTTTTGGCCCAATATTTATCGTCAGTGCATTTATTTGCATTTCCCCCTTTTTTTGTAATGTAATACTTTACTTTTTACCCCAAATAAGTTGTGTCTCATTGTATTTCATGTTCATTTTGGGATATTTTAAGGTGAAGTCCTTTTCAAACAGAGAGTAATTTTTAAGCTTAGTTTTTGTTAGAGATGCGCAGGTCCAGCTTTTTTGCTACCGATACCGAAACTGGGATTTGAGTATCTCCTGATATCCAATATTTACCGATACCAAGAGACTACCTTAAAAGTGTCTTTCTCTGAGTGAAAAATGTTATTGACTCTTTTCTCCATTTTAAGGTCGATAAAGTAATATTTAATTGTCATGATGTTACAGATCAATTATCAATTATATCTATTGATGAACTCTTGGATAAACTTTAATAAGGGTGACTTTTCTACTCTAGATATCCTTGGGTATATGACAGTCTTTAGGTTACATTAATATAAACAGCTCACATTATGTGATCTCATCATTACAAAAATATTAGATCAGTTATTTCTTAAACTAAAATGCAATGCAATGGCTACTTTAGGTATTTCTATCATAGTTTTTGACGCAGCCTTGATTAGTTTTGGCGCGGCGATCAAAAAATACATAAGTATTTACTAATAGTACTTTAGAAGTTAAACTAACCTAGCGATTGAATTCCCCATATTCTTAGATTTACAATGACATACGGCCCATATTCACTTAGAGTTAGGTAGTAAGTTATGTTCAGTTAAGTTTCGTTTTTAAGGCATTGAGAGCCAAAACTGGTATTCGTTCAGTATCGGATATTTGTTGGCAATACCTGGTATTGTATTTTTTTCAGTATCGGCTCCGATACCAGTATCGGATATCGGTGCATCCCTAGTTTTTGTTGCATCATAGGGTCTTTAATAATATCGTTTATCGCAATAATTTCCATATATTGAACATAAGATTTTGTAATCTTGTCAGGTCTACTCTTATCTCCTCCATATATTATACAGTGCAGAAGTCTCTGCATGTGCTGATATAATGTGGCTATAAACACGTTAAGTACTATGTTTGTTTTTCTTTCTTCATTTGTTGATGTTTGCTCAGGACCCTGGCTGACGTGGACAAAGACGGTCAGCTGAGAGCAGATGAGTTCATCCTGGCCATGCATCTGGTGGACATGGCTAAAACTGGACACCCGTTACCACTGACACTGCCCCAGGACCTCATACCTCCTTCTCTCAGGTAACAACAGCACATCATACAGTATAGCTTTATGTGCTTTGGGTATGAAACATTTACTCATTCATTTATTTCAGAGCCGGAGCAAAGCCTATTGAGCTTGTCAATGGAACTGGGCCCTACACAGCTCCCTGCTTATTAGACATAGAGAACGAGCCTGTGCAGAAGACTAAGAACCCTGGCGGTAGGTTTCAGTTGCATCTTTATATTATTACTAATAAATTGCTTATCTTACTTATCTTATTATGATTTTTGACAGTATCCTATGAGGACAAACTGAAGGAGAACTTTGCACGGGGAAGTGCGGAGCTGGAGAAGCGTCGCTTGGCTCTGGAGGAAGAGCAGAGGAAGGAGAGAGACCGGAGGGAGCGCGAGGAGAGAGAAGCCCAGGAGCGAAGAGAGCGGGAGGCACGCGAGCTGGAGAACAGACGTCGGCAAGAGGAGGAGTGGAGGATGGAGAGGCAGAGGGAGATCGAGAGGCAGAGAGAGGAGGAGCGGCTCAGGGAGCTGGAGAGGAAAGAGGTGAATGTGGAGAGAAAGCGCTGCGACTAGTAGAAAAAATTGGACTACTTGGAACATGAAGAGATGGACTTGAGGGAATAACGCTTCGCTCAGTGAGAGTACGATAGCAAAAGACCACAACATTTTCCAAGCCAGTTAGAGCTCCAAAATTGTAGCCTGGCAAGTCCAGAATGATACCCCTCTGTATTTTTTATGCACAGGGGTATCAACCTGGACAGCCCGCTCTTGTTCGCCCCTTGAGCAAATTCAAACGAGCCCGTGCAATCCGATTTGTTTATGTTGTTTGCGAGCAGTCACTCTTGGGACTCAGAAGTCTCCTCAATAACAATGTATGGATGGCGCACAGAGAAGCCAAAAGCATTTTCCAATTATTGACTCTGTGCATAACTTCATAATAACAAATAATACATAAGTCTTATTTAGTGCTTTTCAAGGAACTCAAAGACGCTTTACAAATGAGTACGCTTTACTTAAAATCAAAACACTGCTGCCCCAAGAAGTGACTTCCTGTTTCAAACCAGCACACCAAAATAAAAGCCCCATCTTATTCATTAGTTCAACTTACTTTCTGCCTAACTATTAACAGACAAAACAGTTAAAGAGGGGGTATTATGCTTTTTTTCAATCACATAGCACCAGTCTATATCACACTACAATGATGACCAAACCTTCTGTTGGTCTGTAAATGCAGTAAATTAAAATAACTGCCTTGTATAAAATTGCTCTCTCAAAATGGCTGTAGTGAATGTCTTGAAAAAGGCCTCTGTCTCTTTAAGAACCTCTGACCCTTTCAGACACGCCCCCTCCACACGCTGTCTGTGGCATCAGTGGGGAGTGGGTTCTGCTGAGGAGCAGTGGTTGGTTACTCGCCTGGTGACGAAAGCTCGGAGGCGTCTCCAGGAGGTGGGGGCGTTCCTAGGAGGACTCAGGCATGTTTTTAATGAGGGAATGACATAAAAACATGATGTAAAGCTTGAAAAAGTCATTTTGCATTACATATTCTTGTAATGTTGCAAGTACCTGCTGACCTAATCAATGAGACAAGCTGTGTGCTTTTATTTTGGCGTACTTGATTGAAACAGGAAGTCACTTCTTGGGCGGTGTTGTTATGATTTGCAGTTATGAGTCAATTACCAAAAAAAAAACACATCGACAGTAGTCGAATAACTTTTGTTATTCATAAGACTGACGCAAAACCAATAATAGCACAACAACACACGTCTGCCCTTCGCTGATTGGTTTAACTACTTCTTGTTTGCTTGTGTATGTTCCACTCAAGAAGTGCAGTTGATTTTTTCAGGCAACCGAAATTGTTTATTTGCCCCAAGGAATCGTTTTTTTTTACATCTTTTCATAATACCGCAGACAGTACTTCAAGCTAGAGGCGAGCCAGATGTACAAGCGCAACATACACTTTACACTGCTGAGGGCCATGTCGTAGTCTCTTCCAAGCTGTATTCTCAACATCTGTCTCCGCAAAATTAATTATGAAGTATCTAAAATGTTCCCTGGTTGTCATTCATGATCTTTTAGGCAGCAAAGCAGGAGCTGGAGCGGCAGAGGAGGGAGGAGTGGGAGCGCGTGAGAAAAGAGGAGCTGACCAGAAGACGAGAGGGAGAGCAAGACGAAATCTCCAGACTCAAAGACAGGAAGAAAACTCTGGAATTAGAGCTAGAAGCTGTGGTAAGAGCATATGTGGTTATGACACTGCAGGCCAGGATTACAGTATAATGCGTAGGACAATTATTGATGCAATTGTTTGGTCTCCCAGGGAAACAAGCACAAACAGATCTCTGACCGTCTCCGTGACGCCCAGAGCAAGAGGAGGATTCAGAAAGCGGAGGTGGACCTCATCAATCAGACAAGAGACGCACGGATCGGCGAGATCAACACTCTGCAGCTTCAGTTTGAGGTGAAACCATGTTGTTTCACACACTTTGAACTGCACTTGACGGGTTAGAGTCGGTCGATCCTCGTAACCCTTTTCAGTATACTGTTTATTTATCTGCTGAAAAGCATGAAGACACTTTTTGAATCTGTTCATTTCATTTCATTTATTTATTTATTTAATATGGACATAGCAATTAGACGAAACATTGGACGAACCAGATGCATTGTTTAAAGTGTTATAGCACATGTGCTAATTTTCAACATCTGTCCATTGGGGGCTTTTAGGATTTAAAAATAAAACACATTATTAAACACGGTTACAATAAAACAGATTATTAAACTAGATAAGGCACATTTTACACATGTGAACACCTTTGTGCCGATTTGAAATTCAAATTCAAATGTATTAACCAAGCACATTTTCTCCAATTCAGCTTTATCCTAAAAGTTTCTTCACTGGCCAGACCTACAAAACTGATCAAACATTTAAAAAATTCCTTGCGTTGTTGCTGCATTGTCACTTTTTTAGCTACATTTTTAATGCTTTGTTGACAATTTGGTCACTTTTTTTTCCATTTTTTAGCGTTTTTGTTTTTGTTCATCACTTTTTTGTTGCGTTTTCATCCTTTTTATTTTGGTCCCATTTTTGTTGCTTCTTTTACACTTTTTTCAAGAAGCTTTTAGATTTGGGTAAAGCCAGAGGGGAGAAAATGTGCCGTTCAGGTGGTGGTTAATCACCCTTATAGGTTGTTTAATGCTTATTCAACTTTAGTATGTGGACATATATAAAAATTAAAGTCTCATTTGGGTCGCAGCTTGTCATTCTATCTATGGTGACGGTTTCAAACCCACACCAGTTGCGAATCTAATAACCTTTTTTTATATCTTGAACAAAAATATGTGTGTCTATATAATACCCACAGTTACACAAATGTAGTTGCACAAAATGCCAGCAGAGGGCGCAGTTCTCAATCTTTTGCTCCAGCCACCAGAGCAGCATTAAAAATTAACTTTTGAAAAGCTAACATAATTTGACCACTAGTACTGCTGCTTCATAACTATTTTTAAATGACTTTCAGGAATGGCAAAGGAAACTCTCCCAGCTGGTCCCAGAGCAGCAGCGGCTCACAGAGAAGCTCCGCACCATCAGCCTCAACAAAGTCTCAGGTGGGAAATGCTCAAAAAATGCATGAACCAACCGATTTTACAAAGAGAATAAATGACCTGTGGATGATTGCAACCTTTCCCTTTGCAGCAGGGGCATTGTTGTCGCTGACTGACACTGTGACAGAGAAGGGCGTGAACTGCCGACGGCTGAAGGACCAGCTCAATGCTCTGGAGAGAGAGACCACGGAGAAACTGGGAGAGATGGAGCAGTATAAGAAAGAGCTGCAGGTCTGTTCACACACGCCAGATCAGCATGGCTGCTCAACATTGTGGTAAATGCATAGAAACTGTACTGTTCAAGTAGCAGCTCAATGGGCCTGGAAATTAGAGATATACATTGAAATTGATCATCGGCTAATGTTTAAATTGTTACTCTACGCTCCCAGCATTAGCACCATTGGGATATTTTAAGTTGTGCAAACATTTGTTGTTTGCGGAAAGGGAAAGTGTAGAAAACTGTGCAGTGAAATCCTGTTTCGCTAGTCACAGTAGCTCTCGAGTTTCCCCCCGGAGGAGATAGAAAACCTTGTTATCCAAGCGTTATTGCTCCTGTAAAGAATTGGACGTCCCCACATTCCCGGGAGGAAACCTCGATAACTCAATACCTGCCAGGGATGATGTCATGCCCTTTTCACAATGTCTTTTTAATCTCGCACTAATAACTGTTACATTACACGATTATCTTCTTGACTTGTTCTGCTGAAGCTTGTGAACTTTTCTTTTCTTCTTTTTTTCTGTGCTCTTCTTTGGATCTATCCCTTTTTCTATTTTTGCATTGCTTTTACCTCTTATTCCTGCCACTAACCCCTATCATCTCCCTCTGTACACTCTCCACTCTGTATCTTTCACGGTGGCTCTAATAGCTTGAGGATATGGATGACTGTGTCTTGCGGTGCCTTCTGTCCCTGCTGGCCTGCCTCAGCCAGCTCTTCATCCTTATCAAGGTTATTGCATGTCCTGTGCTTCTATCTCCCATCATGCAACATCTCGTATCACTCATTACTTCCATGCAACCTTTCATCTCTTGCAGAGGAAACTCTGCCCCCCTTCATGTTTTGATAATGTTATCTTAGTCTTTAAAGTCATTATTATTTAGAGCTGCTATGCAGCTTCACATCTCCCTTTATGGCTCTGTGGGAATTGTCCTTGCCCAATCCTTGGCTTTCTTGTGTAAACAGAACAGGCCCTAAGGCTTGAACACCAAGAAAAGACTTAATCCGCATGATTTTTGTATTAGAGGGAGTCAAATGTAAAAACTCAGCAACTTGCATGTGTATTTTTGATTGCACTGCCTGTTCTATTTTGTGCCATAATCTGCTATTTTAATCCCTCCGTACTGCTGCATTGCACATTCACTGTATAGACTGTAGTTGCATTTAAATCATTGTGATTTACTGCTGCAGTGGACAGTGATGCATGAAGTGTTTTATCTCGTTGTTATGTAACACTGTGCCTGTATCAGGAGCTGCGGGAGAAGCAGGTGAGGCAGCAGGCTGTCCTGGACGACCTGTACAGAGTCAAAGAGGAGAAGCATCGGGAGCTGCAGCGCAGGCGGGACGAGGAGCGAGAGAGGAGGAGGAGGGAGGAAGAGGAGGCCGCCCGGTGAGTGGGAGGGTACACATCATTTACATTTCCCTGTGGGTGACTTTGATAGAGTCTGCTGAAGGCTTACTGACTGCAAGATAGTGTTTCACTGCTGCACAATTGCATATTTATGACATGAATTTATCATTTGAAAATAAATGTTTTAGTAAAAATACCATAAAGAATTGATGTAGCTTGACATGAAAGCATCTTGACAAATTTTAGTGAGGTCAAAGTGACAAAACAATAAAGAAGACCTGTCTGAAAATATAATTATGGGGTCAACTTCATGAAAATAATTAGGAAAAGATGATGACGTAGTTTACAGTTTCATAATCATAGAACAAACCATTGCATCACAGTAGTAAGAGCAATATTCACTTTTTAATCCTAAACTTAAAAACTCTTTATGTTGGACTATGAGTTAAATCATATTTTGCACTTTTTTGTAGACTGGCAAAGCTGGAGCAGGAGCGACAAGAGCAAGAGAGGAGAGACCAAGAACGACGTGACCAAGAACGACGTGAACAAGAACGACGTGAACAACAACGAAGAGAGCAGGAGCGTCTGGAGCAGGAGCGTCTGGAGCAGGAGCGCCTGGAGCAGGAGCGCCTGGAGCATGAGCGGAGGCAGAAGGAGGAGGAGGAGGCCCGTCAGAGGAGGCTGCTGGACGAGCAGAGAGCGCGGCAGAGAGAGGAGGAGGAGCGGGAGGCGCAGGCTCGACTCCGGGCGGCGCAGGAGAGAGCGCAGGAGGAGGAGAGGCAGAGGAGAGAGGAGGAGCAGAGGAGGCAAAGAGAGGAGGAAGAAGAGCGCAAGAGGAAAGAGGAGCAAGAGCGACTTCAGAAAGCATCATTGGTCTCCCAGCAACCGCCCAAGCTGACCACCTACAGAGCGCTGTACTCGTTTGTGGCTCGAAACGCAGATGAGCTGAGCATAGATGGCGACTGCCTGATAGAGGTAAACACTGAAGTCGATATATATAGACAAACTTATTATGCAAACATCTAACACGCAGAGGTTGTTTAAATGAAAGTGGAATGATTGATATCACCAATAAAAAGTAGAGAAAACACCCATGAATTTTATGCCAATTAAAATCCAGTCAGAATGAGTGCAGACACTTCCTTTGTTCTCAATCATAGTGACATTTTTGGAATATTCATAAAAGTTTAGTTCTTAGCGTTTGTGTAATAAATTGAGGAGTATGATTCCTTCCACTGTATGTAAATCACAGTGACCGAATGGTGTTGTTTGGACCCAGGTGGATGAGCAGACGGTTGGAGAGCCTGGCTGGTTGTGTGGGAGTTACCGTGGAAACAGGGGCTGGTTCCCTCAGAGTTACGCACAAAAATGTGGCCCGAGTGACGCCCCCACGGAGACGGGTCCCTCCTCACCGCTGCGCCGGCCGTCCTGTTTACCACAACCACTTAACACCGGGTAATTTTACACAGCGGGAAGCAGCGGGGTTCGATATTCAATTACACTTTGACGAGGAATTTGAGTGTTCAGCGCTCACATCTCTGTAATTAAGCGCAGCAAATGTGTGGTTTTTGACTGGAGGTAGGACATAAAGGGATATTTCTGAACTTTTGTCGTTCATTTGGTAACGTTAGTATTCTTTTTATGAGCAAAGCATTAACCTAAAGCACTTGTTACAGTCACACTGCACAGATGGTGAGCAAAAATATTATTTTTTATGGTTATTTAGTTCTCCCGTAATGCCCACAGTAAATGTGTGGTCTCTGATCCAATTATCTGTCTTTACTACTGTTTCACAGAATCCCGGAAATCGAAGTAATATGCGACCACATTGTATCAACGCACATAGATGCTTCGCAGGTAAGAAAACCTTCTATATTTTAAATGTACAGTCTGTTATCATCAACATCCTGCAAGTACTGAGCTGCAGGAAAAAATAACAGTATAGCTGGCGAGGGAACTGAACATTAGGTTGAAACATGTCCTTCCAAATGCTTTATTTTGTTAACCTTGGGCAAAAAAGGATTGTCAGTGTTTTACAACAGTTTAGTTGCTCTTATGACGTAGTGACATTTAACCTGAAATGTTCTGCAGTATGGCTTTGATAGAAAAACGTCTTTATTTACATGTATAAATATAATATAAACCTTTAATATTTCCTTGGGGCTATATTGGACATCTAAAAATGACAGGTACATCATGGAAGAACTTAATCCCTCTGATGTTCCTGCATCGGTTTTATAGAGCTGTGTATCTGGGCTATAGACGGGCTTTGGCAGCCGGGGAACTAGGTCTGGCTGGAGTTCATTCGCTGCTGCTGTCATGCACATGATATAATGCACAGCATCGTTTTTAGACCCTCTCCAGTGGGACTTCCACCCCTTTTTCAGCTTAGACACCTGACCCCAATGCATCACATTAGTGTTAGTAGGTCTGGTCTTTTTGGAGGTTAAATGTATGCACCTTCCGTTACCGCTTTGTATCATATGTGTAGCACTAATTATAAATATTTCTCAGATCCCATTCTTGGCCCGTGCCCTGTCGCCATGGTCGCCCTCGTCGGACATGGACCTCCACTTCTCCGGTGGCGACGTCATCGGCACGCCGCTCAGTTTCTCACAGGGTGACATCATCAACGTGCTGCAGCAGAGGGACGACTGGTGGTTGGGACAGCTCAACGGGACGCAAGGATGGTTTCCCAAGAGCTATGCCACTTTGGAAGCTGCTGGCTGCACAGAGTAAGTGAATCGATGCACGGGTTGGTAGAGGTGGGTAAAAAGCCAGAATATTTACTCAAGAAAGAGTCATGTCACTTTATAATAATTCAAGTTTGGCCTGGCAACTTGTTTTAGATCTCGTGGTTTCTTTTCTGTGTGTTACATTGAGTGAAATAGACAAATTCAGGTGTTTCCGAGTAATAAATTCATCATAAAATTATAAAAGAAATCATTTACAGTACAGTACAAAAATGACTACTACCAGCTTTTATCCACTTCACTCAAATTAGCCCTTTTTTTTTTTACCAATACTTCAAAATGATGCTACTCAATTAAAAGTAAAAGTACGAGTAACTAGAGGTAAATGTACTTGAGCAGATGTAACTGATGTAACTACCCACCTCTGCTTGTTCGACCTCAGTGTATTGTGAGTCAATAGTGTGTCTGTTGTCTCTGTTCCAGCGCGGACGCCTTTGACAACGACTCCCATTTAGAGGGTGAGTCACTTTGTATTGAACTGTCCCATTGATGTATTTACCCACTCGAGCCCGCGGTGAATTTGACGTGCGCTTGTATCTAATCTCTCTCCTCCCAGAATACGTTGCTCTGTACACGTATGAAAGCCCGGAGGTTGGGGACCTGACGTTTGTTGAAGGCGATGTTGTCATGGTGACGGAGAGAGAGGGAGAGTGGTGGCGAGGATGCATCGGGGACCAGATTGGTGTTTTCCCCTCCAACTATGTCCGCCCTGTTGAACCGGAGGTGAGCCAGGCAAACATATGTTTACAAACTGCTATTATTTTCAATACAAACAAAATGCAATGAAGACACAGGGGCTAAAAACTGAAATCTGAATTAAGGCGAGACACTGCTGGTGAATAGGGAAAACATTTATATTCACAGATAGCAATTTGAAACTGTTGCTGTCGATCACTGGCATAAATGTGAGAAAAAAATACATTGCAAGTTTTCTGTCATTTTATCTTTTCATATAAGAACAAGGTGTTTTATGCCTAAAAATGCCCCAAATTTCCCATCTTTTCGGCGACGAAATCTGAATAATGGATAGAGCTACATTCAAATTTATGGTTTCATTTTATTGATAAATGAGTTGCTAAGACTTTTTCAGAGGGGATTTTGGATATTTGTTTAGTTTTAAAATAAGCAGTTTTTTTAGTGGAAACATTTGTAAAAAAAATAATAATAATAATAATATTCACCTTATTTTTTGACATTCAAAACTCAATAAATTGGGCTAGGGATTAGATAATAAAAAATCCCTCTGAAAAAATCTTCCAAATATTGTTCAGTCCAAGGCTGTATAATGTGAAGTCTTTAGGTCCGACTGACGTGGACATAGTGTCGCCACAATGACAGAAAAATATGTTTTGAGAAAAAGGCCCTTGAAATTGCATTGTCCCATATAAGTCTATGGGGGAACATTGAATCAGCGCAATATTTAAACATGTTATTGTGAAGATTAGGCATATTTTCTGTTTCCGGGTGAAAGCTTATTTGGCCCAAAACCTGAAAACTGAAAAAATTGAGTTTTGCCTGTAGTGTCTCCCCTTAATCAGACAAAGTAAGCACTCACATATAGTACAACACATGGCACATTAATCACTAACTGCAGATGTCTAGCTTGTAATACAGGAGTAATGGGCTGATCTTGAATCACTGTGGTTTGTGTACTGCTGAAGTTTATTTTATTTATTCTCCAGGCAACAAGATCCGGGGTTCCGACCAAAAAGCCAGGTGAAAATAATTAATCACACTCTTTGTAAAATAAATATTTCCTTGATATTTACCAGGTTTACCTGGAATACAAGCCTGGTCATCTGTGTTTTGTCAACAGAGATCGCTCAGACAGTCACCGCCAGTGTTGCTCCAACGATGCACCAGCTATGTCTGTCTCCAGGGCAACTAATTGTGGTCCTAGCCAAGAACTCCACCGGGTGGTGGCTTGGGGAACTGCAGGTTAGTTAACTACATGAAAGTGCCATTTCTCAGAAGTGACTTAAGGTCCGGTCACACAGGAGGAGGGCGAACTTTAGGGTCACATCCACATCATGAGTATGCAGAAAAGTCTCATTGCTGTTGGTGTGTTTGGCATAATTTCTCACTTAAAGGTGCACGATGCAACTTTTCAAGGGAAAAAAAAAGCTTAGTATTTGTGCATATTTGACCTTTAAGTGACTCCGTGGCTGTATGGGTGCAGCATAGCACATTTGCTTTTCCTCCCAGTGGCCTCAATGATGCTCCATGATTTCCAAATGTTTTTCAGGGTTCGTACCAGAAACTGTCCAGAAACCCAAAAACTGGCCAGAAACCCTAAAACCCCAAAACAATTAATTCTGGAGCATCATTGAGGCCACTGTGAGGAAAAGCAAATGTGCTGTGCTGCACCCATACAGCCACTGAGTCACTTAAAGGTCAAATACGCACAAATATTAAGATTTATTTTTTTTCACATAAAAAGTTACATAATGCATCTTTAAATTGTAACAAATCACACTAAGCGATTTTAGTCAGAAACTATAAGCAGAAATTATCTAGCATGTAAAACTATAACGATCTATGTAATCTTAACTTAAGAATCAAAACATTCCAGGAGGTGAGTGGAAAGGAAAAAAAAAACTTCTATTCTTATCTGAAACCCATAATTGTATCTATTGGACAGTCCTAGAAAATTAGCCATTAGACCAAAAACTAAAACATTAATCTTCAATGTTTTTTTATCTTTAAGGTTCGTGGAAAGAGGCGGCAAAGAGGCTGGTTTCTTTCCTCCAATGTCAAGCTCCTCGGTCCCTCCAGCAACAAGTTGTCCCCCTCCCCACTACCAGGTAACAGGCCAGTCGTCTTTGATCCTTCTACTACTTTCTGTACTACTTAAACATTCATTATTCGGTACAGTGTGAGTGAATAAACTTACTAATGACTTGTACTTGCCTCTGCAGTGTGTCAAGTAATCGCCATGTATGACTACACTGCTGCTAACCCAGATGAGCTGAGCTTCTCCAAGGGCCAGCTGATCAGTGTCCTGGACAAAACAAACCCTGACTGGTGGAAAGGAGAAGCCAACGGGGTCATAGGTCTGCTGCCCACAAACTATATCAAGATGACCACAGAATCAGACCCCAGCCAACAATGTAAGTCAGCCTATATTCTGCCTATATTTTACACTTCATTCTCTCGACGTGGCTAAGCTGTTTTAGTATTGTTTGCATTTGTATAGAGTAATTATCTGCTGTTGACTTACTCCAGGTTCACTAGATTCCATGTCAGAGCATGGACAAACTGATGGTAAGGTACCAGCCTCGTTGCGGTCACTGGTGATCATCAATTGGATTCTAAGAGCTCAGTCTAGTTAATTTGTAAAATGTTAGCCTCCTGGCATGTTTAAGTCAGTCATATTTTAACAATTTTACTTATTCCAAACACATGGAGATGACTTTGACAGGTTATTTTTGTTCGCTTATGGGTTGGCTTCTGATTGTTTTGAGAACAGAGCCAATGTTAAAGATGCAGCTCTGTCTGTTGGAGAGTAGGATGAGTAAACAAACATTCTCAATTTAGCCAAAAAAGGCAACTATGCTAGGAGGCTGAGATAGTACCAAGTAAAGTAAAGGCTTTTCAAACTGATGACTGGGTGATTAAAATCTCTCAAATAACACCAATAGTCTGTTTACACAAATTGTTGCTAATAAATCATCATAAAACATTTATCATTGAACAATTAAATCAATCAGTGTTTCATTGCATGCTAATTGACTCTGTGCATAACTTCAAATCATAACAACGCCGCCCAAGAAGTGACTTCCTGCTTCGGTTCAGCACGCCAAAATAAAAGCACCATCTTATTCATGAGTTGAGGAGTTGATTAGTACATGCTGACCTAATCAATGAGACGAGCTGTGTGCTTTTATTTTGGTGTGCTGGATCGAAACAGGAAGTCAGTTCTTGGGCGGTGTTGTTATGATTTTTAAGTCATGCACAGAGTAATTGATGACCTTAAAACAGGGGCTTGAATGAACCAATGCTAAAAACCAAACACACCAATGCTACACAACAAGACGTACTTTAGAGTGTTGGTATCCCGCTCCATCTGATCTGATGAATAACACGTCGGTCTTAAAATTACTTAATGCACTTCCACGAGAACCTTAATATTAAATCTAACCATTTCTGTCTTTCTCCTTCATCTCACTCATTTCCCCTCACAACCCTCCGCTTCATCTGTTCTCTGTTTCCTCTGTAGGACTGTAGCACTGGCTTTCCTTACCCCTCCTCCTCCGCCTCCTTCTCTTCCTCACCCCTCCTGTCTCAGCCTAAAGCCCTGCTATGACAGGACGTCCCGGGGAAGGGAAGAGGACAGTCCACTCTCCGCTCCTCTCACCTGTTTCAGACTAAGACTGTGTGCTTCTTGCCTTCCTTTCTGTCTTTCATTTCCTTTCACTGGTCTTATCCTTTGTTTCTGTAACTAACGAATTTCAGACATTTTGTTTTTGTTACTTTAAGAGTTAATGTAAGCTTTCATGGAATTAGTGATGTAGTGTATTTTGTAGTATGTCAATTGATGGAGTCTGTAAAGCCTTTCTTTCAATGTTAGCCCAGAATGAGAAACCTATGGTGTGTACATTGGAGTATTATGAGAGCTAAATTAATACATAGTGCCAAGCAATAGGAAACCTCCTATGGGCTATAGAACATAGAAGTGCTCTCCGGAGCGGCCTTTGCCTTCAGAATGGCAACTTTAAGATATTTAACTGTGACTTTATGGATTGCTGAGAACCTTTACATGGCATGAAAATGTGAAAAACTACTGGTAGAATTGGTTGTATAGATTGTTAGTTTGGATACCCAGTACAATCTGTAAAAAATAGTGGAATAATTTAGTTTTTTACTGACACACCCATTGCACTAACATTGTAAAATGGACCAACTTAAAGCTTAAAGCTGCGTTTTATTGTTACTGATTCATTGCTTGAATTTGATTGTGCTTTTTATAAACCAGCTTTCCTTATGCACTGTCTTTATTTTATGATTCAACGTGACAAAGGGTTGAGACTCATCCTGTAATGACTGTGATCACCAGCAAAAATGAGCTTTTTTAGACTAGCGCTCACTGACATTTACCAGCCTCAATCGCCACGTTTTAACCTCAGACACTTGATCGGCTGACCTCACTGACAGTTTGCCTCTGGGTCTTCCACAACCTTTCCCCTCTACACTTTCCTCATCTCACCTATGCAATCATTTGGAGTCGGCTCTCCACAAAGAAAGGTGCTTTTGTTTTTCTTTTCTTTCTGTGTTCGCATTGTTCCTTCACTACATGTACCGCGTCCACTGCAACGTGCCTCACACACTTCGTCTGTGCATTAACTGTAAATAAAACATGCATAGATAAAGAATAAAGAGATTCTCAAGGTTTTTTCACGCGCTTGTTTATGACTCCAGTGAATCGAATTTGCGTAAAGCTTTGCGTGTGCTGGTGCATGCTCTGTGCACGGCTGTTTGCATGTGGGCTGTGTAGGGTGCGCCGACCTCATGACGCTGGACACGATGAGCCCCCAGGAGCGGAAGAGGCAGGGCTACATCCACGAGCTCATCCAGACGGAGGAGACCTATGTGGAGGACCTGGAGCTGGTGCTAGATGTAAATGCAGCAAAGACAGCATTACGTATGTTAAAGATATGCATTCATGAGGTCTCATTGTTTGAAAGGTGTTTCACAAGCCCATGTCCGAGTCGGGACGTCTGACCGAAGCTGAGATGGCTCTGATCTTTGTGAACTGGAGGGAGCTCATCATGTGCAACACCAAACTGCTCAAGTTAGTTTCTCGCAGTCTCTCATTCAGTCATTTTCTGTCAAAACAATAATTAACATCTCAACCCCCACCTGAAGCTAGCACCTTATCTCCTGCTTGGCTGTACCCAAATCTAAAAAAAACAACAAATCTTTTGGAAAGAAGCATAAACATAGCAACAATAAAGTGGCAAAATATGCGAAAGGCGAGGAAAGTGCAGCAAAAAAAAACGCAATAAAAAAGCCACACAAAAGAGCAACAGAGAATGTGTGAAAAAAGCGATGAAGGTGCAACAAAAAGTGACCGAAAAATGATAAAAGTGCAGCAAAATAGTGGCAAAAATAAGAAAATTGAAAAAGCGACGACAACACGGCAGCAACACAAGGAAAAAGATCAGTTTAGATCAGTTGTGTAGGTCTTAGCTTTCAAATGAGCAATTACACTGGGCTACTGGCTATAAGTTCCAGTCGAGAAGCTTTTAGATTTGGGTAAAACTGAACTGGAGAAAATGCTCTCGGTTAAGGCGGGGGGTAAGAGGTTGAGTACGAATTGAACTAGGACCAAAACCAAATTGAAATTACCTGTGTGATTTTGCAATAAAGATTTGGTGAAATATTGTGCACACAGTCAGACCCCCTATTATGTTTCCAGGGCGCTGCGTGTTCGTAAAAAGACCGGAGGAGAGAACATGCCGGTGCAGTTGATAGGAGATCTTTTGGCCTCGGAGCTCGCTCACATGCAGCCGTACATCCGCTTCTGCTCCTGTCAGCTCAACGCGGCTGCACTGCTGCAGAGCAAGACCTACAACCAGCCCGACTTTAAAGACTTCCTCAAGGTACTGAGAGGTGAGCCAATACATTACAGCCCAAACGATTAATCAACGTGGGTTTTCTCCTGAGCAGAAGATTGCCACTAATTACCGCTGTAAAGGAATGCCACTATCCAGTTTCCTGCTCAAGCCGATGCAGAGGATCACACGGTACCCGCTCCTCATAAAGAATGTAGGTAGAACGAGACACAATTCTGCTGCTGTGTCATTACAAACTGTGTAACTTCTTTCTAATGCTCAGATCCTGGAGCACACCGCAGAGTCTCATGCGGACCGCGGCACGCTGAGGGAGGCCTTGGATCGAGCAGAGGAGCTGTGCTCACAGGTCAACGAAGGCGTCAGAGAGAAGGAGAACTCTGACCGACTGGAGTGGATACAGAGCCATGTCCAGTGTGAGGGGCCTATAGAGGTAACATACAATACCGATGGATAGATGGATAGACTTTTCACTATCTACAACTTAAAAGCTAGTATTTTGAGTGTTTTGTTTTGAATACTTCATTGTTGGCAGCTTTCCTCATATTTTGTCACTCTGTATCCATGAATTCAGGCTTCTTCAGTCCTGTTTTTTTTACTTTTCTAAGAGTTGATTTTAATGTCCTTCCTGCCCTGTTTATCTGGCCCAGGTACCAGCATGAAAACATGTGCTTGAAATCCCAGAGGTGTCATTTTTATGTGAGAAAATAAATACACATACAATGTATCGCTGCAACTGACCAGTGCTAATTTTGTTGACTAAAATATTTAGTCACAATTTTAGTCAAATTTTTCAAAATAACTAAAAATGGACTTTTCATGAGACTAAAACTATGACTAAAATAAGTCTAAATAAAGAGACTAAAATCATCCAAACTTCCAATGACAGTCTGAAAGAGCCTCATATCATTTTAATTCCCTGTCAAAGGAACAGTTCTTAGCTTTGTTCATGTGCTCCATGAAGCAGAGGACCTTGATTAAATATGATAATAATAAATATCCATCCATCCATCCATCCATTTTCTTCCACTATTTAGTCGACTAAATTAACATGCAATTTTAGTCGACTAAAACTAACATGTTGTCAAAATGAACACTGCAACTGACAAGTGGCTACTCTTGTCTCGTCTCAGCATTTGGTGTTCAACTCTTTGACGAACTGCCTGGGGCCGCGTAAGCTGCTGCACAGCGGGCGTCTGTACAAAACCAAGAGCAGCCGAGAGCTGTGGGCTTTTCTCTTCAGTGACTTCCTCCTGCTCACGCACAGCGCCAAACCATTCTCATCTTCAGGAACAGACAAGCTGTTCAGCCCCAAAACCAACATTCAACTTAAGATGTACAAAACGGTAACAATGGGGTGAGGCTGGACTCCTTTTGAGTGAATATGAAGTAGTCATCACTTTTTATTGTCCCGCTTCAGCCTTTGTTTCTGAATGAAGTTTTGGTTAAAATGCCTCCGGATCCTTCCAGTGATGAGCCTGTATTTCATGTATCCCACATTGACCGGGTCTACACACTCAAGACCGACACTCTAAATGAGAGGTGAGCCTCATTAAAGGCATTTTTGACATAGGGCCTCATTTCCTTGTTATCCAGAGTAGTGTTGATTTCTGGAGATATGTTTCTTTAATTCATGCAGTCCTTATATTTGAAGAGTTTAGTGGTGCTAGGCTAGTGCATGTCTATGGTAACTAGTAGCCGCATTAAAAACAGTCTGACCCAAGCACAGTGCACCTGAGCCAAATCACTTATAACACCAGACTACCCATAGAAATGTCTGTGTTGACTGAATTTTTTTTTTTTACATAAAACAATTTTGCATTTAAAAGAACTTATATTTGAGCAGCATCAGCTTCCTGGTTGTAAGCTACGTATTGGTGGAGTGATCTGCGAGGTTACCGGATCTACAGTTGTTTACCTTTGGCCGGCATTACTACACCTGGAATTCACAAAGGAGCTTTCTACAAATCAGATATGGCAACGTTTGGAGGACTACCCCATGATTTTGAAGAGGTTTATAATGCAGGCTACTAGTTACCATAGACATGCACTAGCCTAGCACTAGCCACGCACCACTAAACTCTTCAAATATAAGAACTGCATGAATAATAATAAAAACTCCAGAAGATCTCTAGAAATCAACAACACTGGAAAACTAGGAAATGAGGCCCTATGTTCAAAATCCTGAAATATCCCTTTAAGGTAAATAATGAACTCATGGTAACGGTGATGATTTACTGTAGGGCGGCGTGGGTCCAAAAAATCAAAGCAGCTTCTGAGCATTTTATTGAGACAGAGAAGAAAAAACGAGAGAAGGCCTATCAAGGTAGAAATATTGTATTGTAAATGAATTTCACTCTATGCATTTTCTCACTTACACCAATGCTGTTTTTAGCTCGTTCTCTTAAATCCAGTGGTGTTGGGCGACTGCTGGTGACGGTCACTGAAGCCCAAGAACTCAAAGCCTGTAAGCCAAATGGTGAGCTCCTTTTTTAATTAAATAAGTAATCATGATACAAAGAATTTCTAAATATTACCGGTAATTTTAATTGAAGGCAAGAGCAACCCGTACTGCGAGCTGACCATGGGGGCTCAGTGCTACACCTCCCGTCCTGTGAGCGACACTCTCAACCCAAAGTGGAACTTCAACTGTCAGTTCTTCATCAAGGACGTGTATCAGGACGTCCTGTGCATCACTGTGTTCGAGAAAGACCAGTTCTCTCCAGACGGTTCGAATTGTTATTTCCTATAGATATGTATATGTACTGTATATGTCTGTATAAATTTGGAACAAAACATTTTACTTGTCTTCCAGATTTCCTGGGTCGCACTGAAGTCCCGGTAGCTACAATAAAGAAAGAAATGGAGAGCAAAGGAGCTGCGACCCGTCGACTTCTGCTGCACGAGGTCCCGACCGGAGAAGTCTCGGTCAAACTGGACCTGCAGCTTTACGAGCCCACTAAATGAACAGACCACAAACACAATCTGAATTTACACTATTTTATTTTAAGTCACTTTTACTTTTATTTTCAAACATCTACTGCCAAATCCAAAATGCCAATATGACTGCCCAGGCCCAATTCACCTTTAATTATGTCAATGTGCCTTAACATAATGTTCTGAAGAGATGTCCTAGCTATAATCACCAATACTTTTTTTTTTTTTTAATGAATCTGACTTGTTTTTACAAATGTCTGATTGTGAAACACTGTTGCGCAGTTGCACACTATTGTACATTTAAAAGAAATACGTATATGCCATTAAAGCTGGAAAATGGCACCAGTGTCTTTCTTTCTCATTCCACTCTGCTTTTATGTGACCTGTTTAAACTGTAAATCGGTGAGGTAGATTTCATTTTTGGATATAAACATTTACTATCTAAACTGCTACACATTTTATTAAAACTCCGCTCTTCTTGGGGAGAAGCGACAGTCACATCGACGGCGATCTCTGTACTTTGTGTCAATGCGGCACGGGTCCTTATCAAACCTGCAGGAGACACATTGTTCAGTCACTCTCAAGTTCATGGCTGGGTACTGATATTATTTCAGTGATTGGTTTACAGTACTGATGCTTTACATTTATCTCATCTCATTATCTAAGCAATAGAATAGAATATATAGTAATATATAGCTGTCTCATGACTCACCAGGCATCGAAAGATATTAACATTCTTTTTTTCTGTACCATATTAATACCTTTAAATGGTAAAATGGCACATATACCTGCCAAGCGTCCTTACAACTTTGCTCTGTGTTTCTGTAGAAGTGGAAGAGGCATAAGGAGTTGTAATCCCCCCCTGTTGTGCGCTGGGCATCGCAGAGCTCTTAGAAACCAGGGAGGACTGAAAATGATGAGGTAATTTGCCCTCTTCTCTGCTGCTCTCGGATGAATCTAAAGGAAGGAAGGAATTCAATATAGTCTCCAGAAGAATAGCTCAAATGGCCTTTTCCCCTGTAATTACCGTCTTCAATGGAATTCGGTGTCCAAGCTTCTTTAGGCCTATCCTTCATTTCTGCCAACTAAGAATTGAGGTCACTTTGTTAATACAATATGAACATACTCTACATGACATAACATTGCTAAATAATTTCGACATCTTTATGATATTGCAGAATTGAAAATAAACTTAAATGATACATGTTTGACTTGGTGGAGGCAGAAGCTCCTGTTGATCTGTATTTGGCAACTATTGCTTTTGGATAACTGTACAAGCTGGTAACACAATCTCATAAGATAAATGGGTTTTAGAATTAGACTTCGACAACACTTATATTCCAACTACTAAAAAATGAGTCTGCTTTGTCTAAAACAAAAGAAGCTCCAACAATTAGACAGAACTAATTAGTGTACCAAGAAGAAGTATCGCTGTTATAGTTGTTAGGGATTTTGATGATTATTTTGAAAGACAGTACTGTTACTTGTATCACATCTGATGTACTGTATCCCACCTGTACCAGAGAATGGCTGACAGATATTGTCAAAGATTGAAAAGAAGAAAAACTTGCCTGATGGAAGTTGTCGGTCAAGGACCAGAAAAAGGGGTCATACTCCCTCAGGTTGTAGGTGTCTAGAAACACATGTCCCTGAAAATTACCACCATATAAGAAGAAGAGCTTGTATTTCTCCTTTAAATATAGTGTGAATGATTTGTTTAATTGTATACAGATCACCTTCCTGTTGCAGTGTTGCAGGAAGTGGTTGTATAAGCTCAGGCGTCTCTTGGCGTCTATCGTCCAACAGCTGGACAGGCGCTGGTTCAGCTGTTTTTGATGAGGTAACCACAGACGCTCAGTCCACTGTTTGTGAAGCAGCTCCCGTCTCCTCTGCTGCGTGACGTCATGCTGGTTCAAGACTTTCTCCACCTCCTGCCCCGATACAGAATAGAATAGAACAGAAAAAACTTTATTGTCTACCATGCACAATGATGGCAGAAATGTGCCTTTGGCTCGCTCATACATTCTAATACATTTGCCCAGCAATGTACATAATAAAATCAGTTCATTATAAAATCAGTTCACTGCAGACACAGTAGCAGCAGGTACACTTCATTAAGGAAAGGAAAAAGGAACAGACTGGCTGAACGGCATTAATACTTACAACTTAATCAGCTCCTTGATGGCAAAGGGAACAAAAGAATTCCTGTACACATTTTTCTTGGCACAAGGAAGTCTGTATCTCTGCCCTGATGGAAGGAGCTCAAAGTGATGGGACAATGGGTGGCTATCGTCATCTTTGATCTATAGCTTTACCATAATGCTGAGATAAACTGGTTTGTTCTTGGCCTATTATTTTACTTCACAAATCTAAATTACTTGTAAAGACCTTATGTAATGCTAACGTTATAGTGCGGTTTCCTATAAAAGATCTCTTGGCCCTACTTGCTTTTGTCATGAGGTGATGCTTCTGTGATTTTTAGATTATCTCCAAATTTCTCAGGAGATGAAGAGTCTATGCGTCAGAAATTAGGGCAACGTTGCTTTGATTTGTTTTTTAGGTTATTGAAAATAAAATTGGGGGTTCCGGTTCCGGTCAAGTGCAACATGGCAGCTTAAATTGGAGCTCTTGCCAGTGATGATGCAATAAATCCCCACTAACCAGGAAAGATATCGTAATTCAGTAAAAATAAAGGTGGGATGCGTGGGGTATCCAAGCGTGGAGGACGACAATTGAGAAGAGGCCGAAACAAAAACGTAGAAAACGACGAAATGAGTGAAGATTCAGCCCCAGCCGACGAAGCTATGCTAGCAGCTAACAACGCAGCATGGCAGGGCGGATTTCTTGGCCTAACCAAGAAAATAGAAGAATTGCAACAGGATATCAAAACGCAATTCGGTTCATTCAAAGAGGAATTCAAGACAGATATGAAGAGAGAGTTTACGACATTTAAGGAGGAGATCGATAAAAAGCTCTCAGACAACAAAAAGGAACTACGTGATCAGAAGGAGGCATTGGCGGACGCACAAACGCGCATCGGAGACTTGGAAGAGTGGAACATAGCGGCGAAAGAGACTATGCTTGTTGTCCTGAAAGAGCAAAAACAACTAAAAGAGAAGCTCACGGATTTAGAATCAAGGTCGCGCAGGAACAATGTACGGATCTTTGGAGTTCCCGAGAAGTACGGGAAAGATTCTGTCCCCCAGTTCATCGAAAGCCTGTTGCGGAAGGAACTCGAGTTGCCAGCGGAGATGGATCTCGGGATACAGCGCGCACATAGAGCGTTAACGGGTAAACCCAACCAAGGAGCACCGCCACGATCCATCATCGTAAACTTTCTCCAATTCAGCACGAAAGAGATGATTCTTCAAAAGGCCTGGGAGAAGCGTCTGAAAATTGACGAGAAGCCCGTGTACTTTGATCACGACTATGCTTTCGAGGTGGTTCAAAAGCGTAAAGCGTATGGGAGCATAAAGAAAGTGCTCAAGGAAAACAGAATCAAATTCCAAACGCCACTGACAAGGATCAGAATCCATTGGCCAGAGGGCCCCGAGACGTATGGCAACCCGGAGACAGCAGCGAGGGAGATGCGGAGCAGGGGATATGAAGTAGCAGTAAAAGCCACGGAACAGGAGGACGCGCTGGAAAATCGCATACGAGAGGCTTTCCCGTGGGAGAGGACCCCGGCGCGGAGGAACACCAGCGAAAGAGCGAGGGAGAGACTACAAGAGTTTCGGAGATAAAATGATCACAAACAAGTGGAGGTAACTAATGACTAATAACGAATGAGGTAGAAGTGGCATTGACTGAAAGAAGTTTGTACTTGAATTATTATTATTATTTTTTTCTTCTTCTTTGAGATATGTATATATTTGTGATATATTTGATGGGAAGTCAACATTTTGATTTGTTTCCATATCACAGCTATATTCTAGTTTTACTCTTCAATTTATGTTTGGGTGGGTCAGAATCACCATCAATTTTATTTTCAATAGATAGCCACAGACTACATTGAAAGGTAGCAGCAAAACTCCTTAAACAGATCGTTCTCTTCAAATACTTAACTGGCAAGTAGTAACTTAAAGTTGGACTTGTGTAGAATGGAAGGAAGGCTCGGAAAGGAGTCAACTCCTACATCTACAGAGGGGCCCTTCCTTTGGAGAAGGATTTACCCCTCCCCTACCAACAGGACCTTAGGGCCAAAAGAAGGCCCCTGCAGTTACCGGCAAAACGTTCTTATGTTGTTTTCTAATGTTTTGTTTGTTAAAGTTCTTTGTGTTATTGGTGTCAGGTCAATTCAAGCTGTCTTTCGAATAGATGCAACTTAACCTTTTGAAATGTGTCTCTCTTAACGTGAATGGGTTAAATAACCCAATAAAAAGGGGAAAGGTTCTCAATAAATTAAAAAAAGAAAAGTCAGAAATAATTTATCTACAGGAAACTCATCTCTCTGATATAGAACATGAGAAATTAAAAAACTTTGGATTCAGTAATTCCTTTTATAGCTCGTTTAAAGGAGGGAGTAAAAGAGGAGTAGCTACTTTAATTTCTAATAAAATCAAGTTTGAATGCTTGAAGGAATTAAAAGACGAAGATGGCAGATATATACTGCTTAAGGGGAAATTGGAGGAACATATGGTTACATTATTCAACATTTATGCCCCACCAGAATGTGAAAAATCCTTTTATAAAACAGTGTTTGATATTATTACCCAAGAAACAGAAGGGGTGCTGATTTGTGGAGGCGACTGGAATGTTGTTTTGAATCATACTCTGGACTCCAGCAGTACTAAAAAGAATAGTAAATCGCATCTGTCTCGATACATCAACACAAATTTAGCAGAATTAGGGGTAATTGATGTTTGGAGAGAATGTCACCCATTGGAAAGGGATTACACATTCTATTCGGCCCCACACTCGGTTCACACAAGAATCGATTACTTCTTTATGAATGTTGAAGATCGTTTTAGAGTCATTGAATGCGGGATCGGAACAGCTGATTTATCAGACCACTGTATTCTATATTTACTACTAGATCTCAACAGGAGAATAAAAAATACAACTTGGAGATTGAACGTGGGGATGCTTAACGATTCAAAATTAGTGGAAAATTTAAAAAAAGAAATAAATACTTATAAGAATGAAAATGATAAAGAAGGTACAGATCCTACAATTTTGTGGGATGCTATGAAGGCTGTAATGAGAGGTAAATTAATATCCTATGCCTCATTCATTAAGAAAAAAAGACTTTTAGATTTTCAAGCTGCCTCAAAAGAATTGAAAAATTTAGAACATAAACACAAAATCAATAATAATCCAGAAACACTTAAAAAAGTAAAGGAAGTAAGAAGAAGAATCGATGAAATATTAACAAAAGAAGTAGAGAAGAAAATTCGATATCTAAAACAAACATACTATGAGGGAGGTTCCAAATCAACCAAATCTTTAGCTAGAAGACTAAGAAACAAACAACAACTTAATACCATATTTAAGATCAGAGATCCTAACACCAACAATTTAGTATATACACCAGAAGAGATCGAGAAAGTGTTTGAAAAATATTATGCAAACCTTTACGCTCAACCTGCAGCAGCAGATGATGCAACAATTAAATCCTTTTTGGAGTCATTAGACCTTCCAAACATAGGAGAATCACAAAATGCTACAATATGTGCATTAATTACAGAAAAGGAATTGGAGAATACTATAAAAAGAATGAAATCCAATAAGGCACCGGGAAATGATGGATTCCCTATAGAATGGTACAAGATGTTTAAAGAAGAGTTAAATCCTATGCTGCTAGCTTCATTTAATCAAACACTTAAAAATGGTGTACTCCCTCCATCATGGAAAGAAGCCATAATAACTGTTATACATAAAGAGGGTAAGGACAAGGAATTCTGTGGAAATTATAGACCTATATCAATACTGAACTGTGATTACAAGATTTATACTTCCATCATATCCAACAGATTCCAAACATTCATGTTTGATTTGATAGATGAAGACCAATCAGGGTTTATCAAAGGGCGACAAACTGCAGACAATATTAGGAGAACCTTGCATATTGTAGAAGAAGTACAGAGAAGAAAGGAAAGTGCAATTTTGCTAAGCTTAGACGCGGAGAAAGCTTTTGACTGCGTTAGCTGGAGGTTTCTGCATCTCAGCTTGGAAAAATTAGGCTTTAACCCACAATCAGTCAGATGTGTTAAAACATTGTATCAGGAACCAAGAGCTAGAATAAAAATAAATGGCAGCCTCACAGATTGGTTCAAACTGGAAAGATCCACGCGGCAAGGGTGTGGATTATCTCCCACCCTCTTTGCAATTTTTATCGAACCTTTGGCGCAAGCTATAAGACAAGATAAGGAAATAGAAGGAATTAAAATAAGAGACGTTGAACATAAAATTGGGCTATTTGCCGACGATATCTTAATATATTTAAAACAACCAGACAAGTGTCTACCACATTTAATGAATCTATTGCAACATTTCGGCTACATGTCAGGTTATAAATTGAATATAGGAAAAACGCAAGTTCTACCTCTAAATTTCATCCCATCCACAGAAACGACACAGAAATATGATTTTAAGTGGAACAAGAAATCTATTGAATATTTGGGAATAAAAATTCCAAATAACCTTTCTAAGTTGTATAAAATTAATTATGAAGCCTTAAATCAACAACTTTATAAAGACATAGAAAGGTGGAGGGTCTTATTGTTAGACTTAAGTCAGAGAATTGAAATCATAAAAATGAATGTGCTACCAAGAATGTTATATTTGTTTCAATCTTTGCCAGTGCCAATACCGATGCCACAGTTTGTGGAGTGGAATAAAAGGGTTTCAAGATTTATTTGGAATGGGGCTAAACCAAGAATTAAGTACTCAACACTTCAACTACCAAAGAAAGAGGGAGGACTGGCGCTGCCAAACTTTGAAGAATATTTTATCGCCGCTCAACTCAAACCTATGATTAATTGGTGTATTCCGCATTTCACAGCAAAGTGGAAACAAATAGAGTTGAACACTGATGAGTACCATGTATGTGCCATGATAGCTAGTAAGAAGATATTCAAAGAAAATGAAAAGAAACTGGATTCAATCACCAAATTCACCTTGGAGGTCTGGTTTAAATTAGTAAAAAGGTACAAAATGGAGAATGAGATAAAGATATTTAGCTGGTTGGCATACGATCCAAATTTTAAACCAGGAGTTATGAACTCAAAATTTAAGAACTGGGCTAATAGAGGTCTGAACATACTAAGTAATTTTATCAAAAAAGGGGAAATTTTAAGTTTTCAAAACTTAAGGCAGAAATTCGATTTGGAACATCAAGACTTCTATATGTATCTTCAGGTTAGAGACCATTATCAAAGGGAGATGAAGCCAGATCTCCCGGGTGAAATGAATGTTTTAACTGAAATTGTGGGTTGTGCATATAGGAACAAAGGAGAAAAGTTGATATCTAAACTGTATCAGGGATTGGTATCCAATAGAAAAACTTCAACACTTTATATTAGAGATAAATGGAAAAAAGAATTATCAGTAGAAATATGTGAAGACGAATGGTATGACATATGTGAAACTCAACTAACCACGTCTAGCTCTAGAAATTGGAAAATATTTTGTTGGAAAAATGTGGTAAGATTTTTTATAACACCAAAGATCAAGAAGGCGACTTTATCAGTATGTCAGCCCTGTTGGAGGATGTGCGGTGAACAGGACGTGGGTCATGCACATATTTTTTGGCAGTGCACAAAATTATCCCAATACTGGGATAGTATTTGGCAAGAATCAGGGAAAATACTTGGATATAAACTACCAAAGACGTGCTCAGTTCTGTACTTCGGCAGTCTAACGGGAAAGGATATACAAAATAAAGACAAATACTTGATAAAAATCCTTCTGGCAGCATCAAAAAAAGCCATTACACGGAAATGGTGTAAAGAGGATCCCCCTACCTTGAAAAACTGGAGAGACATTGTAGAGGAAATTCACAACATGGAGAGACTAACTTACATTATAAGACTACAACAAGAAATCTGTGAAGAGAGATGGGAAAAATGGACTCTATACACGGACTTTACACACTATGACCACTGACACTGGGTTGCAAATGTTCTTTTTGTTGTAAAATGTAAAAATCAACAATAAACTTTAAGTGAAAAAAAAAAAAAGAAAATAAAATTGGAACTGTAACGTGACAAAACAGCATTTCAAAAAGCACAAATAATGTAATCAAATTGTACCTTTATAAAGCCATTTTCTGTGTTGAGCAAACTTTCCATAGTTTCTCTTGTCTGCCGATTTTCAGCCTCCATTTTTGCCTAAAACATTGGCCATATGAGTTGATTTTATGTGACTGCAGTTGTAATATTCACGTGTGTAATACCTGGAGACGCCTGATGGAGGGGCAAGGGAGTCTTTCTTGCCTGTGGAGTTGTTTGGGCCTTGGAGATGTATTGGCCTCATTGGATTCTTCTCTCTGATCTCTGGAGTCATTTGGCTTCACTCTTGGCTGGGGGAGACTTCTCATAATTGCTACATCAATTTGTGAATCTGTGACGGAATTCTGGAAAGAAATTGAAGAAAATGTTTTGAGTAGGTTCATGTTTTATCAGTCCTTTTTTTTTTTTTAATGAAACTTGGTTTTGTGCAAACATTACGATACATGTTCCTCAGATTGTGTGATGCTCCAGGATCATTCGGGCGCTCAAACCCCTCCACCACGTTAAGGTGGCGGTTCCAGGAGGGGTCAACAAGGTCAAGTACGCACAAATACCAACTTTTTTTCCACATAAAAAGTTGCATAATGCACCTTTAAATATAAATGTAATTACTCTAATATTATACAATGGTATGCAATGTAAGGTGTCTATCTATCTATATCAGTAATCTAAAACAACAATACTAAAAAGGAAAACATAGAGCATAGTTAATTCCTTTATTCTAATCTACCTGCCCCTGCTCTATAGCCTACTCTGCTGCTCCTACACCTCTCTTCCTGCCAGGGGCGGACTGGGACTGAAAAAGGGCCCTGGACTCTGACCAGCCTGGCCCAAATTAGAGTAAATGCGACACTTCTTGACCGAAGAGCAACAGTGTAATGTCTGATTTGAAAGCTAAGACCTACAGAAGTGATTGAAACTTTTTGTCACGTCACTGCATTTTTGTCACATTTTTGTCACATTTTTGTCATGTTTTTTGTCATGTTTTTGTCATGTTTTTTTATGCTTTTTCATAGCTTTTTTGTGTGTTTTCGTGACATTTTTCGTGACTTTTTGTGTTTTCTTGTGTGTATTTGTTGTGTATTCGTCACTGTCTTGTGTTTTTGTTTCGTTATTATGGATATTTTGTTAGTTTTTCATTGCTTTTCTTCATTACTTTGCTGTGTTTTCGTCTCTTTCTTGTCATGTTTTTATTGATTTTTCATTGCTTTTTTTCGCTGCTTTGTTATGTTTTGTCATGTTTTTTTTTTTTTTCACTTTTTGTGTTTTTTTTTGTTGCTTTGTCGTCACATTTTTGTTGTGTTTTTGTGGATTTTTGGTTGGTTTTTCATAGCTTTTTATCGTTGCTTTTTTGTCACGTTTTTGTTGCTTTTCCAGCACATTTTTGTTTTAATCATCAACGCTATTTTGATGCTTTTCTTTTAAGCTTTTAGATTTAGGTAAAGCCCTGACCGGCCCTTCTGTGCTCTTCCAGAATGAACACATGGCCAGTCCACCCCTGCTTCCTGCACTCCAGAACATAACGTGACATTAAACATCAAAGTCCACACATCAGGCCTTTATTTCTATTGCAAGGACGCATAAATCCTGGCACAAAAAAGATAGCCCAGACACAATTGTACAGCTGAACTTAGGCACACAAAGGCCAACGCAACAGGCCATGACAGATCGCATTCTCCCCTGGAAACCTGAGCCCTTCCCCTCATTACACAAATAGTGTGTTTGACCGCACTGTGGGTTTTTTTTTTTTTTTTTACTTAGCAACTTTGATTGCACATTAAGATAACAGCTTGTTTTGTTGCAAGACGGTCTTTGCGTTTTGTACATTGCTTTACATTATGGCTACTTTGCATCCACCTGATCCGCTCCAGTGACTAATGAATGAGTCTGCCCATAAACCTGAAACCTAGTCTGCCTAAACTGCTTGGATCCACAGACTGAGATGAGAGAGCACGTCCCAGAAGCGATATGGATGTCCCAGAGTGGCACTGCACCACCTGCCAAACTGTCAACTCTGTCACATGCAAAACCTCACAGTTGCAGTTCAAAAATTAGCTTGTAATGAGATTAAAACCCAAATAAATCATGTTATAATAAAGGGGTGGGCTGCAAATGACAGTAAAAAATCCTGGATATTATGTTGCTTACTGACATTGAAGAATTTACCTTAGTGCTGAACAGGCCCGGCTGGATAGGTGTGTGAAAGATGATGACACCTTTTGCACTTTTTTTCTTCTTGGGAGACATGCCTGCTTTAGAAAGAAAACATGTCATTTGCTTTGTCAGTTAACCAGCCAACTCATTTTCCATAGAAATATAAGCCTTACCCTGGTGACTTGAAAAGAAAAATGTAGAATATTCAGCAAATAAGAAAGTCTGAGGTATCGGAATCGAAGCACAGAGAACCTGCTCTTTGTGGGAGTGTGAGAGGCAGTGATAGTGAGCTGGGGGAGAGGCTGCAGCAGGTGCACCACAGCACGGGTTGCGTTGCCATGACGCCGTCTACACGCAAGACAACTCAAGACTTTTACGCAAACATGTTTATATTATTATTAAAAAAGTGTATTTCTTGTTTAGTGAAATACTACTTTTATATGTTTCATACAAAAATATTGACACGGATGAAATCTAATTAAAAAATTTACTGTGGAAAAATAGCTTAACTGTGGGACCAGGTGAAGAGTAGGCCTATGGCTGTATACACCAGTCTATTACGTTAATGCTGGAGTAATGTAGTTAATCTAAAGCACTTGATGTCACCGCAGTTGCACTTTCAGTTTGTTGAGCTGCGGTCACTTCACTCGCCCGACACCTGCCGGGAGAGCCACCAGTTAATTAGCAGGTTATTAGTGGCGTTAACACAGGACATGGGCAGCTCATCAGCTCGCTGCATTCTTTCTTTCTCTGGCTGAGTCCAGGACAGGAGGGAGACTACATGGATTGGTGGACTTCACTGGCTGCATGTATTGCCCTTCTCTGGATTGTCTGCTTCATAGACGGTAAGAAGGCGCTGTATTGCGTGGAGTTCAGTGGCCTATTGAGATTTCATTTGAAAATTGATAGGCTATATAGGATATACCTATATTCAGGCCTACATGCCATATATTTATGTTTTGTTTTTTTAATGTGGATCTGATATGAAATATCTTACGCGTAGGCTACTGTAAGATCTGCTTCTTTGGGTGCTCTTTACGCACTACACAATTGATGTGCTCAAATTATAAAGCGACAAAGGCATCACGTTGGCAACCATTTCTTAAGTTATCCAAAAAATATATGTATCAAGCTGCATGGAATTGTTATTGTTATTATTAATATTTTGAGTTAGCCCTTGGGCATGCGTAAAGACGCATGGATGCGAGTTCTTCTTGCTACGAGCTCTAATCCGTGTGTGTGTAATAATGGGTGACATTGCGCGCGGCTTTAAACCTGTCCACAGCTGACAGTGTTACCCTCTTATCTCCAGGCAACGCGGTGCTTGAGCTGCGGCTGCTCTTTCATGCTCTGACCAAAGCCGCATGTCACCTGTACCTGGCCTTGCTCCCGCTGCGCAGGGCGGCCTCCCACTTCGCCGACGGCGCAAGATACCTGATCCACCATGCCAAGCACCACCAGTCCCAACAGGACCACCCGCAGCATGGCCCACCGCTGGCCAAGAAAGGCACGCTGCACTTTCTGGAGGGCATGTGTGTGGTTTGTGAGACCGTACCCAACCTGATGGGCGCCGCGCTGAGTCTGGGCTCCGCTTTCTGCCATATGATGCAGGGGAGCTTCTACGTCCTTGCAGCCACTCTGCGCACCATTCAGCTCAATCTGTTCTCACAAATGAACGGTGAGAAGGATAGGTGGGACAAGGAGCGCACAAGAGCCAAGGAGAGCGAGAAAAAGCACAACTCTAAAGTGCTGGAATACATCTCTGTGTTTTGTCAAGATCCTGTCAGCGCCCTGCGCATCAAAGTTGACGTGCCACCTGTTTACAGATGATGTTTGTCACTTTGTCCAGTTTAAGCTCTTTACCTGGCACTAAGCGGCCTTTTGTCACTGGCAGTGTGTTAAAGATTTAAGTGAATGTTTGCAGGTGTAATGTAAACACTTAAATTAAGTTGACATCTAATGTCTGATCAAAGGTGCATTTTGTTACAATATATTTATTAAAATATCAAATTAACGTCTCAACTTATTATTGTACACATGTTAAGTCACAATAATTTACAAAGTAATAAAAAACTATAGGTCATTTCTTTTGTTAGAAGTTTTCCATAGCAAAAAAATTTACACTAGTAAAAACATGTCCTAATCTCCCATAACAATCGATCAAAAAAGGCTCAGGCTCAAATCACCTCAGGTCAAAAACTATAATGCCTCTTAGTACGTTTTCCACAGTTCTAGGTAATTGAATGTTGCCAATATATTGCTTTGGACCTCTCATTTTTCACTGACTTGTGAACAATTCAACAGGCACCGAGTGGAGGGGGGGGAAACACTAAGTGGATGACCGGCAGGTTAAGTCCAAAAATTGGCACCCAGGACTCTGTCTGAGTAGATGCAGTAGTCGGACCTTGGTGAGTCTTATACAGAAAGGGAAAGAGGAGGAATAAGCAGGGTCATGTTGGGGTAAGCAGGGCTATAGGCTGACACTGTACATGGATGTGTTCCACCAAGAACTACAGCTTTGCATCAGGTGTCCTGTGGAGCAGCTGGGGGGCGATTTTCCCGGCTGCACAGACAGAAGCACACGCATTCATAAACTCTACAAAGTACTACTACACAACTATTCATACTCCAAACAGAACTTACAAAGAATGTCATTAATTCTTCTGACAGCTGCTTTGTCCACTTTGTATTCAATGTCTTTACACCTAAAATCGTATCAAGATGTGGTATATCAATCAAGACATTTTAACATTCACATCATCCTTAAACCAGCTTTATAGCATGCGGTGAGGTATATTTACTTACCTCCCCAATTTGGTCAAAGCCCCCAATGTGCACAATGCAGAAAGTACATTTTTCTGTGTGTCTGATGACAGGGCTTCATACGTTTGGAGTTCACCTACACAAAACAAGACAAACAAATAAAGTTTATGCTTTAGAATTTCAGGCATTAGCTAATCTACAGTTTTACCTGAGAGGATGAGCTTCATGACAACTTTTTGTACAGCTGGATGCAACTGTTTTTCTGAGGTTTCATGTTCAGTAAGGTAATTGTACATCACCTGGACATGACAGAAAACCTTTCATAAAATAAGTCATTTAAGTATATTGTTGCATTTGACGTGAATCCTCACCTGATAAGACTGGATAAAAGGTTGTAGCAGACCACGCAGGAAGGACAACACCTCCTGTCCAGTCTCTATCACTGTAACATCTTCTGGACTGACGTGATGGACAGCTCCACAGTCCTTCAGCAGCAAACACGCTTCTTCAAAATCCTAACAGGAAAGCAGTATGCACAGGTAATTGCTACACACAACTAGATCAGTATAAACATCTCAATTTGAGCACAATATTCCAAATTTTAGTTGTTTTGACTAGTTAAGAAGTTGTTGGGCATTTGTCCTGGATTAGTTCACTTGTTCTGAGATGTTTCTGACTCGTTTTGATACATTTCGTCCTTATTTCAGGTCATTTTCTTTGCCAATGGGGTAAGAAAATTGGTCTTATCTCATTGGCAATTTTACTTTCTTATTTCAAGCGAGATTTACCCTAGAACTGGTCCGAAATGTCCTCAAACAAGCAAAGTAAACTTGGTCCGATCAGGAAAAGTGTCTAAATGAGTGAAAACCGCTCAAAACAAGATACATTTCCTCAGTTCAAGTCATTTAAGACAATGCTTGATATTTACTTTACAGTGTATAGTATAATGAAAGCAAATTGTCTGTCTCCATATGTATTGTGGAGTGGTAGTGTTTAGGTCTATGCCCTTTAATGACAAGGGGCATAGACAAGGGGCATCATGTCACTCGATTGTACTAACATGAATACAACACCAAAATGCAAAACATAATCATATATTTTAGGAGATAATACATGCATTGTAGCAGTCTTTCATAACAACTCTTATCAATCTTTTAGTGTCAAAGTTACCTGAGATGATTTCCCAGGAACAAATACAAATTCATTGCATAATATGTCCTTTAGAAAACCGAAAAATGTAAATAGCACATCTGTGAGGAAAAAAAAATGAGACAAGTAAAAAATTAGGTATGTGCAAAGTCTGCAAGAATTACTGCAATGTATTCAAAAGACAACAAACTCCCGCCTCTTTGTGTGCTCTTGGTGACATGGAGAGCAGTTGCGAGCATGGCTGGACGAAGGAAAATGTGCAGCGACTGATTTCTGTATGAAGCCAACATGAGGATGGCCACTGCTGTCCTGTTCACTTCCTCCTCTGCGCTGATGGTGTGTTTTCTCACTGGAGTCTCTTCCCGAACCAGACAAACCCTTTCCCCCTGACGAACCACTATGGAGTGATGGAGGGCCACCATTGACAGCAACACATCTTGGTCTGGCACTTGATCTGGACAAAAAATGTACTCTGTGTATAATGTAATATACATGATTTAACTGTATATTTTACACAGAACCTAAAGCACAGGCTGCAAGGGTCCTCTCAGGTGAGTTGAACTGCAATAATCCACTAAGGTCTCTTAAGTGAATCTGAAGTTTGTGCCAAAACAAATTCATCTAATCTGTCTGATCTTTCTCACACTCTGTCGAGGAAGTCTTTACAGCAGAACTTGGCAGGTGGTGCAAATTGCGCCCTCCACCATATAACCTCCAGGCCACCTGTTAAAATGGTATATAAATATATACATTTTTCTCTTTTCTTTTCTTTTTTTAGTTATTGGGTGACAGATTGGTTCCTTACAGCACAATCAATACGATATGCACAGTACAAAGGCCCTCTACTGGCTGTTGAAGGAATAAAAAAGAAAATCCTATTTTAAACAAAGCATTCATGTAGAGGCGCAAATTCCATTCACGTGCTTCAACTGAGAAACAGATAAGGAAACCACAGGAAAATAACTAGTACCTGGCCAGTTAAGGTGAGCTCCAAAACGCAGAGCCAACTTCTTGAGCCAAAGAGTCTTTTCTTTGAGCTCACCCCACTCCATGCCTCTTTCCGTTAGCGTGGACGCAGGACATTGGAGTAACACGCAGGCCATCAGGGACCAGGGACTTATGCAGGACCCCTCCTCCTGAATCCGGACAACGTGGTGGGCTAGCCAGTTCACACACGACTGGATGTCTGCACTGGGCACCTGCGGTAAGTCTCTACAATCACAACAAGTCACACAAAACAACTTTCTGTTAATAAATACTCATTATATGGATGAGTAATCGTAATCAAAATGAAATTGCAATTTCGTCTGGACAATGATAAGCCAGTTTAATGAATGCTCTATTAATGCATTTAAGAGACAGTGTTTTTTCAGCACTAGTTAATAATGCATCTATTTACCTTGGTATAAGGTTGTATTGGCAGCGGTTTATCTTGCCCTGACACAGCTCTCTGACCGACAATGGGCGACCAAAGTTCACATGCATGCAACCATAATCTTCTTGTAGAACTTTGGTTGCCTTGAACAGACCCTGTAGAAAAAGATTAAAACTAGAATGTTTTAACCCCATAGTGGTTAATACTTACTAAACATAACAAAACATATGTTCAATTGCTAAAAGTTTGCTAATTCAAAGCTTTGATTAAGTTTTTTTTTTAAATACCAAAGCATAAGTTGTGGAAAGGTATTGAACACTATTTACCGCTGTCGTTTCTTTAGGCTTGGGGATGCCCAGTAACTCATGAGCGAGTAATGATTCCTCCAGCACTCGGTCATAGCTGATGCTTATGGGCACTAAAGTGACATCAAACACTTCACCTTTAAAAAAGGGCTCCAGTACCATGTGCATCATACCTACGCAGACACACAGAAATGAAGATTTATTATGACAAGATGGAGGAATTGCAGAAAACACACTCCATATTTGGCCTACCTAGTTTGGGTGGTACCGACTTTAAAGTGCGACTCCTCAATCCTTCTATAAAAAACTCAAGTGGAGCAATTCCCGTCTACAGAGCACAATAGACATTTAATTGGTCTTACATGCACAATATACACAGCAGTGTGAAAGTGTATTGTTATTAATAAGTCTCACCCTGACAATAGTTTTGACATACTCCGACAGGACAGCCCAGTAAAGTTTATCAGAGCCAATAGAGCGCCTGATGAAGAAAGCACCAGAGCGACGTAGGATCTCTCCCACGAGCTTCATTCCTGCAAGAGCTTTACGAAAAGTACAATAAAATTAAAAAACACACATAAACTGTACTCAAAAGACAAAACATTTCTTTAGATACTTGCGGAGTCCAGCAGCAATAACTGGCACTGGGATGTCATATGTAAAAAGAATATAGGAAACAATCAGGAAATCGATGTAGCTCCTGTGGGTTGGCATCAGGATGACGGGACTCTCCTGAATGGACTGTTGTAGCTAATAAAAAGGGGGGATAGAATCTAGTAATGCTTTTGGCAATCCTAAATATTACTTTAGCAGGATTCTCACCATGTGAAGTCCCTCCATGTTGACATAAATGTTACTATACAGCCTCTTGATCACTTTGGTGATAGTGAAAGCCATCAGTCTAATAAAACCTAGCTGCAAGTTTTGAGACATCTCCTCCAACAGGTGCCGGGCATCCTCTTTGACCTCCTCCACGGACAACCTGGTCTCCGCGGCTATCTGTGAAGACGTTTAGGAGCTGTCATTTCTACAAATCAAGCATTAGGCCTTGGTCACAAGGGACAATGTATTTGAAATATTTGGGGAACAATTTCATTTACTCAGAGAACAATGCTCTTTACCTCCCTAAAAACATACTGCAGATACTGGGACTCCAGTGTTGTCTTGCTGAGATCAGCTGCAGAGCAGGGGGCCATGTCTTTGTAAGGCTGGGGGCTAAAGGTCCTCAGGGCATGGCTGAGGTCACCACTCAGTCTCTGCTCCCCCAAAATGTCGACCACCTCCTCCTCATTGGCAGAGCTGACATACTAAAGCACACATTGAGTATTTTGGTAAAGAATAGACAGCAGCCTACATCTGCAGCGAAAATGTATAGACAAAATAGATGTATAAGTTGTGCAGGGCTATGGGAATGCAGTAGGCCTAATAGTATTTGGTATGCAAACTGCGCTCTGTGTTGCATTGTCGATGTCACGGGAACATGTTGACCCCAACAGCGTGTTTGTCTCTTTTATCTACAGTTGTATGTAGCAATAATGTTCTAAATAGGTCAAGGTTTAAAACAGTGCAAATACTTCACTACAAGCGTTTATACGGTACAGTTGTGTTTGCGCTTTTGTTTAGATCGGCTCTACTCAGAGTTTGAACATGTGAAGAAAACAAACGCACCCTGAAGCGAATGCCCATGGCTCAAATCCACGTTTCTTACCGTGTTCGGCATGTTCTCGGAGCAGACGGAGCTCTGCAGGTGCAACAATGTTCTCCTGCGAAAAGCTGGTCCGTCCCCGGGGTAAAAAAGCCCAATGGTGCAACGGGGTTTAACTCCTCCTGCTGGTCCCGACCCATGTCCTCAAGTAACCCCAAACTACTTTAGTGTGACCAGGGCCAGGCTATCACTTGTGTCACTGTTATCAGGTGATAGCCTATTCAAAGTAATGAGTAAATATAGACGTGTGTAACAAGTTATTGGATGTTTCACTTTGCAAGTAAAGAGTTGAATTGAAATGAGTGGGCAACAAAAAATACAGAAACAATGTGCTCTTTATTAAACTCAAATAGGGGGTTGTTGAAAATGCAAGGTAACCACAGATCAAAAGCTTTCAGCATTGCAACTCTTTCATAGAAAGAATAATTTCCATTCAATCTCAGTAACATGTGTCATACTTGCTCTTTCTCACCCCGACATTGTTAAGACTCTCACAGGAGAAACTTTGTGGATCTGGCGACTCTGTCTGTATCATGAAAAGACAACCCAAAAAAAATATAGGCATCTCCAACATTCTCACACAAACATGCTAAATCGTATAGAAAAATATAATTTTCAATGATCTATATTTTAAATCATCACTAATATCATTGTGCTTCTTTCATGTGCAATTTCTACAATAAATAGCTACATTTATCAGGTACATCCTAAAGCAGGGGTGTCCAAACTTTCATGGGGGGGCCACATATTGGAGCGTACACGGGGTAAAGGGCCATAGGTTGGTGGTTAGTTCTGGAAAACCTTCGACTAGCAGAGGTTTAAATTGTGCCTCATGCCTTTATTTATGCTTAAAACCTTAATGCCAGCTCTGTCTCACAATAAAATGCTAGTTGTTAGGTTAGAATTGTGTAGAATTATTACGTATTAAATAAAAAGGACCATCTCTGATAATGTGAACCGATTCAGCAAGAAGCAAGAAGGGCCGCACTTTGGACACCCCTGTCCTAAAGCAAGTTGATGCTTAAGCTTAATCCACACAGTACCATATCCAATAATAAAACTAATACAGAGACAAACCTAATCTTATAAACTACAAGTCATGTCCAGCTAACAGTAAGAGTACAAATATTTGGTAACTAAGTAATATGCATTCAGTCTAAAAATACAGAAAAAATAGCATACTATAACTGTTTGCATTCGTATCATAAGTACTCAATCAGTTGCGATGTGCACACTAGGATAAGTTTCACCAAGCTGCCTAAATCAACTGTTTATAAATACCTTTTCTATGCGATACAACTATTCATGTCATAAAAGTGCGCTTACATCAATCTTGTGCGTAAGGATTTTTCACAGTGTTTAAGCCTTTTTTTTAAAATCATCAATCATTCTCAAACCTAAATCTCCGCTATTCCACATGCACAACGTATTTAAAGCCTCATCAGGCGGTAAGTCGTCAGCTGCTGGGGCTGATCTGTGACGGTGCGATTCCGTGATGGTCCACTGGGGGCAGGTTTTCTCTCCAGAAGGTGAAATGACTGAACGTGTCGGACAAAGGGAAATCCGAAGAGGAGGATCGCGCCTTGAGTGGGAAGACATGGTCCACCACCTCCCCGAGTCTGACATAACTGGAGACAGCGAAAACAACACGCGCGTCGATGAAGCACATTCAACACCGGTCCAGAAGCATTAAAGGTGCATTATGCAACCTTTTAACGCGGAATAAAAAAGATGATATTTGTGCATATTTGACCTTGAAGTGACCCAGCGGCTTTACTTTCCATCACAGTGGTCTCTAGGACAATCCAGGATCAGTTGTTTAGTAGGTTTTCTCGTGAGAGGGTCCGTCGGCAGCGGAAAACCTTCCAAACAATTGATCCTGGAGCATCGTAGAAACCACTGTGATGGAAAGTAAAGGCGCCATGTTGCCAACTATACAGCCACTACACTACACTACACTACAAGGTCAAATACGCACAAATATGAACTTCTTTTTCCACATAAAAAGTTGAATAATGCACCTTTAACATACAAGGCAATACTGAACTATGAACTGCTAAAACTGCTACTACAGAACATGATTACTTTACAATGTTAGGAGGGTTTAAGGCGAGACACTGCAGGTGAATAGGGAAAAACTTTTGCTGTAGATCACTGGCATAAATGTGAGAAAAAAATACATTGCAAGTTTTCTATCATTTTATCTTTTTATATAAGAACAAGGTGTTTTATGCCTAAAAATGCTTTTCGGCAACGAAATCTGAATAATGGATAGAGCTACATTCAAGTTTATGGTTTCATTTTATTGATAAATGAGTTACCAAGACTTTTTCACAGGGGATTTTGGATTTCTTGTTTCCTTTTTTTTTTTTATCTGTTTTTTAGTGGAAAAATTGTGTACAAATTTTATTTTCGCCTTATTATTTGACATTCAAAGCTCAATAAATAAGGCTAGGGATTAGATAATAAAAAATCCCTCAGAAAAAATCTTCCAAATATTGTTCAGTCCAAGGCGGAAAAATGTGAAGTCTTTAGGTCCGACTGACGTGGACATAGTGTCGCCACAATGACGGAAAAATGTGTTTTGAGAAAAAGGCCCTTGAAATTGCATTGTCCCATATACAGTGGGGAAAAAAAGTATTTGGTCAGTTTCACATAGACATTCTATTGGATTTTGGCCAAATACTTTTTTTCCCCACTGTAAGTCTATGGGCAAACATTGAATCAGGGCAATATTTAAACATGTCATTGTGAAGATTAGGCATATTTTTTGTTTCCGGGTGAAAGCTTGTATGTTCAGAGACCAATTTGGCCCAAAACCTGAAAACTGAAAAAAAAAATGTTTTGCCTGTAGTGTCTCCCCTTAAAACAAAAGAAAACCATCTAAATATCATCATATCGTCTAAATTATTGCAGCCCTTGCGAATAGCTAGTGCAAAACGTCCCAGTCCAGACTACCCTTTCTACACTGCATATCTTGTGTTGTTAAAGTGGGGTTGAGAACTTACGATGAGATGTTGGTCTTGGCATGTTCTTGCACAAGTTCACCTTTGGGGTTAACTGTAAATATTCTGTTCAGTGGGACACCAACTTCTTTATAGGAAAACACATCCTAAAAAGAGTAAATACAGAAAAACAGGGTGTTTGGGGGAGTATATAAAAAAAAGAGTTATACTAATATTACTTTTATTTTTAATTTTACCGTTGGTCTGTTCCCAAATGCTGCATAGAACGGCTCCGTGTTCGGATGGAAGAGATGTTTTATATCATTCAGGCACTCCACTTTGAACTTCTCTGGTTTCTTCTCGATCACCTCCCTTTGAATTACACAGTCACAAACGTTTGCACAACAACGCCATGATAAAAACGGACTATTTGCGGGAGGTACAGACCTGTGTAGAGCTGAGAAGAGGCTGCTGGGACTCAGCAGGACAGGGCCCATTGGGAGCATGGTGCCCCTCTCGTTCACCCAGTTCAGGTAACCCCGGGTCATGTCGGCCATGCCAATAGCCCGAGCAGAGCAGTACAGGAACTTGTAACCATTTCTATGGGGGGAAACAGTGATAACAATAAATGACTTGTATCCATTTTAAGGGGTTCTGTAAAATCGGCCACGTTTTCATACATACTGGCTGACTTTGTGATACAGGTGTGCAATGCCTTGATGTGTCCAGTCTTTACCCAGGGTCGGGAGAATGTGGCCCAATGTGTCGGACCTGAAGGCAGATACAGATACATGAGTTGAAATCAAATGTTGCATTTAACACAATAAAATGTCACTTCACAATAAAACCCTATTATAATAAAAGAAAAAAAAAAGGTAAATTCCTTCCTTGTTTTACTGGTGCCAAGTTAGATGTATTACCAGTTTTAAAACCTAAACCTAATCCCCATGTTTGAGCTTGAAAGGTAAGGTAATATTGCTTCATAACGGGCAGTTTGTTAAAATGACAAAACTGCTGTGCCAAAGTAATAACAAGCTTAATATAATTTGCAATATAGTTTGGACCTTTCTCAGCAAAGTGGACGTAGACGGATGCTCTAACCACTTTGTCGCCCCGATGTTGTTTATTATAGAGTATTTATTTCTTACAGCACTTAATGTTTAAAAAGATATGACTTCATTAATCTCACAGGGGAGAAATTCACTTGTTACAGCAGCTCGCCTCTTAGGTGGAGCCTCCATAAATCAGAAGCTCAGCATAAATAGTCAAACCTTGTTATGGTTCCATCGATATCGGAGATGACGATTTTGTCATCCCAGTTCCAGAGGTAGATCGTGCCCTGGCAGCGGCACGTGCCCTGGTACTGAGTGGTCACACTGAAGACCACATCGTTGGGACCATCCAGCAACTGGAGGGACATCTGCGGAGGGAGGCACGTCAATATCAGCAACATTTATCAGATTAACCAGACACGGCTTGTGAACATGTCCCACCAGTTGCTCTGAAGTGAGTCGGAGCGTCTTCTTGTAGGACACGCCCCCAGGCGGAGGTCCAACATCTGACTGGTCAGAGCTTGTTACTCTTTGTTCATCGTCACTCGATGAGGACTCTTCTTTGAGCCTAGAAGAAAACAAAACAGTCACATCAGCCCATTTAAGAACAAAGACATGAATGACAAGTGTAGGGGATAGCTTCTCTACCTTTGTATTGCAATAAACATTTCACTTATGTAATTTTAGCTTTATTTAGGGAATGTCACTTTTCAATAAGGTCTGTCTTTACTAACAGTGTGCCGTGTTTGCACTTTAGAGGGGACTAGAAGAAAACTAACTTAAAAAAAAAAGTTTAATATACTGTACCTGTTTGTCAAAGAACCAGTTTGATCATCTGCTCCATGTGAACCAGACTCCTACAAAATGAAAGTATGTTTATACTGGGAATGGTTTATTTCGTGTTATATAAAACTAGCAAAGAATATGTTAAAGTTGTAATTACAGATTTAGAGTTGCTGTTTCTGCCTCTCCATGAAAACCACCATCTTCCTCCTTTCTTGGGCATTTTTTCCTTCATGATGTTCTCAACTGTAGCCTATAAGTGGCCGCAGACAAAACCAAAACAACCACAAGAAAAAAAAGAAAACACACTGAAAATGAAAGCCAAACCAGGCCAAAAATCAAGTCAAACAGCTACATAAAAATAACCACACATGAGTAATGAGTAATGCATAAGGGCCTAGAATTTGATCAGAATTCAGAACCTAACATGAAAATATGACACAGTGTTGACGTACGGCGCTGTAGCTGAGTACGCCGTTTAAACAACAGGAGAAAAACTGAATGGCATTTTGCACATACGAGTACTGATAAAAAATATAGAAAATAATGAAAGTCGGCACATGGGAGGGATCAGAACAGAGACAGAAAGACCACACAGATTAAAGGGTGTAGTACATGTTTTATCCAGAAGGAGGAGTCATGCGCTTGTAATGAAGGCACCCTGGTATCAGATGAACTCTCAGTGCTGTGTGAGCAGATTGTGTGCGCCTGTTTGTATCCATTTCTCACCTTTGGCAAAGGTTTCTGGAAGGCCTGCATCGCCAGCATAAGAGGAGCCGCTGTGGTCCAGTTATAGTACCTTCAACAGGAAAAAAAGTCATTTCAATAAAACTATGTTGCTAGATATTTTCTTCATTATAAAGGTGAGTGTTGCTGACTTACTTAGAGCCAACTTTCACGACTAGATTGGGGTCGTCAATAATGGAGGGATTCTGTGCAAACTGTTGGTAGGAGATGATCTTTGCGTGAAACTGCTCTGTAAGTGAAAAGAAGAGAACAGTATGATTATCTGGAAACTTCATATGGGGTCAGTGTAAGGGGATTACCATTGGTGATTTCCCGATTGTCCGTGAGGCCTCCACACAGAGAAATGGCCATCGAGGGCAGGTCGGCGATGTGGTCGCAGTACGTGTCCACTCCGCTGTCCCCTCCAGAGCTGAGCGACTGAGGGGACAAACTGGCATCGTGCAGGCCGGGGTCCACCTCGCTCCGCACGCCTGCCCCGCCATCACTGCAGAGGAGAGAGCACGGGGAAAAAACTGTAGATAAAGTGCAAAGGGACCTCTGAGTCAAGCACTTCTACCACTTAATACCTTTTGGGAAAATAAAGCGCTGCTACTTCAGGCTCCAGCTCTGTGATGTCATCCAGGTAAATCCCGTCGGAACCAAGATGGCGGCTTCTCTTTTCTGCAAATCAAAACATGTCACACATCTTTGTAAAGACGCATAATGGTACCTTTCTGGAATGGAAGAACTCTCCTTACCTTTTTTCTTGGAAGGAGAGTCCGTTTTGCTGGGCACACGGTGCGCTCCCTCATCCAGGTCCATCATCATGTGAGCCGCCATGTTGTCCCCACAGGGCGAGTCTGCTTGGGCCTCCTCCGCCTGCGTCTCCATGCCCTCCCTCCCCTCCGTGGCGCGGGCCGACTGCTCGGGCATTATCAGTGTAAGCGCTGGCATTTGAGCGTAGGGTTCACGTGGTTCTGCGTTGGGCTCACGGCTTATCACTCGGAAGTGCGTGCTCTCAGACACAGGGATGGACACAGGGCTGAGCTGGGAAGGCTCCGGTTTCACAGGCAGGAAGGAAGGCTGTGGAGGCAGAGGATGTTTGAATGTAAATGTATTTTAAGACACAAGCTGAGTTTCTCGGAGCAAAGTACAGTAGTAGGTGAGGGTGCTTTGATTTTTGATTTTTTTTCACTACTTTGCTGTGTGAATGAGCTTCTGTATCATCATGAATGCTCTTTAGGGAGAATATTGTTTAAAACTTTAAGGGATATTTCAGGATTTTTGACATAGGGCCTCATTTCCTAGAGTGTTGTTGATTTCTGGGTATATATATTTTTTTTAAATTCATTCAGTCCTTATATTTGAAGACTTTAATGGTGCTAGGCTAGTGCTAGGCTAGCGCATGTCTATGGTAACTAGTAGCCTGCATTAAAAAACCTCTTCAAAATCATGGGGCAGTCCTCCAAACGTTGCCATATCTGATTTGTAGAAAGCTCCTTTGTGAATTCCATGTGTAGTAATGCCGGTCGCAGGTAAACAAACTACTGCAGATCCGGTAACCGAGCAGATCACCCCGCCGCTGCTTAGCTACAACCAGGAAGCTGATGCTCCTCAAATATAAGTTCTTTTAAATGCAAAATGGTTATATTGAAACAGTTATTCAGTCAATACAGACATTTAAATGGGTAGTCTGGTGTTATAAGTGATTTGCCTCAGGTGCTCTGTGCTTGGATCAGACTGTTTTTAATGCAGGCTACTAGTTACCATAGACATGTGCTAGCCTAGCACTAGCCTAGCACCACTAAACTCTTCAAATATAAGGACTGCATGAATTAAAATATATATATATATATACCCAGAAATCAACAACACTCTGGATAACTAGGAAATGAGGCCCTATGTCAAAGGTCCTCAAATATCCCTTTAAGTTACCGTTGCAGCTTGAGGCAGCTCTCCCCAGGCCCAGTGCATTTGTGGATTTTCATTGTCTGCCTCCGATTGCTTCGCCATGAGTTCGGAGTCGCTTTTGGGAGACGTGGGGCGCGAGTTGCCGGGACTGCGAGAGAAACAACACCGTGTTGGCAGCAGATCTTTTAATCGTTTGTTTTAAGTGACGATTAAAGATTTTACCTTTGCAGCGGGCTCCATTCTCCGTCTGAGCGACTCTGTTTAAAAGAATTATTCGACGCCGTCTCCTCCTTGGAAATCTCCCGGGACAAACACCTAAAACAAGAGCACAATGGCCTTTTACTTCGAAAGGAGTTTCTTAGAAGCGCACAGAACATGCCTCAGCGTGTCGCCACAGAGGCTGTTTACAGAAGAGGTGGAATGATGGAAAGAGTCCAACGAGATGATTGAGGACACTGTTTCAAAGAAGCATTTGTTGGTGTAAGTCGTCACGGCAGTAGAGGGAGCCACACAGGTGGTCATTTTGTGGTTTACACCGAAATAAATGTCATTGTTTTAAAGAGGGGGTATTCTGCTTTTTTCAATCACATAGCACCAGTCTATATCACACTACAATGATGATGAAACCTTCTGTTGGTCTGTAAATGCAGTAAATTAGAATAACTGCCTTGTATAAAATTGCTCTCTCAAAATGGCTGTAGCGAATGTCTTGAAATAGGCCTCTGTTTCTTTAAGAACCTCTGACCCTTTACGACACGCCCCCTCCACACGCTGTCTGTGGCATCAGTGAGGAGGGGGTATCTGCTGAGGAGCAGTGGTTGGTTACTCGGCTGGTGACGAAAGCTCGGAGGCGTCTCCAGGAGGTGGGGGCGTTCCTAGGAGGACTCAGGCAAACCTATCCCTAAAATGGCCGCCATCAGTGTTTTTACAGATTACTCAAAAATACGTGAATGTGCCAAGGCAACACTTCAGGCATGTTTTTAATGAGGGAATGACATAATAACATGATGTAAAGCTTGAAAAAGTCGATTTTGCATAATACCCCCCCCCCCCCTTTAATAACGGTGTTTTCTACAAATACAGGACACACTGTTCATTCTAGCCATTTCTGACCTCTTCTGCTGTGTGTGTATATATACTCGTTACTCATTCCTTATCACGTGTTAGTATTTAGTTCCCACTTTGTACAGCAAACATATCTCGCAGTCACACATCCATGCCAAGAGCAACACGAGGGAAAGCGTTAACAGCCTTGGTTTGTTTTACACCATAACGTCAGCAACAAAGACGATATACTGTATGGCATTAAGCAAGGTAATGATGAAGTAAATCTGTCACTTGCTGTTACTTTACACTCTTCTTTCACCACAGACACACAACTTCTCCAGCAGCAGGCCCGACATAGCGCGCATTATTCGAGATCATGTTCAGCGCCGCGTGCCAGCTGTCGGTTTGTAAACAGGGCTAAACATGGAGGGCATCGGTAAACTCTGAAAACGACTGAAAATATCCTTTTTGCAGCAGGATGTGGATGTTTCCTATTAGTTTAATTATTAGCGCATGTGTCACAGCTGGGGGCCGCAGTCGATAAACACACGCTCAGATAAAACTCCAGAGTGATGTATGGAGCTGTTTTGTTCTTTCTCAGACACGTGTAACTCGCTGCAGCTCCCACATGTGCATGACATTACGAGCTGTGGAGTCTTTACTCTGCCCAGCGTCTGATTCTTCTGTGTATACAAAGCTGGGATACTGTGTGAGAATGCATGTCTAGTTTAGGATCCAACTTTGGTCAAATACATACCATTTCTTTTCAGAGCCCTTTCGAATGGAGGCTTGAGGCAATAATGCATTAGTAGTAGATGATTTAGTGCATTATAACCGTTATTTGCAGATTTTTGGGGTGGTAAACCTCCACCTCTTTGTCATTATCCAAATCTAAAGGCTTCTCGAAAAGAGTGACAAAAAACTAGGACAAAGAAGCGGCAAAAAAATGACAAAAAAAGCAATTGAAAAAGTGGCAGAAATGCAACAAAAAGCGATGAAAAAAACTGGCAAAAATACAATGAAAAAAGTTTTAAAAAACAATGGAAAAAATAGAAAATAATGTGACAAAAATGCAACAATAAACCCACAAATAGCGATGAAAAAAGTGGCAAAAGGGAAACAAAAAGTGACAAAATAGCGATGAAAAAAGTGGCAAAAGGGAAACAAAGAAGTGACAAAATAGCGATGAAAAAAGTGGCAAAAAATACAATGAAAAAAAAAAAAGTCTGAAAAATTGACAACATGGCAACAACGCAAGGGAAAAGATCAGTTTGAATCAGCTTTGTTGGTCTTAGCTTTCAAATGAGATGTCACACTGGCCAATAGCTCTCCAGTCAAGAAACGTTTAGATTTGGGTAAGGCCGGATCAACTGGAGAAAATGTGCTCTGCTAAGGTGGGAGTTAAAAGGTTTGTTTTAGATATGTTCCCATTAATACTGTTAATTTGTTCTTCCAGGCTTAGGATTCTGGCAAAAAGTCCACGTAATTGTCCTGAGTTTATTCTGTAAATACTTATTCCGTTATGTATTATAATTAATAATAATGAATAAATACAAAATTCTCCATCTTGCTGGTTCTCACCGGCTGGCCTCCATCTCTGCTTCGTCGGAGCTGATGTCGATGGTGAACATGTCTTCGCCTCCAGAGTACTCCCCGCTCTCCTCTCGCCTCACGCTGTCTGACCGGGCCTTCCTCCTCCTCTTCCTCCTCTTCTTCGTGACCCCGCTGCCGGGCTCGCCGTTGGTCACCGTGGCGCCCAGGGTCTGCACGGTCGGCCCCGAGCTCTTGCCCAACAGGGAGGAACTCATCAGGATGGCTCCATCAGACAGAATAGGAGAAGTGGCCAGATAAGAGGGGACCACTTCCTGTTTTAAAGAGAAACGGCGAAAACAGAGAATAAACAATGTAGTGAATATTGTGTAAGTGCACATGCATTTTAAAAAAAAGCCACATTATACACATCAATGGCTTTGGTTCAACATTCAAGATTTTGAAATTATGTTTCTCTAATCCTTGATTGTGGAGCTGGGGGAAGGGGGAAGAGGGGTGGGAGGGAGGTCAGGGAGTTGAGCTTCCCGATGGCCTTGTGTATGAAACTGTTCCTCAGTCGACTGGAACTGACCCGTAGATTCCACAGCCTCCTCCCTGAAGGCATAACCTTGAAGAGACTGCGTGATGGGTGTGAAGGGATCAACGCCTTATTTTAAAGCTAACACCTACACAACTGTTCTAGAAGGATCTTGTCCCTCGCGTTTGATTCGTCACTTTTTCGTCAACTTTTTGTCGCTTTTTCGCTGCTTTTTTGTCACTTTTTTGTCACTTTTACATCACATTTCTGTCACTTTTTGTTGCCTTTTCATCACATTTTTTGTCACGTTTTTGTTGCCTTTTCATCACTTTTTCATCATATTCTGTCACTTTTTTGTTGCCTTTTCATCACTTTTTCATCAGATTTTCATTGCTTTTTTGTCCTTTTTTCATCACATTTTCATCACTTTTTCATCGCTTTTTTGTCACTTTTTCATCACATTTCTGTCACTTTTTTGTTGCCTTTTCATCACTTTTTCATCACATTTCTGTCACTTTTTTGTTGCCTTTTCATCACTTTTTCATCGCTTTTTTGTCCTTTTTTCATCTCATTTTTGTCACTTTCATTGCTTTTTTTGTCACTTTTTCATTGCTTTTTTTTCCTTTTTTCATCACATTTTCATCACATTTTCATTGCTTTTTTGTCACTTTTTCATTGCTTTTTTGTCACTTTTTCCATCACATTTTTGTCACTTTTTCATTGCTTTTTTGTCACTTTTTCATTGCTTTTTTGTCACTTTTCTGTTGCTCTTTAGTGGCTTTCATTGTTGACACCTTTTTGTAACTTTTTCATCGTCGTTTGCGTCTCGTCTTTGCCACCATTTTGACGCTTTTTTTCTTTTAGATGATGTTAAAGCCAAACTGGAGAAAACGTGCTTGGTTCAGGTGGGAGTCAAGAGGCTGAGTGATATTAGAAGCAGTAAAGTCACAGTTTGATATTTGTAATGTCACAAAGCGATTTCAGTTTCTCATAGGGAAGTTCTCTTAGCCCCAGAGGGGATTTTCACCATTGCTGCCCTCAACTTTTTCTTAACCTATACAGTCACAGTGAAAACAAAACTTTCTTTGCCTTTACGTGAATCAGCTTTACTACAGTACATTATTGCCGCTGGCTGAGCAGTGTAAGGTGTGTGCACTTGAGAAGTCTGTGGATTCCTAGTATAGATCTAAAGTAGGTCAGATGTTTTGGATTTGTGGGGACTGAAATCTGACTCTACTGTTGGGTTGTTTTGTTCAGTTTAAGCCAGAGAGAAGAAAACGGGTCCAGCTATTTTTCTACAGTCTATGGTCCAGCTTAGACTTCACTGCCAACAAAACCTCAACAAAAATCGCCAGTGGAAAACTCAACAGCCAAAGCCCCCCCTTAAAAGAGCCCCTATTCTCTGGCTTCTGTGAAAGGAAGCGGCTCTTTCTAGGAAAAGCGAGGTCTCCCGCAGCATGAGCGAGTGTGTGTTGGCATGTTCACAACACATGGGCCGGTCTGGAGGGGAAAATCCATCTGCCCCACAACCATATGATTTAAAGACTGACAGAATGAAGTCACGTTTTTGGATAGCCGAGCCAAGAAGGTTTCAAGGACAAATCCCTCCCATTGGTTCCCAGAGAGAGTAGGGAGGAATCCGACACCTCTCCCGGGAGAATAAATCACCCATTTCCTTTTTTCTGTTCTGGTCAGACAAGGCAGGAGCAGCTTTCAGGCGCTCATGACTACAGACGAAAGAGTTGAGAGTAACTGAATCGTTTACTGTTTTTCTGGTAAAGAATGGGATAAATGAAAAGATAGAATTTCCATACACATGTATATTTACGTGCAATCATACTGTACCAAAAGGCCATGATGAATGTTCTATCCCTGGAAAATTGCACATTCAGATAATCGGATTTACAACGACCCTCACGTGCATGATTCTCCATGAGCTCTTGGGGTAATGTTAGTATCTTAAGGAACCACATTAAGTACTGCAGTTAAGCTCTACATTTACAAGAGGCACTAAAGTTACAAGTGAACACAGGAATGCTGCTCTCCCAAAAGCAAAGGGAAACACTTCAGACTGCAGTGCCAACTCACACACACAACGCAACCTTGTTTAAACTGCTACTACTACGACAGAGTGGAGATAACTCAGACCCAGAGCCTCTCTCTCGTAAACAGGGGTGTGTCAAGGTATTGAGGACATGGCTCGGGGCAAGTAGGTAATGTTTTCATTCTGCTTGATGAAATCATTATACCGTTACAGAAAGTGTTGACTCATAAGTGATTTTATTATCTTTTATGGCAACACCTTATTTTACACTACCCTTGATATATTGCACCGAATTTAGAACAATGTAATGTGCAATGTCTGTGTAACAATTTGTAATAACTTGTACCTATAGGTTAGATACAGGATGGAATAATACATATTTGTAGTATGTATTTGGAGATACATAATGTAAAAAGGCACTAACACATTATTCCATTGTGTATGTACTGTAAAGGTTATTACAGATTGTTACAAAGCGGATTACATTGTACAAAATGTTATATGTACAATGTATCAAGGTAGTGTAAAATAAAGAGTCTTTCTTTGGTAAAAGTATTGATAACATTTTTTCAAGTCTAGCTATACTTAACTCTAGGTTAATTAGTATGAGTTTAGAAAATTGTTTGACCTGTAACAATATTACGTTATAGAAATAGTGGTACTTCTATCTTCAGAAGTACTAGTAGTAGTTGTCACAGGCTTGTACAGTAGTAAATTAAGTAGTTATAGTATCAGAATTTGAAAATAACTACTTTACGTGGCCCACTCTAATTCATTTATGCATTCATGGATAATAGCTCTATCAAGTGTTTTTGTTGTTACCTGATTGTCTTCCATTTCCTGCACGAAAAACGCCTCTCCGTTGTCCCCCAACTTCATATGAAGAGCCACCGACTCTCCATTGATCTCTATGTCCACCTGCAGAAGCAACAATTCAAGCAAACGTGGGGAAAGACCCAAAATTAAATGAGTTTAATTTAACCTACCACTTTCTCTCGGGATCGAAGGACACCCATTTTTCCGAAGCGGACATGAAAGGGGGAGCATTGCAGCGTCCCGTCAGGCTGCCTCACCACAATGACATCGATGCTGCCGGAGAGAGTGGCGGGATTGAGGCCTCGGTACAGCTCTTTCACCTGGACGAACACCTGTCCCGCCAGCTGACCCACGTAGTTCATTGTCTGGCGGGTCTGTCAAAACAAAAGTTCATGCATCAGACATGCACAGCAGTATCTTGCATTTGAAGACACACATAAAATACATAGATTTTATTTAAACTACTCATAAATTAGTCATCTTCGTGCTCGTGGACTTATTTACAATATGCACAGGGAACTGAATATTGACTTTGAAACATAGATTGCAAACCTAATCGCAATCGCAAAACACTTGCCCCCCGCCAAATAACAAATAACAAACTGGGATGAAGCCTGGAGGCAAGGCAATAACAGCCAATGTTCACTGGGATCGAACCACCAACCTTTGGATCAGCAGACGAATATTCTACGACTCTCAACTACGACTGCAGCTCTCATCTTCAATTACCAACGGAGTGTCAAAAATATCTGGCTTGTTGCTCATCTCAGATCTACGGCATTCGGTTTTTAATGACCTTCTAAACTCTGTGAACTTTTGGGGGGAAAAAACACAACCCTTGGGGAGGAGTCACCCTTTCAAGGCAGTTTACAAGACGGGGCAGATCCCTAAAGTTTTTCAGTGAATCGAGAGCAGACTATGGCCTACATTCTACGTATTTAACCACACGACCCTGCAGGAGTTCATTCTTTAACAAGTATCAGAGGATTTTCCCGTGGGCTGTTCACCGGACAGACTGAAGGGAGAAGAGGTCATTCAAAACAGACCATCTACTGGGGAATAGTTATGTCATGGCCATTGAGGTGTTTAATGGCTGAAGCTGTAGTATATATAAATAGGTTGTGGATGCAATGTAGCCAATTACATGTATGTAACTCTAACCATGATAGTAGTCTGTTAATTCACTTACAATACAGCAAACAGGGGCGGACTGGGACTGAAAAACAGCCCTGGACTCTGGTCAGCCTGGCCCAAATTAGCGTAAATGCGACACTTCCACAAATACATATGTTAACCTCTGACCCCCCGCCTTAGCCGAGAGCATTTTCTCCAGTTTGGCTTTACCCAAACCAAAAGGCTTCTTGACTGGAGAGCAACACTGTAACGCCTCATTTGAAAGGTAAAATCTAGAAAAGTGATGGTAACTTTTTGTCATGTTGTCGCTGCATTTTTGTCATGCTTTTTCAATACTTTTTTGTGGCTTTTTGGCGTGTTTTCGTCACTTTTTTTTCATTTTTTCCCCATGTTATTGTAGTTTTTTCATTGCTTTTTTCATTGCTTTGTCGTCACGTTTTCGTCACATTTTGTTGTGTTTTTGTCACTTTTTTGTTGCTTTTCCAGCACATTTTTGTTTTTGGATGCTTTTCTTTTAAGCTTTTAGATTTGGGTAAAGCTTGGCTACGCCCGGGGTTAAGGGTAAGGTAAAGTGAGAGGCCCTAGAGCCAGTGGCCCTTCTGTGCTCTTCCAGAATGGACATAATGTATGGCCAGTCCGCCCCTGACAGCAAATGCTACATTGGTTATTGACAGATATAAATTAAACAACATGAATGAACAGACAAGTGGCTGTTGTGGTAAACACCTTTACTTTAAAATCGATACTGAGAACATCTTCTGTTTTCCATGCATTATCAAGCTTACTATTGCTTTCATTTTGAGCCACACAGATGCACCGTTGGTTACATGAAAACCCCACTAACAGGAAACGAGAAGCTTTTGTATTGGCTGTGTTATGTATGTGACTTCGAGATTTATAGAGTAGCTTAGATGCACAATATGTATGATGTCAGTCACTCTGAGTGGCCAAATAATAGGGGGAAGGGAGTCTGACCTTGCCACATTTGTTTGTGGGCCCCTATATGTTTGCACCAAGAGCTGGAACAGTGCTCACGGTGGCCCTTTAATCACTGAACTATATCTACCAGAATGTGCTCTCTTCTTTCCAACAGGAGCTGACATAAACACCCAGAGCAGCACTAAATTATAAATGTTACATCTTTCCCCACCAGTACAAGTACAAAGTGAAAAATTTGCCAGCTCATTGCAGAAATTACTGAGTGTGTGAAACAGCGTGGGCTAAAAATAGACTTTCCTTTTTGGGAGATTAAAGAATAGATGTGTTGCAAAGGGACACTACTGGCAGCAATGAAGAGAGGGATTGAAGATGGAGAGAAAGCTCTATAATGCAATTGTCTTTCTCTCCGATCTGCAGGCCTAAGTGTGTATAACAAGCACATAGTATGTATGACATGTAAGTTATGCATACTATGGAGCAAAGATAAGGATGGAGAAAGCTGGAATCTGGCTGGGCAAGTCATGATGCTGCTGTGGTGTTAAAAAAAAAACAAGCCAGAGTCACCTTTCACACAAACAACACGTCAACATCTAGTGCAAGTGCAAGTGCAGGCTGTTCCATGTCCATATTTGATCACATTGAATTATTTAAAAGTCCAAACACAGGCCAGGGCATGAGCCAAGTACCTGCAGCCAATCAGCATCTCCAAACCCCAGGGCAAGGCAAATGGAAATAAAGACTTGATGTAATTAATACAGGGCACCCGAAGGAGATACAGTGTGATACAGTATTGCTGCAATAGTAGAGACGCCCAGCTTTCATTAGGTCACCTCAATAACAGTCTCGTTATGAATCAGCGCCTACCTTTACGAGTTGTAGACGATGACGGACTAAAGGCGTGTGTATCCTCTATAGCCAGGTACAGCTCTAGACATTATAATGTATCCAGGTCCTCGCTTGCCCGCTCCGTGCGTCCGCCGCTGTCATCGGAACGCAGCATTTACAGCCGCGACGAGCTGATAGAAACGCGACGCGCACTTGTACCTCTCGATGCGCCCCGTATGTGAGTCCCAGTGAGTCTCGTGAGGAAATCAACGACCGACTTCAAAAACTGTAGCGTTGTCCCGCCTCTCGTCCAATCACAGGCGAGCACTGCTGGTTTTTACGCACGGCCAAAGATGCCACAGTGGCAACAAAAAGAGCAAATGTGTGGATTTAAAGGTATATAAGTTGTATTGTTTCAAATATTATAAAGGGACTTTTTTGGCAATAATTGTTGATTTAAGAAGACTTATGTCACCTAGTTTGTTAAGGGGTTTATGTTACTTTGATGCGTAAATGTCGCGGGAAAAGTCTATCTGGCGCGCGATATGGCGATAACAGTGCAAAATTTGAGCAATAATCTCCAAAAAGTGTCTTGTCACGCTTTTATGTCTCACACCATGAGGAGATACGGAATACCCGAAGCAGCTCGCCGCGGGAAACTCGTAGACGTCAGCGTTTGAAGTCACCAGTCCGGGTTCCAGTGAGGTGATCTCTCGGACCAATCACAGCGCGGCTCGAGACACATGCGATGTTTGCGCTGAAAACTGACCCCGAAATGCAACAGTACATTTATGCATGTCTCAGTCTCATAGGGAGGAAGCGGCTTTGGAAATATCCCAGACCTCCCTTTTTAAATAGCTATAAGAAACCACAAACAGGGAAAGGTGTGTAATAATAACTTAGTAACTATATTGCTGTTAATGCACAATAAGCCTAAAAATAAGTCAGGAATGGCAAGTGATTTTCCAGCTTCCTCGGCTCACGTGTATCCAGAAGCTGTTGTAGTTGTGCGGATACTTCTATGAGGCACTAATTGGTTTTCCAGACTGCAGAGGGACAGCTCATTGGAACAAAAAAGGAAGAATGTGTGTCTTTGTTAAAGATTTTCCATCACAGTCAGCTGTTTCAGGGAACATTATTGCCCATCATTATGTCCTGTGTGCAGCTCTATGTTGCAGAGTCAGATCAAAAACACTATCAGCTGTGAACTGCCCTTATGTAAAGTGATGACGTGAAGCAGTTTTGTTTGTGAACATGAATGCATTTGCTTTGCACATAAACAAGTTTGTCACAGCTGTTTTGTTAGGTTCTGCACTGTTGAAATCTTCCTTATCTCATATTTGTCGACCGCATTTCACACAGGCCCTGAATGTGCTCGGCAAACTGGTGACCAAATAAGAACATTTTACAGATTACAGTCTGTTACACTATGTTTAGTACCTATTAAGAGAAGTCTTTAGAGCAAAGATGAAAGGTACAAGTACAAGCACACCCCACCCTCTGGTCTTTTGTATTCTGTCTGATGCCAAGACTCGGATCATTAACGTTACCAACGACGCTTCTTAGAAGATGTGGCCAACACTTTAACTAGAGAGTACAGATGACAGCTTAAGAACCTTTGTCTACAATGGAAAAGCCCTGTACAAGGGAGCATACACACATTTAATCATAAACACCTTAAGCGGTGAGGTCTCAGGAGGACACACTGATGATCCAGCAGTGTTAAATAATATGGCTGGTGGTCACTTGATGTCCAGGATACACGAGCCCGCAGCTGACCTTTGACATGAGCTAAAAGTGTGTTTGTTTTGCAAGTGTGTTTGTTTTTGATGAGATACGTACCAAGCGTGAACTTGAATGACAGACTGTTTGTATATAATTTTGCCATTTTTGCCATTATTGTTATTTTTTAGTCATCTCTAGCTTTGTCAAAATGGAACAAAAACATTCAATATTCAGCTGAGAGTGTTGAGCAACAAGTCTAAAGTAGCCTGCTATTTCTAAACAATTCTGTAAAGGATTTTGATCAACTTTCTGATTATATTTACTTATTACATAGTGCACAACTGCAAGCTTGAATAATAACAAATTGCCCTGTTTTTCCATACATTCATTGTTTTGGTTGACTAGTACTTTACATATTTATCAATTATTACGAACATCACAATAATAGGCCACTAATCCCTTGATCTCAAGGGATTTTCGTCTGTTATCCACTTAAGCCCTGCACTCATTTTGTCATCAGAGCAGATCATTTTACGGGACTCCACTGTAATGCACACCCATGGCCTCACTGTCCCGACTTGTACCCACTAGCCAGTGACATACCCACCCGCTTATGCATACCCTACATTAAAGTTTGTTGGGGGACACAGGCGGTTAAACATGGTGTTCTGCTAGTGCCAGGCATTAGTCATAGGACTTTAAAATACTGTACATGCACCATTATGTCTAATACATGCTGTAGTTTGTTAATGGTTGGTTAAGGAGATTAAGGCACGTTATTTACCCAGCTCCACGTGGTCTCTGAGACATAGTGCTCGACAGCTTCAGACAAGTCTTCATCCTCCTCGGCTGAAGATTCCATCTTGAAATCCCCCCAAGATAGTGAAGTGAACGTGGTCAGATCCTAAACTCGTGTCCGCACTCCTAGACCATGGCAAGTGTCTGACACCAGTTCGCAAGTGGACAGTATATTACTAAATTTACCTGGGCCCCTGCTTCGAAACTTGAGCCAGTCCTGGAGTGGTCATCATCATGCAGACCCCCTGAATGACTCCTTAGGCATTTAAGGAAGGACACCACCTGCCACAGTGATTTGCAAAACATGAGTATTCTTTACCACATCATAATTAAACTAATATATTTCACAGTGTGGTTATCATACATGTCATGCATACATGTGTTTAAATCATAGCCTATACTGTACTTTGCGGCACCTGTCACTGCTTCTCTGTACCTTGTTACGTCAGAGTTTCTGAGAAAGCTGGGGCACCTGTTGTTTTGGATAAGTGCCAGTGCACTAAAGTGACCAGTCATATAGCATACTGCCTCGGATAGACTTGAACTTGAACTTGTGTCTGGTGCTTTACTGCTCAGTGGACTCAACTAAATGTCAGCCCACACAGCAAAGGTGTAGGCTACTGTACCATCTAGTGTTCATTGGGTGAACTCCAACAATACAGATTCCACACGTTTCCTCGGCTTTTAGTTGGGAATAATGTGCATAAACAAGTAGAACATGGAAGAAATAATATAATTCTGCTCGTGCAGTATCACAATCTCAGTTAGCCCAAAGATCAAGCACTGCAACTAAAATTGCTACTCTTCTGCCAAAATCAATGAATTATACATTTAAACTAAGAAAATATATAAGTTGTTATTTTTATCATCATGATTATCACTTAATTGTAAAAAACAAAAAAAACAAAAAACTATACTATAAAATACAAATTTATTAGACTAGGCAGAGATATATAGTTCAAGTTACTCGCATTTTGACCTGTATAAATATGTTTACTGTACTCCAAAAGGTTCTGTGAATTGTTTTGAAACTGGAAAAAGTATTAATGTGGATTTAACGCACGAAAAATATGAATAAATGATTTATTATGAAAGGGTCAAATTATGTCCTACAATACCTGAACGCAGCATACCTCTTGGTGCTTTCACGGTGTCCTCCTATGCTCGTATATTGATCCAGCTTTTGTGTAAGGATGTGTCACTGTGTGTCCGTTGTTTTTGGCTGAGGATAACTGACAACTTTCGGCTTTCATGTTCCGTGCAGCTAATCCTAAAACCATCGGCAAAGCGGGAACGAGCTGGTAAGTGCCGCTCTTTGAAATCACCCACGTAACATATTGTTCACGTTCACTCAAGTCTCGTGAAACACCAGCAGCAGCAGCAGCAGCACCGGCTACTCGGCTAAAGCTAATCCTGCTGCTGCTAACGGTATGCCGTGTTAGTCTCAATAAAGGTTTGTGCAATGTAGACAGACAGTCACGTTTCTTTTTTGAATCGTCAATTTACAGGACAATGTTAACTTGTATGTTCCATGGTTTAAATGGTAGTTATTTACATAATCCATCAGAAAAATACTGTTGTCTAACATGACTAGCCGCTCTTTAGCAGTGAAAGCTAACAACAGAACCCAAAAGTAGGTTAGCCTTGTTCATGACGCAGGGATGCGTTTCTCAATTTAGGTTTAATCCATTATAAAGCAAGGACACCTGAACACTGTCAGATCTTTGCTCGAACTTTGAGTCATGTCAACAGTCCACCAAAAATAAATGTATATTGCAACCTGTCAGTACAAGTGTTAGGACATCAAATCAGTTTAGCTCCAGGTCAAAGCTTAACAAGTCCGTACATATCGGTACTAAGACTAGTGTAGATAAGATTTGAGTCGGCTAATATTCTATTAATGCATATATACTTTCACTCAAGTGGGAACTACAGACTAGACAGATGCCTGTCATGTTCAAAAGCTAAACTTCTGTGTATTTGTATTGCTTGTGCAGGCACTTTCGCCGGACGATGGACGAACTTGTCCATGATTTGGTGTCAGCACTTGAAGAGAGCTCAGAGCAGGCAGCGCGGGGAGGCTTTGGGGACGGGGGAGATCATCCTCTTACTGTGGGATGTCTACTGAAGAGGCAGGCTCGAAAACGCAGAGGCAGAAAACGGCGCTCCGACAACCCACACCCACCCTGGGAGACGGGACACCTGAGCGAGGGCTCAGAGTCCAGTGTAGAGGAGCACAAGGTCAGAAAATACACTCTTCACTTCCTGCAGCTCCAAAGTCTCACCTACCTTCATACAGCATCTTATTATTTTGTGAGCACAAACTATTTGTGTGTTGGTGTTTAGCAACGTTTAAGATATTTAGCTGTTAATACAATCAAAGTCTGAGAGAAGCTGAGCATTTTTTGATTCATATTTTGTCACAGGACTACCGTGCCAGTACAGGAGCCGTGTCTGCGGCCAACAGCCATGCCCGTGACAACAGCGACTCTGACGAACAGTTGGGTCCTAAACGCCGCACTCCACTCACCGCTGAAGCAGGCCGTAGTAAAAGACCGCTGTGGCCTGACGACTTGGTTGTCCTGGGCTCAGCGGAAGGAACTCGCAGTCTTCGGCGCCGGAGGAAGGTCAAGAGAATGGCTGTGGACCCTCCGGCCGAACCAGAACCGCCTACCATCCTTGGGCCTCCCCCTGTCCCAAAGGCTCGCGCCTCTGCCAGGCCACACAGGTTAGGCGCCGGTGAGGGCAGGAGTCCAATGGAGCTGTGTGCGGCAGCTGTGGTTGGACCCGTGGGAGGGAAGAGTCGGGTGAAGAAGAGGAAAGTGGCTGCACATAGGTTGGGCCAGGAAGCAGCTGATGAGGGGGTCGTGGTGGAGAGTGAGGACACCATCTCCTCTCCAACCGAAGGAACAAAAGACAAAATGGAGCTGGAGGAGCAGAAGGCGTCAGATGAGGATATGAGTGACAGGTGGTTAGTGCATTTTTATCCGTCCACACGTTTTTAACATTATACTGTATATCCATTTAAGGCATACATGTCATCTACTTAAATACATATGTGATTACACCAATAAGTACTTTGTTGTCCCAATTTTTGCAGTGAAACAAGCAGTGTCAGTAACAGCAGTGATGGTGGTCTCTTCACCAATGATGAAGGAAGACAAGGTATTCACTCTCAAACTAACTAAACTATAATTTCTTTATGAGAATCGCATGTAAAAAAAAAAAGAGTTACATTTCTCATCCCAGGACTTTTATACATTCTTTGTTTACCTTGCAGCTGATGATGAGCAGAGTGACTGGTTCTATGAAGGCGAGCCTGGTCCAGGGGCAGTGCCTGGGGGGGCATGTGGGGTGGCAGGAGTGGTCCCATGGTGGGAAAGGGAGACCCCTTCAGAGGAGCTGGATCTTGCGGATCCCGTTTTTAACAGTATTCTCACTGGAGCATTTCCACTGATGAGCCATGGAAACCAAAGAGGTACTGAAACATCGGGGAAGAAAAATGTTGTTTTTAAGCCTTTAAAAAAAAGTTTCCTCACAATGATGATGGGAAGTATTATTTTTGTTACCATATACTCATAGGAATATTTACAGCTGCCAATGTATCCTGTCACCACAAGATGAGAATAGAGCATATTTTACTACAATGTTTTTGCAGTTTACTTTCTGACCAGCAGGAGGCAATCCCTTCGCTTGCCATACTTATTATGCTGCTTCGTGTATCAAGTCGTTTTGCTTTTCTTTCATCTCATTGGAAATAATTATCTGGTTCCTACTTACACAATTATTTGTTGTTATGCTTATTACAATTATACCGTTATTACAAGAAATGCATGCATTGTAAACCAGGGTTTTGTTATGACCTTCAGGCTTCCAGGCTCGATTGAGTCGTCTCCATGGAAACCAGCAGGCCTCAGAGGTCCAGGGCACGAGCCAAGGCTTCAATGAGAGATTGAACCGACAAACCCAGGATGCCCACGAGTGAGTGACTTCATGTTTTATTGATTCAAGTAGTAAAGATGTGGGGCTTTGGTTAAACAGTCTGTCAGCTGTGAGACTGAAGAATGTATTGTGTCATATTGTTTTCAGGCCATGGTTTCCCCCGGGTTTGAGGAGAGAACACGGACAGGTGAGTCAACTGTTACTGTATTTCTGTTGAAAGATGAATAAAAACATTTGTTGATGCAAAACTGACTTTTATTTTATTTTAGTTATTTATTTGAAGGTCAATGTGCAGTTACATTAAAAAAGATGGCTGCACCAGATGCTAATATCCATCTCTAGTCCAAGACGAGGCAGACATTTAACATACACAATAAATTACATGTCAAGAAGAGGAAATTTACAAATATAAAGTGCAATATACAAATAAGTGTGCAATATTTTTAAATTCACAGTATGGTATTTAGCATTTAAGTGCATAAACATATGAGGTGCAACAGCATTATTTTTTTGTTTTTAAGTCCATAATACACAGTGTGGTAAAAGATGGTACCCACGAGGGTTGCATCTGATGGCTATATACCCATTTGGCACTGAACTCTTCGTTATTTTGCCTGGACAGGTCGTTATTGTGATGTGTAAATAAACGTCCATTAACCAGCGGTTTGCAACACTTATTTTTCCACAAACAAACTATATTTTTTACTTTTATTTTACCCATTTTACATGTTTTTTATGTACTTGATAACGGTCTGGAACAACTGCAACAACAAAGGTGTTTTGACAAGTTGACACTTTGAATCTGAAATGCTGTTTTGTTTTTTAGTTACACTGGGACCCACGCACAGACCGAGGACATCGTAGGAGCTGCTCTGTAAAAACAGCCAGCAGGTGAGAAAGACTGAAATGATTTCATGTACATTTTGCAGTGGGTCACATGAAACAGAAAACTCCTGTGTTGGGAAGATGGGAATAATATTGTGAATGTTCGTGAAATTGCAAAAAATATCACTGTCTCGAAGATTCCAATAATGTTCTCTTGTCTTAAGATGATGTCCCATGTTTCTGGTTATGCAGGCAGACCAGTGGACACCTGGGCTCTCTATGTACAGGAGATGTGAAGCGGAGGAGAAAAGCAGCCCCCCTCACTTCGACAGGCCCCTCAGGTATTGGACGCACACCTAGTTTCGCCGAACACACCATCTGGCACATACTACCAACTGCCTCATTTTACTGTATTTTTGGCTCTCGTTCTTATTTGTTCTTGTGCACAGCATGTTCACCTGCCTCCTGTCCTCGCCTTCTGTCTTGAACTCACAGAGAATAAAACAATAGTCGAGTTTTTTGCCAAATTGATCAAAAGTAGTAATGCAGTGAAGTTGTTCATACCATCAGGGTTTTGTCGCAAGAGTCTTCTCACAGCAGCTTACGCAGCACAGGCGTTAATCATTTTATTCTATTCTGTTTCAGGGATTGTGGGTGAGAATGCTCCGCCCATCCCGGAGTCAAACATGGGCAGTAGAATGCTGCAGGGTATGGGCTGGTCCCCCGGGATGGGCCTGGGTCCTGAAGGAAGGGGTATGACTGAACCTGTCCGGGCCACACAGAGGCCTAAAGGCACAGGCCTGGGCTTCAACTGAACAGCTGCATGGTTCTGGATGGTTCAACCTGAGACGGAGACGAAGCATCTCAGGAGATACAAGACCTGCTCAGGGACATAAACTGTAAGACGTTCAGATGAATCCAGGACTGAGACAAAGTGGTCACGAATCTTTCCCATATTGGGGAACTACACAGACTGAGAGACTTAGCTCTAACTAATGACAATGATGCTTCATTGTTAGTGTGTTGTACTTGTACGCTGCCTCAGCGCTTTGACCTCAAAGCCTGCTTCCTAGGCCGCTGGTCAAGATGCCGATACAACGAGTAGCATGCAGCAGTACAGTGCAGTGTGCCCGGTAAAGTTAAAAGTAAAGGACTTTGTTTTGCACAACGATTTTTGTAATCAGTCAGTCAGCCATACCTCAAGATGACAGTTTTAGGTTATTTTAATTGTAGTAATGTTAGGCTACATAGTCATAATGGAATGTGTTTTATCGTTTATTTATCGACGCATCAACATCCTACTGTTTTAATGTTTGGTTATGGTAATAATTCTTCTCAATTGTACTTCAAAGGTTAGACCTGCGTAGAGTTTCACTGTGACACTGTGAGGGACCTTCGTTAGGTTGGGGTTATTAAAAGCTTACTAAACTTTTTAAAAAGTGCACATACTTGTCATTGTGCCAACCCTTTTGCAACTACCGACTTTGGACATGTTTGAGAGACAGATCTATACGCAAATGTGTTCTTTCTGTTCTTATTTTGAGACTGTATCACGGCTTGATCAGTTAAAGACAACCAAATACTTAAAGAAAGACAATATACGTGGAATATTCTAGCCAGACTGTACCATCATGAATGATGTGGATTAAAAGGATTAAACTCTTTAAGACTCTTGGTGTGAGTGTGACGTCTGTAACAGTGAATTACTTTGTATAATTCTTTCAATATTCCACTAAACTGACTTTAGATTTACACTAGTATTAGGTTGTCCTCACACCCATCACCGGACTTGCTCTGGTAATGTCTTCGCTCAATTTGCCTCTTCTACCAATCATTTCTTGCTAATTGCTAGCAGCTATAGTGGTCATCCTGGTAAGGCATTTTTAATTGCACAACAAAATCCATACACAAGGTCATTCAAACTGCTTCACAGTTACATAAAAGTACAAGGCAGCAGAAAAAGTCGCAAATAATTGTCCTGTTCTTTCTTGTTATGTTGATTTTAAATGTGCGTTTCTGGAAGTGTGTTTGAGCCAAAGAAGAATCTCAATAAAGTTTAACCAACACATAAAAACAAAACAAAAAAGATTAAATAATTACAGCAAAAGCAAATCGCGCAGATAAAATACTTTCAGTTCACGTACAGTATATTTTAAATGGTTCACTCCCTTTTAGGTTAGCAGAGAATTGGTCCAGATGTTTATATGCAGGATTTTAGGGTTGACGCACACATTACACATATGTTAAGGGGCCTTTTCTATACATGATTGTATTCTGCATATAAGACATTTGGATTCTCTTGTTGCCAGTTTCTTATTAAAATATATGTGATTTTAAAAATGCATCAACACTCCTTGGTAGTTGTGGCTAATATTTTTGAAAGTCACTTTTCAGATCACATTTCTAGACGCCACAAACAGCCAAACAATGCGGCAAATTAAGCCATTTCTAGTATTACATATTATTTTCTCGGTATTTCATCACACATTTTACTGCGATTGGGCCATAAGTGGATGACGCAAGTGCAATCTTCATCAGTTTGGCCATCAATTACATAGACGACAAAGCTTCCTTCTGTTTTATCTCTATATGTTGACTATTGTTGTGCCATACAGACACACCTTTATTCCATAACGGCCCCTAAATAGTACTAACTCTATCAACACCACCACATGCTGACTCAACATCAGTGAAATACGACTCCCCTCACTTCCCTGGTTCTCTCCGTTTTTTGCAATAGACTCGCTCTTGTGTATCTATGGGAATTGTGGAGCGCGGTGTGTCCTCTATACCTCCTTTTCTTCAGTCCCTCTGCAAATAAAGCCACAATGGATAATTCAGATGACCGCTGGCCGCACGCATCCTAAGTATTCTCCTTCCCTAAATCCTCATCTTTTACACTGCCTAAACACGCTCTCTCCCAGGACCCCCCTGTGAGGCGGAGAGACAGGTGAACTCTTGTGTGTGTGTGTGTGTGTGTTTGTATTGGGCGCGTGTGCTGCTGCTGCTGCTGCTGCTGCTGCATCGCGGAGCTGCACAGACTGGAGGAGGCGAAGGAGAGCGGAGCGTTTGTCCTTGAGAGTGACTGACTGACTGCAGCTGTGCGAGCGGAGGAGCGGAGCCACACACCGGTGCATCAAACTGACTGTGAGTACGGACAATATATTGCAAGGTGCTTTCAAAAAAATGATGAAAGAGAAAAAAAGAGGTGATTTTTGTGGGTTTGCCGGACATGTTTAGTCTGCTTAGGGACAGTCCGGAGTGGTGTTTGAACGCATGTGGGTGCAGAGAAAGTGCAGGTGATACACTTCTGCATACTCCCAGGTGAGTCTTTGAAAGCTGTCTGCCTGTTCCCTAAACCTGCGTGTCTTCTTTTTTTTTTTTTTGTGCGTTTGTTCATTATGAGAAAGGTGTAAACATTACATTGCATCTCGCGCTGCCCCTCCTGCTCTTGCTCTTTTCTCACCGCTTCTGTTGACGGATCGATACTTATGCATCTATAATTGGAAGTCATCATTTATGGCGACCGGGCAAAGCGACTCATTATCATGTGTAATCTCGCAGAAAATTACATTTTGACGGGTGTACCTTCCCTTGGCCAAAAAAAAAAGAAAGAAAAAAAAAAAAATCACTGGACTGTGCGCGGCTGAATAACTAAAGCTGATCAGAAGGTGGGGTTTTGGGTAAGATACAGGAGGGGTGAGGGAGGAGGCTGGAGGTCACTGTGTTGCATTCGAGTCTTCAGTTTCAACAAAGCAGCAAACCAGAAATACGCACTGAAAAGCATCCACAAAAGTTGGATTTGGCTAGATTGAAAACATCAGTGTAAGTACAGTAGTGTATTGATTTGAGTGCTTGCCTGTGTGCAGTGGGCCCCGAGGTCTCGTCACCTGTGGAGCAGCTGATAAAATGCTTTTGATCAAGTGACTTTAAGCGTCTGGAAAAATGCTACATAATGCGTTGTTATTACTATCTTGGCACTTGCCTTCTACTATTGTCTCTCAATTTAAGGCTGTTTCATTCCCATTTTGGCTTTGTTCCGGTATTCAAATCGCTTTTTCACATTTAAACCACTGGTTAATGCTGGTTTGTGCAGTTAAATGTTCTAATATTTCTACATTAGCCCTCGTTTGCTCCAATTAATCCCGGTATAATCCACGCTTTGTCCTCATAAACCCATTTAGTCCATCGATGACACTTTGATGATGAAGAGAAAGCCAAATATTTTCCGAGATTGTGCGTATGAATCCTAGCATTAGACATCTGTGCAAATAGTTTTAGACAGATGGAGAAGGATAACAAAAAGCTGCGAGGGCTGCCTACCACGTATATCCATGTGACAGGAGAGCAGTTTTAGAACACGCCAGATGATTTGTTGGGGGTTAGACATGCTGACGGTTCGCCGGAGGGCTCGAATTTGCCACCTGTGGAGATTAAAATGATATGATGAGGTTGACACCGGTGTGTGTTTAATCGACTCCTGAATCAGCTGCTGACTCCCATGATTCTTTGCAAGCGTTCGTATGAGCTGTATGCGGGAACAGGTTTGAGCTCAGCTGACTGCGAGTGGTGAAACAGGCTAATTGTTTCATTAGTGCAGAGTGAAGCTTTGCGGACAGGTCTCTGTATAACTGAGCACTCCAGTCGGCACTTTTTTTTACGCCTCACAGGGCAAAACCCCTTTACAGCAAATTAAATGTAAAAAGATTTGGTCTAAAGCACTAGAAATATAGTGAATATATATGGGTGAAAGCAATATAATTTTGCATTAGTGAGAAAGACTTGGGAGAAATAGTTGGCCCTTAATCTAAGAGCTAATTTTAAACATGTCAGAATACAGAAAAAGACACACACAAAAAAACACTTTAAAAATATGGTGGATTTCTATTTAAGGTTTAATTCATAACATTCAGTCCTGAACTTCTACAACTACTGCTAGAATTGTCTTTCTTTACTTTCTTCTTTTTTTTAAGCAGAGTGTAGGAAAAATTTATTTAATATATCAAAACAGAAATGCATACCTTGTTGTTTTTGGCGGCCTCTGGTGTTCAGATTGGCCATTACAATTCTACACCCCACACTAGATCTGCCACAAGACCAATAAGAAAGAGCTGGTTAAAGCCAGACCCGCCTACTCAAGAGGACTGGAGCAGGATTGTGGATGGAATCACATAAATGAAAAAAAAAAAGACACATAATCTTAGACTGAAAGGTTTTAAGTATAATAAGCAGTGGGGATAATGGACTTCATCCTTCAGCGACACGCATGATATTGTGAACTATTGAATGAATAACACAAGCAAAATGTAAAGAAATTCTCTAGTTTTTTGTGTTTTTTTTTATTTCCTTGTGTTTGTATGTCTGTTTTGTATTCTGGATAAAGACGAATAAAGGTAATGTCTGCCTAAGTGTGTTCTGAAGCCCTTCAAGTATGGCTTGCTTCATAGACAACAACTAATTATACAGAAAGTAATGAGTCATTACACTAAGTTAAATAAACGTTTCAAATCTACAAGAGTTCAAAGGGAAATCTTCAGCCTTGATTACCATATAGACCCACCTGTTCTTTATTCTCCTTTAGTTCATTGTTTTGTTTTTATTTCTTAGGATCCTATAGCCTGAAAGGGGTCTAAGAGACACTTTGTCCGGAAACCAGCAAGTGTGTGGCATATGTACTGCAGTCTTAACCACTATGCTATTGTTCATGCCCTGCTTGCCTATTTATGTTGTTTTTTAGTTTAGTGTATTTGTTCTGTTGGCTGAGGAAATGACCTTTGCATCAAAACACATTTCCTTTTAGCATTATAGTCAGGACTCTCCACTCAAATACATTATAACTGTGGTGGTTGGGAATATGACAGGACTTGGTTAATCCACATCATGCAGTTAGGGAGAAGAGGGCTTACTGTATGTGGTGTGATGTTTTTAAGTGGTAACTTTCATATGTGCACCTGCCACAAGACGACAGAGCAGAGTGACTGAGTGGAAGAAAAACTAAATCCCTGTGGTCTCTGCTGCGACCAAAACGTGCTTCTCAAACACAGAAAAACAAATCTCTAGTTTTGCAGAATAATGCGGCCATTTAAATCCTTAATTTATTTTGTGACAGTTGCTCTTGGTAAACTGTGGATAATCCAATAATTCCTTTAGTTTATTTAGATCTATTCTGGGGGTCACCAGGCCTTGGGTGGGGGTCCCCAGATGACTGTTATTTTTTAGTGTAAAACAGCATATAATTTGTGAAATCCATTCAATGATTCAATTAACTTTTTAAGTATATATTTGTCTCCAGTCGGTTAGATTACTGTAACGGCCTGTTCACTGGTCTTTTCAAATGAGCTGTTAGAGCTGCAGTATGATGCTGCTGCTCGAGTCCTGACCAGAACCAGGAATTACGACCATATTAGTCCAGTGCTCCGGTCTCTGCACTGGCTTCCTGTCGCTCAGAGAATAGACTTTAAAATAGCTCTGCTTGTGTACAAGTCTCTTCATGGTCGGGCACCAAAGTATATAGCTGACATGTTACAGCCGTTTGAACCACCTGAGGCCCTGAGGGAGGGGTCTCCTGGTGGCTCTTAGAGTTACAACACGGTGAGGCTGCGTTTAAGCCCATGATTAATCTATAATTTTAATATGTACATATCTGTATTTTTATATATTTTTATGAGCTGTATCAAATTATTTGTTTTATTGTGTTTTTATTATGTTTGGTTGTTACTGTGAGGCACATTGAGTTGCCTTATGCTGTATAGATAAATGTGCCTTGCCTTGCCTATTTTCTTGATTTTAAAATGTGTTTATACCCTGAAGTAGCATGAGAGGCATTTTATACAATGGGGGTCCCGAGATGTTTACGTGTCAATTTTTGGGATCCCAGCCAAAAACGCTTGAGAACCCCTGGTCTCTCTAGTGTTTCCTGAACTTTACGTGGGCTCCTCTAGTTTTTGTCTGCTTTTGGGTTAGGACTTGTATAAAACTACTTTAACCAGAGTCTACTTTAATAAAATTAGTGTTTGTTTTGGATCTTTCTAAGTCTTAGTAAACACCTGATTCAATATTCAGTTTGGACCAGTGGGTTTTGATCTGGTGGCCTTTTTTTCTATGGCTTTACCTGGATTAGTAACTTAATTTATAGTCTATGTGTCTGGGTCTGAAGAGGGCCCTGTCTCCACTAGGGGGCACCATTTGCGGGTTTGTGTATTGATTACTTGCCACAGTTCTATTTCGAAATATGCAAAAAAAAAAAACGAGCCTAATTTAGCTGTAATGAGATCCTCCTTTCCCTCCGATGCCTTCCTGTGCGCACGTTTTCCCAGCAGTGCCCGACTTCCTGCCCACAGCGGACCCATCGGATCCCAGAGATAAGTGAAAACCATTTGAAGTCCATTGACCCACTGAGAATAGCAGCAGCAGGTCCTCAGTAGCTCTTAGTGACATTTCTATGGTTACAATGCTTTAAGCTGCTCCCAGAGGCTTTCTAAGATTTCAGCGGCGCGCGGATTACGGACACGTTACCTATTCCTGCCTTATGTTGTGTGTGTGTGCGTGTGTGTGTGCGCGAGCGTGGCCTTTGACCTGTTTACAGTGCGGGCGACAGATCAATACAATGAAACCGATCCTCTTGTGTGCGCTCATCTGTCAGTCAATCTGTTAGGGAATGTATCATATCCCAATCCAGTCCATCTATTTCAAGAGGACGTTTATTCTGCTAAACTGGCTTTTTTTTTTTTTTACTTTCTATGTTGTTTCCATTACAACGAAACAAGGTCTAAAAAGGGGCTAAATAGGAACAATCTGGACTAAACCGCGACCAAACTGAAGTCAAACTTAGATGCACTAGTCAAGCATAAACTAAACGGTATCTAATGATAATAAATGAAGACTATAACCGAAGATGCCCCTGGATTAGGGCTGGGTACCATTACCGTCATTGAAAAAATAATAAGTATTGAAAGCAGGTAGCTTTTTTTTTTTTAAACTTCCAAATGTTTTGATGCTGTTGGTCCAGGAGCCACCATTTTTGCCTTTTTTTTTTTATTTATTTTTTATTTTTTTTTGGAACAAAGTTTGCCCCATTTTCCCCAATTTTCCCTCTCATTTTTGCTCATTTTTATTACTAATATTTTCCCCATTTCCCCCCATTTTCCCCCAGTTTATTCCCAAATTTCCCCCTATTTTCCCCCAAATTTTCCCCAAATTATTCCTAATTTTTCACACATTTCTTGACATTAGAGATGAACCTGAACATTTGTATATCTTCCACACATTATTGTTTTCTTTTTTCTATATTTTAGTATATGTATCGGAAAAGGTATCGGTTCAGGTATCGGTATCAAAAAACAAATATCGTTTAGTACTGGTGTTGAATTTTTTTTTTATGGTACCTGTCCTACCCTGAAACACTCACTCCCCACCTGCTGATGTCACGAGGTGGAGCTCCTCTATGTTTAAGTCAAAACTCCAACAGGCACAAGACAAACCAGAGTCGCCAGCACTTAAATTTGCCTCAAAAAATGTATGTAAGTAGCATTTGACATCCCGTTTAAGTCCTCCAAAGTCAAAACAATGAGCTGTCACTGCCACAGGAGGCTGTAGACATGTTGATTAAAAAGCATCAGGCCAATTATTGAGACAACTATAGATCTAATTATGATTCGATTAATGACACTGCTCTGTCCAGGCCTTTTGTATGCTGACAAAATTGGGGCTGAGTTGCTTTTATCTGGTTTCTGTAGATACCGCATGTACATTATGTTAAGTGTAAAAACATTATGTTGAAAGCCTGAATGATGCGTACTATAGGACCTTTAGGGAAATCAAAGTGGGAAGGCATAAAAGAAGGAAATGGTTTTCTATTTTGGTATGTCTCATTTTTCGTCCTTTTCACTCATTCTCTACGGAGTTCGCTTGGAGCCTTTCAGAGAGTGGTTGCGTCGGGCCCAGACAATGGTGTTTGCAGACACAGTGTCAATAGTCCCCCCCCCTCACTGCCTGTAATTGATGGATGGCTATGAGTCAGGCATAAACTAAGCAGATTAAACTCACTAGATTGGAGCCCTGATGCAAATGTTTGTGTGTGTGTGTGTGTGTGTGTGTCGTGGTAGCGCTGGGGAGGGAAGGGGGGGGGGCTAGCGTGGCCAAATGACTGTCCCGTTTGGGAAGTCAATCTGACAGCTGTCCCCAAGGGGCTGGAGATTTGGAGCCTTGGAGGTTTAGGGATGAGGGGCAGAGAAGAAAAAAATGCGAGCTGATTTTTGTAGGTGTCCGCTGCTGGCCCGGAGTTTCCTTTTTCCCTCGGAGAAAACTAGACGCATCTGGGGTCAATAGCTGGCAGCTGGAAGCTCTGTTACAGCCAGCACCCCCCCCCCCTCCCAACAATATATTAAACTGGATTCCAGCCACAGCAAGTGTAAATTAGTCTTGATGTTTATTCATACTGTCAGTGGTAGATTTATTTTAAAATATATACAGTTGTGCCAATACGTTTACACGCCCTGGTGGATTTTTTTTGCACTACAAAAAGTCAATATCAAGCATTGGCTTAAATGACTTGAATTGAGGAAATGTATCTTGTTTTGAGCGGTTTTCACTCATTTAGACACTTTTCCTGATCGGACCAAGTTTACTTTGCTTGTTTGAGGACATTTCAGACCAGTTCTAGGGTAAATCTCGCTTGAAATAAGAAAGTAAAATTGCCAATGAGATAAGACCAATTTTCTTACCCCATTGGCAAAGAAAATTACCTGAAATAAGGGCGAAATGTATCGAAACGAGTCAGAAACATCTCAGAACAAGTGAAATAATCTAGGACAAATGCCCAAGAACTTCTTAACTAGTCAAAACAACTAGAATTTGGATTATTATGCTCAAATTGAGATGTTTATACTGATCTAGTTAAATACTTTTTGCAGTGTGGCCATTTCTCGAAGATTATGAAAGAGAACACAAAAGCTTTTTTTTTCAGTCATAGTCAGTGATCTTGTGAAACCATGTATTGTGGAAAAAAAAAGTGAAATCACCGTTATGAAATAAAATACAAAAATGACCCTGTTGCCAACAAAAAGATAAAAAGTGCACCATACCTACTGTGAAATACGCTGTTCGCTGATGCCACTGGCTCCAGCAGAATAAAGTGAAGGTCCCGTTAGTGGCCATCTCAGTGTCCTGACCTCAAAGTCATTGAACCACTGTGCTCAAACATTCACTTCATGCAAGACAGCCCAGGAATTTACAGGAACCGGAGGCTTTTTGCCAAGAATGGACCGCTTTACCATTAGTTTATATACAGAACCTTCTCCACAACTGTCACCAAAGACACCAAGCTGTCATTGATGCTAAAAGGGGTCAACACACAGTATTAGGAACTGGGGTGTGGAAACTTTTCAACAGGGTCATTTTGGTATTTTATGTTGTTATGGTATTTCAAATGAGTTCACAATTTTTTCCCCCACAATAAATGGCTTCACAACATCACCGACCTTGGGTGAAAAGAATTTATTTTGTGTTTTCATGCATATTCTTTAAGAAATGCCCCACCCCCGAAAAAATATCCACCAGTGTGTGTAAAGTTATTGGCATTTCTGAATAGTATGTTGGATTTTTCTTGAAAATCCCCACTGTTGCAAGCTCTATATACAAAGTAGCTTTCAAGATTCGCTCAAATGTCATATTAAGGCACAGAGAAATATTGTCTTAATTTTTGTAAGAGGCCACCATATCAATCTCCTGACTGCTGACATTTTAAAGACGGGGATTTTATTTGAAAGAAAGGTTGAGGTTTAATCCTTTTGAGTCATGTGCAGAGTAACAATCAAAACAACAACAATTTCATTTATCTATTAATCCAGTAGTTTTCATACCTAATACCACCAAAATAATTGGATTCCCACCTGCCACCAGGACTAGACCAAGAGTATTCTGGGATTAAACCAGGTCTAAAACTGTCCAAAATCAAAACCAAATGAAGGGGTTGAAAGTTAGTATAAACTAATACAAGCCCAATTTTAATTTAGAAATAAAGTGCAGGTAGTTTTGTGTCTAAAGACAATAGACAGAGCTGGAGAAGGCCCTGAGTACAGCATGAGAAACAGTATTTACCTGATGAAGCCACCATGTTGTTAGCAAAGCATTTGTGTAAACCTACTCACTTTTGTTTGTGATAACAGATTAGTGATTAAGCCTCCTATTGCCTCAAAACATTCATTGATACAATATCTATTAATCACAATTAGTTAGAACTTTAATGCATCATCATTAACAAACGACTCCGCTTGTGTTTCTCACCTCCAGTTCTCCATTTGACGCCGCTCTGGCTTGACCTAAGTGTGTTTTCCTTTGTCATTGAGCGTCCTGTGGCTGAAGTTGCTGCCAAACAAAACACGGCTTTTGTTAAATATCAGCGGTAATGATAAAATAACACCCAAGCTTTAATTTGCTCACTTCACGAGTCACAACCCCCCTCCCCCCCCCCTTGTCTTTTGAGAGAGAGCAAATGAGGACTCCCCATTGACGCCGGTGGCTCTTATGTTAACTGATATGACGCGTTCCTAAATGGTTTATTGAAGATAATTCCCCCTGCCTGTATTAGTTTATGCTGTGTCTTACTTGATTGTGGTCTTGCTTTGAGTCTGAAGTCAAGATAAATCAAATCTCCTTTCATTCTGGCCCCTTGCATTTGTTTCACGCGTAGCATGTCTTTCTTTGTATGCGATCTTTTTGTGCGTGTCGCTTTTGGCGGCGGTTTGTTTCATGCGGTGTGTAATGAGATAAGAGGCACTTCATGCAGTCTGCCGTCTGGACTTTATCTGAACAGCAGATTACGGCAGGTGATTTAATTCCTGTGGAGATCGCTGAGACGCGGGTCAGATATGGACCGGCTGTGTACAAGTGAGAGGATGGACAGGCTCCACTGTGCACAACTAGATGCTTTTAAGCCGGGGGTTTAGGGAGCATCCATGCCCATAGAGTAGAATACGATAGGTAACACTTTATAATAACTACGCCTTATGTAGCCTTAATAAATGATGAGTTAGCACTTAATTCATCATGAGCAATAGATTAGTTAAGCGTCAGTAACACTTAATAACTACTTAACAATGAATGAGTGAAGTATGTGAAGCACTATTCTTTATGAGTTTGGCTTTAACTGTTGTAGTTCAGTAGTTATAGGTGTTTAAAGCAGTACTAAGTAACATGTTTACCTTAATATATTCTTTTCGTAGTCCCTCTGGGGGTAATACAAGTGTTAATGGGATGATTGGGGGGTCTTTACTCTCCCCCTGGTGTCTCTGGCCAGAAAACCACACTTGCAACTTTCCCTGCTCCAACCCGGAGACCCAATACACACTAATAAGAGCCACAAAGAAGAAGCTAACAGGCTAACGGGCAAAGCTAAATGTGGGCTAGCGACACTTAAACAGTATTTACAGCCAAGTTTGAGTAAAAAAAAATATCTCCAATGTGTAATTGGATATACAATATTCCACTTCCCTTTGTCTTTTCTGTCAGCGTAGTATTTACTCTCAGGGACAAGTAATGAGTAAAAAAACGTATCATGCTACTACACCTGCAGTGGTGCTTATGGCCTCTAGGGGCATGAGTTACTTAGTACTGCTTTAACTAACTATTTGTTCATGATGAATTAAGTTAATCCTTTATAAAGGCTGAAGAAGGTGTAGTCATTATAAAGTGTTACCTTCAGAGGGCTACGTAATAAAATATGAATACAGTATTTAAAACTCTCTGCATGTTTACAGCAATGAATTATATGGCTAATACTACCATGTATAAATACTGCATACATTATAAAGAAACGAAGATGCAACCCAGGCCTAAGAGTAAATTGCCAATAACACAAACCTAGGACTAAACACCCGATCCCGAACCAGAGCAGGACCCATTATTCCTGCGTCGTGTGGGCCTTTCTTTAATCCTTCTTGGTGCGCCGGTTACTCCCATTTCCCAGAACATGCACAATAGGTTAGTCCTCCAGCTAGGCACTCCTGACCACGAAACTATAGCTCAAGATCTGGAGACGGGTCACAGTCGGCCCACTGCTCCTGACAGGTTGCCCCCAGCATTTCATGACTCTAATATGGTACAGACAGGTACAGTAGGTAAAGCATGTTAAACGAGGACATACTTCGTTAGATTTCTGTGTTTTAAAAGGATTCGCTTGTGGTGACTACGTGTTGCATAAGACTGTTTAACTTCACTCTCACGGGCGAAGTGTCGCCATCGTTTTGACGGGTGACAGGAGATAGATTGACCCGCGCTGTACCTAATATAACCGCTTTACCTACTTTCCCCCAAAAACAAGCACGATATGTTAATCCTCTCTAGCCAAGTGATTCTGACCATCAGCCCGGCATTTGACTTTAATTGCTTAAGTAGTAGGGGTTGGATTGAGTAGTAGTATAACAACGACGCCCTCAGATCAGGAACGTTTTCTAAGAGCTGTGATGGTGTCAAATCCTTTTGCTTTATCAGCGCTCAACATGCCCTTTGTTCTTATTTATCATGTATTTATAATTGCTTTAAAATAACAACAAATGCAAGAAAATACATATTTGAATGTCTTGCTCTAAAAATGACAAATCTCCCTATTATGTGAACTCCTGTCTCAAAGCAGGATTGGCCCATTGGCATTAACCTCTCCCTTCTGCCAAATAGTACTTACTACAGCTTACACATGCGCTGTTAGTGAAAAGAAGTAAATTAGGCAAACCGCCACAGCCCATAACGAGATAAAAGTGGTAACACATTTTATTGTTTTCATTTCGAGACATCGGAAAAAGGTCCCATTGCTTTTCCTGCTAATAAATAGCTGAGATGCTCCCAAAGTGGTGCCATTAATTACGAATTCCCCTTGAAGACTCCTTACCGAAGTAGTCAGAGGAGGACAGCCAACATCCTCCAGCTCCTATATCCACCTGCCCCGGGGAGAAGCCGGCGCTGATTGGCCCAGAGCTCGGCCAATGATGCGAGAGCTCCCTGTTGAGGGGGAAGGCCATTCAAATGTGAGCGTTCGGCTGGGATATTCATGAAGGCCGTAGACTCTGCACAGAGACCCTTGTCACACCAGCAGCAGCAGCTTTTGTCGCAACTCTCGGGACTTCAAAGGCGTCCGGGGGGTGTCCGTCTGAGGAGAGGTGTCACAGGACAGGGGGATATGACATGAGAATGCTGTGAGACAACTGTGGACAGGCAGAGATATTAGGAAGTTAGAAACAATTAAGGGAAAAAGTTGCATTCAAAGCTGCACTGAGATACTGAAAAATTCCCTTCCCGGAGCATGGTGACAGAGTTCAGATGGATCTAGTGGACCTTTACCTCCCGGAGTGCTTCAGCTTCCACTCTGACATTGAGTAAGTACTTCTGATACAACGCGAGAGCAAAGTAAGCTCCTTAATTTCCCTGTCATTAAAATGTAGCCAAATATTATCCTAATTGCCGCCTGTGAAGGTCTGTTTGCATTGTAAACAAATGCGATTGTTTCAGCTCAGTTTGTTTCCAGATAACGATGAGTGATGAGTTTCCCCCGAATGGAGAGAAGTTTCAGTATGTGTTGCATTGTGTGCGTGGAGAAGAGTTAAATTACACTTGCCATAAAACAGCACAAACAAAAGTGGATAAGCTGCATCCTTTACTGCCGCGATGCTTTCTTTTTGGGTAATTAAAACGAGTCATCCATTACGTGCTCTTTACTGCCTGTTGTTAAATCACTTCCCGAGATTACCTTCGCTAAAATTTGACATTTCAGTAAACAGCATGTGTATGAAGTTGAGGAAACAAGAGGTGCTTTGGCTTTAGAATAAATCAGATAAACTTCACAGGAGCCCATATGAGTGACTGAAACATAAGCAATATTAATAAAGGAATCACATACATTTCAGAACATTTTTGTGGAGGTCTGAAGTACAGGGTGAGCAGCTTTTATAATAGAGGAGTTTATGGTTAATCAGTTAATCGACTAAATGCCATTGTGGGATTAATCCATTGAAAAGAATGCAAATAATTAATAGTCATGCTCTATATTAGTGAAAGATACAATCTGAGAACAAATAAACATAACACTTTTTACAAAGATATTATTATTTGTCCAACAGTTGACTGATAAATGTTTGATAAATCCTCCAATAAATCGAAATACGGAATTGAGCAACATGTGCCTCCCTAGAACAGGATATTGTATGGTTTGTATATTGAATAATTTCAGCCTTATTATTGAGACCATTCAAATTGCCGCCCTGCTTTCCGAGTGACAATTGGATAAAGAGTGGTGTGTGAAAAGGATCTTGTGTACGGCACGCAATGGTGTTTGTGTAGTAAAACCGGCCACAGGGAGGACAGTCTTCTCGCTCCACTCTGTCCAAAGCCCGCTAAGAGTCTTACGCTCGTGCAGTTACTGATCCCTACTCATCTCCAAATGGCTCCTCAGTAAAAGTATAGAAATCCCACTGACCTAAATAGGCACTTGTTTGGGGTTATGCCTTGGTCACTAATATTCAGTTGATGAAAAAAATATGAAAGGCTTGTTTATTTTTTCCCCTCAGTGGATCCTGCCTTGTCATTGTCCGTGTAATATGACTAGTTTCAAAGTGTCTCAACACCCCTCCAGTTAATGGGCCCCTTTTTTCTTCCCTTCCAGACCTTTTTCACACTTTCTATCTGTCTGCTTCTTGTAACATCCTCCTGCCTCGCCTCCTCCTATTCTCTCTCTCCCTCTTTTTTCCTCCTGCTGCCTTTTAGCCATTGTTGCCAAGGTGCAATTAGAGTTGTTTTGGATACTGACCCACAAAGGGCTCAAGCTATGATAAACCAAAGTCCCACTGACGCACACACAATTTTCCTCCCCAGGACAGCCTCTTTTTTGTGTGTAGATTAGCAACCTGTCACAATATATCTGATCACTTAGCCATTTCATTAAAGAAGCTAAATGCCATTCCTCCCACCTACATTCCTGATGCATTATAGTGGTAGAGCATAAAGCATATCTCAGCTGTCAGTGGCTTGACATAGAAATATGGATGTCTGTGATGGATGGCCAATAACGGCACCGGTGAGTCATTTTAAAAGGAAACTCAAATTACATCTCTCTATTGTTTTTATAGTGGCTAAAGTGGATTAAAGACGCTGCTAATGACAAGAGATAGAAATTAAGACGTGAGGAAAGGGGCTTTTAAAGTAGTAAAAGAAAGACCATGTGGGTGTTTTAGAGCGCTTAGCTAAAATTACATTTTTAATCAACTAAATATGATTTATTACTCTACTGTTGCTTAGCTACAGCATCACCTTTTGTTGAGCAAAGTTTGTCAGAGTAGTTTTGCCTGGCAATGCCATTTAACAAATGTTCTTGGTCCATTAGTTGTTAGTATTAGTCAAATATAGACTTAAACAATAAAGATTTGTATAATGAAATTGGTTGCAAAAGCAAAGAGTAAAGTAAGAAACTGCATTAGCCCCAATACCTTAATTACTGCAGCAGATTCTTCTATATTATTTTATGGAGACAAAGAATAGTCAAAAAAATATTTTAAAGGCACACAGTGAAACATCTTGGATTATACTGCCAATACAAAACAGGCTCCTAATGACTAAAATGGATTTGGATGAGGACCTAACCTATTTAAAAGTCATATTTGACTGCCTTTAGCCAACATCTCCATGGAGACGAGCTGGAGACGTCTCGTTCACAGTAAAGTCACAGTCAGTCCTTAGAACGTGAGCCGCTCACTGCAAAGACACGTCATTGTTTGGTCATTTTTGTATTTTCCAACAATCTGTGATAAGATAAATGCTTGTATTTTATTCTATTTATTGGGAGAACGGTGTAGCTTTAATTCGAAGTTTTTGTAGTCATAAGATACCTCTATTAACTATTTAATTGTTTGCACATTTCCATTTCACTATTTTGCACACAGTGTTTTCTTGAGAGCTGAATGGAAACAAGTGAATTTCTCCATTGTGAGATCAATAAAGGCTTATCTTATCTAATCTTAATTGTTCCTTAACTTGCCATTACTTTTTAACAAAGAATTTAGGTGCTAAAACACTGACATTATTCGTCTAGTTCAATTTCTAAATGTTCTTAACGCGTTTCTGAACTCCTGAAATGGCTTGTCCTCAGAAAATCGAACAGCTTTGTGAAGTTGTTTCAGCTGGACATGCAGTACAGTACACAGGCAGAACAGTAATGTACCGTAACGTTGGCTAACACCGCCTCATGCTATGGCAACAGCGCAGCATTCTTATAAACACTTTTCTTTTGAAGCCTGTTGTTGTTTCTGCTAATGTCAGTCATTCTGTTTGTCAGGTTTGGTCACTGTGGGCTTGTAGAGGGGTCAGCAGCCCGTGGCCGTGGTTTACTCAGGGGGTGGTAAAAGGAGCCAAACTTTTTGCCTGTCAAATGACTGTGGATGAGGGAAATCTGATTTGCATGACAGGAAACACACAGCCTGACATACACTAGAGAAGAGATTAGAGAAGCGTACAGTTTTACATGTGTTTGCTGCATGTGACCAACAAAAAGAGATGTCAGACTGTTTTAAAAGGCTTTGGCGACACTCGGAAGCCTGGCAGTACGTGTGAGGGTGTTTATGAAGACACTTGCCCTAAAATATGTCTGTAAGAGTCGGGCATGTCCACTTCATGTGAAACTAGAGAACATGTCAAAAACTGGGAGCCTGTCTATGAATTTTATTTTTACTTGCACACACAAGCCTGACTCCACTGTGCGAAGGAGCGAGATCACATGTCTGAGAGTCTACTGTGCTCTAGCTACTTTTACACGCCCTTTGATACTACTATTTGTAATGCTAGAATAAAATGCATCCTTACGCCTAATGCTAAGCCACTGTGGGTTATTTCAGGTAATCCCAAATGGACACTGAAGATGTCATTATGTAAAGCTCCAACAGTAAAGAGACTACAGACAATGACATAGACAGTAAAAGATGCATGAAAAATACATTTACTGGCCATGATAATGAAAGAGATTGTTGGTTTGGACATTTCCCTAAGTTTGCTTAAGCAAGCTCTGTCTCTGAAAACAGAGTAGAGTGATAGCAGCCGTTTTGCATATGTGGTAAATCACAAACGGCTGGTTTGGATTGGACTGAGATGGATTTCCCAGAAAGTGACAATATGTAAATGTTATATTCTTTTGTAATCAAATGCGATTCAAACTTTTAATTATCTACTTACATTCTGAAAGTGCAATAATATTAACCCTGTGTTTCTTCTGCAGTCTCTTGGGCAGGATGGCACTGCGGGGCCTGGACCCCTCCTGTCCCGCGTCCATAAAGCGTGAGCCCTCCAGCCCCAGCTCTCAGGGCGACGTGAGCCCGGCTCAGCCCAGTCCGGGCAGCTCCTCCTCAGATACCAACTCTAGCTATGGGCTCTTGACCAAGGGTCACCCACACAGCAATGGCCTGGACTCTCCAAGTCTCTATGGTCAAACTGCTCCCAACAATGGGGACACAAACAGGTCGGTCAACAAGCTCTTGTCTGTGGCACAGTTTCTTTGAGGCTTTTAATTCATCACTATGTCGGTGTGCAGGCGGTTTGCAGAGGACGACAGCCAGGTGAAGTGTGAGTTTATGCTCGGCACTGTGGCCAAGCGGCTGTGTCTCGTGTGCGGAGACATCGCCTCGGGATACCACTATGGAGTAGCCTCGTGTGAAGCCTGTAAGGCCTTCTTCAAGAGGACTATCCAAGGTAAAGACAGAACAGTTTTATACTTAGTAACAGTTTATGGAGCATGGCTGATAAAGCCTTCCTGCATCATATAAACGTGTTTAACAAGAAACATGGTGTGATGAGCATTTGTTTGGGTCAAAACAAGCCATGATGTGTTTATCTTACAGCTTCCGCCTCCCGTCTCTTAAACTGTTCAAGCCTATTAAGCGTTGTTTGCAAACAGCTGATAAGAATTCAAAAGTACAGCTATCTTGTATATAGTCAACATGTTTAGGCCAAAGATGGGAGGGCTGGCACTGAGCTGCGGTGGCATGTGTTACAGGTCAGCGTCCGATCCCTGTGTTGGGGCGACTTCATGTTGGCCAAAGAACATGGGTACAAAGGTCAAGCGGGATGAGCGGCTGTCAGCTCAAACCGACAGATCTGAGGTCTGGCTCATCAGACACTTCCTGTTTCTAATGGAGGGTGGCAGCTGAGAGCGCCTGCCACGGGCCTCATGCCACTCGTCTAGAAAGCAGATTTGGCTTCCAATACGGCCCCACAAGCAGGACCACTCTCCCCGTTACAGCTAAATCGAAACTGAGACTTTCCTTCATGGTCTGGACAAATAGATTGCAATTGCTACAAAGATAAATATGGCAAACGTCTCTAAACTGTAATAAAAATGCAATGGCGAGGCTCAACATGTGTCCTAATCTGCCCTTCGTCTTCAACGCAGGTAGTGTGTTCACAAGCATCATTCCATGTCTCTTTCCCTGATTCAGGTAGCATTGAATACAGCTGCCCGGCGTCCAGTGAATGTGAAATCACCAAGAGAAGAAGGAAGTCCTGCCAGGCCTGTCGATTTGTCAAGTGTCTGTCCGTGGGCATGCTGAGAGAAGGTCAGTTATTCCCAAATCTACACCATCTTATCACACAAACCAAAACAGTAAAAATGCCGCACGTTCAGCAGACTGAGCCTCCAGAGAACAATGAATGCAACATGAATTACACTGTAAGCAACACCTTTTGGTCGACTAAATGTGATAAATTAACACTGTGCGGCCGTTTCTATTTCTCGCACTTAAAAACAATACTCAGATATTATTTCACTGCATTATTAACACCTTGACTTCCATGCCTTTCATGTTTGGCCTAAGAGCCGCGATGAAACTTAAAACGCTTGACAGTTTAATCCAACAATGCAGCTCAGAGGAGAGACGACACCGGTTATCCAGCCGATCTTGTCACTCTCCAACTCTTGACAAAGGTCTATTTACTATTTTAATATTATCAAAGCATTGGGCGCTTACAGCTAATGTGTACATGCATAGGGAATTCCAGAGTGGGTCTGTAAGTGCGGTCAGGTGCTCGGTCTCCTGTCTGTGTGCCTGTCTGCTGACATATTGTTGTCCAGATTTAGAAGTGACTCAAAAGGGAAAACATTAGGGGCCCCCTACTGTATGAGACACTTGCTGCACGCTGCTTATGGCCAACACATGATGATAAAAGAGAGACGGGGAGGGGCCAACCAATGGGTATAGGATACAGTAGGACGCTTGTGTCAACCAGCAGAGAATACAATGCTGCAAATATGTCATTCAAGTCTTTCGTTATATCACTATATAAGTCTTTATGAAGTAGATGAAGAAGAGCCTTACTTAAATTCTCCTATCAAAATCGTTTCAAATTATTGTCATCAATCATCTTCACAGGAGTTCGCCGTGGTGTAAACTTTGTCAAAGCACATTCACGCTCACACCTTTGTTGTCGTGCTCTCCTGCCCTCTCTCTAAATTAGTTGCGTTTAACGGGTACAGAGACATCGACAGCATCCCTGTACCCCGCACCCCCTTTCTGCCTGCTTCCCTCCCCGCTCGTAAATTCCTCCAGATGCCCATGGGATTCCTGGACCTCCGTGAAATGCGAACTGCCCCTCGTAACTCTGGTCGTAAGCGGCCCTCATAACGCGCTTCATCGTGTCTCGTAATGCCCCGCTCTCCCCCCGGAGAGAGACAGTAAAAAAGCCGAAGACAGAGGAGCGCTGCGGCTTAACGGGCAGAGTCAGAGACATATTAAATACACAGCTAAAGACATATAGACCTCAGGCAGGATTTGATTAAGCCGTGTTTAGTGGAGCATTTGTGGTCAGAATGGGGTTGAATTGTCTAATGTAACGGGAAATGAGGAACAAAAGCAGTATCCTATTCCAAGTTTTGTTCTTAATTCTGATTTGTCGGACCATATGATAGATTAGGATTAAGGTTAACACATGGCATATACTGGTGCAACTCTTTTATGATCTGGTAAATAGACTGTATCATTATTAGTCAGGAAAAGGTAATGATCATATTCTTAGTGTTGGCTACATGCCATGTTCAGAGCAAAAGCAGCAGCAGGACAGTAAGAAGATCCCTGAGTGGGAGAATGGGTCAAAAGCAGCAAACAAATTACCCTACGTCAACAATAATGTACACCTTAAAAGGATATTTCAGGATTTTTGACATAGGGCCTCGTTTCCTAGTTATCCAGAGTGTTGTTGATTTCTGGAGATGTATATATTTTCTTAAATTCATGCATCAAGAGTTTAGTAGAGCATGGCTAGTCCTTGGCTAGTGCATGTCTATGGTAACTAGTAGCCTGCATTAAAAACCTCTTCAAAATCACGGGGTCGTCCTCCAAACGTTGCCATATCTGATTTGTAGAAAGCTCTTCTGTGAATTCCACGTGTAGTAATGCCGGCCGCAGGTAAACAAACTACTGGAGATCCGGTAACCGAGCAGATCACTCCGCCGCTGCTTAGCTACAACCAGGAAGCTGATGCTGCTCAAATATAAGTTCTTTTAAATGCAAAATGGTTATATTAAAAAAAAAAAATATTCAGTCATCACAGAGATTTATATGGTTAGTCTGGTGTTATAAGTGATTTGCCTCAGGTGCACTGTGCTTGGGGTCAGACTGTTTTTAATGCGGCTACTAGTTACCATAGACATGCGCTAACCTAGCACTAGCCTATCACCAGCCTATCACCACCATCTCTTCAAACACAAGGACTGCATGAATTAAAAATATATATGCAGTATATCTCCAGAAATCAACAACACTCCGGATAACAAGGAAATGAGGCCCTATGTCAAAAATCCTGAAATATCCATTTAATCACAAATTTTATCATATGATCTCAGCTATTTCTGTGAAGCCCTGGGGGACTATAAAATAAATAAACTGAATTGGAGACAACTAAAACATCAATTTGACTATGCCAAAGGAATAGCCTATTGTGTTTTTGTCTTAAAGGTGCATCTTATTTTGGATACCGAGGCCCTAATATTTTCTGTAGGCCGCTGTATATAAAGCACTGTCAACTTTTCACTTTCCTCTCCTTAACCAGCAGGAGACGGAAAGGGAGGACGTCACCTCTGCAGCGACCCTATGCAAGCCGCTTATGTGTACATTGGTCACAATACCCGAGAAGCGTGGGATTGTTTACAGTAAACACAAGCTGGTAGCAGTCGTGGGGGCGCGGGGGAGGACGGAGAGGTGCAGACCACAGTGACCCGGATGGATCAATGTGGATCAGCTGGCTGCGCGGCGCTGATCTCTCCGCGTGCGTTTTAGGAACTCGCAAAGCCCTCTCATGAGAAAGACCCGCGCCCAGGGAGGGAGTGATGAAAGATGGGAAAATAGATTGAGGCGTGACGTGTCCATCCATTTTGGACTAACAAGGCAGTGTGTGTTTTGTTATCCAGCCGCCTCTATTCCTGGCCTTTCGGTTGTCAGCACATTCCACAGTGAAGAGTTACACTTAGCCCGATGTGTGTTTATGGCAGGTCCAAAGCACACAAATACACCCGTATGCACTTTTTTTTTTTTTCCCCTACAAACTTATTTGATTTAATGCGCTGCCAGCCAACAGTTGTGATGACGGTACAGAAACATCGCTGTCCATCGTCTCACCCTGTGCCAATGACCTAGGTTAATCCACAATTACTATTTGCTCTCTGTGACATCAATGAGGGGTCAGGGGGCATTAAGCTTACCCTGAACAATCTCTTCAATACCTCTCTCATCTTCTGGAGTGTCAGCTTTTCAGGAAAACTTCACCAAACAATACACTGTATTAGGCACGACCACAAACCTACAATAGACTCCCGTACAGGACTCCCTTACAAAAGACATTTTGAACTCCAAAAAATACTATACGTAAGGTATAAAGTGTTAAAGGGAGGTGTCAAGTGGGCAAATAATACCCTCCGAGCGCCTCTTCAGACCGGAGCTCTATTATAGATCTATCGAGCGCCACTATGGCACACACTAGGTAACCCGACACCACTACTGAAGACTTCTGAGTAGCGGAGACATGTTTCCTCTACAGGCAATAATGGTGTTCTCCGGAGCAAACTGCCCCCTGTGCGCGCTCTCTTAAACGGCTCACGGCCGTGGCGCACCGGCTGTCTCAGAGCTTGTTAGGATGAGCAGTTGTCATCAGCGGCTCCGAAGTCGTGAGGGGTTGTGTTACAGGTGCTGTGCGCTGATGTGTCTGCATAGCTATGGTCTCTTCGGGCTCATCGCTAAGAGTGTAAGAGTGGAACAACGATAACGGAGCAACACCAGATGGCTTTAGGGAGGCCATTTTCATCAAAACTGATTTATTAACCTTATGTATGTTTGGAGATTTCATTCAATTGGGGTTTGGGGGTGAAACAATTCCAGTTTGTCTGTTTTATGTGCATGAATTGACAATAAAACTATCTTTATCTTATCACTCTAGCCTCCATCTACGCTTAAGCCATAACAATCATAATAAAATGACAGAGTGATCAATGGCAATTACGAGAACAATTGACTGGACTCTGCTGTGTTTTTCGTAGGTGTTCGCCTGGACCGGGTTCGCGGAGGCAGGCAGAAGTACAAGAGGAGGATAGACGCGGAGAACAGCCCCTACCTGCATCCACAGAACACCTTGCCTCAAAAGAAAACATGTAAGCACGCACACTCAGGCCCCAGTGAACTATGAAGTGAGACAGGAAACGGCAATACCGGTTCAAAGTGATTCGATATTTGTTAGAAACTGGAGTCATGTATGTTTAAGCAATAAGGCACAGTCAATATTTACAGGAAATCTGAACACTGACCTACTCATTTCAGAGAGATATTTGTTGGAATTGTGTATACAACAGTACATGAAAACGCCAACAAGTCTTAGGTTTCAAGTTCCAATATGGGTTTCAACTGTCTTGGGCAATATCAAATTTGCATATTAGGTAAATAGATACCTTATATAATCCTTACAAAAGAAGTTTGCTTTGCCAAGCAGGATGCAGGGGCAAGTGCAAAGATATGCAGTATGTATTTTAGGTGAATATGAGAAAATGTACAAGAATTTGCTTTAATATGAAAATGATAGCGTTCCTCTCATAAGTAAAACTAAGTCATTGACTTAGTTAAAAAAAAACACATTTTTTGGTCACGCCCCTATTCAGCGTGTAATATAGTGACTGTTATTACTATTACTGCAATATCATCATGGCTGAATCAACTTGTTCTATTTTTCGCATGTGCTGAATCAAAAAATCACATTGGTTTTGCTCATTCAGGCCAATTTTTGACCCCTCAGCCAGATTTTGCCAAAGGGTTTTGTCTTTATACTGCCTGGGTTAGTTGTAAGTTGTAGCATAATTTGCATTTGTGCATATATTTTGGTACACAAAGAAGCTGTGCTTACAAACTTTTGTTGAAAGCGGCCCCTTGGCTGGGGCTGATTGTAACATCCCTTAATAGTACAGAAAGTAAAAATCCTGTGCCTTATGGAATAGAGAGATTTGAAAATCCACTCAGCACAAACCCCTGATCTGATACAGAAAAATGAATAATTTTCAAATTCTGCAACATTTTAGACTTCACAAAAGTATTGTTTGTAACCCAGTGTCATTTTCTTGTAGTTGCAGTAGGAAATGTGACTGAAAACAAAGTGGTGTCTCTCCTGCTGGTGGCCGAGCCAGAGAGCATCTTCGCCATGCCCGACCCTACAGTACCAGAGAGCGACATCAAGGCGCTGACCACACTGTGTGACCTGGCTGATCGAGAGCTGGTGGTCAACATCGGCTGGGCTAAACACATCCCAGGTACCTGCTCTGTGTTAGTCTATCTGTCCATCGCCTTCCGGTGCCCCACACATTATCTCACATTAAGTCTCTAATCAGATCACAGAAGGATTGTTGTAGCGACTGGATGCCAAGTCGCCTGATGGCACTGGCACTGGTCTCTGCACAAGTGCTGCACTCAGTGCCCTCGGCAGATGACCATAGCCTCTTCAAGTTAGTCCTCATTTGGTTGGCTGCCTTAGGTAGACTTCCCGCTGACAAGGAGGATGGGAAAGAACATCCATGGTTTTCTGTTTTGGATCAGTGAGTGGAAACGATAGGAGGTGCATTATGCCGGCTTAGTGGGATTAAAATGCTAGTACACAGTGTCGTTGACAGATGTAATTGTGGAATCTATGGTTGGGCCAAACAACAGAGATGGGATTTGTCTTATAGAGTAACTTTTACTGACAATAAAAAGTGCAGTAGAGAGTTGCATATGTACTTTTATCAAAATAAATAAATACAAATTAATAAACTGTAATCTGCCTTGGAATTGTTTTCCTCTTACAGCTTTTCTTTATCAGCCACGTTTAGCTTCACCCAAAATACCACACGGGAAACACCTGGGCTTTTTGTTGATGCCTCACCTCGGAAATGCTTACAAAACAAACGCGGCAGCTGGAGAGGAGTCCTTTATCTTTAATTTGTCTCTGCGTTTCCTCTGACGCACCCCACACCGCTTTTCTAGACAGTTTTCTCAGCAGCGCTTCTGTTGTGTTAAAAAAGCGTAGTAGCAGCTCAACTGTCAGAACTCACCCGCGGGCTTCTGCTGTCCACCTCTTTTCCACTACTGTAGTCACAGGCAGTCATTCTGATGGGTGTTATACGTGAAGCATTTTGCCAGTGGTGCTGCCTTATATGGAGCTGAAAAACACACACACAAGTTTATTTTAATCTTTGAATATTTTAAATCAAAGGTTGGCTGTGGAATATATCACATTTTAATCGATCCATGTTTAAATCTATAGTCAATCTCAGTAATGGGCACAGGCCACTGGGCTTTGGAGTTGGCATGTCTACAGCCAAACCTGTGGCAGTAGCAGCTCATTGTAAGAACTTTGGAGAACTGAAATGACAGGTATTATGTGTGAAATGGTGATGGGTGGAACGCATTGATTTGGTGTTAAAGCTGAGGTACATTTTGAAATGTTTATCTCATGAATCATTTTAGTAAAAGACACATTTCTTTTTTCTTGTATTAAAACTCAAAGCGAAAATCAGGAAAGATCAATCACTATCCATTTTTAGATTCATTACCATATCGCCTTGCCCTCACATAGTTTGCCAAGTCCCTAAGTCTTTTTTTTTTTACTTCTATGTCTAAAAAAAAAAAGTGTCTGACCACGAGATGATGCAAAATGGCAGCAAGACAATAATGGACATCTGAAAAAATGAAAAGACACAGAGGCAAAAACAGATCTTAAAAATGGTGCCCCTCCTAGAAGCGTAATGGCCGTGTCACATCAGCTCCGGATGAGTGGCAGGACACACAGCCCCCTGCGCCGAGACGGCCCGGGTCCTGGGCACAAGGACCCCGGCCATCTGAGTTCTTCGCCCAGGGGGAGGTGAGCGTGAGCGGGCTGCTGTCCGGGCCGCTCCCCTTCCCTCCGTGTCGGCTCCGATCAGGCAGATTGACAGTGATGGGCGCTGAAGTCTGAGGGGCAGACTGGCAGATGAGCTGGCTAAAGACCAACTGCCCGCTGTTTGCTTGTGGCCTTTTTGAGTCTGCTGCGAGTTGGCGCTCGGACTTATGTGTGAAAGCTGCTGTGGCATGAGCCGCTGTGGGTCTCGGTGATATAATGAACAGTGGCGTGAGATTTGTGTAAATGCCAACTGTTCATATTTTTTCTCTGTTTCTTTGTTGTGGGATAGATGAAGAAAAGCTAGACCTTTTCCCAGAGAAATTTCACAGGGTGCTTCATGATGGGAGGAAATTAATCACAGAATTGTTTTTTTAATACTGTATATATATTTGATATGGACCCCGTGTGACTAATAACATTGACTATTAGTGAAAATCTAATAATGCACCGTCCAAATGCTCTTACTCCTCACATCCTCGGCCCCTGATCAATGGTTAAGGGCCACAATACTGATCTCTATCGGCCAATGAAACGCCGCACAGACACGTTTCCAATCAATCGAGGAGTGATGGGGGGCAAATCGGCGCCACTGACACCTTCCTGCTTTGGCTTTAAAGAGCAGCGGATCCTGATAACTGTCACTGATGGTGTCAAAAATAAAAACATCCCACCCCCATTCCTTCAGCCCAGTAAAATCATCTGTTTAATTACAGTAAATGTCCCTTGTGGGTTTGTGTGTATGAGGGAGAGAGGGGCTTTATGCAGGGGACGTGCCCGGGTTTAATGTGCTCATGTGGGGTGTAATTGTTAATCAGAATGGGTGTGTCCCAAGGAGCTTAATTAAATTCACAACCTATTCACTCCCTCTGTCCTTTGTTGTGCCCTTTACACAATGTCACAAAGAACATCTCAGACTTTTACTGTTGCTAAGACACACTCACTAGAGTCAGTTATTCACTCTTGAATATGAACACTCCAAAGGTAATATGAAATTACAGTATATGATTTAGACAAATCTACAAAAAAGGTAGTTTCAAAAAATGTATCAAAGAGAAATCATCATTATTCCAGTAAAACCATCTACATATTGACGTACATTGTATTCACCTGCGTCACACATTCAAAGAAGGGCCCTCATCAAAGTTCCCTATTAACATATTAACATTAGTTGCCAGTGGCTCAGATGCCTCACCTTAAAATAGATTATTCGAATGCAACATTAGCCTATATTAGCTTATATATTAGCCTATAAAGCCATCAACTTCTATCTCTTTTTAGTTTATTTACTGGTAATAGTTAACTCAGCTGACATTCTTAGGCAATTTGTTTTGCTTAAAGCTGGAGTACCCGTATTAATTATTTGGAGTAGGATCAATTGTAAAATATATTGCAACAATGATAATTTGTCAGGGAAAAAACAGACCACGCCATGTAAATATAGGGTGTTTTCTGGATTTCTAAGAAGCAAGAGCTGGTGCCTCAAATAGAAGAAGAAGAATCCGGCGAATTAATTGTGAGACCAAGAAATTAGTTAGCAATTTCAACTCTACAACGTTCTCCTTTCATGGTTTGGGGCGGGAAAAGGAATCTTAGCTATACGCATCTCTATTGTGAGACAATATGAAGGGATTGAGTCTAAGAATGTCACACTCTATTGTTCTAGGTATCTACTGAAAATTAATTATTGACATATTTATCTATTTTAAGGTGAGAAATAATAAAGCCTGTGGCCCTCCAGAAATATATTTTAAAAAAATGGTATTAAGGATTTTGCGACCTTGAGTTGAAGATTTAGTTTTTTACAAGATAAAGCATCCTCTGCTCTGATTCTACAGTTATCTTATGTGATTACTGAAATGAGCAAACATGTTGTTATTTTGTTGTGACGTACTTGCCTTGTCTGTAAGCACTCCTGTCTTTTCCCCCCAGGATTCCCCTCCTTGTCTCTTGCCGATCAGATGAGCCTCCTGCAGAGCGGCTGGATGGAGATTCTGATTTTGCGGGTGGTGTTTCGCTCGCTGGCACTGGAGGACAAGCTGGTGTACGCAGAGGACTACATCATGGACGAGGAACAGTCCAAACTGGCCGGGCTGCTCGACCTCAACAACGCCATCTTGCAGCTCGTGAAGAAGTACAAAACCATGTGCATAGAAAAGGAGGAGTTTATTATTCTCAAGGCCATTGCACTTGCTAATTCAGGTACATGACTTTTGATCATTTCAATCTGATTTGTCATTCTGAGAGTAGATCCATCATTACAGCAGCTGTGTGGGTCTGTGATGGCGAAGCTATAAACATGTCTCTATGAAACATGCAGTTACTGGAAATATGTTTGTTTACAAGTGCTGGCTCTAGAACACAACAAATATTCAAGCACACTTTTTATCATAATAACAACGGCATTCATTTAAGAATTATCATAATGAACTTTCATTCAAACAACAGAAACTATAACGGTCACCTGTTTTCCTCTCCGGACAGACTCCATGCAGATTGAGGACATGGAGGCTGTGCAGAGACTTCAGGACGTCCTACACGGAGCTCTTCAGGACTATGAGGCCATGCACCACCCGGAGGACTCTCGCAGAGCAGGCAAACTGATCATGACTCTCCCCCTCCTAAGGCAGACCGCAGCACGGGCCGTCCAGCACTTCTGCAGCATCAAGCAGGATGGGCGCGTGCCTATGCACAAACTGTTCCTCGAACTGTTGGATGCAAAAGCCTAACACAGGCACAGCGCCAAAGCTTCAACATGGACTCCACAGTGAAGGACTATGGGAAAACACATTTGTTTTTGCATCCATGTAAACCCAGAAACTCAATAGGAGAGCTACTGGGTCATTTTTGTGCCCCTCATGATCCAAATGTATTGTATTTTCCCCTCTTTCTGAATGAAGACTGCTAATATATGTGCTACAGATAACTGTCTGCTGACCTGGTCTGAGTCAAAGAAGAATGAAGAACATCGAGAAGCTGAAGACTTGCCTTCTAGAGACATTTTTAAGCCAAACGTTGAGCTTCCTTTGTTCAAAGACTATCTTATACTTGAAAATGTGGATTATTTTCTCCATCTTGAAGCCTGTTCATGCATCCTATCGCGCTTAGAAAGCCTTCTAATTGTTTAATTTTATTTGTCCATTTTGTACAGACAGGATATTTGTGCCCAAAGAGAGTAATAGACTGTATACTATTAAAAATACCAGCAGCGGTCCACCATAATATAATGTGACCTGTGAGACATTCACGTCACCCCTGCATCGCAGTGTATTGCAACATCTATTTCAGAAGCATTAAGTAGATGAATAAAGGGAATAGCTAATGTAGTAATCTAAAAGAATGGGAGCCGCTTTGGTTTTAGCAGAAATGTTCAGGGAAAGAGTTTGTTAATGTCATTAAATGACTGTGACAGCAAGTATTTATTTAAAAGTGGCTCAGTTTCTTTGGCTTTTACTTATGTGGCATTAATGAGGCTTAGCAATATAATGCAATTATAGTCAGTAATTTTATAAAATATTTTTAAATGTCATTGTAAAATAATTTTATACACAAGCTTACTCCGCAACAGCACTGATTAATATAGCATATCATAAAATCTGAGTTTAAATTAATTACATAGAAGTGTACTTAATATGTTGTAGACTAGAACCATATATTAAATGACTAACACAAACTATGTAAATGGCTGCCATACTGTATTCTGAATTAGGGAGGAGTTTGATGTCCTGATATAAATGTATAGGATGAAGTTTGTGCACTACTTTGCCTTTTAGCCATAAGATTTGGGGAAACTGGTGGTGGCCCTCTTTTACTCTGTTTGTCTTGTGTGGAGAATAGTTAAACTTGGAAATTGTCTTTTACGCACACCTAAAATGAAAGGAGGGCATCTCTGTATCCCTGAGGTGTGCTCTTTATTCGGGTACTGTGACACTATCTGTATATTGTTTGGATGGGAGAGCAATGTTAAATGTATAATGTACCCCTCGCTGTAGCCTATACCTATATGTCATGTCTTATGCCAAGAGAGATGTTCAAAGATGCAAATAAGCTTTGTTTGGCTGAGCTATCATTCTCAGGTGGATTCTTGGGCAATAAAGATCTTCCCTTAATGCGGAGCTCCCTCTCAAGTGTCATTTTTCGCTAACAACTCTTGCACTTCATAACCAATTCATTAAGGGCTCGTGAGTGGCTATGCTGTGCAGTCTGACGATGGACTGTCATTTCCAAGTCAGGCCCATAACGGCACATTGAGGCCATCGGAGCTCAGTTGGATGGAGATTTATAATTAACAGTTGTAAAGTAATGACGTCGAGCCGCAGCCCAAGGGACAGGCTACATAGTCATCACCCCACTCAAGGCTGATACAGTCGCTGAGGCACTTGTCCACTTACCATCGTAGCATGATCAGAGAGCAGGGATTCAAGTCGACTGTAGAGAAGGAGAAGATAAAAGTAGTGACAAACAGGATATTCGAAATAATCCACAATGATTGAATTTAGTCAATTAAAGGAACTAAATGCAAGTTGGTCATTTTTATACTCACTACTGCCACCTCAGGTCTTACACATAACTGTAGGTTCTATATTGAGCTGAATTAAGACCATTTTAAGGATTTTAGAGGCAGTTGTGGTGAACAGGTCTGGGCTCATTCTACACATTAGGACATGGCTGGAACATGTAGGGGAGGAAAATACTTGATTTTTCAAAATGTTTAGCTCTGTTTAGTCCCTTTAAATGAGTAAAAGTCAGTATTCAATTGGCAGCTCGTGCCTCACAACAAGGTCCCGGGTTCGATTCTCACCTGGACGGGGCCTTTAAGTGTGGAGTTTGTATGTTCTCCCCGTGTCTGCATAGGTTTCCTCCAGGTTCTCCGGTTTCCATTAAAAACATTCACAATAGGTTCCACGCAGGGGCCAGGTCTCCCCTGAAAAAGATCAACTTCATCTCAGTGGGACTTTCCTGACTAGGAATATTGATAAGGTCAATCTAAATAAAAAACATGTTTAGACAAGGCGTGGGAACCCTGGGTGCTGAGGGCGCTACAACACCCCCTGGTGGATCGTTTACGCATTGAAGGCAATATTAAGTAAATAGGAAATAAGCACAGAAATAGCGTTTAGGGGGGCAATCTTATCCCTTAGCACCCCTTAAGAAAATATCTTCACACAGCTCTGTGTTTAGAATGAAAGCACATTGTTTTTCACTCCCAGCCCTTTTTGTTTTGCTGCTGATTGTTTAGAAAGACATCAACTAAAATTCTTATTTGTGCAGTTGTTGTTGTTTTGTAGGTTGTACTATTCACAATTATGATTTCTTTTAATCTGACAATGTGCCACTCTTAAAATAAAGATGAAATACTTGCAAACATACACATTTTACACAAAAAAACCCCAAACAAACAATAGTTTTCCTTTGAAATGAGGTCTCAGTTTCTGTACCCTGTGGGGAAACACTGAGCTGCATGAGCACACATTGTGAGCACACTTTATTATTTAGCAGCATCACAAATAATAAGAAACATTTATTTTACACACATAGGAAAAGAAAAGAAAAAACAACACTGATGCTGATTTGTCTCTCTTTACTTTGACATTTCTCAGCTTACCTGTAGTTTTGACGTCAAACACGAGGCAGCCATCTTTTATGTTCATTTATGTCTCGATTGTTCTGCATTTTAGAGCTGCAAAGACAAGAAGACAGAAAATAATAACGTTTGTAAAGCTGCTTCACAGTTTTATCTTCTGAGGGCTTTTGCTAATTGCATTGGTGAGTAAGAAATAAGTAGCATGGCTTAGCTTCAGTACTAGCCTCGTTAGCATCATTTTGCTAATTTAAAGGCTAAATATAGTTCAAGGCACTAAACCTACAATTAGATCAATGGCGCTGTGTTCTGTGTATTATAACCAATTATTTCAATCCTTGTCACATAGACAGCAAAGAGTGAAAAAACACAACAGCAGTGCAGTTTTGTGATGTCCTTTTCGAGACTGATATTTGTTTACATAGCCTAATAGTGACCAATCAATGGCAAAAAACATTTGCACAATTTTGAAAAAATCTAAACTTTCTCTAATTATTCAAAAACTACTTTTACAAATGCTGAATTATTGATGTAGTTTTCTACTAAATAAAGATACAAAGACATGGAGAGGCGCTAAGTGGTTCAACAGCCCATATATACACAAAAAAAAACGGAGAATGCTAACTTGATGCTACATGTTAGCATCGGGCTAATGCTAAAGGTTAGCTAGCGTTAGTTACAACTGCCGTTTTTTCACTTCTACAGAACAATCTGCTGTGAGAAAATATCCATATGGGACCGATTTACACTTGGCTTTATTTGTATGTGATAAATAAGTTCATATTTCACCAGAAAATGGCTAAAAAGAGTGAAAAATTGTGTTTCCCAAAATATTCTATTTTCCCCCTCGGCGAAGCCACGCCCCCTTCTATGTCCTTGTCCTACCAACATTGTCTTATCTTTTCCCCAGATTACAACAGCACAGCAAATTGCACAGCACAGGAGCCGAATGAAAAGAGTCCTAAGCCAAACCCCTGAGGTGCACCACTGTGAAAACCATGTACTCGCGCTGGGTACTGTTACATTATACCAGTATGGTAAAAAATACAGATAATAATTTAAAAAAAAAGAAGTTTAGGCACCACTGGTAAGCAGGTGTTGAAAAATTATATATCTTTGGAGACCAAGTTTTGAGGCAGGGCCGTTAAAGGAAGTTACTTTCTCAGCTCAAATAAATGACACATACTGTACTTCAAAGAAATAGTCTTTTATGGATTAAATTAGCTTTATTGCTCTGTTTTCCAACTCTAGATGACAAATATTTTAGGAAAGGTATAAAAAAAAAGTATCGTTCAGGTATTGGTATCATAAACCAAGCGTTGTTAAAGTACTGACATTGCAAAAAAAAAAAAAAAATGTAACAGTACTCAGACCTAACCAGCACCAAGGGACTTGAAGCGGAGTTTTTTTTTTTTTTTTTCAGCACATCACTCCTAGGTAAGTGAGTTGAGATTCTGAGTGATACGTCTGCCTAAATGAGTTATATGTGTCTAGTAGTGCAGTGCCACACAGACAGCAGGTGATGGATGGGGCCCCGCGGAGATGAGCTGTAAAAACGGCTGATTCTGGCGCTCAAGGGTGAGATCACTTCCTATATAAAAACGCATTGCTCCGAATCATCAAGGCTAGATATGAATGTTGATTAGGTTATTAGACAATGGGGATGTCCTTAAGAATAAATCAGCCTTGCGGGGGCGCTGTATTGAAGTCACAGTGAAAAACAATAACCCAAGGATTAACATATTTCAGTTTTTCGTATTCATACTGTTCATGAACATTCTTAACACCAATAGTTTCAATACGAATCAATCGAACACTGTCCAACAATGTCTTCATCTTGCATAATAGCTCTGCATAGGTTTCAAATAGGGCAAAACCTTCTGTATTACAATTGGAACAAAAATGTACACTTGTGTTTAATCCCACTCCCGTCCTCAGTGAGTGCCCAATGTATAGAACTTTGATTGCAGCAGTAATACATACAGAACATTACTTTTATTTCTCCACTTTCACATTTTAGTGCTGTGGAAATGGGTATCACATTAGTCAAAGTCATATTTTGTCTTATTACCTCTACAGTTGGTGCAGTATTATTTTTAGTAAGTAGCCTAGTAATACTTGTGTTAATAATTTTCTATAACACACATGCAGTAGTTGCTGTCTATCGCCATCTTGTGGTAAGGTAGCAAATATAATTTCATGAAACTGCTGAATTCATCCAGAAATGAAAAAAGTAGATTTTATTTATCAAGGTTACTGAGATAGAAGAGTGAAGATTAGAGTGAAAAACATTTAATTTAGAAAAGAGTGGACATTTAAGCTCTTAAATGTTCCACATACGCATCAACTACCAAAACTATCGCTGTTGTTTTCATCACTGCAATATTTTGTCATGAAAGGTGCAAAGATAATTAATGCCAAGACAGGGCTTCTCCAGGTGAAGTGAAACGGGACACCTGGCGGTTACCATGGCACTGCTCAGGACCAGCAAAGGCTCATGGGACGTCCAATGGTTAAAGAAGACAACAACACAGGCAGCAGTGGAGGATTTCTACATTTTGCATGTTCACTTTCCAGGAAACTAATTGTAATACAAGCTGCATGAAGAAGCTGCAAGACCATTGTAAAAGTTTTTGATGCGATATAGTTTTACTGTGTGCTCGACAAGTCTGCAGAGTGCCAGGTGTAAAATATTGATGGTGCGACAGGTGTGTTTCTAGAGCTGGTCTGGGGCCTCCATGCATCACACAACGAGGGGCTGCCAGCACCCCCATCCCAGGCCCAACCACGGACCTCAGCACTGGTGAGTCTGCCTGTCGGGGCACCCTTGAAGATCTGTGTTTTTATTCATAGCTTTGACAGATAAAAAAGTAAAAAGACTGTGAAAGCCTCATCCAAACAGATAGATCCGTTTTATTCGAAATAGAAAACAACAAAAGGTTGCTGTTGCGTAAATTGTTAAGACTTTTGTGATAAAGAGTTGTCTTCTTATCTGCAGTATTGAATGAAGGGCGTCCACATAATGTATCCTGTTACAGTTGTTATCTCTACTTCTTTTGTGATCAACTTTCTTGGACCTGTCTAACTACACATGCATTAGACATGGAGTGAAAGGGTCCATATAGCATCTAAATACAAAACAATATACGTTGTGATTTGTGTCCCACAGATGCACCAGATGCCACTCCACCAGGAGCAGGAGGAGGTGGACGTGGGGCAGACGGGGCTCAGGCCAAGACGGCGGTTCACAGGGAGCTGTGGTTTATTGTCCTCATGGCAGCTATAGCCCTGTTGGTTCTGGCCGTCATCATAGCAATCGTGCTCCATAGGGTATATTGTCTTATGACAACAATTGTTACTTTTTACATGGTAAAGAAGTGTAAAGGAAAGTTTTATGTTTTGTCTTTCAATGTCACACCAGGCCTTGAATAAGTCACCATTCAGTCGACAGAGGCCCCCACTCGTGGGTATAACCATGGAGAAGAGGAGCCCCATGGCAGTGTACCCTCCTAGCAACTCTATGCTGGTGAGCCTTTAGTTATGAAATACTCTATTGAAATCGGACAGGCACAAATCATAGAGAAAAGGTTTATAGGCTGATGACTGCAGTGAAATGTTCAGTGCTAAATGATGCTTCATAAAACCATCTTGCCTTAAAAATATTAAAATGTGTTCCAGTTTGATACTGTGCCGGACACAACTGCCTCCTCCAACAGTGTCACTCTCAAAGGCTACACCTTAAAGATTGAGGTAAAGCAATGATGTTATGCACGGACCTTACTGTATGCATGTGTCTGAGAGCACCTTGTTTGTCCACCAGGAGGTGCTAGAAGCCAAATGTGAAGAGGACCTCACTCAGGGTGAACTGGGAATCTTGAGCGTCAACTCTTTGAGGCGCAGCGTGAGCCAAGTGATGGACGGGAAGTCTGTGACAGGAGAGAGCGAAGTGTGGGACCCTAATGTCTCGGGCCATGACAGTGGGATGGTGAGGGACCCCAGAAATGTATGCAAAGACTCAGGATTGAGCTGTGTTCCTTTTTTCAATGTTAATCCCTCACTTGTATTTTCCAGTTTATGGAAGATGAGGAGTTCGTTGACACCGTCAAAGGCTTTAGTACAGTGAGGAAGGAGCACACCATGTTCACTGACACCAACCTGTGACCTGGAATGAACTTTGATCTCCACCATGAAGGTCCAAGCAGCTTTGCTTCTGAACTGAAAATGGTGAAAATCTCTATGCAAGAAAACTGTTTTCAAAGACAACTGGACCTTTGTCAAGAGACAATTTTAGTAGTTAGCTAAAATGTACTGCTATTAATCTTTTTGTAAAAAAAAAGAAAAAAAAAAATACAAATAAAATGCAGACACACAGTTGTTCATTACCACCAGGTTCTCAAACTCTTCTCACCAAGTAGTACCTACCACCAGGTCAATGTTTGGGCTTAATTAGATCTAAAATACAACTAAACGACGTAAGTAGTTCTAAACGATGCCTATCCCAACAGAGTTAAGTAGATTACACAGATTATAAAGAACTGCAGGAGGCGTCTGCACTCCATAGTTGGAGTATTATCATTGTAGGAGCACATGACATTGCAATTGTAACCCTGACAGCAGGTTAAATCTCTTTGGTAGAGGTCTAAAGAATGTGCCATTGATCTGTATTTGCCTTTTCCCATCTGATTTAAAATCTGCAACAACTGCAATTAATATTTATTACACATACATTTTGATATGCTACAATTTGTTGAAACATCAAAAATAAATGCAATGCAATGCAAGGTCTTCACAGCATTTATTTGAAATGAGTTGCAACATGGGCACAAACACTTGTACCATTACAGTCAATAAGGTTATAAAACATTTACAGAATAAATTAATATACTGCAGTACCGCATGATGAGATCGTAAACATAAAACCCCTTCACTGGGGACGACATGTATTAAAAACAACAGGTTTCAATGTACAAAATAATCAGGCATTTACAAAGGAGATCTCATCTCCTGGTTTGATAAAAATATAAATCTCTCAATTGTCATGACTCTTGTTGATATGTTACATGCGAAATACCTTTCAGTGACATTCAACTGACTGCAAACCAACAGTTAGTGTTATTAACTTATTTCATTTCCTGTTAAAATCGATTAAAAATTAATGCAAATCTTCCCTTTTCACTAATTTTTGACCATCAAAGCAACATGCTTTACTCCCTTTTGTGGTAAAATTTTAAGATGGTACTTAAAAAAGAAAAAGATTGAGCTTGTAAAGTGCATGCGGCTCATGCTAGTTTTCAATGCTCAGTGCTGGCAACATTGGATGCAAGTGCTACATACAGTCTAAAGATGCACCACTGTTGAGGCTCTTCTTTCATGGACAAGATCGAACCTTGGAACTACCACCGCGCAATTTCTATCTCCAGCTTCAGAAATCTTTACATTCCCTTTTCCATAAATGCTTAAATTAATATTTGTTTGAGTAGCTAAGGTAATGATTGATAGTTAATTTGTGGAAAGTATGTCAAGATGTCTAGTCACTGCTACACAACTAACTATTCAAGTCTCCGAGGCCAGTTCGGTTCCGCCACTAGTGCTATTACTTTACCACAACTACGAGAGAACATTTTGCTTGTTAACATCAGCCTACTCTAATTTTGTTTACGCAGCAACTTGGTATATTGTGCTATTTCCTGCTAAAACAATGATATTTCAGAAACTTCTTAACACTGTAACACTGATGGAGGTACCTGAGATCTACTCTAGACCTGATCAGACCTTGCGTGGAGCGTTTGCGTGTGTGTGTTCTTATACTTACGACATTGTGAGGACCAGTTTGAGTTTTTAACCAACAGAGTGAGGACATTTTTTGTAAAGTGAGGACATTTTGGGTGGTCCTCACTTCTTTAAAGGACTGTTTGAGGTTCAAGATGTGGTTTTAGGGTTAGGGTTAGAATAAAGGTCTGGGTAATACCTTATGTCTATGAGTGTCCTCACTAAGATAGAAGTACAAGGTGTGTGTGTGTGTGTGTGTGTGTGTGTGTGTGTTCTTGTAATTATGACATTTTGAGGACCTGTGTGAGTTTTTAGCCAACAAAATGAGGTTAGGGTAAGGGGCTTAGGGTTCAGGTCTGGGTAATACATTATGTCTAGGAGTGTCCTCACTAAGATAAAATTACGTGTGTGTGTGTGTGAACTGGTGAGGTTTATGTTTGATGATGCATTACTGCTAAGTTAAATTAATTTATACTTAGTGTTGTCAAAGCTCCTGGTCTCGGTGTATACGATATTTTCTAAACCAGATCTAACACACCAACAAAACTAGGAAGATGTGCAACCATCTAGGAGTACGATACATGTGAAGCGCTAACTAAATGTGCACAATATCAAGCGAAGAATACAGCGAACCCACAGGGAGGTGGCTTTACAATCAAGGAAACTGAACCAACAGAGGTATAATCCACAAAAGCGGAAGTGAGGGAAGGATCTCTAGGCAGCACATGTGAGAGATGTGAAAGGGGTTACTAAAAATATTGTCTACAAACCCAATCCAAAAATATAGAATTTGTTCAATCAGCAAATCTTTCAGCTTCCCTTTTCAAAAGTACAAACGGTGCAGTTTCTTTGTATACAAAATATTTCATTACAACATTCCATCAAAAGCTAAACTCAAGCATCATTCTCAAACGTGCAGAAATTAAAGGGTTTGCTCTTTGTCCGACTCCTTTAGTGTAATTCTTAATGCCCAAAACACATGCCATAACAAATTAGAATCCAGGCTTGTGGTACCAAACCAAGCAAGGATGTGTGACTTTGTGGTCAGGCATAAATCTCCATGGTGCAAGTTACTCGACGGCGCCCTAGCTAGCCTAAAAGCCTAATTAAAAACCGCTAAAATAAGGTCGGCGTTCAAATTTATAAGAATATATAGTTTTAGGCTAATACTGATTACTGGCACCTCTGCGGACATTAAAAAGGTAAAAGGTTACAAATAATAGAATTTACAGATATTTCAGTTAAATAATGAAGGAGTTTTTAAAATGCCACAAGGGGAAAAGTCTGTTAAAATGTGGAAGGCTGGGATTTCGAGTTGATTTCCTGAAACTCCAGAAACCTGTGATGCTCCTCTGAGGCTCTGGAAACAGGAGGCGGCCGAGACTTTACGTCGGACAAAGAACTGTGGAGACACAAACCAAAAAACTCGTCAGAATCGTGTTTTAGTCGGAGAGAATCGACTGCAGCAGGAGATGTGAAGAGAGAAAAGGGCGACTGCAGCTACAGGTGGGTAAAAAGTGAACCAGGAGAAGCTGTGAGGAAGAGATAGAAGGAAATGTACAGGCGCATGTCAGTAAAGTATGAGGGAGTCAAGAAATGGGTGTAGTTTCAGGACAAATTGACATTGATCACTCATCATCTATGCCTAACTCTCATATTACAGCTACAATTGGCTCATTGCACAATGTGGCTACGCTAGTTCCGCTAACGTGAAGTCGTGCTGCTCGTCCAAATTCACTTCCCAATAAAAATAACATGAAGGACAGTGAGTTCCTGGTAGACGATCACGTGTTGGATGTAAATACTTCAGCAGAGGAGAAGTTGAGAGATGCTGGTAAGTTGTCTTGAAGCTAAAAGCTCACAGTATAATTGCAATATATATATTACATTGCATAAGAGTAATATGAACTCATCTACATAAAAACAATTGTCTTGTCTGTAGTTTTAATATTACTTAATTATTTGTTGCTTTTTCGTTGATGTTTTATTGCATGTTTGCCTTTAGTTTCCAGACAAACTTGCCAACCTTTATGCACATAAGTCTTCTCTGCTGAAGTATTTACATCTTACATGAAGTATTGGGGAGAATACTTTGAAAGTGTATTTAGTTACTGAATACTTGACTTAAAATGTACTTTGTAAAGTATTCTGTTACCTTGTTTTCTGTACTGTATTCTGAATACTTTCACATTGATTGCCATTATATTTATGTATACATTTTAGTGCTGGGACAAAATATCGGATATGGATCGGAATACTATACTTGTGTTTGAGGTATTTCTGTCATACACTCTTTTGTTTTCCAGTAGCAGCACTTTGTTACATTTTGTGTTAATGCACTTTTCAATCTTAACTCTTTAATAAATGTCAAATGGCATTTGGTTTATAAACTTTGGACACATGACTTTTTTTTCCTTTTTACACATTTTAAGGCAAGGCAACGTTACTTATACCATGAATTTCGTACATGAGGCAACTCAATGATTAACATATCACTTATAATACATAGTTATTGTAACGCAATACGTATCGTATCGGCCCCTCGAGTATCGTGATACGTATCGGATCGTGACAAAAGTGGATCGTCCCAGCCCTAATAAATATGCCGTATAATTACAAAAATGAGAGACTACGATTGTTGGAACACCTGTTATAAACTCGCTCACCATTAATTGGAAACTCTTTAACTCTCTTGGCAAATGGAGCAGCAGATACAGCATCATGTGACACGAGTGCAGAGTTTGTATGAACTGTGGCATTAGGGCATTTATAACCTTTATTTTATTCTAGGAGGAAACACAGCTCATTATTAAAAGACAATTCTTAATAATGTGCAAGATGGAGCAAAAATCTAGTGATTGAGTATTGTGATGTATTCCCTTGATATTTGGAAATTGACTATATTCTAAATACTCTCAAATTAAAGTGTAAGTTTACCAGAATACAGTTAAAATGAGTATTCTCCCTAGTCCTCTCCACTACTGCAGCTTTAATATTATGCTTGTGCATTCAGACCTGAATTAACACCTTTTTGAGTGACAGTGCAGGATTTTAGAGGTCTGTGCTCATTCTACACATTAGGACATTGTTGGAACATGTAGGGGGAGGAAAATACATAATTTTAACATTTTTAAACTCCGTATAGTCCCTTAACACTGAGTAGTTAACACGCATTGTGATCATCTACCAAGAACTCACTGTCTGCCATCTTAAATCTTTTTATTCGAACGGGTGTGAGCGATATGAATAGGAAGTCCTGATGCTCAGTCACAACTTTAGGTTAGCGGAACTAGCCTAGACACATTGTTAGTTTGAAGGTCAAACGCCTCCCAGAACAATTGTAGCCCCCGACACGTCACTCAACGTGATTGACATGCGCCAGTACAGTGTGACAAAAGATTCACATGTTTAGTAGGCAGAGTTAATGCAGTGGCAAGAGAAAACTACGAAGCAGAGTGACTGAGGGAAAGGCTGCTGCTTTGAGGAGAGGAGGCGCTTCTATTGGAGGAAAAAGGAAAAGGACAAAGGGGTTTTCAGAGACAGGGCTGAAAGAGAAGAAACGTGTTAAAATGTGGGAGCTGAACAAACCTTTATCCACTGCCCTCATACCAGAGCTACCAGAGGACAGCACAGACAAGAGACAAGGGACAGATCAGAAGCGAAAAAGAACAGTTTATTCACCATAAAAGAAGCAGGAGGCAATATTTGACGTGGTGCAAGTTCAGTTTGAGACGTCAATTCAGTTTTTTTTGGAGTAGAAAGCCTTACCTTTCAGGATGTAGTCCGTTAGTAGAGCTGGAACCTTCTCACTGTCGTCTCTCATGGCCTGAAGAACTGGGAAGGAAGTTTGCAATGTTTAGTGAGTGATAATGCAGCGAGGCATCATTATAACAGGCCATCATCCTTTACTCACTTTTTGTCAGAATTTGAAGGTCTTCGACAGATGGCGCACCAGCCTTCTTCTCATACGGGATTACAGTTGTCAGATACTAAAGAGGGAGAAAAATGCTGATAAGTTTGATACATAAAATCCAATGAAAAGTTATGGATAAGGCAGACAACATCCATGCAAACTGAACTGCAAAATAAAGAAGGTGAATAATTTGAGGGTCAAAAATAAAGCTGAACGATTAAAAGCAAAATGTCAGACAAAGAAATTGGCACCAAACTAACAGCGGCTGTGGAGTAACAGAAAAAAAGATGGTGAAGAAAAGAAAAAGTGGTAAAAGGTGAAAGTGGAGAAGAGAGCGGGGCACCTGCTTGTCCCCACCAGCGTTTCCAAAAGTTTGACGGATGCCATTTTGAATGACATTGGAGAGCTCCTCTAAGGTGAGCTGCTACAAGGATTGAAAGGAGGCAGAGTCAAAGAGCAGAAACAGATCGAGACAGTTAACGCGTGAGTCCGTGAAAGCGTGCAGTCTGAGGTCATGCGTTTATCTTCTCTGCCCGACCCCTCGGAGACCCGTTTGTGTTTGTGCGTGTGGTTTGGTGTGACTCACAGTGCCGGGGATGTGCGTGCTGGCTATCCTCTGCCCATTGGGCCCCGTGGTGACCGTGCTCCGGATCTTCTTCCTCTTCCGGAGCAGCTCGCGGTGCTCCTTTTGTCGATTCTGGACGTCGATCAGCAGCGAAATGAAGCTGTTCTTTACCTGGTGGGAAATTTAACAAGGGTGATTCACTGAGAGACGGCAAGATGACAAACGGCAGAATAAAAAAAACTGCATTTTGAAGAGTGAGGAGTGAAATGCAATGTAACACATCTTTAAGTATCCAAGTGCTATATCAAAATCAGGCATTATTATTATTATTACTAAATTACTACATGTCACAAAATCTACGAAAAGTAATGCTTTTTTGGGAAATGGGACGTCCTACTGTTTCCATGCTGCTGCAAACAAGTACAGGGGATTCTTGCATTATTTAGACAGTTCACGTTTCAGTCTTCCCTCAAAGGTTTGCTCTGCTGGAAGTGTTTTAGAATATGCTCTGTTAACCTGTTACCTGCCACCCCCCGATCAGGGGAATAGGGTTAGGGTTAATCAGGATATGATTAGGGTTAAGAATGGCAAATGTCACGTACAGGTGCTCATCATAGAACTAGAATATCATGATGATGATTATGGCTCACAGTTTGTAAAAAAAATTTTTTTTTTAAATCTCAGAAAATTATAGGACATTTATGGACTGTAAGCCATACTTGCACTTTGCATGTAATAAGTCTATATCATATATTAGTTTCACATTTTAAGTTGAATCACAGAAGTAAATGAACTTCTGACTTTGACTTGGCTTTCAAATGAGGTATCACACTGGCACATAGGCTATAAGCTCCCCAGTCAATACACTTTGAGATTTGGACATAAATAATTGTTAACCCTAAGGTGATAGTTAACAGGTTCATTAAATCTCAAGATATTCATTGTGAAACCAAACATCAGAACTTGCTACAAATATCCAAATGTGTATCTCTCAATCCGTCATGGCCTGCTCTACGTACCCTACAAACTATTAAGAGATCAGCTTCAATCTGTATTAGTATAAATGTCTCCATTTGATCCAAACAATCAATTTGAGTTGTTTTGATTAGGTAAAATGTAGTTGGTCATTTGTCCTAGATTAGTTCACTTGTTCTGAGATGTTTCTGACTCATTTCAATACATTTTGTCCTTATTTCCAAGTAATTTCCTTTGCCAATGGGGTAAGGAACTTGGTCTTGGTCTCATCTCATTGGCAATTATACATTGGTAATTATACTTAATAGATCAGGAAAAAAGTCTAAATAAGATACATTTTCTTAATTGAAGACATTTTTGCAGTGTATTTGTCAATGTCCAAAGTCTTTTCCAAATAATTCAATAATAAAGAGACAAAACAAAGGCTGCAAGAAAAGGAGTCCAAAAAAAAAAAAAAGCCATTATTTCCCAAGTTATTTGTTTTGGAAACTTCAACAATTGACGATAAATAAACTCATTATTTAAAACTAATTGTTCCAATAAGGATGAGGACAATTCATTTCCCCCCTATTTCCAACTAAAGCTACGTTCATCTGTTATTATAGATGTTTGTTTATTGCAACTTTAATCGTCTTTTCTTAGTTTTTTTTACTCTTTCTAGTGTTCATGACTCCATCCTGTTTACCTTTACTAGTATCAAATTTACTCACCTCATGATTGTTTTTCATAATATGTTTTTAGTTAGTTATTCCAATCGCCTTATGATTTATTTTTCATCAATATCTCACACACCAAAACAAACACCACACACAGCCCTTCATACTCCCAGTAATAAAACACCCGTTACCCTCATGTATCTCCCTTTGGTCTACGGGCTGTGTGAAAGCTTTGTTTTACGTGTCAACAAAGAACGGACGATCGCAGTACCTCTTTCTCGTAGTCGAGCTCGTCTCTGCGGGCCAGGGCCTGGATGAGCTCTTCACTGAAGCGGCGAATCGTTGCCTCCACCTCCTCCAGAGTTTCAGTCAGCTCTGACACAGACAGCTGTCGCAGCCCTGACAGTGAGTGGGCAGAGAGTGAATGGCACTTTGTTTGTTTACTTGTCAACGGCTGTAATATTTAGAACACAAACATAGAGCTGCTGCTGTCAGAATTATGTTAATTTAGTCGATGGATGTTGTTGGATGCGAATCTGAACCATAATATTTTAAAAGAACAGTTGAACAATTCTCCTGTAAGCAACAAAATTCAATTGATTTGTTTTGGAAATCAATATAATGTGTGTTTCTAATCCATTCTGAGATTCTCATTCAGGTCAGAGGAGTTTGTTCACAGATCGAAAAGTTCCGACTGATGCAGACGCTGTTGTGTTCATCGGCAAGACACTCCACTCGCCATGTGTGAATGTGGAGAGTGAGTGACGGAGCGGCCGATGGCAGCCTCGCTTCACCGAGTCTACCCCAGGGCGGCTATGGCTACGCTTACCAGTGGTGGAAGAAGTACTCGATATTCTTACTCAAGTAAAAGTGCAACATTTTTTACTTAAGTATAAGAATAAAAGTATGCATTTATAGTAAAAAAGTAAAAGTATTTAAGAGTTCAATGTGCAGGATTTTTTAAATCATCATCAAACCAGGTCTAAACGAGTAAACCATTAACTCAGGTCAAAAACAGGAACTAAACCAGGTCAAAGCCAGAACTAAACAAGGTCTAAAGGTGTAAACCACTAAACCAAGTCTAAACTGGGACTAAAGCAGTTCATTGTATTAACCCAATTTGAAAATGTAGGAGAAAAAAGTACAGATACAGGCTCTAAAATGTAGTTAAGTAAATATAAAAAGTATTCATCATATAATATACTTAAGTAAAAGTATCTTCAATTTGTACTTTTTACTTTGTTACTTTCCACCACTGACGCTTATCGAGTATAGGGTGAAATAATAAATGCGTTTTGAGTAACTTTTCAACTCTAGCTTGTAAAGCGCAATACATAACATACTATTGAGTAAATGCAAAGGATAAATAGTACTTCTATAAAACAGCATCATATAAATCCATGTCAGCTTCTTTGTCAGTATAAGTATCTTCGAGTATATGTATCTGGATCACATGCGTAACCCTGGCTGCCCCTTTAGGTCTTCAGTCAGTTCAAATACAGAAACATTTGCATGCAATGTGTAATCGAGCATAGCAGAGCAGTAAGTTTTTATAGCACATATTCTGTTATATAACACTTTAAGTCATGTGCAAAAACTTGTGTTTATCACGTTCACGACACTGTGGCCCATTACACTTCACTGACTGATTCAGAGACAGCAGTGGAGTGGAAAAAAGAACAATGCCACTCATGCACATAAAATAGAAAAAATAAATCCAATAGTAATCCAAAAGGTGTAACGTTAATAAGACATTTTAAAAAGCTGTATTTCAATGTGAGTTTGATTGGACATAGACGTAATCACACTTTTGGTTTTCTGTTGAACCATTTACTATTCATAGCTTTTATATCTTTTTGAACAAACATCAATGGCTCGAGGAACAAGTGCGACATACGTATAACACCAACTGGATGCATTGGCGTGACTTACGGTCCTCGCAGCTGGTGTTGGAGCCTGAGCGCTTGAGCCCGTGGAGGTCCTGTGAAAGCATGGACAGGTCTGAGTGGGACGGACTCTCATCGTCCTCTGGGTCCGGAGACTCCTGCATCATCTCCTCAATCTCCTCGATCACCTGAGCGACAGATACACATTTAGTTCATGTGTGGCTCTCTTAATTTAGACAAGTAAGCAAATAATAGGCATGATGAAAAGTATCTTTCGATATAGTTTGATCAAGGGTTTTCTGTACGTGCACCTGTTCAGCCGTGAAGAGGGGCTCGTCACTGATGCTGGAGACAATAATGGAGTGCATATCCATCTGCTCCCTCAGGTCCTCATCATCTGACAGATCCAGCGACTGATTGTCTAGTTTCTGCTCATTTGGGACGAGAAAGTACGAAACAGTTGGTTAAACAGATTGGCTCCGGTGGAACAAAGTGACGCAGCTTGTGTCTGTGTCACAACGTCTATGACCCGAGAACGTGTGCGTTACCTCGGGCTCGATGAGGTTGAGCGTGGGCAGGTGAAGGGAGCGAGTGTACGAAGTCTTCCAGTCCACTGGCATCACGTTGCCGTAGTTGTCTGTGAGTGCGTTCCACACCCTGAAAAACAAGCGGGAAGTGACATTACTGAAACAGATGTTTTTATGTTAGAAGAGATAAGAAAAAGGCCTGTTTCCTTCTCACTTGACGCATCATTACTCCACCCGTCTGCATCCTGCTCTCTACTGACCTCGAAATGTCTTATGGTTATATGTGTAGCACAGATGAAAAACACTGTCATTTTCAACCATTGTAAGCATGATTCAAAGCAAATTCCTGCCCGATTCAGAGTAATTAGCCAAAGAAAAGACACATGAAACAGATTGCAGTGTTGACAATGGGCCGCACTGAGCAGTGACAGGGTGACGGGAGCAGATGGAAGCACAGACTCTGCCAGCCACAAGTTTACACTAAAAGTGGTAAACATTTTGTGTCACTTTATGAGAAACTCACGGCAGATGGCACTGGCTCTAAAAATATTTGTTGTTTTCGGATAAAAGGCCTGTAAACTGCTGAACGTGTTATTTGTATCATCGCGTCCCACAAAAGGCTGAACTATATATGTTTAGTGGTAATAATAAGTGATACAACACCAGCGTTAACACGTGTGGTGGTGTTCTCGTTCTGGGCTCTGAGCAGCGAGGCCAGGAGGGATGCTGTGAACCCATGTGTCACATCGGGTCTTCATCGTGATCCTTGCACACACATCCTCACGCACACACACACACACACACGAAGTCAGACGAATGTTTACGTAACGGCCATGGTTCTCCCTGAAGGGCTCACACAGCTTGGGGAGCAGTGGGCCGTGGAGTTGAGCTAAAAAGAGCAACAACGACTGGCACAGAATGATATATTTTGTGCTCCCGGCAGTGATGCTGTCCCGGGCACGTGAGCAGCTGCCAAAAACACTGTTTGATTTGGCCTCACTCAGAGCTTTACAGATATAGGAGTAAAGCTGTGGAGGACTAACAAACAAGTGTTGCATTTGGTTTCTCAATATCTCTTACAGTCGGAGCTTAAAGAGACTTTATAGTCAATTAGGTAAGTTGAGCTGCGTAACAAAATTCCAACATACTAGTTCTTCTTGCTCCTTGTCAAAGCAGCCTTTTTTATTTCTTGTTAAGCATCTAGGCACGTTAAATTAAGTGCACACAGCCAAAAAAAAGACTTTGGCAGGATCTAACTCTGGTTCAGGCTCCTGCTCAGTTGTTTTGTTCTGTTTTTCCCAGTCTCTACCCCTTTGAAGCTTCTTTTATAGAGTACTTGCCCCTAGTTTTCAGGAACTACAGCTTTGCGATCTTGTGTGACGCTATATGTAAACACAACGTCATAAATAAAAGAGGAAGATCATATTGCAGGAGGAAGGTGAATCATGCACGGGGAGACAAATGTTGCAGTGATACCCAGTTGCGACATTTACTTTAATCTCAGGCAACTAGATTCTTCCTGCCCATCAGACATAGATTCATGAGCAAGGACAAAGCATTGGGTTAAACCCAGTTGCAAATCAATACGTGGCAATGCACTTGGACTCTGTTCAATCTCAGCACTCTACTACACAGGATTTTTTGAAACGTGGCAGTCAGAACACACCACTTACCTACAAACACAGGGGGGGAAACTATTCGCCTTAAAAACACAGAAGTTACAATTTTACAGTGCAAATCAACAACTACTTCCTACTACTACCCTAATATGCTAGCCTTGATAACACCATGTATGAATGTAGCTTTTGTAAGGTAATTTAATGACTTCAAAACTCACACAAAATATGCAAATCGATGCATTTGAAAGAGCAGTGGACTAGCAGGTGTCTTAAAAGTGATTTAAAGCAGGACTGCCCTGAGTTTGGCTAGTAGCTCGAGAGGCTAACGTGACTAGCCGCGTAGCCAAGATTAAAAAGTTACAGCTAGCTTAGCGTTGAAATAATAACACTCACTCGTCGTCTTTCAGATAGTTGTCCTCCGTGATGGGCTTAATGGGCGCTATGTTTTCCGTGGCTGTGTTGTAGTTTCGAAAGCACACGGTCAGCTTCTCATCGAAATCGTGGACGAGATCTTCCATTGATTTGAAGCTGCAGATCTCCCCGGAGAAGCTGTTGTCCAGGTCGGAGAAATCATCCAGGCCCGACGATGAGGTGGTGGTGACGGTAGTGGGGGTGGTGGCAGTGTCGGTAACATTGGAGTTGAGTTGGTCGAGCTGTTCTGCGGACTCCTGCGAGGAAGGCTTGAACTCGTTGAAGTCTTGCCAGTCCTCGTCGAAGTGGGCTAACGGGGCCGCCATGCCTGCCTACCAGAGGAGGAGCTGGGGGGGCAGCCTGTGTGTGCCCTTTCGGATAGTGCTGTCTGTGTTGTCGGCTTCCAGACACACTGCCCGAGACGGAAAGAGGGGCAGCTGTGCGGAGGAGCGTGGCGAATCTGCAGGCAGGAGCACACCGCAGGTTTACGACCGACAGATTTAGGACGGCAAATTTACGACACTCGTTTCTATGGAGATGTTGGTGGTAAAAAATAAATAAATAAATAATAATAATAATAATAATAAATAATAATAAAAATAAAAATAAAATACAAGTAAAAATAAAAAAAATAAAAAAATGAAAATATAATAAAAATAATAATAAAAATAATAATAATAAATAATAATTAATAAATAAATATAAAAACTAATACAAAATAATAATAAAACTTGTTGTTGTTTAAGTATTTTTAATCAATTGTATTTATTTTTGTATTTATCTTTTTATTTATTGCTAAAAGGAAAAATCGAAATAAAAACTGATGCGACTTTCTGCATGATATCGGCCTTTGATGCAGCCTTTACTTTATCTTTCAAACACAACAGGTGGCGCTGTCTTAAAATATCAGGGTGGTGAATTTGCGGTCCTAAATCGGCAGCTGCTCCGGTCTGCAGATTCATAAGCGAGTGGAAGGGAGCGGAGGAGTCGGCGGTGCGTCATGACGTCAAACCATACGTCAAACACGGAACCACGCCTTTCAGGCAGAGCAAAACAAACCCACGACAGAGGCTTGGACCATGACAGAAGACAGCTTTTTCTATTGTTTCCCACAAATGTATGGCGGCACAGGCAATCTTTTGTGGAATTATTGTATTTCATCATTCCTGCAGAAAAAAAGCGTGTTAGTTAATGTCGATATCACAAGAAGTATATGTTGGTGTTCCATGTTTTTCAGGCCAGATGACAAGAGATTGGACTGAGAAGAACCACCTCAACATTTCCCTGGTTATATTGAATTATTATTATTATTATTATTAACTATTTCTGCAAGATATTGTATTTGATACTTTAACAAGTAGGGTATGTTACTGATTAAAGGGGCTCTACAAAAATAAAGGTAAGCTGTGTGGCTGTATCTCCAACTGGTCATGCTGTAGGATCAAACCATGGGGCTCTGTAGACTTTCTGATTGGACAAAACAAAACATGTAAACAAACATCTTTCACATCATGTAAACTGGGATTTTAATTGTGATAAAATCAACATTACATTTTTGTCTGACTGAACAACCCCACCATATACCTGGACTAAAACCCCACAACGATGATTACCGTATATACAATTTTGTTTAGCATCTTTGAAGATATGTGGGTCCAACACACCATAATAATCTCCTCTATTATTTGGAAATGTCACTATTGCTATATATCAAATCTGAATGGGAAAAGAAACATTTATTTGAAGACAGTTCTTTCTTGCTGTGTCAGTCCAATAATTTTGCATGGACCCAGTTGATAAATGTAACAGCTTTGGAGTAAAACTCTGCATAGTAAAAATATAATAGTAAACAACACAGGTTACTTAAAATAATGTTATTTTATTGGCAACTTGTGTTATTCCTAATTTTGGCATTGAAGGTTCTACCAGTTGTAATGGCCCATTGCTTTCAAACATGTAATGAAAGAATTCATTGCTATTAGACATTTTCAGTTTTTGTGTGTTCTGGGAAGTGGGGAAATTGTTCTCCAACCATGATATTCCTGCTCTACGAAATGTCCATGGACCATAGTTAAAACCCTGAATGATTTATTGAAAATATGCATACATAACACTTCCTACACAATACAAAACAGTACAATCACTTGTAATTAACACATTGTGAACGCAAACCCCACACAGGACCCCGGCCCTCCCACCTCGCCCCAGGAACTTAGAGATGCTACAGTCAGCCCTTGTTATTCCCAAACACCACCACCCCTACCCACCATCACAACCTCAGAAGACATTTAATTAGAAAGACAAAAGAACAGCTCAACAGACAGCAGCAGATGTCTCATGGGCCAAACCAAAGAGCGTGTCTGACTTTTGTGTATGATTAACCAGTTTTTTTGACATGAAACAGGCATAGGTGGAGTCCGTTCAGCTTTCTGGGAGTTGAGATACAGTAAATGTTTGCAGAGTGTAACAAGTCGCCTACAGGAAAAAGCACTATATGTCTCAATGCTTTGGCTTTGAAGATTTGAAAAGTAGCAACTGCCAATCAATAATGACCCATATTTCAGTCAGGTACACAGACATGCAGAAAGTACATCTTCACATGAAGGAAAGTCTTAAAGGCGAGGGGTGGATAGTTCAGACCTGATTGTACATAACATTTCTTCACAACTCAACACCTTTTGGCATGGGTGTCACTGTGCATATTTATTTGTTACTAATTGCGGTGGATAAGACATAACTTAATAAAATGAAAAAAAAAAATGAAAAAAAAAAAAGGTTAACAGGGTTTCAAAAGAAAAATAAAGAGCCCGGATGTCTGGTTATATTTTAATATGATTATACAGGGATAGCGGTCAACCAAAAATGATATAATGTCAACAAAAAATTAAGTAACAAAAATTCAATAAAAACAGACAGAAAAGCACTGTTTAACATTTTACTGTAGATCAGTCTGTAGCAAATAGTTATGACATACCCTGAAATAGGGAGGAAGAAAGCTTTAAATGGTTCACTGACCGCGGAGTAAAGTGGCTGGACAGCAAGGGGTGTTAATGCTGAATTTCTCTAAGCTCCAAGAGTCACATCCGCTGCAGGCAACTGTGCCCGACATGTACAAGGAGTTGAATGTACAGTCTATAGAAATGTTGGCCACTGCCTTGGGTGCATAGAGGCATTGTGAGGGCTCAGCTCCTTTACAGATCACCTGCCTGGTTTTATGTCTTGCCAAAACAAGATTTTAAGCCATGAGAATGGCCAGAGGCAACCATAGGTCTGCTAGGCAGTGAAACTTATGGTTGACTTTTGCAGCAGGTGTAGAGTGAATGACCACTCAAAGTGCAGAGGGGTGTCATACATAACAATGGTGTGTGTTCAATTATTTGAACAGAAAGGCAGTCTGTGTGTATTCTTGAATTGCAACGACACTCCCCATAACGTGGTAGGTTCAGAGTATGGTTCTGGCTCTTCTCTCTAGGGCTGCACTAACTACTTATTCAAAAATTACAATCCTCAAATCATCATATGAAATGACCCTAATAACACAACACTCCACAGCTTTTTGAAACATGCCTCACTCAAATTGCTCTTAAGGAATTACCATTTTGTGTACCCACAATTATGATGCCATGCCAATAACTCAGTGCCATTTGAATGCCACGTGGTGAGGAAAACAAAATGTCTAATGTAAAATTAAAGCCCCAGATTTAAAAAAAAACTTATCTTTTTACAAAATGGCTCTCAAGTATTCTTTGTTACACAGACACAGGTCCCTATGGGGCTTTGGATAACTTAGAATTAGTTTAAAATCCTCTTTCATTTCACTATGGGATTAGGGGCATAGGGAAGGGGGTGGGGCTAAACTCTTCTGCTGGTGTGAACTAAACATACATACGAAACACACGCCAACCTGCTCTCAACATGCATTCATGATGTTGCTCTCATTCACTCACACTCACACACGCTCACTCACACACAGAGGAGGGACAGCAGTCATCAGTGTGCAATGAAAGCTGAAGTTCGGTGTTGTGCACTTTCACATCTGCAATCATATAGTATTTTGTTGAGATGCCAAAGTATTCTGACAGTGGACACCCACCTCCCCAACTTTAGACCCTCTCAATGTTGATATGTGAACGGTCAGTCACTCTGTCCTTCTCTTAGGCGGATGTAATGGAGTTGTGCGGAAGCTAGCTCAACAGAGGGACTGCAGGCTGCCCATTGTAACAACACAGCGATGTCTTTGTAAGAAGTTAAATAATTCAATAAAAGTTCCTAATTGTGAGAAACAGAAAGTGGAATCTTTACACTAAAGTTGACCATGGGCACTACTAGAGCCAAGATTCACCTCTTAAATGAGAATAATGCTATGAGTAGTATAAAAAAGATCCCAACATTTAGCATAGCCTTTTTTGTGGTCGTCAGTTGGTCGGTCTATGTTTTTCTTTTCTTTTCACGGAGTATGCCTCCCACAGATCAGGAGCGAAGATAAGCAAGAAAAAGGGGAATAGTAAAACATACACATATAGAAGAGTCGCTGTAACCCCGTTTGCGCCATACTCCCCCCTCCCCCAAAACACCCCACCCGTGTCAATGGAGACATTATACAGGTACGTGCAAGACACACAGGCAGACAGGTGTAGTCCAATCGAAGGAGGGCTGGTCTGCAGTGTCTGTCTGGAGGCATCGCTCAATGTGCTCCAAGTTCAAGGTGGATGTGAGTTTTTTCAGGAATTTTCACAAGGATGACAGTCGGTTGTGGCCATACAACAAGATGAGGGAAGAGTGACTGCTTGAAGGACGGCTGCCAGTACCGTCGACTGGTTTTCCATTCCTCCAGATCAGAATAAGGGCTGGATTAACATCTGAACACAACGCCTCGGCTGTTTAATGTCGGCCATCTTGGAGAAAAGCATTTTGGCGAATCTCCTCGTGTTTGCTTTTGTTTAATCTTCGCTTGCTTTTGGTTGGTGGTACATTTTGCTTGCTCAGGGATTCCTTTCTATTCTGGGGATTCATGAATCTGAAGTTAGAGATGTCGTCTGCTTCGTTAGTAACCATCAACTGTCCATATTACTGCAGTTTTCTGAGGAGGAACAGGTGTTGACACATGGAGTTAAAACTTTAGACAAATTAAACATGTTAGTGAAAGTCTTATTTGGGCTAAGCGCCGTTAAAAGATATCAGCAAAACTGTTACTTATACTGAAAATTAGTAACATGGCTTTAGTGGAGTCATTTATCAAGACAGGCGCTAAATATTGAGTGCAAGCTGGAATGTAGCATATACTGTAGCTTTTTGTTAGCATGATTTATCAGAAAATTGATCCTCTTTTGTATGTGCAACTCATTTTGCACATGGGCAAAATGCTTAGTAAATGACCCAAGTTTGGACACCTGGGAAGGACAATTGAAAGGTACCTGGCAGTCACAGAACAAATAAATGTAATTGTTGTGCTAAAAGAAACTGTCTTTTATATAATTTAGGAACATTATGTTTTATTGTTCAATGTAGATGATCATTAATGCAACAAAAACAGAGCCCCCCAACTCAGTCACATTTAAGATTTGAAGTGTGGTAAAACTACTAGTTACCGTTGAGTCCATCTGCTTCCTGTGATTCCAGAAATGGTGCAGGACCCCAGATGCGGACTGTACCGTCGTCTGAGGCTGATGCCATGAGTCCTGGGATGGCCGGGTTCCAGCTCACACAGTTAACGGTGCGTGTGTGGCCTGTTAGCTCTGCAATGGGTAGTTCGCCACGTCTGTGCCAGATGTACACTTTGTGATCTAATAAAAGATGATAAAAAAAGGAAGATGGAGTAACTTGGAAATTAGAAATGCATTCACATGGTTGCTCACTGTACCTTCACTGCCACTGGCAATAAAGTCTTCGTTGTGTCCTCCAAAACAGGAGTGGATGGTATAGAAGCCCTGGGTTACACCTTGGTATTTTCTCACCAGCACCCGGTCTTGCAGGTCCCACAGGTGCACTCCCTATAACGGTTAAGGCGAGATACATTATAAAATTCAGTAACATCAATTTATTTTAAGTTTAGTAATATAGACTGTATGTTAAGAGTACCTGAGTTGCTACATTTAACAAAGCTAATCTTCCGTTCTTTGAAACAGTAAAAGACATAATAGGGTGGTCCTCCTGCACTCTGTAAAGACACATACATAAGACATGATGATTAATGTGACATTCTTCATTGGGCATGATGTAAAAACAATGTGCTTTGCCCTTGAACTACGTGCATTTTGTAGACAAACAACTACCATAGATTTCAAGTTATCAAGGCTTAGACCAGTGGTTATCAACCGTTTGGAGCCACGATCCCCATTATAACAGTTAATGGGGTTCGTGACCCCCGCCCGGGTCACACTGTGGGAAATGGGGACATAAGCCTATTTAATTCTAAACAGACAAAGGAATGTATATACTTTGTTAACCTAAATGGTCTGGCAAACCCCCCAAAATTTTCTAGCGGCCCCCGTGGGGGTCCAATTAATTTCTGAGCAAAGATAAGGTGAATCTGCTTATGCACTAGACGAGAGTATAAACTGGCTTCATTCATTTGGGGAAGGGAACATGTGGTGGTGGTTGTAACTTACATGTTTCTGTCTGTAAGGTCCTCAAAGTTGTACCCTCGGATTCGTTGGTGAGTGTCTGAGGCCAGCACGGTCCTGCCGTCTCCCAGACACCACAGGCACTGCACTCTTACTCCTTCCCAAGAGTCCAACAAGTTCCCATCCAGGTCCTGACAAAATATGCCATGTGTTAATGCCACGGCTCTGAAGCTGGTGAAGAATTTGTGATGTTGGCAACTAAAAAGTTACGTGTTTTTAATACATGCTTTTAGAAATAAATATGTATTCCCTAAGCAGAAATAATTATCTGGAAGTTCATGCATTTTATTATGGGCTAGTCCAGAGATGGGAACAAGTCCTTGTTTTAAGTCCAGGTCAAAGTCATTGACAAACAAGTCAAAGAAAAGTCTCAAGTCCCATGCTTTGAAATTCAAGTCCTTTTAGTCTTTGTACAGTTAGCAAATGCCATCAATTTGTATGATGTTTTCCCTCCAACTAAACAACGGCATTGGGGATAACTGAAGTTTGATTATCTCATGCAGCTCACATGTCTCTACAGCTCACAGAGAACTTATTGATGCGAATGTGAATTAAACAAATTGTTTACAAAGTAAGATTCATTTTGGAGAAGCTGAGGCATAAAGTCTTCTTCACGGGGCCCAAGACAAGTCCTGATCCAGTGCTGCTCAAGTGCAAGTCAAATCTTTGTCAATTTAATAAAGTCAAGTCTCATTCATCCAATTAGTGACTCAAGTCTGACTCGAGCCTCGGAAGTCACAACAAGTCCACGCTTTGAGCTACACAACATTAGTTAGAGGCCGTGTAAAACAGAGCCCATAAATAATTGTAGCCACTGAAAAACAAATAAATCTTGGTTCAGTGTAAGAAAGAATGAACTGTGTCCTGCGGTTGCATCATGTAGACCAGACATGCATTAAACTAAATTACAATTATAGCAAATGGTGAACAATCTAATTATTTTGGAGTTTGTGGTTCTGCATTAGTGACATTTAGTGTTTTTCTTGCACTTACACATTGATAGAACTGTCCCCTCTGCCCTCCAGTGACAAAACGTTTGCCGTCAGGGTTCCAGGCCACGCTGGTTAGACTGTCTTCATGGGACTGGGACATCTTGGTCCGTAGCTCCCCCGTCTGGTCACCGGACAGGTTGGCAGAAGCAGCACAATAACAAAACACCGTGAAGATGGGGGATGGGAGTCAGGGAGAGAGAGAAGTGAAGTAAATGTGGGGGAGGGAACATAAAGGAACGAGAGGTCATCGAGTACATCCCCATCACCAGCAGAATCTATCAAAGCTCCAGAAAGACAGCTCGTTTGTTGTGCTGTGATGTGAATGACGCGTTATAGCTATAATATACAGAGGACTATTTAAACATGAGTAAATGTCACACACCTGAACATTCCAGAGCCACAGCTCAGAGCAGTCGTCTGGCCCACAGGCAATCAAGTACGTGTCATCAGGACTCCAGGCTAAGTAAGACACACCATACGCATGTCCTTCTAGAGTGCGCAGTATCTTCAGTTGGTGACTCTCCTAGACAAGCAATATTTTAAACTTTCAAAAGTGCTCTGTAATACTCTGACATAATGCAACTACAGACAACTCGCTCAGACAACTCTTCATGTCAAATTAATGTTCCACGTTGAATGTGTGAAGGAGTCTTCAGTCAATCAAAATCACTATGTTAAAAAATACATTTACAATTAAAACACACAATACAACTACTAAAATAATACTTTGTAACTTTAAACCATATATGAATAGATCAAATTAAATAAATACAATATTCCAGCTGCCATATGCACAGCTAAATAAAGCTGCTTTTAGCCTGGTCTTAAGGACTGTCACATTAGACACTTTGCCTCACATCTTCAGAAAAACTGTTTAGCCACATATACCTAAAGATGCGATTGTGAACATACATCAGAAAACAATAAACCAAAGCATTCTTACAGACTGACAGACTTACCGGGTCCACTTGCCAAATTATGACCGTAGTGTCTTTAGAGCCAGTTGCGAGCTTTGTCCCATCATTTGAGAATTTGCAAAACCATACTTCATTGCAGTGCTCTGTAAGAATCTGTTGAGTGTAACAAGGGAACTGTTTCCTGTAAAAATGAAAAACAATGAGGCTAAATAACATCATAGTGCTTTTCTCTTAAAAGGACTGGTTTGATACCAACCTGCTGCAAACATGATCTAGAAGGAGGGACACAGAGTCAAGGCTATTGTCCAGCTTGGTGTTGTGATAGAGGCAGCGGTCTCTCTGCAGCTCGACTGCTTGTCTCAGAAGTGTTTGTAGCCTTCGAGGAGGCAGCATAACAGATGGTGGAAGATAAGCTGCAATCAGATACAACAGAAATGATGCTTGTTAATTTCAAAGAGGCTTAAGTTATTTACCAGTCAAATTAGACCAATTTACAAGCATTGATACTGAGGAAGGAAGCTAAACTACAGGTGAAAAATGAAAACTATGAACTTTTTACTTTGTAATTTGTCCAGGAGTCGAGACCGTGAGGCAGTGCCTTTGCCTTCCCATTCAGCCTTTGCCCTCAGGTCCTCAGCATGACTGCACATGAGATACCTGTAAGAAAAAATATGACATTAATATTAAACAACCTAACAAATACCTTTTGGCAAATATTTCTATACAAGTGGTGACATCAAATGTGCTAAGGGTTAGTCTAGACAGAGTCCAGATAGATGCGATAATCAGCCGGTAACAGTACCCGCTGAGTACGTGGATGCGGTCTGTGTTGTATTTGAGCGGTGTCAGCTCTCCTCTGAGAACCTGAAGAGCCTCAAGGACTTTACCATCTTCAAGATACTCCAGGTATTTCTGCTGCAGCAGCAGGAACTTCATTCGCTAAACAGAGATACAGACCGGGAATGAAAGAAGGCCATATAAAATGTTTTAGGAGAACAAAAAAGAATGTACAGTATTGTTAACATTTCTAATTTAACATGTCACTATTATCAAAATAGTAAATAGACAGAATATATATCCTGCTATAAATATAATGTATTATAAAAATGGGAGTTACAATATGGCTGTTAGGACACCTGTTCTAAAGCTAGCCGATTATCTTTTGGATTAGGGGCCCAATTTCTTCCCAGTGATTGATTTTTCAGGATGAGAAAACTTCCAGAACAACTATATATTGAATGGGATGGAGCTCTGCTCCCAGAACTATTCTAGACTGTCCTAGATAGGACCTCTCGATCAACACAGTTTGTTTCAGGTTTAGGCCAAAGGGAGCTCACCACAATAGCGTTGGGAGAATGCATCAGTGCTCTCAGTTCATTGAGATCATTCTCAGCCTGTACCAAAACAAAGGGGGGTGATAGAGGGGAGAGACAAGAGGCATGAATGATTAACTCAGCAGTTTCTGTACATGACACGTAGAACCAAAAACAGAGCAAATGCACCGACTGTGATTAGAAGCAATGATAATACCACAAGAGTTGATGTAATAGAGATTAAACAATACAATTGTAAGTCAGATGAAAGGAACTGCTTTGGTAAACATCTGCTGTATTATATTTGTGATAGATATTCACTTTTTCTTCTGCATGCTAGCAAGCACTTTCCATAAGATCACAGGTTTCAAAGCCAGCACAGAAAAAGATCTTTCCCTCAAGGGAGCAGAGCCACTTACAACATTCAGCTTGTCATCATCCAGCTGAAGTCAGGCTTTCTGGTAGGGCTGCACAATATGGATGTACCAATATTTCTAAGACGTATGACGTAGTAAAATAAAATGCACCTGCACATCTGTAAATACATTCACGCTGTTGCTCTAAGTCAAATTGTTGTCGTCTTTATCATATTTTATTCTACTTCTACAACATTGTGTCAAACAAGACTGCAAATTCACCAAAACAAGGCTAAAATGGAACTAAATAAGAAAATGATGACTAAATGATAGCTATAACTGAACTGAATTCATAGTTTTAGGTTAAGTTTGCAAAAATGTGTTGATCTCAGTAAGATGGACTTTAGTGATTTTGCAATATATTTTGGCTTCTTGCAATGAGGATATTTTATCACCAAATATTGCACAGCCCCATTTTCTGGTCTGTATCATTCAGGCATTCTAAAGAAAACCAGTGACAGATGAACAGATTTACTTCTGTGACAGAAGTAAACCCCTTCTTGAACAAGCTGCAGGTTTTGTCTGTATAAAGGTTTAGGATAAAACGACTCACTCAAGAGTGGTTCTATTTCTCACATTTCACCTTTGTGCAAAAAGCCCTAATTAGATGTCAATAGTTTTAAACTCAACAGTACAAAGTTCACAGTGGTATCACTAAAACAATGTAAAGTGGGCACTAACCTTGTCCCACTCTCCCTCCATGACATGATTGCGGAATTTGGAGGCTGAAGGGTGTTCGAGCCTGCAGCCTGACTCCTGCATCAGCAGGTCCACTGTCTGACTGCAAAGACAAAAGCACACAGACTTACAGATACATGTACAGCATAACGATACATATTGGTAACAATTACATCTTTGCTGTAGTGCATTAGGGGCCAGCGTAAACCTTATTAATAAAGCCATATTCATGAAACAAATTGGTATGTGACATACTAATCGTTGTTTTCCAATGGCAGTGGTTATCACAATTAGATCAAATTGAATGGTCACAAATGCCAAACCACAAAGTGATAGGACATTCTCCGTTGAATACAAATAATACTTCTTGGGTTCAAGAATGTACAAAACCAGGTGACCCACAGCTCTGCAAACATTGTGACAAATGTTCTGAAATGTATATTGGCAGATCAAATTTTAGCCCATTCTCAAATAGTAATGCCCCTGAACATGTTACCTGTACATAGTATTATTATTTTTATTAATTATATTGCACATCATAAGCAGAGTTTTCAATGCAGCTTCCATGGACCTGTCATGGATGATCTAACCATCTGTCCAAGCAGCACCACTGTGTTACACACACTTTTTGATGCCATCACACAAATGTCCAGGATAAACGGCTGAATAATCTTAGGGGAAAAGCTGACACCTCTTGCATTATGACATCATACTTGTGTATCACTAGAGTGGCGCAGCACCTTTGTGTTTGCCTTTCATCCTGCACTGTCTCACTTTTCCTCAGCTCAAATGCAGAGGCTTCGTCTCATACAAGGCAAAATGGTACAAAGCCCGCAACCCACACTGTGTAAACATAACGCAGTTAAGCTGTCTGTTATGTGTCTTGTAATGGCAGCTACACTTTCTCAGTAGGATACCAAAGGATGCCTCGCTCTAAGGCAGTAGCAACGGCCCCTTGGAGAAGAGAGCATGTTACTTGAAAAGCCCACTGTGCTATAATTAGATTCAAATACAGAATTTCAATCTAAAACAGCTGGGAGAAGACGCATTCCTCTGCCACCATGAAACCAATGCATTCTGCTGTAACACACAATATTGGAGCGATATTAAGGACATGCTTTCTTTGATATACACGCGATTGTAATGTCAGGTAATGGCCAGTACAGACTTATGAAATGTATCTATAACAAATATCTGGATTCAAATGACAGCTGTAGACGCGCATAGAGAGCACCCTTGAACTAACCAGGTCGGTTTTCATAACCATGCTTCTTATTATAACACTATGGCTGACATATCCACCCACTTTATCCTGCAAAAACCGTGCTTTTATTGAGCCATCCAAATGAAAAACTAAGAAAAACAATAAGAGAGCAACCAAAGCTGTCAATCCGCACATTTTTGACGCATGTTTGTGATAGCTACAAGAGGCTATTTTCTAACACTGCAGTAGATTAAAGGCTACCATTGTAAATGAAGCGCATATATTGTATATTTTTTGTTTCTATACTATAATCAGGTTTTCTTTGAACTATTAGATGATGTAATGCTTTTATTAGGGCGAAATCTCAAAAGTAACACCATAGCACTGGCAGCAGTAGAAAGAAATACTTTCTGTAAAACAAATTAAACAGTATTATAAATTATATTTCTCTTAAAGCCTATTTTTAAAATATTTGGACAAATCGCCATAGCGCAGACTTGTGCTGTTAGCTCCCAGGCTAAGTGTTATTGTGCAAGATGGACCCCTTCTTTCTACCAAAGCCGAGCTCACAGGCTAAAACTACCCCATCCCCCATGTTTGTGTCTGTCAAGCATACTAACAGCGTTTTATCAGCTGCTCTTTCGCACTTTCCTTCTAAATAACCGTGTTTCGATCGCAAATTCCATGTTTCTTGCCAATATTGTGTACAATGTTGGAGGTTTCCTCGAGTGACACCGTGAATAAACTTACTTGAGCCCTAATCCGTGGAGATGTTGTCCTATTAATCGAATGACATCCTCCTCCGCCTGTGTTAAGCGTTTCTTCTTTTTAAGTTCTGAATTTGAAGACGTGGAGCCTGCCATGGACCCCGAGCCTGGTCCAGTGGAAGCCCCATTGCTGGTACCGCCACTATTCCCGTTGTCCGTGCTGGAGAGGAGCCCATTGGAGTGGCCAGCCGATGAAGACTCCCCATTTTGTGCTGAATTTAGGCAGGAAAGATCTCCGGTTTCTTGTCCCTGTCCTGCCCCGTTTGCCTGCATACTGCTGCTAAGGTTGTTGACAATACTTCGGTTAAAGTGGATGGCAGAGGTGGCTTGAGAGTGTGTAGCAAGTCCTAAGACAACTCCAGTTAGGCCTGTTACAACTGCTGAAGCCCCGGGCTCTCCTGCTCCCTCCGCCGCCGAGGCTCGGTGCTTCTTCCGCGGGGGCGGTGACGCTCCACCGGTGTCCGAGTCGGAGGAGGAGGAAGCGGAGGCCAGAGTTTCCTCACCGAGAGCGGCCGTGGTTAGCAGCCGACGGAGCTCCGGGTGGGAAAAAGACGTCTAGCTTCCAGGATGAAGGCTTGGTTGTCGGGCTCAGGACGAACTGTCAGTTAGAGCCCGTTTTTGTTGTTGTTTCTCAAAACAGCTGCAGCTCTAATGGAGTCCTGACGCACTGACGTAACCGGAAATTCCTACACTACCAAGCTTCCGGGTAGCGTTATAATCCGAAGGCAGCATGCTGTGCATCAAAAACCATAATATCAGTCCCATATATGATCTTAGCATACAAAAAACTGAATTAAAAATTATGTTCTAAATTTAATTCTGCAACCTTGTGACATTTGTACAAGAATAATATTTCTCCCAGTTTGGCTTTGGTCCAGTGAAACAATAAATATATATATATGCTGTATGCTGTAATATATATATGCTGTACAAGTTTATTTATGTTTGCAAAAATGGGAAATGATCCACAAGCTGTAAACCTATACAAATATGTCAGACTTATAATAGGCCTTTTTCCTGTCTACTGTCATGTCATAAGTTGAATATATGTTTTAAATCAACTTGTTATAGTATGTTGTTATGATAAAATCAAGAAACATCCACCACTTGATGAGGTAGAGCAGCAGGGACTGGAGCATTGGTTTGTGCCGGCTTGTCTCTGCCTTTCATGAAGAAAGTAAGTAATTCGCCTTTCCCTTTGACATATATAGATCCTCTTCGTATAAACCGAAAATCATATTCTTTAAGTACTTTATAACAATCTTCCACCACCTAAGACAGGAAAAAAATAAATAAACATGTGATTTATAAGGACAGGAATGTAAATTATATACTTGTATTTACTCTGTACCTGGACGTTTCCCATTACTCCAGTGGACTCCATTCTGCTTGCTACATTCACAGTGTTCCCCCATATGTCATAGTGAGGTTTGCGTGCTCCAATCACACCAGCTAGCACTCCACCTTTATTCAAACCTATAACATGTAAACATACAAATTGGAGCTTATTTGCACTTCTCACGGCTTCTACACATACTAAATAAGCTGACCTATTCGAAGCATAAAGTTATTAAAAGACTGTTTGTTAAGGTTGTTGAGTGTGACTTTCATAGCCAGAGCAAATTCAGCCAGGTCAGCCAGGTGTTGCCATCGATGAATCAATAAGGGTTCTTCAGCCTGGGAAGCAGTTTTACTGTTAATATTTAATTGTGTGCCATGGATTACCTTTTAAAGTTGTACACACCTTGTGATTGTTGTATCCGCTTGAGATACTTTCTGTAGTTAGGCCTGAAGCTGCCATGTAGGTACTGCCAATGGTCTTTATCTTGGTTATACAGCGAAATTCTTCTCTGTCTAACAACTAGAAAACCATACGCAACATAAACTCTAGTCGAGAAAACAAACATAAAAAACACATCAATAACAGATGACATGACCTACACTATCAAAGTCTGAGATGATCTCGTTGAGAATCCGGAGGCACTCAAGACCTCCGTTGTTAATGCTTTCTTCTGTGTAGAAATCAGAAAAGTTGGGAATAGAAGCAAACATCACACCGATTTCTTCGTAGGACTGGCTGTACAGCTCCTAGACGCAAAATAAGGACTTTAAAACTCCATGACACTATCTACTTACTAATACTATATAATGCAGTAGTTCTCGTGACCAAAAATGGGTGGCAGAACCATTTTCAAGGTTCAAGATTCAAGATTTTTTATTTTTTAGAAATTATATTTCTCTCATTCTTGATTGTGATTTCAGAGTGTCATGAGCATTCAATAAATTGTTTCAATAGTCAATCTTATTTATGATCATTGCTTGAATCAACATATGTTTGTGAAGGAACGCTGTTAAAACAGGGCCAATCAAAGTTCAAATTGTTTTCAAAAAATACTGAAATTACTATTTTAATTTGGGTCATAGCTTGTAGGGTGAAAATAGGTCCAGAAACCTGTCCAAATGAGAAATAAAATGCAGCATATGAAAGGAGTGACAAGTAATTGCAAATATGGCCACAAGGGGACACTGTTTTGAAAAGAGGAGTATGGGGTGTATTCATGCAAGCTGATTATCTTTTTTAAACAGTGACGCATTGTCAGAGATGTTGTGCTGAAGTCCCAGACTCACTTGGACTAATAAGCCAAGGACTTGAACTTTTATCGCTTTTATTGACAAGCTGATAGTTTTAAGGTCAAACGTCACTAAATGCTATCAGAATTCATAGGATCCGCTGAGCCAGAAAAATGGAAAGAAAAACTCCTCATAAATGGCCTGAACTTTATTTTAATGGCTCAGACTTGGACTCACATCCTTGTACCTGGACTTGCAAATTGATGACTTGAACCTCGATTTACACAAGTAAGAGTGAGTTGGACTTGAAAAGAGTTCACATGTGTTGACTACACGATGTTGTGTATAACTTCAACATATCAGCATAATCATACGTACATCATCTCTCTTCTTGGTGCCAAGAAAGTGTTTAGCTACATGCTCTGGCAGCATGTTTGTGACCAGTGCTTCATTCCAACGTCTCATTTCAGAAACTTTCTCCTTTTGCTCATGAATGCCAATTTTCCAGAGGAACAGCCTCCTCGACTGATGCTCCAACTGCACAAAACAGCAAAACTCACAATCCTTGCACTGTGATTTTTAGTCAAAATACCAATCTAATACTCTTCAATGGACTTACATGACGGGCAAAAAAGTAAAAGCCGATCATCATAACAATTATCATCATAGTCATAAGGTACTTGGATGGCACTGTTCTGTAATAAACATGAACAGAAACACTGAAACAGCACTGGAGAAAGCGTAATATCAAAATATAATTTTCAGATTATTTATTACCTGTAGCTTCCAAACTCTATGGAATCATAAAGATCGTAAAGGCCGCTCCAGCTGTAGATGTTCACAGCACCTGTAGCTGTAACAACCACTACCATGAGGCCCAGTTTGATCAAGTGGCTGACCTGCACTAACATCGCTGTGGCAACAAGTGACATGACGGCCATGAAACTGTAGTGTTTGGGATTTTTTGCACAGTCTGTCACCGCTTGCACCGTCATACCAGTTGAACTGTTGGAAAGGCGGAGTGACGGAGGAGTACAGCTGAGCTAAAACATCAAAAGAGAATATACATGGTGAGTCAAAAAGAGAAATGGTTTTGTGGCTTCTTATTGTGAAATGCATATGGCAGATGTTCGTGTTTTTCTAAAAGTTACTTACCGTTTAATGAGATACGTAATTGATCGGATAAGTATTCATTTAAAAATGACATCAGAGAAGTGGCAATTTTTTAAGAAAAGTAGAAAAACATGCAATTATGACGTTTCAATAGCATGGCAGCAGGTATGGAAATTCAACCTAATTTTATGTACATTCTGCCCCCATGTTTATTCTGGTGAAAATATAGTCTAACCATATGCACTTTAATTGAAAAGACGAGCATTTTGCCTGTGAGTGATTTCCATTTGTACAGAGACCTTTCTGTGTGGAGTAAAAACACGCACTATAGGCCAGAATGAAAGGATGGAAATTAACAGATAAATACACAAACAAACTGAAGTAAATTCAATGATCTCCAGCTCTGGTTTGGACTGAAAAGCAACAGCGTGTATAACAGACTGCTCCTGCGGGATCAAGACAAATGAGCCAGCAGGCAGTGAGACAGACAACTAATGGAGTCTGCAGGGAGCAGGTACTCAAACTCTTAGAAGACACTGATTGCTTCATGAGGACAAAGTGGAAACATGCAGATGGAAAATAAGATTAGGACAGTATAACAGGGATAGAAGCTTTGCCAATTGCTATTTGGAAGGAACTGTAACTAACCCATCATAGTCATAATATATTTGCAGCTTCGTAAGTAACTATCTACAAACTTACCATATCAGCAATCACAGTCATGGTCAGAACAAATATGGCTGCCATGGCCCATGTGTTCCTGGCCCAGCGCGTTCGATCAATCCACAACGAGAAGGACACTAGCCGCTTTGAGAACATCTGTGGCACACAAACAACACCCTTAGGCACATCATCAATAAAACGTGTACAAACTTCTGACTTAATCTAGTCTTTCCTATTATTTCCATGTAGGTTTGGCAATATGCATATACTGTAGCTAGTAACTTCCTGTGAGGTAATACTCTGGGTCTATTGGAGTCCATGTTGTATCTCTCTAACAACGTTTAGGCTGGTTTGGTTGTGCGCTCACCCTGGGAAACACAGCAGCCAAGGAGCAGATGGTGAGGATGAGCAATAAAACCTCTCCAACGGCAAAAGTTATATAGTTTACGCTCAACCTGAAACGAGAGTACATAGGCAATCAACATGAGCGTTGTTGTTTTTTTTTTGCCAATTACATTTTTTCCCCCTCAGTTTAAAACCATGTTGCACAAACTCACATTGGATCTGTAAAAATCTGCATGGCCGTAATGAAGAAAAGCACAATGGCGCAGCAGGTGAAAGCCGCACCGCTCCTCTTCTCCTTTTCTGACGAGTAGTGCTCCTCCAGCTGCCCGTCCACAAACCGCAGCGACAGAGGGTTGATCTTGTTTTCTTTCATTCTTTTAAAAAAAGAACCAGACATTTTTAGCTGTGAGTGTTTTTTTGTTGTTGTTGTTTTTATATTTGCACGGTCATTCATACATTTGCTGCGTTTCTCTTTCCAGGAGCTCCTGCTGCAGACGCCTGTTGATAACTTGCTCCTCAATGAACTTAACCCTCTGAGACTGTCAGTGAAGGAAATAGCAATAGCAACACATTTTGTCAACACAACATCATAAAATAAATGATATCAGGTGACAGCAGTAGAGAAGACCTAACTGTCCGTGTTCATTGTAGTAACTAAACATTTTAGATTCTCTGCTTGAACACAGCGTTGAATGCGTACCTCATGCTTTGTTTCAGCCATTGCCTGGGGGGATGCTGTTGTCCCATTGCTTGATGTAGTGTTAATCAACTGGTTTGAATTTTGGTTTGACAGGGTTCCTGGTTTCTGGAAGTAAGAAAAGGTGCGTTTAAAGATTATTATGCGGTTATAAAACATACTTTAAGCACTTACATTTCCATTAAGGCCATGTACTTTATCCTTTGGCACAATGACCAGGTAAGTTTCAATGCCTTTTTCCAGCAGGTACTCGCACCTCTCACCACCATTACCAGGCTCCAGTTCAAACTCTCCTTGCAAACTGTCCTTAGTGCTCTGGGATATGTGCACTCTCCTGTTTGAACAGAAACACTGTCAATATTTTATGTTTTTATTGAAAAGGAGCATAGTTTTCTTACCCAGGAATACCCCCAGACTCCATCTTATTGGCCACAGTGACATCAGTGGACCAGACATCAAACTGCCAGCGCTTCTGCCCCAGTACTCCTCCCAGAACAATGCCAGTGTGGACTCCAACTCGCATGTCCACATCGGTTTTAGTCTTCTCTCGCACATACCTAAAAAAAAAAGTTGCATATAAAGAGGGATATGAATATTTCCTAAAACCACCATGTTTCCATAACTATAATAAGAAACTGTTGGTTTTACATAGAGATTTTCTGGAGGGTCAAAGACAATTTACTGTATTATTCATTCACCCCACACCGAGATAGACTGACAGAGGCGAGGCTGCCAATCAGCACCATCGGCCCCTGCGACCTCCTCCAACCGCTAATCTCTAACCACATTCATACAGGCAGTGGGTGAAGTGTCTAGCCCGAACCGAAATGCTACTAATGTTTTCTTGCAGTACAAACTTACGATATAGCCTCGACCATGGATAGGCCCATATTGATAGAGCAGGCGGCATGGTCCTCCCTGAAGTCCGGAAGACCACAGATGCAGTAATAACAGTCGCCAAGGATCTTAATCCTTAACTGGTGATGTTGCTAATAGACAAACAAGCAATTACTTCGAAAAGTCAAGTCAAGTCATCTGCGAGAAAAAGACAACAAACAGAGAAACTTACTGCAGCTAGATTATCAAAGCGAGCAAACAACTGGTTAAGAAGCTTAACAAGTTCTTGAGCACTGCAGGTGGAGGAAAGTTGGGTGAAGCCTACAATATCAGCAAACAGGATACTGAAACATAAATGTGACGAAAAAAGTGTTATCTGTTCAATTCATATCAATATGATCAAGCTTCATTGGTAAAAGTGTGGGTCTGACCTGACGTTTTCATGGCGGTACATGTACATGGTGTTAAACTGCTGCTGCTGCTGCACCTCCTTCTGATCGGCCTGGTTCTTCATGCCCTGTAGCATCTCATCAGCGATGTGTTTAGGCAAGATAGACAATAACAAGTCCTCCTGCACAAGGCACAGAGCAACACAGCTGTCAAAACGAAAAAGTACTCATCCAAACTGCCAGTGATGTGACTACGTGTGCATGAAAAGGGAGGCGGGAGACAGTAACTGAATGGTGACAAAAACAATGTTGTCATGTGTGTTCTGACAGCTTCTCCCAAGGGCTGTGTGAATCTTCAAAGGCATGGTGATATGCCATGAACCCTGACACACGGGATGCGTATTGCAATGTGCACTCAATAGAAACAGGGGAATGCACAAGAATATATTTCTGAATACACATTATAATCAGTGCATCTTATTGTTCAGCTCATGGTTCTGAACATAATAATAATAATAATAATAATAATAATAATAATAATAATAATAATAATAATAATAATAATAATAATAATAAAAAGTAATAATAAAAAAAATAATAATAATAACCTTACAATTGTGAATGATATCTATTTGCAATAAAGCTCTTTATTGCATTGCATCCCCCCATGTAAGTGACTAAGATTGTGCAGGGAAAACAGGTCCCTGAGGTTGACACAGCGGAAAACAACAAACACTCCAACCACCCCATTAGTGTGACATTAAAGCAAACACACTTCTCATTAGGAGTTAGTGGGACATAGTGATCCTGACTGTACCTGTTGCATGCTCTGTTCTTCCAGCGTGAGTTTGATCTCCAGTGATTGGCGTGCCTCCTGAAAAGCTGTCCTGTACTTCCTGTCTGCCATGTAGTATGACATCACCCCCACTGTGGCTGCACATAGGTACAGCATTACATCAGCGAGAAGCTACAAGGAGAAAAGGACAAATTACAGTTCACATTTGTAATTGAATAATCCGTAAAATTAACAAAATACTGCTAGAGTAGCCTAACACATTATCCAACATCATCATTTTCCAATTTAGTCCCAAATTGGGCCGAAAACCTTTGACACATGTAGTTTAGTCAAAGAGGATTACACAGGGAGACAACTAATCTATTCATAACTGGAAAGCAGCAACTCCTCCGCTAAACAAATATTGTTAAGTCGGATGCCGTTTTGTAATAAATGTGTAATGAAATGTTTATACCTAGAATCAATATAAAATCTTCTGATGCACAGTAGAAATGGTCTCTACTTATATAGCACTTTTATCCAGCCCTGACCCTGACCAGACAGAGGCATCCAGAATAAGTTTGCAGACCATAAAGGAGTTTTAAGTTGTGTGCAATATTTCTCTGGAAGGGCAAACACTGGACGTTGTGTACCCCTGTTTTATGGCCGTATTGTTTCTAGTAGGGGAAACGGGCTGGTTGTCACACTTTTTTTTTTAGTAGCCTACATCAAAACAACATCCACACATAGGCCTACATTAAAGCGTAAACCCTTCTTGGCTTGAAGTGGGCCTCTCTTCCTTTTATTGACAAGAAAATCGACAATGTGCCCCATGTGCAGGGCAGCTTGTCACAATGACTGGGGTTGGTTGTCACTATTCCGCCTTTGGAAGCTAAGCAGGGAAGGGCCTGGTTGGTGCTTGGATGGGAGAACGTTTGGTAACACCCAGAAGCCTGACGAATGTAGTGAGTGAGTGAGTGATTGGTGGTGGTTGGAGGGGCCGCTGGCGCAGAATGGTTGCCTCACTTCCGTCAGTCTACCCCAGGACAGCTGTGGCTACAATTGTTGCTTACCACCACCAAGTATGGAGTGAATGAATAATGCAATGTAAAGCGTCTTTGAGTGTCCAGAAAAGCGCTATATGAAACCAATGCATTATTATTATTGTCAGTAATGGTGTTTTTGCTGTTTAACCTGATGTTCAGTAACAATGTAAAGTCAAAGCAATGTGACCACAAACCCGTGTGACAAACAGCCCCAGATTTCCTACTCGATGGTGTTTTAATATATTGTTAACAATAAATGCATAGCCTACATTAGTATTAATTTCGTCGACTAAAATATTTAGTCTTAAATTTAGTCAAAGTGATATTTTTGACGACTAAAATTGGACTAAAACTAAATTCAACGTTCCTCATGAGACAAAAACAATGACTAAAATGTCCAGATATTTTAGTCGACTAAAATATGACTAAATAAAAATGAAAAGGAGAGACCAAAATCATCCAAACTTCTATTGACAGTCTGAAAGTGCCTCATATCATGTACATTCACTGCCAAATGAACAGGTTTGAGCTTTATTCATGTGGAGCAGCTCCATGAAGTCGAGGACCTGGATTAAATATGATTATAATGAATATTAGAAATGCAAAGTCGACTAAAACTAGACTAAAATTTAAAGGTTTTTTAGACTAAATCTCGACTAAAATTAAATTACATTTTAGTCAAAAGACTAAAACTAAAACTAAAATAATATATGTTGTCAAAATTAACACTGGCCTACATTGTATGTAGGCTACATGTATTTACCTGTCTGACCAGCATTGGCCCATCCAGGTTCTCGTCAAACCTCTGGGCCACAGTGACCCCCTGCACCAGCACATGGACCCCACAGGAGAGGGCACCGAGCAGGAGCAGCGGCACGAGTTTCAGGGGCAGGGTTAGAAAGGTCGAGAAGATGAAGAAGGCCTGCCACCCCACAGAGTTACTGGCATGATGCGCCAGCTCATAGTTCAACCCCATGTAACACAGGACGTGCACACTGATCATTAGCCACAGTACGTATGGCACTGCCCCACGTAAAACAGGTGATGCGGGAAGCTTTTGAAAGTAACACAAGACATAAAGCACTATGTCAGCGCCTAAACCCACCGCTGCGACCACTATCATCGCCACTTTGTCCCGCGTGAACACCACAGCGCACATGATGATGATGAAGCTGTTAAAGAGCGCAGCAAACATGACCAAAACCAGCAGACTTTTCTGTCTCTGCCGGCGGAAGTAGCTTTGGTAAAGTCTCTCCAACGAGTCTGGCGCAAAGGTGAGACGCACGGAGCGCGGGACGCAGCAGCGGCCGCAGCAGTACTCGGACACCGTGACCCCTCCACTCTGACCCCGGCCACGTTCATGCGGGTCCACGGGAATCTGGCCTGAATACTCCGCAGAGGACTCCAAAGATTGGCCCCTGTGCGCGGTTTGGACCCGGTTCTCTGCCATTGTGCCTTCAAGTAAGTAATCCTCCTTTGCAAGGCTGTAATACTGCTTTACAACACTTAGTAAGAAATTAATTCCTCTTGTGGTCCATCTTCAAAAATGTGACATTTTCCCAAAAAAAAAAAAAAAAAAGGTGCAGCGTTTTTAGCACTTCCACTATACTGGCTATTACATTTTAAAATATCAAAAACATGCAGAGCGGGGTTTCAACTAAAAGGTGCTGTTTCCAATTCTCCAAAATCGTCTTCCAAAAATATAGGCCCATACCTACAGCCTTACATCAACCATTTACTGAAATATTTGTACAATTGCATCAGTATAATCAACATGCATCTCTCCTGTCTCTTGGTGTTATGGCTCAGCTCTCCTCCCACTCCTCCCCTGTCTCTCCTGTCTCTGTTACTGTTGCTAAGATGAAGCCAGAAGTAACCTTGCACTCACATCTTGGGAAAAGTGGCAGGAGGTGAGAGGACATACAGTAGTGTCAGAACTACTTACTGCAAACACATTTTATTCAGCAAGGCGGGCAGCGTACAGCGATCGGAAACATATGCCGTCACATATAATACAGGTTACAGCCAAAATTAAGACACTTTTTGGTATTACTGTAATAACATGAAACATTTGAGAAGTCGTCTTTACAATGTACAATGTTGGGACAATTAAATTAGGAAGAGAGGAATGTATTAAAGTGTGAGAAGATAAAAAACACATAAGTTGAAGGTGCTATACCTGACTTTTCTTTGTAGTAGTAGTGGAACCAATTTAGTTTTGTCCACCTTTAGCATATTGTAAACTCAGACTAATTTCAAAACATTTGAATATCAATTTCACAAACTCTCAGGCAAGTTTTCTAGCATTTCTGTGACAATGACCCTGAAGAGTGACCTGCAAGTTGTGAAATGTGCCAATAATCCCATCCCTGTGAAGAATTGGGGTATTACTAATATGTTAGTAAAACTACAACTAGCATATTAACTGTGGCTTCCTCTTTCATTGTTTGTAATATATAATTTAAAAAAAAATCAGGTATAGGGCCTTTAATGCATAAACAGAAGCTACAGTATAAATTTGAATTCACGTTTTTTGTGTTAGGACCTTTGGTATATTTTGAACAGTTGTTATCAAACAGGGCTCCAGACTAACCTTTTGGTTTGTTCGCACTTGGGCATCACATTTTTTTTTTAATTTTGGGGCATCAGGACATAATTTAAAAAGCATCCTCAAAACAGGTTTCAATTCCAATACTTGAACAGTACATTACAATAACCGTGTAAGCTGTTTGCTTAGAGTACAAATAATTTGAAAATGAGCTTAGTAGAAAAAATAAAGCCTGCAGTATTATTTTAGGCTGTATCTACTCAGAAGACACAAAACTACACTTAGCTCTAGTTACATGTTTAGTTTTTAGGTGTCAGTCTGGAGCCCGGTTAAATCATTGCAATCATTCATTCAATCATTGCACACAGGCAAATCAATGCCACTCCACATGAAGCTAAAGCAAAATGATCTGCGCACGTGTCAGGCCATTCAGTTTTCATGGTTATTCTCTGCTCGTGCCGATAGTGATCTCCCTAACATGCCAGACAGAGTACTTCCCAAAGCCAGAGTGATAGCTACCAGCACTCCCACAGTCCCGAGTTTCCCCAGAGCTGCTGTACCCATCACTGCCACTCCCAACGCTCCAGCTCCAATCGGCGCTGCTGCCGCGGTTACCGTTTCCATGCCAATTTCTTTAATTAGCACCGGTCCAGTGAGAAGTCCCTGGCGGAGATTCATCTTCTTGTTGAATGGGCTTTTTGGGGCACCCAGAACATATGCCCCCAAGGAAACAAGGATGACTGTAGTGAGCTCTGACATCCCCATGAGAGGAGAATTGAAAACTTTTGTGGCTGCAATTACTCCAACAGCAACTGATGCAATTGTTGTTAAAAATGACTGTCTGGAGTTATACGCATCTTTAGCTGCGACACTAGCAGCTCCGAGTGACACCGCTGCAACTGAGGTGACTCCTAACATCCCTCCAGTGCTGCTTCTCGTCCCAAAATTGAACATGTTCTGCCCAACGACTCTCAGCGCTACCACTGACGCGATAGAAGTCACAATCGCTATTTTTCCAGCCATCTCTGTTCCCACTCCAACCATGGCCACTGTCCCCAGGCCTGCACCTAGTATGGCCGGTGACAGAAAGGCCACCCAAAGGACAGATTGTAGCATAATTACCACTTCTGCTTCAGAGTTATCATCCACTTTGACTGCCCCTAACCCTACGCCAAACCCAAGCATTCCCACTACGACTGAATAGAAGAAGATCCTCTCCAGTAATTTGCAGTCGATTTGGCTTTGGGCTTTTGGCAGCATTCTTTCAGTCAAGGCTCTCCGAAGAGCGCATAGAAAAGAGATGGTCACTCCAGTTAGGAAAAGTCCAAATATGATTCCCATTCTACCATAGTAGATGCTGACATAGAGGGTGACAAATATTATCAGTAGTGCTTGTGTCAACTGATTTACATTCGAGTAGAAAAATACCGCAGCCACTAGAATCAACTGTGCAATGACGTACATCCCCAGTGGAAGAAATCCCATCAATACTCCAGTGATGGTAGCTCCCGATATTAAAGATGCCGCTGTTGCCACTGCAGTAAGCCATGGTTTATCAAATCCAACATGGTTTAGCAGTTTCATCACCTCGGCTGCAAGGAGAAACCCGCTTCCCAAAGAAATTAGCATTGATGTGCATAGTAGGCAGGAGGTGATGACCGCGACTCCAGTCGAACCAGCTCGAGCGGCAGCTTGAACAGCAATAGGGAGGAGTATGGGGTCTTCACTCAGTCCTGGCTCCAGGGCAAATGAGACGGCTTCTGCAAAGGCAAACCCTGCAGCTGTGCCTCTAAGAACTGGCCCCAGCAAACCAGAGACACCTAGAAGAGAATTGGGGGAGAAAAATAAAAGATATTTCGATGTATAATAGGTTGTGTACATAAAGTTCATAGACTGAAACGATATAAGCATTTGTTTGTTTTGACTGTGGAATAGTGAATATACTGAAAGGCATTGTGCTGACAGCCGTGTGCATGTTCTAACACACACGGCTGTCACTTTAAGGGAAAGTGAAAGTTGTCGAACAGCTCCTTTGAGTAACTTAAAACTAGGAATAACATGTTCACCTCACAGAATAACAAATGCTCCATGGTCAATTTCACAAAAGGGAACTCCTGCGTGACACCTGCTTCACACAGCAATCTATGCTGAAGTCTATAACATTTCCACAGTCAATATGATAGTTAGACTACCACAGTCACTATGATAATGCCAGTTCAAAACTTTGAAAATAGCCAAGTGATTTAACCACAGCTTTACTAATAGCATATAGCCTAGACATGCTATTGATCTATTAAGCATGTTTTAATAACCTTACCTCCTATGTTCTCCATTGGACCTCACTGAACTTGCTTCCTTATGCTTGAAGTTAAGCTCCACCCTTTCCTGTTCAGCGAATGAATGCTAAAAATAATCAGGCAGGAGTTTTTGAATTTTTTGCAAAATAGTGGCACTAGTTTGATTTTTAATTGTCTCATACTAGGATGTTAATCTTACAGATTTCTAAAAGGTAAGCCCACTGCATTAGGCAAAACTTAAAATTGCATCACTTTTTTTTCGTTTTAATGTTGCATTTGCATTTGTTAAACAAACAAATTACACAGCGTACCCGTTCATGTCATTTTGCTCAAAAAATCGATGTTTATGATTAATTTAAAAAAAAAAGTTCTAAACTTCCGGGTTCACAGTCAGCTGAAAGTGACGCTGCGTCATATGATCGCTGCTTCCTATAAACAGCGCACGGACCGGCTTTTTATTTATTTCTCCTTTTTCGCGCTGCGAGTGTCTGAAGAGGAGGATTAAACACACTTTCAGCGGAGTGAATGTCCTAGCACGAAATCAGTGAGTATAACTTGTTTTTTTTCTACAGTTTTTCTCATCTTTACCGCCAAATGGATGAACATTGCAAGATTAGAGATTCTCCAGCCTGCCTCATTCAAAATTGACATGAACTTAGCTTGGTATAAAATCAGATCTCTGTATTAGACTCCACTGGCTAAAGTGAGAAGTGAGAGTGAAAGAGAACCACTCAAAATGTAAATATACCAGCGTTTGCTTAAGCTTGTGTTACTGGATAGTATCAATTGCCCTTGATCATTAAGCCCATATTGATTTTACATTTATATCCTAGACAATCTTGTAATGTTGCTACTTGATTTTATTATAGTCAATTGTGTATTGAGTAATAATTACAGTATGTATTCGTCCAAGACTGTGTGTGCATGAACAGTCAAACCTTGCCAGAGCAGTCATGAGACAGCGTAGGTGTGTTTAGAAAAAGTCACCTGGCAGGTTATGGGAAGAAAACACCTGCCTCATAATTTCAATTGCCAAAGTTACAGTAATGCACAGTTGCGTAATACATTTCTGATTACATTGACAGGAATGTATGGTGCTGTGATCTTTTTGGCATGTGCCCTCTATACATCAGCCCTTGATAATGGCCAAATGTTGACTCCCCCCATGGGCTGGTTGGCATGGGAGCGATTCCGCTGCGACATTGACTGTGTGAATGATCCTAAAAACTGCATAAGGTGGGACAACTTTTCAAACCACAGATGCACCTGTGACTTGTTTAAATTGCGGTACATGTTGTGACCATTTGTCTGTTTTAGTGAGAAACTCTTCATGGATATGGCAGACAGGCTCTCGGAGGACGGCTGGAGGGAGCTGGGATACGTCTATGTCAACATCGATGATTGCTGGTCATCGATGGACAGAGACAAGGATGGTCGACTTCAGGCTGACCCAAAGAGGTATCGGCGAGCGACATATTGCGCAATACTAAATGCGCCTATTTAGTTATCTACTTCACAATACATTTACCCATAAGTCATAAAACTCAATGTGACAGTCATGAAAATAGACTGCAGGCATCAGCAGAATCAGCCGCAAGGTAAAGGAACTGTCATAAATACAAAGACAAAAACGGCAAACAATCTGGCTGTGGCTCTTGTTCTGAAACTATTTCCACTTCCCTTTATTGATTCTACAAGGAAGAAATGTGCTTACGGAGGCTGTTTCCAAAGATGGCTTACAGTGGAAAGAACAAAAAGAAGCATATGGATATTGGGGAAACATCTGTGGGTGCTATAATGTCCAAAACACCTGAGAGGGAAAGAACTCAGATAGTCAACCTTTGATATACTATAAAACTGGATCAATAGTGACACATTAGATTGTCTCTTTTTTTTACAATTTATTTTTGGAACAGTTTTTGTAATAATGTATATTGACTTAATTGTACATTGATGTAATCTTTATTGGTCTGATTTCCTCAGGTTTCCAAGCGGAATCAAAAAGTTGGCCCAGTATATACATGACAGAGGGCTTAAGCTGGGGATCTATGGAGACATGGGCACTCACACCTGTGGAGGATACCCCGGGACTCCAGTGGAAAAAATTGAACTAGATGCTCAGACGTTTGCAGACTGGGAAGTGGATATGTTCAAGTATGATGGCTGCTATTCTAATGCTACAGAGCAGGAGAAAGGTAAGGGTAGGGTGGGGGTAATTACTGTAAACTTCTTCAACACAGTACACTCCATCAAATTGTGTGTAGAAAAATGATGATCAAAGACCTCAGTGTATTTGTGATATTGTGGTATATTTTAAGTCCTGTTGCATTGTTTTTTTTTTTATCTTGATATGATATTTTTTGTTACGTGCCATTTGATTTGCTTTCTAACTTTCATTTCCTTCACATAGGTTATCCGCTCATGTCAAAAGCTCTAAATGCAACTGGTCGCCCCATTGCTTACTCCTGCAGCTGGCCCGCTTATCAGGGTGGCCTGCCTCCCAAGGTCAGCAGTGGTAACATGCACCTCCTCATCATTTGTCTCAAAAAACTAAATAACCCTTTGTATTATTTTCAGGTAAACTACACACAGTTGGGCGAGATCTGCAACTTGTGGCGCAACTACGGCGACATCCAGGACTCGTGGGACAGTGTCTTGGCGATTGTGGATTGGTTCTTTGAAAACCAGGACGTTTTAATCCCTGCGGCGGCTCCTGGAAGATGGAATGACCCTGATATGGTGAGAAATGTTCTTGTTGCCTGGTTTGTGTTTAATATTACTGGGTAAATCAACATGGAATAAAAACTGGCACAAAGTTCAAAGTCTTCTTTATCAACAGAAATAAAATAAGATGATTTCTTTTGTCTGTAGTTTTGATTTTGACATCAAGAGTATTGTGCATGCAAGCCCTTGTACAAAACTTTACAGATTAGAGACTTGACTTGATGCCTATATTGTCCTTTACAGTTGATTGTGGGAGACTTTGGCCTCAGCATGGAGCAGTCCCGCTCTCAGATGGCTCTGTGGGCTGTAATGGCCGCTCCTCTGTTTATGTCCAATGACCTGCGCACCATCAGCAGTGGCGCCCGAGCCGTGCTGCAGAACAAAATGATCATCAACATCAGCCAGGACCCACTGGGCATTCAGGGGAGACGCATTCTGAAGGTGTGTATGCCCCCCCCCCCCAGCTTTGAGGCATTATGAGTATGATTGGATATTAACATGAGACATTTACTGCACTAGGAAAAGAGCGGTGTCCAAATCTTCTGGCGTCCTCTCTCAGAAAATGCCAGTGCCTTGTTGTTTTTCAGCCGGCGCACTGACATGCCTTATCGCTACAAGACATCACTCAGCAAACTCAATTACACTACAGGCAGTTACAAGGTTAGTCTGTCAATGACCGTTAAGATTACCACTTTTTATCGCGTTGCATATCTGTGTATTGAATGTCTCTCTTGTCCCGCAGGTCACCGATGTCTACACGTACAAGACGACAGTGCTGAAGGACTCCACTGAGTTTGTGGTGTCACTGAATCCCTCCGGCGTCGTCATGTGGTACGTGTCAGCACCTGCGAAACTCAACTCGCGTCTCGTCTTTAGAGGTGGTCATGCTCCAGCCTTGACCGATGAAGAAGAAAGAAATTACATACCAGCATTTCTCTAACCCTATGAAAGCTGCAAAATCTCAGTGGCAATTTGACCGAGTCTAGGATCAAAGCGAAATATGAAGAAATCTCAGGGATTTGTGAAACATCCCACTTCTCCAATTTTATTGTTGTCTTTTAATTCTGCACACTCAGCATTTTTTACCTTTTTTAATGAATTGTAATACGCCATTCTGATTTTATTTAGCATTTTATACTGTCATATATTAATAATCATATTGTTTGTAAATAATGAAAGCTAAAACTGTTTCTGGTTTTTCAATAAACAAAATCTTAATTGGGAATATTTACTTTTTTGGAAGTTATGGGTTGAACATGGCAACGTTGTATTAAACACTGTATTAAAAGTCGACAACCTCACAGGCTGATACACCAAATTAACTGTTAACTATATTGATTCATTTTTGTAAACTTTACAACAAATGAATGCTTTCCACTCCAGTACCATTTAAAGCAGTACTAAACACTCATTCCCCTACAGAGGCCATAAGGGCCCCTGCAGGTGTCGTAGCATATTGAGTTTTTTTACTCCTTAATTGTCCATGAGAGTAAATACTACGCTGATAGAAGAAGACAAAGAGAGAGAGGGATATTGTACATCCAATTACACAATGGAGATTTTTTTTTTTTTCACTCAAACTTGGCTGTAAATACTATTTAAGTGGCCCTCATTTAGCTTTGCCCGTTAGCCTGTTAGCTTCTTCTTCATGATTCCATTAGATGGCACCTACCTGGAGGCAGCAAAGTTGCAATAGTGGTTTGCTGGACAGAGACCAAAACAAAACATGACAAAAAGTGGAAAAAAATGTGACATGAATGCGGCCACAACGCAACAAAAAAGTTACAATCAGTTTTGTAGGCCTGAGCTTTCAAATGAGGCATCACTCTTACTGTTGATCTCCAGTCGAGAAGCTTTTAGATTTGGGGAAAGCCAAACTCGAAAGTATGCGCTTGGTTAAGGCGGAGGGTAAGAGGTTTACACTTGTATTACCCCCAGGACTACGTAAAGGATTTATTAAGGTTAACAAGTTACTTTGTACTGCTTTAACAGAACAACAATCTGTTATATTCCTCTGAGTCTGAACTCTATTCGGCTTTTTCCCAGAATCACACTGTCAGGGGCAGTGGGTTGTCTATGCCTGTTTTAAGATGGATGGAAAAAAACAAAGCACCTGGAACTGAAAAACGCTTCTATTTCAGTTCCCATTTTGTTTATATTTTGTTCCACTAGAGGTCAGCGCTGCCCTGTGTAGGTGCCCAAATGCCTTCAGCGGAGACTTGTGCCAAGACATGCACCTGCTGAAGATCACAAGGTCAGCCGGTACATTTAGCTATCTCTCTGTTATGATTCACACCCCTCTGACATCACACGCACAACTGCCCAAGCAATGCCCTTGGTCTGTGTTTCTAGTTTGGAAAATAATAAATAATTGTGTTCTCCTTTTAGTTACATCTGCTCTGACCTTGGCCTCACGAATGTTTGTCTAAAGATACCACCAGTCACATGCATAGACTCTGAGGATATGCACACAGATGATGACGACATAGCGGCACTAATTAATATTTCAGGTCATTTCAGGCAAGATCCAAATCTGAACCAGTGTGTGAAAGAGGATCTCGCCTTCCCCTTCATTGCTTTTTTCGGTATTCTCGGGTAACGTCCACGCCTGCCAAATCCACAGTCGAGGTCTAAGTCATTTGTTAACAAGATGTGGAAGGAGAGATTGGCTGGCTTTTTTTTTTTTTTTTTTTTCCCTTTTCAAGGTGGAAAAGTGAAAAGGCGAAAGGGAGGGGTCCGGAGATGAGCTGTTTGTGCGTTCCTGCCGATGCTCACGTAGGCTACCCAGCTGCAGTGGGAGCCTTTGCAACGCTCGCCTTTGTGCCCCCGTCCCGAAAAGACCAGGATGGAAAAGTCCTCATTCACTTCTGCGCATCTGTGCCGGGCCCCCTCATCCATCCCCCTTCTTCACACACACCCCCCCATGGTCACCCCACAGGCAAGTCGTGCTGTGTGCCTCGTGCCGATTGACCCCAAAAACCCACTGGAGGCTTAATATTTACTCAAACAGGACACTTGATGGACAGCTGGCCTCATGGATTTGCAGAATAATGACCATGCGATAAAAATGCGATACAGCGTCTCGCCTTTGGTCAGTAATCAGCTCTCTTGTCTCACAATGAGGAAGTTTCGGGTTTAATTCCCCATTCTCCTCGTGTCTGGGTGGTTTTGGTCTCTGGGTTAGGCCTGCACAATAGGTTTATGTTTCAGTGAGATTCTGCATTTACTTCTTTTTATTTTTTATTTGACCTCTATTTAACCAGGAAAATCCCAGTCTTAGCTGAGTCCTAGCCACACAAGGGAACCATTTAGTAATTTGCCAATTCTAATAGATAATTGAATAAATGTATCGGATTTTGACAACAGAATATGCTCAGCCATGAATTGTGAATACAGTCCTAACATGAGCTTTAACAATATAATTCTCAAAGTATTTCCTGTTGGTGTGGATTCAGGTTTAACCAGAGACAGAATTAGATTTGTTTCTCAGTCATACATCCCACCTTGACACACTGAATCAAGTGACTGGTACTGTTGTATGCTTTAGCAGGACTCTGCCAGGAAGACCAAAGACTTCCTGGCACAGTTCTACTGGCACTGCCCTCCTGGGTCTGCCCCTGACATCACTGCACGTCCTTTCCGCGTAGTGAATCACTGAATCAATACAAGACCTCCAGCCTAGGTTTGCAACCAAACAGCTAAAAGGATATGCTGTATCTGCTGTATTGATTGAAATGTTCTGGCAGGAAGTGACAGCATGTCCATAAATTGTCTTGTTACTTGGTGTCTGGTTTTCATAATGTTGCAATTTCCAAATCTCCCATAGCCATAAGTATTCCATTATCAGCTGCTGAAGGAATTACAGTCTTTTGCTGAAGTGCTTGAACGTTTTCGCCAGACCACTCATTCTCTGGCAAAGGAGATTTCCAGCATGAGTTTAATATTAGCCAAATGTGGAAAGTCTGGGAGGTATTACTTAACAAGCACTTCTCCGTTGCCCCGCTCTGTGCTCCTCCCGTGCACCTGTGACGTCTGTCCCCTCCTCCTTTTACCCTTGCGTTACACTAACCTCCTGCCTGGGTCTCAAAAGTCCGTTCTCTGTGTTTGTCCTATACGCGGTTACATAAAGGTTCCCGCTGGCACTTATATACAGTATGTTGTTGCAGCTGGAGTGAAGATGTGTCACAAAATTAACAACATACATGCGACAATGTGTGCACAGGTTTGGCCTGTAGGTTGAGACCCAATAACACTGTATGGGCAGCAACTGAGCAGGGGATAGTCCTTGTGCACTCACAGAGCAGGTGATAAAGCGTATTTATTTATTTAACCAGGTAAAAACTCAGTGAGCTTTACAATCTCTTTTACAAGAGTGACGTGGCCAAGAGGCAGCAACACATCCATAAAACACTTCACATGCACTTCTGTTCTGATATTGTGAAGTATCAATACCCTTTGTGAGCAAAACATTTGGCTACTCTCCTCATCTGGATTACATAAACCTAATGATTAAATATTGTACCTTATTTTATTTTAGGTTGTATTTATATTGGTGATTATTAGCATTACAACTTTTCACTTGTACTGAAAAAAAAGGTCACCCGTTCTAATATTTTGTTCAATATATTTTGTGCCGTTGTTTTAAAAAGCATCTGCAATGTCAAATCCACTACAGCCTTAAAATGTGCAATGGGGTTCAGATCTGGACTGTGCTGTGGCCAGTCCATGCGTGAAAGTGATGTCTTACGCTCCCTGAACCACTCTTTCACAATGTCAGCCCGATGAACCCTGGCATTATCATCTTGTGTCATTAGGGAAGACGAAATCCCATTGATGGAATAACCTGATCATTCAGGATGTTCAGGTAGTCAGCTGATGTCATTCGTTGGGATCATGTGTTTCTAAACGTAGGCTGTGTAGAGTACAACAGTCAGTTCTCCACCCACCTCTGAAGCTCTGACTCCTTCAGCAATCAGAGGTTGACTGTTGAAGCCAGACTTCCCAGTTGCAAGGGTGGGGCCTTTCTGTGTGAGTTTGCATGTTCTCCCCGTGCCTGGGTAAGTTTACTCCCTCCCACTAGAAACATGTACAATAGGTTCACATTTGGCATCAGAAGTCCCATGGAAAAAATTTAGTTAAATAAAGGTCAAAAGAAAAAAAAAGCAATCCCAAGTTGCTTATTATGCAGTGGACGACCGCAATGCAGCGCCCGGGGACCAGGTTAGAGGTCAGAATCACCTGGCTTTTTGGTTGATCGAGGAAACCGGAGCACCTGGAGGAAACCCGTCCAAACGCAGGAAGAGAAGCATGCAAAGAGCAGCCACTGTGCCGCTGTTTTGCGATGAATAGGTGTGTTCATTTAAAGGGGGGGTATTATGCAAAATCGACTTTTCAAGCTTTACATCATGTTATTATGTCATTCCCTCATTAAAACCATGCCTGAAGTGTTGCCTTGGCACATTCACGTATTTTTGAGTAATCTGTAAAAACTCTGATGGCGGCCATTTTAGGGATAGGTTTGCCTGAGTCCTCCTAGGAACGCCCCCACCTCCTGGAGACGCCTCCGAGCTTTCGTCACCAGCCGAGTAACCAACCACTGCTCCTCAGCAGAACCCCCTCCCCACTGATGCCACAGACAGCGTGTCTGAAAGGGTCAGAGGTTCTTAAAGAGACAGAGGCCTATTTCAAGACATTCATTACAGCCATTTTGAGAGAGCAATTTTATACAAGGCAGTTATTCTAATTTACTGCATTTACAAAACAACAGAAGGTTTGGTCATCATTGTAGTGTGATATAGACTGGTGCTATGTGATTGAAAAAAGCATAATACCCCCGCTTTAAACAATGAACACACCTATTCACCGCTCTTCCTTAATTGTATAATTTTAATGCATTGAAGATGTTGTCTGATCCAGTTGTTTACTAACAAGATCAACTCTTACACCAGGTCGACCTGACCATTAAACTCCTAATCTGTCCAAAGTGTTTTGACGACCTCGGTCATTCACCTCACCTGCCTTCATCTTGGCACGTGTACAAAGTCTTTTATATTGTAAACTGCAGCTTTTACAATAGCTTTATATTTCTATCTAGCAAGGTCATCTTAAGTTTTGGTTTCCCTATTATATCTGTTCAAAACACTATTGACGGGTCTCCTGATGTTTTGATGTTTTTACTGTAGGTTTGAACAGTAAAATAATTGAGTACAAAATTTCAATTGCCTATATGAGGATTTATTCCCTGTCTTTTTAAAGTACTTATAAGCAATGCACCCCTAATGTCCTGGGGAGTGAATAAATTATATTTATAAGAGGCCATTTGAATCCTTAAATGTGTAAATTTAGTTTGGGCCTTTTCTGTAAAACGTCTTATGGCTGATCGTGTTTTTTATGAATGAATGTTACAAATTTGAATAATTTGATTGATTGAATGAAGGTCTCTGCTCCTCCACTAGTGGCTGCCCTTGTACCAGAGACAGATCCAGTGACTGTTTCCACCCGCTGCTGTGTATGAGGAGAGCTGCACGTTGCCGAGGCATTTGGGTTCGCATGGCAACGCGCCAGCTGTCAGCTGCCTGCTCACTGGCAGCCTGTGTGGGTCAGCGAGACTCAGTCAGAGCTCTGTGTGTCTCTGCGCAGCCAGACGGACACTTGGACGACATAGAAACTCCGCCGTGATCTCATTCTTTCCCTTTTAGCCGCATCTATTTAATTTACACTGCTATTCCGACTGTGACTCTAAAATGGATAATGTTGCCGCGTGTAGCTCCTGTCAGACAAACTATAAAAGATCAATCATCAAGTGTGAATTCAAAATGAGAAACACTGAGCTTCATTCTGTCTTCGTTTAGAATTCCCCTAATGCGTTTCAGCAGGATATTAAGTTGTCACAGTGATCACTGCCCTGAGATCAAAAGACAAGGAAGTACAATCTGATTACCATCATCCGTGCTCCTTCGCTCCGGTATAAAAGTCCATCCACTCAGATTATTCCTCCAGTGTGCTCCGGCTCAGGCCATAAGAATGATTATTATACGTGGGTCAAGTAAGTTCAGACAGTTCAAGCTCGTTTCTGATTCTGACTGTGCTTACAGGGTCGAACAAATCAAGTAATTTTTCAAAGCATAATATAAAAAGATGAAAAGTCAGTTTCAGAGTGCAATGTCAAACATTTATCCATGTTGTTTGAAAATGACATAATGGTTCTAAATCTAATCTCATGGACAATGCAAATGTGGTACGGTTGTAGGTTGTAGGTAAATGCAGCAGACGATGCGGTAAAAAATGTGTATCAGGATCCTAACAGTGGGTCAAGCAGAATCATTTTTGGTGGTTCCAAACCTTTGCCAGCCATGACGGTCGATAAAGGTATTTGATAGTGAGCCTAATTATTGTTGCTTGAATCAATGGAACTTTTTGTTTGAAACTGCAAGTTATTTTGTCAAACTTGATCATTTGAAAGTGGGTCCTGAAGCCTCATGCCTCTTTTGCCGCGCTGTGGTTTCTTTGTTTTGAGTCTTTGTTTATTTCCAGAACAAAAGCCTGTCTTCCCCTGCGCTGGATGAGGTTTGTGTCTGGCAGCACAGTCTCAGCATTTGGCCCAAGAAGACACTCTTCAGGAAAATGAACAATGGTGGTTCAGGTAAATATTCACACAAGCCTCAGTCCTACTTAGTAACGTGAGGCTGCTGCTGTTGTTGTGCTGCTGATAATGCGTCTATTTATTGGTAAAGCCTAATAATGGCACAAGACATGATGCTATAGGAAGTTGGCCGACAAGATTAGCTTGCAAAAAAGTCATTGCGGGATGTCGAGGGACGGAAATAGATGGCCGGTCAACAATGCAACCTTCTCGAAGCCTGTGCTGATTTTATTATAGCCCCAAGGCACTGGGATGATTGAGCAGTTTTTTTCGTGGACGTTATGATTGTCATCTAGTCTGACACCCACTTTGTAATACGCCACTTTCACCTGCCTGTCATGTGCGTGGAGCACCAAAGGAACAGCTGAGAGGTGGAGTGGTGATGGCTCTTGTTAGCAGGTCATACATGACTTTTGATATAGGCCACTGCTATACAATATAAATAGATTAACATTATTATGGCTGTAGAGTGAGTGACACCCACTGTCCTTGAACTGTACTTTAGGGTGACCAACGTGCTATGAACCAGGGAAACCCCTGGACACACTTGAAGGAGTGATTATTAATAGTTTCAGTGAATGCTGAGTAGAACAAGTGGTGCTGCACCAAAGGAGTCAAAGTCCCTTGCTAAGAGTGTTTTCTGATTGAGTTCACAATGTCCATGCATAGTTTTAGTTAGCTGTAACAGTTATATAAGACGGAAATTAAATATTTAGGCCTATTCATACTTAACTTTGTTTATCATAAAAGGGCACTTTGCTCTTTGGTCAAATACAGTATAAGTAACATACAGCTACTCTAGAGAGATAGACCTTGATAGTTTCATGCATTATTGTTATATATTGCATTTATCCCCAGAAAAAAATTATGTCACACTGACACACCTCAGTCCCTGATTTCCCAACACGTTGACAGATTTGGTGGTGAAAGTTGTTTCTGGGGTAACGAGTAAAGTATGTTCATGACATGAACTGTATGATAAAAAAGGGCTCGGCTATTAGTCTTCCTGAATGCAAAATCTAATAGGACTTTTTGTGTAGCTTAACAAGTCTCTTTTTCTAGTGTTGTTCCGATACCAGTTTTTCCCATCCGATCCGATGCCAATATGTGAGTTTAGCGTAGTTGCCGATACCGGATACCAGTCCGACACCACTGCAAGTAAATAAAAACAATAACGAAGCCTATAAAAATATGCCTAAACCTATTGCACATTATGCTTAAGTCTGTGCACTGTGACTTATGCTGCTGGATTCCACGTTGGCAAAAAAAGATTAAAAAAAACGTGTGATTATTAGGGCTTAGGGATTATCTGCATAGCCCAGAAAACACAATTTGGTATTGGATAGGTTTAGGTTCAGGTACTCACCGATACCAACATCAGGAAAATATGTGGTATTAAATCCAATACCAGTATTGGTATCAGAGCAACCCTACTTTTTTCTCCCTACAATATTCATATATGATACAACACACAAAATAAAGTTTACTGAACGATGCGCTTCATGTGTTTAACGCAGCAACACACACAACAACCTTTAATGTATAAATTGTCCCCCTATTTATACAGTAATTATGGTGTTATCAGTGGAAACCGGGCTGTAAATTCACCGCAAATCTGCCAGGTCTTCACGCAATAAACACAGTAATCTATAGTAGCAGCGATAAGAGCTCAGCAGTAAATGTAAATGTGTTAATGTGACCTTATCAAACTCCATACTGTACTGTGTGTGTCTTTGACCCAGTTGAGCAGCCGAGGCGATTGTGACCCTTTCAAAGCTTTGAGTCTCTCCCCTCCTCGCTCTCTCGCCCTCCCTCTCCCTCGCCGCCGCCTCCTCTCCCACCCCTGATGAAGGTTCTTAAATAAATCCAAGTCATTTGGCTGCAAAAGATCAAACAGCACATGTGAGGCTGACCTTCAGTCCAGCGCCAGATAGCACCCTCCCCAACCCCCTTACACCCCCACCCCCCCCCACGTCCCTCTGCCCCCCCTCACCCCCCACCGTCTCGCTCAGTATATCCCTATCACACCCCGACTAAACATTAACTCTAGGCACTGGGTACAGTTTTGTCTAATGGACCTTTATGTGTGTGCGTGGTGTCATAACCCCGTTGTATAAAGAAGATACGAGGGCAATGAGAGAGATAGAGAGAGTTAGGCAGGCAGGGCATCTGGCTTAGAACATATGCCAATTTATACACAATTTACACGTGTTGTCCCTAAGATAAAAAAGGGAGAATTGGAACTGAATAAATGTGTTCTTGCAATGGTAGTAGGTTCCAACTGTGGCCCCTCAGTTTCCCTTTAAAGACATGTCACATTTCCCCGTTCCTTAAAGCCCCATTGAGTTTTTGTATGACCACTTTAAGACCTTTTGATGAAGTCCTGTCATACCCGGTTATGATCGGTCGTTCCCTTCTTTCTACACAGGTGTATAACACAGGTAAGTAAGGCGGGATTCCCTAGCGAGGCAGAAGTTTTCTTATTAGGAGATGTTCTGCACCATAGAGCACAGAAGTATAGTGTCTGCCCAACCATTCAAACAAAATAGTTGTGTAGAAGTATCAGGTCCTGAAATATCACAAGCCTGACTTTAAGTTCCCACACTGCAAAAAGTAAAGATCAAGCACTTTTCCTGATCGGACCAAGTTTGCTTTGCTTGTTTGAGGACATTTCATACCAGTTCTAATGTAAATCTCGCTTGAAATAAGGAAGTAATATTGCCAATGAGATAAGAAAAATGTTCTTACCCCATTGGCAAAGAAAATTACCTGAAATAAGGACGAAATGTATGTGATGTAACATGTGTAACATGTGAAACAAGTGAAATAATCTAGGACAAATGTCCAACAACATCTTAACCAGTCAAAACAACAAAAAAATTGATTATTATACTCAAATTGAGATGTTTATACTAGTCTAGTTAATTACTTTTTGCAGTGCATGTCCAGTTTGTTTGTGTTTGCTGGTCTAAATCTGTGCCAGTTCAAAAGTCCAGTCCAAAGTTGTGTTCCAGTCATATCAAGGTGTAGTTCTGGTCTTAAAGGGCCACTATCTGCTGTGCCGCCCCTGTATAGTAATGCATTCATCAGTGTTTCTATTTGATTTGTCTGTAATATCTTGAGTATTTTTGTGAAGCTGTTTGTTTGTGAGCTACAGTAAATATTTTATGTGGTGGTTCAAACTTTAAAGAAACTATTTGGCTTTCCTAGTTCTATGAGCTCTAAAACAGGTCTTTAACACGTCTAAACAAGGACAAAACCAAAGACTGAACCGTGACTAAAGCTTGAGGCAGAGCATGAATTAACTGGGATGGAAATCAGCACCTACGAATCCGAGGCCACGTACACGGAAAAAGGTGGCTTGCCTCTCCAGGTCGGGGAACAATCCCTCTTTCAAGTGGAGAAATTAAGCATATTGGGGTCTTATTTACGAGTGAGATATGGACAGTACGTGCAGATTTGCAGGCAGAGATCAGTGCCGCGTGTGAAGGGATTCAGTCGTTGTATCGCACTGTTGTGGCCAAAGAGGTGAGCGGAAAGGATAAGATCCCAGACACAAGCTATTAAAATGTGTTTCCTCTGGTGGGCACATTCTTAGAGACAGGGTGTATGAGTCCAGTTACCCAACAAGAGCTCAGAGTAGAGCTGCTGCTCTTTACAAGCTGAGTTGGCTGGGGCATCAGTTTCAGATGCATCCTGTATGCCAAAACCGAGGACACGCTGTAGAGATTAAGTCTCTCAGCTGGCCTGAGAAAGCCTTAGGGTCCCACGTGTGCATCTGGGCATCTCTACTTAGACTGGTGCTGCCCCTGTGATCCAGTTTCAGATACCCGGGAGAAAATGGATGGAGGGATGGACTATTGCTCGAGCTCTGAATAAAGCAGACATAATATTATCGGACTCAAAACATCCTCTGTTTAGAGAGTTTGAGCTGCTCCCCTCAGGTCGAAGGTACAGGAGCCCCGCCCTAACTAAAAACAGGACCAGGCATTTGTGCCACAAGCTATTTTACAATTAAACAAACCAACAATACGAAGTAACCAACAGTGATTTTTTGTTTTTTTTTTTTTTGCACTTTAAAAAAAAAAAAATTCTGCACAGCTGGTCTGTCAGAGAAGGTTTTTAAGGAATTTAGATAACGATTTTAATATAATTTAAACTGAGGTTGATGGGCCGTGGTTTGTTCTTTGTATGTTGTCAATGTTTGGATCTGTCTGCTGTGGTCACTGTTGTATTTGTGTATCTCCACTCACTGCAAATGAATTTCCCCACGGGGACAATAAATTTCTACTACTAACAGCTCTAAATTAGGGCTTTCACAGCATATTGATCAAGTGACTAAAATTGATTTTCTAACAAACACTAGAAGAGATCAGTTTTAGTAAATCTAGAAGGAGCCCCACGAGTGACACCTGTACCACAGCCTGGGAAACACTTGAGAGAAAATGACCACCTACTGTGACCAACATGGCATGGGAGTGAGAAAATGAATTATGCTATGTGACCTGTTTTATGTCCTCCATAACTGTCACACTTCTTAGAGTAGAATGTGTCACAGGTCTGATAAACGCCTGGCGCACCTGTTCCCCTCCACGTCTCTCCCAGTGCAGCCCACATGTTGAGTGTTCCCCCCGCTGGACGCCACCTGCGGCCCCGTCCAGCCCAGCGCGTGGTTCAGTCGTGGGGCTGCCATCATGAGCGCAGCTGTTCTGTCTCTGCACTCCGCTCACAGTCGGGGCTTTGTGCGACCCAAAGAAAAGAGGCGCTTGTCAGGAAAGATACGTAGGAAAAAAAAAAAAGTCTCTGCCAGCTCTTGTGTGTTGCAGTGCTGAGGTTTTTTGGGTCAAGTTGTGGAGCGGGGAACGTGTGAACTATGTCACGTACAGAGCCGCTAATCACTCACGGTGCAATGCAGTGTCAATCAGGTGCTCGTATCAGATCAGGCTGTATAACGCCAGCTTAATGACCGTCTCTGAGGCACGGCACAGGCAAGGCTACAGCGTGAAGTGTCAAGGTCTGTGCAACCTTCAGCTAAAGTTTATTTCAAGGATTAAATTTTACTTGGCTGCAATTATTACTGTAGTTGTTAAAGGAACAGGCCACCATTTTTACATATGGAGATATGTTCTGAGCTTAGACAAGTTGATGCATACCTGTCTGGTGTTTATGCGTACCCGTGGAAGAGCTTGGTAGCTTCCAACTTCAGCTATAGGAATACACTGGGAGAGGCCAACATCTTTGGTCGTTTTTGGTGACTGAGGGCACGCACAAAGACCAGACAGGTACGCATCAACTCGTCTAAGCTCAGGCAAGAACTTCCCAGTATGTAAAAATGGTGGCCTGTTCCTTTAATAGGTGATTTTAGCCAAAACCAAGGACTTGTTATGATTATTTTTGTTGACCAAATACGTCTGTAGTTTACCATTAAGCACATGATCATCTGGACTAAACACACAACAGGACCTGTTCTGTGAGGCAAAAGTGGAAATCACTGTGCTGCCGTTTGTATGTGCTGGACTAAAAACATGCATATTTTGGAATCTCAAGGTACTGTATCTTGCGACCTTTTTCTCGTTGGCGGAGCACATGCTGATGGAAACTACCAAAGAGACTCTTCGCTCTCACTAGAAGGTGAAGATCCCAAACCAGATTACACAGTTTAGCAAATAGCAAATTCAAATGGTTTCATCTCTATTGTTTCCACTTTTCCCAACATTTTCCTTCACTTTGGTGTAATCTATCATTTTCCATTTCGGGAGGAAAGACTCCATGTTCATCTGTTTGTTTGGAAAGCCTCATTACCAGTGGTTGACAACTTCATTACTGTTTTCATTGCCAGTCTCAAAACCACATATGGCATTTGGTTGTAATGATAATAATGGAAAAAGTTGGTAAAGTTGCCTATTAGAAAACATTTTGATACTGCCTTCAGAGATCCTACAATCAACCACCTAAATGCTTGAGAATCTGCATCTTTTAAATATTCTGTGGTGCAAATATGTCAACAGAAATATAGGTGTTTTTGTTCTATGTTTGTTTACTGATGACCATGTTTGCAACTCTATTAGAATCCAAAACAGAAGATCACATCAACATAGTCTATAGGATTTACAGCATCGAGAATATGTCTGGGATTCAGTGGCCAGCCTCCCGTCCCCTCTGACAATCAGCGCTGCCACATAGCATCTGAGATATCTGGCTTCAGCGTCAGAGGTCACGCTATTGCTACAGGACTAACAATAGTCTGCTGACACGTTTGAGTTGATAAGTCATGTTTGATGTCGATACGAAAGTTTGCCCTTTCACATATCTCCCTTGCGCATTTCCATCTCGACCGGTCGCCCTGTTAAATAGCGTAAGTTGGTTTTAATTCTTGATTTGACGTCAGACTTTTTGGCAACTTTGGTGAGAACACCCGTGAATGAATCCCACCCCAAAGTTCCCTTGAATTTTCCCCTACACCACTAGAGGGTAGTAGGGTATTTCCTGGCCTGGGGATAAGGAGGGGCTTGAACCTAAATAGCAGTTTGCCCCTGCAGTCATAAGTGCAAGCTGTCCCCTTTTGGTATCTGCAATGACTGGCATTCGCAGTTACATCATTGCACTTGGGTCCTTGGATCGCACAGTGAACAAAACAAACATTTATTTATTGTCAGAGTTTTGCTATTTGTCTCAGTGTTGCAAAAGTTGTGGTGCAAATTCTGCAGATTTCTCGGTTGCTGCATAATTCCTGAGGCTACATTAGGTCAAATGCTCAAATCCGCTTGGTCAGGATACACAGGGGGAAAAAAGAGGTTGTGAAAGTTGACTGACAACAAAAGCTCATGTTAATGATCCTATAAGACCCTTTAAGCCACCTGCTTTTGACCCCATACGACACGGGCCACTAACCAGCAGTAGCCAAAGGGATTTCGCTTATCGCAGACAGAGGAAGCTTCTGATAAGGCATAATCATTGCTCATTGTAATAATTTAAACGCCTATTTTGAGCCTTTGAAGTCCGGAGTGGGCGCTGTGTTTAGATCGGAATGATATAAGAATTTTGGAACGTGGGAAATTGAGTCAGAAAGTCGAGGAATCTGATTTATTATAGGCGTGTATGGGAATAAAAGAAAGTGATTGATTTACACATGATTGTTAATACTTATTGTTGCTAAATACAAACTTTTTTGCAATTAACACTTATGGAAAGTATGGCCACAAAAAAAGTCACAAGACCACCGCCTTCCTAATTAGCTGGGGTCAAATATTTGGCTTGTCATTACAGCCAGCTGTCTCTCATATGCCACACACGCACTTAGCCACTTAGAAGAACACATGCTCCCGACGGTGGAGAACAATGTCGTCTTGCTCAATGTTTAACCAAAGCCAAATGATGAATAAAAAAGACACGTTAATAACGAGCTCTGGCTTTATGAGCCCGCTAAGGCTTTGCACAGATTAGGGAGGAATGAAAAACAAAATGTTGTGCATTTTTGTTAACATTTTACTTTTGGCAAACCTTGAGGTGACAGTGCTACCTTTCCTGCTGCGTAAAAGATTGTTTCTTCCTATTTTATTGTAGGTTTAAGTTGCTTTCCTTATACGTGTGCAATTGGTTATTGAATCAATCTGATTATATTGCGGGGTTTCCTCTTATGCATGAAAGGATAGCAGTGCCCTTGGGAGATTGAGCAAAATGGGAACCTTTAACTTGGCTTGTAAAAGTTTCAATATACTAAATGAAGTTCTGATCATCATGTTGAACACCTTACGAGTGATTCGATTAAAGCAAACACAAGGCAGAAAAAGAGATCAAGAATCTGAGCGCTATTTTCTAAGGCTTCTCTCTCTCGGCTCTGCAGAATGTTGAGAAACACATGCCGTTTGGGTTCCCTGTCATAATCCCACTGTCGACAAAACCTTCCCTGGCAACGCAGGCCGCAGGTTTACAATGCAAAGTCGCAATTACCCCGCTGTAATTACTGGGTTACCTCTAACTGCATTTCGGCCCGAGTGTGAGTGTGCATAACTGTGTTTCTGCAAAGCGGTGCCAGGGCCCGGGCCGGGGAGAGGAGTCAGGGGCACTGAGGTGTGGTTCCTTCACTGTATAAAATAACTATATACACATAGATTAGTGTGCTTACTGGAAGAAATAGCTCAGATACTAGACAGCGTTGCCTCTTCAAAGAAATATTTCCGGACTCAAATTCCAACTTCAGTTTGCACATGCTTCAGAAACTCACTCAGAGTACATGTGTCTATACTGTATGTCTCTTATGCAATTCTGTGATGTGTTTATTGAATTCAATGCATATTTTGTCTAATCATATTCTCATTTGCTTTTTTATTTTACCAGCTTAATCTTTTTTTCTCCATAGCCAGACTGATAATTGTGTGAGTCTACGCAGCATGAGGTCATCAGACTGAGATTGGATTTCTCTTTGAGTAAACAATTGAGGAGGACAAAGCAAAATCAGACAATGTTAAAATAAGAGGAGAGCCTCAAAGAAGAGAAAATATTTTTATCTCACTTATATTTTGGGTGTCCCAGACGGAGGAATAGAAAGGAGTCTGAGGGTATTTTAAGGACTGCTTTCCTGCTTAATTCACCTTGACATTTTGCTGCATGTCGTCTCTCCTTGAACACATTCTGTGGCACGCACTCAAAGCATTAAAGTCATAAACTCCAGTGTCACTCCACTGCCTCTGCTTGGTGCCCTGCTGGAAATACAGCGGGAACCATGTTTACATACACCTTATAAAAAGACACATTTGCATTTTTTTTCTCACCTCTGACATGAAACCAGAATTATTATTATTATTATTTTTTTAGGCCAATTAGAATTTTAAAAAATATTTCTATTTGTCAGAATCTAGAAAACTGAGAGATAGAATTTTCTACACAATTTTTTATTGCTTTTTACCAAACCAAAGTTTACATACATTTCATTAATATTTGGTAGCATTGTCTTTAAACTGTATCTATCTATAACTGTATCTTCCACAAGCCTATCACAATAGCTGGCAGGAATTTTGGTCCATTCCTCCAAACAGAACTGGTGTAACTGAGACACATTTTTCGGCCACCTTGCCTGTACTTTCCTTTTCAGCTCTGCCCATACATTTTCAACTGGATTGAGACCAGGACTGTGTGATGACCGCTTCAAAACATTGACTTTGTTATTCCTAAGCCACTTTGTAACCAGCAATGGCCATATTTTTTGGATCATTGTTCATTTTGAAGACCCATCTGCGCCCAAGCTTTAACTTCCTGGCTGATGTCTTGAGATGTTGCTCCAATATTTCCACATAGTGTCTTTTTCATGATGTCATGTATTTTGTAAAGTGCACCAGTCCCTCCTGCAGCAAAACAACCCGGATATAGATACGGGGATATAGATACAGGGGTGGCCGCATGATGCTGCCACCCCCGGGATGGTGTTCTCAGGCTTGCAAGATTCCCCCTTTTTCCTCCAAACGTGACGATGGTCATTATGGCCAAAAGATTATTTTCATCAGACCACAGAATATGTCTCAAAAAATTCAAGTCTTTATCCTTTTTATTTACAAACTCCAAACTGTCTTTTTGAAGATTTATTTGGAGTAAAGGCTTCTTCCTGGCAGAGTACCTTCTCAGCCCATGTCGGTACAGTACTTGTTTCTCTCTTTCTGATCTGTGTGATGACTGGGCATTTCCATCATTGATACAACCAATGAACCTGGCACCTTTAAGTGTCTCGAAATTGCACCCAAGGATGAACCAGACTTGTTCTTCCAAGGTCATCGTCATCTGGGCTTTCCCAAATAGTTTAAAGGTATAGTAATCTTATTGTATGTAAACTTCTGACATTTCTAAAAAAAAAATCCATCTCTCATTCTTCTGGCATTTAAATAAATAAATATATATTTTTTTAGATTCAAATTGACCTAAGATAAATAAAGTTAATTCTAGTTTCATGTGAGACAGTGAGAAGGTGTATGTAAACATATGGTTCCCGCTGTACATTACCTGTAAGAACACTGACACTTTGAGTCTGAATATACCTACACAACGCGTGAAATTATTCATCACCCGGATGTACAATCAGGTGGTCAGGATGTTATTTCCAAGAATCTCCTGGCCCTGTCTTGAAGTGATTTCTTGAAACCTGATCGGCAGTACTGACATTACAGTGGTTTCAAGATGTATTCATACCTCGCGGACAATTTGTGCCCCACTATTTATTCCTAGTATAGAGGCTGTACCTTTCTGTATGTCTGTAGGCATGATTAAGCACAATGCAATTGCTCTGGAGTTGTTGTAAGAACTGACAACGTGTAAAAACGTGTTTGATATCCTTTTTTTTTTAATATACTGTACTTTCTAAACTTTTAAAATGTTTCTATACTTAATATGTTTGTGGGATAGATAGTAGGGCTCGGAAATAATTGATTGAAGAATTGATTTATTGCCAAAGCCCAAACCCTAGCAATCCGTGTATATTTTTAACAAATAAAGAAAAATGCATATGTATTTTGAATCCGACTGCTTCATAATTAAAAGATCATTAAAAGAGGTCTGAATACTTTCACTGTACCAAGGTATCACTTATTTCATCACCCGAATGCACAATCGTGTGGTAGAGGATGTTATTACCAGAAATCTTCTGGCCCTGTCTTAACGTAAACCAGACTAGAGACGGCATTGAAATTATCTTTGCACTTCATGAAGGTTCAGTGGAAGAAGGAGTTAGAGCCTCACTGCTCTGTACCTGACTCAACCTAACCACTAATCTGGTGCCGATTTCTCCGCCAGGAACCTCCAGGATGACTAAAGGAGGAGTTGATCAGCTACAAGCCTGACCTATGGCTCTCAGGCTGCCCCCGTGGCTCCAGAAAAGCCCTCTAAGGTTTGTAACTGTGTGGTCGTCTGTTAAGCTGCCAATTGAGAAGGCATGCCATTCCTGAGAACTGAACCGTGGGATCTGGTGACAGCGGCTCTTGCCTTACAGATAGCCAGGCTAAAACAAGAGCACTGCAGCGGAGGAGTGCAGCAGAAAGTGTTTTGGGGAGGAATGGCAGCTATGAACGAAGGAGGCCAAGGAGATAGTGTAGTGACCAAAGGGAAAAAGTGGTCACGTGTCAATGAGTTCATGTTTATCCGCTTTCTTCACGAGTGGTACGGCGGTAAGCAAAGGCCTGCCTAGAATAACAGCGGCCGACCAGTGGGTGCCACAGTCCAAAAAGAGGGCGACCTCAAGCTTGACATATATTTAGAGCTAATATATCTAATGCAAACTTCAACGTGTTTAAGCTGCAAATGGAGAGAAACATATTTACTGTTGCTCTAAAATTATTTCAACTACAAGATAAGATAGAACTTTATTGATCTCACAATGGACAGATTCACCTGTTACAGCAGCTCAGAACACTCAGGGGGTGCAAATATCAAAATGTGCAATAATAATAAAAAAAACACCAACAGGTTAATGTGCCAACAAGTAATAGTAAATAGGCTTATCTTATGTACAATGAATAATATATATATATTTTTTAAGTAGGGGGCGAGAATATAATTAGAACAGAATAAATTGAGATGTCCATCCACTCCTACATAGTCCAGCTTGTACATAGGTTACAATTCATACACTGATGGTTTATGTCACTGAACACTCGAGTTTAGGGCTGAAACAACTAATTGATTAATCGACAACTAATCGATCATTGAAATAGTTGAAACACTATTTTAGTAACAATTCATGCAACTTTCACAGCCAAGCGATTAATCGTAAAAATAATCGCTAGATTAATTGTTTACCAAAATAATCGTTAGTTACAGCCCTACTCGAGTTAAATGTTGTCTTGTACCCAGTTCAATTCTCTCCACACTGTCTCTGAACTGCTGCCTGTGATTTGCATCTAATTAACTCATGTGAACTATCAGGAGATGCAGGTTCCTCTGTGAGCGCTAAAACGTGTTTGGGTTGGAGATTTTACTCAACTACAGTATGAAAATGTGATACTTCACGTTCTGTAGTACTATAAAGGTATGAATCAAAAAGGCCATTGACAGATTTTAGTTTAGAGGCAATGTTTTACCTCTGTTATACCTTTATTCTTGCATTTGATAATATTTAATTAAAGTCATTGGGTGTGGATACAGTTTGCTCTGTTCTGGATGCACTTATCAGTCTGCCCTTGAGCTTGTCTGACAAGCAAAGTCTGCCAACTTCACTTGTAGCTTTTTTCTGTGTTAAGAAACAACATTGTGTAAGTGTAAGTGCCCTGTCAGTTCCTCGGTGTTGCTAATTTACACTTAAACCGTTTCATTGTTTGACGTCATCTGTCATTTTGTAACAGCAAGTTTTGTAATAGGGATTTACATGGGAATTTTGCCTCCTACTTTTGTCCTCAGACAAAATTGGGTTCATAAAAAGATAACTCGAAACTGGTGATGTGAGTTTGTGATTGTAGCTTGGGACATACTGTATCACTGTATCACTTTGAAGGCACCTCGTCTGTGCAGAACTCCTGCCTAAAGCCCATAGCTGTTGAACCAAGATCTACTTCTTTATCACAGATTTTTATCACATGTAATCATGGTCACCTCTGTGCTATTGCGAATGTGTCAATTTGATGATTTTGCAGATTTTGTGACAAAACATTTATGACACAATCCTTGACGCACATTAGTGCATTTCTCAACTCTTTTGCAAACATTTGCTTGTTTAAAACATTGTTAAAATAAAATGTTCTAAACGTGGCCTGAATCCGAGACCTTTACAGACGGCATGTAAGATTTTGTTGAGTTATTAATGCAGTGCTACTGAACCCTTGGTTCAGTAAGAAGATTATCACTAATCCATTTAGGATTTCAGATTATCCTAATGTATGGGCAATGTATGACAGGTTCTTATAATAACACATACAGCAAGAAAAATATGTTCATTTGAGCTTACAGTAGGTCACAGGTTCAATCGGTGTTTGTTTTTCAGCTGTAACGTTAACACCTCAAAGGTACTGCAAGTAGATTTTGACAGAATTTTCAGAAATCAAGGAATTTATTGATTACGCTGTGGCCAAACTACATAATCTTTACTTTGGTAAAAGAAGAACAGTTGTGAAACACTAAACGACTGAACTCCGCACATTAATGATTGTAGAAAGACTTTCTACACTTTACAATTATACAGTTGTACGATCCACAGTGATCTTTTAAACTTCAGGTGTATAAAATAAAAGAGCTTATATATTTGTATTGATCTCACAGTGGAGAGACTCACTTGCTCTTTAAAAACACGTAAGGTAAATAGCGTTACAAAAAGTGCAGCCACAAAAAACAAGTGATTTTAGTTTGAAGCAATGTTTAAGCAAAGGAAACATTCAGTGGATGGTCTGCTGTGCTCATGTATCAGTGAGTTACTGTAGTTACTGTATTGTTTATCAAACTGTCTGCACCGTTGTTATGGTGTCAGGCACTCTCCAGTCAAAATAGGCAGACGTCTTAATGATAAATAGATTTGAACTTGTGTAATATATCTCATTAAACTGAGATTATTACATGAACTTTGGCACCAATTTGAAGTCTTCTGTGTTATTAATTTCTACATAACCATTAAAAAGAGATATCAATTATACCCCAAGACTAGGCCAGAGAACAGCAAGAAATAAAGGAGGTGAAAGATGTTAAAATTGAGAACATAATGATGATGACAGTATGAAATCTGGGATTTTCTGTGGTCATTCTTTGGACAAATCAACTATGACCTGGACATGAGTCAGAGAGGATTAACAGATAAGCATTGGACTGGCTGCATCAACTTTGACCTATTAACTATCATTAACTATGCCTTAGATGCAGACTAATGAATGGCAGGTACTTTTTTTTAACATGTTGTAGTTTGGAACAATGCTTATGTGATAAAACGTGTGATTTATGTTAAGTGTAGAGTTAGCGGCTTATTTTCAGAGGACTCTATTACCTAAAAGTGGCAGCCTTTGCGATTTGGTAATTCCAACAATTCAGGTTTCGATTTGTTTACGCTGAATCATTGCGGTCCAAGTTGTTGGGGCCATGTGGGTCAAATACGAAGCTGGTGGATCTGTAGTGAGTGTGGGAGAAAGAGTACGCTGTTTACATTGTGGAGCAGCCTGCACTATAGGGATATTTATACATTGCTGATATGTGCGTTTTTACTTTTAGCACAAAGTCACGTAATGTTTCAGTCGCAGCAGATACGGTATTACCATTGGCTTTGAAAGATAGTGTAAAATCATAAGATAAGATGCATTTTTTCTTGTCACATACTTTTGAGACAGGCCTCCACTTGGGGCAATGATTTAATAACTGGAAGATTGCGTGAATCGTGTAAGAGTGATTAGTGATGATGGTTGGAAAGACTGTAGGCAGATATTGGCAGCCACGTTTTCAATCAGTCCACCCCAGGGCAGTTTGTGAGTGGTAGCTTATCAAACCCCAATAGATAGGGATTGGTTTTGTAAAGCTTTTTACTTTTTATTATTACTAATGGTCAGAGCTTATCAACAGTTGGGCTATTTAACTCATCCCTTGTTTGAGTCGAACCTAGGCCTGTGATATTCATCTTTCTTTCTTTCTTTCTTTCTTTCTTTCTTTCTTTCTTTCTTTCTTTCTTTTGTTCTTTCTTTCTATCTATCTATCTATCTATCTATCTGTCCCTCTACATTTGACCCATCCTTTGAAGCCAGTGGGGCAACCCGTCAGGTGGAGCTGGAGGATTTACCTATTGTGCATGTTTTTGGCTGGAGGAAACTCATCCAGATATAATTTCAGTTCAATTTCCAGTTCAACTTTTTTATTCAGCCATGGCGTTATTACAGACACAATAATAACAACAACAGCAAAATATTCAATGCTGAATAGGAGCATGAGGAAGACATTTTCTTATAAATTTCATGCCCCCTTTTTTTTTAAATCCAAAATCTGAGCTGGCTCTGAACAGATGGCTCGCCCGTTTTTGATTTGTTTTAGCCTACATCAAGGTACAATAATACTTAACATCTAAATCAATGACTGTTTCAAATTTGTCAAACATTGTTTCTTACCCAACCCATCCAGACATGGGGAGGGAAACATGCAAACTCCACACAGAAAGGCCCACACGGTCCGGGAATCGAACCTGGGACCGTCTTGCTGTGACTCAACCACTGCCCAACAGTCATTTTTCCTGCTTTTGAATTCTCATTCCCTTGAATGCAGTGCACAGGTGAAAACGCCCCGTTGGGATAATAAGAATCAAGTTTCTGAATGAATACTCTTGACAACATGCCAGTGCGGCTAATCCCCCTCTCAATGATTTTATTGTGAGTGAAAGAATAGATCAGTGGAAAATGTTTATCTCAATAACATAATTTCATGGCTTTTGGAGTCGACTTCCTCAGCTGCGCTCCTGAGAGTTGTGTTTGATGAAACGGATAGATTTACCAGATTTATAAACACTAAGCCTTTGTGAATGATCAAACAAGGCCAGGCCTGTCTGATGCAGTGGCAACAAAACACCAATCCAACTTTTTCAATGTCTAACCTTGCGTAGTTTCCCATGGCACAACTTTTCCACTCTTGATTTCACACTGGTAAGATCAGATACAGTAACAGAGGTGTCTTGGAGTTAAACAATATCTTGATTTGGCTCAAGAAAAGCATATTGTTGGCATTCTTTGGGTTCGGTTTTATAACCACGAGTTTCAAATCCACAGGTGCAGACTGTTATTGTGTCATTGGGCATTGTGACATTGTGGTGTCGGTGGTGGAGTTCATTATTCATTGTAAATCAGAAGCATTATTATTATCAAGTGTCATAACATGTTAACGTTGGTGATAACATGATACAGGAAAGACGCCTAATCTGAGTGAATCATTACTTTTATCCAGTTCAACGACAGAAAACGTGGTGCTGCAACATGTATTAATCCCCATTATGTACCACATTCTCTCTTAATTTTGCGTTTGTACTGAGCTGGTTTAGCCATTTTCATATTTTTTCATCTTTGAAAGTGCAAGTGAAAGTGCATAAACATGTTTATCGTCACAGGTCAAGGTTCAAGACTGATATTAACTTCAAGGTGCTTCCCAGAATGCATTTGCAATAGGCCTTTGACTAGTATTTTAGATTTTCAAATTAAAGCGAACTACAGTCATCATCTTAAAGGGACTATACAGAGTTTAAAAATGTTAAAATAATGTATTTTCCTCCCCCTACATGTTCCAGCCATGTCCTAATGTATAGAATGAGGTCAGACCTGTTCCCCACAACTGCCTCTAAAATCCTGCTCTGTCACTCAGAAAGTTGTTAATTCGGGTTCGAAGTCCCGTCATGCACGAGCCTAATATAGAAGCTGCAGTTACACGTATGACCTGAGATGGCAGTAGTGAGCATTAAATAGCAAACTTGCATCTAGCCCCTTTAAGTACGGTACAGACTTCCGCTCTCAACCATTTGACCCTGGTATTAATCTGCAAATCGAACTAGGCAGATTCAGTACCTTTCTAATATTTGACCACATAAACAGGGTAGTTTTAAACCATTCATTTGTACCCTTTATTTCTGTTTTGACCATACATTTGGGTTTATGAAAGGAACTGTATCAAGAAATATTTCTGGACAATCTCCTTGTTCCAAACTGCACCTTATTGATTCCCCGTCTTGACAAACCTACGCCAACATTGACCTCAGTTGAGCTGCAAAATCATTGTTTTTTATAAATTTGGTAAATTCAATCGTCCAAGTTATTTTTGGACACAAGGGTTTTAAGTTTCCTTCTTGGACGTTTATTGTGCCAAATACATTTAGAGAGCCATTTGTTAAGTGTTTTAAATATAGACATTTGAATTTTTATTGGTAGTGATTGAAACAGGATGTATGTAACAGTATGTTGATCCTTATTGTTTCTTCCAACAAGCGAGAGGGGTAAAATGTCCCATCTTGAAAGATCTTATCCATCAGTTTACCATAATTGGCTTTAAATAATTGTGATTTGTGAAACCCCAAAAGGCTTATACTTCGCGTCACACCCCCAAACAAATTACAGATCTCACGTTCAGAGAGAGAGAACATAAACATTTCCTTCTGGTCAAATACAAAACAGATGAAAAATCAACATCAATGAATCATTAATTGATGACGACATGATTCAACAGTCGATCATCACAAATATATATATATATATTTTTTTTAACTGTATTTTAAAAAAAATATTATTAGCATTTCTATTGTGATTGAGCATCAAGGCTTATATTTGGTGAGCATTAGATTTTTTAGGCTCTTTTTGCTGTTTTTGTCTCCATACTCATTCCATAGTTTTGCTCCACGATATCGAAAAGAAAATTGCACTTTTTTCTTTTTGCACAGTGGAAGATGTAGTGTCAGTGCCTGTCTGGTTTTATAACAATGAACTTGACGTTTCTCAACAAAATGATTGCTGAAGTAGGAAGGAGATTTCCCTGTCTTATCATTTGGGCAAATGTCCAGATTTGATAAATATTAATATCATAAATCTTTAACAATTGTAACTTCGTGAAAAGAGGAGCACTTGGTTCACTATAATCTGAAAACGTTGCTACGCGAACAAAAGCCTTTTGTAAGAGTAGACTTTTTTGAAGGTAACTTGGAAAAGTACTTGCCCAGACAATATTACAGTAGGAAAGATATGGGTATGTTAGGGTATAATATAATGTTTGCATAACAGAATGTTGTGATGTTTGTAGGGTAATTATAAGTCAGAGATATCTTAATCCTTGGTTAGATATCGGGAAATGAAATTTGCTTGTTCGGCTTGTGGGCAATTGGCCACAGGGATCATTGCTTCTGATTTGGATTGATTTATTTGATTGCCCGAAAGCCTTCCATAATCTTCAAAGGCTTTTATCAGTGGGGTTATAGATGTGGCTGGGTCACTGATATAGATTAAGATATCATCAGCAAAGAGAGAAATGTTATATTCTTTCTTCTTGATGCCTTTGGCATATTCATTCATCCTGATTAATGCTGCAAGCGGCTCAATACTGATTGCAAATAACAAGGGACTGAAGCCATCGCCCTGCCGGACTTCTCTTTCTAGATAGAAGAAATCAGAGCAACATCCATTTTCCAACACGTGATTTAGGATTTGTGTATATTGTCTTGATGCATTCCACAAGCTGTGAATCAAAGCCCATAAATGACAGAGTTTTATATCAAATTTTGTGCATCAAAACTGATTTGAGTAAAACTCAAATATATAATTATTATATAATGTTATATAATTAACCAGTACGTTTTTTAATATGTTTTTGAATTCTTTTGGCTAAAATATTGGTCAACAGTTTTAGATCGTTGCATAATAGGCTATTTGGTTGATACCCATCACAACGGCTGCATTTTTCCCTTCTTTGTGAATGACTGAAATTATTGCCTCAGACCATGAAGTAGGCATGTCTCTATTCTTAAGAATGTAGTTATAAACCTAAGTCAGCAGTGGTAATAAAACATCAATAAACCATGTGTACAATTCTCCAGGAAGCCCATTGGTTCCTGGAGAATTCCACTTTCCGTTATGTTTGAGACAATGCCTGATGCTTCTTCCCTAGATAGTAATTCATTGGATTTGGTTCCTCTTATAGCTTTTATAATAAGATGCAAATGCATTGGTGATGTGTTAAGGCCTAGAAACACTTGTTTTAAGTGTGGGATCAATTATATTATGTACTATTTTGTCTGCTTGTGTTTTACGAAGTTGAAAACCTAACAGGTGGCTAGCTCTATTTCCCATATTTTTGCTTTCGTGAATCTCAAAGCCCCTTTTGCTTAATATGCAAGAGTTCTGTCCAATTCTTATGCTGTTTATGTTTGAGTCAGCCTGTCTAGAAAAATGCAAAAGCTTGGCAAAAACAGTTGGAACACGTTCAATTGTTTCTTATTTTTGTAAATTCAGGATTAAATGTTATGAACATGGGTAAAATCCACCATGTTTGTTGCAACTAGCCAACAGTTATGCATAAAGTGTCGCTGCTGAAAAAGCTGAAAATTCCTGCGCTTTCTGTATTTCATGTCATTATTTTTGAATCAGAAGCTTTTAATGAAAATACTTTTAACAGTTCCGCGCATGCCTATTTTCAAAGCTACCGACCCGCGTCTGTTTTGCCAAATCATTTCACCGATGATTTACAAAGATTGATCGCCTTTTTGCCTTGGGCACCGCTTTTGCAGAAACCGTGTCTTAACATGACATCACTAAGGCCTTGCGTCATTTGGCTCCTTTGCCGGCTGTAATTCACAACTCACTGATGATTTATACAAAACCCAGCCATGACATACAGAAGTCATGTTTTGGTTGCTCTACAAGGAACTTTGTGACCTTTAGGATTATAAAAAGACAAAGAAATGTCAACTCCCAATCTTGATTTGTGGGAGTTTAACTTGAATAGAAGTTGAACACCAGTAGATAGATACACATCAACTTTTAATACTAGGATGACTAGGACACTAAAACGTACACCAGACAACGTTCAAACAGTTACTTAGTACTCACAGTGCTCTAGTTGTATTTTCACCAAGTGCTTTTTTCCTCCTTTCGCTACAGTAACTATTTGTGTCACTTGTTTTACTTCAGCAAATCTATTTTAAAGCATCATTATAGTTACTTGAGCTACATGAGCTTCTCTACCACACTTGGTAATAGTAGGATGGCTTACTAGTTTGTTGAATTGTCCTGTTGGTAAATCTTAATTCTAAACTTTGAATACCTTTCTCTCAACCTCACATTTTGGGCTGGTTAGTGTGACAATGTGGCATTAACACAAAAGAGTGAAACTAAAATCCCCCAGAGCTAATGAGGAAAGGCTATACCACACACCCAGCCACACTGAAACCTGCCCAATGAATGGTAATGCTGAGGTAATGAGAGTAAGCTACTGCAGGGAGGTGAATGAGTGCATGACACTGGCAAAGCCAAGCGTACCATGGGCAGGGCAAACAGTGGTACAGTGAAAAAACAGTTGACTTTTTATGCTCTAAGACATGTCGCGCGCTGTTCCACTATGGCACTTTGATTTTTCATTATTCATCCTCTCCTGATCGTCTTTCCTTCTAACCTTCAGCCTCCATTAGTTTCTTTTCACCTTGTGACTGATCCGCTCCCTGTACATATTGGTAGTTGGGTTCCCAGCCACATGACTCACGGTGGGTGGATATTCGTCAATGTCATAATCGGAAACGGGTGTAAATATAGATCGGTGGAGGCCTTTGAGAAGTAGTACTACGTGTGAGCGGACACATATCGCACTACTGCAGCCACACCTTCAGTGTAAGGGAGGAGTTTTGCCGAGTCGTAAATTCTTATAATTTACCTCACTGGCACGTGGCCACTTACCTGCCTTGAAGCACGTCGTCTGGATCAAGGCTAAAGCCAACTTCATCCTTCTTCCTACTTGCCAAATGGCAAGTTTATGTAACAACTAAAGAGTAATCCCATAAATACCGCCTTTGTTAGAGTACCAAGGTAAGACCACAGTAAAACTGCTAGTATATTTGGAAGTCCTGATGGGTCTTTGTCTATTTCAAAATGATTTTTTTTTTTACACAGAGTGACATTTTATGCATTACTTATATTCTGTGTTGCAGAATTATACTATACTTTGTAACTTTTATTACTGTAGGTTAATGCCAGGGTTGGTTTATAGACTATAGCTGAGGAACAAGTACCTGGCTTCACTGATAGTGTGATGTTCATCTACTGTTGGTCAGTGTGGTGTGATTTCAATGTCTTGCTCCCATCCAGAAATTACCCGGCTAGACTGAATATTACTTTAGCTGTTTCCTCAAACACATTGACATAGGCCATACCTGAACCTTTTTTAAATCTAAGAGGTGAGTAAAGTGTTGGCCCTCTCAACAGTAGTCAGGTGACAGGGCTCTCTGACACTAGGCCCAAATGGAAGTTAGTATACACACAGTTCACTCCCGCTGCAAACATCTATCACAAATACTGACGGGGCATTTCTTTGGTGTTTCCCTGGCGATTACATTATGTTTTCAATCATGGCTCCTTTGTTTGTCACATTAAACTCTCTCTGAAGATCTGAAATGACACACTCTGAACACACTTTTAAAACAACCAGACAGATTTCAAGATATTGCTCTAAAGCAAGCTTTGAATTATTCCCCCAATATTAATTTTGATATTGAAGGTCTTACAAATAATTGAAATCAACTGAAGTTTTGTGGGCATGATTGTGCACAGGCAGCAAGGTCCTACTAAATCTCAGATAATAAGGTTTATGGCATTCTTTGGGGTGTTTTACTCAGTGAAAGGGGCCCCACAATTTGCAAGGATTACATGGTACGCTTTATATTTAGGTATGCACATAAAGAGCATGAGTGAGTGCGAGCTGAGCTGTAGCACGTCTCTATTAGCACCAAGAAAGAAGCTTATCCATCTGGAAGCAAGGAAGTAATGAGGCTAAGAGGGGCCGAGTTTCAAAACAAACATGACCAAAGAGCTAACAACCTTTAATTAAGTGACATTCAGAGGCTGCTAATGCTACAGTGTCACTAAACATGTCGCTAATGTCACACTTGCACCTAATACTTTGTCCCTGCTGGGCACAGGTGATCTTGATAATCTGGTTCAAAGTGTGACAGGAAACTAACTGGGTAGTGGATTAAAGGTATGTTTTTACACTCATTGTTTTTACACTCATTGTATACAGCGGAAACCAGATTATATATTTTTCTCACTGTCTGACATGAAACCAGAATTAACTTTGAATTTTAGTAGAATTCCAGAAAAATGACAGATGGAATTTTTAGAAAAGGTTTTGTTAATTTTTTTTACCAAAGTTTACATAAATTTCATTAATATTTTGTAGCATTGCCTTGCTACTGTATACTTGCTAAACTGTATATTTTGGGTCAAACGTTTTGGATTTCCTTCCACAAGCTTCTCACAATAGTTTGCAGGAGTTTTGGTTCATTCCTCCAAACAGAACTGGTGTAACTGTGCCACATTTGTAGGCCATCTGGTGCAATCACAGTTGAGGACAACCACCAGAGATGAGGACTCTAGCTTGTCAGAGTCACAATCAACTTTTATTGACCTTCGAATTGGACTAAAGACTGAATCTCAAATAGTTCCAGTGTTCAGTTCTTTCAAGCAGTTCATGCAGAAGACGGAGAATGAGAGATGGCAGGAAGGCACAGCACACGGCGACATCCCCCCTGAAGGCTGACCTCTCTGTCTCAAATGGACCACAAGGATCTTTAAGTTTGAGCTCGTCATTTGACGTGATTTGTAACTAATCAGTTACGTTTTTTATATTTGCATTTTTCCAACAAGATGACAGCCTTTTTGATCGCTGCGCTTTCAGCGCAACCATTTGAGTCAACTCTGAGCCTACGACCATCATCGGTGACGACTCCTGTGCTTGATGGGAGGGCTCAGCTTGGGTCTATATGAACTCGAGACCAACATCCCAGAGACCACGACCAAAGGCCGTCAGACACCTCAACTTTGGGACGCCGGACCCCAGTTGGCGTGGAAAGCCTTTCTCTCAAAGTCGTAAGTGCATCTCACAGACCTGGCTCAGTAAGACTCAAATAACTTCTACGCAAACCACCTTAGCTTCATATAGATACAATTTTAGAACAATTTATCTTTTTGTAATTTTGTAAACCTGCTAAGTTATCCTGTTTTGCATTTCAATATTTAGCACCATCTGGTAATCGATTTTGATCATTAAACCTCCATAAACCACAGTTTGCTTGGGTAATTTCTGTGTTTATTATTTCAGACTAAGGGTCCATGTGTATCGTCCAAGAACTTACTTCCTTCAGATAAATCTGTAGTTTAGCCTCCAATTCTTACTTCTTATTCTTTTGGTATTCAAATTTCAGACCACAGCATGTTCATGTCTGGGACACAGAACCCGCCTTCTTTCTGATCTGTATGCTTGAAATTGCACCCAAGGATGAACCAGACTTGTGCTTCCAAGGTCCCAAATAGTTTAAAGGTATATTGATCTCAGTGTAAGTAAACTTCTGACTTTGTAAAAAGTTTGTAAAAACAAAACAAAAAAAAAAATTTATATTCGTCATATTCTTCCGGCATATGACGAATAGAAATATATTTTTTTTAATTCTACTTGACCTAAAAAAAATATTAAAAAGTCAACTCTGGTTTCATGTCAGCCAGTGAGAAAATGCAAATGTGTATGTAAACATATGGTTCCCGCTGTATGTCATTCAGATTAGGAAAATTGGAGGTTGTCTGAAAATGTATGTTTCTTGGCAAAATAATTTGGTAAAAAAGTAATGGTGGTGCAGTCGGTCAGAATTTATGCTTATTTCTCTGTGGGTTTTATCTGCAAAGCCTCCATGTATTTTTAGATATTTCACTGTGCTCTATTTTAGGATCACCTTTCTGGAAAACTAAGTTCCCTGTGTAAGCAAGGGGCCATCTTGTTAACTTGCCAAAAAACAGATTGATATTAGTGGCAATAACATGCATTGAATATGAATCAGGGATCGTTGAGACTTAAATTGTTTGGGGGAGAGAACGAACTGTTGGTGCGGCGTTTGCTCATCAAGCACTCTTTGATTTAGTCAATCAGCAAATCCTGTGTGTTTGTTGTTATTTAGTATCAATAAAATTGTTTTATGTTATGGGCAAATATTATTATTAGTCACAGTGACACAATTGGCCCAAACCACTGGTGGCTCTGAATTCAAACAGAGCGGCGGGAGCAGCACAAGATGGATTCTCATGTGCGTGTGGACAAATGCAAGTTCAACTTGAAGGCAATTTGCTTGGGCACAAGACATTTTGACAGATACATTGGGGCTGTTGGTTAAGGGCTGTATGTTTGATTAAACTAATTGCTCTAAGCCCATGTTGGTTTGTGGATATATTTTGTAGCACACGTCAGTCTTAATTTGATGATGGTTCGGTCTGCCGCTGGATCAATCCAATCATCTTGGATAAAAGTTTCCTCTGTCAAAACATGAAGTAATGCTGGACATAGATTATTTCAACAGTTAGATGGGTAGTGGAACAGTGACTTTTAAACTAGTATTTGCCATGTTTAAACCAGGCTAGAATGAGCCTCAGGTCTTACAAGAAAGTGGCACGTTGCCCCCAAACATGTGACCTGTAACTTTATTTCTAAATGTTTGTCATACTGATGGCCAATGGCCAGTGAGATTTGTTACATACAGGAATCATCATCATCATGGCTTCAGATGGCATATGAACCAAAAAAATAGAGAAAACTGGTGATGTTCACTTCAGATGACTAGAAATGAATCACTCTTTATAGTGGCTAAGTAAGATATGATTCCCAAAATGAAAATCTGTTAAAAACACAACAGCCACAACACAGCAACCTTTTCCTTATTTTATACAAAACAATATAATTTGAAAAATAAATATGTTTTTACAGACACCGACAAATGTTAATAACCAACATAATAATGAAAATAAACTAAGGAAGAGGGCTTAAGGTCCTTGGCAGGTCTACGAATGTTATAATATTCAACTCTTTGCATGGTGGCATGTGGTGAGCAGCTACTGTAGCAGCAGTGTATTTTCCATTGCCGCTTGCAGGATAAAAAAGAACAGTTTTCTTGTGAACTTGAATTGTGAAAGACATCTAAACTGGACACACAGGACACCTACTGTTGCACTCACACACATTTAGACAGATGTACACAGCCTACACCCACAGGTTTTAGATGAGGGGCAGAGACGAGATAGCATCAGTAAAAACACAGAATCTATTTAGGGAATGTTAACAACTAAAATGTTTTTGTTGTTTTTAAGTTCCTTACACAAGCACAGAGAGCTCAATGCCGCGCGTAGCCTTCTGACCTTACACATAACACTGCATATATAAATAGACCAAATTAAATATGGGTAGCATGAATACTGAAAAATACTCTCTAACATAAATTATCTAGAGTGTACTATGCCGTAAAGGGATAGAGTATGTACACATGAAGTAATTATGGTTTCTTTATAGAGTCCATATAGTTAACTAGACATCAGCTCCCTTCTGAAGCAAAAATAGTAATAATTTAAAATACTCAACAAACAGAATATCTCAGTACATTTTAGAGAGGCACAGTAATTGGAATCAAACTACAGTATAGGATGTTTTCAGTGGTTTTCCATAGCAGTACAACATGCTTTTATTTGATGAAAAATCCCTTTAAAAGCGTATGGCACTCCACAGTATCTTTCAAGTCCCGAAGCAATTACGGCAATGTCCACAGTTCAGTCCGACGAATGTTCTTCTGAGAAAAGGAAGACATAATCTGGCCGAGGCAACTCTTATCAGTGTTCAGAAATGTCCCCCGCTCAAACGAGAGTCCTGCTCAGACCTTCGCCGGCGCTTTAGCGGTGGCTCCGTAAGACAAAGCGCACAGCCACGAGAGACTTTATATCCAGTGATGATGTAGTTGCATACATTGACAATAAGAGACCAACCTGCACTGCAAGCCTGTTAAGAATGCAAAAAAAAAACCACGTGATGGCTACGGTGTCTGTCAAATATAGGTTTAGTTGTAGCAGCATAAAAAGAAATCAGTATTATGGTCTATGTACACACAGATATACAGAGGGAGGAGACTTCAGATCAGTCTTTCCTGGCGTGGGTCTTTCTCAGTCAGTCCAATGGGAATGCTATCCGGACACAACAAGAAGAGCTTAGGGATCAAAGTGCTGAAAATCTCTACAGTATTCCTTCATCTTGGATATCTGGTGCCTCCGCCGCTCTCATCTCGGCTTGTCACATCTGAACAGCAGAAGAAAAAAAAGGTCAACTAGATCAATAGATGATTAGCCGGAAACCATGTGCGCCATGTTTTGCTTAGGTGACGACTTCAGGTTCCTCGACTGGCTGAACAACCACAACCATGTTAAGAAAACCTCAAGTCGCGTCTCATCATTGAATAACTATCAAGCCCATTCAGGTTCTTTTTTGGCAGGTCACCATGACACGATCTTTGATGTCTGTAATGATTTGCATATGCCTGTTCTTGTGGCATTCTTGCACACAATGTCTCGACAACTAACCATAGGGAGTGTAAACAGAAGCCTAACTTAAAGGGACTATACGGAGTTTAAAAATGTTAAAATGAAGTATTTTTATCCCCAGCAATATCCTAACGTGTAGGATATTGCTCATTTTAGAATGAGCCCAGACCTATTTACCACAACTGCCTTCTAAAATCCTGCACTGTCACTCAAAAAATGGTTACTTCGGTCCGAACAAGCACGAGCTTAATATAGAAGGTGCAGTTACACGTATGACCTGAGGTGGCAGTAGTGAGTATAAAATTGCCAACTTTTATCTAGTCTCTTTAAAATGCAGTATAACATAACATGCTAATGGGTCAGTCTTATGTGTCTTATTATATTTTTAGTTAGTTTTATTTTTTTTATTTATTTCAGATTTCACAAGTTTTGTGTTAAAGGAACAGGTCACCGTTTTATCCATACTGAGATATGCTCTTACCTGAGCTTAGACGAGTTGATGTGTACCTGTCTGGTCTTTGTGCGTGAGCTCAGTCACGCAAAAAGACCAAAGATGTTGTGAGCATTTGGCCTCTCCCAGTATATTCCTATGGCTCCAAACGGGGTGAAGTTAGAAGCGACCACGCTCTTCCAAGGGCACGCACAAAGACCAGACAGGTACGCATCAACTCTTCTAAGCTCAGGTAAGAACATATCTCAGTCTGGAAAAACGGTGGCCTGTTCCTTTAAAGAGGGGCTCAAACCCACAACGTCGAGGAGCGCTACCACCAAACCTCTTTCTTCTTCTATGGATTGGATCCCACTTGGGTTTACGTTATTATAGAAAATAGAGTTGTCCAGGATGTCAATATAGCAGCTTTCCTACTATATTTTCACCAGGCAGAGCAGCTGTGCTAACGCTAGAATGGGTCTTTTCTTGTGTTAATTTCAAAGCCAATCAATCAACACTGGTGAGCTGTCTCCTTGTTTGAACCTATCAATTGCATACAAACAAGATCGCGCTAGCCCACCAAATCACTTCCTTATAGCTTTTGCAACACCTTTCGTAACCCAGTGCTACACAGTCTGCAACACCTGTCGTTTATCAAAAATGGGACTCACTTGCAGGTGCGCTCGTTGAGCTCTAGTTGCCGCTCTTTACAGTACGCCTCCGTGTGTTTGCAGGAGCAGCGGCAGGTGTCGGGGTCTTGCACGAATAACCTCCTCCTCCTGTCCGAGCAGTTTTCGCAGCAAGGCTGACAGACACTGGATGGACAAACAGGGACAGAAAATGATTTAAAACGATGAGTGATAGTATAGCTTAGAAATAAGGTTAACCCACATGCTGAGCCTCTGTTAGCGCTCTCAGTAGCAGACACTTGTTGTACACAGGTTTCCATAAAGCAGTGGAGAAAATAAAATAAAAATAGCTCTTCCCACTTGTTTTGATTGGCTCCTGATAATGCTGAGTTAGGCGCGGGGCATGCAGTGAGTAAAGCTACTTCATGCAAGGTATAAAACACGTAATGCTGCACGCCACACTCTTGCAAAGAAGACGCAATAGTCCGTTGGTGCCACATTCACAAACACTTCATTTATTTAAAAGAGAAGACATTTGAACCAGACACATTTACAAATGAATGGCTCAGTTTTTGCAATACTGTACAAGTTACATTCGGTGTTCACAGTAAAGGTCACAGTGAGGTTATGCGGTACCGTGCAAAGTTTTCTTTTTCTTTTTTTTAGGTTTTGTGGTTTAAAGGGGAGACACTGCAGGCAAAACTCAATTTTTTTCAGTTTTCAGGTTTTGGGCCAAATTGGTCTCTGAACATACAAGCTTTCACCCGGAAACAGAAAATATGCCTAATCTTCACAATAACATGTTCAAATATTGCGCTGATTCAATGTTCCCCCATAGACTTATATGGGACAATGCAATTTCAAGGGCCTTTTTCTCTAAACACATTTTTCTGTCATTGTGGCGACGCTATGTGTAACAGGGTTATGGTTCATGGTATATCCTGGAGAATTGGCGCTGGGTGTAGTTCTTGTTGGTTTGTTCGTTGGTCATACCTGGCAGTGTCTTTGGGTTGTCTGTCTTGTTTTGGCAAGTGTATTTCATTTTGTTGTGAATTCCATGTGTCCTTTAAGTTACCATATTGTTTTATTGTCATTTCTGTTCATATTAGTTGTTTATTCTGTGGATGTTTTTTCTTTTGTATTTCGTAGATTGTTCTGTGGGCTGGGGCTATCGTCGGGGCTAACGCCATTTTCTTTTAAATCTTGTCAGGTATGTTGAGATATATACAGCCCTTTTCTTGAGTCTTTTGTGGAAGAGATTGTTCTGTGGGCTGGGGCTATCGTCGGGGCTAACGCCATTTTCTTTTAAATCTTGTCAGAAATAAACGGGGTTGAAGCGGCCGCTTCCCCCAAATGTGTCCTGAGTCCCGCGAGTCCTTTAGTAAAACTACACAACGCAGGGTCCACCACACATCAGCCACATATGTCCACGTCAGTCGGACATAAAGACTTCAAATTTTCCAGCCTTGGACTGAACAATATTTGGAAGATTTTTTCAGAGGGATTTTTTATTATCTAATCCCTAGCCCCATTTATTTTAAAACTAAACAAGAAATCCAAAATCCCCTCTAAAAAAATCTTGGCAGCTCATTTACCAATGAAATGAAACAATACATTTGAATGTAGCTCTATCCATTATTCAGATTTCGTGGCCGAAAAGATGTGAAATTTGGGGCATTTTTAGGCATAAAACACCTTGTTCTTATATGAAAAGATAGAATGACAGAAAACTTGCAATGTATTTTCTTCTCACATTTATGCCAGTGATCGACAGCAAAAGTTTCAAATTGATATCTGTAAATTTAAATTTTTTCCCTATTCGCCTGCAGTGTCTCGCCTTATTAAATTTAGTAGAAAATGAACATTTGAAAAAAAAAGAGTAGACCCAAACAGGATTTACCCTGACCTTGAAGGTTTGGAGTTATTACATGATGTAGATCCCCCACTGACATCTGTGCCCTTCATTTGCTTATATAATGACTTTTTCTTCACTTTTTCCTACATGAATACAACTGTTTACTGGATCGGAGTCAAGGCTTTTGCACAGTACCGTATCTTCACAATTTTAAAGTAAAAAATAAGGGTGCTTTTTGTGGACAAACGCTAGCACACAAAGACACTAATACACTTTGGAAAACATTTACAAAAATCCTCCATGGAGGACCAAAAGAAGTACAAAAGGAGACACAGATAGGCATCGGATATTATCTTGGTGTTACATAAATGTACCAGCATTCAAGCAAACTTGTTTATAAAGATGAAAAGAAATTAAGAGGAGAAAGGAGACAGGTACGAGACACAGATAGGCCACAGACTCAACATTGAAGGCAGGAGCGAGATTACGATCCTGCGAGTGATCCCGGCTCAGATACAGCACTGCAAAGGGCCATGCTGGTGGACCTTGAGAATGAGGCTCAAGTTGCAGCTAACGGGCCAGTCAACATCTGCCTTGGCACAATAGCCGCAACTTGGACCTCAACGTTTGACCTCAGCGTTTGACCAATGGGTGATGTATTTACAAACATGGCAGCTTAAGTGGAGTGGAAGACTTAGATGACTTGACAGGTGCATTGTGGCTGAAACATCAAAATGACAGCTTCCTCTAATAGCTCGCGTTGTTGCGACAGCTAACGCCAGCGACTCGAGTTAGCACAAACACAAAATAAAGCTAGCGTGTTTGGTGTGACGGTGACATGGATGTTAGTTAGCACAACACGTATGTGGACAGAAGCGACACGCTAATGGAGCTCAACAGTCCCCCATCGACATCGAAACCCCCTCATGATATCATTTCATTTTTTCCTGTGTCAAAGAGTTTAAAGCCATAACAGAAGCTAACAGGGTGACCCTACAGACTGATTTTACATTCAAGACCAGACAAAATACTAAAAAATTTGACACAATGCTTTTGAAATTCTGTTATTAAAATTGTGTGTTTCGCCAAAATCAGAATGGCACGATTGATCTACGTAGGGATTTCCAATTTAAACAGATAAAATACATATTAAAATAGTTAGCTTCCATCATTTTTTTAAACTATGACAGTCGATGGGAAAAATGAATGGAAATCTACTTCCAGAGGGGATTTTGAGAATGGCGGACGCTGTTTAGCTCTATTAACAATGGGGAAATGGTGAGGTCAAATTAAAAGGGGCACAGGAGCTCCTCCCAAATGAGCTTAATTATGAGAAGTGCAACACTCAGGTGCAGATAGGTGGAGAAGGCGGAGCTGACATACGCATCGTGATTTGTTTTGTCTCTGTTTTTCTTTCGTTTTCTCTTAAGGCCTTTGCCCTTGCCTTGCCGGGGTTTTCTGGAAAAGACACAAAAGAGCACAACAACGCAGAGAGATGCCTGAGATACCGGACAAATTGAGCTTTAAATCCTATATAGGTGATTTGTTAGACCAATTGGTTGAACAGTATTAGTAATAAAGTGTAAATTAAAGTATTAAATTACAATAGATGATCAGATTTTCTGGGGACTAGTTTAAAGAAAACCAAAAACCAGCTGTAGACCTTTCAAACAGCTGAAATTGATATCAATAGAACAATGCCAAATGTCTCAGAGGAAAAACTTGAACTGGGTTGCAAATATTTTCTTCAATGGTACAATGACGGCACGCTGTGTGAAGAGAGAGCGGTTTGGCCTCCCAGATGGCCAGAGTACAATAAACTTGGACTTTACTAAAACATAATTTCCCAACCTTTGTGGGTCAGGCACCATTTTATTCAGGCTTATTCCAGGACAGTGAAAAATAGTGTAGCTTACAAAGCATACAACTGGATATTCACATGTGGGTCATGCTTTGTTCATTTTCACTAAAGGGGCGTTTCAGTTGTGATTTTGACTCAAAATGATGTGGCAGCAACAAATCACATGAGGTTAATGGTCAGCATCAGATAAGCAGTAAAATATATGAAGGCTATATGTTTAGGAATTTCCTTTTTTTTTGACTCGTTTCACAACCTCAGTGGGATGAGTGTCGGGTTGACCCCTCGCTACTGTGGGGTCAGCGGCCCACTAACATGAAAGCACGGCCGCGTCACAAACAGCAGTTGAATGACCCTGAGACTGTCATTAGTGCAGAAACGCTGCAATCTTCTGCTTGTAAACAGTTAAGGCTGGGTTAAAGAGTATGCTCCTCAGAGAGTTCTTATCTATATGACAGACGAGGAATATTAAGGAGACAGCACTTTTAGTTTGGTACAATGACTTGTGTTGCACGAAATGGGGAGTCAGTCATAAACACAACCGCTTTGCAAAAGCACTATTTATGTAGTCAAATAACATACATAAAAAAAACAGAGAAAGCCAGGGCCCAGAGGGCCCTAACCTCATGGTGTCACTGCTTCACCTGCTTTTGTTCGCTCATTAAACGTCTAAACTCATGTTTTGCAATATTATATTTTAGTAACATTAAAGTAGTTATAAAAAGGAGAAGTAAGCAATGTTCTAAAGGATAGATTACCTTGCCTTATACAGTTGCATACCTCTGTACCCTGTACAACATCGGACTTTCCTTTTAACTGAATAACCATGTAAACTTTATATTTAGGGATATATACCTGCAGGAGCTCAAATGAAATGACCCTATAGCCCTATGGTTTACTCTAGTGCTCGATACAGCTAACACCCCAAGGATACTTACTTCACCTTTTGAGAAAAGGAATATTAGATAAAAATGCAGGTTAGTGGTTAATGTCAGGAAATAGCAGACAAAAGTTAAGTTTTGTATTGAAAAAGAGAGCAAATCAAATTAGCCTAGCTCCCCACTGTGCTTCCCCCTCCCCAGAAAAAACAACTCAAAATACACTCAATAAAGAGAACAGTACTCACTTTTCTTTCGGCTCTTGCGCCTCTCTCTTTAACCTGAAACGACAGGGACAAACGCAACAATATTAATGTAAGAGCTGACAGTCATCAATTTAACAACATAAATCATGAGCCTATGACATGATCATAATGAGCTACATCAATCTTTGTAAACAGATTACAGCATCCGTTCTTGATCAGAAATTGTGATAAAACAGTGACTGAGGATTCTGTAGCGAAAGAACCGTTTTACCCAGGGCTCAGTGCAGGGAGCGTCCCTCAAAAAGCCTGTGCATTGCATTCAATTGCGATATTAAAAACTTGCTACATACTTAAATGGCAAAGGGAGCTGGGGAGCTTGTGGACATTGATTACAGAATATGGCAACAAAAACTTCTGGATGGATGAAGCGTGGCGTTTCATAGAGATAAAAGTGTGATAAATCGAATGTGTTTGGCAACAATAAAGCTGGCAGCCGGTCAAGTGTTGCACGCCTCAAAGACACAACATGTGGGACTGCTTTCACCTATTCTTCCACAACAAATCATCTGCCTCCACGTTCTGTTCTGTGATATGTATATATATTGCGCTGGATGCCCTTCCTGACACAACCTCTTTTGTTTGGTCAGGTGACTAGACCAAGGAGTACACTCACTGACCCCCATGGCCTGACTCTTTGCAGTTCAATTGTGTAATGCATAACCTTCAGCCCTTAGAAACAACTTTTTCATGGTTTTTAGTGCATATTTATAACTATTCACTTTTTTTAATCCATAAGTGGAGAGCGTAAGCTATTTGACATCAACAAATAGCACATTTACATAACATTTTGAGAGATAGAGTTTGGTCAAGTGGCCATAATGTTTGTTTGCCTGTAATCTGTCAGTTGGGACATGGGAAGATACTTTATGCCCCTCTCTGTGTTGTCCCGTTTCAAGTTACGATCTGACATCAGCCGACATATGACCTGACTCTAGACTGAGGGACCTGAGGGACCCAAGCTTCTGCCAGGATAGACTAATCCAATGTTGTACACAACTCAAATACTTAATCCACCAATCAGCCCGTGCAAACCTAGATGCTTTTACTGAATAAATATGTACCAGTTTCACACGGATTTTCTAATGGCCAGGCATCCCTTATTGGAAAGATATATTGAATACAATTTGTCTATGTTTGTGTTTGCTTTCAGTCATCCAGGACTGTATTTATTTAGACAGAGCATGGTAACGAATATACATTGCTCTCATGCATGTAACATGTCACACCGCCTTGTAGCCATGGGCTAATGTCCTTGTATTGTCCTGCTTTCACAAACGCATTGTCATTCATCCTGGCTAATATTATACATGTTTTTAGGAGTAGAGGTCCAACATGGCCCAGGAGTTCGATCCGGGACCTTCTTGCTGTAAGGCACAAGTCTTTACCACACTGTAGCCCTGCAGCCTCTGCAGTGGCACAGTGGTCCAAGCACTTTTAAGTTTAAATTCAAGTATTGTCAATCCGGATGATTAAGTTTAAATCTCTCTTACTACTTCATGGGACACACTGTGTATTGTTATGAACAGGAAAGACTTGGCTAAAACTAAGAAATAAATGAAATAGGCTGCTGTGATCAATAGTCCCCACACCAGCTGTTTCATAAATGACCTTTCCTTGCCACTGTAGAGGCACAAAGCACCGGGCTGCTGCGTTCTCACAAGAGTATCTGACTGTAAGCAGTGCAATGGCATGAAGACAAACTGCCGCAGCCTGCACTGCCTCTGTTCAGATATGCTCCAAAAGGGCTATCAGCAGATCAGTGAGGCCGCAGACGTAAAGATAAGATAAGGATCTCCCAGAACGCTGTCTGTTTAGATGTGTCGAAGGCAAACGCACTTGAGTTTCATTGGTGCAGCTCAAAGTTAGCTTTAAACGGGAGGGTTCTTACCTACACTCGCACGAGCTGTGTTCTGTAAAGCTCATGAAGATGTCATTTTGTTGTCTTTGTGGTTTTATTCTCTTTATCTGAAAAGAAGACGGCAAACACAGGAAACATATTATTTGTCAAGAAAAAATAGATTCTACTAAATAACACTAAATTACAATTTTTAAATTACGAACATTTTTATTTCAATTTTCATGATGTTTGACGATTTGTCTTGGCTTTCATTATATAAAAAACACATACATTTAAATACACTGTGAGTTCTGATCTGATCTGGGTTTCATGGGCACATGTTCCAGCCTTAGGGTCATAGGTTTAACTCTCAGCTCTGACATTTGCTGAATGTCTCTCCCTACTCCTTATCCCCTTCAACTCTGTGCTGTCCTATCCAATAAAGCTTAGAGATAATTAAACTGCAGTAATGTAGATTGTAGGGTAATGGTTCTAATGACAGGATAATGACAGTAATACAGGAAACACATACATTTCTGAGATGGAAAGATCCTAATGATAATCCATGGGGCTGATTTATAACATCCACCAACAATATTATTTGTTAATGGCCACATTTTGCTAGATCCAGATGGATACCACAGATGCCTGTGGCATGTATGTATTCAACTATGTCCATTAATGTAGAAAACGGATAATACCATTGAGCAAAAGATAATTTAAAAGACCATTTTACTCTTCTTAGCTAATATTTGCTCAGGGCGTCAGTAGTAGTGGAGGAGTAGTGACTCATTCATAAAGTGTTTTTTTGGTTACCAACCAAATAAGCTTATGATTTTTCTTTTTTTGCCAGCTAATGTCAAACTTTGTATTAAATGTAGTGATATTTTTTTGTGTGCAGTGCTTTATTAATGAACCTTCATTTTATTTTGTATGGGGCTAACTGACATAACCCTGTACTTTCATCTAACCCAGACTCACTGCAGCTGCCTGTGCCCTGGCTCAGTGGCTGGATTATACATAGACCAGTGGAGTTAGTAGAAGCCTAATGAGCTGCCTGAGGCCTAAAGGTGAACTCACAGGGCGTTCTGTGCTCACCTCCATAGTTACATTGTAACTGGATGTTGGCATACACTGCAACATCTCATCACTGCAGCATCCAGCGCAGCGCGTCAACACCACACAGGACGGTATGAAGATGTGCTCCACCTCCTCTGGATACTCCTGTATTATCTCTACCAGAAGCTCTCGAGGCTTACACAAACTCTTGTTGTACACCTCCATCAAAGGAATCACTGCAACAGAGGAATAGACCTGTTGTTACTCAGTGACAGTGGTCGGTGGCTCTGGAAACTGGCTGGAGAGTTCCACTACCTCGTACTGAGAAATAATCCCAACTGTGACTACACAGTAATATATGCATGTCTTTATACTGCAACATTAAGAGTTCAGAAATTTATGAAAAGTTTCTGCAGTTACCGGTATGCTTTGAATAAAAGATTATAGGGACAAAAATATTATATTTTCCTCCCACGTATTTGTGACAAATTATGACAATAAACAACAATCTCTCTTCAGATTGTCTTTAACATTGCACTGGTCCCTCTAGACTAAGGTCAGGGGATTGGGAAACCCAAGTGGATGACACCCCAGTTTATCACACACTATGTGAGCCTAAAATAACTACTTTTCAACTTCTCAAAGCCAAGTCAAACAAACCAGCACTGAACAATATCAGAGATCTAGGTCTTATTTATTATCTAATAATCCAAATTGCATTAAGCAACCCTACCATTTTGCAAAAAGATACAACAGGGCAAAAGGGTAAAATTCCTCAGTACAAAGGCCTTTCAGACATGATGTGAGTTTTGGGTGACACAGTTAGAAAATAGACCACACTGTTGTCCACTAGGAGGCGACCACTTCCTTGTTTGAACAGAGCAGCCTTTGGCTACAAGCCATGGAGGAGTCCAGTGCAGTGTATTCCCACGGTGCCTCGAGACACTTACCGTCATGCGGACCTCTCTCTCTTTCCGTCGGTATATGCGCGCTCTACAAGGCACAAGAGCAGAGTCCGGCTGTTAGTGTTAGCACATGGTACAGCAATTGTGTGTCAAGTGTAGGCTTTGTAATATTGTGGCATTTTTATCCGACATGGAAATAAAAAAACTTGATTAACGCCTTTGACCAAACCTGATCCTAGATATGGCCTTTGAAGTCGCGCTCGATATGACTCAATACAGAAAATAAACTGTGGTCGGTGTTAGACAGTGTTAATTAAAGTTTCAAACCTCGCTTAAAAGTTTGAAAAGGCACCAAAGTGACTGAACACATCTTCTAGATCGACGTGTCTGTCTCTAACAGCGCACAAATCTGAGCGAATAAAAACGCCAAGAATTTCAGCTGTTTCGTGGCAATGGCTGTCACCGCACACTGCGTGAGGTCCTGGACAAGTTTTCAAGCAGTGTCCGCGCTGTAGGTTCAACTTTCCCTCTCGTTTTGACAGACGCGCGCGCCTTCCGAGCGAACCTGTCGCTACTGGCAACACCTCGCGGGTATTGCGTTTTTGCCCCGCACTGCCTTTGGGTTCAGACAGCCTAGATGTTTTAGAAAGCTTGAGATATAACAGAAGGAGAGAGTGTTATTGCTTTGTTAGTCGACCCCCCCCCCCCCCCCCCATGCACACGAGTGGCGCAAACTTTATTAAAAGCTGTAGGCTATAATAAAAGAAGAAAGCTGCCAGCCGAGTGGGCGATGATATGAATGATGAAATCCTCTACAGAGAATTAGGTACCGCCCCCTGGAAATTTAGCTTTGATTGGTTGGCTTGGCTGTCACGAGACCTACAAATAGTGTAATTAACAAGTTAGTGACGACTAGGTTAGACGTGGGGTTTAGGGTTACAGTCCGCAAGTTGCTTCATAGTCGTGCCATGCTGCGTAAAATATGTAGGCCCTACATGTGACGCGCACTGCGTTTCTTCACCTTTGCTCGCAGCCTGCCTGGGCACACGGCACTTGATTAATGATTATAGAGCAAACGATTTACTGTGCCCACTCTTAAACAGCCATTAACATTCCCCAGTGATTAAGCTGTAAAGTAGTGAATACATTAAAGTCTCCAAAAATGAGAGCGAAACAAGCCACTTCTGCGCATTGAAAGGATCAGAAGTGAACCTGCCAAGTGTAACGTCCTATTTCAGAATGGAACCACTGCGCCTTTAAAGTGTCATCGTATCTCCGAGGTGCTTTAACGACGGGCCTGCAAATCGCCCGGTACCCAAACTTCATAGAATAATTTGTGGAAAAATCACCTCCACAGCTACTCAAAGCCGTTCCGCCGCTACCGAGTGGGACATGTTCAGTTTCTCCTTTTGCGCAATGATAATTAAACATCTTCAAAGGCACTGAAGATCGGATCTGGTCTAGACACGATCAGTGACCTCGCCATGGTAAAGCAAGGGCGAGCTACATTAATGATAGTGACTAACATCTAGCAAATAGAGGTCATTGAAAGTTTACCCCTTCTCCATTTGGCACCGGTGACTCACCTTGATAACTGACAGCGTCAAAAATAATAGTGTCAAACTGTCAATAAAGTTCATGGTGTTGGGAATATAATCCAGGGACAAGCAACGTTAGAAAATCCAAAATCAGGCGTTTTGATGTTGGAAGTTTACAGCATCAGGACGAGCTCACCGGCTTAAAACTTCTCTAAACATAATATGTTAGATCCACAAATGCCCAGACTGGGAACGTATGATCCTTTTACGCATTTCTCAGCTGTTGCCAGTGATATTCATCCAGAGACACGAAAATCCATAACGCACGCATCGCAGCTTCGAGCCCCTTCAAAAGCATGAACCCACATTACAAATATAATCCCATGCTTGTTGCACAGCCGCCTCCAGGTGTCTGTCCATTGGATATGTCCACTTGCTTCCCTGCTCACTCCGGTGTGCAACCTGAGCCAACCACGATATCAAGGATGTCGCCTAAAACTTTTAGCCTGTCATGAGTTATTCCCTTTGCCCAGGCAGTGCGCATGGAGCAGGTCAGCTCTCACTCGGTGTTGTGTGCATACAACGCGTCCACTTCTGTGTCGTTCTCTCCGTAGAGTGTTCTGAGTCCAGCGATTGGATCACTGGAGCGAGAGGTGTGTCCAACTACGCACTGCTCTGAGCAAAGTTTCACTAATTTAAGTTGTTTCATGTGATCAGGTCAGTTGTGGATGCCTTGGAAATACGCTGATGAAAAGTATTTTGGCACGAGTTCTAAGAAAACCTTGTTTAGAATCGTATAAGCCCACACCGTCGTTAGAATAAAAGTATCTTATTTAAGATCCCTTTGTCTAAAATGAAAATGTAAAGGCTAGTTACATTAGTCTTGAGTGAAATGCAGTGACAAAAGACCTGCTCCACATAATGAGCGCTATTTCCAAGTCTAGTAAGGTTCTTCTACTTCCACCCCCTGCAAAGAGCGCGTGTGTGTCTGGGCACGTACGTGCGCCTCGCTGCATCGCCATCGCTGATACACCGCTCCATCGTCTGCCGTGTGCGCGTCATTACGCACCAAGTCGTGACTTCCTCGTTGGGGAAAATGAATAAATGTTTGCAGACATCCCGCTCCAGTTCCCAGACATGGAAAAGGTCTCGTCCAGCAAGTGCGAGACAACGAGGGAAGTAATCCAAGTAAAAGGAGTGTAATGGGCAAGGGCTTAAGACTGACTAGATTTGTTACAACATGACTACCCTGAGTGACAGGAACGCCGGGGGTGCCAACCAGATCTGAAATCATGTATTGGATTGTCTATGCCGTGTGTAAATGTAAGACGACATTATGATGGAAACAGATCCTAAAATAGTAATAACAACTATATTTTTATTTGACCATTGCTGTGCTAAACATGAAGTAGGGTATATATTTAACTTTCCAAAAACCTGAGCAATGGATTTGCATTCATTTGTCTAAGTAATGAACTAAATCAAGATGCAATATATATTGCAATATTGCGTAAGCTATTTTATAGGAATATATAATATTATTATAAGACAAGGCAGGTTTATCTGTAGACCATAATTCGAAGTGCTAAACATCATTTACAAAATAGCTCTGTAATATAAACACTAAAATGATGCTTTGAACGTGAGCGACCTAATAACTGCACATCTTTTATAGTAGTGACGCCCTCTGCTGGACTAGCTGTGTCACTACTACACAGTGAAGAGACAGAAGATGAGAAAGTGGAAAGAGTTCTTCATGACATAAGTTGGCAGCAATGTCTGTGTCTTCTCGGGCTTACCTGCTGCAACTCATTCCCAGTCATGCATGATGGAAGGAATGAGGCTCAAGACTGCATCAGGAAGGGAGGAGTTTCTGGGAAGCTGAGAGGCAGAGAGCAAAAGAAAGAAAGAAAGACCGCATTTAGGAAGACTGCTGTAACACAATCACATCTCTGAGGAGTTCTTTTGGACCAGTGCTAATTGAAGAAAAACACTTGGGTTCATTAGTGATGTGACCAGGCTCTGATTACTGCTGACTCAGGTGATGGTGATGTGTCCTCCTTTGTGCTGATACACTGCATACCACACACAGAGAGGAGCTTTAATCAAAGTACAATAAACAGCCTCCCTCCACATCGAGCTGCACTGATGCCACTTTATAAATGCCATGTCACCTGTAAACCATGGCGTACGTGAAAAGGGGTTACCAAAAAAGCAGATGCAAGGATAAGGGCAAGGAAAACATTTATCTCTTAAAGGGGCTCACACATCAATCCGAAAGTTGGAGCCAGTGCATAGTGCCATTGTGGTTTTGGGCAAAATGCTTTACTTACTTTCATGGTCACTAATGTGCGTGTACCGTGTATTAATGAGAGTGAGCTTGTGACAGGTGATGTGTGACTGGATGCAAATAGGCCGATGACATCACTCCAGCTTGGGGTATTTAATTCTTTTTTTGTCTCTGTATTTGGTTATCCTTGCCTAAGTCTGTGCTATGCAGCTGGACAATATAAGTCTCCTTGGGTCCAAATATCTTTGTGTTCACAGGGACGATAACCACATTTTCCTTGATCTCCAGTCTTGATACACTGGTTTTTATAGCTTATGAATGAATGGAAACGATAGCATCAATGAATGAGGCACTCCATAGTGGAGGCAGTGGAAGCCTACGTGCGTGCAGGCGCATGCAGGGGTGAAAGTGACATTGTTTTACAGTATAATGTAACCAAAGCAGGGCATTACCAAAGCCCAATGGCGCTGTGCCATTCTCTTTTATCACCTGGCGCCGAATTACACATTCCTCTGCTCCATCCGCTGTTCACTCCCTTCAGGTTTCTTCACAGCGAACCGAGGGAGAGGGCTTTGACTGCAAGGTGCTTCTGATAATACAGACCCCATTTATCGCTCCTGACCTAATCTGACTTTAGTTAAGTGTGAATTAACCTTCAGTGCTTCAGCCGATAATGAAGCTCGATAACATTCACTGCAGCATCATGTGACTGAGTGGCACACGGTGTATGTGCTTATTAAACTACACTTTAAAGCCGGATGCTTCAAAGTTTATTTTTATTTCCAATATTTATCTTCTTGGCAGTGTACAGCTGGCCACACCTGGCAAAATCCTACAACTACAAGAAGATCAGTACCATATAATAATAAAGTCATTTAACAAGACGATGACATTGTGTATAATGTAAAACATGTTTTTCTTACTCTTTGACACCTTAGATTTATTCCTGCTGATGCATGTCCTGGAGAAAAAGCGCAAAATTATGACAGTGTGAAGTTTCACACAAGAGCTGAAAACCTGACATGATTTACAGAGCAGTTTCACAGTATGCAACGTGAGATGTGTGTCTTTAACAGACTATATCTCATAATGCATTGTGGTCATTCACACGATCTTGGCAGCACGCGAGGTTCCCTGTGGTTATGTGATTGTGGTCATACTATGGACATTCTCTTTTAATAAACTCTGTAGACACTATCAAAGGGAATATTATAAAATACAGCACTAAAAATACAAACGTGTAACAGTAAACAAGATTAAGGAAATTAATGTAATTCTCATCAAATCGTGATTAAATCCATGGGTGATTAGACAGTCCCGTGGCTGTAGTCTTTTATTGTTTGGGCAAGAGTTTGGACTTTTGCAAATGACAGGAAAGCATTTATTTCTTGTTAAGCTGCGGTTGTCATAAAGCATATTGGTAAAAGCCATTATTCATTGGTGTTTAATACTTAATATCATAGTATAAAAAAAATCAACACCAATCAATATGATCAATCTTTGCCAGCTTGACCTTTTCTGCTCCAAACAGTAACTTCTATTTAGTCAGAGGCAAAGTAACTCCCTTTAGTCAAGTATAGTTATCCAAATATCCCTCCATCCATCAGCAAACATATCTGTCTCATTTGATGCGGCACAGATGACATCCCTCCGCCCTGATAGTACAAACCGCTGACCCGAGCAGCTGTGAGAGCGTGCCGCACATCACCACACTGTCCCTCCTCCGTACGGCTTTGTTAATGAAGATGAGCAGAGAGGACAATTTACTATCAGCGAAAAAGCAAAAGTTCAAGTCCGTTAATCAAAGTAAGCGCAGAGAAAAAAAAATGTCCTGCCTTTGGGATGTTCCACCGATGTATTTCACTTTCTCTTCCGTTTCACTTCCCGCAAGTTTTTGTGAGCCGTCGTGTCAAGGCGGTTCAAAGAGTTCACAGACTTATTTGGTCAGCGGAGGAAGAAAAATGACAGGAAAAATCCAGCGAGAGGAGAATACTGTACTTTAACCCGACCCAAGGTTAGCCTGTCAACATCGATCATATTTCTATACGTTGTGGACGGTAATGAAAAAAAAAAACAGGAACCGGTCGGGAATGGGGGGCCTGGTTCAGAGCATGCGGTCATTTTTCACGTTACTCTAATTTAGTGGTCTCAAACCTGCAGACATGTGGTGGTTCCCAGCAATGCATCATAGGTAGTTGTGTAGTGCTGAAACGAACAGATGTAATGTAGGTCTTTAACAATCATAATTTAGTTTTTGACCTTGGGTAATACGTAACCAAACTCTAACAGACTGACCAAGCTTCTGAGGAAATGTGAGCTTAAACAAGTAAAAGAAATGTTAAGGGCTGTACTTTCCAAAAATAAAACAGCAAACGTTAGGCAGTGGTTAAACAGTTACGGAAATTCACTGCTCTATAATCGTCTTTAGCTGTGATTACAGCACGCATTCGCCGTGGCATTGTTTCAATAAGCTTCTGCAATGTCAAAAGATCCAGTGTTGCGTTCGTTTTTCACTAAGATCTTGCATAGATGATGGGGAGAGTGCGACCGCTGCGTATACCCTCCTCCAGCACATCCCATAGATTCTCAATGATGGCCAATCCATGTGTGAAAATGATGTCTCGTGCTCCCTGAACCACTATTTAGCAATGAGAGCCCGATGAATCCTGGCATCTTTGAATAAGCCAGTGCCATGAGGGAAGAAGAAATCCATTGATGGAATAACCTGGTCGTTGAGGAGGTCGAGGTCGTCAGCTGATCTCATTCTTTGGGCACATAGTGTTTCCTGACCAACTGCAGCAACCCCAGATCTCAACATATAGTTAAATCTTGACTTTTCAGGGGGGCAGTGTATATTTAGATGGGCAGATTTAGTGCACTTTTTTCATTCACTTCGAAATGTAGTTTTACCAATTAAATTTGAAGAGCACAATGATGAGCCTTGTTGCATTAATAACTGTTGATGCACTTTTTGTGTCTCATATCTGGATAACAGTGCTTGAGTAATGAAAGCAAATTTGGCATTAAAGCAGTACTAAGTGACTCTTGCCCCTAGAGGCCATAAGCACCACTGCAGGTGTCGCAGGATGTTGCGTTTTTTTATTAATTAATTGTCCATGAAAGTAAATACTGCACTGACAGAAAATACAAAGGGAGAGAGGGATATTGTACATCCAATTACACAATGGAGATATTTTTTTGGGCTGTAAATACTGTTTAAGTGGCGCTAGCCCTCAGTTAGCTTTGCCCGTTAGCCTGTTAGCTTCTTCTTCGTCATTCCATTAGTGTGTATTGGTGCTCCGGGTCGGCGCAGGGAAAGCTGCAAGTGTGGTTTTCTGGCACAGAGACACCAGGGGGAGATGAAAGACCCCCCAATCATCCCATTAACACTAGTATTACCCCCAGAGGGACTACGAAAATAATTTATTAAGGTAAACAAGTTACTTAGTACTGCTTTATAGGGATTAGAGCATCATCCATCACTTTTGCCAAAAACAGGCATTTCACGTAGGACTGTTGTCAAGCCCACTAATGGATAGCCTTTGCATTCCTCTTATCTCGAGTCAGTGCATCTTCAGGTGTGTCCTTAGCGCACACACATCGTCTTATCTATGTCCGTCTCCCATTGTTGGAGCTGTCACTAACGTCTTTCTCTCCTGGTGGTATGTTTAGCGACCACACAGGTGTCTTCTTCGCCCTCCGTTATAAGAATGCAGCGTTTAACAAACACTTAGCTCTAAGCTCAGGTTAAGTGCCGCGTAAAGCCAGCTGATTCAACAGGAATCTGTACCACCTGAAAGCCCCAGCTCCCACGCCTCCCGAGATCCTGTTTCTGACTGTAAAAAGCACTAATGAAACTATAAACCGTGGGGAAATTGAAGAGATGTACTGTAAATGCCACTTCTGCAGCATAAAACATTCACGGTAATACTCGGTGGGTAGAGTGGACGAAATATTTAAGCTTTAAGCACACCTTGAGTAACTTTTTGAAGTAACTGCCCTTCTTGGAGTCGTTTTATCACAGCACTTTTTAATTCTTCATGAGTAACCATACAACTTACTGTAACTTGAGTCATTATTTCGCTGCTCTACCCGCCTCCAAACATTGCTAAGCGATCATGACATGTGGAAAAGTAGCATGCAATTTCTGTGCAAGCAAATAACAAGCGTGGCTAAACGGGGATCACAAAGGGTATCCAGCAGTGATTTCTTCTCAATATTTTCGATTTTCTTTCTCTCACCTCTGCCCTGGATAAAGTCATTCACACCTATTGCAGTTTCGACATCTAAAGCTCTGTACCTACCTATAAAAATGAATTGCATCATAAACCTCTTGATGCACAAACTCTTTCTGTAAACTTCCAGAGTTATTATGCCCCACCCATAGCGCTATTGTGGATGATGAATTTGTAATATGCATGTTGTGTGTGGCCCTTGTATGTACCTGTGACTGTGCTGTACAAAACGGAACAGAATAGCAGGCAATCAAAAGCGTGGAAATTAACCTGAAAGGTGCAGTACAATGCACCGCCACCCCACTCCTCCCCCTCCTCTGTGCACGCTGCATTCCTCTGTGCTCTGGAGAGAAATGCATACAATACAATGGAAACACACACAGACATTCACTATAAACATGCTCTGGCATTAGTCCAAAAGCCAGTTCAAAGGTGTTTTCATTAATATGCTGGTTTATAGCAGGTCACTGGTTTAAGTACTTGGCAAATATGACAAATAAAGAAAGCATTGACTCGTGTTGACTGAATAAATAACATCTAAATCAATCATACCTAAACTATTTAGTTTATTGTGCAATTATTGTTTTAGGAAGACCTTTCAGATTGAGCGCGACATGTCTATACTTGATTGAAAATTATCTCTAAAGTCATTGTAAAGTCGTCAAATGGAGAAGATTGTTAGTTGAGGACGTTTTGCTTCTTTTCCCAGACGCTTTGGAATTGTAAAACAACTGGATGAGTGAGAGCTGACACAAACACAGAGCTGACAATAAGACACTAGTTGTTTTGAAAAAACAAAAAAGAACATGTTTCCACAAATAACTATTTAAAGTATTTGTGGTTTGTTGATTTGAGACTTGGCTGTGATTGGCTTAAACGAGCTGCGCTTGATCAAATCAGCAGCAAATGCAGCGCCAGAAGTTTGTCCTCCGATTTAAAATCTGGGCTAATGTTACTGGTTCTGAACTATCCGTCTGGCTCTTGTCAGGTATTTTTCAGATATTTTAGGCTTGCAGATGACATTAAGTATTACTGACAATACAAATATTGTCAAACTCCCAGCAACGAGGCTGGGATGGTTTAACCCTCTGCTGTGTTGAGTGAATGCTTCTTTGTCCTGTGTAGTCGGTAATTCTGTTAATTGTCTTTGTTCATTGTGTTTCATTAGTATGTTTTGAAGTTAAAAATAAAATGTAATTTTGGCAACTATAGTCAAAACAATATTTTCGTTTTTCATCTGGACCAGAGGTTCCCAAAGTGGGGACCCCTTGGAGGGTTGTGGGACCCAGATGGGGGTCGGAAATTTTTAAATGAGGATCAGCACCTCCAAATCCCAGGCCATGGTTCTCCACTGGAAGAAGATGGCATGCCCTCTACAGGTTGGTGGAGAGTCCTTGCCTCAAGTGGGCGAGGTCAACTATCTCGGGTCACGAGTGAGAGACAGATGGAGCGTGAGATCGACAGACGGATCGGTGCGGCGTCAGCAGTGATGCAGTCGCTGTATCGGACTGTTGTGATGACGAGGGAGCTGAGACGGGGCAAAGCTCTTGATCAATCTACGTTCCCACCCTCACCTATGGTTATGAGATTTGACCAGATGGCGGATACAAACAGCCAAAATGAGCTTCCTTCGCAGGGTGGCTGGGCGCACCCTTCGAGATTGGGTGAGGAGCCCAGTTACCCGGGAGGAGCTCGGAGTAGAGTAGCTCATTCACATCAAAAGGAGCAGCTGAGGTGGCTCGGGCATCTGTTTCGGATGCCTAATGACCGCCTTCCTTGGGAGGTGTTCCAGGCATGAAACTGCTGCCCCCGCGACCCGGCCCCGGATAAAGCGGAAGAAAATGGATGGATGACCTACTGAATCGTTGGTGTGGTCTATTTGGGTAGTTGTGACACCAATCTACAGTTTGTGGTGCAATAAATTTTATTAGACACCACAATAAGGCATGAAGAATATATAGAATAGAATAGAACAGATTTATTCCTTAAGATTGACAAATATTTATAAAAAGAAGAAAGAGAATTGGACAAAAGGGGCAAGAAAATGTGGTAAATTTCAGCCAAAACTGCAGCTGAACATGAATCTAGACTAGAATTTTGGTATTTTCACTTGACTTTTACTGTAAAAATTGTTGAGAAATGTCATAATGTTTGAATCAGTTTGAATCTATTTTCCTGCGTTTTAATGACATTCACGCCTTGATTTTTGGCACAATTCATTCCAAGGCTTTTAATGCCCCGTGAAAACCCTGCATTTAGGAAAAAAGAATGAAAAAATCTCTTGGCCGACATGCTGCACAATCATGAATTTTTACATGACTTTTTAAATATTTTATGAGCATGTGACTGCCCCCACTTTCTGCTCCCCAACATGGCCAATTATCCCATAATGATATATCGCTTTTCAGGGCTGTAGCTGCGAACCATGATCACACCGCCACGAATACATCCTGCTTTTTGAATCCTCTCCCACTTTCCCACTGACTGAGCACCCTGCAATTAGCGATGAGCGTGCAACCCGACCGCAGTTTGTAGTTCGCCCAGCTTTCTCCCACCGCCGGCATTACAGGGGCGTGTCCGGGAGAAAGGATGACCTCCACGGTTCGCCGGGATGAAGTCACACAGAGAAAGTGGGTTTGAGTTTGTTGGTGTAAAAAAAAAAAGAAAAAAAAAAAGAAGTGCTCTTGATAAATAGAGGTCAGTGATTTTCTCGGCGGCAGTAGCTTTGCGGTCATGGGAGGACGCACATAGACACAGTGAAAAAAAGAGTGAATCCGTTTTCAAAAGGCCGCCCCTCTCTGCTGGCTCATAATTAACAAGTTTGTCGGCTGCAGGTCAACAGATCCTCCCTCTCGCAAGATATACTCTGTTGTTTTAGCGTTTAGTCTCGTACAATATCAAACTTCCCACGCTTTTATTGGGAAGAAAGTCTGTCTGCAAGTTGACACATCTGCACTGTGTTTGGCAATAGTGCACATTCAAAACACTGCCAAAGAATTGAGTGTTGCTACATGCCCCACTGAAATCGGTGATTGGGCACGCAGAGATTGGGTTGCAACTTGCCTATCCAACTTTTTATGGCTATACTGTAACATTAGAAAGTAGTTCTGACCTTAGGTTTCATAAAGCCCAATGTTCATACTTTACCCAAATCTAAAAGCTTCGACTGGAGAGTTTACAGCCGATTGGCCATTGTAACGCCTCATTTGAAAGACCTACAAAACTGATCTAAGATTTTTCCTTGCGTTGTCGCAGTGTCGACTTCACGCTTTGGTGCATTTTGTTGCATTTTCATCCTTGTTTTACGTCTTGTCTTCGTCGCTACAGGTATTTCGCCACTTTTTCAAGAAACTTTTAGATTTGGGCAGAAATGTACATCTTCTCACCCAAAAGCTTAAAAAAAAAAAGCATCATAATAGCGATGAAATAGCAACAAAAAAATCACAAAAACTGGACAAGAAAGTGACAGAGAAACGTGACGAAAACGTAACAAAAACAAAACAACAACAATAAAAAGTAACAATAACCGCCAGAAACATGGCGACAGGGTGACAACAAAGCTACGATCACGTATGCAGGGCTTTCAAATGAGGCATGACACTGTTGCTCTCCAGTTGAGACGCTTTTAGATTTGGGTAAAACCAAACTGGGAAAAAAAAACTGCACTCGGTTCAGGCGGGGGGATATAGGGTTAATCTCTCTTTACAAATGGCTTCTTTGTATCGGCTATGCCCCTTATACATTGTCCACTATAAACCTTGATGCTCATGCTTGATACTTTTAAGTGTATTACTATTAAATCAGATGAGAAATACTGTCAATTACTTCAAATTTCCAAGCAGAACATTTATTTAGGTCATATGCTGTATTATGTTTGACTCTGGCATTTGTAGAAAGTGGTACTGTTGGCCCTTGGTCTTTTTACAATGAAGAAAAGCAGACCAGACATGCCCACCCCTAATTCCGGATTTATTCCCATGAATTACCATATATTCCCGAAAATTACCGAATTTTGCAACCCTAGTGGTAAACCAAAAATGCAGCCCTGACTTCTCTGGAATAGACAGAAGGTCAGGCCCAATCCTGCTCAGCTTCTGATGTCAGACGAGATCGGGCATTCCCAGGCTGGCACGGATGCAACGCCACAACCAGAAAAGAAACAGGGAAAGATTGTAAACAAATGTGTTGTTGCTAATTGAGCAATGTTTTTTTTTTATGGTAAAAACAATCCTCCTCACCTGATACTGATTATGAATAACTAATAGTTTCATGACATTTGCAAATGACTATAATTCAGTTTCTAAGCAATTACAATAAATAGTAATTTCATCCATGACAACGGAGGCAAAAAATGTACAACAGATACAAGAGAGATTTAATTGCCTACAAGATGCTGATTTCCCCCGAGTGATAAGATATTCAACTAAGTAATGCCCAAACTGGTCAGGAGAAGCATGTCTACTGAAACAGAATTTATTGAGTGCTTTTGGATGCGTGTTTCTCCGTGGGGCCCGGATCAGGTCATGGGTCAGGATCACTGTCAGCTTGTCTGGAGTCTGAGGAGATTCTATCTGTTGCTCTGAGCCTTTGGTGTGGAGCCGGTGCCCGCTGAGAGGAGAAACCCAAGACCCAAGACGCTCCTCAGGTGCTGCTGCCCCGGGACAGGACACACAAGGTGAGCCAGCGTCAACGGTCTGGCACATTTTGACACGAATGAGTCGATTATGAACACCTATGTAAGCAGCTTTACAAAAAGGTGTATTGTCAAACATAATGTAGGCCAGTGATTCCCAACCTCTGGGGGTCGAGAAAACCTCACAATGTGAGAAAAGAGGTCAAAGTACAGTGTTACAAATAGAATGAAGGGAACTGCTTTAGAATGTATTTTCAATATTGATTATTCTGAAATATCTTTATTAACAAATTTATTTTCTTTGAAAATACAGTAGTAGTACAGTACAGTAGAGTGTTCTGGTCACAGACATATCCACTGGTAAAATAAGGGCCGGTGGGGAAAAAAGCTTGTGAGCCACTGAATAGGCAAACGTTATAATCAAGTCTAATGATAAGACAAGCAATTCATTTGGCTAACATAGTATACAGGTACATCTAGTGAAATCTACAACTCTGACTGACTGACTGACTGACTGACTGACTGACTGACTGACTGACTAGCACAGCACATCCACATCCATATTTTTTTATTTAGCTCAGAAGAGATACAGTTGTGCTCAAAATTGTACATATCCTGCCAGAATTGTGTAATAAATTCTCTCTCTATATATACAAAAATATGTTATTTTGCCACTGGAACTGGAGAGAAAGTACCAAAATGACTCTGATCAAAAGTTTACACACCCCAGTTTTTAATAGTGTGTATTGCCCCCTTTAACATCAATGATAACTTGGAGTCTTTTGTGGTAGTTGTTGATGAGGTTCTGTATATAATCTAATGTTAAAGTGGCCAATTCTTCTTGACAAGAAGCCTCCAGTTCCTGTAAATTCCTGTGCTATGTTGCATGAACTGCACGTTTGAGCTCTCCCCACAGTGGTTCTATGATATCGAGGTCAGGAGACTGAGATGGCACTAACAGGACCTTCACTTTATTCTACTGGAGCCACTGGCATCAGCGAAACACCTCCATGTTTCACAGTAGGTATAGTTCACTTTTTTGCTGTCAACAAGGCCTATGATGAAAAGTGCATCATACAAACGTGCAGTTAATGCAACACAGCCCAGGAACTTACAGGAACTGGAGGCTTTTTGTCAAGAAGAATGAGCCGCTTTACCATTAGATTATATACAGAACCTAATCCACAACTACCACAAAAGACTCCAAGCTGTCATTGATGTTAAAGGGGGCAATACACAGTAATATGGGGTATGCAAACTTTCGATCAGGGTCATTTTGGCACTTTCTTTTTTCATTATGATTTTAAAATAGCAAACTCAGTTGTCTGACCATAAATGGCTTCACACAACCACTAACTTTGAGTGAAAACATTTTGGGCAGCAGCAATAATGAAAAGATGTGCTTAGTTTGTCTGTCGGTCATCTATTACTGAAATGAAATGGAATATATTTCATAATTTGGCGAGAAATCTAACAGAAAGGGCAGCTACCACTTTCTACATCATCACATGCAAAGCTCAATGGGAATTATGTGGAGGTGTCGCATATTGAAATGAAATTGGTCCTGACCGATATTAAAAACAAGCAACACCAGCTGAACTTCTACCGTACACGGCGTCACATGTAAAAGGAAATGAGCACTTTTATGTGAACTATGAAACTATAGTGACCTCTTAAGGGCTTAAACTGGCCGAGCGTGTTTGATGATTGCATGTTAATCTAAAGAAAACACCGGGGTTATGTGCGATTGAAGGTATGCAGCGGCGTGTATCCTCTTTCAGGTGGCTAAATTGCCGCTCCTTTGTTAACACGGCTTGTTTCGCTATGGCTGAGTCCACAGACTTGCTAGTGAAACTCAACACTCTCCCGGGGCGCAAATCCCTTCCCAAAACTCCGACTTGATTTCTTTACGAGGCGCAGTGTCACTCTAGGTGGGCCCTTGCGCACTGAGAAGTCTGCGAAAGCCGGCAGTGAGCGGGACAAACGAGCCGGAGGCCGCTTAAAATTTACTTGGAGAAATTAAAGCGCAGTGTTTGTACAAAGTGGGTTTTACAGCTCGACGTGTAAATCAAAGTGAGAGAACGTGTAGGCGAGAGGAGAGAGTGGAGCGCGGCGGACAAAGGTGACCCTTGTTCTTCAGAGGAGGATATTTATGGGGAAAGGTGAAGGATCAAGTTGGGGTGACTTGAGGCTGAGTCCTGGTGTTGACAGTAAAGTCTCAAGTCTCTCATTTTGTCTCAAGATATTAACTATGTGCTAATATCTTTAAAGGTGTGACAGTGCATACTGAGCCGAGTAAACAATACATTTTCTTACAGTTTTTAATTCAGTCGGGAGAGTAGTTCTGTAATTCTTTATATTCATCTCTACAAGTGGCATCTCTCTCTTCCTGTATGAGCTGGTGTTTATATTACAATTTTAGTCTTAAAGGTCCTATATCATGCAAAATCGACTTTTTGGAGCTTTTAGCCATGTTGTTATGCTATTTCCTTATCAAAAACACCCCCAGAGTGGTTTGTGGCTTCATTCACGCAGCTCTCAGTAATCCTCCTGAATCCTGCTCTCTGAGCAGCTGCTCCCCCCTCTCCTGGTGAACGACTGAGTGTTCAGTTGTGTCGTAACAGCGGAACGGAAGTGCTCGACGTCTGTAATGTAATGTCTTAATTCTATGCTTACGGCCTGATTTTAATTTGTAAAACAGCTTTTTCATTATTTCTGTCGTAAGAGAGAAACAAAGAGTAAAAAATTAAGAAAAGAAAAAAAAAGAAAAAAGGATGTGCCAGAGGTGCTTCCAGGTCAGCTGAGGCCAAAACAAACACATCGCGTCTGAACAGATCAGTCATGTTTGCGCTGCAGCTGAAGATGGAGCTCGTTACCTACTCTTGACACATCTGTTCTTCATTCTTAACTAACGATAATGTCACGGACGGAGAAAAAGAAGCGCGTTTGGCTACGAGGACGAGGAGTTTATATTCCACCCTTTTCAGGAAGAGGCCACTCAGCTGTTTTTTTCTCCAGGATTCAGCGACTATCAGCCAAAATATTGTTTTTCTGTGACTGTCTCTGATGGATGTTTGGTGAACCTTCACCAGAATCAAAGTGGATTCACTTTTATAACCAACGCGAGTCCCATAATGTGAACAGCGATGGACCAGAGCAGTGAGTCAGTCCAAACGCGGGTTAGCATATTAGCTTGTGTGTTAGCATATTAGCATGTGTGTTATGAAGCTGTGTTGCAGATGTCAACTCCGTATAACTGCATCGTGAAGTGACTTCACTTATTGTTGTTTATTTATATTACGGTAAAGTTGTATGTGCGGAAAGAGGGGGCGGAGTTAACTGAATCGAAGCGTTGTGTCTTCCGGGTTTGAAAAATACCTCCAGAAAACACGTATATTTATCACAAAAATGAGTGCTCCATAATGGTAGAGGTACAATATTTCATATAAATGCCTATACTTAACTTTGGAATGGCTAAAATAGCATGATATAGCCCCTTTAAGTCAATATGCAATTTTTTGCCAAATGCATTTATTTAGTTTTATCATATTTTGTATAGTCCATAATTTATAGCAATGTCTCTGATAAAAAAATCTCTATCATGTACTTTTCTCATTGTTTGTCTTCATCTTTTGGACTACTTAGTACATATTTGTGATTCACTTTGAGCTTATGGGACCAAGAAGTCATTAATATTATTTTTGATGTAACAGTTGAACAAAACCATTATCCATAATCATTTTATTTAACTGAACAGCTCACACTTCCCATCAGATCATTTGGACTTGAATTGATGTGTACTGGCTTTGTCTCTGGTCTCTGACTTCCTTGGAAGATGAGACATCTGGGAAACTGGAACTTTTACTGAACATTGAGTTGTCAAGAGTGCAGTTTTCTCCAAATCGCTGAAATGACTAGTACCATTACTGTAAGTTGGTCATGAGCATTTCATGGGAATTTCTGCCACAATTGACTGTAAATTAAAAGATCATCATTAGTCATCTCAGCAAGGCACTAATTAAATTTCTGAAGAACTACTGGCTTTATTTCTTAAGAACTACTATTTCAATGTCTTACCAGATACACTGAGAAACATGGTCTCAGCCAATTCCTTCCATGTCTTACTCCGTCATGGACAACACCTCCCACCCACTGTACGGGACTCTAGAGGAACGAAGCAACTCTTTCAGTGGCAGACTGAGGCCCCCTCAGTTCAAGAAGGAGCAGGTCCTTCATCCCCACTGCTGTCAGACTGAACAACACTACTGTAAAGTAACGTGTGCAATAACCTACGTGCAATAATCTCTGTAGCTACGTCACTTATCTGCATCACTTTATCAACCACTTGCACTATGGCTGTGAACCTGCACTGCTAATACTGACATTTTTTATTATAATCTGTTTTTTTGTTTGTTTTGTTTTTTACTGTTTTTACTCTTTTTGCCCCCTTCAAGTTTTTGGTAGTCATTGTATATAAGACACCTCTATTTACTATTTAATTGTTTGCACATTTGTACACCCTGAGTGTTTCTGAGAGCTGAATGTAACAAGTGAATTTCCCCATTGTGAGATCACTACAGGCTTATCTTATCTTTATATCTAATTTAAGTGCTGAGTGACCTCTGACCTTAATCTCTAAACACATTTACATCACTACTGCTTTTGTGCTTTATCTCAGACCTCATCTTCTTGCTTTTCTGACAAAACATCTATAAATCTGAAGCTGAAGCTGCTAACAGCCTTATCTGTGTGTTACTGTGGTCAGGCCAGTTTAAACGAGCTCGGGCGATCTCTTTTAATTTATAAGTCCATTCAGGCCAAGTGGGGAATTTGTGGAATCAATTATGTACAACAGTCAAAATAATAATACTTCAGTGGTACATTAATTCCTCATTTTCAACTGTAGAATTTGGATCTTTATAATAATAATATTGGCTTCTGTGGTTGCTATATGGTGACATGTTTCCAACATTCTGGAAACAGTAATAATATATCAATATAAAAAAAATTTATAAAAAGTTGTTGCAACAAAGAGTACTTTCGATGGTATTATCAAGACATGCATTATATGACCTTATTCTGTGTACCAGCATGTTTTGTATGTGTAATTTCCATGTTGTGGGGTCTCATAGAGTGCATGAAGCAATCTTGCAGCTGAAATATACAGGGTCAGGCAGTTCTTAAAGGCACTATAATTGATTTTTTGATTTGCCTTCTGTCAGTATCGTGTAAGCTTGGGGAAATTGTGGGAAAACACATTTTTTAGCCATTTCATGAACTTGCAGGCTAGTTTTGTAGCATTTTTTGTGAAAGTGACCCTGAAAAGCGACCCTGAAAAAGCGACCCTGCCAGTTGTGAAATGTGACTATTAACTCGTCCTTGTGAAGAGATGGGATCCTACAAATATGTTTTTAAAGTAAGAATGCGTTCAGACCAAAGCTAACATTTTAATTTGGTGGCTTCCTCTTTCATTGTTTGTAATCAGAAAATCAGATATAGGGCATTTAACCTCGATATTAGAGCAATAACAGCTACCAGTTATCTTCTATCACTGGAAATAATGCTCTTATTTATTATATGGCAATGTGACACAGCATCCTGGTCATAATGTACAGCAGCTTTATCCACTTGACTATCGGCTGCACAATATGTTTTTTTTGGTTTTGTTAAAGTAAATAAGTTTGATTTTCTTCTTTGTCTTTGCCACGTTCCGGCCCGCAGAGCTGGGGTGCAGATTAGCGCCTCTGTGGACTGTGACCGAGCGCTGCTGGTGGTTGAGGGCCTTTGAAGATGCCCCACATTCTGCACATGACTGCGGACACAGCGGGAGCCGGGGCTACTTTCTGACCCTGCACTTTACCTGACCCCGCCGTGACCCCCGTGCCGCAGTGACAGGGGGACTGGGCACCTTCCGCCAAAACACTGACCATTCAACTGTCAATCAGCGCCGGCCAATCAGCGAGCGGCTTTCATATGTGACTGGGGAAGGACTTTATAAAAGAATTCACTGCAAACAGCCCAGAGGAAGCTCATCCAACTGTTGTGACATAGTTGGAATACTTTAATTATTCCTGTTGGGAGATGATTGTCTGAAGGGCAGGGAAACGATGCAGACGGACGTTTGAAAAGAGGCAAATGAGTTGAAAAGTCAATGTCAAATGAAAAAGAAAATCTCAGAGGATGTTGCCTTTGCCATTCTTTAATTCCAAGTTCATTCCAATTCGTATTACTTTAAATTCATGCTGAAGCTGTACAGCCAGTCACTTGAGTTAAATTCATTGGGATGTTGTATCTTGCTGCTTGATCTAAGAGGTGCTTCTCCTCTGACCTCTCTGCAGGAGCGCCTGGCGGGACATCCGAGTCCTTCCTTCATGTTAAATATTGAGAAAAGCATGAGGAGTGCTCCACACACAGTGACATACAGCCGGCTACAGTCAAATATCAGTTCCCTTTGCCAATTGGCCACAGAAGTGACACACACATCCTGAGAGACTCCAGACCAAAGCTTTGTTCATTTTTTCAATGTCAAACGAGGCAAAAATTCAGTGTGTAATGCTCGTCGCGCAGTGGATGAAGCAACCCCTCCCACCGTCGTCATCATGAGATCAATGTTATTGCTGGAAAACGGGTATTTGTGGATTCAAAGAAAAGTACATACAATTAAACAGCTAGTAGCTCAAAGCCGGTCGTGTAAACTCCTGAACTAAAAGGGCCCGAGTTTGATTCAGTGTGTGGGATTCATCCTGCTGTTGCAAGATAAAGGTTATTCTACATGTACGGAATTACTTCATAATATTTGGGGGGTAAATGTCATAGCGAGTAAACCATGGGACAAACCAGACGAACAGTTGATGGGTTTCCAGGGGAGAGGAAGTACTGAACACAAAGCAGCAGAAACCTCCTCTTGGACCCGTGTTATGTGTATGGTTTTGCTTGCCTGCACCTCTAAACAGAAAGGCTGGGGCCTGACAGGGGGGCGAGAGCTGTCGACGCACAAAGACAAGGTGTCACCTGGAAAAGGGCAGCGTGCCAAAACTCGTAAAGTGATGTAGACAGGAGACAAGCCTGACAACCGGAGTCTGTGCGCCACTAAATTGAAAGATCTATAAACAATTACATTCTATTAAGACACTAATAATAATGTACACAATAAGTAATTCAGTATTCTGTGAAAGTAGAATGTCTCCAGACAATATTCTACCTAACACAATTGCGAGCTGAACTGTAAGGCTGCTGTTCATTTGTCAGACCAGTTGCTACACTGGAAAAATAAAACTGACATTCACTGCTTTTCTATTGATATGGTTGATCAATTTGTGCTTCTGAAGTCCTTCCAACCTGAGAAGGACTGTAAAAGAGAGTCACACTGTGTTATTTTGTTTAACCCTGGGTTTATTGTAGTTGCGTATGCATTACACTGCGGTTAACGCCGATGGTACATAAAGCAATAGCATGAAAACCTTCCTTTGAAGACGGGAAAATCTCTTGCTTTGTTAACTTTGTGCAGATGCGAAGAGAAATAACTTTAGTCCAAGGGTCCACTAACACAAAGTAAGCTCTGAGGCCACAAGAACACACAAACAACTGACACTGCATCCCGCTCCCACCTTGAGTCTGTTGAAAGTCAATATTGACCTTAAGTCAGGAAGCAGGGCTTCAGATCTAATGTAATTTACTGCATACAGTTAAAGCCGAGCAATGTGAGGGGGAGCGCCGTCCAAACACAGGGGTTACGTGAAGGTCTATGGAAACTTACATTAAATGAAGGGAAGCCCAGGGAGCAGATGTGCAGGTTATTAGTGAGATGAGGAGGCTTAAAGGATGATAAAAAGGAGGTGCTTAAGGCTAGGTGATAGTGTTTAGCGTTGATCATAAAAGCGGTTTAAGCACATGCCTGGCGGGGAATATTACAGACGACCACCACACTGGTAACACTGACGCCACAGCCGCCCGGAGTCAGATGGACAGAGACATGGCAGCCATATATTTCAGCCTCTTACAACCAAATCCGGCACAGCAGTAATTCAAAGTTTTGAACATTTAGAGTGTGTTTGTAGCTCATGAGGACGAGAACTACCCTGAACTTCCTCTGGTCCTCTACTCCATCAGAGTGAGGAAAACCTCCTGGTGAGCCGCCCATGCACTCCCCGTGACTTTCACTAAGTGCCCCATTAACCTGCCCCTCCAACCTATTTTACAGCACAGAACGGAAACCCAAAGAACCCAAAATAATAATCAGTACATGGAGAAATAACACTTTAGTGACAGTGATGGTAATTGAGAGTGAAAAAGAGAATGTGTTTTTACCAGTGTTTAAAGGATCATAAAGACAGGCTCATGTGCAGAAACTTAACACTAACTGAAGCAAAACAAATACAACAAACATTCATCATATATACATCGACATCCTGACATATTTATGACAGGATGTAAATAACAAATCTATTGCATGAATGTAATGGAATGTAGTGTTAATTCACAGTAATATACCTTTCCTAATGGATGACAAATTGATATAACTTAAATAAATAAACAAACTATACTAACAGCAGCACAACCTCTGGAGCCTGAGGTTTTTATAACAATTAACAAACTTTAAGTGCTAATCCAGGACGAAAATACAGTATAAACGTAAATTAGATACAAATATAAAACATTAGTTTAGAGAGGAAACAGAGTGATCGCGACAGTGGGTAGAATAGTCTGTAAGGAGGTCAGGTGCTCTTCAGGATCAAAACATGAGTATAGGCAAAAAAAGGGAAAAATCGGAGGCACTCCAATACCTGGTTAAATGTCCTTTAATGACTTTTTTTTGCAAATAAAACATTAGTGTTGAATAGCCCATTTAAAGACACATATTCACCCCTCAGTAATACTCAGTGGTGGTACAGTAGGCCAGTCGTTCCCAATGTTTTTTGTCCCATGTACCCCTTGAGGCATTCATTTATACTGTACTCCAAGTATCCCCTAACTTGCTTGAAGTTCTTGCTAAATGTTTAAAAAGTGAGCAACTACACTTAGATTATTCAGTATTTAGTGCAATGTTATAATTAATGTTGCTAAAATACTTCAACCTTTTACTGAAACTAACTTTTCTTTGAAAGTAATATTGCAATTCGACTGAGTTTCACCTTCGTATATTAATGTGAGTTAATTCCAAGTACCCCCTGCCAAGTGCCCCCAGGGGTACCTGTACAACTGGTTGGGAAACTGCAGCAGGCCACAGCTGCCACAGCTCTTTTGTTCATATATGTAAAAAGGAAGTTGAGTGAGGTGTCTTGCAACAATAGTGTGAACAATTTGAAACCTGTTATTAATAAGGACATGGACTGTTTTCCAAGCGTTAGGTGTGATTGTCACAAAGCAGTCAAAACATGTAACCGAAATCCACTAAAAGTGTCAGACAATTAACAATTAATTCATATCATACTGAAGTCAACTCTACATCAGTCCCAAAGGGCTAGCTCTATAAAAGGATGACTATGTGATTGAGTGAGTACTTAATCTTACACAAATGTAGAAAGGCTCCTGAGAAGGGTGGAGGAAGTGTCGAGGGACAAACAGAAGAATTAAGAAGGAGAGGGAGGTATACAGAAAGTTCAAGTGTAAAATTAATAATAAAAACTAATAAGACTTTCATTATCCTTGTATTACGCCCGTCCACCCTCCGTTTATCAAGGCAAACCAAAAAGCAAACCAAGTTTTTACTTCCACCTCTGCATTTAACAGTTTTTGGTTGTTGGTCTGAGGATATGCATTTTATGTTATAAGTCAATCGCCAAGTACATACATTTTTTTTTTCTCCAAATGATGTAGGGGCCAAACGTGCTGAACTTTGTCTACTTTGCTGTGTGTGTGTGTCTATCCGCTGTATCTCTGGAATCAATGCTGCTCCTCACTCACACACTACTCGCTCACACTGTACTGGGATGTCCCGTGGAGTGTGTTTTGTCTGACTGCTCTACAGCCCGGAGCACGAGCGTCTTATCAGCCTCCTCTTGCCCCGTTGGCCCAGGCAACATGTTCCACCTGGAGCCAGTGTCCCATTAAGCACATCAAAGAGACGGAAATGTAGAGGTCTATGTCCCTCTTTGTGCCTGTCTTACATGTTTATGTTTTAGACATTTGGGTTTTTATCATAGGCCATAGATAGAGCAAATATTTATAATTTGGGGACAAGTCTCATACCTCTGTAAACATCAACAATAAGACAACGCAAAGAGATTCAAATTGTATTACTAGTACTTAATTATCTCTTTCATCATCGTTTGATAACCAAGTGACAGTATCAAACTAATTTAGTGAATGAATAAAAAGGCAACACTTTATTTTTAACCCACACAAAAACAATATGGAACAGCACCAGGTGTGAAAAGCCAGAATGAGTGTTTAGTCTAGAGACAGAGGTCATTGAGGACTAGTAGCTTGAGTGGGAGTTCCACAGTTTAGGCCCTGCTATGGCCCAAAAAAAAAAAACAGTTGTAAGACCTGGGCAGGGGCGGACTGGGACTGAAAAACAGCCCTGGACTCTGACCAGCCTGGCCCAAATTAGCGTAATTGTGCACTTCCACAAATACATATTTTAACCTTTTACCACCCGCCTTAACATTAACGAGTGCATTTTCCCCAGTTCGGCTTTTTATTATTATTATTTTGATCGGTATCATCAGCAAAAAGAACGGGAAAGGGGGTCATAGAAGCAGAAGCAAAATCATTAATATAATAAATAATAAATAATAATGGTCCCAAAATTTAACCTTGAGGTACACCATACTCCACGGAATTCCTTTTAGATTTTTTTATTTTTTATACTGGGCTTTACCCAAATCTTCTCGGCTAGAGATCAACAATGTAACGCCTCATTTGAAAGCTAAGACCTACAAAAGTGACGGAAACTTTTCGTCACGTCGCCATATTTTTGTCATTTTTTTTTTTTTTTTTTTTATCATTTTATCCATCATTTTTTGTTGTGTTTTTCTCACGTTTTTGTTTTTTTTTTGTCCGTGTTTTTGTTGACTTTTCATCCTCTTTTTCTCGCTATTTTGATGCTTTTCTTTTCAGCTTTTAGATTTGGGTAAAGCTCGGTTGAGGCGGGACTGGTGGCCCTAGAGCCAGTGGCCCTTCTGTGCTCTTCCAGAATGGACATATGGCCAGTCCGCCCATGGACCTGGGCACATCCAAAACCATCTGAGGATACTCACAAGCTCAGACAGATAGGAGGGGGGGGGGCAAGGATTAAAATGATGCGGTTATGTCAGGATGAATTTGTTAATAGGCGGGTTGCTGTGTTTTGCACCAACATTAGGCCGTGGAGTGAGGACTGTGTGAGACCAAAATATAGTGCCACTTGTAGTCAATGCGTGAACTGACTAAAGCTTGTATGGCCTTTACAATTTACACACACAAACACACACACACAAAAGCTAAACACAGGTGATAGCCCATTGAGATGATATCTAGCATACAGCAACCACTCTTCCAATCTCCACCCGATCTGAGTGGCAGAGGTGTGCAGACAGCTCGTTGCACAGTAAAACTATTATCATTGACGGAGTGCATATGGCCACTGGGCCTCCCACACTGTCCTCCCACACTGCTCTGCACTGAAACGATTCTGCATGGAGCCTAATCACTCCTGACTGTCAGCGCTTCACTTAGCAGCCCATACTTCCCCTGACAAAGTTATGTTTTTATTCCCCGGGAAGCGCCTCTCGCCCTCTGCCACCTCTCCCCCCAACCCGATACTGTATGTTTGGTTACACTGACCGCGCAAAATATCACACCACTGTTTGCATAAGTTGTAAATATGAAAGACAAATAACGTAGCAGTGACAAAGTCTTCAAGAACAACATCCAAAAGGGGGACAATTACGCACTAATGCAAACACCAGGCTAGAGTTACTCCCATACGTCTCTCCGCGCTTGGCTTGGACGGTCCCTGTGAACAGTAGCGAGAGCGTGACACCGTCTTGGACCTGTTCCTTCTCTTTTTCTTTTTCTTTTTTTTTAGTAGAAAGTGGAAGTCGACTGAACGGAGGCCAAAATGAACCTGTAAAATAGTTTCCCCGCAAATAATCCCATTACGTTACAGCGGTATACGGTAAAATAAATTGAGAATGACCGGTACGGCTTGCTCTCAACATGGCGTCGGTGGGAGTTTCGCCTCGTGTGACCGCCGTTGTTTTCATTTCATTCTCAAAGTCAACGGGCGAACACCATATAAAAGCGCGGGAGAGATTCGTTGTGACAGCTGGCATATGTATCCTGACACAGTACCAAGCAATAAACAGCATGGAGTTACTGCTTAATATGTACAACCTATATAATACATTCTGCCCATAACTTTTAAGTGTCAAACATGAGCAAGCGTTGGCCATGTTTATACAGAACAATAAATGCCTGTCTGTTGTAGCCGTAAAACCTCTGGAAACGTGATACCTCCCGCTTTGTGGAGTAATTTTTCGCAACGTGTGTGTTTTATGTCGATCCATAGATTTCACGTGATGTTAAATTAGGACCGTTTCCATAGCGATTAAGCAATTCAAAACATTGTAGTGATTATAGGCATATACTTATGATATATGAGCTTTCCATATTGCGCCACGCGGCCAATTTGGAGATCAACCAGCATTGTATGAAATGGTTTTCTCAGAATTCAAGTCATGCGTTCGTGTTAATGAGAGCAGGTCTGGATGCCCTTTTGTCGGGAACAACCAGATCTTTCACAGGAGTCATCTACGTCAGTGGTCTGGTTTAATGACCCACCTTCTACTCATTATGACGAGCAGTGACCCCAAATGAAATATACATACACGTTGTGCTCAAAAGTTACGGACTTTTTTCCAAAGAATATGAAAGATAACACACTTTTTTTCTCCACTCATAGTTAGTGGTTGTGTGTGTGTTTGCTCTTTTTAGATCATAATGTAAAAAGAAAGTACCAAAAATGACCCTGATCAAAAGTTTATGATCAAGAGGAATGGGCCGCTTTTGTATTAGATTATTTTACCACAACTACCACAAAAGACTCAAAGCTGTCATTGATGTTAAAGGGGGCAATACACAGAGCGGGGGTATGTAAACTTTGGATCAGGGTTTCTTTTTTCATTATGATTTAAAAAGAGCAAACTCCATTTTTTTTTTCACCACAAATGGCTTCACACAACCTTCTGTGTTATCTTTCATATTCTTTGAAAAATGTTTTAAAAAATCGTCAAAAACTCTGCCAGGGTATGCAAACTATTGAGCACAACTGTATATATTTAGTAAAACATTTTGCACTTTGGCCATGTTCTAGTCTAGGGCTTTAGCTATACACCAAGTTCCAAATAATTATTATGGTTATATTCACAAGAGATTTACATTACAGTATATTACAAAATCACAGAGATTTTTGTCAGAAATTTCTGTTTTGGTCTAAAATGTTATGTATGTATGATTCTATTTCACTTAAAAGCAGTACTAAGTAACTTGTTTACCTTAAGAAAACCTTTCCATAGTCCCTCTGGGGGTAATACAAGTGTTAATGGGATGATTGGGGGCTCCTTCATCTCCCCCTGGTGTCTCTGGCCAGAAAACCACAATTGCAACTTTCCTGCACTGGGTCGGAGTCACCAATACACACTAATGGAATCACGAAGAAGCTAACAGGCTAATGGGCAAAGCTAACTGCGGGCTAGCGCCACTTAAACAGTATTTACAGCCAAGTTTGAGTGACAAAAAGATCTATATTGTGTAATTGGATGAACAATATCCCTCTCTCCCTTTGTCTTTTCTGTCAGCGTAGTATTTACTCTCATGGACAAAAAAAACCGCAACATGCTACATCACCTGCAGTGGTGCTTATGGCCTCTAGAGGCATGAGTGACTTAGTACTACTTTAAGACTTTGCTTTTTTGATTTGAATTGAAATTGTTAAGTAACATATTTGAACATAATTTTATACTAAGACAGTCAGTTATAAAAAAAATTCTCGCATCATGAAAAGCTATTTTAGTCTATTATAAATATACTGTATTTCCTTCAGCTCACTTGATTGAAGCATTGAAGAGTCTGACCATTAAAAAAGTGCAACCCATTTTCTTGTCCCAACCCACTAGTTGAGAACAACTGCTTGATGATGAACTATAACTATTTGTCTTGTATTTTGCTCTACAAAGACAGGCTCCAAACCAATACTGACAAAGCCTCTTTTGAAAATCTAGTACATAGATTAAATAATCTGACATGTTTCTTCTTCTAGCATCATTCCAGACTTGACGTCGCGGGGCCATCCAGGTGCACCGTCCGTGTGGGAGAGGAATGTGCAAAAGTATTGTGTGTATTCTACAGTATCAACAAACAGCAATGTGACGTCCGCAAAAAGGAGTATCTTCTACACAAGTGCTTTATAAAGCGCTATCATCATTTAGCTTTAGCCAGTGTGTAAATGGGAAACAAGTGTCCGAGAAGAAACTAGGTACTTTCTAATTTTCTGCAACAAAAACCTCAAGGGCTTCATTTCTGACAGAACAGCCGGCAGACACTATTTGTATCATTCATGTGGTTTTCTTTTTGTAGAATTCTGGCACTTCTTGAACTATAGAGAGTTTTTGGATCAGTTTTGAAGTTTGCTTAAGCCTTCTCCGGGATCTATTCTGTGGGGTTGGATCATAAAGAAAGTTCAAAGGCGTCCTCTTGTTTCAGAAGGCTGCAGGAGGCAAGATTATTAATTCTTTAGAAACCGTGGGAGGGGGAAGAGAACTAACTAACCTAAACACACACAATTACCTTTTTCGTAAGTAAAAACAAATATTTTCAGATTAAAGGTGGGGTATCTGACTTCTTTTCTTTCTGTCATCATATAGTATTGTAAACAATTTGTGCATTTTAAAAACTCACAGACTGTTTTCTTCTTCTTGTTGTAGTTACCGCTACCTGCTTTGGAGTATAGGTTAATTCATTTACTTGAACAGACACGATGTGTGGGAGGCATTGTGAGAGCTAGAAATGAGTTTAGCACAGCGGTGTGCAGTCTAAACTCAACTATCTCCTCAGTTCATTGTTTGAAAATGGGGGGAAAAACAGGTACCCCAGCTTTAAATATAAGTTAAAGTTGTTGCCATGGTAAACTTAAAAACAGTATTCCCCTGCAGGTGCAAATGCTTAAGCTCTTAAACTTAAATGTGCAGACGACGCAAAGCCAACACCTCAGGAAGTCTTGTCAACATCCTTCTCATGTACCAATATGGCACCAATACCAAGTGCTGCTTCCCAGAGCATAGACCACAACAGAATCCTATATGGGATCTTGGACATGTTAATGGAAAAAACACATGTTGTAAAATTAAACTGGAGCCACTCACTTTCATCATTCTGTGCCCAAAACATATTTTTAATAAAGTATTTTGTTCTGGCACAAAGCATTTCATTTGAAAGGATCTGTAAAATTTCTGCTAAAACACAAAAATGTTGTGGTTAAACTGTGCGACCACAGAGGCCAAAATGCGAACTCTGCTTCTTCTTCTTCTTCTACTTCTTCTTCTTCTACTTCTTCTCCTACGTCTTCTACGTCTTCTTCTTATACAACCTCCACTTCATCTACTTCTTCTTCTTCTGCTACTTCTTCTACTACTTCTTCTACTTCTTCTTCTTCTACTTCTTCTATTTCTTCTTCTTCTATTTCTACGTATTCTCCTTCTACGTGTTCTACTTCTTCTTCTAGGTCTTCTAATTCTTCTTCTGCTTCTTCTTCTAATTCTTCTTCTGCTTCTTCTTCTAATTCTTCTGCTTCTTTTTCTTCTAATTCTTCTGCTTCTTCTTCTTCTAATTCTTTCTTCTGCTTCTTCTTCTTCTACTTCTACTTCTAGTTCTTCTTCTATTTCTTCTTCTACTTCTTCTTCTTCTACTACAAAATACTACATTGAGTTAGACCAACATGATTTATTACAACCAAGACTCTATCAGTCAGTGATTTATTAAACATACCGTATGGGGTAGATTATTTCCAAAAATAGAAGTGCCAGTGCCGTCTAACAGATGAAAGAGAGCAGACTCCTGAAGTTTGTGTGTGGTCAACATGGACCAGTTCCATTTAAACCTCAGTCTCAAATCCAAAAACAATCTCTTATTGTTTTCCCGTGTGTTCCCATTTTCCCTCAGTGTCCGGGATCACCCCTGTTTGATCTGAAATTGTTCATATTAGTTTTGAAATGGGACTGATTTATTGGTGGGTAAACATCTGTAACTTTTAACTGAAATTACTGACTGGTTAAAGGAAATTGAGGGGAAAAAATGTGGGAACAATAATGTTGGATTACTTTGCGGCATTTGATGTACTCAACTAAAACTACTCTTGGAAAAGTGGGAGAGCTATGGTTTGGAGGAGAAGTCGTCCGTAACATGGCTAGTTATTTAAACAATACAATCTAGTCTGTATTCCTTAGCAGCTACTACTCCATGCATGGCAAAGTCTGTAACATCTGTGGCCCGCAGGGCAGCTGCCTGGACCCTTATTTTATAATATTTACACAAATTAAGTAAAACATTTGATAAATAACAACCAGTTGGCAAACAACTAAAACTGTTGCAATGGTAATGGGATCAAATAAAACATTAAAGGAATAGGCGACCGTTTTTACATACTGAGATATGTTCTTACATTAGCTTTGACGAGTTCTTTAGGACCTGTCTGGTCTTCACCCGTGCCTTCAGTCACGTAAACACAGCACAGACGGCGTTAGCATTTAGCCTCTCCCTCTCTCCTCTATAGCTCCAAAACAGGTCAAGATAGAAGCTACCAAGCTCTTCCACGTTTTCCCTATTTAAATATGGTTACGTGAAGTGTTCCACTACAAAGTATAAGTACACAAAATTAAACAATGTGGATTTTCTAAGCGGATAAAAGGGGGAACTATATTGTAAGGCGTAGTAATACCAGGAGTAGTTCGAAATCCGCGCAGTAATCTTCACTTTACTGCGCAGTAATCTTCACTTTACTGCGCAGTAATCTTCACTTTACTGTGCGGATGCCAAACTACTCCTGGTATTATTACGCCTTACAATATAGTTCCCCCTTTCATCCGCTTAGAAAATCCACATTGTTTAATTTTGTGTAATTATACTTTGTAGTGTAACACTTCACGTAACCATATTTAAATAGGGAAAACGTGGAAGAGCTTGGTAGCTTCTATCTTGACCTGTTTTGGAGCTATAGTGGAGAGAGGGAGAGGCTAAATGCTAACGCCGTCTGCGCTGTGTTTACGTGACTGAAGGCACGGGTGAAGACCAGACAGGTCCTAAAAAACCCGTCAAAGCTAAGGTAAGAACATATCTCAGTATGTAAAAACGGTGGCCTATTCCTTTAAGTATATGAGACAAAGCTGTTGGGTATTATATTAATTAATTATTATTTATGTTCCTAAAAGAAAAATAGTAGTGAATTAGCACACTCGGTTTACATTTCCAATTTTTCATGATTGTTTCTTGGTTATTTTGTTTGTTCCATGTTAGAACAATATGATATGAAGCATTTTTTATTTTTTATACATATCTCATATACGTTCTCCAACAGAAGAATAGCCTTAACTCTAGGTGACCACTAATATATAATTGTCTGTGGGCTACAAAGTATACATTACAATTTATGACTTTTAGAGACCAGGTTTTAGCCTCGGTGACCAAACCATCAAAAATCACTCTCATATTATTTTACATCCTTATCTTGACATAGCATTATAAAAACACCAAGTGAACGACTCCCTCCATTTCCAGACTTCCCATCTCCTCAAAAATCAGCAGACGAGAGCCCCCAGCCTGCGTCGAGCCTGTCCCGGGCCTGTCCGAGCCACCGCTCACGAAGGGGGGAGCGTGGTGTGTGTGGGAGGAGGACAAAAATGCAGGGCAGCGTGGGCCAGCGCAGTAGTCATGCTTACTTTACTCTGCAGGTTAATTAGCCCACTGACAGACTGATTACGGAGAGCGACTCAGAGGGGGGCTCGCGCTAAGACTCCTTAACCCTCACGCACGCTTTATGGGATCTGATAGGGCGGGAAAGGAAGTCGGCCAACGGGAATTACAGATTGTATCAGGTTTGCTTTAGACTGGGAATTAGGTACAATAAATCAAACAGGAAAGATGTAATCGGGGGCATTGCTTCGTTTTTTTGAAAGAAATTATGCTCGAGCCGGACACCTGGAGTTTGAATGAGTGTTTAGGTTGTCTGTATTGGTATACTCTACACTTCAGGGGTCGCCGCAAAGGTCGTCATGTTTCTGCGACTTGAAAACAAACACACGTACACAGAGCCGCAGGCGTTATGTTAGCAGTAGTAGTTCTGGAGGCCTGAGCCATACTAGTATATTCAATTTTAGGCCCAGTGCTTTTTAATCTGTATATGCTCCCTCTTGGTGGTGTCATCAGGAGACATGGAGTCAATTTTCACAGTTATGCTGATGATACACAGTTATACATCTCCATGTCTCCAGATGACACCAGGCCAATAGATGCACTTTTTAACTGCATTTTAGATTTCAAATTCTAGATGGCAGAAAACTTTCTCCAGCTTCACCAGGACAAAACTGAAATGTTAATCATCGGCCCTGAGAGAGAGACTTCTACCCAAACTACAGTCACTGTCTATTAATCCTTCCTCACAGGTGAAGAACCTGTTGACTCTGAGCTGGCGTTTATTCCACACATTAAGAATATCACAAAGATAGGTTTTTACCATCTAAAGAACATAGCCAGAGTCGCCCCATTCTCTCTCGGTCCAACACGGAGACGCTAATGCATGCTTTTATCACCAGTCGTATCCACTACTGTAATGCCCTGCTTTCTGCTCTTCCCAAAAAGAGGATCTCAGGTTTACAACTTTTACAAAACTCAGCAGCTCGTGTCCTGACAAAGACCAGGAGGCGGGACCACATTACACCGGTTTTAGAATCGCTGCATTGGCTCCCCGTGTGTTTCAGGATCGATTTTAAAGTTCTTTTAATGGTTTTTAAATGTCTTAATGGTCTTGGTCCTTCTTATCTTTCAGAACTGCTTTTACCTTACGAACCTTCACGGCCCCTTCGCTCCTCCGGCAGGGGTCTCCTAGTTATTCCTAAAGTCAACAAAAAGACTCATGGTGAGGCATCTTTCCAGTATTACGGCCCTCGCCTCTGGAACGACCTGAGGAGGAGCTCAGGGCTGCAGAGAATGTTCATGTTTTTAAGAGCAGCTCAAGACCCACCTTTTTAGCTTAGCCTTTAACTGACTCATCTATTTATTTAATCCTAATATATAAAATGTATATATATGGGAGGTTGTGCCAGCCGTGTTGTTTTAAATGTTGTAATCTGTAAAGCACCTTTCGGTATGAAAAGCGCTTTATAAATAAAGTTTGATTGATTGATTGATTGATTGGAAAAAGCAAGCATGACACAGCGATTTTTTTTTTCTGACCATAACTTACAATTACCATATTTTCCGGACTGTAAGTCGCTCTGGAGTATAAGTCGCACCAGCCTTGGCAGCGACCTGGGCATGGAGGTAACTGCACTGTTTACAAGCCTCTTCCGGCAGCACGTAGTTCAAGCACCCATTTCTAAACTTCGTCCTCTAGTTGTGGCCATCTAGATTTTACCACCATTAGCTTTGTTTTGTTTTCTTCATTGCAGTACGAGCAACCTCGGCTTTTCGCCATCACCACACAAGTTTCTCACTCACTCCAAACTTTCTTTCTGCTGTTTGATCACCGTTTTTGAAATCTTCAGTGGTACAGGAGTAGCAGATACTGGTACACAAGCCTAGAGCGCCCTCTAGCGGCTGTCAGTGTGAACATAACAAACATTGTGGGATTATATATTTTGATATATAAGTCGCACCTGAGTATAAATCGCACCCCCAGCCAAATTATGAAAAAAAAGTGCGATAATAGTCCGGAAAATATGGTAGATTTGCCATCAGGATCCAGTTCACAGCGCACATTTTAAACAGCAACAAATTGGAAGAAAACAGCTTTACTCAGTTGCTAGATCAATAAAGCATTTCAGCAAACATTTCACATCAAGCACTACGCCATAAAATAATTGACCTTCCAATAAAGGACGAAGCCGCAGCTCTAGATTGAAATTCAGAAAGTGTTTGTTGTAGCTGCTAAACAAGACTAAACAAGATGTAATTTCATGACATTTTTTGAAAAGCAAACTCAAGAAAGCTACAGACAGTTAAAGAAGTGAATAAGAGGAAAAATCCGAAAGCAATTTTAAGAGGAAATACTACTGTTTGTAACTCTACTTTTTGAATTATCATAACAGCCAACTTCATAATGCACCAACCAACTATTTTCTGTGAAAGCTTTCATCTTTGGTGTAAGACTAACCCCTCATTCCACTCCTTCTTGAGGTCCTTTTACCTTGTGCAGGAGCGCTTTCTTGGCAACCCCGGTGTTGGTTTTGAGTCTGCGATGGGTTACAACTGTACGGCACATGGCTGGCTGTGGCGGTCCCTGAAAGGCACAGCGGAAAGTGGAAGAAAACGTTTAACGCACGTCCAGACAGTAAACAATGTTCAATCAAAGTGCGGTGACCCGAGGCCCGCACAGATGCAACTGTTGACAGTAATCTCAACACAGCTGCTGTTATTTGGTTTAAGGATCATTAGCTAAACAAAACACATCGGACTACTGCACCGGGGCCCAAGTAGAAATACGCAGGATTTTTTAAACTCTCATATTATTTGAAGGCAGTGCTTGAAGCCACGCCGCGAAACATTCCAGGTTGATAATATGTAATGAGAGCAAATTAACTCAATCCATAAACAAAACAGACACCATTGACACCAACAACCAGTAGTTAAATAATTGATTGTATTTCATTCTGTATATTGGGTGACATGTTAGACAGTGTAGGGGATCGTGGCTTGGGGAATCTCCCATTCCGCTAACAAGAGAGACAACCAAGGCAGCCAGGCGAGCGGTGAACCAACAGACCAAGAAAGAAGCCAAAGAAAAAGGAGGGTAAGCAGCTTAAATGATCTTCATCTGTGGGGGATCAAAGTTGCCTCTGCTATAAAAGCCATCTCACAGGGAGGATTAACAGGCAACAAAATGCAGCTCTGGCCCGGCCTCAGTTGCCCACCCAGCAACAGGCCGATGTCAGCGCAGGTGGGCAAAACACGCATACCAACAACTTTTTTGGACGAGCTGCAAGACTATACGATTTCAAACAGGGCGTCACATGCTATCTTGCTGGTATGATTGGAAGGTTCACTGAGGGAAGCCCGCAATAAATAAATAAATAGGCTTCAATCAAGCTTTGCAATGGCACTTTTACCACTGGTATTTCAGGGCTCAGAACTTAAAATAATGTAACTCTATGGCAAAATGGGAAAAGCAAGCTCCAGATACCTATTTTTTCTGAGTTAAGTTGCACAGAACGTGGCCTTTTTTTAAGCTAAAGTGAACTCTACTCCCTGTCATTAAGAGAGGACAGGTCATGAAAGGCTTCTACAGAGTTGAACAAGTACATAAAGAACATCCCAGGGTCCCTCGGTCCCTGTGAAAGGTCTGGCAATCCGGGCAAGGGTCCAACTCATGCTATACCTGGAGCTGGACAATGTAGACGAATTGAATGTGTCACTTACGTTATAGATAGACTCCATGAGAATCACAAAACCTTCTCCCTAATGCGTCTGCACTGAGTCAGGGGAATATTTGCACGACATAGGAATAATGTAGTGATTTATATACAATTCTAAGATGGAAACTTTGTGAAAATATAATAGTGTCCCTTTGAAGCAGTGTATCAACATTTGTCAGGAGAGGACAGGAACATCAGGTGATCTTTAATATCGCTATGTGAACCTTTGGGAACATGACACACTGTATTCATTTCTATTTTCGGGTCTCAGATGATTTGATAAGACCAGAAAAGCCCACAGGTGACTCCCATCAACGGCCCAAACTGTTCCCCCGAATGACAATCTGCCGACACATGCCATGGGTACTTCTCATTGATGGGGCCGGGGTGACATTTGTGCGCCCCCGCTTGTCCCGAACTTGTGCCAAAACACTCAGGGTCACACTGTTATAACCTTGTCGGGCCACGGGGACTTGTATAAATTACAGTGGGTTCACACTCCGCCGTTATTATGGAGATAGAAAGTCTAATACAAGCCTCAGTATCAGACGAGAACTGGTTCTGATTGGGGACAGCGTGGCGGTTGTAAGAGAGGACAGATTCGTCAGAGGAACACGCAGTACCATTCACACAGAGCACAGTGGGGTTGTTAGATTTTATCAGCGTAGATCCCAGATGGTTTTTCGTTTACGGTACGGAGTGAGTGCTAACAAGTGCGTCTTGCTGTTGTTTTAACACTTCGGTCCGCCGTAATTGCTTTCTGTCTGCTCCCAATGACCTTTGGATTCAGCTGATCCTGTCTGAGGATGAATAACATGCTAATCTACGCAACTAACCATCAAGGTTTCAACATCAAATGGAAGCAAATATGAGACAAATGAGTGTTGTTAAGTCTTTGAAGTCCATTTTCTGATTTAGACAGAACAATCCTTATTTAGTGATTCACGAAGGTGGTCGGTTTTTATTATGTTAGCCATGCTCAAATCTTGAAATGCTGTTGTAAAATGTGCAGCCACTTTCATTAATTTTATGTACTATATTTGATATGTTTTACGTATCAATTGTTTTGTTGGTTTTCTGGTGAGAGGGTCCATCCACTGTGAAAACCTTCCAAACAATTGATCCTGAGTGTTGTCGAGGCCACCGTGATGGAAAGTAAAGGCAGCATGCTGACCATTCATACAGTCACTGACTCACTACCAGGTCAAATACGCAATATCAAGTTTTTTTCCCCCACATAAGAAGTTGCATAATGCACCTTTAAGTGGAAATGTCTCCAAGGTGGGAGAAAAATGCATTTTTTAAGAAATTACAATTTCCCCTTAACCGAGTACTCTCACAGACAATTAATAAGTAAAAAATCGCAACATGCTAACATTTCACTTAGGTGTAAGACTTGAGGTGGCAGTGGCGAGCCCTTTTAAGGGCTGTTTGAATCCGATTTATCACTTGTTCATTTATTTTCTTGTAATCAGAGGTGGTTAGAGAATCCAAAATATGTTACAGTGAGTATCTGAGTGAAAAAGTCTGATTTATTTTCAGTGCTTATGTGAAGCAAAACATAAAATCATGTGGAAATCTGATCCAACAAAATGGCAGAAAAATTAAATATTTCTACCGATCAAAACGAAGCATTTGCCAATTAAATATTTACTGACAGTGGGAAAAAGTAACAAGTAACAGTACAGATACTTCATTATAACTGAACTCAAATAGGAGTAAAAAGTAGTGTATAAAACTACTCTAAAAAGTACAATTTATTCCAAAAATGTAACTACTGTACTAATGTACTATCCACCTCTGCTCTGAATTGATTCTTTTTAACCTCTAAACATGCTCGGTTCAGGTGGGGGTTAATAGCTTAATGTCCTGCGGAAACCCTGACTTTCTGCCACATATAGAGGTCATGGGCGTCGGACTGGGTACTGAGTACCCAGGGCCCAGAGCAGAGTAAGGGCCTATGGAGGACCGTGGCTGCCAAATCAATAAATATATCTACAAATAAATAAAATAGAGATCAAATGTGCAAAGAAATGCATGCATTTATTATAATAAGTGCATTTATTTATTTATTTATTTATATATTTATTTATATATTTATGTATTTATTTTTGTATCTTTTTATTATATTTCTGTATTTCTGTATGTATTTATTTATTTTTGTATTTATTTATTTTGTATTCATTTATTTATTTCTGTATTTCTCTTAATGTATGCAAATCATTTCAGACGCCTTATCCAGCATAGACGCTGCCAAACATGAGCTCTGCTTCAGTCTATTGACAGTGGCACAGATAGTAGAGCGGGTCATCTTGTGACCGGAGGATCGGCGGGACGAATCCTGTCGTTATTACACACTGTCGTTGTGTCCTTGGGCAAGACACTTCACCTGCCTCATGAACTCTGCTTTAGTCTAGTGTTTTTTTCCACCTTCTTCCACTCAAAGATCTTTCCAGCAAGGATCCGCTCACCCATCCACACACTCATTCATACACCAATGTACGCAGACACTGGGGGCAAGGCAGGTGAAGTGTCTTGCCTAAGGACACAACGACAGTGTGCCCCTGCGGGATTCGAACCGCTGGTCACAAGATGACCCGCTCGACTATCTGTGCCACTGAAGCAGAGCTCATGTTTGGCAGTGTCTGTGCTGGATAAGGCTAGGATAAGTCTGAAATCAGTCTGTGTGCATGAAGAAAGATTAACCAATGAGCTCACAGCAGCGGCCTCAAGACCCGCCCCCTGATTTGCATTCCTTAAGAGAAATACAGAAATAAATACATAAATACATAAATAAATAAATGAATATAAAATAAATAAATACAGAAATAAATACAAAAATAAATAAATAGATAAATATATAAATATATAAATACATAAATAAATAAATGCACTTATTATAATAAATGCATGCATTTCTTTGCAAATGTGATCTTTATTTTATTTATTTATCTATATATTTATTTATAGATATATTTATTGTTTTGGCAGCCACGGTCCTCCATATGCCCTCAAAAGTGCTGGAAAAAGTATTCTGTATTGTACTTTCTAAGTTTCCTCATAATTAACTATAAGAACTGAACACAACTGGGCAAAAATACAATGGTTGCTACACAGTATTTTGCTCAACACATAATGATTGATTATATCTCAGGGCCCTGACACCCCTTTATAATATTTTGTAAATGGTCTGTAAGCCACAATCATCACAATTATAACAAATAAAGTCTATATCGTCTATATCTATAAGTCTATATATGAGTCTATATCATGTATTAGTTTCACTTTTTTATTTGAATTACAGAAATAAATTTGAATGATATTCTTATTTTCTGAGTTTCACCTACAGGCCAACTTTCTTTTAATGAACACACATTTGGTAATGTTGGGTAATATTTATACGGTTCCAAGCTGTTATTTTAAGGACTTGAGGCAAATTTTGTTGCCAGTACTTTACCATAAATTTTTCTTACAGTGTACCTTAAACTCCATAATTTCCAACCCCAAGCCAACACAACTGGTTAAAACATTTTACTGTCTTAACACGTTGTCAGCAAAAGTCCTCCCCTCCAGTAGATAATTCATGGTCACCACAACTGACCATGAGTTACCTAATACTCCACCATTTCCAACTCCAAGCCTACACAACTGGTTAAAACCTTTTACTGTCTTAACACGTTGTCAGCAAAAGTCCTCCCCTCCAGTAGATAATTCATGGTCACCACAACTGACCATGAGTTACCTAATACTCCACCATTTCCAACCCCAAGCCAACACAACTGGTTAAAACATTTTACAGTCTTAACCCTTGTGTCGCCTTCTCCGGTCATTTTGACCCACTGTTAGGTTCCAGGCATTTGGATGCAAGGTGACACAAGGGGGCGCCCTTCCAACCTTGTCTAGTCTAAAGTTCTGTCTAAAGCAGAAGCTCCATGACTTCCTTCTTCCCTTCTCAGTCTGTGACTGAAGAGCAATGAGGCCTCAGCCTTTTTACTGGAAACAAAGAGCTCACTGTATTTAGCGTCATGTTACTGTCACTCACGGTGTCTGACTTAAAGTCTCACTCTGAAGAAAGTCAACTCACATTTAAACTGACAAGGTTGGAAGGGCGCCCCCTTGTGTCACCTTGCATCCAAATGCCGGAACATGGCAGCGGGTCAAAATGACCCGTGAAGGCAACACAAGGGTTTAACACGCTGTCAGCAAAAGTCCTCCCCTCCACCAGATAATTCATGATCACCACAACTGACCATGAGTTACCTAATACTCCACCATTTCCAACCCCAAGCCAAAACAACTGGTTAAAACATTTTACTGTCTTAACACGTTGTCAGCAAAAACCCTCCACTCCACCAGATAATTCATGGTCACCACAACTGACCATGAGTTACCTAATACTCCACCATTTCCAACTCCAAGCCAACACAACTGGTTAAAACATTTTACTGTCTTAACACGTTGTCAGCAAAAACCCTCCACTCCACCAGATAATTCATGGTCACCACAACTGACCATGAGTTACCTAATACTCCACCATTTCCAACTCCAAGCCAACACAACTGGTTAAAACATTTTACAGTCTTAACACGCTGTCAGCAAAAACCCTCCACTCCACCAGATAATTCATGGTCACCACAACTGACCATGAATTACCTAATAACCATTTCCAACTCCAAGCCAACACAACTGGTTAAAACCTCTTACTGTCTTAACACGTTGTCAACAAAAACCCTCCCCTCCACCAGATAACTCATGGTCACCACAACTGACCATGAGTTACCTAATACTCCACCATTTCCAACCCCAAGCCAACACAACTGGTTAAAACCTTTTACAGTCTTAACACGCTGTCAGCAAAAGTCCTCCCCTCCACCAGATAACTCATGGTCACCACAACTGACCATGAGTTACCTAATACTCCACCATTTCCAACTCCAAGCCAACACAACTGGTTAAAACATTTTACAGTCTTAACACGCTGTCAGCAAAAAACCTCCCCTCCACCAGATAACTCATGGTCACCACAACTGACCATGAGTTACCTAATACTCCACCATTTCCAACTCCAAGCCTACACAACTGGTTAAAACATTTTACAGTCTTAACACGCTGTCAGCAAAAACCCTCCCCTCCACCAGATAACTCATGGTCACCACAACTGACCATGAGTTACCTAATACTCCACCATTTCCAACTCCAAGCCTACACAACTGGTTAAAACATTTTACAGTCTTAACACGCTGTCAGCAAAAGTCCTCCCCTCCACCAGATAATTCATGGTCACCACAACTGACCATGAGTTACCTAATAACCATTTCCAACTCCAAGCCAACACAACCAACGCCAAAGTCCAACAACCACCAAACCCCTCTGCAGCCTTTTCAACAGACTAGCTTTACTTTCTGAACCATTTGCCCTTCACCTTTTTTTCAGGCGTTGATGAAGTTGCTTTGTCATCCCTGTTTTCCACATCTTCTCTGTTTACAAAGTCTTCCTGCGCTGTTTGAGTCCCAATTTCACACTTCTGTGCAACTGCTTCCACCACAGCTTTGGTCAAATCAGGCACTTCCAAATTGACCAAAGTTGTCTGAGTCCCAACATCAGATCTTAGACTTCTCTGCAGTTTCAGGACTTCACCAAGGCACAGCTCTGAGTTGAAGGTGAGCTCCATGAAGCCCCCTTTCTGCAGAGAGCCTTGTATATTGTCCACCAGTTGCTGCAGCTCAGTATTTTTATTCATCACGATGTCCACACATGCTCTTTCCTGGAGGATCCCGAATTCTACTTTCTGTTGTTTCATTTTTTTGCGTAACAACTCTTCCTGTACCGTCTTCAGATCCTTGTTGCATTCCTTGTAAGCCTTTTGCTCTAGCTGTAGCAGTTTCTTCTCAATGTCACCCTTCTTGTCATACACATTCCTCTGGATCTTATTTGAGTTCTTTAGATCATTGATGACCGCCACAGTCTTCTCCTTCAGCTCGGCGACATGGCCGGAGATGGCGTTCATCACTTGTACATCTTCCGTTTTTCTTCGGATGTTCTTGATCTTTTCTAAAAGACTCTCATTTTTTGTAATTTCTTCCTGTGCCCCGGTATCCCTCCACTTATTTCCGTAAGCTATTAAGAGCTCCTTGTCATACTCTTTGCACACTTTTTCCTTCTCCTTTTTAAGCGCTTTGCTTTTAGCGGCCAACAACTGCACTGATTTGCTCAAAGTTGCCTGCAATTTCTTTTGAGTCTTTTTTTCACTGATGCTTTTATTCATTTTGAGAATTTCCTTCTCCGCTGCCTCGTTTTTGCTAACAAGATCTTGCATTTCCTGTTGCAGTTTTTCGCAGGCATCCTGAATTTTCAACACTTTTTCATGCTCTGGTTGGAGATTGTCACACTCTTCTCTGAGCTGAATCTGGATTTTGTTTTGCTTATCCAGTTCATCCCGCAGAGTCTGCAGTGAATCACTGCTTTTGAGAAGTCGTATATTTGCATCGACTTGACCTGAGCTCTGGTTCTGTGCCAGTTGTTTCAATAACTGGATAAACTCGCAGTTCTCACTTCCATCAAACGTAATTGTTATCGGGTCTTTCATTTTTCCAACTTTGGGTGGTACTTTATCGCAAGGAAACAAAACAGCTAACCTCAACACACAAATACACACACTTCAGGGACCCAGAAGTGAACACCAAACTCAGTTGCTTTACAAAGCCCCGTTTCACAACAGATTATCTCTCACACTCGTTTCCGAATTAACAGACCCTCCTTCCCAGCAACAACTTTAAAATTCAGTGAGGACTACATATCCAGTCCCGTGGAAGGGCCAGCAGTAGACAGGGCTTCACGTGAGCCTCTCACAACAGGTTATGTGTCCCACTCGCCTCCGAATAAGCTGACCCTCACAACAGGTTGTGCCTCTCACGAGCCTCCAATGAACTGACCTCCAAATCTACAGCTCACCGAGGCATCTATGACATCTATGACATCACCACATACTGACATGAAAACATTCTGTTGTCACGGCAACTGTTCTATTCTTGAATTCCATATAAGTATAAAACAGGGGCTAGCTCAAGGGCCCTTATGTACAGTCTGGTTGCACGGCAACAGGTATGGAATCTTCGAATTTGACTCCCTGAATCAGGAAGTAAAATGATAAATGACTGAAAATGGTAAATCAATCAATCAATCAATCTTTATTTATAGAGCGCATTTCATACGGGTGCATTGCAAAGTGCTTGACATTTAAAAAGACATTAAAAGCATTATCGCCCGTTAAACCCTCCCACCCTCCCAATATATACAGTTATCACAATACACACACACCTACACACCCTACCCTTTACTCTACACTCACACACAGAATCAAAATCATGTACACAAGGCTGGGTACAGATGACCAAGGTGCATCCTCCCCGGGAGCAGCAGACCGGCTGCAGCTACCCGGGCGCCGACACAAGGTTCCCCATAGGAGGCGCGGCAGAGACACCACACCTCCACCTGGGCACCCACAGGACAGCACCCACACAGCCACAGCCAGTCACCGCTCCCGAGGCAGAGGGCTCCTTCAGAGGAAACACTGGAGATTCTAAAAATATAAGAAGCAGTATAAAAACATTGATAAAAAGTTTAAAAACAAAGTGAAAACCAGTAAGAAACTAAAAATAAACATTGAATTGCTACGCCACTGTCGCCCCATAATATAATAATAATTAATAATAATAATTTTTTTAAGAAATTACAATTTCCCCTTAACCGAGTATACTCTCACAGACAATTAATAAGTAAAAAATCGCAACATGCTAACATTTCACTTAGGTGTAAGACCTGAGGTGGCAGTGGCGAGTAAAAAAATTACAACTTCCATCTAGTCCCTTTTAAAGCCTGTTTATTTGTTTTCTCGTAATCAGAGGTGGTTAGAGAATCCAAAATGTGTTACAGTGAGTATCTGAGTGAAAAAGTCTGATTTATTTTCAGTGCTTATGTGAAGCAAAACATAAAATCATGTGGAAATCTGATCCAACAAAATGGCAGAAAAATTAAATATTTCTACCGATCAAAATGAAGCATTTGCCAATTAAATATTTACTGACAGTGGGAAAAAGTAACAAGTAACAGTACAGATACTTCATTATAACTGAACTCAAATAGGAGTAAAAAGTAGTGTATAAACCTACTCTAAAAAGTACAATTTATTCCAAAAATGTAACTGAGTACTATCCACCTCTGCTCTGAATTGATTCTTTTTAACCTCTAAACATGCTCGGTTCAGGTGGGGGTTAAGAGCTTAATGTGATGCGGAAACCCTGACTTTCTGCCACATATAGAGGTCATGGGCGTCGGACTGGGTACTGAGTACCCAGGACCCAGAGCAGGGTAAGGGCCTATGGAGGACCGTGGCTGCCAAATCAATAAATATATCTATATATAAATAAAATAGAGATCAAATGTGCAAAGAAATGCATGCATTTATTATAATAAATGCATTTATTTATTTATATATTTATTTATGTATTTATTTTTGTATTTATTTATTTCTGTATTTCTGTATGTATTTCTGTATGTATTTATTTATTTTTGTATTTATTTATTTTGTATTCATTTATTTATTTCTGTATCAATTTATTTATTTATTTATTTATGTATTTATTTATGTATTTCTCTTAATGTATGCAAGACACTTCACCTGCCTCATGAACTCTGCTTTAGTCTAGTGTTTTTTCCACCTTCTTCCACTCAAAGATCTTTCCAGCAAGGATCCGCTCACCCATCCACACACTCATTCATACACCAATGTACGCAGACACTGGGGGCAAGGCAGGTGAAGTGTCTTGCCCAAGGACACAACGACAGTGTGCCCCTGCGGGATTCGAACCGCTGGTCACAAGATGACCCGCTCGACTATCTGTGCCACTGAAGCAGAGCTCATGTTTGGCAGTGTCTGTGCTGGATAAGGCTAGGATAAGTCTGAAATCAGTCTGTGTGCATGAAGAAAGATTAACCAATGAGCTCACAGCAGCGGCCTCAAGACCCGCCCCCTGATTTGCATTCCTTAAGAGAAATACATAAATAAATACAGAAATAAATAAATGAATATAAAATAAATAAATACATAAATAAATACAAAATAAATAAATAAATAAATATATAAATACATAAATAAATAAATGCACTTATTATAATAAATGCATGCATTTCTTTGCAAATGTGATCTTTATTTTATTTATTTATTTATTTATATATTTATTTATAGATATATTTATTGTTTTGGCAGCCACGGTCCTCCATAGGGCCCTCAAAAGTGCTGGATAAAGCATTCTGTATTGTACTTTCTAAGTTTCCTCATAATTAACTATAAGAACTGAACACAATGGTTGCTACACAGAATTTTGCTCAACGCATAATGATTGATTATATCTCAGGGCCCTGACATCCCTTTATAATATTTTGTAAATGGTCTGTAAGCCACAATCATCACAAATAAAGTAATGAGTCTATATCATGTATTAGTTTCACTTTTTTATTTGAATTACAGAAATAAATAAACTTTTGAATGATATTCTTATTTTCTGAGTTTCACCTGCATAGGCCAACTTTCTTTTAATGAACACACATTTGGTAATATTGGGACATATTGTTTTTCACCATGTTTAAAATTGCAGATTTGTATTTAAAATGTTTTGGATAATATTTTTTTATTTGATTTTCAGAGATCTGTGTTCATTGGATCAATGGTTGGTTCAATAAAGCACTGATCCTGGAATTGCATTTGAAGTCTTATTTTGAAAAGCCCAGATACTTTTATCAGTATGATACCGTAGGTAATTAATATTGTAGTTTACCGTTGAATATGATTACAGTGGTTCACCATCAAATTATGCCAGAACATCTTACGGTAACCCCCCGTTAAAATCGAAATATTTATGGTTGAATACTGTAATATTTATACGGTTCCAAGCTGTTATTTTAAGGACTTGAGGCAAATTTTGTTGCCAGTACTTTACCATAAATGTACAGTAATTTTTCTTACAGTGTATCTAATACTCCACCGTTTCCAACTCCAAGCCAACACAACTGGTTAAAACATTTTACAGTCTTAACACGTTGTCAGCAAAAACCCTCCCCTCTACTAGATAATTCATGATCACCACAACTGACCATGAGTTACCTAATCACCATTTCCAACTCCAAGCCTACACAACTGGTTAAAACCTCTTACTGTCTTAACACGTTGTCAGCAAAAACCCTCCCCTCTACTAGATAATTCATGATCACCACAACTGACCATGAGTTACCTAATAACCATTTCCAACTCCAAGCCAACACAACTGGTTAAAACATTTTACAGTCTTAACACGCTGTCAGCAAAAGTCCTCCCCTCCACCAGATAACTCATGGTCACCACAACTGACCATGAGTTACCTAATCACCATTTCCAACTCCAAGCCTACACAACTGGTTAAAACCTCTTACTGTCTTAACACGTTGTCAGCAAAAACCCTCCCCTCCACCAGATAACTCATGGTCACCACAACTGACCATGAGTTACCTAATACTCCACCATTTCCAACTCCAAGCCAACACAACTGGTTAAAACATTTTACAGTCTTAACACGCTGTCAGCAAAAACCCTCCCCTCCACCAGATAACTCATGGTCACCACAACTGACCATGAGTTACCTAATACTCCACCATTTCCAACTCCAAGCCAACACAACTGGTTAAAACATTTTACTGTCTTAACACGCTGTCAGCAAACACCCTCCCCTCCACCAGATAACTCATGGTCACCACAACTGACCATGAGTTACCTAACCACCATTTCCAACTCCAAGCCAACACAACTGGTTAAAACATTTTACAGTCTTAACACGCTGTCAGCAAAAGTCCTCCCCTCCACCAGATAATTCATGATCACCACAACTGACCATGAGTTACCTAATAACCATTTCCAACTCCAAGCCAACACAACTGGTTAAAACCTTTTACAGTCTTAACACGCTGTCAGCAAAAACCCTCCCCTCCACCAGATAATTCATGGTCACCACAACTGACCATGAATTACCTAATACTCCACCATTTCCAACCCCAAGCCAACACAACTGGTTAAAACATTTTACTGTCTTAACACGCTGTCAGCAAAAACCCTCCCCTCCACCAGATAACTCATGGTCACCACAACTGACCATGAGTTACCTAATACTCCACCATTTCCAACTCCAAGCCAACACAACTGGTTAAAACATTTTACAGTCTTAACACGCTGTCAGCAAAAACCCTCCCCTCCACCAGATAACTCATGGTCACCACAACTGACCATGAGTTACCTAATACTCCACCATTTCCCACTCCAAGCCTACACAACTGGTTAAAACATTTTACAGTCTTAACACGCTGTCAGCAAAAGTCCTCCCCTCCACCAGATAACTCATGGTCACCACAACTGACCATGAGTTACCTAATAACCATTTCCAACCCCAAGCCTACACAACTGGTTAAAACATTTTACAGTCTTAACACGCTGTCAGCAAAAACCCTCCCCTCCACCAGATAATTCATGGTCACAACTGACCATGAGTTACCTAATAACCATTTCCAACTCCAAGCCAACACAACCAACGCCAAAGTCCAACAACCACCAAACCCCTCTGCCGCCTTTTCAACAGACTAGCTTTACTTTCTGAACCATTTGCCCTTCACCTTTTTTTCAGGCGTTGATGAAGTTGCTTTGTCATCCCTGTTTTCCACATCTTCTCTGTTTACAGACTCTTCCTCCGCTGTTTGAGTCCCAATTTCACACTTCTGTACAATCTGTGCTTTGATCAAATCAGGCATTTCCAAATTGACCAAAGTTGTCTGAGTCCCAACCTCAGATCTTAGACTTCTCTGCAGTTTCAGGACTTCACCAAGGCACAGCTCTGAGTTGAAGGTGAGCTCCATGAAGCCCCCTTTCTGCAGAGAGCCTTGTATATTGTCCACCAGTTGCTGCAGCTCAGTATTTTTATTCATCACGATGTCCACACATGCTCTTTCCTGGAGGATCCCGAATTCTACTTTCTGTTGTTTCATTTTTTTGCGTAACAACTCTTCCTGTACCGTCTTCAGATCCTTGTTGCATTCCTTGTAAGCCTTTTGCTCTAGCTGTAGCAGTTTCTTCTCAATGTCACCCTTCTTGTCATACACATTCCTCTGGATCTTATTTGAGTTCTTTAGATCATTGATGACCGCCACAGTCTTCTCCTTCAGCTCGGCGACATGGCCGGAGATGGCGTTCATCACTTGTACATCTTCCGTTTTTCTTCGGATGTTCTTGATCTTTTCTAAAAGACTCTCATTTTTTTCAATTTGTTCCTGTGCCTCGGTATCCCTCCACTTATTTCCGTAAGCTATTAAGAGCTCCTTGTCATACTCTTTGCACACTTTTTCCTTCTCCTTTTTAAGCGCTTTGCTTTTAGCGGCCAACAACTGCACTGATTTGCTCAAAGTTGCCTGCAATTTCTTTTGAGTCTTTTTTTCACTGATGCTTTTATTCATTTTGAGAATTTCCTTCTCCGCTGCCTCGTTTTTGCTAACAAGATCTTGCATTTCCTGTTGCAGTTTTTCGCAGGCATCCTGAATTTTCAACACTTTTTCATGCTCTGGTTGGAGATTGTCACACTCTTCTCTGAGCTGAATCTGGATTTTGTTTTGCTTATCCAGTTCATCCCGCAGAGTCTGCAGTGAATCACTGCTTTTGAGAAGTCGTATATTTGCATCGACTTGACCTGAGCTCTGGTTCTGTGCCAGTTGTTTCAATAACTGGATAAACTCGCAGTTCTCACTTCCATCAAACGTAATTGTTATCGGGTCTTTCATTTTTCCAACTTTGGGTGGTACTTTATCGCAAGGAAACAAAACAGCTAACCTCAACACACAAATACACACACTTCAGGGACCCAGAAGTGAACACCAAACTCAGTTGCTTTACAAAGCCCCGTTTCACAACAGATTATCTCTCACACTCGTTTCCGAATTAACAGACCCTCCTTCCCAGCAACAACTTTAAAATTCAGTGAGGACTACATATCCAGTCCCGTGGAAGGGCCAGCAGTAGACAGGGCTTCACGTGAGCCTCTCACAACAGGTTATGTGTCCCACTGGCCTCCGAATAAACTGACCCTCACAACAGGTTGTGCCTCTCACGAGCCTCCAATGAACTGACCTCCAAATCTACAGCTCACCGAGGCATCTATGACATCTATGACATCACCACATACTGACATGAAAACATTCTGTTGTCACGGCAACTGTTCTATTCTTGAATTCCATATAAGTATAAAACAGGGGCTAGCTCAAGGGCCCTTATGTACAGTCTGGTTGCACGGCAACAGGTATGGAATCTTCGAATTTGACTCCCTGAATCAGGAAGTAAAATGATAAATGACTGAAAATGGTAAATCAATCAATCAATCAATCTTTATTTATAGAGCGCATTTCATACGGGTGCATTGCAAAGTGCTTGACATTTAAAAAGACATTAAAAGCATTATCGCCCGTTAAACCCTCCCACCCTCCCAATATATACAGTTATCACAATACACACACACCTACACACCCTACCCTTTACTCTACACTCACACACAGAATCAAAATCATGTACACAAGGCTGGGTACAGATGACCAAGGTGAGGAAACACCATCAGAGGAGCCGTCCTCCCCGGGAGCAGCAGACCGGCTGCAGCTGCCCGGGCGCCGACACAAGGTTCCCCATAGGAGGCGCGGCAGAGACACCACACCTCCACCTGGGCACCCACAGGACAGCACCCACACAGCCACAGCCAGTCACCGCTCCCGAGGCAGAGGGCTCCTTCAGAGGAAACACTGGAGATTCTAAAAATATAAGAAGCAGTATAAAAACATTGATAAAAAGTTTAAAAACAAAGTGAAAACCAGTAAGAAACTAAAAATAAATATCGAATTGCTACGCCACTGTCGCCCCATAATATAATAATAATTAATAATAATAAGGGGATAAAAGGGCTAGAAGTAGTGGGTACGTTAAGGTGCTTCGTCAGTCTCCGGGAAGGGGGGTCCAGTCGGGTACGGGAGACTCCCAAGGAGGCGCTGAAGCGGTCCACCTGGGGGAGCGCATGCTCGACCCCGCCGCTCCTGTCCGGGGGACATCCCTTGCCTCGACGCGCTGCTCACTCGCCGCCATCTCGCAGCCTCTGCCGGTGCGCACGTACACGTGCGTGGATGCCTCGTCTAGTCGCCGCGTTAGAGGTCATTTACTAAACATTCGCTCATGTGCAGAAGGAATAGCACGTGCAAAGGAGCTGTAGCACATTTTTTGCTCACATAGCATTTTCTTATTTATATATAGATTGGTGGCCCTGTCGCTTTAACACACATCAAATCAAATGTCAAATCAGGTGCGGCACACCCACAAAACCTTATATGTATCTGTCTGCATTCACTATTTTGCACCTCTCTTGATGAATGGCAATACCCTAATGACCCTATAAATGACCCTAAACAACACTTCTTTGGAAACAGTAATACATTACACTTCCCTTCGTTTGCACTGCTGCCCACCTGTTGAGAACCCGTTCCCTCTCCCTTGAACACTTAAAATAATCATCGCTGCCGCGCTATAATCTCCAGTCTGTGGCAATACTTTTCATGAGAAATAAATGTCTAAATCGGTGCTTGGATCATAACCGTCATTTCAAAGCCTACTGGAGCCTGATAGATCGATAAATAGACATGGCATGGATTGTCATTTAAAGTGATGATTTTATTCAATTCCCGGGATAAATGACCAAATCTCATCATCATCTCTAAATAAAATCCATATTGGCGCATTAATGAGCCCTGGCATGTGAGGCGCGTGGTGTTATTAAGATGACTGGCTTTTGTTTTGAAAATCCAACGGGACAGCAAATCACACGGACCACACGCTTGAATCTGCGGCGTAGTCGGGCGGAAGGCTGTGAGCCGCATTTTCTCCAGTTCAGCTTTACCAAAATCTAAATGCCAATCATAACGACTCATTTGAAAGCTAAGACCTACAAAATGTATCTAAACTAATCTCTTTCCTTGCATTGTTGCCATGTTGTCATCACTTTCTTTTTAAACTTTTTATTGCTTTATTGTTGCGTTTTTGTCACTCATTTTGTCACCTTTTCATCACCTTTTTGTTGCTTTTTGATGCTTTTTTGTTAATATTTTGTGGCTTTTTTGTTGTTGCATTTTCTATGCTTTTTTGTCACTCCTTTGTTGCATTTTTGCCACTTTTCTGTTGCTCTTTTATGGCCTTTTCGTCATATTTTTGTCACTTTTTCGTCTAATTTTTGTCTCTTTTTCCTCGCTCTTTTGACACTTTTTTTTCAAGAAGCTTTTTGATTTGGGCCAAACCGGAGAAAATGTGCTCAGTGCAGGCGGGGGTTAAGAGGTTAAAGAGAGGAAACTGCAGTCATTGCAAATTCTGTCTCCCAATGTGTCTGTTTTCCTACAGTGATAATAAATATTCTGAAATTGCACTGATTTGTATATTGTTGATAAATGTGTGTTTCTTGGGACGTAATGAGCTGTTTTAGTGTTTGCTTACAAGTTTTTAGATTTAATTTAAAACCGGCCTGTTTCACATTTAGCCTTTCATTGTAAATAAACAATTTGAACGAGCGGACTCCAGACAGAACGCAGCAGACTACAGCCATGAGTGTTTTGGTGTTACCATATGCCCGTAGTTGTGCCACATTTCTCTGTGAGGTGACAGGCGGGAGCAGCGGACATGTTCTGAGCCGTTTCACTTTGCTTCCTTTTTATACACAAACAAACGTCCCACTGTCATCACTCCATCCTTCAAATACCACAGGGCCCCTTTAAGAGGACGGTCCCGCCAAAGGCCCCCTGTTAGGCTCCACTATTACTCCTGGAGAGCAGAAAGCGTGTCCCAAAGGAAGGATTTGAAGTCAATGCAAACTCGCAGTGAGCCTACTGACCAGCTTCCTGTGAGTGGCCAGGGGAAACCCGGCGTACAGAGAAATGGATGGAGATTGTACTAATTGCAAGTTTGTGAAAGGGAATGGGAAAACAGGGCTTGGTTTTACAGGAGAAGGTAAGAAGCTCCAGTTTTGGAAGAGCAAATGTACTGAGAATGAGAAGGCACAGTGTATTTGAAAACACTGTGCCTTGTACATTGGAGTTTGCATGTTCTCCTCGTGCCTGGGTGGTTTTCCTTTGATGCTCTGGTTCCCCAACGATCCATGCACTATAGGTTATTCCTATAGGTAAGTAACCAGGTTCTAAATCTGGAAATAGGTGCAACTCCAGTGAGAATGAAGGGTGGATCAAAACTAAAGGACGCATTTCTGCTAAATACTTACTTACCAGACATTTATTTTGCAAGACAAGCAGAACTTCTCAGTGACCCACATGTCACATACAAAATGGCCCCCAGTGACTACAGCAGTCAGCTTTTATACCTCTCCTAATGGGAAAGGACCTCACACCGGTAGGTACCATTCCTTGATGGGTAACTTCGAAACAAATGTTCTGCTGGTAAGCTTTAACATTTTACATAAAAATAGATGAGTTAAGAGTCCAAAACGATCAGTGTTCAACTCAAATGAATAAAGACACTACAAGCCAAAAATCAAACACAAAGGAAACTCAAAACAAAGATTAAACTAGTTTCCCCCCTTCCACATGTTTCAGCCTGAAGTTTTTAAAATGGCCGACACAGACCACGCCCCTTCCTTTCTTCCCACCAGGTGGTACAGGTAAATATATACTGAGTGAATGAATAAACAAAGTTTTAAATAGACAACGTGACGTAATTATTAACTTAATAAAATGAATCAGGGGTTATTGTTAGCTGGTGTATATTGCAAATGAAACAAACGAAGCAAAATAACCAAAATACATAATGACAAACCCACTTTGTCACATACTCTGACAAAGCCTCTTCAAAAAAAGTTCTGCATGTGTTTGAAACTGTGTCGATTTAAATCAGAGTAGGTTTGGTGAGCGCTTTCGGGCGTGCCAGTAAATTTTGTAAACAAACTCTCAGTTTCTCTATCAATTTCCTCACATCTATCGTATGTGCTTTTACTGCAAACACAGCTACTCAAATGACACTTTTATGAGTACAATGCCCCCGTTCGGCCTCGTATCTCGTTACATTGCGACTTTACAGCACTGTGCCTGACATAACATACCCTCCCGGTTGTGTTTTACAACTAGTAGCCTGTGTCCGTCACCTTGTAAAGCGGTGTCAGGGTGCGTTAAGCGGGACTTTCTCACAGGTTATCAGTCTTACAGCTGGTTCCTCTGAGGCCCCTGGCTGTAATTCAAGTCACTCTCTGATGATAATGGATTTAACGGGTTGCAGAGGTACCAGATGTGCGCAGCCGCCCCGGGACATGCTGCGCACCTTTAATGTCTTCATTTCGTCTCTGGTGGTCTGTAATCGTGAGACAGGTAGCACTCACCTGGAGGCACTGGCCCCGCCCGTTCAAGTACTTTTAGCTTTCCCATCAGTGGGCCCACGCTGACAACCTGGCATTAGGTTTACGATCTAAGTCAAAGCTTATGTCAACAGAGATCAGTTAAAAACTCTAAAGAGAAAGTGTTTTAGCCACGTAATACTAGCTTTTGAACTTGCGTGCAGAGGAAAGATGTAAAGGAATGTAATGCTTGGAGAAAAAAATATCAACATTTTGAACTGTAAACATCTTAAAAATATATAATGCATCAAATAGATTAAAAATAATGACGGTAAGAAAGAAAGACGGAAGAAAATGCCACAAACTCAATTCACTCAATACAATTGGTGATTCGATTTATCAAACATTAGCTTGTTCTTAAATCGAGAACTCCATCTCTAGCTACAGCAGCACAGCGAACACATGGTGAATGACAGTGCTAATTTTGCATCATTTAATAATTCAAATATGGAAATAAAACAAATGAAAAACACATGTGCAATAGGTTAACCCGCAATCCAGGTGTTTTTGACCATTAGCCTGGCGATGGGTCCCCGAGCGCCGGCCTATACGCTCTACAGGTGATCCCAGCGGCATTGAGTTTGGGTCAAATGCAGAGAACGGATTTCCCTACGGGGATTAATAAAGCATAACTTAATCTTAATTATAGGGCTGAAACGACTAATCAATTAATCAACGACTAATCGATTATTTAAATAGTCAACAACTATTTTAGAAATCGATTCATCATTTTGTGGTTCACACAGACTCAAATCGAGCAAAAATTATATAAAAATGTAGTATTTTTGATGAAAACCTACTTTTTTTATATTGTCAGGGTCTGTGTAAATTTTTTCCATTGTAAATTTCATGAATAGAGCCTCTATCAAACATGTCTCTTTAGTGTACTCCATCAACACATCTTCAAGAAGCATTTAAGCTATATGTGAGATTTTTTGGGGTTAGTTGCAGCCCTACTTAATTATACCAACAAATTAGCATTTTCTTTTAAAACATTTACTCTATTAGCTCTGGAAGATGAAGAAGGCAAACTTAGAATGATCAAGTGTCTGCAGCTGCATAAAGACAATGAAAAGGTCTGTAATTATAAATAAATAAACATCAGGAGTTCATCGGTCCATATTTTAAGGATAAATTCTTGGCCTTAATGTCTGGGAAACACATTAGTGTAGAGCACTTTGATCCAGCTACCTTCTGGTGAAAGACAAACGCTTAATGACAACACTTGTGTTCATAGATTACCTTTTTTTCAAGTTAGTACTATCATTTATTGATTTTTTACAGAAAGGTTTGCAGAAAATATGTGTAAAAGTCGATTTTACGAAACCAAGAAAGGCCTCACTCATCGCTAGTGCAGTGCAGACGTATAAATATGTTTTAGATCTAGAAAGCGTGATTATCTCAGCTGTAAAAGATGTGATGAGCCTCAGAGACGGCAGGGTGTGGACGGAGGGTGCAGCAGTGGGACAGGGAATAACAATGCAGTGATGGGACATAAGGGAGCTGAGATGAGCGCCTCTGGGTGTAACAGCAGGGGCAGAGGTGGAGGTCTGAGCTGTCTGGGTGGTGGGACCACAGGGACCGGCTCCGTTATTAGGACGGAGCATCTGACAGGAAATAAAGAGCGTGGGCAGGACGGCCCAGAGGCACAGAGCTAGACGCTGCAAACACGTACAACAAACCGTGTCACATATGGGTCACAAAAACCGCACGGCTCAGACTGAAAGTAAACATTCGTGTGCGTAGACAGTAGAAGGAAAGCTGTAGTCGATGAGTTCTTCTTATGCAAATCTTCATTGTTAAACTGGACGGAGAAAAGAAGCTATTTTGGCAGTCCCACTTTGCTCAATAGAGCTCTGGATTGTGTCCTCAAAACCAAACATTTCAGGACAACAGCAGACTATAAAAAGTCAAATAGAGTTAATAGTTAATAGTAGTTCATCTTAATCTATGGACAGGGTTTGCAAGTCCCACGCCCCGGATTTCAATGGTAATTTAGAATAGTCAGTCCTTAACTCTATTTACAACATGGAGGCAGAAGCATCCCAAATATCTCTTTATTAACTCCCCCATCCCCCCTCCCATTGGAGATATTGTCGATATCGTAAATCTGCATATCTTTCAAACAGCTATTGCAATATCAGCGAGGAGATGATTGATAGCTCTACTCCTTAAACAGCGGGAGGAAAAAAATCAGTACACAGTTTGGAATTTCTCACATTTCTGTCTAAATTGATCATAAAACGTGGTCTGATCTTTATTAAAATCATACAAATGAGTAAACAGTGTCTGCTTAAACGAATACCACCCAAACATTTACATTTATCATATTATTTGTTGGCCATAACATGTAAACATTCACAGGAGAGGGAGGAATAAGTAAGTACACAGAGGAATGGTCCAAGATCCAGCTATTTAATACAGGGGGTTGACTTACTTATTCCACGGTGTTGTGAATGTTTCAGGTTTTTCTACAAAATATCTTCATAAACCCATGAATTAATTTTTCTATTGATGATAGCAGGGCCATGCAGAGTGGGGTACTTGCATGCAGCATCTGCCCCAGGCCTCAAGTGCCTTAGCAGCAACCCTACAGAAACACTGACTTTCACAACCGTCTCCATCATTTCACTCACTGCACTGGGCTGTGGCTGAAAAGGACACCAACAATTGAGAATGTCTGGGCGTGAGTTTCACATTGTACTAAGAGAACATAGAGCAAAAATACGTTGCGAGGATGAGGCGGTGATATGACGCAAAACGGGCAGGGGCTCAAGCCTCCTCCGCCTCCACCTATGCATCCAATATTACGGCCCTCGCCTCTGGAACGACCTGCCGGAGGAGCTCAGGGCTGCAGAGAACGTTCATGTTTTTAAGAGCAGGCTCAAGACCCACCTTTTTAGCTTAGCCTTTAACTGACTAATCTATTTATTGAATCCTAATATATAAAATGTATATATATGGGAGGTTGTCCCAGGCGCATTGTTTTAAATGTTATAATCTGATCTGTAAAGCACTTTGTGATACCTTTCGGTATGAAAAGCGCTTTATAAATAAAGTTTGATTGATTGATTGATTGATTGATTGATTGATTGATTGATTGATTGATGGGTCTGGATGACAGCACGTTGTCCAGGCCCTGAGGCAACAAAACAGCCCCACTCCATGATTCTTCCTGCGCCATACTTCAGTGGGAATAGAGTTTTGATGTTGATGTGCTGTTCCACTTTTCCTCCACACATGACGTTATGCGTTCCTCCCAAACTATTCAACTTTGGGTTCATCAGTCCATAGAATATTTTGCCAGTAGTGCTGTGGCTGTTTTGTTGCCTCAGGGCCTGGATAACTATCATCAATAGAAAAAATAATTCAGAAGTTTATCAAGATATTCTGCAGAAAGACCTGGGGGGAGTGGGGAATAAATAAGTGATCATCAATAAAAATAAAATGTTAATGTTTGGGTGTTATTAGTTCAAGCAGACACTGTTTACTCATTCTAGTGATTTTAATAAAAGATCAGACCACATTTTATGACCAATTAAGGCAGAAATGTGAGAAATTCCAAATGATGTACTTACTTTTTCCTCCCACTGTATGCCCAAACACTGTCAACAAGTTATGGTTTGCAGGCCACACAACTTAACAAGCCTGTAAAACAGAAGGTTAGTTTCATGCTCTTCAATTCTGGCTATAATAATGTCCTTTGGAAAGACCGAACATATTGTACTGGACTTTGGAATAACATTTCCATCATAAAAAAAACTATTTGTGTTTTTAACAATCATTGGTCCATCATAAGTTTATGAATTATGCAATATCGTAAACCCTTTACAACAAACGGAACAGGTCTGGACACTCACTTCCTGTACTTTACGCTGCTCCGTGGGCTTTATCCTCCATCGTGTTGTGTCTAACTGTGCTGCGATGTGTTGATTAACTGATGGAGCAGGAAGACAACTGGATACGCACTGGTTCAGGCCCATCCATCCTCCATGTCATCTGCAGAAAGACAAGTTAGAGCTCAAGAATGAGAAGAGCGAGCGGCCACTTTGAGGCTCCTTCAGATATAGTATGTCACTGTCAGGAGATGTTTTCAGCCAAAACTGGAGCCCAGAGCAACACAAACAAACAAGGGGAACACTCCATCACAAAAAGATACAAAATTCAAAGCATTTTTGACATTCTGGACTTTGTTTTCTGTTTTCGGTGAAGTGTTTATTTAGTCTCTCACTTTCAGTTGGCCCAATTGTTATTTGCCTTTTATTGATCTGTGCAAAGTGATAGATTACCTGTGAAGCTTTGAAGATTCTTATCTCACTCACGACCCTGAATTTTTAACAAGGTAGGTTTTTAACCTCCTACCCCCCGCTTTAACCGAGCGAATTTCTCCAGTTCAGCATTACTCAAATCTTAAAGCTTCTATACAAGAGCCTATAGGCCAGTGTAACGCCTCATTTGAAAACTACAACCTACGAATCGGATCGAAACAGATCTTTGTCTTCACGTGGTTGCCGTGTTGTCGTCACTTTTTTTTTTCTTCGCTTTTTTGTCACATTTTCAACGCATTTTTGACAAATTTTTATCACTTTTTTGTTGCTTTATGTGTTTTTTTTCAGGTTTTCATCGCATTTTTGTGGCTTTTATGTCACGTTTTCTGCACTTTGTTGTCACGTTGTCACAGTTTTGTCACGTTTTTAGACACTTTTTTGAAGAAGCTTTTAAATTACGGGTAATAGCAGACTGGAGAAAACGTGCTGACACTGCGTAACAATTCACCAAATGAATACGCCGTGCAAAAATAACTGTTTGTCCGCCTCTAAATGCTTTATTTTAGAATCTATCGCAAAATGTCGCATTGTTTGGCGGAGAATTAGGAGCATGTGTGGTATCGCTGACGTGTTTATTTACTTCTCAGAGTTGTATGTTATTTGTTCTTGTGACGTAGCAACTTATGACCTAGAATGTTCCGCAGAGCTGCAGTACTGCTCATAAAAAACCTCTTTATACTGTAAGTAACTATTAATAATAAGTAGCACATTTGTTTTATGCATCATTCATAAAACTTTGACAAGGCTGTTCCAATAAATTGCTACACTTGACACTGTGTGCTGCAGTAAAATTACACACCCTACCTGTGTCCGGTTATGGGATGGCACAAGGTTAGGAAATGATGAGGAATAATAAATCTTTAACAGTGTGTAGTTATTGAATAAAATGTTAGGCAAACTGTCTCGGTAAGTGCAGCCTTTTAGCAGGTTTGCAGCCTGGGCATTTATCTTGATATGTAACTTTTCTGTTGTTGTTTTGCATCTTATTTTGTCAAGTCGTGACAAAATGCTGCAGTAATGTTTGCCTTTGTAACTAGAGCACAACATAATTATCTTATCCCTAACTCGTGCTTTGATAAACTGGCAGATAAGCCTTTACACCCTAACTATCTAAAATCTAGCAGTTGCCTTGTTGTGGTTTTGGCCTCTCCAAATGACTCTGCAATAATGAGAGCAAATGGCTGTCTAATGCTCCCTGGCGAATGGCACAGGATATCAGTCACATAGGGTAATTTGAAATGCTTCCTGGCTACTGCACGATGCAAACCGAAAGCCCTATGACAGACACGGGATGATTGCAATTTCGCTTTTCCGTGTTCTGCTTTATATGAGTCAGTTCCCTTCCACACAAATGTTTGGATGCGACTCGAGCCCAAATCGCTCCAGTGTTTAGCCTTTGGATCGTCCACTGTTTGTTCAAGTCAAAGTCACGTCCAAATGTCTGATACCACACAGAAACATCGGCGTTCCTGTAATAACAGAGCGTCAGATAGATATGTTTTCATTTGACTTTAAAAGAAGGCGAGCAGGTCAATGTTCCTGCACTGTCTGAAGCACAGTTTAAACCTCTTAACCCCCACCTGAGCCGAGCACATTTTCTCCAGTGTGGCGTTATCCAAATTTAAAAGCTTCTTGAAAAAAGAGTCAAAATAGAAACAAAAACGTGCTGTAAAAGCGACAATAAGACAATAAAAAAGAGAGAGATGAAAAATATACAAAAACACTACAAAACAGTGACAAAAGGAGGTGAAATCAAGGAAATAAAACGCTTCAAAAATGTGACAAAAACGCGACAAATAAATGACCATCAGTTTTGTGGTTCTTAGCTTTCAAATGAGGCGTAGCACTGGCCTATAAGCTCCAGTCCAGAAGCTTTGAGATTTAGGTTAAACTGAACTGGAAAAAAAGAGGTTAAATTTCCTAGTTATCCAGAGTGTTGTTGATTTTTGGAGATTTACATATTTGCTTAAATTCATGCAGTCCTTATATTTGAGGAGTTTCGGGGTGCTAAGCTAGTGCTAGGCTAGCGCATGTCTATGGTAACTAGTAGCCTGTATTAAAAACCTCAAAATCATCGGGTAGTCCTTGAAACGTTGCCATATCTGATTTGTTGAAAGCTCCTTTGTGAATTCCTTGTGTAGTAATGCGGCCGCAGGTAAACAAACTACTGTAGATCTGGTAACCGAGCAGATCACTCCGCCGCTGCATAGCTTACAACCTGATGCAGCTCAAATATAAGTTAATTTAAATGCAAAATGGTTATATTTAAAACATTATTCAGTCAACACAGCCATTTATATCAGTAGTCTGGTGTTACAAGGGATTTGCCTCAGGTGTTTTAATACAGGCTACTAGTTACCATAGACATGCACTAGCCTAGCATTAGCCTAGCACCACTAAACTCTTCAAATATAAGGACTGCATGAATTAAGAAAAAAAAAAATCTCCAGAAATCAACAAAACTCTGGATAACTAGGAAATGTATGAAATGAAATATCCCTTTAAAGTCTGGGCTTTGTTTTTAAATATTATCATAAAAAAGAACTGACTGAAAAATGTAGTCACATTTAGCTTTTTATGTTGATATTATAAAACAACATAGACATGAAAGATGTGTAGACTATTTGTAGATTATTACATTATGTAGTTGTTAAACCATTCAAACACATATCTTCAAGGAGCTGTTATGTTTACAGTGTGACTCTAGTTCACCATGGAAGCTTTGAGTAAAATGTTGGCATCTATCTAAAACGCAAGTCCAGTTGTTTTGTTTTTTAAACCTATTGGATTGTACGGTTAGTGACCTTCAAGCGATGTCAATGAAACGTATCAATAGATTGGGGCGAATGATACAAACCAGATCCATGACCAAACATTCATCGCAAACTATGTAAAGGACAGAAGTCTCGCATTTGTCAATGTCAATAGGTCAGCGCTGTTAAACAAGCATGAGAAATTAAAAAATATATTTCAGACAAAACAGCCCTTTCCCATATGTAACGTATAACGCAAGACGGCGCTTAACAAAACACAGCCAAGGGGAGCGCGTGTCCAATTATCAACGTTATCTTTAGCAATCACAAAAGTAATGTTATTCTTATTTTTTTGTAGCACACGTACATGACCACCACATCGCTATATGGAATCGGACATAATTTCATTTCCACAATGGCTTCGGTCCAAAGACGCTCGGAGGGGATTCCTGCTGGTATGTAAAGATCGCACAGGCACAAGACGTACTCGCCCTAATAACACGATTTGTCTTTATTGAGCCTAAATGACAAGCAAGATTGAAATTCCTGGATGTTAAGTGTGATTTTGAGGGTCTTACTGCTGATACGTGGACTCGGTGGAGCATTTATTATGTCCACATTCATATATTACGGACTTAACCTAAACACTGTTGAGCACGCCATGTGATGAGTTGATATATGTCATAGTAATGCTCATTATCCCCTGGTTCACAACTGGGACTAAGCCATATGCGATGAATGAGGTAAGAAAATAATAGCCATGTGTGATATATAGATTAAGATTGAGTCCCCCCAACAGGGAAAAGTATGCACTTATGTACCGCAAGTACAAAACTATTTATTTTAAATATTACTTTTAAGAGGGAAAAATAGACCTGTTTTATTTCACTGTGTGTGAGAAAGTGTATTTAAAGATATAGCTGAAGTAACCAGAAATACTCCTAAAACTGTCTCGTGGGATCTTGTGTTTGATTGGTGGACACTGTGATTGTGATCTGGCTGGCGTCCCAGGATAAATTAAGTAAAAGCAGTCTAGTATATAGTAGGGTCAGAGCGCAGATCCCTGTATGGTTTTATGCAATACTGACCAGATCAGCTCTTAAAAATGGCTTTCCTCTTAGTTCAGAAATAAATGCACGATTCACTGAGCAACAATTCTTATATTCAACAATGATATGAATGAATCAATGACCACCCAGGGCAAGATAATCTTGCAGCTCAAGCATGGAACACAAACAATGATAAGCAAAACCTTTATACTTTTATGCAAACACAGATTACAAGCTGTGCGTCATATAAACTCCCATTGAAGAAAGTGCTTTGAATACAAGTGGGAAGGCAGCCAAGATGTTGTGTAATTGTGCACAGTCCCGCGTGATGTTGTAAATGAAATCTTAGCATACATTAAAGTTAATCCAGCAGATATCCTGCAGAGTCCTCTATACGTTGGACCAAATATTTTGACAGTGCAGTGTAATGCCAGAGGACTATCCCATTACGAGTGGCATGCAAACTCTGTGGCTCTGTTGCCCGGGGCCGAGAATCCCATTCACTTCTCGCTCATACAGCGTGTCCCGGGAGCTGTCCGTCTCAGGCCTGTACCATGAGCCGCCCCGAGCACGGGACTTTAACATGATTTTCTGCACGATGACAAAAGGTATGTCTTGCTCCTAAGTGTGGCCTATTGTGCTATAGATATAGAATATCTGTTTCACATTACAATGCCTCCCAAGGTTTACCCTGTAACAGAGTTCGTAATCAGACGCACATTTGTGCTGCAGGGAACGTTCCCAGCTTTCTGTCAAACCACATCAGCTGTCTATGTGTTCGCCTGGTGTTTACCGAAATACAGTTCATTTAAAGATGTGCAAGGGTCCCCTTTTTATATCAGCAATAGAGCCGCTCTGCCCAGTATATTGTTAAATTATCATGGTCATAATATTACTGGAGGCTACACATTATCCATGTGCAAAAAGCCAAAAAATATCTCAAAATGACAGAGGACCTTCCATCTCACATACATCGTACACACCTAAAACAAAAACATATGGTAACATAAAAAGGTATTGCTATTTTAGTCCGTATTGTGCAACTATCAGAATAATTTTGGCAAATGACATCTTTTCAGCCTTTCAGTCATTTGGGACGCAGAAAAAAATGCAAAAACCCAAATATATGACATAGAGCAGTAGTTCTCAAACATTTCACACCAAGTACAACCTCATTAAATATTTGACCTTCCAAGTAAATCAAGATCAAATCAAGACCGAATCAGACACAATTATGTCGAAACAAAAGAATGAAAAACACCTAACTTAAACGCATTACTACAGCATATGTATGTGGAGTTATCTCTTATAAGCACCACCAGAGCACGACATACCACAGTTTGAGAATTACTGCATGGCATCGACTGTTGACACAAAAAATTAGCAAATACCCCAAGGACGTTGCATCCACGGTGAGTTTAGGCCTCTTTGAACTTGAAAATTGTCCATAGATTGAATATCTGCAGATTTCCTGAGGATCAGCACTGGATGAGCTTGAGTCGTATGAAGCATTCAAAGAACATGGATCTCTTTAACATAAAACAGGCAGAAGCAGGCCTCCTCAACCGGCTCAAAGGAACAAGGCTGTTTATTCTATATGCACTGCTTTGCCACTTTAATTATGAGCTCAGACAGGCTGTGTGTGTGATGGCTCTTCAAAACAGACACACAACAGGATCATTTCTTGGTCTTCCTCTAGTTTGACATTTTTTTCCCACACTGATTCAACGTAAAGAACACAAAAGGTACTACAGCATGAATGAAAAAAGCGGATTCTCAAAATGCAGATGACCCTGAGTACTACGTTCAAGAAGAAGAAGCACAGGTTTGGGAACCGCTGGTACCGATAATATGAAACAAATGGCTAATATTGACTGTGCCCGTTTACTACTACAGTTACTCCTATTTCATAAAGCATTAAATTGAAAGACAGGCATTTAATCATCAGCATCTGTCCCGAACAGCCATCATTTTTCACATAAACATTTCACCGATTTTCCAAAGCCAAATGATGTCACTTTATGACCGCCACCATTCACCAGCATCGTTTTATTATTTGGGAAATGCTACACCTGTCCCCCGTCCCAAAAGAAAGGCGGTGGTTTGCTTATTTTGTAACCAGCTGCAGAGACTCGAACATAAAAGGCCAGATGACGCCCTGATGAAAAGTCTGGGACACGAGAGACCCCCGTCTTTGAAGCTACATTTTCGCTTAAGTGAACACAAAAAAAGATAGATACAACGGGCCGTTTTATCAGACTAAAAAAGACTCAAATCAGCTGAGAGCTCTTCTGTTGCATATTGGATTTCATCTGCCAACATTTGCAGCCCATGAAGGTCCCCTGCGGTTTGCTGCATGCATTATATTAACCACAATAAAGTGTTACATCCCACATTTATCCTCAGTGCTTGAAGCCAGTTGGACAGGATTTCTAAAACAAGCTTTATAGTGTGGAAAAGGGAAGTTTGCTCGCCGAAATCCCAGCAGCCAGTGGTCCCAGGCCAAAGCGTTTGATCCAGTCAAAGCCAATCACCTTCTAACAACATTTCAGAAATTTAGCTCCCTTCACTATGTGACATCCTGACGATTTCTTTTATCATCACTGAATGCTTTGTGGGATTTATTCACTGAAACGTTGACCTGAGCGTGTTCCAAGTTGGACTTAGTTTCTATATGGGGAATTGCGTGTTAACTTAGACTTGGCCAGATGTTTAAGACCGAACAAAGAGCGTCTTATCTCTGAATCTGTCTTAAAACCTCACTGGACAACGGCAATGTGAAACACTGAATCATGAAAAAGAGTACTTTCTATCCATATAATGTAGGAGTATCTGACACAGGTGGTGGTTTACTTAAAGGAACAGGCCACCGTTTATACATACTGAGATATGTTCGTACCTGAGCTTAGACAACTGTCGGGTCTTCGTGTGTGCGTTCAGCCACGCAAATAGACCAAAGATGTTGTTGGCATTTAGCCTCTCCCAGCATATTCCTATAGCTGGGCGGACATCGAAGTGCTCCTCAGGTATTATTACGCCTCACAATATAGTACCCCTTTTTATCCACTTAGAAAATCGACATGTTTAATTTTGTGTAACTATACTCATCTAACTCATCATGTAACTTTTCACATAACTGCATTTAAATAGGGAAAACGTGGAAGAGCTTGGTTGCTTCTAACTTCACCCCCGTTTGGGGCTATAGGAATATGCTGGGAGAGGCTAAATGGTAACAGCGTCTTCTGTCTTTTTGCGTGACTGAGCGCACGCACAAAGACCAGACAGGTCAACTTGTCTAAGGTCAGGTAAGAACATATCTCAGTTTGGAAAAACGGTGGCCTGTTCCTTTAAATATTTATAATTGTCAGCAGGGGCGGACTGGGACTGAAAAACAGCCCTGGACTCTGGCCAGCCTGGCCAAAATTAGCGTAAAAGTGAGACTTCCACAAATACATATGTTCACCTCTTACCCCCCGCCTTAACCGAGAGCATTTTCTCCAGTTCGGCTTTACCCAAACCAAAAGGCTTCTTGACTGGAGAGCAACACTGTAACGCCTCATTTGAAAGATAAAATCTAGAAAAGTGATGGTAACTTTTTTTGTCACGTTGTCGCTGCATTTTTGTCATGTTTTTGCTGATTTTCCATTACTTTTTTTTGTGGCTTTTTGGCGTGTTTTAGTTACTTTTTCGTCACTTTTTTTTCATGTTATTGTTGTTCTTTCATCGCTTTTTTCATTGCTTTGGCGTCACTTTTTCCTCACATTTTGTTGTGTTTTTGTCACTTTTTTATCACTTTTTTGTTGCTTTTCCAGCACATTTTTGTTTTCGGATGCTTTTCTTTTAAGCTTTTAGATTTGGGTAAAGCTCGGTCACGCCCGGGGGTAAGGGTAAGGTAAAGTGAGAGGCCAGACCGGTGGCCCTAGAGCCAGTGGCCCTTCTGTGCTCTTCCAGAATGGACACATGGCCAGTCCGCCCCTGATTGTCAGTCACACTGTTATTACAGAGAATCTGAGGTAATACAAAAATGCATTGCTTCTAATGACTTCATTAAACAGCTGGGTTTAAGCTTTCACAGAGCACATCTCAGTGACTCACCTGGTATGGCCGGCAGACTGGCACCATGTCGCGGTGTTTTCTCCAAAGTCTTGTCTGCTTGTAAATCTACAAAGACAGAGGGAAGTAATTTAGCATATGGTATTGTCCCTTAACTTGAGTGACAAAAGCCCATGAAGGAAAGACTATTTAAAAAACATAACCTTGGTGATGTGGATACAACGAGAAGATGTGAAGAATAGCATCATTTTTTTTTATAATCAGGGACACATGCATGTATGGATTGTCAGAAGTAGGATGACATTAAAACTTCAATTCAATTGGAAAATTGCATTATTACATCATCATTGTACCAAGTGTATCAAAATGTAGTTTTTTAGTATCACAGCAACAGTACTATATGGATTGTTAATAATGTTATACGATGTACACTATATGAGACGGATGTGGGATGTGTGTGATGACTCCCGTTTACCATTGGGTTATTGCACAAGACGCCAAACGTAAGTGTTTTTAGCCTTTGTAAAATGATGGAATGAGGTAGTGCAGTTATACCCTCACCTCTCTGCCCTTGCCCCAAAAGATGGAAATTGAACCGTCACACCTGACTAAACTTCTTACCCTCCCACCTTAATCAAGTGCATTTTCTCCAGTTCGGTTTTACCCAAATCTAAAATCTCGACCGGAGAGCAGGGGCGGAACTAGAGTGGTGCCACCCCATTGATCCTGCGGCTCCCAAGATGTTTTCTTTTATTCTTGTTTTTATTTATTTTTTACATAAGTTTAAATTTTACTGGAGTTAGAAACCCCCTACTTATATTATGGACAACGCTACTATTTGCATATCATTTTGGGAGGCTCAGCTGCATGACCGCAAAGACCTTCAAAACTGATTCAAAAATTTTTGTTGCCATGATACATTTCCGAAGCGTTTTTGGTGTGTTTTTATAGTTTGTTTTTTTGTCATGTTTTTGCTGGTCTTTTGTTGGTTTTTTGTTTCAATTTTTGTTACGTTTTCGTCGTTTTTTGGTCCCATTTTTGTTGCGTTTTCATTCTCGTTTTTGTTATTTTGACGCTTTCTTCCAGAAGCTTTGAGATTTGCAAAATACCAAGCTGGGAAAAATGTGCTCGGTTCAGGTGGGAGTTGAGAGGTTCATAAAAGTCTTAAAGGGATATTTCAGGGCCTCATTTCTTAGTTATCCAGAGTGTTGCTGATTTCTGGAGATATTTTTTGTGTGTAATTTATGCAGTTCTTCTGTTTGGAGAGCTACGTGGCGCTAGGCTAATGCTAGGCTAGCGCATTTCTACGATATCAGCTAGCCTGCATTAAAAACAGTCTGACCCGCTCCACAGAGCACCTGAGGCAAATCACTTATAACGCCAGATTAACCATATAAATGTCTGTGTCGATAGAGTAATTTTAACCATTTTGCATTTAAAATACCTTGTATTGAGCAGCATCAGCTTCGTGATTGTATAAGCTACGCGGCGGCGGAGTGATCTGCTAGAAAATAGTCCCTCAAATCATTGAGGGATCATTCATGTGATGCAAGGTCAGTTATACTCCAAAAATTATTCTATCGACACAAACATTTATATGGTTAGTCTGGTGTTATAAGTGATTTGCCTCAGGTGCACTGTGGAGCGGGTCAGACTGTTTATAATGCAGTTTAGCTGATACCATAGGAATGTGCTAGCCTTGCACTAGCCTAGCGCCACGTAACTCTTCAAATATAAGAACTGCATGAATTACAAAAAAAAAATCTCCAGAAATCAGCAACACTCTGGATAACTAGGAAATTAGGCCCTATGTCAAAAATCCTGAAATATCCCTTTAACAGGAAGATGTGTGCGACTAAAGGCTGCATGATACTGAAGGCCACCATTTGTCTTTTTTATTTAACTACAGTTGAATCATGTATCAACAGAGAAACAAGATTAGATCTAGATTCTGTACTAGTCACACCAATGAGCACAACCTAATGCTTGTCCTACATCATAATGAGCCACGTTTGACACCTTTATATGCAACTACATTCATTTTTATTTGCTGCTGGCAACAGACAGTGGCAATAGGCCCAGCCATCAAACCCGACAACATCTGCCAGTAAAACTTAGGCCAACAGTTCAAGTGCGCCAAATGAATCAAACTGGAAGACGTATTGGATAAACAGCACCTAATGGCTATTTGTTTAAGAAAATCAATAATAAAGACTAATGTAATTAATCAGCTAGAATGAAATGTCAAACTTTGCTCAATATTCAATCCAAGTTAAATAAAGTTCAAAATCTGAGCAGAAACTCTTGTGAAATGGTTTGAGAATCTCATAAAACCATAACCTTCATGTCATGTGCGACTGCGATCTAACATTTGATTTTGGTTAAAAATTTGGCAAAGCAGAAACAAATGATGGAAATAAATAAGACTTCAGAAGATTCACATTCCAGTGAGATGTTGGGGTGTGTTCTGATGACTGCAACAACTCAAAAAAATGGGTTAATCTCTGTCAGATGGGGGATTTTATTTGATTTAATCTGGCTGTAATGTGGCTTCTTGTAATATGGACAGAGCATCACCTAAAATTGTGATAACGGTAATTTGGGGATATATAATGCAGCCGTAGTTTGAACGCGAGCCGACTTTCACGTGTTGAAATAGTTCTTCTCTCTGTTTGCCAGTGCTGGAATTTTCCGGAGAGTCCTGTGTGTTTGACTGGCCGCTCTTTGTACACAGCCAGTGAATGGGAGATGGAAGGACTTCAGGTTTGCCTCTTTTCAGCCTCCTGTCTTTTGTTGCATCATGTCTTCTTTGTGTCCCGCGAATGTCTCCTAATTAAGGCCAATGTGGAAAGACTTGGAAGACCTCTTGACTGATGACTGTTCACTGTACTTCTCATGGCCAGACCGGACACACAGACCTTTTTTTCCCCCCTGTTCCAACCTCATTCAGAGCTTAAGACGTATTGGACATGGTGTTAAATGCGACAATAAGGAGGGAGTAAAATGAGAAGGAAAAAAAAAAGAGCTGGTCCTAGGGATTGCCCCCAGCTGCGAAACAAAGACGGCGAAGCACATGCGAACAAGACAGGCCCCTCTGTTGATAAATGGGACTTTAATTTAAAGGTTCAGGGTAAATCTCCTGAGATGATTTAACATGTTACACGTATTACTAAAATATGCCAAATCAACACTGGAGAGCTGGTCATAGTGTGAGTCAGGGCTAGGGCAGGGCGATATGGCCCCAAATCGATATCACGATATAAAAAAGAAATATCATGATAACGATATATTTGATGATATAATTGACAACGGAGAAATGACTTCAAAATCCCAGCCTTACGCCTATTGGGAAGATTTTTATTTTAACAGCATGCGAGTTTTCTTGAGAATATGATTTACATCCTTCATTTCCGCAATTACATCGTGTGCACAACGATATAAAAAAATTACAACGATGTAATAAAATTATATCGCGATGACGATATGCGATACAATATGACCCACCCGTAGTCAGGACTTCGTTATGCGAAGCGTTAAACACCTCCTGTTCACCAATCAAACTGAAGTGTGAACTCTTAGAAGAGGCAGATAGTTTTAGTATCTTACCTGACAACACAATATTAAGAAACTTGAAGCAGTGCTAAGTAACTCTTGCCCCTAGAGGCCATAAGCGCAACTGCAGGTGTCGTAGCAAGTTGCGATTCTTTAACTTATTAATTGTCTTGGAGAATAAATACTACGCTGACATAAAAGGCGAAGGGAGAGAGGGATATTGTGCTTCTGATTATACAATGGAAATATTTTTTTTCACTCAAACTTGGCTGTAAATACTGTTTAAAGTGACGCTAGCCCGCATTTAGCTTTGCCCGTTAGCATGCTAGCTTCTTCTTCGTGATTCTATTAGTGTGTATTGGTGGCTCCGGTCCCGTGGCAGTCAAGTTGCAAACATGGTTTTCTGTCCAGAGACACCAGGGGGCGATGAAAGACCCTCCAATCATCCCATAAACACTTGTATTACCCCCACAGGGACTACGAAAAGGATTTATTAAGGTAAACACGTTACTTAGTACTGCTTTAAGGGAGAGTAAAGAATCGTCTCAAGGTGGCTCATGAGGCAATGGGGCAGATCGGTCCCAAGAACCCATGAAAATTTCAATGTAAAACTTGAACAATTTTGTATTTGTAAGCTGAACTCTCCTCCCCTTTCTATGATCTCTTCCCTCAGCTCCCATCTGCATTCACGCACCAGCCCGACTCCCTTCAGTGAAACATGGCCTCCGAGAAAGTCTGGACATGCATGATGATGGCTGGCTTATTCAATAAAAACTCCGTAACTAAAGACCGTACCTAAAATAGCCTAATATCAGATTGCTTTCCAAAACAATTTGAGATTTCCTGCTGCTTGATATCGGCATAATCACTCCACTCCATCTCACATGTCACGCCATTTCCTTTCCCACAGTGGTATACATCCAGTGATTGGACATGCACCTGACAACCACCACTGCCCCCTGCTGGGCTCCACCTGTCTGTGAGCAGACTGTGCTCCCTCTATGTCCGCCTGTGCATTCACCTTTTTTCCTCACTCTCAGCTGGAGCTTGAAGGAAGGCGACAGACTAATGAGGAAGCCAGGGTGAACTTGGTGACACCTTCTTTTTTTTTTCTTTTTACAATGCAGGTGTGGTTCCTGTAAAGAACAAGGGAATGAGATAGGCTCGCTACATGCACACTGCTCACTTTCCCGTCTCCAAGAGCTGACAGATGAACTCTAAACGACCCAAATGCTACTATCCACTGGAGATTTCAGCATAAAAGTGCAACTGAAGCAACCTTTCCTGAACAAACTTTGAGAGCCGGGTTCAAAATTATTCACATTCACTCGCAATGTTGGGTTACGTGACGTATGCGGGCCTGCTGATAAAAAGAGTAACGGTTTGGTTTCACAACAGACTTGAACGCCTCTGACATTTTTAGGGAGGAGATAAGGATGTGTGTGAAGAAATATATGGCAGATATCAGAGAGACGTTATGGCCATTCAGGACGTTTCATCTAAGAATAAAATGAAGCGGGGTCAGATGTTGCACTTGCAGAGATAACAGTCTGCAAAGTGGTTACAGACAAGCACATGGAAGTGGTAGCCAAGACAGAGAAAGTCATAAAGTGATATAGGAAAAAGCCCTTAGAGAGAACAGTATAAAGCACATCAATTTCAAAAATGTCCCAATCGCACAGTGCTTTGTGGTGGTTTGAGAGAGTGGTGAACGAGACCATGTATGAGAAGTCAGTGTGCCCGGCCCTCAATACGCAGGGCTGGGTACCGTTAAACAATACCAGTGTGGTATCGGGAAAAAGGGTAGGTACAGGTAAAGTATTGAAAAAAGAAACAATTGTATCTTTAGATCCAAGTTTTCATGCTGTCCCTATTTTTTGGCCAATGTTTGCCCCATGTTTTTTTTGTTAGAAATGTTTTCTTATTCTTGCCCAATTTTTCTTGTTTTCCAACTTTGTTTCTCCCGTTTTTGCTAATTTTTACTACTAATATTTCCCCCATTTCTCCCCCAATTTATTCAAATTTTTTCCCTCTATTTTTGCAACAAAAAAACATTTATTATTACCACAATTTTTCCCCCTTTCCCCCAAATTACTCCCCATTTTCACATTTTTTTCACATTGGAGATGCACCCCATATTGTTAATTTGCATATCTTTTCTGGTTTTAGACGCCATTTTTTTGAGTATTTGTTTGTTTGTTTGTATACTTTATTGTCCCCTTAGGGAAATTTGTCCTCTGCATTTAACCCATCCATCGATGCCACTGGGGCGACCCATAAGGAGCAGTGGTCGACGGCAGTGCCGCGCCCGGGGACCCATCTCCATGATGTGGAGCCAGGCTGATGGTCAGAATCACCAGGCTGGAGGATTCACCTATTGCACATGTTTTTTTAGTGGTAGGGGAAACCGGAGTGCCCGGAGGAAACCTACGCAGACACGGGGAGAACATGCAAACTCCACACAAAAAGGCCCCGTCCTGGTGGGAATTGAACCCGGGACCTTCTAGCTGTGAAGCGGAGGCGCTAACCGCTGCGCTATCGGAAAGATTATCGTTCAGGTGTCGGTATCGAAAACCGAGTATCGTTAAAGGAACAGGCCACCATTTTTACATACTGAGATATGTTCTTACCTGAGGCTAGACGAGTTGATGCGTACTTGTCTGGTCTTTGTGTGTGCGCTCAGTCATGCAAAACGACCAAAGATGTTGTTAGCATTTGGCATCTCCAAACACATTCCTATAGCTTCAAACGGGGTGAAGTTAGAAGCGACCAAGCTCTTCCACGGGCACGCACACAGACCAGACAGGTACATATCAACTCATCTAAGCTCAGGTAAGAACATATCTCAGTATGGAACAACAGTGGCATATTCCTTTAAAGTATCGAAAAATATATATAACGGTACCCATCTCTACGGTTCCAGCTGTTCAGTAATGTATTTGATAATAGCAAACGAAAACATATACAAGTTTTTTTTTTTTTTAGACTAAAAAGTTGTTGGAATCCATCTGATCCGTGCGAATGCCTTTGGTCTCCTTGGAAATCACAGCACTCGGGACGCTAACGGGGAGTTGAATGGAAGTTGTCCGATGCAGCTTCACAAATCAGCCCAGCGCCAAACTGACGTGGCTCATGCTCAATGTATCGAGTTCTAACAACCGCGTAGCATGTATGAATCAACTGGCCGTGCTTTATGCCTGTGTGCTCCTGCAGGTGAAACTGGAAGCTTTTATACGAAACAGATGGAGTTCCCGGGAAGCGCAGCGCAGTAAAGTTATAATGTAAAAGAAGAAAAAGAGGGTTTGATTTAGTTGTCAGCTCCAATGTGCAAACGGCTGTCATTTGACTTGGGCTTTACACACGGGTCTTGCTACAGCCATTCATAAGCTGTCAAGAACGGTAACGAACGTGGGGATACTGTTGGCCTTTTCTCAGACCTTACTTCTTAACTTGACAAGAAATTTAAATCATTGTGGATTACACAGATGCAAGCACCTTCCGACTGCGATCATTTTTTATCCATGCTTGGGACATGCACACTGATGGCAGAAATACTTGCCCTCAGGGAATCTCTGGTCTACAGTATATTCATGAGTTATGTAGGTAAAAAAAAAAAAACTATATACTGGACGGACTTCAAGTTCTACAATTCTAAAAATCTGCAAAGCCTAGCTACCTTGTGTCTGAAATGCACAGTATATATAAATATGCCTTGTCTTGCCTTGTTGTGGCAATAATATTCTTTCGTCCCCCTCTCTCTCTCTTTCTCTCTTTTTTTCAAACATAACTAAAATGTTGTGATAAAAAATGTAGGATTTAGATTCGTGAAAGAATTAATCTTTAAAGGAATAGGCCACCGATTTTACATACTGAGATATGTTCTTACCTAACCTTAGACGAGTTAATATATCCCCGTCTGGTCTTTGGTCTGGTCCGCACAGTCATTTCATTTTCATTTATTTATTTATTTAATATGGACATAGCAATTACGTTGGACGAACGTAATTGCATTGTTTAAAATCTTAACACCTGTCCATAGGTAACCCCTAAAGGTTATTGACGGAAGTGAGCGGGGGAAGTCTTTAGGAGTTACTGCGCGGACGTTGTGCTCCTCGTATCATTACGCCTCACAATATAGTACCCCTTTTTATCTGCTTAGAAAATTGACATGTTACATTTCTGTGTAAATATACTTTGCATGAAAACACTTCACGTAACTTTATTTAAATAGGGAACACGTGGAAGAGCTTGGTAGCTTCTATCGTGAGCTTTTTTGGAGCTATGTGACATGTGGGAGAGGCTGCGTATGTGCTCCGTTTGCCTGGCAGAGCGCACGGACAAAGACCAGACGGGGATATATTAACTCGAACATATCTCAGTATGTAAAAACAGTGGCCTATTCCTTTAAGGTCTTCAATCGTCTCTCTGAATTATGAAATGTGGAATAGGAGCAGGTTTATACACCATAATAATGCATGACATGACCAGTCTAAATGAGCACAGGCCAGAATAGGTGAACTTTACGTCCTACTGTTTTACAAGCGTATTTTGTTTGACTTCTTTCTTCATCCTCCGAACTTCGAGTGTGAAAAAACATTGATATCAAAGTAAACTTACAACCACTGGCACATTGCTTTGTTGTTCTAGGGCAACTTAGATCACTTCCTTGTTGCTAACCACTGGGGGTGACCCTTTACGAGGTCAGGCAAAAATCATCAGCTAGAGGAGACTGAGCCCCAGGAGGTAGCCATAGCCCCGAAACTAAAACAAACGGCATCCTACTGCGCAGAAAAACCACGACTGGCGTCCAAACTTGTTTTCAAACATTTTGGAGAGGGCTACTCAGGAGCCTTAGGAGTTATTGTCCCAGCGGCAACGCAACCTGCATGAAAATTGAACTTGCTCAGAGGGCTGATTGTCCCACTTAAGCATGCATATGAGACAGACAGATTCATTGGAGTGTATGCATACGTGAGGGGATCTGGGGGGGGGGGGAGAAGCCCACGCTCTTAGGCAGCCAAGCCGAGGGAAAACCGGGATAAGAGCCTCTTCAAAGGGCGGTGAATCTGTTGAAGAAGCAAGTGTCATTTAGCACGTACGCACACAAAACCCCCAAAATGAGTAGAGAGGATGCATTGAGTGAAAAGGCTTTTTAAAGTGACGGGGTGGATTCCGGCTTCCCTGGCTTGTCAATGACGCTCTCTCTCTTTCTCTCTTTCCGACTTGTCAGATTCTGCAGACTTTAGACATTCACAACGGGTTCCGGGGGCTTTAAGCAAACACCCTCCCTCGAAATAGGCCAAATGTGTTCAGTTGACTTCCTTGGATGCAACAGGCCTCACGAGCTAATCACCCGGGGAAAGCCTCTTATGGTGACAGATATGCCTTAATTGCATACCAGGCTGTACCCATCAATTTGGGACGCAAAGGAACTTCAGACGGATCTCAGCGAGCCAATTTAAAAGCCAGACATCATCATGACAAACAGTTCAATGTCCAATATTATGGATGCTTTGGACACCTTTGGTCCTCCATGGTTTGTAATTAAATTAAGTATATAGGAATCCGGTTATTTGAGGGCAGAAATGATCAAAACAAGTAGTTGAAGGAGCTAGTCTAGTCTTTTTATGCGCAGGGGGGCGCTACCTCATGATATCTGCAAAACACTCCCCTGTTTTGAGCTCTTGCAGAGATGGACTTAAAGGGATATTTCAGGATTTTTAACATAGGGCCTCATTTCCTAGTTATTGATTGAGTGTTGTTGATTTCTGGAGATTTTTTTATTTTTATTCATGCATATTTGAAGAGTTTAGTGGTGCTAGGCTAGTGCTAAGCTAGCGCATGTCTATGGTAACTAGTAGCCTGCATTATAAACCTCTTCAAAATCATCGGGTAGTCCTCTAAACGTTGCCATATCTGATTTATAGAAAGCTCCTTTGTGATTTCCATGTGTAGTAAAAAAATGAAAACAAATCTCCAGAAATCAACAACACTATGGATAGCAAGGAAATAAGGCTTTATGTCAGAAATCCTGAAATATCCCTTTAAGGTTAACTCTACGTTTCTGGAACCACTTCGATCATTAATTACTCACACACGAGGGAAACAAAACACAACTGCATATGTTTTGTGAGAGTAAACAATATTATAAAATGGTACAAAGTATTTTTTAAGAAGTTTAGCTGCAAAACATGATGATTGTAGCTGTGATTTCAACTATTTGGATCCCACGCTTTTTCTATTGTGCTTCTCCAGCAGGTCTTTTTGTGTGCGGACCCTTGAGCAGGAGCAATCAGCAGGGGCCCTCCAGTGTGCAGCGAAACATTAAAGACAAAACAAACCGAGCCGTCAGACAATAAAAGCGGAATGTAGACGGCCTGAGTGAGATTTGTTTTTGTGCAACGCAACCGTGGACACTCATCCTCACTGCGGCACTCGCGCCACGCTGCGTTTAAGCAGTTTATTTAGGAAAAAGCAAGGGGTGAAGACGCTAACCTTTTCCACACAGCAATAACTTCCCCACCATGACATCGAAGCAACATTGCCTCAGTGTCCCCCGGCGCTCGCTGTGAAAATGTCAGACAAGTTCTTTTCATGTGGGGGAAATCCTATCTGATTTACTCTCTCTGTTCTTCCTCGGTTCAGGGGCCTGTTTGTGCAAGGCCATGTTTCATTTAAATATCAAAGCCCGCGATGGTGGCCAGACACTCTAGACACCATTTTGTAGGATGCATTAAAGTACTGAGTGTCATTAATGAAGGAATCTGATCAGCAATGCTTTGTTTGTCAATGACCTCACTGCTCAATGCATGAGACGGGTCACAGGAAAGATCTTTGCATCCAAGTAACCTATAGATAGAATAGACAAAAGCCAATACATCTCAGTTTCTAACACACAAGGGTGGTTCATCAAAGCATGGTAGAAAACAATATCGTTTCAGATAACTTAGATTAGAATCCTGCATTAGGTTTTGGCATCCAGAATGATTTAGGAAGAAATTTGGAAGAAGTAGAAAATAGAAATAGAAAAGTTTTCCGGATATTGAAATTTCAACTCACGATCATCCTGGACAAAAAAGTTGTGATTACGGTATTACCACAATAATTATTGAACAGTTTCTTATAGTAAAATGTGTTATTTGTATAATTTCTTTACTAATTTACAAGCTCAAATAGATATATGGTACATGAAGTCCCATCAACAGCAAAGGCTCCTACAAACTATTTGGGATTCTAAAGAAGCCAAATCATTTGCAGAAGATGTCAAAAAGCAGCCTTAACAGCTTTGGGCTGACATCTTTGGTACTTGAGTGAAGAAAAAATTGCCCTGGAATTCTTCTACTCCAATGTGACACAAGAACAGAAGAAGCTGATAATTCACAAAGGTTAAGCGGTAATGCATTATATATGACACTCTTAATCAAGCGCATCATGTGAAGGAATCCAGATCAGTGATTTTGTCACCACCAGCACGATGCATTTCAAAGAAACTCTGAATCTAAACTTTTAAGAATTCCTCCTCAAAATGGCGCCAATGGTTCCAAGATAGCTGTCAATGATGTTGCTGAAAGGGGGGGGTGAAGCCTAACAAAGAATGGAGATCAGAAACAGCTCTCCAAGTTGTCAAAGAGCGCATCTTTTGTGGTGCCAAAGCCACAGTGGTTTCTGGACTTTAAGTAACCATTTTATGCAAGTTTCAGTTTGTTTTTGCGGAATAAAGCCACAAATTATTCCAGTATGCCTTTTTTATTTGGCTTGCTATGTTATAGTATAGTAGAGAGCAGCTTAAGTGTCTTAATAATAAATAATAATACATCAGAGTTGTATAGCGCTTATTTGGACACTCAAAGACGCTTTACATGTCGTGTGCAACATCTATATGAATTCATTTGCATACCAAATGCAAACATGTAAACATAGCCTTACCAAAAATCCTTATCCTATGATTATGCACTACATGTAAAACAAACTTTGTATCAGCCGCAAGCGTTTTTTTTGTTTTGTTTTTTGTCATTCAGTTAGTTAGTTAGTTTAAACTCTGAATAAACACACATATTTTCGTAATTTTGTATTTATATCAGTGATCTACAGCAAAAGTTTCAAAAATAATATCTACAAATGTATTTTTTTTTTTTTTTCTATTCTCCTGCAGCGGTGTAGGTGACCATTTTTTGTCCCTGGCTGCACATGACAAGCTTCTTCATAGGAATCTTTGTGAAGAAAAAATAAATTAAAAAATCATATTTTATGATAGTTGTAAAGTTAGTAGAGATTATTGATTTTTTATACCTGAACTTGTGTAAGATGATGCAGATCCGCGTGGTCGCTATAGCTGAGAAGGGCTCGCTCCCCCGTTATTCTCGCGAGATCTAGATTCAGGAAGAGATGTGAAGGTCAGAAAACAAACATGGCGGTTCGCAGCATGCTGAGGTCTGGGCTGAGGTCTGTGTGGACTTCTTTTACAGGTTTAAATCTATGTAATAAGACGCTCAACGTGACTCATCTTCAGAATACAAACGTACCTTTAGTTTCTGTGTTGGCGGTGCAGAGCAGAGGGCTTCGACAAGGTAACGATCTCTTACAGGCTCTTGTTGTGGAGACTAGTAGCACATAGTCAAACTATTTCATTGCAGCTGCATATTTATGATGTTTCTGTTTTCAGTTGTTGAAGAGCAAGAGGGCAGCTTAACAACTGTAAGTAAAATATATATATACACGATATTGGCCATTAGTTTTGCTTTGCTGTGTGCAAAAGGAACCCTAATGCTTAGCTGACCACAGAGAGCTGATGATGAACGACACTGAAAGTCTTCTGAATTGTTATCAGTTTAATCTCTGAAGTGGGTCGTTAAAAAACTCTTGAAAGCAAAATTTAAAGAGTTCCACATGCATGACACATGGCACTACTTGTGAAACAAAAGTAAGACACGAAAATGGCAATATAAATGGTCGCGAAAGACTGCAATTGGCTGTATAATTGTTTTTGCACACAAGAAGAATCCTAGATTTTAAAACCAATCGCAAAAATGATTGCTATTCATGTCAGAAAAAATATATAAGTTATTCATATTGATGCACCTCTGTTAGTTTAAGTATTCATATTTGGAAAATGTACTTCTGTTACTGTTGCGGTTTATTACTCTTTCCAACTTCAGAGCTATTCTTGTACAGTGATAATATTTATATATGGTAATTTACTGTGACAGATTGAAGGTAAAATATTGGACAAGCCACCTGCACCAGAGCCCCCAAATCCCACGGCAAAGTGTCCCATCTACAGATGGAATCTCCAGCACAAATATAACTACACAGTAAGATCCTTTTTTTTATTCTTATTTTTTTTTATTTACTTTTTATTTTTGACAGTTCACATGATGATTTTTTTTTTTTGTAACACTCATTAACATTGAACTCACAAGTGTACAGGTATCCAATAATGCAATGTAATATGTTTTTGTGTGATTTCTCTGTCAGGACGTGTTGTTGCTGCGTCAGTTCATTCGGTCGGATGGAGGGATGTTGCCCCGGAGGATCACTGGTCTGTGTTTTGAAGAACATCGTAAGATTGCCATTTGTGTGCAGATGGCGCAAAGAGCAGGTGTGTGGGTTTATATGCAACCCTGTCTTCAGCCTTCTCTGTGGTGTTTCCTAATGTCTGTCACATTGTTCTGCTCAGGTCTACTTCCGGACCACAGGCCTGAACTTCCAGAGGGACATGTCCCAAAGAACAAACCCAAACTCAACAGGTATGTGGCATTAGTGCTGCCAATTGTCTTGTGGTTGGGGCTGCTGCACAACTGTTCGAGTCCTGGCTTTGACAATTTGTTTAACCTTAAAAGCTTCTTGAAGTGTCGAAGTTTGACACACATTAAATGAGATGTAAACGAGGATGAAAATGAAGCAAAAGAATGACAAAAATGTGATGAAATAGTGATGAAAACGCAACAAAAAAGCAATAGAGCAATAGAAAAGTGACCCCAAAAAAAAGGGGACAACAAAAAGCAGCCCCGCTTGCATGGGATTCAAGATTTTGTCTTCTGAAATTGTGATTTTCAGCCTTTTTCACCCGCAGCAAAGCTTAAAGGGGCTAGATGCAAGTTAGTCATTTTATGCTCACTACGGCCACCTCAGGTCTTATGTGTAACTGCAGCTTCTATATTAAGCTCGTGCATGACAGCACTTCGGACCGAATTAACACCTTTTTGAGTGACAGTGCAGGATTTTAGAGGCAGTTGTGGTGAACAGGTCTGGGCTCATTCTACACATTAGGACATGGCTGGAACATGTAGGGGGATGAAAATACTTAGCTTTAACATTTTTAAACTCCGTATAGTCCCTTTAAAAAGCTAACCTCTCATCCACCATGAAATAACAATCGTGAAAGCACATTTTGTGTATGCAGGTCTGATAGCATCAAGTCAGAGTTTACTAACAAACAGTTGCTTGGGTGTGTTTGTGTGTATGTTTTTTTCCCAATTTATAGAGCAAGATTAAAAAAATAGAAGAAATAAAATAAAGTTCTATAGTAATATTTGTTTTTATTGCAGATACCTAACTCGCTGGTCTGTTGGTTCGGTGAAGCCCATCTACAAAAAGGGACTGAAGTGGAATAAGAGGCTCATGTCCGTAGGAAGCCAGTTGCTTAAGGACAATGTGCGCTATAGTTTCAAACGACTGTCCTTCAAACATTGATGAAAGGACATTCAACCAATCTGGAGGATGGTGGGTGGGGCCTTTGGGAAAAACACCAGGTGGACTTTTGCCCACTATGACCTTCTTATTTGCTACAACTGGATTCACCCTCACTAAATATCCTTCTCTGGGAGCCTTTATCCATCTGTATTTATCCGACCGAATGTGTATAAAGCTGTGTTATTTATAATGGATCATGCCCAGCTCCACCCAAAGCCATCTATTTAGTCTGTGCTGGCCCTCAGAAAGCCCTTGAAGTGAGGACACTGACAAGTTAATGTAGCTCACCATTACATGCTCAAAGTAGGCGGTATCTTGTGTTTACTCAGATGTGCAAATAAAATACAAAAAAAATGTTCTGCCTCCCAAGTTTGGAACTAGGCAAGTATTCAATTTGTACCAGTTTTACATTTGACTCGCAATGAAATGAAATAGAAACTTCTCATAGGATTATTTAGAGCATAAAGGGAAGGTCCACATTCCTGATTCCATCTCCGATGTAGACGTATCCGTGCTGAGGAGTCGTGGGGATGTGATAGAAGGTCAGCCCGAGCCACAGGTGACTCCGGATTACACACACGTGGTTGGCGCATTCAAAACGCAAGTGCCATGAGCCTAAAGAAAAGCAAAAATGTTTGTTTTATATACTAGATTTTCAGGTTATAAACAAACCTTCTGTAATTCAGCGCAAATACAGTTAAAATAGGCATCAACAATCACAAAAAATAAAATACCTGCAAGACCTTGAAACAACCCTCTAAGATTTTTTTTTTTTTTTGCATTCATATTCAGGGCCTGCTTGCTTTACACAGCTGTCTGCTGCTGGCTTTGCTTTTTAAGACGGGAAGTATGGATGTTTGATGCAGTCACGTCATGCCGCACCAGGGAAATCCTTCAATAAATCATTGCCTTTGTGCTTTTTACAGCTTCAACCTGTTGCACAGTTCGGGTGTGACAAATTCATGAGCCAACAATGCAAAAGAAAAAAAAAAAAAAATGGTATGCTGCAGCAAGTCGGCCATGCAAGTGAAAACAAGCAAAAAAACAGATTTCAGTTGTTTAAAGATTTAAGGACTTACATAAAATCAGTGGGTGGTAACAGTTTGCAAGGCTTTGTGTATAAAATGCTTGAATGATTTTCTCAGAAGGGACCACGGCTTGTGATAGAGATGCATGCAACAAACCACATTTTAGTATACAGGGAGCAGCACTATGGGAGGCTGCGTGGAGTTAGGCCTTGAGACAGCTGTGTCATGTCTGCCGCTGGAGAACTCACACAAACAGAACACGCAGCAGTCCTAAATCAAAGGCCAGCGTGAGTTTAGCCATAGGCACTGAACATAACTCCTATCTCACATATCTTCTTCTCCCTTTGTGTTGGGACAATCTGGAATAAAATACTTTTCTAAAATCACATGTTTTTTGGGGGGGGTTAAGTTACAATTTTCTTCCTTTTCACATAATCACGCTCTACTTAACCCTGCAATCCTGTGGGTAATTTTCATGACTTAAAAACTGCAGCTTCAGTTTGTCAGAAACTTTCTTCCCATATGAGTAATCCTTTCACTATTTTGGCATCATAGTGTTTTATACTGTACTGTCTTTTCCACCCAGTAAATCTTCATTCAATTCCCAGTGGTTTTTGGTTAGAAAGACTACAAAGAGAAGCTGCCATTTTTAATCAGAACGTGATTAGGAAACTAATGAGAATTCTCAGACTATAAAAGCATTTTTACTTTTGTGGACAGATAATGGGTGTCAATCATATATCAATCAAAGTTTTGCCAGACCAAATATTACTGGAGGAAAATGTCTTTGAATGTGCTTTCTTTCATTCAATTCAATTTCCATGATTCGTTTGTATTTAATTTGGGGTAACATTTGAAACATGGCATGACTTGACAGTTGAAAGTGTGTATTGAGATTGGCCCATTTATTCTTGCTTGACACAGCTTACCTTTGGGGATATCATCGCTGAGTAGATCCATAAAGTCCATTACAGGGTTCAGATCTGCCTTTTCCAGGATAGACCTTTTCTTGAAATTCTTTTGTTTAGTGAAATGCAGGAAATTGTCCAGTTTCCCAGCTTCCGAATAGGAAAGGCCTAGAAAATGAACATAGTGTTTTTTGTTTTATCACGTGGAACAAAATAAAAAGTTGCCCCCTGGTTTTAAATGAGCTAGGCTTGCTGCAGTTGGTTGGTTGTAGGTGCTCAAAGAATGATGTCAATGGACTTGCTGAATATGCTGAATTCCATTAATACTTTTAGTAGTAACTTTGTTGAAACACTAGCAGAGTAAAAATAGCCAACAATTTACCCTCAAAGCTGCGATTTCTTTGCACCAGCCCATGTGGAGTCATGATGAACGCACCCCTTGGAACCACAGACACTTCCTCGTCAATCTGAAAAACGGTCACTGCCAATCTGTTTTCCTCCGTCACCTTAGTCTGAAACAAAACACTGTAATTTATTTACTCTATACATTTGGGTCACATCTTGATAGCATCACTTACCAGCACTTGCTCCACTGGAATATCTTCACCTTCCCCCTTTCTCAGAATTTCAACATGTTCATAAACATATGTGGGGTCACCCACAAAGCGACCTTTGGCTGCTTTGGACACCTCCTTGATCATAGAGTCAGTGGCTGGGGGGAGCAGGAACCAGTCCATGCAGTTGATGCTGAGGAAAAACTTAAGTTACATTTCCAGGTTCAAATCACGTTCAAATTAAAGTCGGTTATATTGCTACAGAGAATTTCTCCGTTGTGAGATCAATAAAGGATTATCTTATCTTATCTCTTTACCTGTACAGACACTTTTGGTCTTGCATCTCGTCTTCTCCTCGTCCTTGAGCAATATAATAGTCGTCTTTTATTCCATGTATTTTACCCCAAAATAAGACTCTATTAAATTTAAAGTTCTTCCTCAGAATCACTAGGGAAGTGCACAGAACGGTCTTTTCCTCAACAGTCAAAGTGTGACCGCTCCCGGCCATGAGGTCCAAAGCGTGTGATAAAGAGTTTGAGTCCATTTCCCCAAAACTAAACAACCATGAACAACATACGCGAGTTTTAAGTCGTTTCGATCACGTTTTTAAAGCTAGGCTACTTCGCAGATGCTAACGGTGGTAGCGTAGTGCATGGAAGTCAACCCAGTTAGGTTGCTAATGACAACAAACGGGTTGTTATGGCAACAACTCCTTAATGTTTGTCTTTTCTTTTTCTTTTTTACTTGATTTTGTCTGAATAATAGGCTACTAACCATATGAATAATGGCTAATGTTAACATTCAAGGTATATTAAATAAAAAAGTATTTATTTTTTCCTACATAGCCTACTACTTTTTTTTACATAGCCTAGTCAAACTGGCTTAGTCCTTTTCTCCTAGGGTGGGATTGTGGACTGGCAGTTTTTCATGAAGTGTCATGCAGGCAGATTTTGCTAAGCCCTGTGCACAGCTGGCAGGATGTATGCTTGGATCTAACTGATGTCTTTGCGTGCTTGGCAAAAGTGAGTGTAAAGCAAAAGTGCCAGAAAACTAATATGAACATTAAGGAAAACTTGTGTTGCGTACTATCATTATAGCCTATTGCCTTGTCAGTCAGGGGGAAAAATACAACTTTAGGCTATGTGTTTGTCGGCATTTGGCATTAACAAGTGCAACCTTTTAGGCATTTCAATGCAAAGAAGACAAAAATGATAGAGTTATTTATAGTTGGATGTTTATATCATCCCTTTTAATGTAATTTGACAAGAATGCTTATTCTCGTTTGGAGTCCAGACAGAGTGGCGTTTAAATCCCTCTTGTCCCCTCTTATAAATGGACATTAAATGAACTCTTGTTGGTTTATCTTGGCTCATGTCCAGCATCCAATGAAAACAGTGTGTAGTTGGTGGAGGTTAGTCTAAAACATCTGGCTGCTTTCCAGAAAATCATTTTCAACAGTAAAACAGTGAGGCTGATCCTGTGCTTTATACTAGAAGGATGCAACTTGGTGCTTCACCTTACATGAACTGCTCTCATTAATGCCATACTGAATACACAGTGCCTGAGTGATGCTGTCCTCTGTGTCCCAAGGGTAAACAGAACATAACCAAAAAATAACACAATCAGAAATTGAAGCTAGGCCTACAGTTTGATCATATCCTGTAAGCCAACATTTTTATCAACCTGTTCTTTAAAGCAGTGGTTCTCCACTGGTATGGTATGGGTACCCATCATTACCCAATGTCAAGCTGCGACCCAAATAAGAAAATTTATTTGAATCCATAAAACACTTTGCTGCTTGAATTTGTTAAAATACATATTTTAACACTGATAACACTGAATAAAATATATAAAATATAGCCTAAAGATAAAATCACGGTCAAAAGAAATCAGCGTTCAACATTTGCTCAGACTCAGGGACTTTTTCAGTGGATAATTAACTAAAAATAACTGGAAGAAATGTTCCAGGCATAGTCTTCCACAGAAATGGTTCCGTGACCCCCTTTTGGTCCCGACCCACCAGTTGAGAACCTCTGCTTTAAAGCGAGTACAACTAGTGCACCTCTTTGGTATTATAAGTTACACAAAGTATCATCTGTATGTGCAACAGCCTATATCACCCATTTATTGTCATCACAAGTTTGATTTTCCTTATTTTGCTTAATTTCAGTCTTTATTTTATTTTTTTGCTTAATTTTTTCAAATTGATCATCCTGGGTTTAAAGGGTTAATATTGTAATAATATTGTTATCACAAAAATGAACATTTCTCTCATATTTCACAGCCCATTTGAATAAACATATCTCACATCATGACACAGAGTACATTTATTTCAGTGATCTTGTTTGTGTTTCTTTTTTTCCATATGACTTCTTGTATTTCTTAATGCTGGCTGTAATTGGCCGTAAACTACGTTTTTTTTTTTGGCGTCACATGATTGGTCAGCAGTGGTGAGTTCAGCTGCCTGGCCCAGAGCCGTGTTGGCCCACTAAAGGTGCGTACAGACCAAACGCGCGTCCACGCCCCATCTGCCTCTCGTTGGACGCCAAACAACGCCGCTTCACATACTTCACACTCGCGACAAACGCCTGTTTGCTGGCGCGTGAAGTTTTGCAAGCGTCAAACATAGGAGGCGTGTCTGTTGACTCAGGGCGCACTCACACTTGACATCCGAACCTGCCACTCTCCAGCTCATTTGAGGAAAGGCCTGGATGCCCCGAACGGCCCGCGCTCACACTAACACAAACGAACCGAGCCGTGGCCGAACACGAGGAGTTGTTTACAAGTGCACGTGAGCAGCAGCAGCGCAACATAATGCGGAAGAAGAAAAAAACCTAAACAGCTGCGTGAAATAATGTCTACTATGAGCCCTGTCAAATCTCTTCACTCCACTTTTCTTTGCATTTTACTACAGTTTAACAAAAGGGGCTGTGGTGAATATAACAGTCGATTTTAATAAAGCAGAGAAATAGAGAAGTGCGCGTCCCTCTGTCCCGCTCAGCTGAGGCGGGGGGGGGGGAGCAGCACCTGCCGCTCTGAGCCTTTCTTTGGAGTCACATACAGCCTTCAAAAAAGGCTACGAGAACAGAAGATCTGACGCTCAGTTTATGTCATTCATTGCTGCTTCGGCCACTGGTTAAACATCTTTATGTTGGTGAACTCCTGAAGTCTGCGCTTTACGTTACAACAAAGCACTTAACACGAACGCGCACCAAAATCACAAGCGATCTAAATGCACCTGCAGGTTTTATCTGTCCCACTAAAGCCTGTGGCCAAACCGGGTACAGTAGTAGAGAGGGCGGGAGAAGCGCAGCCGCTCCCGTAAAGTCAGCCCGAGACGTGCGTGAAGCGGCCAGGGCGTCGGGAGTGAGCGGTTGGGGAGACGAGCGGTATGTGGCCGGGGCTCCGGGGAGCCGCCCGGGAGCGAAGCGGTCGGGGGCCGGGGAGACGAGAGCGAGGCAGCCGCTGCTCTGTTTGATAAATACAGCCTTTTCTCACTGTTTTACGTTACAAATGCACCCGCCCATACAACAGCCGCTTGTATCCGTGCGTGTGCGCATACACGAGCAAACGCGAGCCGCCGCGCTCCGCCCCCCTCCTCCAAGCGGCCAAAGTCGAACCGAGTCCGACTCGGGCATGGTTTGTTGCAGGTAACAGGTGACGCCTGAGCCCAGTCAGCGTCCCTGATTGGTTAACAAGGCATAAATGAACGCACGTGTAGATTGGATTACTTGAGTGCATGAAGCAGTGGGCGTGGCCTCCCTGTTCGCTCACCGCGCTGTTCTCCCTGGCTTTGACGCGCGTCCTTCCTCATCCGCTCGCGTTTGCTACGCTTAATACGCGCGGACAGCTTTGCTTGCATTTCGAAGCGCGTTGAAGCGCCTCTACATAGGGTTAACATGGAAGCTGGAGGCGCGGACGCTTTTGGTGTGTACGCACCTTTAGGGAGTGGGGTGACTTCTCTCCCTCTGTATCCCACACAGAGGAACAGAGCAGGGACAGCCCCTTCACCAACCCACACACTCAGTCACACTGGGACCAGTTCATCTGAGAGGGTTTGCTCAGGATTGCACCTCATTACGGTTTAGAATGGGGGAGTTGTTTGATCAAGATGTCCCCGTAGAGTTCGATTTTTACTTTGTAAATCTGTACAGTAGTTACCGTATCATATTGTCATCAAATCCATTGATTCCCAACCAGGGTACAGAGATGCAAACACTTACCACTTTAAAGTTAATTTTAATTACATTTTGAACTAAAATGCATTCTCACTGGACTAACTAGAAGTCTGCTGTATCTCCATGTATTATATGCCCTAATCTGTCTGTTGAATACTAGCCTACGTTTTAGACAACAGACTACGACTATTTGTTTCTTCAACATATTCTGAGCACTTCTGTATATCACCTCATTATGGTTTGAAAGGGGGAGTGGTAGCAGAAGAGGTAGCTACTTTTTAAACCCAATTGGCCCTTAGACAGAAGTAGGACTTGGACTTCTCCCATCAGCAGCCGTAATGTTTGTGGTCCCAGTCCTCCAGCTCTGGGAACCTCAGTTCTATAGAGACCAGCGTTACCACGGCACTAATCCTGACCGACAAAAGATGGGAGTGCTACAGAACACGCCGCTGCCGGGACCGCTCCGATTGGCTGGCACCGTCCCACGCGGCATCTTGATTGGCCCCTGCAATGTTTATATACAAATCAGGGCAGCCGGGGGTCACATCCATCGATCTTGAGGGTGACGTGAAGAAAACTTGACCCGAAACGACCAGACCCCGAGAACTGCAAATGGGCCTAATTCTTATTTGATACACACATAGGGGACACACAAATAAGCTCTTTCTTGGGTCTCGCAGGCCTGGGAGTGTACAACTAAGTGAATGCTGAGAGAGAAGAGGAAGTGAAGTGACTGCATAATGGTGTCTGTGTTTTACAAAAGGCACAGACGCAACAGTGCTGCGGCTGGGGGGCAGCAGGTTCACCGGGGCGCACAGTCATTCCACACATAGGGAAAAGCACATTCATAGTTTTAACTTTCACAAATTGCATGATTTCTGACCTTGATGTTATGCAGGGGCGGACTGGCCATGTGTCCATTCTGGAAGAGCACAGAAGCGACCAGTCCCGCCTCAACCGAGCTTTACCCAAATCTAAAAGCTAAAAAGAAAAGCATCAAAATAGCGAGAAAAAGAGGATGAAAACAAAACAAAAATGTGCTGGAAAAGCAACAAAAAGTGACAAAAAATGTGATGAAAGGCAACAAAAACGTGAGAAAAACACGGACAAAAAAAAAAAAACGTGAGAAAAACACAAACAAATAATAGAAAAAATAATGAAAAACACAACAAAAATATGACAAAAATGACGTGACAAAAAGTTACCATCACTTTTGTAGGTCTTAGCTTTCCTTTGCTCTCCAGTCGAGAAGCTTTTAGATTTGGGTAAAGCCCAGTATAAAAAAATATGAATCTAAAAGGAATTCCGTGGAGTATGGTGTACCACAAGGTTCAATTTTGGGACCATTATTATTTATTATTTATATTAATGATTCTGCTTCTGTTTCTATGACCACCTTTCCTGTTCTTTTTGCTGATGATACCAATAAAAAAATAAATAAAAATAAAAAGTCGACCTGGGGAAAATGCACTCGGGTGGTTAGAGGTTAAAATATGTATTTGTGGAAGTGTCACAATTACGCTAATTTGGGCCAGGCTGGTCAGAGTCCAGGGCTGTTTTTCAGTCCCAGTCCGCCCCTGATGTTATGCATAGTAATAGTAGTATTAGCAGAATTAGCAGTATCTATACAGTTGAATTAGAAAAAATAGCTACCACTGAAAGAGCTTCTAAAATATATTTATTTTAGAACATTGCCCCGTTTTTATTAAGAAATATAATATAAAACACAGCACCAACATAATCACCTACTGAAAAAACATTTACAGCCTGCAAGCATGGATTTCAATGTTGTATAAAACAATCAGAAATGCGAACATGAGGGGGAAACTTCAAGCGCAGACCTGTGGCTAAATGTTGGGTCAGTAAAGGGTGCATCTTTGGCCACAATGGAGTTAATGCTATTCACGAGACGCCTGCTTTACTGAGCGAGAAGGACCATTACACAATACATGCAAAGCCATTGTTAGGTGTTTTGATATCACAGGCAAAACATTGCTTCCCAGCTCAACCCTGGGCCACATGAGACTACAGTATCTGCAACGTATTAGTGGTTTTGTATCCTCACCAGCAATGGCTTTCTCATGATATTCTGTTGCACAAGTTTATTTAATCTCAATGTGGGTCTGGACTATTTTTGTATCGCTTGTGACCTATTTTATTATTTCACATGGTTGAGACATCAGCCATAATACTGATAACTTTGCCAAATAAGCAACTTAACACATATAAACAAGTAACTAATCTCAACCTATAGTTCAAGGTTTACATTCATAAATCAATAAATATAAAATAGTTACATTTTTAGACAGGGACTTTGTCATTTATTTTGTCAATACTGAAGAGTTCAGTCTGTCCAGCTCAGGAGTTGTGTATACAATGTTAACAATGGGAGTAAGCGTAGCACTCCATTACACATATTTAACAACTGTATCCACTGTGCAGTCGTTTTTTTAGCTGATGCAAAGTGGTGTGACCAAGAGGGAAGGACAGTTGTACAAAAGGCGGTCAGATTAAAGCATCAGGTGAGGGGGCGGAGCTACTGGTAATATTACAAAGTAAAACATTCATGCTTGACATACTACAAGTGGCATATGTGTTAGATAACAGTGCCCTCCAGTGGCACACGAGGCAACTGCGGTAATAATTAATAGCAGTCGGTTCAACAAGTATTCATACTCCTCTGCTTAATCCTATATTATCATGTGTAGGTTGGATACTGTAAAAAACTGCACTCTGGTTTACATAGAGATATTACCTTTCTGTTTCAAGGGAACCAACTTTTAGGAAGGTTCAAAAACCGCACAATTGATGATTAATAGCAATGAAAGGGGTACGCATATTAACTGTTAATTGTAACTTTTTCATACGTTTCCATAATTTTACGTGTGTGTGGAGATTAAATCACATACAAATACAGCAAGTGAACAAATGTGTCACAATTAGACTCTTGCTATAAAAGTGCAGAAAGGAAATTCCCTTGGCAGGTGTCCACTGGCATTAAATAGTATAGAAAACAAACTTCCCTCCCTCACCAGTTTGGCATGAGCTTTTATGGCTTGGAGATTATGTTACCGTAAACAATATTAAGCTGAATCTTAACACCTTCATGGCTATGCGTATTTCCTATTAAAATAAGAGACTCATGCCTCTGAAGCATTGTCCTCCACGGCACTGGTGTCGAAGCCTGGACTGCCCTCTGTTGAACCGTAAAGATGTACTTTTGGAGACTCCTCCTTTTCTGACTGTGGCTGGGCAGGAGATTTGGTGTTGAGCACTCTGGGAAGATAAACCTATGAAACAGAAGATACAGTTATGTCTCTGGTAACCTGCAATACTAAAGTTACAACCGCAATGATTTCAAAAGGCCAGCACATCAAGGCAAACTGATATAAACTGAAACTGAAATAAACAAACACAACTCAACATTATTTTCTATTAGAAAGTATAAGTACACACCAGGGTACAGTTCAAAGAAGATGAATATGGATATGATAATGGACTCAACTTATATAGTGCTTTTTTACCTTTATCAGGCCCAAAGCGCTTTACAGTAAGGAACCACTCACCCATTCACTCTCTCATGTTCATCGTGTCACTCTTTTTAGTTGTGTTTTTGCCACTTTTTTGTCGCTCTCTTGTCACTTTGTTGTTGCGTTTTCCTCCTCACTTTCAACTCTATTTTGACGCATTTTTCAAGAAGCTTTTAGATTTGGGTAAAGCTAAACTGGAGAATATGTGCTCGGTTCAGGTGGGGTTTAAGAGGTTAAAAATCCAGATAACAAAAACCTCGATGGTTATAAACATGACAAAATACTATAATTTGGGAGACAAAGTCTGCATATGATTCCCTATTATAGAGTTCGTCCCTAGCCACTAGCCACTAGGAGGTGGTATTGCAGCAATGTCAGCAGCTCGCCATGAGGACCAAAGAAGTGCAATCCTCACACATTTCAATTGTCAAATGAAAAAAAAGACCCACATCTGCTCTCTTCGTACATCCGTAAAACTCTCCTGATGTGCTTGGAGCCTAAAGAGATGGTTCAGGTATTATTTGTAATGGATTACCATAGTATTTTCTTCCACTCCATCGATTGCATCTTCATCCTCGTCTGTGATCTGCAATTGAGCATAATAAACATTTATTTTACCCATTAGATTACAGTATGTCCTGTCTGTCCATGTAGGCCAATGCTCACCTTGTAATTGTGCGGGCTGAGATACTTGAAAACCCCAAAGCAGGTGTAGCTCAGGGAGATAAATATAGCGATACATAACACCACGAGTGTGAAAAGGGACGTAGCTGCCATAAAACCTAAACACGCAAAAAAAACAAAAAATGTAAGATTGTAAATGCAGACACTGGTTCAAAGAGTAATTTTAAAAGTAAAAGGTTCCTGCTGACCGGTCCTGAGAACAGAGAAGAAGTACAGCCATATGAGGCAGATGATGGGGGCAGCCATTGCATGATTGACAGCCCCCATATGCACCCTCTTGTCCAGGCTTGCAGCAGGCAGGTAGGCAAAGTACAGATTGTGTTTGTCCACGAGGTGTTTAAGTAACATGTACAGCAGACCTGAAAAAAGGTACATCGTTAGAGGGACACATTATAGCAAATCGTGATAAGTAAAGAAGCATGTCCAGTTAATGTTTTGCGAAATGGTAAATAATAAAAATAAAACAGTGTTGTAACTTCAACATATAAAAGATTGGCTGAGATTCAGTGTTTTCTTACCAAAAGGTACAATTATAGGACATACGATGCTGTAGGCCATTATCACAGTGAACACACAGAGGCTCCAGCCGTACATAGCCCCATACTCAAACTCATAGGCCTGATTCTGCAAACACAAAATTAAATATTTGTTCTTTATTTAGCATGAATTAATATGAGACAAAAGATCTACTTCAACACATTACGTTCTATCACATTTTTATTCAGGGTCAAAACTACTTTTCATGATTTGAAAAGTAGTAGTAAAACTACTTTTGCACATTATGAAGTTACCATGTGATTTTGTTTGAGGCGGTGAGCAAAAAATATGTAAATCTCTTTTGGATGGAAAACCTCAGTGATACGATTAGGATATTAACAGCCCAAGATTGTGATCAAAATTATTTGCTTATCCATTGTGCAGGACAAGTCTCCCTATGTTAAGACATAGGGAGACCAATTAGTAACACCCAAACAAACCTGTTTGACATATTTTCTCTCAGCAGCAGAACGGGCAAAGGCCAAACGAATGGTGTACAGTAGTAACCCTGGCAACCGTAACAGCTCCATCCCAGAGCCGATCAGGCCAGCTGCGATTACGTAGTTCACAAAGAAAGCTCCTTGGTCTGGGAGAAACACACACCTGGTAAAGGCGGAAATAGAGTTTGTCAAACATAAAAAGTAAGGAACTTTTTATATAAGAACGACAAGATTACTTACTCAAACTTCACTTTTCCATCAATAAGAAAGCTTTTGTCAAATAGCCATCTAAAGAAAAGAGCAAGGCTAGACAAAAAAAAAAAAATCTAATTTAGTACTCATCAGCGACTTGACAGACAGGGACAGTCATTTTAATGTAGAATTATCATGGCTTGTTATATATTAATTAACCAATTTTGAAATGCTTCCTTAATGCAGTCATGTTTATAAGATAATCATTTATTGTAAATGTATAAATTTACTTAACCATCAGGATGAAATATTGATCCGAATTACCTTGTAAGTCCAAGGGATGGCAGTAGAAGCACCATAAATAGCAGGAAAAAATAAAGCTTTCTCATCATACTCAACTGCTCACTGGACCTGTGGGAGAACAATACAAAATCAAAATCAACTACAAAAAACAAACGAACAAATGCCTTTTATATGTTTCTAACCTGCTCCAGTGGGCCTCTCCAAGTGTGGAATAGTAGACTAAAGTGGGAAGTAGAGCGGAGAAGGACCAGAGCAAGAGGGTGGGGAAGAACTGACTGATTATAGGACTCTGGAATAACCGGACACAAAAAGAAAATATGGTAATTATATAATTAAGACAAATACACAATATGGCATGGCATGTACGGGAAAACTTTTTGATCCGAGAGCGACATTGGGTTTCTACTTTTTTTTTTACCATTCGTTTCAATCACCATTCTTAGCCAAGTGCTAAGTTTTGTGTCATACTTTGATTCACTGCAATTTGATCAGCTCAACCAACACACTTACATTGAGGTCTTTAATGGGTTTTGTCACATTGAACTTGTCAATGACGGTGATGATAATGGAGGGAGTTGTGAGAAAAGTCAGCAGAACGAAGAGAGCCAAGTTGAGTAGGATGTAGCGCAAGTACCACAGCACGCCCCGCACTGAGAGGTTCTCCCTGTCAGGACACAGCGACATGACAAATGGGTGGAAAATCTCAATCATCTCGACATTCCTTTTCATGACAAGGAGAACTTCTACAACTATAAGTGTTTGCACAGTGAAACAAAGATGCTGACCGACAGTTTGACCTTATGACTAAATGTGTTGAAATGCATGACGAATGATCTCTTACCAGAACACGTTTTTGGGATGTGGTGCATAGCCTACTGTCCACTTCTTCACTTTCAGAACGTTGCTGTATTGTGAGGGCTGAGGCCCTTTTCCACAGCAGCAGCTCTGGCTACAATCCACAGCGTTGAAATCTTTTAATATGCTGAAATTAGGCAAAAAAGTTAACAAAAAACATAATACAAGAATCTCTTTTGTTTTGATAATTGTGTGACTTACTACTTGGCCATCCCCTCAGTTTGCAGTGTCACAAATGCAATTCCCAAAGGATGGTTAGGCACCTCCTCCGCCTGCTTTCTAAAATCTTCGAGCAAGAGCTTTTCTTTGTTGCTGTAAAACTCTATGGCGTCAACCTAAGGAAGCACCATAAGCAATTTTCTAACTTTTAAAAGGTATAAAGTGAAGCCCCTTTTGTATAATTTGTCTACAGTAAAGTGAAAAGATAACGGAATAAAGCATTATGTTTACACTTTCAACTCACTTTTGCACATGAGGCACAGCAGCAGAGTTGACCACAGACTTTGGGGCTGATCATTTGACGGCTGCCGGTGTTGTCCAACATTTTCTCATAGTAGCGCAGGTTTTTCCCGGCACGCATTCTTGCAATTAAAAGGACAACAAGCATAGTCATACAGAGTCAAACATAGTCAAGTGACAGGTTTAGTATCAAAACAAACAGCCGCCTTCAATCTAAATACTTAAAACTGTGTACTTTAGGGGAGTGACAGAAATAATTCACCCTACTGTCATGGCTGACATTCAGATATCGCTTAGGTTACATCATACATGAAAGAAACATCATTAAAATGCTGAGTACGGGTGTTGATGAGGTTATAAGATTCGTGGTGATTAGATAAGCCATATATACTGGCAGTCACAGTTCGTTCAGCTTGAATTTGACTGCCTTGCAAAAGCATGTTTTATTTTTTTATTCGTAGGTGTAAAACAAGTGTGGCGCAAGCACAGCACAACATAACTGTAAAAAGCACTACACTGGGAAAATGGTAACTTATCTAGCAATATATTTACCAAACACTCTATCTTACCTTTCTTTATCAAGGTGCATGAGTTTAGCCACATCAAAGCCCAGTGTTACATCGCACACGCGACAGCTTGGGTACGCCTCTCTGAAAATGATCAAACAACAAGGACATTGGACTCCAAGGTCACACTCACTCAGACCTGTGCCACAAGGTGGATCCAAAGATACGTACGCAAAATGAGCGCTGATTGCATCTTCCGTGGCTGTTTTGGGCACCGAAGACAAAAACAAGGCATTTCTGGCCTGAAAACGGAAATGTGAGAGTTCTGTGTTATTAACAGTCTTTCTCTTGCACATTGAAGTCACAAGGAGCAAGAAAACGTGGCTTACAATTTCTTTCTGCATGTCTTTCATTTGTGAAGTGTGGCGTCGCAGAAAGACAACTGTCAGTATCAAGTACACAACTGCAAACACTGTATGCAGCCATAGCAACTGGTTCCTAACAAAAAGAGTTGCTAAATTAAATGTCCATTATAAAGAGATTAAAGGGATTTATATGAAACAATGTCACAACCCAAAAGGTTTGTAATAATTACAGCAAAAGTATCTGCCCTCCTTTAACTTTCCTCTTCATGCAACCAAGTGCCTTGAGAAGCTTCCTGATGATTACTGAATGATCACATGTTGACCTAATGACTAAATAGAGTCTACCTGTGTGTAATCTAATGCCATTCAAATACAGCTGATCTGCGCTGGTCTCAGAGGTCTGTTCAGAGACTATTGTGGAGCAGACAGGTCCGGGATAAAGTTATTGAGAAGTATAAAGCTGGCTTAGGTTATAAACAGATTTCCAAAGCTTTGAACATCTCTCAAGGTACAGTTAAATACACCATCCAGGAATGGAAAGAGTCTGGCCTCACTGCAAACCTACCAAGACTTACTAAACTTACTGACCAAACAAGGAGAGCAGAAGTTTGCCAGGAGCCACTGAGGCACATGGTGGCTTCTGGCAAACAGCAAACGGACTTCTTATGGTTTTCTTCTAAAAATGCCACCCTGCCATGAAGCCAGATTTGTGCAGTGTATGATTAGTAGTTGTTCTGTGGCCAGTTTCCCCCACCTGAGCTGTAGCTCTCTGCAGTTCATCCAGGGTCATCATAGGCTTCGTGGTAACAGCCGTGGCCAGTGCTGTCCTTGTTCGGTCAGGAAGTTTAGGAGGACGGCCGGGTTTTGGCAGGTTTGCAGTGATGCCATACTCTTTCCATTCCTGGATGGTGTATTTAACTGCACTTAGAGATATTTTAAAGCTTTGGAAATCTTTTTATTACCTAACCCAGCTTTATACTTCTCAATAACTTTATCCCATGATGCTGTCTGCTCCCCAATAGTCTCTTCACAGACCTCTGACACCATCACAGATCAGCTGTATTTTAAGTGAGATTAGATTACACACAGGTAGACTTTATTTAGTCATTAGGTCAACATGTGATCAGTCACAAATCTTCTGGCAACTTCTGAGGGCAATTGGCTGCACTAAAAGGAAAGAGGGTTGATACTTAAGCATATCCTAAATTTCAGTTTTCACATAAAATTTCCATTTATGTTTATGGTCCATACTATGGCAAAATATCAAAAGTGAAAGGAGAGCGGATACTTTTGCCACTGTAGGTGAATCTTACCCTTGAGAAAGATTTGCTATTGTTGTCCTTCCAAAATTGTAGGGGTTGTTATCTATGTATGAGCAAAAACAGACATGTTAAGTAATTTTTCACATATACAACCGGCAATGTAAAAACCTTACACTGTACTGCACATACAGTATTGAATGAATGGGAATGTTTATGTTATTCGGGTAAGTCTCACCTAAAAGGTCCCCAGTGAAGTTCACAGGCAAAACAATTCCAAGGGAGGTGATAGAAATGATGATGAGTAAAATTATCAGATTGCGTTGGAAGGACAAATAATGTGTAGCGTCTATGCCACATCGAGTTTTAATTTTCTCATCGCTGAAAAACAAAGAACACCGAATGAATATCACCACTAATAAGGCAAATTTAAGATAAAGAGTTAGAGCAGAGACACTCACTCCATTCTGATGATGTAAGGCACCCATGAGCAAAAGCCCTAAACATCAATGTAAATATAGTAAGTAATAAAAATGGATAATGACAAGGGCTGCACAATAACAGAAAAAAAAGGCAAACCATTTCAACACATACCAGTTCGTGGTCATGTTCATCCGTGCTGGAAATAAGGGATGACATGCGGCCATATTTACGGTGTCCAAAATCGTTAAACCTAACATCCAAATATAATGGTAAGATCTTGGCTTCGAACAAATACCAATGTGAAGAAGCAGCAGCAAAAAAGAGTCGACGTACCCCTCATTTTCGGCAACCAGCGCCAACCGTCCAAAATCCCAGAACTTTTTACGTATAACAGAGAAGACAATCAGAAGGAACTGTTGAAAGGGAAATATGAAATGACTCTAGGGGGGAGAAGGGGGAAACGAAAAAAAGTGCTACGTGAGAACTCGGCCTACTATGAAGACACAGAAGTCCAGAAGAAGCACAACTGGTATCCCTCCGAAGTTGTTCCCGTCCAGGACAGTGCTCTGGTTGAAGCATTGCGAGAAGGTTGAATTCGAGCTGCCTGTGGAAACCAGCCACCACTCAGACGACATGGCAGGAAGGGGGGGGGGGCCGGCAGCTCCTCTGTGAAAAATCAAACACAAGTTAATATCGATGCTTGTTACTGATTTGTTATTTGATCAATTTGCCCAGTCTGTTAAATGTCGCCAAACACCCCACGGCACAGTACGTACAACTGCACTCTCTTGCACTTTCTGCGGAATGAACAGTTCAGTACAAACTTCTCCTTTGTGAAACCACTCGCAAGAAGAACTGTGGAAATCTGATAAATGGCATGCAAGCCACAGCCTGCAACCGTGACTGCTGTGGGGGAACTTTGCAGAACTTCAAATCATGACCACCATCTTGAAAGAGATAAGTGACTCAAAATTGCTTATAATAAAGAATATATAGATTCTGAGTAGGGTGTACTTTTCTTAGATGGAACAAACTGGCAAAAGCATAACACCACCACACATATAAAGCATGAGATGATTCTTTTTATAGTCCAAACCTTCTCAAAGTCAAGCCCTCATTCATAATACGACCATTTATTGCAGTGTGATCCGCTTATGATCATAGTTCGGGGCCACACCTTTCCCCACAGTCACGAGACCCGATAACTCATCCGTTACCGCTGTTTTTTAATCACTTCATTGCAAGGCGTTTGTGGATTATGAAAGGAAAAAGAATAAGACCCTTTAGTAAACAAAAGAGTGAGGGAGAAGCTGTGTTACGCCTGTGGTTGTTGCTTGTATGAGTTTTGAAAATATGAATGACAGCCGTTCTGTTCCTCGTATAACTTTAACACCAGCCCCATCTGCCATTGCTTTATAAAACGCAGTATACTATAGAAAGAAAGAAAGAAAAGCCGCTTATTAAACCGCAAGGTTCCTGTTGCTTATGCTTCATGACTTTGACCACAGCTCCTGTTCACGCGTTAAATGGAAAGCAGTCGTTCAGCTTAGAGCAAAAAAGCGCGATACTGTAAAATATGCGAAAATGTATCCTACCTGGTTGTTTACTTGCGCCTGGTTGGTGAAATAGCGACTTCTTTACGGTAGAAATGTACTTGTTGTTTACGGAACTGATGACGGAACTGTGCTGCGCGCTGCTCCATGTTCCGCGCATGCGCAGTTTCCACGCCCCGCTCACTGCTGAATCATGGGCAGAAGTTAGGCATCCTCCTGTTGTGAAATGAATGATCAAGGATAATGACCTTTGGAACAAGAACAAACAGGATGGTTGAGTATTTGTGGATGAGTTGTATTGTCTTTTATTAATTTGGTTCTGGCTGTTGATTATACTAATTATAGACAAATAATGTTCTGTGTATGTGTGCGCGTGTGTGCAGAACATCTAAATACGTTCTTTCCTTTCTGCAGTTGATAAAAAGTGAAAAGCCTTCATACCTGTGCGGCTCTCAGTTGCAGTTACCATTTGAAGATGTCTGTTGATGTCTGTGATGACCAGGAGCAACTCTTCCTGACCTACATCCTTCAGATCAGGTATGAGAAGCCTACAGCTATCTGCCATGTCTTCTCAACTCTTGACTTCTTCTCACCTCTATTGTAGTTCAGAACTCAAAGACCGTTTTGTCCTTTGAGTCTGCCACAACTGTCAATAAGTTACACCAAGTCTCTGCAAACCTTGCATCATTGTGACAGGATCGAGGATCCCTGATCATGCTTTGTGCCCAGCAGCTTTTCCTAAACAATCTCTAATGCCCGATTTTTGCTGTAAACAGAATATTTGATAACAGTTTTAGTAATGGTACATGAAATCATGCATGCATTTCATATACCATTTGTGCATGAATAAATGCATGCTTTCATGATGTATTCATGCATTATGACTTAATGACTAATTTTCTTAGGATTTATCATGACTTCATGTTCTGTCACAGATGACTTCATAGATTTATTTAACAAGTAGGCTACTAAATAAGGGTAAGGTTTACTTTATTAATCCCCGTAGGGAAATTCATTCTCTGCATTTGACCCATCCTCAATGTTGCTGGGGCAACCTGTAGGAGCAGTGAGCTGCCAGCGTGGGCCAGCGCTCGGGGACCCATCTCCATGATGTGAAGCCAGGCTGGAGGATTCACCTATTGTACATGTTTTTGTGGTAGGGGAAACCGGAGTGCCCAGAGGAAACCTACATGGACACGGGCAGAACATACAAAACCCACACATAAAGGCCCCTAACCGCTGTACTACTGTGCCGCCTAATAGTACATGGTCTCAACTTATATATCGCTGTTCCACTCACATGAGGCACTCAAAGCGTTTTACAGCAAGGAACCAGTCACCCATTCACACTCTCATTCATACACCAGTGTAAGCAGACACTGGAGGCAAGGTGGGTGAAGTGTCTTGCCCAAGGACACAACAACATTGGGCACCTGTGGGAGCCAGGATTCGAACACCTGACCTTCCGATCATGAGAGGCTCTACCACCTGCGCCACTGTCGCGTAGTTACAAATAAGTAACTACTGTAATGAATGTACATTAAATCTTTATAATCCATCATGATCATGAATCATGATGAATTCATAATTTCAGAAAACTAGCAAAATTAAACATTCCACATAAATTACCTAATCTACAGTCGACCTGTCAAGGAAAAGCAATAGTTTTGTATCCTCTGTGGGACTTCTTTTACATCATGTGATCAGAGACTAATTCCACTCCTGTCAATAGAGTTCTAGATCAGCATAAAATCTGACGGTAAGGATAATTTGTAGCTATATTTCACATCTATGTGACACGGCTGTGTTGTTGTGGTGTGTAGACTTACAATGTTAGGGGACATCAGATCAGATGCGCCAGCAGTCAAATTAACAAGTCCAGAGCAATTAGTCATTTTCTGTGCCATCGGTGTGTGCATCTCTTTGAGCCACTGTCACTGTTACCTCTGCTGTTCTGTGATGGATTTGTGTTTATCTGTTGTGGTTAGACTGCTCATTTTGCTTCCTGTCGTGTGTCCTCCTCTGTTGTGTACACAGTGTGTTGTGTGTGCCCACTGTTCATGCCTCACTGTGGGATGCGTTGATTAGTGGTCGCTGCGGCTCAGTTCCCAGCTGTCCTGGTGGCTGGCCACTGATTGAAACCAATCAGGCTTGCGATGGCCCCATCGCGGTGACCCCTCACCCCTCCCACCCCCGGCCTAATCACCTGCTGATTGGCCCACACAGGCCCCCTCCCGTCAGCACCGAAGGTTAATTTGACCGGCGGATGAAGGCTCCAGGAGGGAATAGGAACGTGCGCTGGGTGATATTGCATGGATATAGCCCACCTGTCAATCACAGCCACTTAAAGGGAAGAAGCAGGAGAAACACTGACAAGAAGTGAGGGCATGAGAGAGGAAGGAAAGAAAAATCAAGATAATAGTGACTGTCCACAGACAAATGTGCTTTGGACACCTCTGCTTTGGATTAGTTACTGATCATATATTTATGGTACCCAAAGGGAAGCATTGAAACAATTATTGGGGCTCAGTAGCTCAGTGGCTCAGTGGCTTGTGCATTCGTTTATGGATCCAAACATCAGCTGTTCGACTCTCGTTGTGTTCTTGGGCAAGAGTGTTCACCCACTCTGCCTTTGTATGAAAGTGGTCTGTCAGTGAGTAGATGGTGTGGTGGGTGGACTGGAGGGGTGCAGATTGGTCCCCCGTCACGGGCAACTGTGACTACAACAGTAGCTTAGAACCACCAAGTGTGAGAAGTGAATAAATACGATCTTAAGCCCTTTTAGTATCTTGAGAGGTGCTGTATAGTACAGATTTTTATCATTTTTGCTCTGGTTTTCCCCTTTATGGATACTTGCCTGACATAGCCTATACAGTCTCCCCCTAAACCTGTGTCTGTACCTATTGTGCTCTAATATGTTGTAGTGGAGGTGCTTGTCCAAAGGGTGGCGCTACTGCATTCACTGCCCTGTTTTGTTGTGTGTGAAAGGGTCTAATTGAGCTAAGCTTTCCTGAACTTTTTCCTGTTGTATTGTTTCTCAGGGCATTGTTTACTGTCTTACCCAAGGCAAGAAGTAATTCGATGTACAGATAATTGTAAATAGTGAAAGTTATTGGAAATCTCTTGATATCATTAAAGGCCAGAACATCAACTGAAGCCAACAACATTATTTTGTGGTAACTCTTTTAAGCAGTGTTGGCCCACAGACCTCACCTCTTCTCTGTGCACTGTTTGTGTGTGCACGCGTGTTTTTTGTGGCGGTTCCCCTCACTCCGGGTCTCGGGTGGGCAGAATAATGTTGCCAGATTAGCATATCATTACCATATCATTTCCATGTCATTATCTCACCGCTGTGCTCGGCGCCTTTTTGTGAGTGCGGCTAAACTTCAGATCTTCCACTGTCACTTTTTTTTTTTTTTTTTTTCTTTTTACACATGTGCTGCTCCACATAAACACACACTCCCTTAGGACGCACATGGCTCTGTACATGCGCCCTCTACCGTTTCTCAAACCAGTGATTCTGTCCCATCGAGATCTGCCATTCACACATTCATTGGGAAGCTCAGTCTCCACTCCCTGGCAGAAGGTTTTTTAAAAAGTTGTTGTCTGGACTGGTTTGTTGTGCATTTAAGACACTCCCATCCAATTAAACAACTCAGTCCAAATGATGACTCTTTTCAAAACCCTTTGCTCGAATGAAAAACTCACTGAATCATCTTCAAAACAGGGGTAATCAAAGACATATACACACAAGACATCATGATTATGGCAAATAAATGACATTTCTACGGAAGAGAGAGACTTTAGCCTATGTTTGCCATTCATGGGCTTCACTAACATTGCTTTTTCTCTCATTGATGTCATTTTAGAAAACTTTTGTCCATATTCTGTTGTGAATTTTGAATTATATGGCAATTCTCCAGATTTTTTGCGACGCATGGATGGCGTCCACTCAGCAACACAACAAGCTGCCACCTCTACTTTCAAAACCGGCCTCTGCAGTGTTTTCAAAATAGCAATAAAACCTCGAGTTTTCATGTACACTCATGTTGTCCACTCCAGCTCCTGTCCCCTATACCCCTCTCCCAGTGCCAGCCATTTTGGGTTTTGCAGCTGCCAGCACGAGTCCATTTAGTAAAAGGGGAGCATGTTTGGGGTCGCGGCCTTGTTTACATGGGGAGCCGGAGCTGATGGTTTTAAAATGGCGTCCAGATGGTGACAGGGGCTTGATTGCAGCAAAGGGGGTTGTTGGCGTGTCCCGCCCACTCCGGCTGTCCAGGGCTCCTCTATCTACCTCCTCATAATTTCTGTCTCAACTCCAGACCTGCTTCTCTTTTATGTTGTGGTTTTGCAATGATTTACAGTAGGGCTGCACGATATGGAAAAAAAAAGGTCCATGACAGTCTTGAATAATGCAGTATTGAATATTGTGAATATTGTGTTGCTTGGACATTTTGATTCAGTACATTCCAACAAAAATCTAAAGCAATTTGCGTATTTATCCAAACCCAAACATAAATGTAAAGACTAAATCAAGGTGAGGTGAAATTAGTTGTACAAGAATTTTCCGTGAAGCCAAAGGTGCTTCATAAATTGTCATCTGTACTGGGTTGTTTTTAAATGTATCTATGCGCTCCAGCAGGGAGGAGGTTAGGCAAGGTGTACTTTATTGTCCCCGCAGGGAAATTTTGTCCTCTGCATTTGACCCATTCTTTGACGCCGCTGGGGCAACACGTCAGGAGCTATATCTCTAGATGTCGAGCCAGGCTGGAGCCTATTGTACATGTTTTTGGTTTATGGGGAAACCGGAGTACCTGGAGGAAGCCCATCCAGACACAGAGAGAAAAACATGCAAACTACACAGAAAGGCCCACATGGTCCAGGAATCAAACCACGGACCTTCTTGCTTTGAGGGAAAAACATTTGAAAGTTTCAGACTGAAACCAAACTGTTTCAAACACACATTTTCTTGAAACATGGTTGTTGCATCAGATACTGCCTTAAGAATACATTTAGCTACATAATGTGTAGCTCTGATCTTTCTCCCAGACCTTCTTCTTCTCTTTCATGTTGCTGTTTGCAATAATTTACAGCCACAGATCCCACATTGCAGAGTCAGTGATGTCTATTGTCTGAGTGATGGATTGGACGAGCTGCTGTCAAATTACCGTGTGTGTCTTGAAGAGCGGGCTTATATAAGAATGTGCTGTATTAAGGAGAAATAGACATGATGACGGAAAGCCAACTGTGTGCGTGATATTTCATGTGTGACATGGAGCTGTGCCTAAGCATCCTCAAGGCTGGAAGGAAAGAGCACAAAATAGAGGCTTTTGAAATTAATACCGGACAAACATGGGCTTAGTCAACTGCACTTTTATATTACTAACGTGGTGGCTATACATACACTTACCACAGGCTTCGTCACTTAACAGGAGTAATATGGCAAGTGACACATTTTGTAGTACTGTTTCATGATTGAACCATATTGTCCACTAAATTGAGTAGATTATAGTCAAAATATTTACTCAAGTTAGAGTAATGCTACTTTAAATTCATTGAGACAAAAGTAGTGACCTTAATACTAGGTGAAAAGACTTGAGTACTGACTAAATCTGATAGTTTGAAGATGGACCTTTAAAAACTGCATTTTGACTGCAGTATTTACAGAATAGATTGCGTTAAAAGATATCACCACGGACGTCCTGGGGGAGGACAGAGGTCTGCCCATGACACATTGTGTTTATGTCTTTGTGAAATGTTGTCGGGGCTCTCTCCCTCCGACACTGATCACATACGCTAACGCAATACGCAGGAGGACGCCCAGATATATCGTTTGGGCATTTTGCACATTTGTACCTGCAAAACAGGCGCGCGTCTCAGTGATTTTCTCCCAGACAAGTGTAGCTGCAGTCCCCTGTTGTGTTAGCCGGTAAGTGATTCCACAGGCTGTTGGCTGTCATCCAGCTCGGAGCGGAGAATGGACGATCGAGAGAGGAGTCAATGCAAACATACGAGGGAGAGAGAGAGAGTCAGTGGCTGTGTAATTAGTGGCAGGTCTTTGCTTGTGTTTAATTAAAAAGCCAAAAGAAGCGAAAAAGGAAACAGGAGGAAGGAGAGAGGGAGCCAGCGAAGAGACTTTTGCATAGTTATTCTGTTTTTGCCAGCGGCAGGTGTGAGGCTGGCACTGGGAAAGCTGCCCAATAGCTGGAGGCTGCTCCCACTAGGATTTAGAAAGAATAGTTAAAGGGATGAGCTGCACCAACAGTTGAATTCATTTTTGAAAGAGGCTCAAACTTTATTTCTTATAGGGAGCCCAACACTACAAGGAAAGTTTTTTGTATTTATTTATTTGTATTATTCATTGAGCATGGACGATTAGTAAATTAAAGATTCTAAACAAACCTGTAGGGTCCTTTGGCTTGATGTAATGTTTCATTGTCACCTTGTTTAGCTGCTCTAATGATACACCAAAGGCAGATTAAGCATAGTCTTAGAGTTTAAATTCAGAAAGAACACAGGCTAAATATGGCTTTGTTAGTCATTATGTAAAAAAATAGGAAAAGAAAGCATTCCCAGGATTTACTGGTCTGTTTAAAAACTGAAAATTGTCTTTCACACAGCAGTCACCCATGTATTAGAGTTCTGTGTATTCCTTATGTCCAATATGTTTTGTGTGGTGAAGAGACTATACGGTCAAAAGAAAACCATTCAGCTTTTCACTTCCCGTCCATTGGCAACACATGTAAGCGGTGATACTACACTGCTTGTTTTGCCGCCATCTGCTTAACACTTGTTCTATTGCACCTCTAGCAGGAGCACTCTGGGGCGATGTATGTTGAGTGGGTTAACAAGCGCGGTGATGCCGGGTGACGGGGAGCAGGTTTTAACACCGGCGGCGGTAGCAGTGGTAAGAGTGGTGCGTGAGGTGGTGATGAGTCAGCCATATCTGCAGCTCTGGAGGTGCTGATGAGGACTTCTGTGTCTTCTTTAACCCACGGCCATGGATCCATAATGCTGACGATGCTCAATTCTCTCTTCAACAACAAAGTACTCCAACACTTTCACTTCACTCCACCAAGTCCAACGTACAGTCATCCAGAGCTTCCAATTTGTGCCCTTTTCATTACATATATTGTACTTTAGAGCAACAATTTGTATTCCACTGCAAATCAGGTGTAATAAGGTGTTTTTACAGGTATTTAGATACTGTACGCCTATTTCTAGAAATCGTCTCAGGGACCACAGGATATTTGCCTAAGGGCCGTATTTGGCACATTTGGCCTAATGTTACCTTCCTGCCTTTATACTGTAATTAGTATGTTTATATATAGGTTTATTTACACAGTATTTGTTGGACAGTTGTTGTTGTTTTATTTTACATAAATTAACCTTTCGTTTCCTGCACGGGCTTGACATGAGGCATTTTTTATTGATGGAAATCGGTTCAGTTCTGTTGTACTGCTATGTGATGGCTGCATTCGTGACGGTTGCGTTTTAGACCATATACAACGTGTTTCTGTTGTATTCTGTTGCACGTTCCAGTGGTTAAAGCTTTAGTTTCATTCCAGCTGCTCTGACAAACAAATCCAGCACAATAGCCAGCCTTTTTTTTCTTTTCTTTTTTTTCCTTCTACTTCGGCGTTTCCGTTTTTTTTTTTTTTTCTCTGCTATTGTGCGGCGCTGCAGTAAAATACCTTTGCGTAGCGTCTCCCTTTTCATCTCTCTCTCTTCCTGTCTGAGTAAGTAAATGAGAACTAGATGAAGTGACATACGGTCAGGTAGGGAAAATAAAGAGTGGGTGAAATTGAGATTGGGGGTGGGGGGAGGAGAGGAGAGGAGAAGAGAGGAAAGAGGGGTGAGGAGCAGGTGCCAAATCCAGTCAGATGGAGGGGAGAGAGGAGTGGGACGATAAGGAGACAGCTAGAGAGAGTGAGAGCTCGCAGGCACCGCAAGAAAAGACACTGATACCCTCAACCCCCACAATTCCCCCCCCCCCCCCCCCCTTTTTTTTTTTCTTCTGCTGCTTCTTTCCCAGCATCCTCTAGTCTTTTGTGCCATGTGTTTGAGTGGCAGGCCGTCACAGATCACCTAGCAGCTAAGCACAAGGCTCCGGCTGTGTGCACATCGCATGGATTTGTAACAGTTTGTGGACAGTAAGTTTTAGAGGACGTTTTGGTCATGTTTGGATTGAAGGGGTGGGGCAATAAGGCAGTGGAAAACGGAATCGCGATTCAAGTGTATTTCTGTTTAATGCAGCTCGGTGCTCAAACAGAGACACGTGTCATCGTGAGTGATCGGTGAATTCAACGATCAGTAAAGTCGGGAAAATAAATAATTTAGTCAACTCCTAAAAGCAATACTATATAAAGCTACAGCATGCATGTGACAGCCCAATAGGTTGCGTCGATATTACAACATTTTGGTGGGCAGCTTTATCTAGTAAGTGTCAAAATGCTGAATTTTCCACTTGGCTTATGGTTAATATCTCTGTAATGGCTGGACATATCCATATAAAACAAATATTTTCACAAGAAGTGAATGAAGATGAGGCTCTGAATTTCATTTCAAACATTTTCACAAGAAGTGAATGAAGATGGGGCTCTGAATTTCATTTCAAACATTTTCACAAGAAGTGAATGAAGATGGGGCTCTGAATTTCATTTCAAACATTTTCACAAGTTCAGTGTCTTCTCTCAGCACATACGGTCTAATTACTATCTCATAAAGGGGTCTAAAAGTAGAGATAATGTTCCAAATTAATGTTGTTCAGATGAAAGGACTTTCATCCAGAGATGAAGTGACAAGTTTGTGAATCAAGTCACTTCCAATTAATGATCCGGCTCAACATTTGTAGATTTGTCTCTCCCATTGACGTATAGTCCCCTGACGCTCTACAATGTCGTGTTTGACAATTTGCCGAATGTGTGGCCCACTCTTCACCCATTTTAACCCTGTGCTGTCTTTTCTAATACTAAAACAACAAAGCTACAACAGTGTAAAGCCTGTCGTAGTATGTTAATGTCTAATATATGGGTTCAGTCTATTGTCAGTATAGTAATGAGACAATGGGGGTGCTAGCTTGCTATATAAGCATATGAACAATAAAAAACTTAAGCAACTGCATATGTAACTGTTGTAGGTACTGTTTAATAATCCAGTGCTTCTTTTTTGTCTTGCATCTACAAAAACACGGAGTATTAGCACCATTAGCACCTTATATTACATGTTATTTGGGAAAAAAGGGTATAAAAACATGATGTCACTATAAGAGAGAAATCACATGTATTTCCGAACAAGTTTCTCTAATCGAGCATGTTTTACATAATAACAAGACCCAATGTAGACGAAAGTAGATTTAGTTCAATTATTGTAACATTCAGACTGCAATTTCAATTAGTCTCGCAGCCCTATATGAGCAATCCACACAACACTTGTCTTCCACCTAAACAACACAAAGCCACATTTATGCATCGGCATCTGTCCTCGCATGGATAGTTAGCTGAGCGCAAGTGTGAAAGTGTGTCAGGCAAAGCAGGGGGCAGAGCAGATCGGGGGGAGAGTCTGAGTGGGTTTATCATCGCCGCCGAGAGCCGACGCACACATCAAACCGCACACACAACTGCCCCACGCGCAATTTAGAAACAAGAAGTGCCATAAGCTATACATCCACATAGGCTACTTCCTGCTTCTCTCCCTGGATGCACGCCTCAGTGTGTGTGTGTGTGTGTGAGAGCGAAAGGGGTATTAGAGTGAACCAAAGCAAACCTGTGAGCATGAAAGCGCCTTACTGCCTGCCTGCCAGCTCCAGATGTGACTGGATTCTTAAGCAGCGGCTCCAAAGCACACAGCTCATGTCTCCAGTTCACATGAAGACTGTTGGAGCGCAGTGCACCAGTTATTTTACACATTTTACCCTTCCTTCAGCTGTGGCAATTTAGTCCCCATTTTCCCTCTTAAAAGTAGGGTATGTCGTTTTTTTCTTTTTCTTTCTTAAACCGGAATATCTCAAAACTACTCCGAACCGTATAATTCTAAGGGGATGATTTGTGTCCCCGTAAATGAGGTAAACATGTTGAAATCAAATAATGGTTTCTCCGATTCTAACTTAATTGTTGATTCATTCACCAATTCCAAAACATTTTACATTAGGTGAATGTTTACATCTTTTTGCTGAGGTTCATTTATCCAATCTGAAAGCAGAAACACTAAATCCCAGAGGTTCTTGGCTTTCAAATGAGTTAGATTCATGCGTTTTTGTCAGCTCAATGGCAAGTTCAGCTGACGTTCACGCCCGTCCCTTTTGAACGGCTCGCTATCTTGACTGTGAAAAGAGCCAGATCTTTTTTTTACCGCTCAATTTACGCATGTTTAGCTTTAAACAGCAGAGCAACCACGTGAACGATATTCTGAAAGCAATGAGCAACCGGACTCACTTATCTTTCCGAATTTGAATCGACTACCAGGGATTTTAAGTGAAAGATTTGCACAAAAAGTTACTCAGAGCAGTCGTAGCATTTTCATTATTTGCTGCACAAGGTTTTATTTACATGTGCGCTTTCAAATCAGTCCCATTGTATTGTATATTCGGCAAATTGTTTAATTAAGCTTGCACGTTATGCGCTGCGTTGATAAGTATTTGTGTGTAAAGAAACTAATGTTGCCGATGTTTAAGCTGCTCCATAAAGACTGTAACATTTTATTTGTTCCTAGCTGTTTTCCATATATGTTAAGTGCTCATTATTAATATGCTAATTAGTATGCAGGAGTATGAACTCTACTCCGTGCGCCCCGCTGTAGCACTGAACAGACAGGCCTAATTACTTCTTTAAGTGTGTAATTAGCGGCAAATGTAATTGGTCGTTTGCACACAGCACACTCCTGGTGGTGGCACAAATCATGTCTGACACTATGGCCGACATGCTACTACAGCGCAGGCGGGACAGGTGCAGTCACATTCACAACGTCAACGCGAGTGAGAGGACGGCGTTGCTTTTCGGAGAGTCTATTGGTTTCCTCCCCCCCCCCTGCTCTCACCTCAGCAGCACATCTGTGACATTTGTGATGGATGTTACGCACAATACGCAGAGCAGTCACGATGGGGTAGGCCAGGCACTGAGGCAGGCGATAGGTTTGGTTCACATCACAGCATTGTAGAGAGCCTGTAGTTTTATTTTAAGGTGGAAAATAGGCTTGTTTCCTGGCAAAGCACTTTGTTCTGAGTATGGCTAATATCTCTGTAATGACTGGGCCTATCCACCTGAAACAAAAACTGTTCAAAAGTTCAATGGCTTTTCTGTTTGAATATCTCTTTCAAAAGCAGGGAATCATTCATTAGTTATACTAGCCCTTGTGCTCCATCTCAGATTACTGACAGGCTCCTCATTTGTCATCATAACATTTTTCTTTTAAGTAAAAACAACAAAATGTTCCTGTGTATTGACTGCAAAAGAGTATAAGAAGCCAGTTGAATGTAGTGTTATGATGAAACATTGTTGTGATAGGGTCTGGATGTGAGTTGTGAGTTAATAATAACTGCGTTGGTTTTATATAGTGCTTTTCTGGACACTCAAAGACGCTTTACATTGCACTATTCTTTCACTTCATACTCGGTGGTGGTAATCTACTATTGTAGCCACAGCTGCCCTGGGGTAGACTGACGGAAGCGAGGCAACCAGTCTGCGCCATCGGCCCCTCCGACCACCACCAACCACTCACTCACACACTACATTCCCCTTGGCTTCCTGGTGTTCCCAAACCGTCTCCCATCCAAGTACCGACCAGGCCCTTCCCTGCTAGCTTCCAAGGTCTGGCGGGATCGGGCAGAGCAAAGGCGGTATGGCCACAATTTAAAGGAACACTGCGTAACATTTTGGACTATACTGTTGCCATCAGTACAAAACATGCTCCTAATGAGCAGCTCGACATAGAAAATGATATTTCTGCAGTGGGTAATCAAAGAATGGATCTGGATAAGGACCTAACCTACTTAAATCTCAAATTCTCATGGAGACGAGCTGGAGACGTACCCACTCCTGGTAAAGCTACAGCCATGTTTTAGGAGAGCTGAGTCGCTCACAGCAAAATCACATGTTTTTTTGTATATTTATGAGGTAATTTTCATTGATGAAAATATCTGTCTTAAAATAAATGCTTGTATTTCAGTTTTATTCATTGGGTAAAATGCTACAGGATGTGGCTTTAAATTTAAAGATTATAAAATATTATAGTAGGGAAGGAGCATTCCTTCTTTCCCACAGTCCCCCATCGTATAAAAAGACCTCTGTTCAAATGACATTCATATCCTCACACAGGTGGGCAGGTGGACCTCTGGGTCACTAGATACAGTATGTACTCACCAATACGTAGTGATGCATGTCTTTGGCAGGTGGGAAGAAAACAGATGGTGCACAGAGAGAATGATGATCCACATGTTTTTATACATACATTTTCTCTCCTTTTATGCCACCAGTCTCTGTCTTGCCTCCCTAAAGAAGACGGGGTGAGTTAAAAATTGGAACATCATTGATTCCAGTAAAAAAACAAAAAACGGTATCAACTAAAGCCTTAAAGTAAACACGATGAGGCGATAATGGCTTAGGAGATGAGATTAGAACCGAATCCTGCAGGTCCAGATTGGTGCTCAGTAAAGGCACAGATTATCAGTCTCGCCGCATCCATCTATAGGGCAGCTGTGGCTTGTTATTATCGCTGTATTTCCAAGTTGCTCATAGAACGCTGCAATATGGAATCATGTTAAAACCAACTTAGCTACAGTAAAGAAGAAGTTCATTTCACGCAGCTTCTATTGACGGAAGTGAGCGGGGGAAGTCTTTAGGAGTTACTGCGCGGACGTTGTGCTCCTGTATCATTATGCCTCACAATATAGTACCCCTTTTTATCTGCCTATAAAATCGACATGTTACATTTCTGTGTAAATATACTTCGCATGAAAACACTTCACGTAACTTTATTTAAATAGGGAACACCTGGAAGAGCTTGGTAGCTTCTATCGTGAGCTTTTTTGGAGCTATATGACATGTGGGAGAGGCTGCGTATGTGCTCCGTTTGTGTGACAGAGCGCACGGACAAAGACCAGACGGGTACATATTAACTCGACTAAGGTTAGGTAAGAACATATCTTAGTATGTAAAAACGGTGGCCTATTCCTTTAAAGGCCCTGTACCTGATTTTTTCATCTTGTAGTGAAATGAAATTTGCTTTGTCCTTCACTAAACGTAGAAGTCCAATCTCCAAGTTATTGCTTTGCCTTCTTCTGTAACACTACAGTAAAGACTCACTTCTCACTTTATTGCACACAGCGGTTGTAAAACGCACACCTCCTTCAATACCCCGCAATAATATTGAGCGGATAAGGACAGAGGACGAGGAGAGATGAGGCGAGATTGACAGGGCAGGTCCCGGGCCACGGCGCTGTCCACAGAAGGGCTGTTTGTTTAGAGCAAGCGACACGTGCTTTCGAGGAGGAAATGATCTGCTTGGCCCTTTTGTAAGATCCTCCCTGGCATTGAGACCACTGCGCTCAGCTCTTTTCACATCTCCCTCAATACGCCCTCGCACACACACACACACACACACACACACACACACACACACAAACAACAAAACACGCGCACAATATTCCTTCATCTTCTCCGCTCTCCATCCATCGCTCGACTGTCACAGCAGGAGTGCAGCCAATCCATCACGGGTCGGAGCGGGGCGACGCGCCAGGGCATGTGTGTTTGAGCGAGCGAGCGCGGGTGTGAGTCCAGAGGAGTTAGCAGATGGTGTGTGTGTCGGTGTGGGCAGTATTTGTATGCAAGCGTTGGCGCCTATTCCATCCTTCACCTTTTACCGGGGTGAGGCCATTGTGAAATATTGATAGATCGTTCTAAAATCATTACCAGACTGTGATATGTAACTGTTCGTCAACTCGTCTGACAGAGTAATTTCTCGTCATACAGGGAAGAGTTTAGGCCCAGTTGTTCGCACAGGATTCCTTTTACACGTTTGCCACTAGGGGGAGTTGAGAGCAAAACTGAGCTGTGCTTCTCCTCACTTATCCTTTCTTTGTGTATTTGGTGTAACTCTGCTTACCGCTCACTGGACCACGTCAGGCTCAGCCCCACACTGCGATGGTGCCTTGTGGAAATATCAAATTATCTTCTGTGCGGTCGGCATGGGGCCTTCCACTTACGCACACAAACACAAACGCTAATCGAACTGTTGACATATTCCACTAAAAGTCTCCCACTGAGTCATTATGATCTGGTGGCAGCTACAAGCCGCGTATTACTGATGGTGTGTTGTTTTATTTACATAATACATCTCCCTTTGGCCCCGTTGAATATGATCCTCTCTCTTAAAAAAAGAAAGAAAGAGAGAAGACAGACAGAGGAAAAATGAGCTTTGGATTTATGTGGCCATTTGAAACACTTGTTACCAGGGGAGGGGGGGGAATGAGAGTCCATCAGCGTGTGTTAGAAGAATCGAGTATTTATGGTCGCAATCATCAAAGGTTGGAGTTATTTTGCGCATATAAGAACCTCTGCCATCTACAAAACTTGCCCTTTCCATGAGGTATTAAACTTGCTTTAGACTGACACCCATTATTATCCATCCATTTTCTTCCACTTGTCTGTTTCCGGGTCGTGGGGGCAGCTGTTGGAGTTGCCCAAATCACATTGCACACATTCCTTATGGCTCCTCCAGCAGGTGGTGGGTCCACAGGAGGACGGCCTCACGATTCAAACCGGGCCTGTTGGTCTCTCATAAGGGGCTTCTGAACCGCTCTTTGTCTGACCCGTCACCTAGGACCTGTTTGCCCTGGGAGACCCGGGCACAACGCCCCCCGACAACAGAGCTCCCAGGATCATTCGGGTGCTCAAACCCCTCCACCACATTAAGGTGGCGGTTCCAGGAGGGGCACCCATTATCACCCTCGGATAATTCAGATTCATGAAACATTTTGGTGAATCTGTTATATTTGTCAGGAGTACTGCATTTTCCCATAGATTACTGTTGATTTAGACATTGATTCATCCTGGTAATATAGCAACCCATGCAACCTCTTCAACATGTTCTGAAAAGCATGTTTTCTGAAATGTTAACTTCCTGGATTTGCACTGTGAACTTAATCTTAATTTTAAAGCGCTAATCCAATCGCATCGTCAATACTCATCAGAAATATTGCAATACTTTTCCAGAATGGCCACAGGAGCGACAAAGACATGGTCAAACAGTGAGGGCGCTTCTAGGATTACATGTGCTCTATTTTCTGTGGACAGTTGCGGCAGTATACTTAAGACTTAAGACAGAGAACATGTGTGTGTGTGTGTGTGTGTGTGTGTGTGTGTGTGTGTGTGTGTGTATGCGTGTGCGTGTGCGTGTGCGTGTGTGTGTGTGTGTGTGTGTGTGTGTGTGTGAGTGTGTGTGCGTGTGAGAGAGAACGAGAAGGTTAACCACAGAGTAGCTCTCCGTTACAAAGCCATCCAGGGGCACTTTGGGATCAAGCCTTAAGCCCAGCAGGGAGCTCTCGGCTTGTCATCAATATGCACCACCACAGACTCTCTGTGCTGAATTTCATCACTTCTTTTCTCTTTGTGAAAAGCATGTACCACAACAGATCTCAGGTGTTTTTGTAATGAGGCTGTACAAAAGCATCGGTGAGTTTGGATGCAGTAACACGGTTATATGTGTTGCACGCTACATCAAACCAAGATGTTATTTTGTAGATCTAGTAGCGGTTATGTCGTTTCTTAGGCGGAGTATACCCTGGACAGTTTGTGGCCAATATTATATTACGACATCATTTAAGAAGATTACATTACTTTCCACTTGACCTAATTGTTTGATTATGTTCAACATGTTCAGAGCAAAAAGGGAAATGCATCACAAACAATCAAATTTATGAAGAAATGTTGAGTCCACAGGGGCACAGCTTGAAGGTCCAGGGTTTGTTTTCTGTGTGGAGTTTGCATATTCTCCCCATGTCTGCTCCGGTTTCCTCCGGGTGCTCCGGTTTCCCCTACCACTAAAAACTTGTACAATAGGCCAGGATGAATAAAAGTGTATTTGAGAGTGCGCGTGGGGGACGACGGATGGAAATTAGCCCATGGCTACAATCCGGTTTATGCATGAGACCCATGTATGTTCATTAACATGCACTGTCCCGACCAAATAGACCAATAAATAAAATGTATGTTATGTTGTCGTGACCATCCATGACTATCATACTGTTAATTAGAAACAAATGTTGACAATGCTGGGGTAAGGTGGACAAAATGTTACGTTATGTTTTGTTAGATTTCCACTGTGATAAGTCTTTTGAAAACTTACATTCATGAATAATAAAATGTAATTGTGAGTTGCTCCTGATAACAAATCAACCACAGGTTTGATACTGGCAAAGGGACCTCTTTGGCCAGATGGTGATGAAAACGGTAGGGAAACTTTCTTATTTTGTATACAGATTCCCAATTCAACCAACCCAAATAGTATCCAAACAGTCCTACAATATTTTTAATCGAAAATCTATCTAATTGCACTACAGCACAGTCATTTCATTATAATAGAATGGAAATAGCAAGTAAATTGGCATAACAAGGGATAGTGCATGTTACAGCTGTTTCCATATCATTCCAAGAAAATACCAACAATGTTTACTGGTAATTGGATGATGAATAATCATATCACAATTGAATAAATTAGGTACATGTCCTGTTTCCATGTAATTACCATGTTATTACACTCGGTGCCATGCCATTTTATATTATTGTGCTGTAAAGTAAAGTGCTACCCATTCCTTTTTACGATTAGCGTAATCATCGTCATACATTTCCTTTAATGGATGTAACACGAAAACAGTTTTTGGAAATGTTAACAGAGTGTCTGAGGTGCAGGACTGCAGGACTGCAGTGGTCACGGGGGGAAACAAACACACAGTGAATCAAAGGCAATTTCAGTATCGATGGCACACGTTTCAATAAAAATCAATGGTGCTTGCCTTGTGTCAGGTAGGGTCAGCTCTCCAATTCAATTTCCCCACCGAGTGCAGCTCCTCTGAGGTGGGCCCGGCGCGAGGAGAGGGGGTCCAATGATTGTGGGATAGGCTTAGGTCATGCACACGCTGACAGCTACAACACGCTCGTAATAGCCTCAATCAAAGTCACGCAATTAGCGCACAACAGCCCAGCATTAGCATACTCGTAAACGTCGGAACTCACGGCATCCCGGCATTTCGTCCAAGAGGGGATGGTTTACCAAGGATGTTACAACGGACACTCTGGTGGACCATGGTGATTGTCATATGATGATGAATATGAGCTGAAATGTCAAATTGGCTTCGGTTATCAGCAGGGATGCATAGTTAGGTAGCCGACTTTGTTAGAGCAGACAATTTAGGATGTGTTTCAAGACATGTTTTTCTTTTCTGACATTGAAACAAAAGCATGTTTCCCGCTGAGTGTACAAGATGTTATTCATTATCGTCTTGGGAGTCATAAGTCACAGGTGAAACATTCTGGCAGCGATGGCGACATTTTGTGCTCTGTACTTTGATGTCCTTTTGCGTCAGCTGTCCCAAAGTAGATTGACACTTTTCTCCATTCGTCAGATCAATACAAACCCATTCTGAAAACACACGGAGTTGTCCGTCATTGGCCTTTAAATCACTGGTCGATACGTCAGCCATGTTGTGTAATTTTATCAAAACGCCCATGACTTTCGTCTGACATTTCGGCTTCACATTATTAAGTCTGTAATGGGTTTTTACGCCACCTGATTTGATTCTGTGTTCTCCGATTGGGAATAAAAGTCTGGCTCATTAAAGAAGTTATATTAAATTAGCAATATGGTAACATTTCAGTTTCATATTGTATAGTTTTATATTCCAGTTTTAAAAGTAGAAGCCGATCTTTATAGAAGGAAAAAAACTCAATCAAAAGACTAATTGATTTTGCGATATATTCTGACTTTTGCTATATGGATATGGCGTGACTTTATATTGCAATAAGAATAATTTGATGATATATTGTGCAGCCCTACATTAGCTGATGCACTCCTTTGAGCCAGTCCAAAGCCTGGATAAAATATGTTGCCCTTCAGTTATCCTTAATTAAACGGGACGTGGATGTTGATTTTACATTTCATGACTACTTTTATGCACTTACTCGTTTTCATTATAAACATTCTCCATCAATTCTATGAAAAAAATCTCAAAGGCTCAACAAAAATAATCATGTGACCAGTCGACTGATACAAATTCTAATCACTGACTGGTTGAGCCATATGTGGTAGCGCTATCGGCCCTATGTAGTTCCCTGCTTGCTCATAGTACATCCCAAATGTTGTTTACTTGTGTTACAGGCTCCTACACACGCACATCCAAAATACATCACACATGAAACACGGCTGTTCAAACAGAAAGCAGAGTAGCGGCGCCCTCCTCCAGTCCTTCCTGCCGTCGCACACATTCACTTTATAGTGGCGACACGCTGATTGGACACGGCCAGGGGTTTGCACAGAGCTGCGGCGGATGGGAACTACAGCAGAGAGAGAGCGAGCGAGCGAGGGATGAGAGGAGTCCCGCAGTGCTGAGGATTGAGCCACGCTCCTTCACACCCTCAAACATCAAAAACAAGACCCCGACATAAAACACAGCGCTGGAGAAGCATAAGAGGCCACTGCAAATTATTCTCAAATGAGCCTGGGTCCGACAACTCTTCCAGGCCACTTCCTTCTGGTACATTAGTTTATGAGCTCATCGACAACCAGTTGGAGCGCGCGGTGGCGTAAACCTGGCCGGCAACAGGGGGGAGCACGAGAAGTTACTTTAGCGCCACAGTAATTGCATGGTAGTATGATGGAAATAGCATGGTAACAAGGATAATGTATTACACTTTTAGGTGTGATTTCCATCGTCTTACTGTGCAGTTCTGTAAAGTACTACAGGTTTAGAACTGGCAGGAACCTTATTGAGGCAGTTCCTCTTTGTTGCCGGACAAATGGTGACCACCACGTTAGAAACAGCCGTATTACATCTCTAAAAGGAATGGAGCCTTTTACTGTGGACAATTTTTATTCCCGCAGCTCTGTAAGATCGACCTTGAAAATCCTTTTTTTCTTGTGTCTGTCCATAAACTGATCCTATGCCCCGGGTTTATGACGAAAGCAGAGAACAAACAAAGAAATTGATCACCCCTATTTTTCCTTTCAAGTTCTTTCGTTCCCAGATTGATCTATGCCATCTGGACGTGAAACTTTTTGGCGCAGTATGGAATGCCCCGACGCATGGCTCGAGTCTGAAGAGGGAGAGAAGAAAGCTAAAAAGAAAAAAAAAAAGAAAAATGAAAATGAAATGAGCTTGGCTTTTCTCTCCTGATCCCAGTCTCAGCTCTGTCCTGGGCTCAATCTCATCACCAAACGCCCTCCCTCCCTCAAACCCCTTCCCTCTGTATCCTCCTGCATCGCCCTCCCCCCTCTCCCCTCTCCCCTCTCCACCCCGCCGCCTCCTCCCCCTCCTCCGCCGCCGCTCCCGTCACCCCTGGGTAATCAGTGTGCTCTCTCATTCCATGGCACACGAAGACACATTGATCTGCAGCAGCTAGCTCCGTGGACAGCCACCAGCACACGCACACACACACACACACACACACACACACACGCACACACACACATGCACGCGCCTCCACACAACACACACTCGCGCATTGATCTGGCCCGCAGGTCAAGTTCAATAGGAACAGCCAAGCGGGCCTTTCTTTTCTTTCCCCTTTTCTTTTCTTTTTTTTTTTCTAAGGGGGACTGCAAAGAGCTGTGTGTCTCTTGCTTTCAGTTCATTTCAATCTCAGACGCGCAGCTGCTGCACAACTGGTTCACAGCGCTGACCATATAACATATTAACCTGGTGCTCTGTCAAGTACAACACGTGAACAATGATTTGGGACACTTTGGCACCTTTTATGCAGCTGACACAAGTTATGGGGGTATGGATTTCAACGTGTTTGACCGCGTTTCAAAACAAATCATTTCAAACTTTATAATTCAACACTGACACTCATGTGGCTGTGACATAATCTGCATAACCTCTTGTATTTTAAGTGAAACATGCCTGGAGTAGTGTTTTGAGCCACTTGCACATCTTTCAGTAATCTTTGAATCTTGTCCAGTGGCTGTTCTTAGTCACGCGACGACAGGTCCCACAAAAACACTGTGAAAAGACATAGCTTCGCTGCGGGGTAACAGCGGCGCAGTTGGTAGAGCGGGTCGTCTCGTGATCGGAAGGTTGGGGGTTCGAATCCCAGCTCCTGAAACTTCACCCACCTTGCCTCCAGTGTCTGCGTGAACACTGGTGTGTGAATGGGTGAGGTGTTCCTTGCTGTAAAGCACCTTATTAGGGTAAAGCGCTATAGATACAGACGGCATCTCGTCATAGAAGGGGGCGGGGCTTCGCCAAGGGGGAAAATAGTATCTTTTGGGAAACACAATTTTTCACTCTTTTTAGCCATTTTCTGGTGGAATGTGAACTTATTTATCACATACAAATAAAGTCAAGTGTAAATCAGGTCCATATGGATAGTTTCTCACAGCAGATTGTTCTGTAGAAGTGAAAAAACGGCAGTTGTAGCTAGTGCTAGCAAACTGTTAGCATTAGCCCGATGCTTACATGTAGCATCATGTTAGCATTCTCATTTTTTTTTATGTACTTATGGGCTGTTGAACCACTTTGCTCCGCACCATGTCTTTGTATCTTTATTTAGTAGAAAACTATATTCATATTTCAGTGTTTGTTAAAGTAGTTTTTGAATAATTAGAGAAAGTTTTGATTTTTTCGAAATTGTTTTCCCCCTTAACTGTTTTCAAACATGACCATATATGGGCGATTCCAGAGATGCCGTCTGTATCTATATAAGTTGAGACCATTTACTAAAGCCACTGGCTGAGCTGTGTATTATTCACCTCTTCTTTTTATTGAAGCAGTTGCACAGCAAAGGGGAGCAAGAGGAGGGAGGATGTGGGAGCGGCTTACTTTAGCTCATTTAGGATATTGTGTTTCAGCTGTTTTAGATGACATTTTCTAACCCTCTCTCAAGAACCTTCATCCACTGTAAAGAACTCTATAGCCGAGTTTTCCCCTATACCATTCAAATGGATAATCCAACACGTACCTTGATGTAATCCGACAACACAAACGAAAACTAACAAAACCATACAAATAGACGGCAATCCAACCTAAAGAGTAGCGTCTAAAAAGCTGTCTGCGGCTACCTCAAATGATTGTTTGAAAGGCTCAAGAGAGCTCAAGAATAATAAAGAAAAAGTGGACTGACAAGAAACAGAGCCAAAAGGAAAAAGGGTAGCAATCCCTTATGTTTCTGTGACAGCATATCTAAAAAGCTCTAGTGGATTTTCAGATACGGGGTCAATATTGAGACGCAAGATGGAGAAAACTAACAACAAATTCCAGCAAACTCCTTGTGACTATTTGCGGCGTATTATTAACACACAGGGAAACAAATACACTGCTGGCACATGTGCATGTCTTAGTGAAGTCGTCAGTGCCTTTAGACTCTTTGCACTATCAAATCCCATATGAGGAAGGGCATTTGTCATAAACAAAATCCATGTAATGACAATGTATTCCCCAAATGACAACGTTAAAAGTATAGTTAAAGTGTAGATGGGAACTTTTTTGAGCTCCTTTTCCAAAACAAAAAAGTCAGAGAGCCACTTGTCTGTGTAATGTTGTGATTTAGCTGGTTAGTAGCTTTTAAAACTTAACTTTAGGCTTTCTAAAAGTTGACAGATTGTTCATTACTCAATCAGTCGGTGCACTAATAGAAAATACATCTTTAAAGTGACTTGATACACGGGCTGTTTTGCGTAGACAGAAATCAAATTTAACTCATCAAGCTCATTTTGAAATGTTGAAAGCCTTTGGGGAGCTGCTTGGAAAAGGTTGTAGAGCTGCTCGGCGCTTTAGAGCAATAGGATGGAGACCCATGTTGTGCAATTATCCTTTACTCTCACTCTGACTGAGCCCATGGAGTTCTGTTTTTTTTTCTTTTATGTCCCACGTTTAGGCCCAATATATCTATGTACAAACACTTGTGGATGCTCCTGTGAGCTGAAGAGTGTAAATATAAAAACATGCCGCAGATCCAAACAGACACACGCTGAGCCTGACAAAAATCAAGCCGCTCTGACACACCAGAGACACAGCAGCCTCGTCTCATAACCAACTGCATGCTGGGATTGTTTGGAGCCAGAATCCCACTCGACTAAAATCTCTCTCTTCCTCTCTGTGTAATATTTGCCTCTTTTATGATTCTGGAGTAATTTATCCCTGAGAGAGAGACGAGCGGACACACACAGGCTCCGACAGCAGGGGAGAGTCGGCGCGTCCCACATTTGGCACTACGCTTTGATTTAGCGAGGCAAATTAAATTTTGTTTGCTTTATGCAAAAACGTGGCGGCGGCCTCGACTCGTGTTGATTTCCACTAGAGGCAGAAACATCGCTAATGGGAGCTAGCGCCACGCACGCCACAGCTACAGGGCGACGGCGCTAACCGAATTAGCCCATCCATCCATCCATCCATTTTCTTCCGCTTTATCCGGGGCCGGGTCGCGGGGGCAGCAGTCTCAGCAGAGATGCCCAAACTTCCCGATCCACACACACCTCCTCCAGCTGTTCTGGGGGGACCCCGAGGCGACACCAGGCCAGCTCGGAGACATAGTCCCACCACCGTGTCCTGGGCCTTCCACGAGGCCTTGTCCCACTAGGACATGCCTGGAACACCTCCCGCGGGAGGCGACCAGGAGGCATCCGAAACAGATGCCCGAGCCACCTCAGCTGGCTCCTTTCGACGTGAAGGAGCAGCGACTCTACTCTGAGCTCCTCCCGGGTAACTGAGCTCCTCACCCGATCTCGGAGGGTGCGCCCAGCCACCCTGCGAAGGAAACTCATTTCGGCCGCTACCGAATTAGCCTCATGCATATATTTAATACAGACCTGCTACACAAATTAGCCCAGTGGTATGTAGCCTAGCACCTCTCCAGTGAGGCGGCGAGATCTGAGCTGCAAATTAATTGGCTAGGTTGCCTCCAAGAGTAAGTCCCTCTACCCGAATTATTATGCTTTCCAATTGCAGAAACACATTTGATATGCATGAAAAAAAAAAGCATGTAAAGCGGTGTTTCTTTACAAAAGCAGCAAAATCCTTTCATTTTTTTCCTCCACGTTTTGTTCATGTGCCTGTCAGACGATGAAAGCAGGCCTAGGTATTTGTGCAGGTGTCATTTTTTTCTTTATTGAGAACTGAATGCAGTATTTTATCTGACATTGTTCAGTTTGTGTCATGCGGACAGCCAGTTTGATTACAACACAGTGAGTGGCAGGATTGGTCCCTGGGGTCCGCCTTTGTCCATCGTCCCGGTTCGATCTCGGGATATTCATCTTGACTCTGCACCGCTGACCTTGTTGTAAACATGGTTCTGGGGGATTACTCTTCCACCTTACGCACAATCAGTTGTCTGGATTATGGCAGCATTGTAGGATCAAAGTGAGGTTGAACAAACCCCGAAATACACTGCAAGCATTCAGAAGAAATCCTGGCATATAGTATACGGAAGTCTATTGTATTTTTACACATGTACTTGAGAACTGAAGTATAATTTTACCCCAAATACAAATGCTGTCTGAATAAAAATGATATGATGTATGCACAATGTTGCGTACAACAGACTTAAAGGAATAGGCCACCGTTTTTACATGCTGAGATATATTCTTACCTTAGCTTTGACGAGTTCTTTAGGACCTGTCTGATCTTCACCCGTGCCTTCAGTCACGTAAACACAGCGCAGACGGCGTTAGCATTTAGCCTCTCCCTCTCTCCTCTATAGCTCCAAAACAGGTCAAGATAGAAGCTACCAAGCTCTTCCCCGTTTGCCCTATTTAAATATGGTTACGTGAAGTGTTCCACTACAAAGTATATTTACACAAAATTAAACAATGTGGATTTTCTAAGTGGATAAAAGGGGGGACTATATTGTTAGGCGTAATAATACCAGGAGTAGAGTGGAGAGGGGGAGAGGCTAAATGCTAACGCCGTCTGCGCTGTGTTTACGTGACTGAAGGAAAGGGTGAAGATCAGACAGGTCCTAAAGAACTTGTCAAAGCTAAGGTAAGAACATATCTCACTATGTAAAAACGGTGGCCTATTCCTTTAAAGTAAGTATAATCTTAGAAATTCATCTTTGGCTCACCGACACATAAAAACACAAGACAAGGGACAATACAAACATGCCCAGTTGGAAAATACATAAGATAAAGAAACATAGAAAAATGAAACAGAACATAAAACTGCTTCATTCAGAACTCCCACAGCACAGGGGACAAAAGACTTCTTAAAAACAGCCTTTTTAGGCAGTGGAACTCTGTATCGCCTCCTAGAGTTCAGAAGCTCAAACTGATGGTTTAGAGGGTGAGTGATGTAAAAGTTATTTCTGAAGCCCACTCACTGCCACTTGCCCAGTCAGAAAACCTACAGAGCCCTACTGAGTTATATATAGATAAACCATATTCAAAAAGCCCATAATGTATGTGTGACTGCCAGATATTGGCAACCCTCAAGTGTGTTTGCTACCCTACCTATTTTGCTTGACATTGTTTGTGATTGTAAACTGAACCCGTTATGTTGGAGGGAACTAGCAAACATTTGTCCACATACTAACTTAAGCTAAAAACAATATAAACAAGTGGAGAAAGATACTATGGATAACTTTATTAGAGCTTCTGGTAGTGACATCAAGCACACCAGTAGTCACCAAATGCTTCCAATGAAATAACTGCCACGATTCCCAGAAATCTTCCTGCTTTTGTTGACACAATCTCAAGCTCTATATCTAAATACTTAGCATAAAAGCTCACAATATCTGTCTCTTTTACTCCTTCCTTTCGGTCCATTGTTGTGTTTGGGCCTGTGAGTCATCATCAGCTGAAGCCCATCACTGATTTCACTCCAGCGCCGTGAAGGACAGCTCTCGCCACATGCACAAAAGAGAACTGACGTCACCACAGCCGGGCCAGAATTTACTAAATGTTTTGTTCAAATTTCCATCTGAATGAAGTGAGTGACATTCAAGGGCCCCGGGACACAGATTTTGTTTTGCCGGGTTTTTATGATGCTCAGCTGGAGGCATAGCAAACATTTGTCCAAAGTCATAGTCAACAACAGTGACCTGGAGGATGGGGCAGAAGAGGATGGGACTCTGTTTTCTGACTGTTTGCAGAATGTCTCTCCTGCTCTTCACTATTGTTTGACATCTAAAAAGACACACACACAAAAATGCTAAAAGAAAAAACTACTTTTTTTTCTTCTACTTTTTGTGAAAAATGTAGAATTGAAATCCCGGACGAGCCCCCATTTAATGACAATATCTTTCTTTCTGTTTTCTTTTCATCAATTAAAGCTAGAGTGACTTCAGAGCTACTGTGGTTCACAAGTGCATCGTTTGTTTGTTTGATGCCTGATTCCACGGGTAAATACTGCTTTTGAATTTCTCCATTGTGAGATCAATTAAGTTCTTTCTTGTGTTTTAGGCAAGTTTTTGACATAATTTGTTCAAATAAATAAGCATTAACTTAGATATCCATTTACTGCACAGTTTAACGTAATGAAAATATATCATCTTTCCTTTGTAAAGTGCAAACCACTGTATTGTGTAAAAACTGATGGGTAACTATTAAGTAAATATTCCTGTAGCATCTTAAAGCAATATACTATTTAGTACGGGGGATGCAAAATCAAGAGGCTCTTTGATGTTGCGAGATCTTCGCCCATCCCTAACTACTAGTATCTGTAGAGTGGACTGATATTGTGGTACTAGTGTGTAGGGATTTCAAATTGCCATTTCAAATCATGTGCAGTTAATTGATTGTTTTGGCCTTAAAAACACTCTAATTGAATAATGCTCAATTACAAAGAATATAGTCAAAGGCTTCTCTAACAAAGCACTGCCACACAACTCATCTGTTCTTGTTAGCCTTCCATCTTGTTCTATATTTTGTCAGCTTAACTAATTAGACTGTAGGCCTTTGGTCATTAAACAAAGCTGACACAACCTGGAAACAATAACAGCTGGTCTGGCATTGTATTTAACTTAACCAGATGGTGGCCCATCAACTTCAGAGAAACAAAATGTTGGCTTACAACGTTTCAGAAGCTGAAACATTTCATATTTGTTGTATACAGGGGATTCAGTCACTTTTATTGGCACCTTTTTGAGGACTTTTGACCATTAAAAATAAAGATGTTTTTGTTTTGAATTTTTAATTGCTTTGGCAAGAGTCAAAAGACACGCAACAGTTTTTCTTTGCTGTTGTTGCATATGCCGCATCGATCTGTATTGGTAACTGATAGACAGACCTGTGCTTGTCGCGTCGATAGGTGTTGTGATGACCATCCTTCATTAGACTGTAAAACAGTCAATCATGCGTGTCGGCCCTCTGTCTATAAGTCATTGCTGTTTTATTGCTTTGCTGTCTCTACCTGCGCACATCACCATAAAAGCCAGCATGTCTTTTTTAAATCCATCCCACATTGCATTTGTCTCGTTCACACTCTGGCACACAGCTCCTGAAACACATTAAGATCAGCTTAACTCGCTCTGCCATTGAAAGCACTTGTACATCTCCACTGATACAACAGGATACGCAGCTGAAGGCTTATGGGGGTACTCGGTGTATCGACTCTGCAGGCACGCCGGCCGTTCTCTGTCTATTTGCATGGATAGCAGCAGATTTATCAGCACTGTAGACCATAGTGCGGACCCGTGTATGGACATGTATGGAGATTTACGCCCATTTTAACCCAGGGTGAGCCATCAGTATTGATTGGAACAGACTTAGCCGGATTTTAATCCCCGCTCGGCCCAGGACGATCGATCAGGACGTGGAGCTTTCAAGTGGGTTTAACGACCTGTACCTGCTCCCTCCACCCTCTCCACCCTCCACCCCTCCTCCCGCCTGCTAAGGATGGTCTATTAGGCCAAATCTGCACTTATGACATTTTAATGTCAAAGAATATACCAAGAAATACACACATAAAACTGAAATTTGTCTCTGGAAATGCACTTGCACTGCAGAACAGCTGCCTTCTATGAATCTTTAAGTAACTGTATACATTAAACTGCTGCTGCCATTCAATACATGTGTTCATTTATTTAATAAAAGAACAATATATTTCCAACTACCCGATTTCTTGCGTTGTTTTGGCCATTTGAGTCAGTATGTGACTGGTTGAAACATGAAGAGTATCTGACATAGACAAAAAGATTCCAATGAACTAGACACTTGTTTCATTGAGACATGAATATATGAACGGATATTGCATCAAACATTAACATTATTTTCAGTGTGCTTTATTTATTTATCTCACCTATATTATTTTGTGACTTGATGGTATATAAAGCCATGGAATCCAAGTCACCAGTTATTTCTGTCCTTGTTGGGTTTCGCCATTTTTCTGACAAGTATTTGAAATCCTATTGAGATTTGCAATTTATGTTTTCAAATCAAGATTCAGCTCACTGTTGGCACATTATAAAAAAGGGAGGCCATTGTTTATTATATTATTATTATTGAGATATGTTCTTCCCTGAGCTTAGATGAGTCCTACCTATCTGGTCTTTATGCGTGCACTCAGTCACGCAAAAGACCAAAGATGTTGTTTGCATTTAGCCTCTCCTCCTCTCCTCTATGGGGCCAAACGGGGGTGAAGTTAGAAGCGACCAAGCTCTTCCACATTTAAACATGTCGAAGCGGATGAAAAGGAGTACTATATTGTAAGGTGTAATAACACCTTAGGAGTGAAGATATTACTGTGCGGACGTCGAAGTGCTTCTGGTGTTATTATGCCTTACAATATAGTACCCCTTTTTATCCGCTTAGAAAATCAACATGTTTAATTTTGTGTGACTATACTTGGATAGTGCATAACATATTTAAATAGGGAAAATGTGGAAGAGCTTGGTCGCTTCTAACTTCACCCCTGTTTGGCCCCTTATTTTGCGTGACTGAGCGCACGTGTAAAGACCAGACAGGTACGCATCAACTCATCTAAGCTCAGGTAAGAAGATAGAAGATCTCGGTATGTAAAAACAGTGGCCTGTTCATTTAAAAAGACTAGATGCAAGTTGGTCATTTTATGCTCACTACTGCCACCTCAGATTGATTGATTGATTGAGCTGTTTATTTGAGCTGTTTCCATTCATATTTTTTAAAGTTATTTAAACATTTCATCACCATTGGGCTCAAAAGGAGTAGGCTGAAGCAGAGCTTATGAGTGCCTACCCCTCATCTTACGTGTAACTGCAGTTCCTATGTTAAGCTCGTGCACGACGGCACTTCGGACCAGAAGCAACAACTTTTTGAGTGACAGTGCAGGATTTTAGAGGCAGTTGTGGTGAACAGATCTGGGCTCATTCTATACATTTGGACATGGCTGGAACATGTAGGGGGGTCCCTTTAAACAAAACAAAGGAGCATTAACATTTCAGAGGCGACGATATATGAACTCTTGAAATAATACAAGCATCACATGCATTTTTCAGATCATGTTTGTAGTGGTCACATGCAGTCATAAGACCCCTTAGTGACAGGTATTTTTTGTTGTGAACTGCCTAAATAATGTCAATAATTCAAATTGTGAGTTCGATTCAGTAGCAAAATCATTCTGGTGCTCTATGTCCTTGTGCCACCGAGAACAAGGTTTGTTATAGTGGGCCTGAACAGAAGTGACAAGCGTTTTCTGGCCACACTCCTCCTTCAAGCCATTAGCGTAAAGCCGTGACAGTAATATACAGCTGCACTTAGGCCTTGGCTGTGTGCGGCTGGTGCGGGGCATTACGAAGCTGAAGATGAGATGAATCTGGACTCTCTGACAGCTCTGTCACACTAGAAATACCTGCGTCTGAGTTACGACCACTCACCTAGAGGAGCCGGCGTCCCTTTATGTCTTTATGACTTCTCCCGGGACAGTTATATGAGACAACATGGAGAGTCTTATACTGGCGCAGGTGTCCTGGGACTGGGCATCTGTTGGAGATTTATAGCCATATACAATGGTCACTTGGGTGCAAGAAAATATTGATTCTGGAAAATATTTTTCAGCGGGCAGTATTGTATTGACATAAATAAAAAAAAACTCCTGTTTTTGTGTTGAGAGAGGCAGATATCGGTTGACCACAGCAAATCGAGCAACTTTTAGAAGGTTATATACCACGGGTCTTTTCGGACACGCTTCTTAATTGGCTTGAGTCTGGCAGAAGCATGCCACACTCACGCTGATGTGGCTTAATCATTTTTTCGATAAAATAAACATGTGCTTCATAGCTCTCTTAATATGGTTAAGACAAGAAGTAATAGTGGCACATTGGTTAGGTTTGTTCACGAATCCAAAATCACTAGTTCAAGCCCTGCCCACTGTTTAAGTCTTCTTTATTCTCGTCAACGAAACGAAGTAATGTGGTTTAGCGGCTTTGTTGGCCAAAATAATGTATGACCGTAATGTTTTTGATCGAGATACAGTATTGACACAGACTAATTGAAACACTGTCTGTACTGCACTGCACCAGCTTTTGCTAAATACTTCATCTCCAACTCAAACATGTTGCTTTGTGTTACTTGTATTGCGGTACACCAAGTCCTTAACAGTCCCCGCTGTACTCTTGTGCTCGCTGATAAATTGGAAACTCCAGATTTAGCCGTATTAAAGTCTTTCCTGTTCTAGCCCTTTTCCAAAAAAAAAAAGAAAAAAAAAAAGGATATATTTTTTACCCTCTCCTTTTTCTTCCAGTTGACGCATTTATCACTGTGTATGTGTTTAAGGCGCTGGTTTCCCCTCCATTTGTCCTCCCAGTGGCAGATCGGGCGAGGGGAGAAATAAATTGGAAAAAGAGAATAAATCAATGTTAAACTGAACACCAGCGAGACCTCGGATCCCTGAGATCGCACAGCACACACAGCGCCGCGTTTAAAAAGGTGTCTGGGGAAAACACTTTTTATCATAACTCACGCCGACCAGATTGTGCAGCTTTGGGAAAGTCATACAAGAAATGTTGAGTGGATTACCTTCAGAGAGATGGTAATATTAAAGATGTAAGATGACAGGAAGAGCTTGCTTTTGTCATCGATGAGGAAGGGACCGTGCAAATAGTGTAATCGCCATCGAATCGGAATCGCAATTTAAGTGTTTGCAATGAACAAATCAAATAGACTGCAATTATTTAAATGATCAATATCCTTTGCAAACTTCAGAAAAGCATGTCTCAATTGGGTGTTATGCAAATCTAGTCACAATACTCATAAGAATATAATAGCCATGAGGTGTTTTACATATTCACGCAGCTCTAGTAGATAGTTTTGGTCAATTAGTCCTGATATTGAGGATGATCTATTGTTATCATCGTCCTCATGTTTTTCAACTAAGGCTGCATTATTTTAGGAAGAAAAAAAATACTTATCGCAATTTTAATAATAACTAAAAATGTGACTAGTTGTAGTGCACATCTTTTCAGGAGCAATACACATTTCCGGGAGAAGAATGAAGTATAAACTGCTAAACCACGAATCACATGCTTTCAAGCAGTACTAAGTAACTTTTTTACCTTAATACATCCTTTCCGTAGTCCCTCTGAGGGTAATACATGTGTTAATGGGATGATTGGGGGGGTCTTTCATCTCCTCCTGGTGTCTCTGGCCAGAAAACCACAATTGCAACTCCTCTGCCTACGGACCGGAGTCACCAATACACACTAATAGAACGGACAAAGCTGACTGCGATGCATAATATCCCTCTCTCCCTTTGTCGTTTCTATCAGCGTAGTATTTAATCTCACGGACAATTAATGAGTAAAAAAACGCAACATGCTACGACACCTGCAGTGGCACTTATGGTCTCTAGGGGCATGAGTTACTTAGTACTGCTTTAAGATTGGACTTTATTGATCTACAACAGCTCTCGAGAACCCAACCTATTTGAGGTCTAAACAGGTTTTTTGACAAATCGCAAATCTATTAGCCTGCAAAACTTACATTTACAATTGCGGCCACTCAAATTGACAGCGCTATTCTGAACTTCTGTGTATGCTTGTTAAGTTCTGGCAAAAAAAAAAAAAAGACTTATCATTAAACTTACTGCTTGTCATATGGACTTATTATAACAGAGTAAGACTTCATGACACACAGCTTGTGATTTTGACACTGTAATCTGCGTATTTTGTTGGCTAACTCCAGATGGCAACGGAGGACCAGAAGGAGGCTATAGATTGGGATTATGCGGGTGCGTTGGGAAGAAAGGCTCTTCACTGTGTTTTCTATTCACCCCCTAAGTCCTCTAAGACCTCTTCATCACTTCAGAGAGCCGCCAGCGCAGATCTGATCTAATATCTAGAGTGTGTGCCTAGTGAGCACTTACACCTAAAGAACAAGTGGACTATATATTTGACTGTGCTGCTGGCGCTTGCTTGATCTCTGAAGGGTTGTTTTGGGGCAGCTCTGTGCAGGTCGGGCGCTCATGTCATGGTGGGAGGCAGTGGGGGTCTGGGGGTCTCGCATTCGCATGTAATTAGCCCGGACAATGGCCTGGTTAAAGCTGGAATCCTCCCGAGTCCCCTTTGCTTTTGATTGTGCGGGCCAGCTGTGGAGGAATGGCCATTATCTCAGTTTGTCCAGCAGCATAAAGGGACCCCCCCCCCCCCCCCCCCCCCCCCCCCCCGTTCGCCACAGTTAGGCCTATAAGGAGAGGAGAGTTCCCACAGGGGGAGGGACAGGGGACCGCTAACTCACAGGTCCGCACATAAAAAGTGAACGGAAAATAGATGCGTATAAAAAGGCTTCACCTGCCACTTGAACTGCTGTCTATTCAGATGAATGTAGGACAGGGGCTGGTGATGTTTACTCAACGCACAAAGGTGGCTTTTTCATCTGGATTTATGGACGTGTTCGCACTGACATAAACACATGCACTCTGTAGAGAAGAGCAAAGGGAAAATGTGTGTCTAAAGCAGAGATTCGTGGTGGAAAAAAGCACTGCTAGTTTGTTGCCTTAGGTGCGTTTCTGTCATAAATATCAGATTGAGAGTGAGAGCCGCACACAGGGACACTTAAACCCATTAGAGTTGCCAAGAAATTGAATCTTTACAGCACTGGGGCCATATAATTACTGCTAATTTAATGCTTACATTCTCTGTCATTAACTCTCAGTGTTGAATACAGAACAATGCCCAGAGCTGGCGTCGGCGATATTTACTGTGAACGTAACCCTGACTGAATTAACACGTCCACTTTGTCTTGTAAGAACAGGACCCGCATCGTTTATGCATTATTAAGTCCTATAATTGGACGGCCCATAGTTTGCATATTAGTCTATTAGGGTAATATGTTGTGCCTGTCTTAACACACGACTTGCCAGAGCCCCTGGCGACAGATTTGGTAATTCTCAGAATTACACCCTAATCATACACCCATGTTCTTTCCATCTCCATAATTCACTGTGTCACGTTATGTCCACATTTGCTGCCTATCAAAGTGTTTATTGATTAACCCATCACTCACAACTTAACCGTGTCCTGCTGGAGTCTAATGGTGTCACTCTTATCCAATCAGCTCAACATGTGCATCATAATATAGCTGTTTGATGGTGTAACAAACAATCAGCCTTTCCTTTCCAGAATATGTTTGACTTCTTAATAGCTGGGATATCGCACCACCAGTGGCCCACTTTGAGCCAATAAAATTACATTTTCTAAATGCAGAATTTACCAAAATAGGTCCACAGACCCCCGGGGCATATCAGGGGTCTCAGAAAAACCACAGCTACTTTCATCTCAAACATTGTTCTTTTAAAACGGGGACTGCATGTGATCTGGTTTTGTTTGTGTCTTCATGATTATTTAGACTGGACAAAGTTAAAACATTGTCTAAATCCGCGTGTTGAGGTGAGTCAGTATTGGACACATGTTGTAATGAAAAAGTGGACGATGGTAAACCTTTTTTTTTGGGGGGGGGTCTTTGGAGACGTAGAAGAGTTAAGGATAAGGCATGCGAGGAGGTGAAGAAGGGTCACGCGTTCCTTCTTAGTGTCTCGCCCCGTGCGCTCCCTTCAGTGTGCCAAATGTGCACGAACCCCACGAGCTCCTCACAGCTGTGACGTGGGTGGTGTTGTTCCATTGAAAATTCGCCATGGCAACGGGGCAGGGCCCGGGAGCATGCGGGCAGCTGGAGGCTGAGCCTGATCATGTGACTCTCAGTGAAAGTTTAGTGAGCAGTGCCTCCAGGGGCTCGAGAGCTTGAGCTCACTGATGAGGTGAGCGCCTCTTTTACGCAGCAGCAGGACGCACGACGGACCACTGACCGGGAGTCCAGGACCACAGCAGACCGCAGGACCGAACTTTGGAGTAGTTGTATTTCTCCTTCAGCTCAACGCGCTCCCATCCAGGGCTCTCGTGTCCCTGTGCTCGTGTTGTTGGGAGAGTGATTGGGGTTCAGTACAATCTCCCGTGACCAATGAGCGGGGTGCTGTCAGGGGTAACCACATCTGTCAAGCGTTCTCGGCCAATAAAGAGCCGCGCGAGGCGGACCACAGGTGCGCGCCTCTGCGTCCCTTGGCACAGCGCCCGGAGATGCTGAGAGAGACGTGGAGCTGCCCCGTGGCGCGCACAGAGTTCTTCCTTTAAGTCCTGCTGCCTCTGGGCCACTACAACAGTCTGGCCCCAGTTTGGTCTCAGTCCGTGATGGCGACTGCCACGTCCAACCACTACGGCGTACTGAGCCCCGGCAGCGCGCCGCCGCCGCACTCAGAATCCGGGAGTCTGCAGCAGGCGGCCGCGTACAGGGACGCGCACAGTTTGCTCCACAACGAATACGGCACGCTACCGGGCCACGCGCACCAGTGGATCACGGCACTGCACGCGGACAGCGGAACGCCGTGGCCACACAGTCCTCTCGCGGATCAGGACGTAAAGCCCGTACTACACGAGGGCGAGCGTGAGGAGCTGCAGACCCCCAACAATCTGCAGCAACAGCAGCAGCACACGCATCACGACGCCAGGACATGGCGCAGCGGTACGAGTTCCGCGCATATAGCCGCCATGGCGACCTCTGAGCAGAGTCTGGTGTACGCGCAGTCCGGCTTCAGCCTCGTGCCCGCGGGCGAGCAGGGTTCCATGCACCACGCGCTACGGGACGACGACCAACACAGCCACAGCCCGCACCTGAGCGAGCACGGCCCGCACGCCCACCACCAGCAGCACTCGGGCCAGGACCAGTCTGACGAGGACACACCGACCTCGGATGAGCTGGAACAGTTTGCCAAGCAGTTCAAACAGCGGCGCATCAAACTGGGCTTCACGCAGGCGGACGTGGGCTTGGCACTGGGCACACTCTATGGAAACGTCTTTTCTCAGACGACTATCTGCAGGTTTGAGGCTTTGCAGCTCAGCTTCAAAAACATGTGCAAGCTCAAACCGCTGCTGAACAAGTGGCTTGAAGAGGCTGACTCCACGTCTGGCAGCCCCACTAGCCTGGACAAGATTGCGGCGCAGGGAAGAAAAAGGAAGAAGCGCACCTCCATCGAGGTAGGGGTCAAAGGCGCACTGGAGAGCCACTTCCTCAAGTGTCCAAAGCCTGGAGCCGCAGAGATCAACTCCCTCGCGGACAGCCTGCAGTTGGAGAAGGAGGTGGTCCGAGTCTGGTTCTGTAACAGGAGGCAGAAAGAGAAGAGGATGACCCCCGCGGGGGGCCCTCTCCCCGGGACAGAGGACATGTATGGGGACACTCCCCCCCACCATGGAGGACAGACTCCCGTGCAGTGACCACTGTGGGCACAGTGTGCCTCTATTCTTTGGATCTGATCGCTCCAGGAGGCCTACCCGGACTCAGGAACCGCGCGGCACTGACGCAGAGCCGCTGTGTGGGGCTCATGGCAGGGGCTGATAGTGGGGCTGCAGAGAAGAACCAAAACAGGCTGAAATGCATTGTTCAAAGACAGGTTCGTGCCACTGTGTATAATACAGAGGACTGTGCACTGAGTTTATGGTGTAGCCACGCCATGTTCATCATCTCCTCATTTCATCATCAACAAAGCAACAGGGGTCTGCAGTGCAGGCTCCGGAGCGGAAACTATTATTGTTATTATTATGATTATTATTATGATGATGATGGTGATTATTATTATTACTATTATTATTATTATTGTAGTTTTTATTATTATTATCAATGTTGTTAACCATTATTATATTATGGAGTTGAAAATGTATGATTCCCAATTTTATATTTGCATTACAATTAGCCCACAAAATAATAATAATAATAATAATAATAATAATAATAATAATAATAATAATAATAATAATAATAATAATAATAATAATAATAATAATAATATTTATGTGCAGACGTGTCTTGTCTGTGGCCTGTTTACACTGTGTTGTTTTGATCCTAAAGCTGTGAGACCTGAGACTGTCTTGCTGGAGACAAACTTCAGCTCATCTTCTTGCCTTCCTTTGCAAAAACAATAACGTTATCAATAATTCCACCTATACCAGCTCCAGCCGCACAGGCTGCTCTCGTACTGCTCTTATACTGTGTTTGACGATGAACACTGTTCGTGGGATGTATTTACACTCGTTTCGTATGGCTTCGTTTGTCCGTTTCTATGTTTTACCTGTGAGTTTGTGCCAACGCACAGCGTGTTGTTGTGCTACCTTGATGCTGTGATGAAGATTGAGCTGAAAGGGAGTTTATTGAAGGATACTGCAGTCATTGAGAAAGTCAAATCCATGGATGGAAGAACTGATGGGGCCTCTTTGAATGTTTTTGCCAAAAGGATGTTTTGTCGCCAAAAAATACTAATTTTACGCACAGTTTGAATTGCTTATTTTATTTTTTAATATATTACAAAATTGGCTTTATCTTAAGGCCCTCTTATTAACTTTTTCTGACATTGCCACTTTCTCTTCCCCATCAGTAATTTTATGGTTTGAAATAAACCAAAAGAGAAGTAAGCATTGACCTAAAATCTGTGACCACACGAAGAGTAAATGAATCAGCGACTGCACAATTTCTAAATGCTTTTTGTCATTAAATCGTATTTGTATAAACAGCTGCGGTCTGTGCTTGAGTTTGTGTAATTGTGGGAAAATGAGAACAACAACTATAGGCCTTGCCTGTATTGTGTAATCATTATTATTATTATTATCATTATTATTATTATTGCAATATGGCTACACTCTAATAATGACAGGCTGTACATAGGCTGAAATGCAGGCGACACAAGAGGCCCTGGGGTCGTGTAACTGCAGCGCAAACTCACAGTGGAAAAAAGAAAAATGCGCATTTATATGATATAGGCTGGATCTAAAAACATGTTTTAGTGTCAGTGCTTTTCATACACTGACACACCCCAATTTTCATTCAGTTTGCAACGTCAACGTAGCCTACAAAGAAATGTTGCATAAATATGAAGGCTAAATATGCCGCCGGCCTGTTGGCTGTAACAGGCCTGCATCCAGAGAAGTGTGGAGGAAATCACGGAAACTGAACTAATTATAATTTTTCAATTCATAAATAATAATGATAATGATTCTTTTTTTTTTTTCCTCCTTTTTTTTGCGTCTTTCTAATCACTGGCCCTACGGTCGTAATCAAGGCCACGTGCTAATTCTAGTCTACAGGCTATACATTTAATACTTCACGGAGGTCAATGTTGCTGTTTCCTTAAAACTGTTGCACATCTCATCTGTCCAGAAATACAAACACACACTTTTGCAGGATGCTCAATATCTGACATACACTGTTCCACGAGCGCCCTCTCGTGGACGTGATGGCAAATAGCCTATATCGCGGAGTGATGACGTAATCAAGGTGTAAAGGAAACATAGGTTTAATAACTGATTATTAAACAAAACAATAATAATGATACTAAGAGGAAGATGATGAAGAAACCGGTTGATGTTCTTTGGACCCAGGTAGGTACAACAATAACAAATACAACTCACTGTTCTCATATATATATAGGCCTAGTTGTATTTGTTCCATTATAGCCACAAGGTGTTACTGCCATAAATGTTTTCTTGCATTTTTCATGTCCACAAAAAGCCATTTCTGTACAGAGTTTATTAGTGTTTCCTTTGGGCCAAACACAGAGGGCAATATTTACTTCTTACTTTCTATAACTGAACACAAACCAGACCGTTACGTGGCGTTCATCTACATTTGGAGCCTGATTTAAACCCACTCTTGTCTTTGGCTTCTTTGGTTGCTGCACAGACACAGAGGAAAAGGGCAGAGAGCTAATCCAGCCTCATTGTTGGTGGGCTCAGTATTGTCGTATGGAGCCAGCGCAGAGGGAGGGGATTATGAGGAGGAGATGATTCAGAGCCAAGCAACCTCTCAGTGCTACAGATAATGTGGTTACACTAAGAAGAGACAATTCTGCCTAAAATTAGGCTACTAATAGTTTAGGGCTGAACAGTTCACAATAGAGATTTGAAATTTCTATGTTTTAAAATAAACACGTTGAGGAGCATTAAGTTTGAGAGAAAACTGAAATATGAACTGTTCCTGTAAATGTATACAAGAATCACATGCATTTAGAACAACCTTTTGAACGATTGATTCCATTAATCGGCATTAATTGCGGTTAATTTTTCTCTAACAATTATATTCATTAACAATACTTGTCCGACATAAAACACTCAAATCTAAAGTATTTTCTCACATTTCATTTACCAAATATTCACAGTCTCATGATTCTATGGGAAAAGCCAAACAGCTGATAATGTGGATCTCTCCAGTGCTTTCTTGGTCGCTCGCCAAGGCTTTCAACATTTCTACACGCCCTTGAAAGTCACATTTAAGACACATTTTCTTCAGGTGGTTAATCTGCAAACTTCTAGGTTCCTATACTGTAGTTTGATGGCAAAAAGGTTGGAGATCTCTGGCTTACAATATGTAGTTAATACAAGTGTCCTCAGGTAATTGTGTGCTCAGATACAGCAGTGTCCATCCATCCATCCATTTTCTTCCACTTTATCAGGGGCCGGGTCGCGGGGGCAGCAGTCTCAGCAGAGATGCCCAGACTTCCCGGTCCACACACACCTCCTCCAGCTGTTCTGGGGGGACCCCGAGGCGACACCAGGCCAGGAGGCATCCGGAACAGATGCCCGAGCCACCTCAGCTGGCTCCTTTCGACGTGAAGGAGCAGCGACTCTACTCCGAGCTCCTCTTGGGTAACTGAGCTCCTCACCCGATCGCGAAGGGTGCGCCCAGCCACCCTGCGAAAGGAACTCATTCCGGCCGCTTGTATTCGCGATCTTGTCCTTTCGGTCATTACCCAAATCTCATAACCATAGGTGAGAGTGGGAATACAGCAGTGTCTTTGATCAAAATATATGTGATGCGATTAATTTGCGATTAATTCATAATTAATGCTAAAAAAAATAAATCCGATTAATCATGAGTTAACCTCTTACCCCCTGCCTTAAAGGAATAGTTCACCGTTCTTCCATACTGAGATATGTTCTTTCCTGAGCTTAGATGAGTTGACACGTACCTGTCCGGTCTTTGTGTGTGCCCTCAGTCACGCAAAAAGACCAAAGACGTTGTTAGCATTTTGTCCTCTCCCAATGTATTCCTATGGCTCCAAACGGGGGTGAAGTTAGAAGCGACCAAGCTGTTCCACGTTTACGCTCAAAGACCAGACTCGGGCGCATCAACTCGTCTAAGCTCAGGTAAGAACATATCTCAGTATGGAAAAACGCTGAACTATTCCTTTAACCAAGCATATTTTCTCTATATCGAAAAGGTCACCGCCTATAGGCCAGAGTGACGCCTCATTTGAAAGCTAAGACCCACAATGTTCGCTTTCCTCGCGTTTTTGTCGCCTTGTTCTCACTTTTTTTTCATTGTTTGTGACTTTTTCATCACTATATCATCACTTTTTGTCTTGTTTTTGTCACTTATTCATTGCTTTTTTTTTTGTCATTCATTTGTCGCTTTACTGTTGCGTTTTCATGCTCCTTTTCATCGCTATTTTGATGCTTTTTTTCCAGCTTTTTTTTAACAGCTTTTATTCGGGTAAAGCCAAACTGGAGAAAATGTGCTCAGTTCAGGCTTATTCTTCTCCTACTTGTGTTGCTTTTTACAGGCTTGACAAACTTCTCAAAGAGCTACACTGTCGTCATTATATATTCATTGCATACTCGGTGTCAGTAAGCCACTATTGTACCCACAGCTGCCCCGGTGCAGACTAATGGAAGAGAGGTCGCCAATCTGTGACACTGGCCCCTTCGACCACACCATTCATCTACTCCAGGGGTAGGCAACGTCATGATTTTGAGAAACACTATTACACAAATCACAGAGTACTTTTAACATTATTAGAGTTAAATGGGAGATAATAAGGTAGAAATACCGTCAATGCACCCAGTTAGGTCAAAACACTGGCATTTGAAAGAAGTGCACAGGAAAAAGAAAAATCGTTTTCAGGAAGAAATGACATAAATCTACTTGAATTAAGAGATTAAATCTAAGGTTTGAGTAGATTTCGTCTGGTCTCGGTTCAGATAAAACCTCTAGTAGTAGTTATTCTCTTAATTCAGATAATTTTCTGTCATTTTGTGTCATTTCATTTCAGCTGAGCAGCTCTCTCTGTGGCAGACCGAGACACCCTCAGTGCAGGACGGAGCGCTACCGCAAAGCCTTCATCCCTACTGCTGTCAGACTGTACAATAAGACTGTAAAGTAACATGTGCAATAATCTCTGTATCAGCTGCACTTTATTAACTCTGAGTGATCTTCTTGAACGCCGACTGTAACAAGTGAATTTCTCCTTTGTGAGATCAATAAAGGATTATCTTATCTTATTTCAAGTGAAAAACAATTATTTGTCTGATTCCAAGTGGGTTTTATTCTTGTTCCATTGGCGCTATAGCATTTGTGTCTTGGATTAGTTCAAACCGACTCAAATTCAACATAGAAGAACTTTAATTCAAGCAATTTTAAGTCATTTATCTCATTATAGTTTTTTTTCCAGTGTTGTGCTTTACTTTGGGCTAATAATCAGCGGCTTCAGCCCTCGGTCTGTTTACAATAAAGGCCCTCTGCCAAGAAAACTTGCCTACCCCTGATCTACTCACACAGTGCATTAACCGGACCAAGTGGCATCTGAAGATCGAAATGCACGAACAACAAGAACAAAACAGGGAAAATATCACAGCTATATTTAATGAAATCGGACGAGTATTCCATTGCCACGCAGCTCGAATGACTAGGTACATTCATAACATCTCAAGAGCGTTTACATCACATAGTGTTCATTTTTTTGTCTCTTATGTACACACACACAAATGTTTCATCACAGACAATAACGGACGATGTCATGGCTACAGTCGGAGAGCGAACGATCAGGGAGACGATGGCCACTGACCGGGGACGGTGACTTTGTAAATGGCGGGTTTATCAAAGAGCAGGAGAAATGCTGTTGGTGTTTTAAAGGCTCAAAACAAGCTTACACGGGACAAAGGTATGAAAAAAAGTCGAGCCTTCGGGCCATATCGCGGCTAAACTACGGCGACAGCGAATGGTGCGTGACAAACATGCATTATAGGACCGTGTGGCTACAGTGTGTTGAAAGAATGTCCATTATTGCACTGCACACAGAAACCAGCCAAACACAAACGAAACAAACACGGCAAAAGTGCAAATTAATCCATGGCACTGGTTCAAAGAGCACTGACAGTACGCAGAAATAAATAAGGCAATAAATATGTAACAGATCACTTTAAATAGTAATAAATAACGTATAAAACCTGCTGGCACCGTTGTAAAGTAAACTCATACACCTCAAACGAGATCAATTCAAAAGTACTCTCTTTTACATTTACCCAAGTGCATGTACTTCTTGGTGTAGCTTTAGGATGTTCACATTATGTTATGTTTTGTCACACACTTGAGTAAATATTTTCGACTACTCTGCCCACCCCCTGTTCATAGGATCACCTTGTATGAAATCTAGCTGCATAAACACAAATGATGGTCCCAGCAAAAACTTTGGTCAATTTAAAAAACCGTGACAACACTATATTGTACGTTTTTTTTTTTTTTTTTTTCACCTGCACTTCATGAGAAACTGTTTATATCGACTTTACGGAAAACCGAGGTGAATCCCCAAACGGTTTGCTTTCCTCCACAGACAGGAGACAAGTGAATTACGCACAGTGAAACAGTGGCGCTCAGCTTTTACCTGCTCTAATAAGTGGCTTCAGTGTGCAACAGAACAAGGATGTGCGTTTGTTGAATGACAAACACACACCGCATTTGCACATCAACACACAAAGAAGACGACCGAGGACGGAAAATGCACCCTTATTGCTTAATGCCTTTTTAAGTAAATTACTAATTCATACTGGAGCCAGCTAGAACAGAAGTGAATGATCAGATTGAATCAAAGCGTCGGTGTGGAAGAGGATCACCTGCTTGAACTAAACCAGCCATGCACATTTTAACATATCATAAATCTATCTCTATGTGATTGTTTCATTCGCTTTTATGTCGGGATGCATCTTACTGAAGGCTAATTCACTTCACGTGTTATAAAGGGAAGCGTGTCTATTGAAAATAAACATTTGGAGAAGTTAAGGTAATTTGGTTTGGCAAAATAATTTTCAAAGTGCTCATGGTTCTTCTGAACGTTACATGCTTATAATCATTTAATTATAATTCAATAAAGGCATTTATACTAACAATCCCAATCCTGTAGACGGAGTATGGAAATGATCAGAATGAAGTTGAACCCTTGTGTCCAGGTGAAACGACAAACTCTGGCACAGTGACTGTATTTACACTAACGGGAGACTGGTATTTGCAAACTATCTATACTATTTATATGTTATACTTTGTATATCTCTATCTAATCAAATTGTTCATATGTACACTGAATTTGTTCTGTACAGTGATCTATGTGTCAAGGCGATAAGGGTTCTGTTAATTAAGAGACACAGACGAGGCAGGGCGGCATTTTGGGGGTCACAGGGTCACATGTAGTTGCTATGGTTACAGCAACATGCTGACAGAAAGTTAAAAACAGTGACTGCAGATGACATTGTGGAGGAGTAACTCAGCAGCAGCATCATTGTGACTCCCAACTTCTCTGCGAAACCCGATCACCTCTTTCTCTTTCATCCTCCACTGCAGTTTGGCCTAAATCCTCTCGGTTCATGTCCTGCACCTGAAATACTCCACGCTCTACAAGGAACCGGAGGGGCAGGCAAGTCACCCCCCTCAGAGGTGCATTTCTGAGTAGCTACGTTTCCTACTGGTTCTGCTTCGTCAACATTTGTCCATTTCCGAGCACTCTGTGTCCATGTCCGAGTCGTACAGAGAGTGTCCCGTCGGGTCGCTGTCTGGAGACTCGATGTCCTTAAGCGTGTGGTTTTGCCCCGTGTACGGCAGGACGTGCGGAGTGACATGGGTAACAGGCGTGAGAGCGTCATCCTGGAGGAGGGAGGAGGACGATTCGGAGCGCGAGTACAGGCCCAGGTCTGGGAGCTTCAAAAGGGAGTCGCTGCGTTCAGTTGTGTCCGAGTAGTAGAAGTCCTCCAGGTCCACAAACCACTCGGGCCAGTATCGCCGCCGGATGCGCTCACAGTACATGGCCAGGTTTATGAGCTCACCTGCACAAGGTAAACAAAACAGATTATTGTTGGGGAATTTCCATCACCACACGGCTGTACCAAGGACGCCTCTAGTTTTCATCATGTGTTTAGGAAAGGCAAGTTTATTTGTAGAGAACAATTCATACACAAGGCAATTCAAAGTGCTTCACAGTTGCATAAATATAAGAAAAGAAATACAATCAACAAAAACATCAACATAGAATTAATCAATTACAGTAAGAGGCAAGAGTGTAGATAAAATACTTTCAGTTATATGCATTTTTAAGTCTTGTTTAGATTCGCTCTGTCTTGAGCACTATTTTTAAGTCTTGTTTTGACTCGCTCTGTCTTGAGCACTATTTTTACTTGCTCATTCACACAAAGTTACCTAACCTCTGTTTTGTCGCTCCTTCTCCTCTGGACGTCAACATAAAATTAATCAATTACAGTAAAAGGCAAGAGTGTAGATAAAATACTTTCAGTCATATGCATCGGCAAAAAGAACTGTTTTCAGCCTGGATTTGAACATTGTCAGAGTTGAGGCCTGTCTCACATCCTCATGAAGACTGTTCCAGATTTTAGCTGAAACTGAAACGCAGCCTCATCGTGTTTATTATTGACTCTGGGAACCACCAGGAGAACCACCAGGAGACCCCTCCCTGAAGTTCTCAGGGCCCGAGATGGTTCATACGGCTCTAACATGTCAGAGATGTACTTCGGTGCCAAACTATGAAAAGACTTGTACACAAGCAGAGCTGTTTTAAAGTCTATTCTCTGAGTGACAGGAAGCCAGTGTCTCTCTAACATTTATCGGTTTCCCTTGACATCAGTGTCTCAAAGATCCCTGATGACGTATTAATGTGGCCAACCTGTCAAGTCTCCTGCTTCTCTCGGACTCGTTGTCAAATCAGTCATTTCGTCACTCATTTTATTTTATTCATCAATTATTTTCTTCTGTTAGCATTAGGGCTCCAGGGTGAGTGTGCTCTCACCTTTGATGAGTTGCTCTGGTCGGGATCCTGGCAGCGTCCACATGGCAGGAGCCAGGTGACTGAACACTGTTGCATCCACTGTTGTGATTCTTGAGCCCATGAGGTACTTTTTATTTCCTGAGAAACAGAAAAAAACTGTTAATTCTATAGTCAAAAAGCTCAACACATACAGTATGATGATCAAAATCCAGTTTCTAAATGATGTAACACACTATGGCACACGTAATCTGCACAATTCTATAAACAATACCATTCTGTCATTTTTCATTTTGTTAAGAGATGTGCACCCTCATTTCAAACAGTTTGTCACAGCTGAGCGTTACACAACTTCTACTGCAATGCATCAGCCATATTTTTAATCCTAAATTGTTAGGGGGGTTATGTATCCAATCTAATCTGTATTTCTCCAATCGGCCACATGGGGTCAGTGATGAGCGGCTTTCAAATTGCTCTCTTGACATTTCTGCTCCTCTAAAGACGCTTAGATGCATTATTCAAGGTCCAATTTTCAGCTTTTTATTTTTAATACTTCAGCAAATCTTAGCCTTGAAGTTTTCCCAAGAATAACGTGATAATGTATGTGCCTAGAAAATACCAATAGCACTTCAGAAGTTATAAAACATAGTTATGCAGATGACAAAGTGCTACTTCTACTATTGCAGCAGGTAATAACAATAGAAACCGGCAAAACTCCCCTAATATGCAAAGGGAAGAGAGTTCGACTACAGACAGGACCAGAACAAGAGTCCTGACTTAGAGAAACTGCATGGATTCCTCTGTATGACGGACATCATAGTGTGGGCTGGCATTTTGTGTGCAGCGGTGAGACGGACTAAATAAGTAGGATTACTCTGGCATGCAAAAATGAAACAAAACACCCCTCCAGCTTTGTTTTGATGAGGATATAGCATAAAAACATGGTTAAAAGCTAAAACCAAAGTGACTTCTGTATGCTATAGGCCCTTTAGGCGTTTATCTGAGTCTTACCTAGCAGAGTAGCCAGTGTGCGCATATCTTTCTCCATCAGAGCGTAGACCTCCTCTTTAGAAAAGCGCCCGATCCCGTGGCCGTACATCTCCCTCTTCACCATGCCTCCATTCAGGCGACTCAGGATCCACTTGAGGGTGTCACTCAGTGGCCCGCTCACCGACAGCATCTTCTGCGTCTCCTCCAGATGGTCCACCCACTGACAGTACGCTATGGTCCTGGAACGCAGTGAAGCACGGGCATTTTGTACAGCGTTTCTGAACATGGTGCTTTTATATGGCATTTTTGTGATAGTAGAAGAAGGTATTGAATGAAAGCCCATCTCTGCAGAAAGGAGTGAAAGGACAGACGTGTGATGCTTGGCAGGACTTAATCTATATAAAGGTAGACACGGGGATAGGTTTTTGGCAGTGAGATCACACTTTTCCAGTCAGTCTTGCTATACTTGCACTGCACGTCCTTTCACTCCATCAAACTGCAGCTTGTTCCACATATTTGTTCATCACTCATCTGGCCGGGCTATTCTTGAACCACATTTCATAAATACTTAAAGGAACACCAGTTATCTATGGAAAATATCAGATCCCAATCTTATTTATGTAAAACACTAGTGATTCCCAAAACAACATACTGCTTCCTCTAGTTGTTGTCTCCTCTTACCAGTAGAAGTGTTCCTCTACCATTTTGGTAATAGCTCGGGACATGGCGACCTCGTGCGGCGTCAGGCTCTTGTTCATACTCGTGCCCAGCCGCTCCTCAAGAAAATCAATGATAAACTCCGAGCCAAACGCCTGCTCTCTGTTGTACTCGATCCACGGCATCTTTCCTTGTGGTGAGAGCTTCCCATCAAAGTGGTTCTAAAAATACAACACAGATTCACACACCTGATGGACGCTTGACTGCTTTAAAGATCCGTCTTATACGGCGCTTGCCTTGTAGGGTAGGTCCACCATGCGGAGGTAGGTCTCCATCTTAAGGCAGAAAGGGGACAGAGACGGGGCACCGGATTTGGGCCTGGAGAACTGGTGGAGAATAATTGCGTCTGTAGAGTCCAGCTCTTCCTCTTTCCTGTGGAGATAGGGAATGACAATAGGACCGAGGTTTATGGGCACATGTGGCAGCTGCTGATACGGAGCTGGAGTAAAGGGAATCACTGGTCGCAATGTTAGTGTAAAACCGCCTCTTTGAAATGACATGGTTATTATTATCACAAAAGAAACAGATAAGGAATGGCTTACATGTTTTTTCTCAAACTGTGGTACGGGCAACTGGTGAAACATGGGGCTTTGATTAGAACGTCTACAGTGATTATTTTGTCCTATTTTAGACCTTGTTTAGTCCTGTTACAGACCTGGTTCAAATATGGTGCTACCAGGAAAACAAATATTATCTTAAGTGCAGTGTTAATTTTGACAACATATTTTATTTTAGTTTTAGTCTTTTGACTAAAATGTAATGTAATTTTAGTCGAGATTTAGTCAAAAAAAGCTTTTCAATTTTAGTCTAGTTTTAGTCGACTTTGCATTTAAAATATTCATTTTGATCATATTTAATCGTGGTCCTCGACTTCATGGAGCTGCTCCACATGAATAAAGCACAAACCTGTTCATTTGGCAGTGAATTTAAATGATATGAAGCTCTTTCAGACTGTCAATAGAAGTTTGGATGATTTTAGTGTCTCCTTTTCATTTTTATTTAGTCTCATTTTAGTCGACTGAAATATCTGGACATTGTAGTCATAGCTTTAGTCTCATGAGAAACTTTTAATTTAGTTTTAGTCCAATTTTAGTCGTCAAAAATATCACTTTGACTAAAATTTAGACTAAATATTTTAGTCGACGAAATTAACTCTGCTTAAGTGGTGTGTAAAGTTTGAGTAGCGTAGTTCATAGTTCATAAAATCTATCAAGTTTAACTGTTCCATGGTCTCTGGTCTGAATCTGTTTGTTCAGTGTCTATAGCTCTCAACCAGGAGCACATTTTCTAATTTGTAACCACATGCATCCGATGGTTTGCCAATGTTGATTGTACTCTGTATATTATTTGGGGGAAATGAATAGAATTTGCATCTAATGACAAAAAAGCAAAAAGAAAGATCATCTCAGAATTAATAAACTACATTACGATGCCGCTAAATCACAGCACAAAAGTTATATGTGACCAGAGGAGAGGGATACTTAGATAACACTGTCCATAGCGATGCCCTTACATACACTGCCATTCATATTTGATAAGCTTTACACAAGCACCCTAGTTCTCCCAGTCATGTAACAGTCCCTCAAGTATTCAAGTGTACAGTGCTGTTCAGTTTACTGTGATCCTCTGTGTGGGTCCCTAACACTGCAGTCATTTGAGCAACCTGGAGATTTACATTGGCGTGACTGAAGTGCACATAAAGATCTGCAGATAGAGCGGTTATCCTTGATTGGTTCCTCTGAGCCTGTGGTATTTTTATGGTCCTGGGGAAACTGCAATGTCACAATAACAACCTCCTCGAGAGCGATGCGTCTGTGCGCACGGGTAGTCAGGGGACGCTGCTGGAAATAAAGGGTGAGCGCTGGGCCGCACGCGAGCTACGTAACTCACGTGAGCGGAATAGCGGGAGCTGTCCACTGTGGGAAGTGCTGAAACGGACAAACAGTCCCAGCCTCGGGGAGCTATCCATTACACCGGAGTGCTGCGGCTCAATGGTTGTTTTTGATGCGGTAAAGCCTGTCTGTTGAAACTCAAATGCGCTTTGAAAGAGGGTCTTTATCCGAGGGCAGAGAATAAAAGCCGTGTGCGCCAACGGTCTTGGGCAATTTACAACGTCCTGCATGTGTTTACACGTACAGGCAAATAACCGCAATAGGCAAGCTGCTGACGAGTCTAGACCAGGATGTGACTGTGAGAGACCTTTAGCTGCTGCATACAGCTGCAGTGGTGTCAGAGGAGCACATATATAATTCTGCAATGTCCTTGACTGTGACCCTGTCAGAAAACATTAGTGTGGGCTTCATGAAATGGGATGTTTTAACTTCAGCACAACACATCGGCATAGGCTATTTCTGACGTTATTATTCACTGTTAGTCTCCTTGATTGATACGAGGTCTAACCCTTCCACCGATGGAGAAAATAACAGCTTTGGGGTCAAATGGACCGACGTATAGGCGTATAGGCCCCTGTGTTTGTGGGTGAGGGCTGTGGTGGTTAGGGTTTCGTTACATCATAAACCACCCACTCACGACTCCAGATTCTCCACAGCCTCCGCTCTCGCTCGCCCCGCCCGTCCCTGCTCAGGTTGAGTAACATCCAATGCACCCCAGCAGTAAAAATACAACAACCAGCGGGGAGGGGGGGGAGTACAGGGACATAAACAAGGGGCTATTCTGGCGCACTGAGACCAATGACATCCCTGACCCCGAGCAGAGGCTGTTGTGTATACCTGATGGTCAGTAGTTCATGCAGCAGATAAGCGGCCGCTGCGAGCAGGGCCCCCCCGGTCAAATAGAGCGTCTTCCTCCACCAAGAGTCCGAGCCCAGGGCTGCCATGATGCCGCCGTAGTCCTGCAGAGGCGAGGCAATCACATAGCCGAATAGCGACAGCTGCTCGTCGGTGGCAGCGCCCAGCAAGAGTCCGGTGAAGGAGGAGAGGCCCTGGTTCTCGCCGAATTCAAGCACAAACGAGCGCGCACAGGCGAACCCCACACGCCAGTACATGCTCCAAGCTGCGTCCGGCCTCTGCGCGCCTCTCTGTGGCAGCCCGGGCCTGCATCAGCGGTGGGGAGCTTCATGAGTCCGTGGCGAGGGTCAGGGGTGAGGGACAGAGAGGGCAGAGGGCGAAAGGGAACAGCATCCCGCCCGTCCGAGCCTGTCCCCGGTGAGGGGTCCTCATCCTGGACTGCCCGCTCCAAGCTCGCCTCTCTTCGACGCTGCGCAGAAGTGAGGGAGGGGGTTCGTTTCCGGCGCCCAACAATAAGAGTCTGAAAGGTTCATGAAAATGTGAACAACATCTCGGTCTGCCAATGTATATGTTTTATAGACCAAGCTATAGGTTGAATAATAACATCTTTTTTTCCCCCAGCACTGAGCAGACTACACTTTACCCTTGAGTCTTACAGCTATGTCCAACTCCACAGTATTAAACAATCAAATTGCCTATCCTCAGGCTATAGTGTCAATAATCTTACTAAGTTTGAAATAATATTATCCCTCAGATTTCTAATCTTTCACATCATCAACAGCAGTTTCATTGTGTTTTGTTCACAGCACACGGCCCAGTGAAGGCTGAGTTTACTTGACCAAGGATGTTGATCATCTTCTAAAGTTGTGTTGTGTAAAGGTTGCTTTTATTATGAAGGACTGTGAGTTTGTGACGTTTGTAACTTTACTGTGTGTTGGTGTTGTAACTGTGTACCATGGATGTTATGAGAAGAAGGTTACTCTGACGTCAAGAGCAATGTAGCACTATCCAAGGGACATAATAAAATATACTTCTAACTTATTGATGAACAGCTTCACCACAGAAGTGCATTTGGTTACATTTTATAATAACACAAACTAAAGCTTTCCAAATGATTCGTTATCAGTGCTGGAATAGACAGTATATTCAACAGAGAAGATTAAGATACGGAAAACGTTCACAAGCCAATCCTGATCTGAGCAGTAATGTTATCACTGTTTTGTGAATATACATGATTTATGAACAAGGTATGAGAAAATCTTTGTAAATGTTTTGATAATGATGAACTACACATTCATCATATTGTCTCTTTATTTTCTCTATTGAACTGGATGATATTGTGTAAGTGTTATTATTTGGGCCATGGCTCAGTGGCTTTGATGGCCTGGTCTAAACCTCTAAGATGAGAGCCACTGCCTTTGCTAATACTGAATTATATCATTATAGAATCCATAGTGAAAAACATACAACCATCAACCAACACTGCGTTACAGCCGCTCCAAAGCCTTACAAACAGGCACTGAAAATCTTAGATAAAAAAACCTGTTTCATACCACTACTGTAACATTGTGAAGAACAATGTTAACATACTTTATTTTAGTTTTAGTCTTAGTCTTTTGACTAAAATGTAATTTAATTTTAGTCGAGATTTAGTCAAAAAAAGCTTTTCAATTTTAGTCTAGTTTTAGTCGACTGAAATTGCATGTCAATTTAGTCGACTAAATTTAAAACTAATTTAGTCGACTTTGCATTTAAAATATTCATTATAATCATATTTAATCCAGGAGCTGGAGCTGCTCCCACATGAAAAAAGCACAAACCTGTGAATTTAAATGATATGAGGTTCTTTCAGACGGTCAATAGAAGTTTGGATGATTTTAGTCTCTCCTTTTCATTTTTATTTAGTCTCATTTTAGTCGACTAAAATATCTGGACATTTTAGTCATAGTTTTAGTCTCATGAAAAACTTTTCATTTAGTTTTAGTCCAATTTTAGTCATCAATAATATCACTTTGACTAAAATTAAGACTAAATATTTTAGTCGACGAAATTAACACTGGTGAAGAAATACAAATTATTAACGTTTGAAAACTTCATTTTGTTTTCGAATGTCAGTTTTGTGTTTCAAATTCTTCATGATTTGGCCCCACAGCCCCTGAGAATGTTTGTGGAATGTTGTGACGAGGCAGGACGTAGAACAACGCGAGCCTCGGCCAGAGGAGACTGTTCTGTGAACTTTAGATCCTCCACGTTTGGACAGAATTGTTTCTCTGTAAAAGCTGCAGGGATGTGGAACTCGCTGCCATTGACTGTTCGAGAGAGCAGCACTTTACAACAGTTCAAACTTAATCTGAAGAAATGGTTGAAAGACGGTCAGATTTGTGAGCATTAACACGGGGGTAGTAGTAAATATGAGAAGGTACAAGTTTAAAAAAAAAACTGTATATAATTGTAATTGCTATTGTAAATACTGTAAATATTGTATCTGAATGTTTGAGGTGATCCTTTTGTCAGTGCCTTATATGTATTTTATATTGTGAACGAACTCTAAAGTCAGATGCTCATTGGTCACTGTTTAAACCTGCTGTCACTTTGCCTCTGCCCAGGGACTACAGATGAAAATTAGCTTGTAGCATCTCTGGTCTGTGCAACACATTTGTTGTGCAATATCCCTGTCAAATAAATAAATAAAATACAGAAGAAACAACAGATTGTAACACCTAACATTTTATTTTGTAAATGAGTTTTACAAATAACTAACAGATTCAAGTAATAGTTATTCAAACGCTGTGGATATGCATTACATGTCAGATTGAGGTGAAGCCCTTGTATCATTTCCCCCACACAGGAGGGTGATCATTGCGTCCCAAGAAGGAAAAGCAGGAGACTGTCCCGGTCACACTTGTGCTTTTCACTGTGAAACATGTCATTGCATTAACATGTGAATGAACGGAATCAATTGAGTTTTCAAACAAAACCCAATGGGAAAATAAGATGAAAGTCCTGTTCAAAAACATCTGCAACCTGAAAGGGAGGCGGCTGTGCTTGAATGAGGGGGATTACTGGAACCAGCAGCTTTATTTAAGGCTTTCAAGCACCTTGTTTTTCCAATACGTCCACACACACGCACACATACAGCTCTCACAGTTTTACAGCACAAAACATCAAGTGGAATATGCGGACACTGATCGCCACAATTCAATTAAATAGATGGCAGGATTGACAGAAAAATGCACAAAAACAAATTTTAAATCAATTTGATGCCTTTACACAATGAGAGAAGCAAAACCACAAGAGTAATTTTAGCTAAAACAAACAAAAAAATCCAGCTCATGATTCCCGTACATATGTTTTAATTAAACAAAGAGATAAAATAATAACAACGCTAAAATTATTTACAAAGAGGGGCAACAGACTTGGACATGATTGATAAGCGATTTGTAGTTCCATGATCCATCAGCTTGGCCCTCAGACAGCAGGGTCATCCAATCACATCACAGTAAACAAGGGTCCACTCCTCAACGGCACAGTATCGAACAGACCCGGCCGGGACAAGAGTCTGCCGTAGTCCCTGAGGTTTCATCGCCCGCCCACTCACAGTACGTTTTATCAAGTCCTCACACCACGCAGTTGTTCAAGGAAAGTTCAAATCGTTGAGGTTTCTATTCTTAATCCAAAGAAGTCGCCGTTAATCTCATTGTACGTTGGCACTTTCTTTACACCCATACACTTGCAAATGTTAAGTTTGTGCGTAGCAGAGCGGTGTTGTTGTAGATCCACAATGAGCATTGAGGTGAAGAGGTGAAAACTGCAGATATTGTTGGTGAACAGTCAAAGGTGAACGTTTGGCCCAAGAAACATCCATTCTGTTGATGAAAACACTGTAGGTCCTTGGCTAAGATTGGCTGTAGGAGTTACTTTGGTTCCCATTTGAGCTCTGGTCACTTTCACTGAAGAAATAAAAAGATATTGACAAAGCAGGGCCAAAGTCATCGCATAAACCTATTGTACCGGTTTGATCCAAAATCCTTTTATGTGAACATTGCTATTTCAAGGTAAACAGAATTGATCATCCTTTGTTGTAGAATATGCACAGGAATCCCACTTGTTCTCGTCTTCTACTTTTGCTTGATATACAACGGTATTGCATAGTAGTCTTAAAGTTACAGCTCACTTTTTACCTGTTGGGAGGGGGCTTGGGCTTTGGCATCTTGTTCAGCACAGCGGCTATTTCTTTGCGGTCATCAAAGTTTTTCCACTGGTCGTACAACTTCAGAATGACACGGATAATTTCTAAGATCTTGAAGGGATGCACAGAACATATTTACTATTACATAGTTGCACATTGATTAAATCAGAGATAAAAGCCCTAGAATAAAGAACACATTGAGTTTTTGGACCCAAAACAATACTAACTTTGTCCATATCAACAGATAGCTCAGCGAACCACTGCCTTGCATCTTTTTGCTGCACCACACAGGCAACATGCAGACAGGCTAAATGGAGACAAGAGGGGAAATGATCAGGTTACAGGCTATAAACCCACTCACTAACAGCATTATATGGCAGGAGTAATTCATCCATTTGGACAAATCTTACCCAGAGCGATCATGAAGGGAGGGTAAAGCAAACACAAATCTGTCCTGTATGTGTCATTGACGATTCGCCTGGTGGAGAAGCATCAGTATAAAAAAACCATAGGCATAAATAAACTTATTATATAATCAAAGGTACCAAGCGAGAGGCAGCAGCATGTCCTCTTGCCCCATGTCCTGCACATACTGCAACAGCGGTCTATATGGGTGGTACACAATCAGGCAACAGTCCTAAAAATACCAAACATATTTCATCAACAGGAATCCTTATGCAAAAGGGCTCAATTGTGTATGAAAATAGAATGAATTGTATGAAATAGAAAAAATACTGCACATGTACTTACCATCAGCTCTAAGAGGTAAAATTCACATTCTAATATCTGTAAAGGAAAAGGGACCATTTCTTAGCCAAGAATCCGATCAGGTTTGGTACAAAGACAGCTTTAAAATGCTATTGATGACACAAGGTTAAAACGGTTGGTTTTGACCAATACGGCCAGTTATTCTTTTCATCCAAACACAGCTTTAACAATTCTCATCCACAATGACCAAAGTATGACAAATACACCAATGAAACCCGTCAGCTTGAGTTATGAAAAGTCTAGTCGCACACAGTACTTGGCACTACTCTGACATTTGGTACAACATAATGAGTCTACACATGGGTCAAAGTAATCTCTAACAGAATAGGTAATTCAGCAGAGACGTGTGAACAGCAGTTGTGGAATCTCTCACACTGTTCCACAGCGTCAGAGATAAACTGTGTCCAAGTGTTTCTGGCATATTGTCATTTAACACACACGTGCTTACACCAAAAACAATTGGCTCTGATGTATTTAGTGCTTACTTACATGATTCATTCGGTAAGGAAACTCTTTTGGGAAGGCATAGGAAAACCTAGTTTTCACTGTGTAAAGAAAGAGACACAATGTTTCACTTTTGATCACCTAAAACCCTTTTTATGTGTCAGTTGTCCATAACATGCGTTACTTACACACTGATGTTGCAGCAGATATAAGCCTGGTATTTGAAACTACTCCAAACTCCTACAAAGAAAATAATAAAGACAATGGGATGATTAGAACTCGTTAGTCAAAGGTAATTTAATTGTATAATTAGAACAACTGTAAGAAATCAAACCTCGACTTTAGAGGCCAGAAACACACAGGTCGGGGCCATCAGAACGGGATCTATGCTTTTCAAGGAGTATCTAAATAGAATAAAAACAATTGTTTAACGGCAATGTTGTTATTCTAATTCCAGTGTCATGAAGGCATTAAGCACTGTACTGGCTGGTAGTCGTATTTGCCTGTGCAATGTCAAATCTTACACCTTCTATGGAAGTATAACAGTGCAATAAACTATATGGTGATAAGTGATACATCTTTAAATCAGCAGATAAAGCATAATAATTACATTCACATATTGTGATTTCATGCATCACTCACCTCGCATAGAAGCGTTTGAAATAGACTGTGGCAGTGGCAATGACTTGCTGCCTGAGCTTCAGATGCTCCCCTAATGCCTGGATGACTAAAGAGAAAACCGTGTAAAAGATATATTACAAGATCAGGGGTGGAGTGAAGAGTACATTTTATACAAAGAGGAGCATGTAGTCAAATTATAAAAGGAGCATAAACCAAGATTTTACCATTGGCAAAGAAAATCTGCAGTTTCCAGTACTCCTCTTCTGACAAAAACTTCAGGTCCTTCTGGCGCTCCTTCATCAGGTCCTGTTTATCCAGCACCCACTGAAGACTGCACGGGACGTTTCAAACAGAAATTACTTCTCAAAGCACTTACAGCTTTTATTAAAAAGATTTAAAACAGAAGCTAACCGGACAACGAGTACTTTGTGCTAGATACAAGATAGCCGTTTGTTTATATGAAATACACCACGTGCATATGAAATAATTTAATGTAATTCATATAATACATATGCATAAGACAAACATTTATTTTCTCAACTTAAAAAGACTTGTTTATTTGCAGAAATAATTTGAGATTGTGGTGGCGGCTCACTACGATGAAGCCTCATATGCACTGCTAGCTTTGGGCCTGACGGCAAAAAGAAGAGAAAATAAAGACGCAACAGTTAAAAGCATTGAATAAAACTTACTAATGCGAACTTTGCCAGAAGTTTCCTGCCATTTTGACAACGATGAGGTAGAAAAGTACCTTTTAAATCTCTTTTTATTCTATTAAGAAGTGGATACGGGAGTTTTACAAAACAGAGGCGATGGTAACATAGAAAAGTGTCCGAGTGGAAATGGTGGAAGCAATTCAATAGTTCCGCTGCTAGTTCTTGGAGCAGTTCTTGTCAAGGCAATTGCAATTAAGTCCCTCATTGAAAATGCAAGATATATTAATTACTTTATAATATTTTATATATATTGTAGTAATAATAGATAGGTTGTGCTTAGAGTATGGAAAGGTGAGGTGCAGGCTATTTCAAGAATGTAATCCATTGTAATTACTTGGCATTACCTTGATAGATAGTTGCATGGAAACATCACCTCTGGGCTGGGGAGGTTCAACATTCCTGCCTAGTGTTTAGGGAAGGGCTGTGGGTATAAAGACCCCAGCACAGCCAAACGTTGTGACTGAATAAACTCCAATCTCAACTTAAACCAAAGCAGCAGTTATTGTGGCATCATGAGTCGCAGCCCGGAGAGGATGTCTTCTTATCGCAGACACTTTGAGGGAGTCTTGGCCTCACCCTTAATGTACCAAGTGCGGGTGTCCAGTCCCTCTCCCACTCGCAGAGACACCCGCTACCGATCTGCCAGCCTCACAAAAAGTGCTGGGACAGTGGGGCGCAGGGCTACCTCCATCAAATCCAGAATGAGCAGGTACCAGGAGCACTTTTGATCTATGATTTCTGTCCAGACAATCATTATAGGTCTAGAGTTTGTTCATAATTTATGCATTTTCTATTATAGTAGTGCAAGCCTGGGAGCACTGTGCTATGGTATGTCAATGGGTTTAGGGCCTAAACTGGACTTGGATGCTGCTTCTGCTGAGAACCAAGTTTTTATGCAGACCAGATCCAGTGAGAGGAAGGAGATGGTGGCTCTGAATGATCGCCTGGCTGCATACATTGAAAAGGCAAGATTATCACACACAAGGCACATATATGGTTACTGTATCCACCAAAAGTAGAATTCATACCAAGATGATTTCTATTTTGAAGGTGAGGACACTTGAATCACAAAACAAGCTTTTGGAAGCTGAGATTGAAGCCTTGAGGAACCGCCACTCCAGGCCATCAGGTCTGAGGCAGCTGTATGAAGCCCAGCTGAAGGATCTCAACAGAGAAGCTGAGCAGATGAGGATCCAAAGGGTAACAAGCGCCACATGTGCCCTGTGACATATTAGTAATGCATGTCACTTCAATTAAATCTTCGATGTTTTCAATGTGTGCGCAGGGCCTAGCGTTGGCAGCAAAAGAGGCCATGCTCGGCCAATTGGAAATGCTCAAGAACAAATACAATGAGGCAGTGGAGGCCAGGAAGCAAACTGAGCTGGAGATTGCGGCTTTGCGTCCTGTGGGTTTTTGTGGATAGTGACACGTCTATTTCTTTTTATTGTTTTTAACCTAAAAGCTGAACATTTGTTTTTATTAGACATTGTCTATGTTTATGTTTTGTGTTGTAGGACGTGGACAAATCAACTTCAGCCAGAATTGCTCTGGAGAAACAGAGGGAGAATTTGGAGCTGGAGCTGATGTTCTTGCAGAGAGTTCACAAGGAGGTAACGCTAAGTGCTCCAGTGTTTGTTCCCGTCTGTCAGTGGCTGTACGTGACTAGTTCAGTAGCTGGCATGCCTCCCATTCTGTCGTTATTGCTTTAATAGGGTAATTACTGGTGGCAGGCTAGACTTGATATTGTGACAAGAAATGGAGAATGAATGGACGTAGCAATTATCAGGGCGGTGTTAAAGTAGTGCTGGCAGGAAAATGCAAGTTTGTGTTTAAGCTGCTCTACTAAACACTATAGGCTAGGCTTTTACTCATATGGTTCATGAATGTGGACAAGACCGACCTCTCGATGGCTTGTAAACTAAAGACTAAGTTAGAGACTATTTGATTTATGCTTTGCTCTTTTTAAGCCATGGCTCAGACATATTTAAGGCCTGCTATTGTCCTAATGTAGACCAGCCAGTATTAAAATGTTATGTTGATTTCAGGAAATAGAGGAGCTGATGCAGCAGATATACTCAACTGTTGCGAAAGTTGATATGACATTTGGCCTGCCGGACCTCGCCTCAGCTCTCAGAGACATACAGTCACAGTATGACAGCATTGCAGCAAAAAATCTGCAGGTAAGAAAAACGTTTAGTTGATGGAAGATTAATTTCACAGTAACACATTGCCATGTTTTGTAGGAGATGGACGCCTGGTATAGATCAAAATTCCAAGACCTGAACAATGCATCCAATAAGCATGTTAAAAGTGTGAGAAGTGTGAGGGAGGAAATTGCAAATTACAAGAAGGATGTAAGTAAACTGCAAGGCTATCATTTCCACGTCTATTACAAGTGTGCAACATTAAGATGCAAACACTGTGTCCACATTCAGATACTTAGCAAGGAACGTGAACTGGAATCGCTGAAGACCAAGAATGAGTTTCTGGAGGCGCAAGTTCGTGATATGCTTCTGAAATACAAAAAGAAAGAGGAGAACCTTCAGGCAAGTGAGATAAATTGGCCTGTAATTTAGCAGCCATGCCATAAAACATCACTGTTCTGTGATAGGAGCGTATAGATGCACTCAACGTGGATCTGAGAGTGACGAAGGAGAAGATTGCGCTACTGCTGCGTGAATACCAGGAGCTACTTAACGTCAAGATGGCACTGGAGATCGAAATCACCACCTATAGGTAAATTCAAATATTAGTAGAAGCCCGCTACCAAATCCCAAGCCCTCCACACATAAAACAACAAAGAAAATTCGTTTAATAGCAGAAACTGTACACAATTTACCCCCCTCTTCTTTTCACCACAGGAAACTGATTGAAGGTGAGGACAGTCGCCTGGGCACCATGGTCCGTAACATGTCCTTGAGCAGAACACTGCCCATCACTTCTGGTCCAGTGTCCGCCAAATGTGAACCTGCCACCTCTTCGGACAAAGGAAGCTCAGTCAAACCAGCCGTGATTGAGAAAGCACGTCACGTCGAAGTGTCCTCCTCAGACACTCAGACGGACTTTTTGGATCAAGCGACAGAGTTATCGGAGAGGAAGACCGTCTTGATCAGGTAGAGGGTGACTTAGGGTTTATATCTTATAGCTTTGGCCTGAGCAGTTATTGAATGTTGGTAGATTTTGCAGGTCATTATTGGTTAGTTACACGTTTCGTACCTATAGCTACTTTGACCAGTGGGACTTTGTGCATAATCAACCTTAAATATGCTATAGAGATTATAGAGATATGTTTTGGTTATGAGATGTCCACCTGGCCCACACATAAAACCATTGAAGCCAGATTATATTGGAATTTTAGACCAAAACATGACAGATACATACAATTCTTTGGTCAATAAAGGTTAGTAATAATAAATGTTAATGTAAAGCCCTGCGCATTTCATTTCAAAGCTCAGTCATATTTAACATAGTTTCTCTGTGTGTGGCCTGTTTTTTTTCTCCCAGAACAGTTAAGACTGATGAGGACACTATCGAAAGCGACACACAGGAGCGAACTATCCTTATTTCAGGAGCCGCGGACGACACGGACGAGGAATGATTTCCAAGGAAAAATTATCATCTAAATATGTTTCCATCAAATGTGAATCAAGTACCAAACTGTGTCCCAAATCTCCTCTGAATCTGCTTTCTCTAACATGCTGCAATTTGTTTCTATTCATAAAACTCCTGTGTGAAGACAATGTGTGTGAAGCCTAATAAACAGCAAGAACAAAAAGCTGACTTTGTTATTCCAGTACTTATTTTAATAAATTTGTCATTTAAACTACATTGAAAAAGTGCTATAGCGACAACTGCCCCATGTAAACATTTGATTGAGTTCATACAAAGTGAATCATCGTGGCACCAAAATGAAGTAATAGAGAAATACGCTTAAACGTCATGATACAGAACCAGGAAGCGGAAGTAGTCAGTTCATTTTTGACATTTTGCAGTATTATTTACGAGGATTTTTTTGTTTTGTTATTCTAGTGCAAGGGTTTTGGTTCGTCACCCACTCCTCCGGCGAGACGGTAGACTGCCAGGCTGACTTCATGTGCAAGGGCATCTGCACTCTCCTAAAAAGAAAAAAGACATAAATGCTTCCAGAACCCACTATATAAGACGATTTAGTAGAGCATAGTTTCCAACCTGAGTGATTGCCTCCGCGTACACCCTCACCACGTCCTCAGTGCCAGAGGGCCGGACAAAGGAGCGTGCCAGTCTGTACTTCTTCACTAAGGCATCAATGGCATCCTGGAGCCCTGCTGGAGTCACTGCACGCCGCTCTGCATCTGTTGTGTCAATTACTCTCCTGTCCGCAACCTGCACAACAATTCCCTGATTATTTACTCTGACATCAGATTAAATACATACTGTTAGCATTTAAAGTTTTTGTACCTTAACTTTTAGCTGCCTGTTGGGTAGGTCAGTGTAGATGGCGTCCCACTGTTGGACTGTCATCCCTTTTATGGCTAATATTGCTTCAATAAGCAGCATGTCGGAGATTGCATCCCCCACAGTCTGGAGGAAAACACAGTGACAATATTTGAGTTGTGTTGCTTTTGCTTTGGTCCGTGCGTCTAATGTTGTACCTGGTTGATGACACTAATCGAGTTCTGAAGCAGGAGAGCCGCTCTCTTCTTTTCATCGTCACTATTGGGGTTGTCAATGAGCTGCTGGATTTTCTCTTCAGCTGATTCACTGAAAAGCACCTGGACACCCAACAGGACAAGGATCTTTGATATTCATGACCTTAATATGAGATATGAGAGAAGAGAACCCATGTACTTACAGTTCCATGGCCATTCGCTTCAAAGTACACACCAATATCAAACTCCTGTGCAATGTGGTGGAGATGTTTGACCCCAGTTTTAGCGCACTTTACAGCTAACTGTGAGTGAAGACATATTTCTGTTAATTGAATAACCACTAAATATGGCACTGGGGCAATGGGTTTACTTTGACTCACCTTCATAGTGTTTTCAAGATACCTTGTTGAGCTTCCATTAGCATAAGCTGTTTGTACGACAGCCATATTCAAATTCAAGCTAGCCTGCCAAACCACAGATGGTTATTGCTTTTCAAACTGATTTTGTAGTAATTTATGCTTGGTTAGTAAAAACCTGTGTGAGCAGCTCTTTGAGGTAAGTGCTGATGAGTGTCGCGATCTTGTCCCCGTCCAACAAGTGAAACTGCCCATCAGAGTCTGTGTAGTAGTAAACTATACGATCGGCATCGCCATCAAAAGAACAGCAGCGCTCTCCAGGCTTTACCTCGAAACCTTTAAAGATAGGAAAAACACATGTGAAACAAAGTGACACCAGCTGCAAGCATGTTTCAATATGCCAGCACGCCACTCTCACCAGTCGGAGCTTTCTGCTGCACTTTGACAAAGTCTGCTCCACATTGAAAATTCAGCTTTCCGTTGCTGCCGTCATTGTACAGTGATATCTGCAGCTCTTTAGCCAAGTGACTATCCATCTCCCTAACCTTCAGTGCTCCTATGCCGTTCGCCCCATCCAAGGAAAGGTGCTTCTGATCATCTGTGCAATTGGACGCCTGTCAGATTGCAGTAAGACAAGTGCTTAGTAAATATTCATTCACAATAACATAGCAACATAACATCATGTCTTATCACTCACATTCTTGAGGAGCTGTAGGAAAGCCTGACTAAGCTTTTTGTAGTAACCGTCCACTGTAGCTTCTCCGTATTTGCCTTGAGTGTTTTGGCAGCGGACCATATAGTGCAACTGTGGAGTCGTCACCAGGCCATAGTCTGGATGATGTAAAATAAATAGCATGAGGAAAAAAAATCATGAAAATGTGCAACAATCTAACTAACCTTTACTGCCAGCACTGAGCGACGAGACTCCATCCAGAACGGCGTCTGATAGACTGGCACTGCTGCTCCTATATTACAAAGATACGATTTAAATGATTTGAAACCGTAAGACAAAAATGATGTTGAGATCAGGATAAATCCTCTAAATAGAATACCTGGTGTCTCTGCCCACAAAAACATTGGCTTCTTGGCTCATGTCTATTTCCTCCTTCGTGATGATGTCCTCCAAAGCAGTGAGAAGGTCTGCATCTTCAGCATTGGCTAGCTGCGTAGCATAGCCCTCCCATGCTGGAGTCACCATCTCTCCCATGGGGTCAACAAGCTTCACCCCATTGTCTTCCTAAAATTCAAAATAATATCAGAGTGTGACGAATAACACAACCAACATCACAGCGGCAAAAATGTCCAGATTAGTTTTTTTTGGAGAAAAGGCAGACACTTCAAAACCCTCACCTCTGGATTGTGGGACGCTGTGACCATAACCCCGATGGTGGATTTGGTTTTCTTGGAGCGCAGTGTCGCCAGCAGCCCCATCCTGAACATGACGTGGTCCAGATGTGCAGCAACGGTCCTAAACCCAGCTGTGCCATACTGCAGAATCAACCCGGGAGGCTTTGGGTGCAGACTGGAGCTTTTGCTTACCTCTGGGAACTGGGCTGCCACTGAAAAACCATGAGAAGGAAAGTATATCAAGCTTGTGGATATAATGGAGAACTCACAATAATGAATCTCCTAACCCCCACCTGAATCGAGCACATGTTCTCCAGTTTGGCTTTACCCAAATCTAGAAGGTTCTTGAAAGAAAAGAAAAAAACTGAACAAAAATGAGCCGAGAAAGAGGATGAAAACGCAACAAAAGAATAACAGAAAAGTGACAAAACTGTGTGATGTAAAAGCAACAAAAAATGCCACAAAAGAGTAACGAAAAAGTGACAAAAATGTGATGAAAAGGAAATGAAAAGAAAGGAAGGGAAAAAAAATCCGTTTAGATAAGTCTTAGCTTTCAAATGAGGCGTTGTTACACTGGTATAAGCTGCAAGATTTGGGTGCAGCTGAACTGGAGAAAATGTGCTCGGTTAAGACTCGGTTAAGAGGTGATACAAACACATGCAAAATGTTAAGCTGCACAGTTAAACTGACGAGGGCAAAGTGACTATGAACAATAAAAGATAAGCGTAATGAATCACACTGACACTCTTATACAGTCTTATACAGCAAACCTCTTACACGCGTTCACAAACAAACAGAAATACGTAAATTCACACAAATGCAAACTAAATTAAAGCCGTTGCGCACAATGTTTTGTCAATAAAAGGGACCTACTGTTTATAGAAAGTTAAGTTTGTAGCGCTGGCATCGGGCACCGGGCATTTCCTGCTTCTCCGGTTTGTCTGCAGACGTGGCTCTATACGTGATGACGCAACCACGTACACCCTTTACGTCACCATCATCCTGCAGGGGTTCCCCATTTTCACATTTGGACACAAATGCCAAAGCCCTGAAGACCAAAGTTCTATGTAACGAATTTGCACTGTAAAACTATTTATTTTTATATTTTTATGTATTTTTGTTTACACTGGAAACTGAAGCCTTGCACACCTGAGCCTCGAGCCTTGTTTATGTTAATTTTGTATATTTTTCAATAAAAATAAATAAATAAAAGAAATCACATTTGGAAGGGTTAAACCATGATGGATGTATTATAATATGTTAAGCCTATAAGTAAAGTAAAAAATAAAACATAATTGTGAAGTCTGACTGTAGCCAATATTTTTTTTTCCTTCAAAAGTGGCCAAACAAATTGTTACTTATTTTGTGTTTGTTTGTTCCTTTGTTTGTATTGACCTTTATATAACCCGGATAGTCCCACTGAGATGAAGAATCTCTTTTTCAGGGGAGTCCTGGCCTCAGGGGGGAACCCATTGCACATGTTTTTAGTGGTAAGGGAAGTACCAGAAGGAAACTTACACAGGCACGGGGAGAACACGCAAACTCCACAAAGAAAGGCCCCGTCCAGGTGGGAATCGAACCCGGGACCTTCTAGCTGTGAAGCACGAGCGCCAACCGCTGCGCCACCTTGCCTATTTAAACAGGCATTTTTGGTACAGTTTATTTGCCTATATAAAAATGTATCAATTAATCTGATTTTCCTTTACTAATACAGACATGGCAAAATCAAGAAAGAAGAATTTGAGGTAGACATGTAAAAAGTGTAGCCTATAATAACCAGGACCTATTAGACGGAATCACATTAAGAATAAAATGGCCTGTAAATGCACATATGTCATCCTTTATTCTTTTCCCCCTCTTTTTTTTTTCTAAAGTCAGATATAGTCCCAATTTTAAACCTTGCAAAAAGGCACTTTGCAATCTTATCCTACCATTCACTGCAAAGATCACATCAACACGCCTTGTAAATAGGCTCGGCGTAGCCTACTGTACCACAAGGGGGACAGGGGAAGAAGTGAGATTCCGCTCTGTCCCTTTTCCTGTCAGCGCAAACAGTGCGGAGTGTGAGCGGCACCTTCGGGAAAGAGGTGAAGATTTTTCCCCAATAAAAAAAAAAACGCTTACAATTTTCAATCGTTTGGGAAGAAAACGGAGGCATTTTTTTTTTTCTTCACCTCCGTGGTGCTATTATTTTGAAGGACTTCTTTCCTTGCGTCGACGCGAGAGGAAAGGCAGTCAACCCCGATGCGCCCTCCTCCAAAAGGGATACTTGGCGGATCCGAGGAGCGCTAATTTGCATCTTATCAATCGGTTACATTGTATTTCTGATCAGCGAAGCCTTTAGCCCGTCATTTGTCTGGAACATCTCGTTTGCTCCGGGCTGTGGGAGTCGCTGCCATCGCCAGAGTGTTACATAACCGAGTGGCTTTAGCTGTCCAAGGTGCTGAAGCAGTGCCCGGTCCGTAGCCTAAAACGGAACGAGTAGCGGGGGGACTTCACCTTATCTGTAAGTCTGTCACTGTCTTAATGCATGTTGCCAACGTGTTCACACCATTTGGAGCATAAGTGCATGTACTGGTGCGCTGGTGTTCATTTCCCAACATTTTTTTCCGCTTACACAGAGGTCACGGGCCTGTAGTGGAGCCATCCGGGAGCGCAGAGAGAAGGAGAGGTGTTTTTTTTTTCCTGCCGTAGCGGTCGGTTGAAATTCGTTCCCGAGGTGGTCGACTCGACGGTGCGAGAAAATGTCGGGGCAAACGCTCACGGATCGCATCGCCGCTGCGCAGTACCAGCTCACGGGATCGGACATGGCCCGGGCTGTGTGCAAAGCCACCACTCACGAGGTGATGCCGCCCAAGAAGAAGCACCTTGAGTGTAAGTGCCTATAGTATTTAGTGCCCCCCATGTCTGTGCAAGGCTCTGGAGACGCACCAGGCCTCCATAGCTGTGACCACCCCAACCACATGCCATTACACATCACAGCCTCATCACTCGCTTTAGTATCGCTGGTTTAATGGGTGGGGTGGCATAATGAGTTGGTGTAGCCATAGTGATGACCCCCCCTGTTGACCCTTTGCCTCCACATAATATGAAGTTGTATCACAGGGTTAAAACCACGACATTCTCTTGTTTAAATGAATGAATGGTTATTTCCTAAGGGGATTTGAGCACACCTAAAACAACACATTAAGAAATCATGCCATGAAAATTGCCCCGGTGAGTTCTTGTGATTTATGGACGTACCGCAGGTGATGCCAAAGCGTAAAACATCAGACGCCAAATGAGTGCCAATCCTACATTATTTAACACTTGAGGGTTCTGTTTGGAATTGATTCGAATTCTTACTCTCCACAAGCCACACTTTTTTTCTATAGCTGATGTAGGCGTGCATTATTATGTGGCCATTGTGCTGATTTGTGACATTCAGTGTTGATTTTGACAACATATTTTAATTTAGTTTTAGTCTTAGTCTTTTGACGAAAATGTAATTTGATTTTAGTCTAGTTTTAGTCAAAAAATATCTTCAATTTTAGTCTAGTTTTAGTCGACTAAATTTAAGACGAATTTAGTCGACTTTGCATTGATAATATTCATTCTAATTATATTTAATCTCGTTCCTCAGCTGTTCCACATGAACAAAGCTCAGAGCTGATCCTTTGGCAGAGAATTTACATGATCTGAGGCTCTTTCAGACGCTCAATAGAAGTTTGGATGATTTTAGTCTCTCCCTTTCATTCTTATTTAGTCTTATTTTAGTCGACTAAAATATCTGGACATTTTAGTCATAGTTTTAGTCTCATGAGAAACTTTTAATCTAGTTTTAGTCCAATTTTAGTCGTCAAAAATATCACTTTGACTAAAATTAAGACTAAATTTTTTTAGTCGACGAAATTAACACAGGTGATATTACTAAAGATTACAAATCATAAAGACACAGGGGGCAAAGAATATATCACTTCTGCTGATATTTGTGCTTTGAAGTGCATTTTATGTGGAGGGCCCATTAGTTGTAGCTCGCTTCTCTGTGGGAAGTTGGGGATTCACTCTCCCAAATAGCTACACTAACCCACTTAAGGAATATTGATGCCACAGCAGGAAGAAACGAAGTGAGAAAGGAAGGACATGACACTTTTATTCCACTAAACTCACAATAAAACTGACCAGTATATACAGTAGAATAATAATAAACTCACAGCTTCATTGACACGTCCACCATTGCCAGCAGGCCTTACCATATGATAAACCATGATTAACCACTTGTAATCGCTGTGATCATCTGGCACCGCGCTGACTCAGAGAGCAGAAGTGGTCCCGCTGCAGACGGAGGGATAGTGTGTTGGTGCCACATGTAGCCAGGACAGGTCTGGTCCTGTGTCTTGGACTAGGACCTTCTATCTTGTGATCCGCTCCCTGTTGAATAATTGAATAATCAGCCAATGACTGCCTTGCATTATTTACACAGCCAAAGGTGACAATGCTAAGGCTACACAGAGAGAAACATGGGATTCCTCGGTCTGTGGTTTTGCAGTCCCCCCCCCCCGGTGAAATCATATTTATGAGAGCGACATCCTATCCATGGCTGTGTGTGTGTTTTGAATGGTCAAAAATAGGGGCTGCAAAGTAGGTCTGAACTGCATTAGCATAGCAGCAGGTTTATACTCATGAGAAGACTGGATTAAGATGAATGTTGTTGTTTGAAGAAGATATTGCATGACCTAAAAATGTGCGATTTTGATTAATTGTGCTGCCCTATAGTTCAAAATTCCCTTTAATAGGCTACACTATATGATCTGGTAAAGCAGCTGATCGAGACGAGAAGAGTATAGGATGCCCTCAATTTTGCGGAATAAAATCATGCTATAAATACCTGTAATGTGTTTCTGATTTCTGGGGCAACACTTTTTAAATATGCTTTCTGTAAGTAGGCCACATGTGTGTGTTGCTAGTTGCTAGGAAGAGCGCCAACCCTCAAAATGAAGCTATGTTTTACGTTTGGCTATACCAAGAGCCCTGACATTGGTGATTCGTAATGCACAGACACTAAAATGACTTACTTAAGTGCTCGAATTATCGCAGTTAGTGCCCATTTTGAGTAGGTTTGGAGTATCTTTTTGCCAATGGAAGAAAGATTTGACATTTTTGTTCGACATTTCAAGAGTTTTTATGGCATTTTCCCCTGTGTATATAGGCTTGGCTATTTGCCTGTGGCCATAGCTGATGATATTTTTGTCCGTTAAAGTCTGAGGAGCGTGTCATTATGCGATGCGATAGTGAGGTGTAGTTGCCATGGAAACAGATTGAAGAGGGACGGACCTGTAATGACAGAGGAGGGAGAGGAAGTGAGACGTGGTCAGAAGACATGACAGATTTTGCACTTGGCGAAAGCGGTCATTATTGTTATTAGCGATTACGGTGAAGATGATACTGTATGTGTAGGCCGACTTGGAAAGACTGGGTTCATTGAATGATACTGTCATTTGCTTTGTTGTCTCCAAAGTCCAGTGCTGAATTTCTCTTTGTGTTTTTACTAAATCTGTATACATTTCTTTAAGTCACCGCCCACCAGGGTTGTGCAATTTTGGTAAAATATTTTGAGTTTGTAGGGGTGTAAACTAAAGAGTGAGAATGTTTAATATATATATAACCACTATGATTTTAAGCCACTGATTATGTAATACCTAAATCACTGAGGCTTTGTAATTTCAATGATATTGTAATACAAAGAAGCAAGCAGTGAAGTCATAGATTAGGGACCACCTTGTAATGCACTTTCAATTGCTGCTAAAAGTGCTCAGATCATTTTCAGACAGATATTGAGATACTGTACAACACTGTGCTGCTTTTTTGATTGGTCCTAATCCAGACAACATTAGCTACATGCAAAAATATCCAGTCATTGAGGTCACACACACACACGTGAGGAGAGAGAGTCACATGGTTTACACAGCAGGCGTCACGTGATCAGTGCGAAGAAAGTTGAAACACCTGCGCCCTTTGCTTCCCACTGTGATAGTGGGGGCAGAGCAGTGTTCGCTTACGTCAAACTCATAGGGATTTGGTGCGTTTTAAAAAAAAGTTTCATCTAGTTTCATCTCAAATTGTTATTCAAATTGCATCAAGTGTGCAAAGGACCAGACTTGCTCCTAGAATGGTGAATTTACACGATTCTTTGATTGAAAAGGAGCTTGGATCAGGTTTCCATTCATCCCTGATGTTAATTTTTTGTTTTGTGTTGACAGACAGATTGGGGAATTAGTCATTGTTTGTGTCTTCAGTGACTAATACTGTTTATTCCACTTTTCTTTCATCTTCAAACATATTACAGCCAAAGACTACGACGAAATGCGTCTCCAGGTCAAATTTATTCTGAATGAGAGAGCGAGACAAAAGAAACAGAGCGGCTGTTTTAACCGGACATTTGGTTGTTTTTGTCGCAGCCACGGGCTCACAGCACTGAGCCCGGTTCATTCTTAGACTGTTGTGTGTGTGTGTGTGTCGTGGATTACCGTAAGAGTCTTAATTTAGCTCAGCCAATCCCATGCACACGCTGACTGAGGCCGTGGAGGTTTCTGACAACACTGTAACACAAATCCCAAATATGATAAAGAAAACGTTATATTTTTTTGTGTGGAAATGAACGTTGATGGTTCAGAGTGAGACGACAGCTGTGTTTTCGCCCGAGTGGAAACTTTAACCCACAGATAATCTTATGTAATAACTTTTGAAGCATTGTGGGACATGACCGTGCGAGACGCCATAATAATATAATCATGGATGTGTTTTTTGGGGGATAATCTGGAAAGTGAGGCTCTCTGTTAGAAAGGAATTCTGTCTGACAAAGAACCGATAACAGACACTAGATTGGAAGTATTAAGTGGGCATTGTAGAGACAGGTGTTGGGACTTGGGGGGATGGGAGAGAAGATGTCTGTGGTCACAAATAATCTGTTTACAAGCCCCCCCTGTCCCAGTCTGCCACTTTGGGTCTGACCTTCATTACAGCCTCCACACTCTTTTTTTCTCAACGATCCCACCTCGAAGAGCGCGCAGCTACAGATCTATCTACAGATCTGTCTCTCCATTATTGGCGCAAAGGCCCGGGTCGATGTAATGGCCTTTTTATCCCTCCATTATCAAGAACATGTGCCAATAATAAGAATAACACATCTCCCGCACAGTACCTCGCCCTTCAGCTGTCGGTGCCGGAGGATTGGACCAAAATGAGCTTCGCCTCAACATGGAGAAAGATCAATTTTTATGCCATGTATGAAAAGAAAACTCCACACGGTGCCCAGGTTGAAACGTTTAGGCTTAGTGTGCGCTCTATCGATTTTTATATGAATTCACAATATAAATTCATATACTTAGCTGTACTTGCTATCTACAGTATTGCTATGATGTTGCTAACAATGTTTAGATGTCCATGTCTGGGTCTTGCCAAACCACTTGCTGACACCGCTCTCATCTGTGTTAGAACCTCGCCCAGTGTTGCAGCTTGTGACGGACAGAAAATGTGATTAATATTGTTCTTAATGACTGTTGTGGCTCAGTAAATGAAAAGGAAAACTGAAACTGCAAAGTGTCCTTTCCTCCAGAGTGCGCTTCTTCTCCTGATGCGATAATCTAATGTTGAGACATGGAGATGACAAAGCGGTTTTGTCTGTGTGTCATTTTCATTGATAGTGTGTGTGTGTGTGAGGAAAGGGGGGGGGGTCAATGCTCTAAAATCACTTTGAATGAGCGGCAGGTCCTCCACTGTCTTTAGTATTCTCCTGAGTGTCTGCAGCTCTGCACAGAACATTAGGTCACCACGCCTAATCAAACTTTAATCACTGCCATTCTGCCATTATCTCAACATTTATAGTGCTGTTGCAGTGCTGTTTCTACACATACGCTGGCTCTAGAGGCGTAGGACCTGACTAGTCAATGCTCCTACACCGATAACATGAATCAATCTAGCCTTGTACTTGGTTGTAAAATTGATTGTGGTTTGAAAGCCCCCATAAGAGAAACCTAAGCATCTCCACAATGTACCTGAAGAACTTGAAATGATCCTGTTTGTAAAGGAAGTGTGACTTTCTAGAACTGCACTCGACGTAAATCCGTTTTTAATACTGTTCATATGTGTACGTTGCAGACTTGGTGTCGGCCACCAACACCACCAACGTGAACATTCCTCAGATGGCGGACACACTGTTCGAGAGGTCCACCAACGCCAGCTGGATCGTGGTCTTCAAGGCCCTGGTCACCACCCACCACATGTGCATCCACGGCAACGAGGCAAGCCCATGAACACGATGGAGAATGAGACTTCAAGCTGACAGGGGAGGTTGAGGGTCTCTTTGGGAGTGACCATGAGTGGAGAGGATTAGAAAAGAGGGCGTCACATAAATGTGTTAAACATTTGGAGATGTTAAATGGATAGAGACGGAGTTGCGCGGGTAAAGATTCCTGAGTTCATGCAGAGAAGCAGGAAGAGCAGCAAGACTTAAAAATGATGATGTTGATGCAGCGCTAAAATATTTAGTCTTAATTTTAGTCAAAGTGTTATTTTTGACGACTAAAATTGGAATAAAACTAAATTAATAGTTTCTCATGAGACTAAAACTATGACTAAAATGTCCAGATATTTTAGTCGACTAAAATAAGACTAAATAAAAATGAAATGGAGAGACTAAAATCATCCAAACTTCTATTGTCAGTCTGAAAGAGCCTCATATCATGTAAATTCACTGCCAAAGGATCAGCTCTGAGCTTTGTTCATGTGGAGCAGCTCCATGAAGCAGAGGAACAAGATTAAATATGATTATAATGAATATTATCAATGCAAAGTCGACTAAATTCGTCTTAAATTTAGTCGACTAAATTTACTTGCAATTTTAGTCGACTAAAACTAGACTAAAATTGAAGATATTTTTTTTACTAAAACTAGACTAAAATTGAAGATATTTTTTTGACTAAGACTAGACTAAAATTGAATTACATTTTCGTCAAAAGACTAAAACTAAAACTAAATTTAAATATGTTGTCAAAATTAACACTGGGTTGATGTGAGAGAAGAGGATGCAATACATATTCTCCATTAGAGTGATATAAAACAGCAGCAATAAGAAGTCTGACTGTTTGAAGTCTTGTGAATGGCCACACTTTACAAGAGCTCTGGTGATTGGTTGAGGTAACTAAGAAAAAAATAAAATGAAATGACGAATTCAGTCGCAAGCTCGGATGCATACATTCCTAAGACAGTGCTACAGAAGGCTACATGGCAGTCCCAGTCATTTATGTACTTTATGGACATTATCATTCTGTTTTGTAGATAATCATTAACGCTGAACAGCTATAAAGAAAGTACAGAGACTGGAATCATAAACCAACCAACCAAAACCTTGAACAGTGCCCAGCCCCATTAGCTGTATTTTATTGAATGTAATTATAGAGATTTGCAAATTATGTCATACATCATTTTGCTTCTCTAACTGTTTCTCTAAGTTACAAAAGTCAAAGCTTTGGGTTCAGCTGCTTCGCCACCAATCACATTTTAAACCCCTCATTACTGTTTCTAAGGAGGTTTTCTGTGTCATGTGTTTTACTGAATGACTCACTGCGTTATCCTTGTCTGTCCTCTTTAGCGATTCATTCAGTACTTGGCTTCCAGGACTGCCCTATTCAACCTCAGTAATTTCATTGACAAAACTGGCTCTCACGGTAAGAACACTGCACACTTGTAAATGAGCCCAGACCTACCTACCATCAGAAAGCGCAATACATGTGAGTTTGATTGTGTTTAGGCTACGACATGTCGACTTTCATCAGACGATATGGGAGGTACCTGAACGAGAAAGCCTTCGCCTACCGCCAGATGGCTTTTGACTTCACCAGAGTCAAAAAGGGGTTGGTCTTACAGGGACACATGTGCTGTTCCTTAGATTAGATTTCATTGTGGAGCTAATATTGTCATTTGCACGTTGTCAGCGCTGACGGCGTGATGAGGACAATGACCACTGACAAGCTGTTGAAAGCCATGCCCGTCCTGCAGACACAGATCGACACACTGCTGGAGTTTGATGTAAGATTCGCTTTTTGTTGAAATAAGCGTTGGATTGGAGTTGATTGGACAATATGATCTAAATGTTATGGTGTTATATTCTCATGAAAACATACCTGGAGCGCTGTTTTGTTTCATTCGCCCATCTTTCAGCTATCCTCCAGTTAGTCATTCCCTTCCATTATGAAAACACCAGCCCACACTGATATTTTCCACATAGAGAAATGCATGAAGCTCCTCTTCCACCAACCTTTTCCCCCTCTTGATTTATAATTATTTTATGTCTAATTTTAGCACACAAAAGATAGCGCCCTTCATTGGTGTTTTGCATGACAACATTTTATGTTTTAGGAGTATTCAGCATTCAATTAACATTTTAGGAGAGGCCGGATAGACAATTTATGCACAACTGCAGCCTCTGGAGCGTTCTACACATTGATGTTCGGGAGACTCCAGAGGCACCAGCAGCTTCAAATACCTGTTTGCTGCTTTGTAGCAGCTGTTCTATTAATCTGATGTGTTTGTCTGGCAGAAACTGTCCTCATTGTGTCTTTATCTGCCCAAACCCATGTGTACTCTGAATCACCCACACATCTCTTAACAGTGTGATGATCTTTTGTGAAATATCAAAAGTTTTCATACTTAGTCGAAGGCCTTCAACTCTTTCACGCTTTTCATCAGCAGACAGATCCTTTTTCTTTCCCTTATTGTTTGAAAATGGTGGTCTGCTTAATAATGTGGAACGTCCTTTTTCAGTATTTTTTTCTTATATGGGCTTAACCTGACAACTAATCATCACAGCTGTCTGAGATTGATGTCAGTGATTCAAAGAGCCCTGAGACACAATTTTTGTTTTACCTTTATGGCACTGAAATACAATCTGCATAATAATTCTTAACATAGTGTAGACAGCCATGTGCATCATTTTAATCTATAAAATAAAAATCCCTGCAAAGGTGTATAAAGTTGTAAAAGCCTGAATACAGTAAAATACACCATTAGCTTTGTCACTAATTTATTATTTTCCATATTCAGGTTCATCCCAAGGAGCTGAACAACGGGATCATCAACGGCGCGTTTTTGCTTCTCTTCAAGGATCTCGTCAAACTGTTTGCTTCTTACAATGACGGCATTATCAACTTATTAGGTCAGTGTTTTTTTTTTTATATATGTCATTTTGGAAAGCATTTTAAGCAACAGTGTCTGATCTCTCAGTATCTGATCTCTTGCACCACAGAGAAATACTTCAAAATGAAGAAGAGTGAGTGCAAGGAGGGCTTGGAAATCTACAAGAGGTTTTTGACCAGAGTGACAAAGATCGGTGAATTTATGAAACTGGCCGAGGTACAGGGCGTCATTTTGTGGGATATTGCAGGTGTGTTAATGCTACACAGGGGTAATATTCACCATTTCTGTCATTTGTTTCACAGACCGTGGGAGTGGACAAGAACGACATTCCTGACATCAACTATGTAAGTCATTGCGGGCAAAATATCATGTAGTATTTACATCGCTACACAAACATTTACTAAGTGTTTGCTCATGCCCAAAAGTGGATCAGCCTAGTCATTTACACATGTTTTACTTTTGCATTCTCTCATTTACACATCAGATTAAGGGCCCTAAAGTGTAATACAAGCCATTTCAAATGATAAATACCCCTCATTATGTGCAAAATATGCCATGTTTGTAGATCGTCTTAAAGGCATTATTAAAGGCTACTGAATATGTAAGAATTGTGGGAATTACAAGCTGAATTCAACTTTATTTTATAATTCCAACTTGATTGAGGATCAGGGGTTTAAATCTCCATTGGTTTCTATGATTCTAAATGGGAAATTGTAGTCCCGATTTCTATGGACCAGGAGAACCAGTATTCACACTACAATCAAATACAGACACATTTTGTCCCTTTTTTTTTTTTTTTACTATGAAATCCCACTCAGTGCCTCCACCCGGGTGTAGCGGTGGATCTAGCAGACTCAGACGACGAAGACGGTCCTTTCAAACCTCTCGAGGAACCGGTAACCATAGAAACAGAGCGTGCCTTGGCCGAGTGCCTGTTTGTGCGGGATGCTGTGTCTCTACAATAACTTTACAGAACACAAATTGGTGTCACTTGGAGTGTGTTTTCTCCAGTGTTATTTGTCCTGCCTTTTTTTTGGTGTTGTTTTTACTTGTAATTAAATGTGTTCGCAGTCTTTTACGGCAGGCCTAATAAGACGTGCAGTGCGATGTATTGATTTCCTGTCTCTTGATTTGCTCTCAGGCCCCCAGCAGTATCTTGGAGTCGCTTGAAACTCACATGAACGGTCTTGAAGATGTAAAGGGCGGAAAGAAGGGGTAAGCGCGGGAATTTTTTGAATCAAATGTCTTTCTATTTGATTTTGTCTAACCAAAAAAAAAGACGTTCGACCAAACAGCCCTCGATCCGGAATACCCTTTTACCTGCCTATGCAATGACGTCCCATTAAAGCCACACTGCGGAATATTTTGCCCAACAAAGAGTACAAAATATTGAAGAGTTTGTGTTTTGACATGTGTCTTTACTTTGAGCAGTGTGTAGCATTGGGAGCAAGCTTGGTATCGCATTTTTGAGACAGTTAAGTTTGCCTTTGTGACATAGAGACATCGTACCTGGAATGCTCCGCAGTGTGGCTTTAAATAGAAAATCCGTGTCTTTAACCTTACCTTTCTTCTATCCTTTTATGTTCGTTGGGAATCACCAGTGAAGGGTGAGCAAAAATGTTTTCCTTGGTGTTGGTTACTTGCCTCTTCATAATGTGTAGAGTGTAATACTCTCAACTACGACCTCCACCGTAGAAGTATTTCTTAAGTATTCACATGTAGTTCCCCCTGCAGACCTTCATGTGAATAGTTACCTGTTTTTCACCATGTACATAACAACAGGATTACGTGTTTGTGTATTGGTTCACAGTAACTCAATACAATTTCACTTCATACCATGCAATGTGATTCAGAATATGAAGAGTTTACAAAGTGTAGTGTACAAAGTAGGTACTTTTTGGAAGAACAGTGGAAGTAAATTGTATGCAGTGTTGTAGAAGGATTTGTGTGTGATGCAAACGTTGTCTACTCCAGCTTTAATGTGTGAAAATAATGAGGTAGATGCACAAAACAGCAAATAAACTCTTCATATGGTCACATTGATGGAGCTTGTGTTGTATCTGTTTCGAGGAAATACTAAACAACATTGTGTTTGTGAGTGGAGAAATTCAATGCATTAACCATGTATTGCTTCTTTGTTTTAGGTCTCCGACAAAGGTAAGCATGTTCGCGTTTTTTCTTCAATTGTAGTAAACCTTAGTCATTGATAGCAGCCTCTAATACTGTGCTCTCCAGGGTTCCCCGACAAACAACGTGTCCCCCACATCCACTCCAGCCAAATCCTCAAACGCTGTCCCCACACTGCAGCCTCCTCCCGACGGCGCTGCTGCAGCCGCCGCCCCTGCTGCTCCAGAACCAGCTGAAGAGTACGTACATTAAATGAGATGGCGTTGTATATTTGTTCTGTACGCGGTGCATTTTGGACCAAAGAGCTTGCCTTGTTTTTGTGTAGATCCTTGTTGGACCTGGACCCTCTGTCTTCTACAGGCCCTTCAGAACCATCCGCTGCACCTACGTCATGGGGAGGTGAGAACTGCAGTGTTGTACTATCTGGTTATTTACAGTGCTAAGATAGATTTTTCAATGTATGTTGGTGCATTGGGGCTGGGTCCACACCTTTTTCTTTTTTTAGACTTTGGATGCATTGTCAGATTATAGTAAAGGTGCATTCAATTAGAACATTTGCCCATACTTGGTAATGTTTGCTGACATATCTCTCAGTGGGGTGGCCAGTCAAATTCTGGGGGTGGCCCATGCCTCCTCTGCTCAACCCAAGAAGTGGCCCTGCAGAGCTTTGCTGCTGCCTACAGATACCTTCTAGTCACATACAAATCATGTAATATTACCTTCTACTCTCCTTATGCTGATTTGTTCTTTTTGTGTCCACAGACCTCCTTGGATCTGGTGAGTTCAATTCTCAGTCATACATCGTCCTATAGACCAAGTTATACTACAGTATACATTGAAATTATATGAGAATACAGCTTTATATATACATATATAGTTACTTTAATATTAAATATATTTTCCAGTAGCTAATGTCACTAAGTTGCCTCCCTGTCCGTGTCCTCAAACTGTTCTCTTAGTGTCTGTTTCTCTCTGCCTTCTCTCCCTCCCCTTCTCATCTTTCATTGTCTGTTTTTGTTTTTGCCGATGGGGGCTGTTTTATTTGCTTATATTGGATAATTTCAACTTTGATTTGTACCTTTATTGATTTGATTTCGGTTCCCGTGGTTACACCTATTATTTTGCTTGGCCTTTTGGGGGGGTGGGGTGGGGGGGGATATTCTTTTTGTTGGTTGGTTGGATCCCCCGATACCTGCAGAAATGGGCGATTCGTTGCTAGCCGACCCCGCCCTCACAGCAGAGCCCGCCCCCTCCTCGGCAGCAGCCACGCCCACGCCAGCCGCTGCAGAAGCTCCGCCTCTAGCTCCTCCCACTAGCACAGCAGCCGCCACCTCCCCAGGCGCCACCAATATGGATCTGTTGGGAGGTCAGTGGGCTTCCAGAGAGTAACCTATGAGAGGCTCTGGAAAGCTCAACGCACAGTATGACAACACCAATAAATGCATGCTCCAGTATGACACCGATCAGGTATAACACTGACCACTGATGGGGGGGGATTCTGTCTATCTATTATTGCACGTTTTCATAGAGAAGCTTTGAAGTATTTACGTGCTTTACAAATGTGTTACAAATACTGAAGAGCGTGTCGTCATTATAGATATTTGAGCTAGTTTAACAGAAGAATGAATGAGTTTAGGACATCTAGTTCTAGTCTGCAGGGGTCCAAAGAAGAAAACAGGTAGTGCATGTGAGGAGTGATGTCTAGCCTCTGTGATCCAATCCAAAAGGCATGCTGTCGATTTATGCAATCGGCTACAACACGCTAAATATGGAGGCAGGTGGTCATAATGTTTTGCCTGATCGGTGTAATAAGAAAACAAATAGATAGAAACAAGCTTCTCTGTTTCCCGCAAGAAAAGATGCATCATCACAGGATACCTTGTGATGCACTTCCATAAATCATTCTAGCTACTGTCTTGCGGGACAAGGTTTTCATTTTACCAGCACTTCTGAATCGCTACAATGTTCTAATTGCACTTCCACGTTTCTCTTGGCTTGCACAAAATTCTGCTACGCTCATTTTCCACGTGGATCTTGTTTGATAGGCCCACATGCTTCTCTTCCAAGCAAATCTATCAAACCCAAGTACAGTGTGTCTTAAGGCTACAGCTGCAAAGCATATCTGTACCACTTTCAGTCACTGCTTTTGAGTGTAATCTTTGCCTATAATCTGCAGTAGAAACTTGAATGTAGTGCCTCCTGTCTGTGCTCCCATTCGTTCATTCACCTGTCAATCATGAATGTTGCACACGAAGGCCGCAGCTTGATTTGCACTATTCCGACTGGTGTCTGTGTTTTTGAACTGAAATGACCTAATCTTTCTCTCTTTCTCTCACGTGATGTTTTCCGTTTCCTGCTCGGCTCTGTGTGAACGTCAGACACCTTTTCCTCACCCGCTCCTGCCGCTGAGGCGTCTGCGCCGGCAGCGGCTCAAGGCGGGGCCGCTGCCACATCTGCCCCTGCTGCCGCTGGAGCCGGTGGGTGACGCTGTCTGTCTGTGCATTAAAGTGCGCGATAATGATGCCAAATTAGAAGCGGGTTCTGTTGTGAAGCAAGAGCTGATTTAGCAGTGAGCGAATTTAACACCTGAAAATATAAGAAAAAAAGCAATCTTTATCTGGACATGGCTTCTTGGTTTCTTGGCATTTGCTAAACTTACGATCGTAATTGTTCTTTGTCTATTTGCATCTCTGTTGTGGGAAGATGGAGTCGGGTGTTCATCAGAAGGTGTGGTGTAGGCGAGCATTGCTGTATGGTGCTCATGTTGCTATAGCGATTGAAGTTTCTTTTGGCTTAGTCGACCATACTTTGTTGGCATTTTTGAGCTTGCAAGTTGCAACTTTGCTCAAATGCATTGGTGGATGGCTCTCAATAGTAACACATTACCTCAGAGCTTTGCCTAAAACGCTCTCTTATATTTATCTCTTAAAGGGATGTATCAGGATTTTTGACATAGGGCCTCATTTCCTAGATATCCAGAGTGTTGTTGTTGTTGTTGTTTTTTCATGCAGTCCTTATATTTGAAGAGATTAGTGGTGCTAGGCTAGTGCTAGGCTAGCGCGTGTCTATGGTAACTAGTAGCCTGCACTAAAAACAGCCTGACCCAAGCACAGTGCACCTGAGGCAAATCACTGATAACACCAGACGACCCAAATAAATGTCTGTGTTGACTGAATAATCTTTTTAATTAATCAATTTTGCATTTAAAAGAACTTATATTTGAGCAGTATCCGCTTCCTGGTTGTAGCTATGCAGCGGCGGAGTGATCTGCTCGGTTACAGGATCTGCAGTAGTTTGTTTACTTGCGGCGGAATTCACAAAGGAGTTTTCTACAAATCAGATATGGTAACGTTTGGAGGACGAGCCCATGATTTTGAAGAGGTTTTTAATGCAGGCTACTAGTTACCATAGACACGCGCTAGCCTAGCACTAGCCTAGCACCACTAAACTCCTCAAATATAAAATAAATCTCCAGAAATCAACAACTCTCTGGATAACTAGGAAATGAGGCCCTATGTCAAAAATCCTGAAATGTCCCTTTAACTTCCCTCTGACCTGTCCTGTTACCGTGGGACTCCCTAATAGTAAGGTATTTTGTCTTTCTGAATAAGAAAGCGTGTCTTGTTTTCTAACAGATCCAAATTACACCAACCTGTAGATGCCTGTTATAACAATAAACCATAGCCTTGAACATGTATCATCACAATCACAATAATCACCAGGGCAAAGTTATTTGTGGAAATGTCCCGCTAAGCTATCCCCACGTGGATGAAATGCGTTACATTTAGGGAGTCCCCTCTGAAGTCATTCCTCCCCCATCATACATGAGTTTATTTTTGAACCATTGCTTACCATGTCTCCATTTCCTCACCCCAAGACCCCTTCGCTCCATCTGAAGGTAGCACGCCCGCAGCCTCCGCAGGGCTCGACCTTTTCTCCATGATGACAGTGGACTCTGACACGGCCGGCGCTAGCTCTCTAGACACGTGCTTTAGCCCCCATCCGCCCCCTTCCTCCCCGTCACCGCTCTTCAACTCCGCCTCCTCCACCACCATCACCACCACCGCCACCATCTCCGCCCCCTCCGCCAACCACTCCGCAGACCTTCTCAGCGGTAAACTAAACCAAGGATACTAAAAAAAAAAGGTTTATATGGGCTTGTGATTTGTGCCTGGTAAATGCAGAGGTGGAAAGTAACTGAATATATACAAGGTCAAACTGACTATGAAGCGCGTGTATTATACACATTTACCATAATGCACAAAAATAAGTGATCAATTTGGCATAGATTATGAGAATGCTTTTCCTAGCTTCTTAACCCCCACCTGAACCGAGCACATTTTCTCCAGTTTGGCTTTAGCCAAATCTAAATGCTTCTTGAAAAAATAGTCGACAAAAAACTGCAGAAAACAAGGAGAAAAGTGACAAAAATTGTAATAAAAAAGCAACAAAAGAGCAGCAAAAGTGTGACAAAAATAGTGATGAAAGTGCGGGAAAAAAGCATAAAAAAAGTGACAGAAAAGTGACAAAAAACCCCACATCAATTACAGTAAAAGGCAAGAGTGCAGATGAAATACTTTCAGTTGTCATATGCACGGGCAAAAAGAACAGTTTTCAGCCTGGATTTGAACATTGTCAGGGTTGAGGCCTGTCTCACATCCTCGTGAAGACTGTTCCAGATTTTAGCTGCATGAAACTGACACACAGCCTCACCGTGTTTATTATAGACTCTGTGAACCACCAGGAGGCCCCTCCCTGAAGCTCTCAGGGCCCGAGATGGTTCATACGGCTGTAACGTGTCAGAGATGGGCTTCGGTGCTAACCTGGCTAACACCATGCTGCTGTGTGCGCTCGAATTATTTCGAACTGCACAACAGCCTGGGGACCATGGCCGAAATCTCCGGTGGATTTGGGAACCAATCACAGAGCGAGGAGGGATGGCAAGACGATGACGCGCTATTCGATATATGGAAGCTTGTAGATTATTTACGGATAATAAAAAAAAAAGTTTATTTACGGATCCAACGTGACGGCAGCAGACACGATGGTATTTTTTGATCAAGCTTTAGACCTTGTTCTAAATAATTTAGCTCAAACGTTTACAGCGGGTCATACGTCATCTCATACGATGATACGATTGGCCATGGCTACGTGCAGACGCATGAGACTTTTTTTTTTTTTTTTTGTATCACCCAATAAACGAGTATGGACGATCGTAAACCACACCTCTCCTACGAGAAAATGAATTGGTGGTCCCCAGACTTGTGATTTTAGTCTGGTGTTAGCCAGGCTACTTCGGTGCTACGCCATGAAAAGACTTGTAACAAGCAGAGCTGTTTTAAATTCTATTCTCTGAGTGACAGGAAGCCAGTGCAGAGACCGGAGCACTGGACTAACATGGTCATATTAGCAGCTCATGTAGAGAGGCCAGTGATCAGGCCGGTACAGTAGTCTAACCTGCTGGAGACAAGTGCTGGATAAATGAGGCGTTCCATTGGCCTATACACTGTAAGCTCCAGTGGAGAAGCTTTTCAGATTTGGGTAAAACCAAACTGGAGAAAATGCACTCAGTTCAGGCGGGAGGTAAAAGGTTAAACGCAGGCTCAATTTGTGTAAATAGAAAAGAGGCGCTTGCATCATCAGTAGCAATGAAGGTACTCACAAAACAGTGCAGAATTAGTATAGCAATATATTTGTGGCTTTCAGCTTTGATTCAGTAGCAAAATCAGCGGCAATGGAAAACAAACGGAATACTTTCCCCCTCAAACTCAAGTCGTTCGTGTTACTTTTGATTTTGATATAGTTTCTTCTCTCTAACGTGTCTGACTTTTGACAATGTGGGATGATGTGTAACCCTTTTGTTGAGTAACCGGCTGTGCATGTGCTCGTAGACATCTTTAACTCTATGCCAGACACAAGCTTTGTCCAGTCCCCGCCCACTTCCAACGCTGACTTGTTCACTTCAGGTACAAACTCGCCCGTGTGATGATGATGATGATGATGTTACTCTTGGATATGGCTTGCCGTGCCTGATTTTGCTTGGGGGAAGACTCTTTGAAGCTCCTGTCAATTTTCTGCATGGTTTGGGTTGCTTGGTTTGGCCGCTTTTCGACCGACGTGTGAATTAAAAATATAATTAGATGTCTTTTGAGAGATACCTAAACGTGATCTCCGCCTGCCCCTCCCCTGCAGACGTGTTCAGCTCCCCCGCCCCTCTCCTCTCAACAGCACCACCAGCAAAATTAGACACTGGAGACATCATGAACCTGTTTGGTGGTGGGTAATGCACTGTAATTCTCTTTCACTGGTTGTAGACCTACGATATAAAGGAAAAAAAAGTGTGTCGAGCATACAGTAGCTTTTTAGAATAATGATGATTGGTGCCAGTACTAACGTAACACCCTCTCGTCTACATTGATATTAAACTAAAATATGTTTCACTGTGGACCTCTTGTTGCATTGTGTTCTCACTCAAGCAAATGAGACTTTGTCCTCCATCTGACAATATTTCTGTCTTAAAGTTGTGTCCTAAGTGGTTAATCTCCCAACACTTTTTCAGCATTAGCAGTGAAGGCTGACTGTTGCCCTTCTTTACCCTAATGCTGCGACGGGATCTCCTCCTGCTCCTCTGTGGGACACTGTATTTTGGGCCTGGCCCGACAGAGTCCACCGGAGATGCCCCAGCCGCTGCCCCTGCCCCCGCTGCTGCTGCTGCTGCCCCAGGAGCCGAGCTCATGTCAGGTAACGCCCCTCACTCTGTCCACAAGCATGTACTGTACTGCAGACAGACTGTGAGCATTTGCCACTGTGTGTGGGAGGTTTAACATGGTGTAACTGCATGAAGGTCCTGTACTGTTGAGTGATACATCTCATTACAGTGTGGCAGGTTAATCCTTTTTACTGGTGAATATTTTCTTTTATCATCTGTGGCTCTGGTACAAGCCGAAAAGGACTATATTGTGAATATATTTTTGTAGCATTTATCTTCTGATTAATATTACATTTGTGTCTATATGTGATAATGTCATATTTTAGATGCATGTACAGTATATCAGTTGTTTGAATCAGGATCCAAAAGTGGACAGAACATTGGGTTCAAAATGGGTAAAATACATAAGCAATGAAATGAATTTTATTACAGACATAAAATACATGCACGATGTGTTTTGGCCAGCTATGGTCTTCCTCAAAGTGCTGAGGCTCCTTTATGCACCCTTTCCCCCCAATATTCATATTAAGATTGTGTTAATGCTGTTGTGCAGTATTTCACTATAGAATGCCAAACCATTTGATGTGAGATTAATGCAGCAACTCCCATAAACACTATTTACACTGATCACTCAACTGTTTCTTATTGTGATACATTTTCCTCATGAAATTAGTTCGGTGTCGCAGTTTTTACCAAAGTATATGAATCCAACATCGCTCGTCATACTTGTACATTGTTGCCTGGCTTCTACATTGCTAATGTCTTTGAGCATGCCTTGTTTAGCTCGTGCACCTCACTGACTTCACTCACCTCCTGGCTATTTCATCTCTCCCCCATTGTCCTCGATGGAGTGTGACCAATGGTGTAGGATACTGCTGCTGAGAGGCTCTAACCTGCTCTTCCTCTCTGTCATTCACACACGGTTGTCACTGCTTTCTTCTTCTTCTCCTTCTCTCTGGCATCTGTGCTTTTGACTCTGCTCCTCTCCCTCGCCGTCTCTCTCCATCTGGCTCTTGGGCTGGCTTCTTTGCTTGCTTCCTGCCATATGATTGGGTGAGTTTCCTGGCTCTCTCTCTTTCTCTCCTAACACAGTAATTTCCCACAGTGCACTGCTGCATTGCAGTAGTGCACGCTCAGCTGCACTGTCCTTTCCACCAGACGCTTGCAAAAACTGTGCATTCTTTGGTTCTGTATCTGCAACACAATTATACGTTCAATCATCGAACAAAAGAGTTAGGAATAAAATAGATTACCATTGTAAAATGCTATTTTAGAGGAAACTTGCGGAGATTCTTCATAAACATTAGCCTAAACGACTCCATTAGCTGCTTTGTCACGACTGGTAGATACACCCTGTAGTTTTCCATGCTTATCAAGCTCTATGCTACCAATTATCATTCTGAAGGGAATGCTTTTCTTGTGCGTTATTAGATTTTTAATATTTTATATACACGAAGACCAGAATATGCTGAATATAAATCCTAATAATGGCACAAATACTAATCTTTCCTCGACTGAAGTTGGTCCTGCTTTAGCATCATCTTGCGTAGTTTCCTGTGTAGCTTAGCCCTACTTGTTGCCATGGAGACCAGAGTTGGTTGTCACGGTGATCCCTGTAGTTTTAAGATGAGTGTGAGATTTGATGCACGTGTTGATTGCCTGCTTTTAGGAGAATGCTTAACCCCTCTTGTCTCCCCCCCCCTCCCTCTGCCCTCCGCCCATGTGCTCCGCCCTGTGTAGTGTTTGATGGATTAGGAGATGTCATGAAGCCCACTGTGACCCCTCAGGCGGGGGATGTTGACACCTCCATGGCTAACATGGCGAGTAGTAAGTAGCCCTTAGATCTCCTCAACTCTCGCATGCAAGTGTCATGTCGATGTTAAGGCGGTGATAACATTTGAAATATGAGATGGATATTTTGGGATGCGACTTGAACCCAGAGGTTGATGCTTTAAGTGCGTTTTCCTGAATTACTCCATTGATGTAATAGTTCAAGTAACATGTTGCTGAACCTAGACCTGACCAACTGCAGCTACTCTTTACTTGTGCGTAGAATTATACACATTTTAGCTACGCTGTGCCATTCTGCTTTGAGTATAGTAAATAACCACCACCTTTACCCAAATCTAAAAGCTTCTTGAAAAGAGTGGGAAAATTGCAACAAAAACAAGGACGAAAAAGCAATGAAAAAGTGACAAAAATGTGTGATGAAAAAACAACAAAAACGTATCAGAAAAGTGACCAAAAAGTGATAAAAATGTGGGAAAAAGATCCATTTAGATGAGTTTTGTAGGTCTTAGCTGGGCCTACAGGCTGTAACCATATGGATTTGGGTAAAGGCGAATCGGAGAAAATGCACTTGGTTAAGGCGGGGGTTAAGAGGTTAAAATCCTGCATTGACTAATGACTTCTCTGTTATCTCTTGCAGATCTCACAATGGGAACAGCCCCTCAGGTAGCTCCCCCCAGCTGGGGTGCCCCCATGGTAAATGTTGTCTGTGTCTTATAGCATGGAGTGTAGGCGCATGGCAGCAACAGAACAGGCTTCATCTGGCTCTCCAGGTTCCACACCAGGACACTGACACGTCTGACTCATTAGATCTAAGTGCAACACATAGAAAAAAAAAAAAGTGTATTACCAGGTGAAATTCTGGAGATGGATGTGATGAAGTGGTAAAAAATAATCAAAATCAGCTGTTGCTTGGAAATAGCTTCCCCCTGACTTTTACTTTTCCTTTAACCCTCACATTTCAACAAAAGAAGAAAAGTCAACCTGTTTTATTGGCTTTTACTGTATGAGCATTACACATATCATCTATGAAAGTACATTTGTGTGCTGATTTTACACAAACTAGTACTATATTTTATTCAGCTTCTGACCCTTGGCGACTTGCAACCAATCTGCCCTCTGCTGTTCAAACTCCATACTGCATGTTTGAGATTGTAGTGAAATCTCCATAGATCTTGTCTAAGGGTTTTTTGTTCCTCGTTGGTCTGGTCTTGTTTTCATGTGTCTTGCGTTTTGTACCTGTCACCATAGTTTCGTAACATCACACCTCCTCCTCCTCTTCCCATGCCTCCCTCCATTAGAGCGCTCCTATGGGTGTCCCTCTTTTTATGGGGACTCAGCCCTGCTACAGTATGGTAAGACCACCAGCCCCCGTCCAGTCCAATAATGACCCCAAACTGAGGACATTAATGGACTCTCTCAGACTATGTCCCCCCTCCATGGCTGTCGAATGTCTTCTAATTCTTCAACTCACTGTGTGTCTGTTTATGTTAAAGGCCGGTGCACCGGGAGCTCCCATGATGGTGAGGCCGGGCGCCCCTGCCGCAGGAGCAGCCCCCGCCCCAGGAGCACCGGTACAGAGCAAATACTCTGTTCATGTGTTTGTTTGTGGTCTTCAATATGTGGTGCTAAATTGCTCTGCTTGTAGATGTCGGGAGCTGCCCAGAGCCCGAGAAAGCCCCCTCCTCCCAGAAACGCCCTGGATGACTTGAACATCAAGGACTTCATGTAGGGGGCCGGACAGGCGATCTTTAAGGTGGTTGTCACTGTGTAGTAGGTAAATGTTACAGTTTGAGATTGATGCGTACAAATACTAGGTTTATGACTGAATATTTCTGTGTCTCTTGGCCAGGTTTGTCGATGTGTCTGGCGCTCTGTGGATATGGATGTCTGCACTTCCCCACTGCCTCCCCCCAGTCCCCTGCAGCCAATCAGCCCTCATCTATAACTAACTTCACTCTGGCTAAGTTAAAAAGCCCTCCCTTTCCTATCTAATGTTGTAGCACAACTGTGAATGTGATCCCTAGATACAAAAACAAAATTCAGTTTATGTGTGTGTGGGTGTGTGTGTAACTAAGTGTTAACCTTTACTTAATATACTCTGGAAAAATGAACAAAAACAAATAAATGTGTATTTAGATTCATTCTCAACTCCTGCATATCAGCTACAGTGCATACTGTATATGTTGGTTTTGCGCATTTCCCAGATGAGGACTGTGTTATTAAACGTGGACTGTGTTCAGTGTGTGTTTTCACCTGCCAAGGCCCAGTCTTACAAACTGATCTCTCGATCTTTGTCATCAAACTCCTTTCTTTCTCTGCTCGGCCATCATCCTCCTCCCGTTGACTTTCAGAGAGTCAAATGTAACAGCTTGCACTGCAAATCTGGACTTATCAATGGACACATCTGTGTTCTCTTTTATTATTTTATTTATTTTTAATAATTGTTTTTGAATCTGCAAAAAATTGTGAACTGTGTTCAAATTTTATGCATTGTAGACTATTTTGACTAGAGTTTACATATTTTATTTACTATTTATTTTGAAATGGGGAAATTATATATTTTAGTTACATCAACAATGTTGTCAATAAGTAAGGCAAGTAGATTAAGAATCTTTTATTTGTTGGTAGCTACCTGGTTAGGCAGTATTGACGGGTTAATGTACCTGGAGTGTTATACCTTGCACCCTCTGCTGGTTTGTCATGGTATTACAAACATTTCTTAGTTGAAAAGATGCAAGTATCTAGACAGAGGAGCTGAAATGTCAGTGATTTGAATTAGGACTCTACAGAGGGTCATGAAGCAGTGGCAGAGGAAAGTACATTGGCTAAATCTTGCGGATTCTCACTGTAAATCACTCAAGTACGCTGGATGTTCTGTGTATTGTTTCTTTCCGAAGTGAACTGTATAATCCATTGTGGCATTACAAAGTGTTCAAAGAAAATAAAGATGACTATGATTCGTAAAAAAGAAAAAAATAATAATCAAGAATGTGGACACAAATGTTGAATATGAAGGCTATGTTGTTTTTGAGTTTTTATTCCTGGGGATGGCATTGCCCCCCCCCTCCCCCACCTGCATGTGAGTCCAAATGAGATGCAATAAAAGACAAATACAGTGGTCCAACACGGCCCTTCACTTATCTCTGTTTGGATTCTTCATTTATCAAAGAGATCTCAAATTATTCAGATGTGTCTCTATAAAAACTATTGAGATAATGCAATTTGTGTCATGTTTTTAATTAATAATAATAATAATAATAATAATAATAATAATGCATCGGTTTTATATAGCGCTTTTCTGGACACTCAAAGACACTTTACATTGCATTATTCATTCATTCCATACTCGGTGGTGGTAAGCTACTATTGTAGCCACAGCTGCCCTGGGGTAGACTGACGGAAGCGAGGCAACCAGTCTGCGCCATCGGCCCTTCCGATCACCACCAACCACTCACTCACTCACTACATTTGCTAGGCTTTCTGGTGTTACCAAACGGTCTCCCATCCAAGTACCGACCAGGCCCTTCCCTGCTTAGCTTCCAAGGTCTGACGGGATTGGGCATAGCGTAGGCGGTATGACCACATAATTCTCTACAAAACTACGTAGCTATAATACATACAAGGAGTATACATACATCATAGTTTATTTTTAGAAAGTGAGCAACTCATTTGTTTATTTATTTCCATGAAATAATTTTCTGATCCTGCCCATTTCATTTTAAAAACAAGCAAAACAAAACATACTTTACCAAAGCAAGTAAAACACAGTCTATGTATATTTTTACACAGGAGAGAAAGAGTTGATGGATTTTGGTGAATGGATATTTGCTCAAAAACATTTTGTGGATTTAGTTTGTCGTTTCAGCGAGGGGAACACAAACTAAATACCAGGCCCCAGGCTCTCGGGCTTTCAGCCTCCCATCCCAAAGGAAAAAGGTCTTGTTTGAACATGTCTAACCAGACCAATATGTTGACAAGCCCTTACTACCTAAACAGCAGTAGCTGGGCCTCGGCATGATCAAGTTCTTAAACAAACTAAACACACAGCATAGCATTTGGATCTCACTTTAGTTAAGCCTTTGCTCCTGGTATATGAGGTAAAAACAAAAGGTGATTCACCTGGAACAATGAAAAGCACACAAGGCCTAATAGCCATGTGAAAATATGAAACATTGAAGGTTTTATTAAAGAAAATTCATGGCATAAAATCATGGAGGTGTCAGGGAGACTGTAAAACTCAGACAACAAAATATGAGTGAACTTCTTATACCAGTCCCAGGACTCGAAATCAGATAATTTGGGAATGCTGAGATCAGCTTTGGCCAATTAAAGCAATGTACTGAATCCAGTTAGTTTAATATGAAAATGTTACAATATTATGTTGAAATATGGACTTGAAAGTCTTTATTGTAACTATTGAGAGTGTGCATGGCGATGTGACACTGTATGCAAACTCTGTAGATGCAACATCAGTTACCTTCCTCTGAATATATTAGTGTTCAAATGAGTTACTGTATTCCTGCTGTAGAACATTTACATATTTGTTGACAACAATACAAATAGCGACTAACATTACAAGAGGGTAACTGTTACGCCTCATTGCAGCAGACATGGACCAGCAGAACCTCACCACTGAGACCTTTACCAACATCTCGACTTCAGGACATTCTCCTGCTTCGTTCTCATTGGACCCCAGTGCTTTGGGCCCTGCTGTGCTGATGTCCCTTTGTTTCCTCGTGGGAGTCCCTGGAAACATTGCTGTGATCATCCTCAAACCAAACTGGCAGAATCTGTCCAAACAGACACAATATCTGATGATGAACCTGGCCTTGTCCGACCTGCTGTGTTTGATCACTCTGCCCTTTTGGATCTACAGTATGCTGTTCAGCTGGACTCTGGGCGACGTAACATGTAAGATTGTTGCTTTTTTGACAACATGTAGTGTCTACTGCAGCGTGCTGACGGTCACTGCTCTGAGCGTCCAGCGCTACATGCAGGTCTCACAGCACCAGAGATATCTGACGTTCAAGAAGAAGCTACTGGCCCTGCTGTGGATCGCTTCGATGGCCCTCTCCATCCCAGCGTTGGTGATTCGACAGGTTGTCGGATACCAAACGTTCGCCTGTTCCATAATATACACCTCTACAGCGCAAAAAGTGGCTGTGCTGCTCACTGAGGGCTTTGTTGGATTCAGCTCATTCATAATCATGACCTCTGCGTACATTCTCCTGAACAGAAAACTGAACCAGGCAGTTCTTTTCAACAATGCTTCAACCTCACGCCTTCTCACCAGTATCATAGTGACATTCTTGGTTCTGTGGATGCCCTACGTATCTTTCCAGCTGGTGAGTGCGGTGGGAATTTTGATTGAAAATGTGAAGATTATTAATTTTTATTACTTGAGCTTTAACATGTTTCTATCAGTAACTTTCATAAACAGTTGCCTGAATCCATTGCTCTATGCTTTTGCCCTTGGGATTTGCAAAAAGAATACAAATCGGAGCAACAGTGGAGAACAGACACCAGAGAGAGCTAATGTGACAGTTGTGACAGGTTAGTTCTCCGCCCATCCAGCGCTCCTCCTCTAACCGTTGCACTTCCTTTACTTTGATCATACTTTTGGTCAAAACTTTGTACATCTGACCACTGTGTTACTGTGTTATTGAAGTGACACTGAGTAATAACAAATTTATCATGCACTGACCATCTGTGATTTCTACCAAAGTGCTGTTGTCTGTCTTTACCGTGATAATCCTCAAACCAAACTGTCTGATAGTGAACCTGGCCTTGTGCTGTGACCAAACCCAGCAGACCAGCTTTAGATCCATGCTCAGGATCGACAATGTGCTGTTCAACTGGACCCTGGTTACAGTCATGTGTAAGATTGTGCCGTGTTTTACAATTTGTAGTACCGACAGTCATTGATAGACTTTAGGGACACACTCAATGTGCGAAATCTGCCAATGACTGAAGCTGCATCAAACATTAAGATAAGATTTTCTGATGTGATGTATTTAAAATAAAATAAACATCCCTGTTGAGTGTGAATGGCTGTTTGAATGTTTATCCAAATGCAAATCTGACTGAGTTGGTCTTGTCTTTGAAAACATCTGGCACCTTTGGCAAGAAAGTTTGACATATTTTTGCATGAAATAGGTATTACGCTAGCTCAGCTGTATCTGGCTTAACGTGATGGAGACACAGGGAGGGAGACACAGACAACACCTTGTGATAGTTCATTTTTTCATGCATGCCAGCTCCGATGGTAATCATAACAATGGGGGAACATGTGTAGGGGGGAGTGGGGTAAGATGAGCCAATGGGTAATCGGTCTCAGATGAACCCAGCTCTTCGGGACCCTCCCTGGAAGCAGAAGAATCATTGCTGAAATAGAACAGATATGAAGGGAGGGAGGGTGGGGTCGGCAGTTTCAAACTGAGAGGAAGAGGCTTGGCTTGATATGGCTCATGGGTAATTAGAGGCGTGGTTAGGTGAAAGCAGTGTTTGGTGTGCAAAGAGGGATAGGTTGGTGGTCCTGCTCCCGAACCTAGTCAATAAATATTGATCCATCTATATGTCTGCTCTTTAGATGATTTGAACTTGCCAGACAAAAATGGGAAAAATTTACTGTAGAACAAAGTGTTGATCGTCACAAAAAAAACAAAAAAAAAACTCTTTGTCCATTTTGTTCAATCATTTTGTTTGTAATAAACGGAGATCAAAGCTTAGGCAGATTTCTTTTCAAATAAACACAGCAGTCTTGGTGTTTTCAAAGAAGAAAATATAGGGTAATTTGACACAGAACCGCCTCTGCCCTACAAGAAACAATCAATAACAAACTACAGGAATGTTTTATTTACAATTATATAGTGTTTGCATTGTTAATTGTTTGGTCTGGGTCTAGAAGAGACAAGCAAGTTAAAAATTATAGCCAAAATTGCATAATCTACAGATGAGTATGTAAATACTTTTTTTTAATGTACTTCCTCAGTACATTAGTTCCGCTTTATCCAACAATAGGCTGTACAAATAAATAAGAACTGAAAATACAAGTGGGTACCTGTCATTTTGATCACATATATCTTGCAGACATGGACCTGCTGAACATGACTTTTAACTTTACAAACATCTCAACTTCAGGACATCCTCCTCCTTCGTTGTCAAGGGTCTCCTTTGTTGGCGCTACTGTGTTTTTCTCCCTCTGTTTCCTTGTGGGATTCCCTGGAAACTTGGCCGTGATAATCCTCAAACCAAACTGGCAGAACCTGTCCAGCCTGAGCCAGAGTCTGATGATGAACTTGGCCTTGTCCGACCTGCTGAGTTTGATCACTCTGCCCTTTTGGATCTATGATAAGTTCACCTGGACTTTGGGCACAGTGATGTGTAAGATTGTTGGATTTTTAACATATTGCAGCCTCTACAGCAGCCTCCTGACGGTCACAGCTCTGAGCGTCCAGCGCTTCATGCAGGTCGTCCACCAACAGAGATGTCTGATGTTCAAGAACGGACTGCTGACCCTGGTGTGGCTCACTTCAATGCTTCTCTCTGCACCAGCTTTAATATTTCGCCAGGAGATTAAATACCCTCAGTACTCCACCTGTGACCGAATCTACACCTTTGCTAAACAAAAAGTGGCTGTTCTGCTCACTGAGTGCTTTATGATATTCAGCTCATATATAATAATAACCTGTGCGTACATTTTCCTGAACAGAAAACTAAACCAGGCAGCTTTGTTCAACAATGCTTCCACCTCACGCCTTCTCACCAGTATCATAGTGACGTGTTTCGTTCTGTGGACGCCCTACTTTGTTTTCAATGTAGTGAGTGTGGTGGGCATTTTCACTAAAAACATGAGGATTATTCGCTTCTATGACTTTGGCTTTGGCCTTTGTTCTGCCATAATTTTCATAAACAGTTGCCTGAATCCACTGCTCTATGGTTTTGCACTCGGGATATGTCGTAAGAATACAAACAGCAACAATGCAGAGCTCCACACAGTTGCAGATACATGACTTTTCACCAATGATGGTCATATTGTAGTTGGATGAATAATATGTGTGTTTTTACAATGCTTTAGCATAGACTTTATTACTGACAGCTTTATTTCCTTTAATAAACATACTGTTTTTGCAGCACTTGAATTTATTGATTGTATACTTTATCATCTGATACCACTTCACTTTTGTTGGGATCAAACAAAAATGTGTTATATCTGTCAGACTATAATGTCAAGAGGAAGCTGCAAGGAAATGCAGCTGCCGGTCAAACACTGTTCATGAGTAAAAAGGTGGAGCTGGATGAAGAACATTATGAAATAGGAGCCAGATGTTAAAAATGAAAACGTGTGAGCCCGCTCTAGTTTTTAGCCATAACCTGACAGCTGAAATGAGTAATGCGTAGATCAGTCTCCCAAAGTAAACATCTCCACTGCGTGTGACTGTGTTGCTCACTGAGTCCTTGCTCGATGTTCAACCAGAGCCATTATTCCAATATTCTTGATTCTTATTTTTGTTGTTGTGCAGCTGTACACAATTAATTATGTGCAAACAATGGCTGAAGCTGCAAGTTTAAATGTAGATGTAGTATTATCCAAAAGCATGCAAATCTAAAGGTGACAGTCTTGTCTTAGAAAACATCTGACTGTGATCAAATGAGCAGAAACTTTTGCATCATTTGCACAGGTAATAATCTAAAAAAGTGGAGAAAGGAAGTTAAGTAAGGCTGTTGAGGCCTGGTCCAGCTCCTGAACCAAGTCAATAAAATATTAACTCCATAAAGCACTCTTTGCAGTTATCAAAATGTGTGGCTAATTACATGAACGACACATGAATCAGATGTTTTCACTCAGTTTTTCAGTGGTCGTCATTATTTGGGTCATTGTTATTGATTTTCAAGTAAAATTCTTCTGCTTCCAGTACAGTCACAGCGGCAGAGGATGGAAGTTCTGTGTGTTGTTTCTTTCCTAAGTGAAGTGTATAATCCATTGTGATGCTACAAAGTGTTCAAAGAAAATACAGATTATGATTCATGCTCATTTTTTCAACAATAATCAAGAATTTGGACACAAATATTATATATGAAGGCTATGTTGGGATGCATGTGAGATGCAATGAAAGACAAATACAGTGGATCAACACGGCCCTTCACTTATCTCTGTTTGGGTTCTTCATTTATCAAAGGGATTTCAAATCATAATCAGATGTGTCTCTATAAAAAAAACTACTGAGATAATGAAATTTGTGTCATTTTCAGTTTTATTCTGTGCAAAATTACATCGCTATTATACATGATATAAACACTATGAACAAAAAGCATCATTTCCCGTGGCCATATGCACATACAGCATAGTTCAATAACTATGATCTGGTCCCTGCCCATTTCATTTTCCAAACTGGCGTAACAAACTGCTTGGAAACACACATTGCATGTACGGCATCTCACTCACATGTCATATGCTGTAACTTTCCAGTTCTCTTTCAAAGAACAATGACAAAAGTTTGATCCAGACGTTGCTCTCAGTTCACATCTTAGCACACAGTCTCGGATCTCCGTGTATCCAGTGGCAGATTTGCGCAAACTTGGTGGGCGTGATCCTCACAGCCACATTAAATTCCTTCTGCTCTCCGTCTGCCGCCTCCACCCAGTGATGCCCCGAGTACACCCCGATCACTCTCCTCTGCCACTTCCCCTTATCCCCCTCTTGTCCCGCCTCCTGCCTCAGCCGCACATACACCCCGGCCCCCGTGGCGCCCGTCTGCGCGTCACAGTGCTGATAAATCAGATCGTCGGACTCCTTTGCCACCGCGCAGAACCTGTACACCACCTTCTCCTTCCCGCGTCCGTCCAGGTGGCTTTTGTCGGCGTCAAAACCGGAGAAGTGAATCCGGGCCACTGACTGATCATCGGGCGCCACTCCGAGCTCCATGTGCTTTTGTTTGACGGGACGTTTCAGCTCCAGAAGGGCGTAATCGTAGTCAGAGGACAGAGATTTGGCAGAGCTCACTTTGAAAATCCAGCCTTGGGGGATTTTGGTTTCTTTGACTCGAGTCCAACGAAACACTGGCTGCTTTTTGGTTGCTACACTTCGCCTCATTCTCTTAGTCATCAGTCCATTCTCCAAACCTTCCTTGCGTCTCCTGCCTCGTCTGGCCAGCTTCCCCCCAGTCGGCCCATCTATGTTTTCTTCATCTGTTGTTATCTGATCTTTCGTTCCAAACTTCCCTCTCCTCTTGCGCCCTCTTCGTCTTTTCGTCTTCAGCTGCAAAACACCGACCTTGAGCCTTTGTGCCTCTTCTAAGTAGTCCCGCCCGTTGTGGATGCAGTGGGCAGCTGTCAGCACGTGTTTGGGAGACACCAGGACCCCAGAGCATCCCGTAGACAAGCGGACCGCAGTGGAGAACGGATAGTTAGTGATGAAATGAGAATCGGAAATGACAAATCTACCGTCTGCTCCATAGACGTGACGCTTGCTGCGAGCGCGGGCCCCTGTGGTCACTGCGGTTTGGTTGAAGCCCTGCAGAGTGACGTCTGTGTGCGTACGCGTGCCATTCTCATACACGGTTTCGTATCCCAAAAGCTGCTCCCGTTCATTTCGATCCAAAGGTGGTAGGTCGCTCTGACACTCGATGCCACAGAAGCCTTCAGCGTCCTCGTTGCTCTGGTGTTCACTAAATGTAGGAGAGTTCAGGGTTGTTGTTTGTGTTTTCTGCAGAACCGGGAGGCTTGGTTCAGTCCAGGAGTTTTCCTGGTTGTTTTCGTCGTCACCTTGGACGCCAAAAACAGTCAGGGCCGCGGCACAGAGGAGAAGATGCAAGGCCTGTTTGACGTCCATTGTCTTGAAAAAAAAAAGAAAAAAAAAAGTAACTTAAACTCTGAATATAAAACATGTTATCATCAATAGTGACATTAAAAAAGTAGGAGATTGATTGTATATTGGTATAAAGTAAACACTTGATCATAGCCTTGCTTTTACGCTTGCCTCAAAAGATTATAACAAAGCCACATAAAAGATAATAAAATGTTAAAAAAAAGTATCCGCCTTTCCATTTATTCCTAAATGTGTGTACTACACTCATGGGGGCACTACCATTATATCAGTGTTGGGTAGTAACTGAATACTTGTATTCAGTTGTATATATACGTATTAATAAGTCTAGCTGCATGTTTTTAATCATACAACGCTTTTATGCATGATTATAAAGCAAATCAAAGTATTCAGAATACAATACTATGATTGGACAAAGTAAATAAAATGTTACCAAATACATTTTAAGGCAAGTATTCAGTATTCTGTAACTAAATATAATTGCAAAGTTTTCTCCCCAACACTGTATGTCATGGACATGAACAAAAATATCACAGGTCTAAGTATGTACAAAAACAACAATTAAAAGGAATGGATCTTACTTTGGGCATGTTACTCAAAAAAATTAGTTTTTACTTTATTAACATATATAGTTTTAAGTATTTACATTTCATAACTTACAGTTATGGACTTTGTGTCTGATCTAAATCATAGTAAAATACGCGACCAGCAGAGGGCGCACGTGCTACTTAAATCAAAGACAAATGTTTTTGTTTTAAGTAGAGCAAACCAGGCCTAATTTTATAAATAGCTTGTTATTGCTATGGGGTCTAACTTGTATTTAGTTGACTAGAAAAAACAGATGTCAAATGGAGGCCGGATATCAAACATTTAAAATGGCTAAACAACAAACATCTAATTAATCAACCAACTATATGCACAATAGATTTACACCTACCTTCACTGTGACAATGTCCTTCCAAAAAGTGCTATCCTTCTGCTCATGTAGAACCAGCTGTATCCAACAACTTTCTACAGAAAGGTTCCCATCATTCCTGACGCCTTATCCTCCCTCCAGTCTCGTGAGTCTCCATCTCACTGATAGCCTATCAGCGACAGGACAACTGAAGGGGAAAATCCACGGGGGAGGAAGGGCGCACGCCTGAAATAAGCAGTTTGCAGACGCACTATAAGTTCACATGAGTGCAGATATTCTATGTAGGCATCTCAAATATTTGTTCACATGTGTAGCAAAGGCTATTTGCACGGGGGACTGCCGGGAAGTTATCGTGTTTACTGAACATTTTGTGTCAAAGAATTAAAAACATAGGCTAAATTTAAAAATCCACGTTTGGATTTAGAAATTTGGCGGCCTTTAATGTGGGATCATTCAACATTAAAGGGACTATAGGGAGGTTAAAAATGTTAAAAGTAAGTATTTTCCTCCCCCTACATGTTCCAGCCATGTCCTAATGTGTAGAATGAGCCCAGACCTGTTCACCACAACTGCCTCTAAAATCCTGCACTGTCACTCAAAAAGGTGTTACTTCGATCCAAAGTGCCGTCATGCACGAGCTTAATATAGAAGGTGCAGTTACACATATGGCCTGAGGTGGCAGTAGTGAGTATAAAATGGCAAACTTGCATCCAGCCCCTTTAAGCCTCAGAACGGGTTTATGACAACAACATAGTAATGTTCATGCTGTCATCATAGCTTTACTTTATAATAACATGACGCGATACAGAGGGAGGTGCATTTTATACTCATCGCCCCAAACATTGAAGGGAAAGGTTGTTGCTGTCTCCATGGTGACAACAAAATATGGGTGAACCTCTTATACCAGTCCCGGGACTCAAAATCAGATAATTTGGGAATGCTGAGATCAACTTTGGCAATTTTAAGCAATGTACTAAATCCAATTAGTTTAAGAACTATAAAATATTATGTTTAAATATGAACTTGAAAGTCTGTTTGTGTGCATGCGATGTGACAATCATGCACGCAAACTCGGTATGCAAAATTAGTTACAGCTGAAGAACATTTACATATTTTTGAAATGAGATGTACAAATATAAAATTATCCAAATAGCACATCCCAAAAACATCACAAGAGGGAAACTGTTACGCCTCATTGCAGCAGACATGGACCAGCAGAACCTCACCACTGCAAACTTTACCAACATCTCGACTTCAGGACATTCTCCTGCTTCGTTCTCATTGGACCTGAGGCGTTTGGGCCTTGCTGTGCTGACGTCCTTGTGTTTCCTCGTGGGTTTTACAGGAAACTTGGCCGTGATCATCCTCAAACCAAACTGGCAGAATCTGTCCAAACAGACACAATATCTGATGATGAACCTGGCCTTGTCCGACCTGCTGTGTTTGATCACTCTGCCCTTTTGGATCTACAACCTGCTGTTCAGCTGGACCCTGGGCGACGTAACATGTAAGATTATGGGTTTTTTGACAACATGTAGTATCTGCTGCAGCGTGCTGACGGTCACTGCTCTGAGTGTCCAGCGCTACATGCAGGTCTCACAGCACCAGAGATATCTGACGTTCAAGAAGAAGCTACTGGCCCTGCTGTGGATTGCTTCGATGGCCCTCTCTATCCCAGCTTTAGTGATTCGACAGGCTGTCAAAGACAAAAAGATCAGCTGTGACAAAAGACCTCTACAGCGCAACAAGTGGCTGTGCTGCTCACTGAGTGCTTTGTTGGATTCAGCTCATTCCTAATCATGACCTCTGCGTACGTTCTCCTGAACAGAAAACTGAACCAGGCAGTTCTTTTCAACAATGCTTCCACCTCACGCCTTCTCACCAGTATCATAGTGACATGCTTTGTTCTGTGGATGCCCTACATATTTTTCCAGCTGGTGAGTGCGGTGGGAATTTTGAATAAAAATGTGAAGATTATTACATTTTATGACTTGGGCTACAAGATTTTTACATCAGTAACTTTAATAAACAGTTGCATTAATCCACTTCTTTATGCTTTTGCCCTTGGGATATGCAAAAAGAATACAAATCGCAGTAACAGTGGAGAACAGTAGAGAACGGACATCAGCTGCAAATTCATGAAGTGCAATTTAATCTAGAGCTGATGAATGAAAATGAATTGTGCATAGCTTGAAAGACAAATGTTTTTCTCAAGGTTTTCATGAAGAAATTGTACGCAGTGAACATTTGAATAAAATATTTTGAATCATTTCAGTTTTGTGAATATATTGAAACATCTTCCATGACTTGTTTTGACGTTTTGGGGAATGAATATAGAACACTTTTATGCCCACCAGATGGCAAGGGAAGAAAGAAATGCTGCAGCACGTCAGATATTATTTGTTAATGAACGAAGAACAGAGAATTAAGCTTGACTTTATTCATCATTTTTAAATGCATGAGTTGGTGGTAGATCCTGAAGAGATGAGGTTCTTTTTGGAGGTGACGATGGTGGAAACAGCAAAAGGAACTGTTTCATCAGATAGAATTTTGATGTTAGAGATATAGAGACCACATTAAAAAACATGCTTGGACAGAGAGTATATTTTTATAAGCCTTCTGAAGTGGCCAGGAAAGAGAGACAGAGAGGAAGATTTGTGGATGGAGTGGAGTGGATGTATGAAAGTCAGTATGGATGCTTAGAGTTACGGAAAGTCTCCCCCGAGTCTGGACACTGGCGGTGGTATGGAAGACCCTTGAAGATGCAGCAGGTAGAAGCCGTGGATGGAAGAGGCGGAGATGGGGTGGAGGCGGGTCACAGCACAACTGGGAAGCGAACAAACCATGAATGCTGGGGCTTAAAAGCGGGACCGAGGGCGATGATTGGCTGCTATGGAGGTGCGGCTCTTACGCTGATGGCTGAGGTGGAGGTGTGGCCCTCTCGGAAGCGATCATTGGCTGCAGGTAGGTGATGCTGAAATTCAGGTTGAATTAACGCCTGGGCTTCATTAATCAGCACTTGGGATGTGTCATAAAAACGCAAACCTCAGCAGAGACAGTAGAACAATCTGTGGGAGATTAATTTAATGACACCCGGGTCAATGAAAATGTGCGGAGCTGTTTAGACATGTTTTGTTGTTGTTGTTTTTACAATGCTTTAGCAAAGAAGCAAAAACATTTTTTTCTGACTGAGTAAAACACAATATAATGGTCATGCTGTCATCATAGCTTTACTTTATAATGAACTAACAGGATGCCAAACAGAGGGTGGGTCATTTCACAGTCATTGCCCCAAACATTGAGGGGAAAAGTTATTGCTGTCTCCATGGTGACAACAAAATATGAGTGAACTTCTCATACCAGTCCCGGGACTCAAAATCAGATAGCAATTTTGGCAATTTAAAGCAATGTACTGAATCCAATTAATTTAAAATCTGCAAATGATAAAATATTATGTTTTAATATGAACTTGAAAGTCTGTATTGTAACGATTGAGAGTGTGCATGACGATGTGACAGTCATGCATGCAAACTCTGTAGATGCAATATCAGCTACAGTCCTTATATCAGTGCTATGTTCAAATGAGCTTCTGTATTCCTGCTGAAGAACATTTACATATTTTTTGACAAGAATCCAAATAGCGACTAACATTACAAGAGGGTAACTGTCATTAAGCCTCATTGCAGCAGACATGGACCAGCAGAACCTCACCACTGAGAACTTTACCAACATCTCGACCTCAGGACATTCTCCTCCTTCGTTCTCATTGGACCCCAGTGCTTTGGGCCCTGCTGTGCTGATGTCCCTTTGTTTCCTCGTGGGAGTCCCTGGAAACATTGCCGTGATCATCCTCAAACCAAACTGGCAGAATCTGTCCAAACAGACACAATATCTGATGATGAACCTGGCCTTGTCCGACCTGCTGTGTTTGGGCACTCTGCCCTTTTGGATCTACAATATGCTGTTCAGCTGGACTCTGGGCGACGTAACATGTAAGATTGTTGCTTTTTTGACAACATGTAGTGTCTACTGCAGCGTGCTGACGGTCACTGCTCTGAGCGTCCAGCGCTGCATGCAGGTCTCACAGCACCAGAGATATCTGACGTTCAAGAAGAAGCTACTGGCACTGCTGTGGATTGCTTCGATGGCCCTCTCCATCTCAGCTTTGGTGATTCGACAGGCTGTCAAAGACAAAAAGATCAGCTGTGACAAAACATACACCTCTACAGCACAACAACTGGCTGTGCTGCTCACTGAGTGCTTTGTTGGATTCAGCTCATTCATAATCATGACCTCTGCGTACGTTTTCCTGAACAGAAAACTGAACCAGGCAGTTCTTTTCAACAATGCTTCCACCTCACGCCTCATCACAAGTATCATAGTGACATTCTTTGTTCTGTGGATGCCCTACATAATTTTCCAGCTGGTGAGTGCAGTGGGAATTTTGAATAAAAATGTGAAGATTATAACATTTTATGACTTGGGCTACAAGATTTTTGTATCAGTAACTTTCATAAACAGTTGCATTAATCCACTTCTGTATGCTTTTGCCCTTGGGATATGCAAAAAGAATTCAAATCGCAGTAACAGTAGAGAACGGACATCAGCTGCAAATTCATAAAGTGCAATTTAATCTAGAGCTGACGAATGAAAATGAATTGTGCATAGCTTGAAAGACAAATGTTTTTCACAAGGTTTTCATGAAGAAATTGTACGCAGTGAACATTTGAATAAAATATTTTGAATCATTGCAGATTTGTGAATATATTGAAACATCTTCCATGACTTGTTTGGGGAGTAAATATAGAACACTTTTATGCCCACCAGATGGAAAGAAAGAAATGCTGCACCATGTCAGATGATGTATGTTAATGAATGAGTCACAGAGAATTAAGCTTGACTTTATTCATCATTTTTAAATGCACAAGAGGCAGAGTTGGTGGTAGATCCTGAAGAGATGAGGTTCTTTTTGGAGGTGACGATGGTGGACACAGCAAAAGGAACTGTTTCATCAGATGGACTTTTGATGTTAGAGATGTAGAGACCACATTAAAAACATGCTTGGACAGAGAGTATATTTTTGTAAGCCTTCTGAAGTGGCCAATTTTTTCTGACTGAGTAAAAATATAACACATTTTGCAGTGCAGTGCGATGAATTAATTGACAGTTGAATCAATAACAAAAACAACAATAAAGAAAGAATAAAACTAATTAAGAAATAATAGGGATAGGGAACCCTGGATAAAGCAGAAGAAAATAGACATATGAATGAATAAAATATTCATGTTCATAGCTTCATTTGCTATGATAAGTTTCATTCTACCCTGTTCATTGCGTCTCCTTCTTTGTAACTACCTGGATAGATATATGAAATATATATGATAGATATGAAAATGGATGTCCTTGTTGAGTAGGCATGGCTGTGTGCTACTTTATCCAAATGCATGCAAATCTGAATGTGAGTTACAATCCAGTCTTTGAATGCATCTGACAGGGCTAACAGCTGTTCCGGATAAACTGTAACATAACTCTTCATGGGACGTAAGAATAAACAAATACAACACAAGTGGGTAACTGTGAGTGATCGCATAATGCTCTGCACATGGATCAGCTAAACCTGACCTAGCTGGTCCTGACATGGACCAGCTAAAACAACCTGTTTGTAAAGTTGCTAAGTTGTAAGTGTTGTAGGTGCTAACTTTACAAACATCTCGACTTCGGGACATCCTCCTCCTTCGTTCTCATGGGTCTCCAGGGCTGTAGCTCCTGCAGTGATTTTGTCCTTGTGTTTCCTTGTGGGATTCCCTGGCCGTGATCATCCTCAAACCAAACTGGCAGAATCTGTCCAGACTGACGCAGAATCTGATGATGAGTCTGTTCAGCTTGACCCTGGGCACTGTAACATGTTAGATTGGGGCTTTTTTGACACACTGTGGTGTCTACAGCCTGCTGACAGTCACTGCTCTGAGCGTCCAGCGCTACATGCAGCTCGTCCACCAACAGAGATGTCTGCAGTTTAAGAAGAGTCTGCTGGTCCTGATGTGGCTCACTTCAATGATCCTCTCCAGCCCAGCTTTAGTGATTGGACAGACCGTCAAAGACCAGCAAGACATCATGTGTGGTGAAAAATTTACCTCTTCACTACACCAAGTGGCTATGCTGCTCACAGAGTGCTTTGTAGGATTCAGTTCATTCTTTATAATTACCTTTGCGTATGTTGAAATGTCCAGTCTGAGCCAGAGTGATGATGAACCTGGCCTTGTCCAAACTGCTGTATTTGAGCACTCTGCCTTTTTGGATCTATGATATGCTGTTCAGCTGGACTATAGCAAGAAAGCAAGAAATAAATTAAAGAAAACACACCACAAAAATGTGACAAAAATGTGACAAAAATGTGATGAAAACACAATAAAAATGTGACAAAAATGTGACAAAAACACAACAACAAAGGCAATGAAAAAAGCCACAAAAATCAACAAAGATGTGACAAAAATGCGGCGATAACATGACAAAAAGTTACAATCACTTGTCTTAGCTTTCAAATGACGCGTTATACTGTTGCTCTCCAGTCGAGAAGCTTTTAGATTTGGCAAAAGCCGAACTAGAGAAAATGCAATCGGTTGGTGGTGGCAAGAGGTTAAAAGGTCATTTACGCTAATTTGGGTCAGGCTGGTCAGAGTCCAGGGCCCCCTTTCAGTCCCAGTCCGTCCCTGGCCCTAGTTCAGTCCTGGTGAAGCAAGCATGTTGGTAAGGACTGACAACCTGGCTGCAACCATGTAATATGTTTAACAAATACCATTCTTTTTGATGAGTAAATGAGTGTAGTACGATTAGTAAATATAACCTCATTTACTCCATCCTGTATCCTTGTTTATGTGCATACTGACTTTGTGGGCAGCTTTAAAAAGACAAACACATGCTCCCTTTTCCAGCTTGTCATCAAATATCTCTTCAAACAACTTACAAAAACAAGTATCGAAGAATGATGTGAAGTAACTTTGAGAGAATAAGGAAGTGTACGATATGACATGAAAAAATCTCATGAAATTTACAGTTTCCTGATCTGTCCTGGTTGAAACAGATCTTTTGAAACATGTTTGTAACTTTTTTAGTTATGAAAGTTGGCGTTGACGGGTAAAGTTCTGCAAAAATATTAACTGCATAATGTACAGTTTAGTCAGCTCAGCTCTGTTTGAACAGAAAATTAAATCAGACAGTTTATTTCAACAGACCTTTACCGTAAAACTTTCAGAGCAAATCTGTCAACATTGTCAGTGACATAATGCGAAGGAAATGCAGAAGTGAGAGTTGCCATATTTAGTGATGTTGCTTGCCAGGGACTCCATTAAGAGATTTCATTTGTGACTTTGGGCATCAGTTGCTACAAAACTCAGCAACATGGACCAGCTGAACCTGCTCTCTGATAACTTCACAAACATTTCAACTTCAGGACATCCTCCTCTTTCGTTCTCAATGGGCTTTAGGGGTGTGGCTCCTGCTGTGGTGCTGTCCTTGTGTTTCCTAGTGGGATTCCCTGGGAACTTGGCCGTGATCATCCGCAAACCAAACTGGCAGAACATGTCCAGACTGAGCCAGGGTCTGATGATGAACCTGGCCTTGTCCGACCTGCTGGGTTTGGGCACTCTGCCCTTATGGATCTACGATGTGCTGTTCAGCTGGACCATAGGAACCGTACCATGCAAGATTGTGGGTTTTTTATCACATTGTAGCGTCCAAAGCAGCGTGCTGACGGTCACTGCTCTGAGCGTCCAGCGCTACATGCAGGTCGTCCACCAACAGAGATGTCTGCAGTTCAAAAAGAGGCTGCTGGTCCTGATGTGGCTCATTTCAATGTTGCTTTCCATACCATCTTTAGTGTTTTACGAGTCTAAATACAAATGTGCCCAATTCTACACCTCAGACGGTCAACGTGTTGCTGTGCTGCTCACTGAGTGCTGTGTTGGATTCGGTTCATTCACAGTTACTGCTTGCTCGTACATTTTCATGAGGAAAAAACTAAATCAAGCTGCTTTTTTCAACAATGCCTTCACCACGCGGCTTTTCACCAGTATCATTGTGACCTTTTTTGTTCTGTGGATGCCCTACTTATTCTTCAATGTCGTGACTGTTGGGGGCATTTTAAATAAAAACTATGAGATTGTTCACTTTTATCGCTTGGGATTGAACCTTTTTGCCTCGATAACTTTCATAAACAGTTGCATGAATCCACTGCTCTATGCTTTTGCACTCGGGATGTGTCGTAGAAACACGAATCTCAACAGCGACAGTCCAGAATTGACATGAGTTGCAGATGCGTAATGCTAAATATTGTCAATGACAATTTACCAGAGTTGCATAAAATGTATGTTTTTTTATTGATCGTTTATTTCCAACAGCATACAGATGTATACTGTACATCACACATGCATTTTCTGTTAGATGAGTGGTCACTCGACAGTAAAAAAAACGTATTTACCCAAAACCTCTTACAATAATCCTGTTTTAATGTTTTATAATGCACTTAATAAAGATTGTTGATTGACTGCAGTAGTGATTGATTGATTGATTGAAGGATTGACGCACACATACTTTACCACATCTGATAGCATTGAACCATTATGAACCATTACTGCTCACTGTCTGCTGCTGTCGTGAAAAATGAATAAGTAAAATACTTACAAAACACAGCTACAGCATGTGTACACTTATATGTGGTGATCTTTTTTAAGCACTTTTTGGCCAATAGACTTTATTAGACAAGACAGTTCAAGGTGAATGATGGAGAGTGACAAGGGACAATCGGCAAAATTATTCTGAGGACAGAACATTGCTCTGCCAATTCTTTACTTTCTAAAGTCCACAGACACAGAAAGACAGAGCAGTGTGTGGCTGAATCCGAATCGAGCAAATTGAGAAGAGCGCCATCCCATCAGCAGCCATCACCGCCCACCAAGGGGGGCGCTTCAGTAAAGGCACAGACACAGTGAAAGTATAGATTTTTCAGTCAGTGATTTTTATCTAGTTTCCTCCCTTTACATCTTAGTTTTCATGTCAGGGTATAAAAATGACAAAACTTAACCCGTATGACGTGTATTTTATCATGTTTTTGCGGCGAGTGAGGCGGAGATAACTCGGAAGTAGCAGCTCCGCCGCTTCGCAAAGCCGGCTTTCCCACTGGTATTCATTCAAGACAAGCTCATTCATTCAGCTCATTCATAATCATGACCTCTGCGTACTTTTTCCTGAACAGAAAACTGAACCAGGCAGTTCTTTTCAACAATGATTCCACCTAACGCCTTGTCACCAGTGTCATTGTGACATTTTCTGTGGATGCCCTCACTTCTATGACTTTGGCTTTTACCTTTTTGGCTCTACAACTTTCATTAACAGTTGCATGAATCCACTTCTCAGAGCTGCAGAGAACCAGCTCTCTGTTCTCTACTTCTCAGAACTAGCCTGACCCAGCCGAATCAGACCCTTTCCGGCCTACACTGGGTCCAAAACCAGCTGCTACCACCTCTGCCGCTCCAGCGTTAACAAAATTCAGTATCCATTCAGAAAACGTTCCCATCTCTGCATCAAAGCAGCTGTGAATAAATAATATGATGCATTAAGCTTGGGTTTCACCTGATTTATGCTGGAATCTATGAGAGTCCCTTCGCTGTCAAGAAACACAAGGCAAAGTTAGCAACTTTATGTTACCAACTTTTCAAATCTATTTCAAATCTATCCTTCTTTGATTTCCTAACTTGGTTGTTTTATATCTCTGGTGCTAAATAACACCTTAGGAGCACTATGAATATATTGCGAATACATCAAAGTGCTCCTAAGGCGTTCGACATGTTTAATTTTGTGTAACTCGACTTGGATCGTGTAAACGCTCACGTAACTGTATTTACGTGTACTTTTTTGAGGGGTTATTCTTTGTCTAGAACAAACTTGATTTATCATGTCTTGGTCCTATATAAACCTGTAGCCCTAGTTCAGTCCTGCTGAAGCAAAGAAGACTGAAACCCTGGCTGCAACCATGTCAAATGTTTAACAAATACAATCCTTTTTGATTGAGTTAATGAGTGTTGTACAATTAGTAAATAAAATGCTTTACCTCATTTACTGCTCCATCCTGCATCCTTGTTTACTTTCTGTTATGTGATACATGTTGTGTGCATATTGACTTTGCATACAGTGCCTCTCGAAAGTATTCATACATCTTGAACTTTTGCACATTTTGTCATGTTTACAACCCTAAACATAAAGATTATATTTTGATTTTTTTACTGAACGTTCACACACAAGTAACCGACAACTGTGAAGTTAAAAGGAAAATGATACATGATTCTGTTATTTTTCAAAAAAAGTGAAAAGTGGGGCTTGCATAAGTATTCATGCAGCACTTTCTGAGTGCATTAAATTGCCTTTATAACATTCCTAATGACTCCAGAATGTTCACTCCTTGGCCTAACGGTTAAATAGAGGCCACCTATGTGTAATCTACTCTCAGTATAATTACAGCTGTTCTTTTAGGCCCTCAGAGCTGTGGTCGGAGTGTATTGGTCACTAAACAACATCATGAAGGCCAAGGAGCACCAGAGAGGTCAGGGATAAAGCTGTGGAGAAGTTTAAAGCAGCCTTAAGTTATACAAAGATTTCCCAAGTTTTCAACATTTCCCAGAGCAACTGTTCAATCCATCGTTCGGAAATGCCAAGACACGGTCGTCCACATAAAACATTAGATCGAACAAGGAGAGCACTGGTAAGAAATGCAACCAAGTGCCCCAAGATAACTCTGGAGGAGGTGGGGCTGCTTTTCCTCAGTGGGGACTGGGGAGATTGTAAGAATAGTTGGGAAGATGGATGGAGCCAAATACAGGGACATTTTGGAGGAAAACCTGCTGGAGTCAGCAAGAGAACTGAGGCTGGGGCGGAGATTCACCTTCCAGCAGGACAATGACCCTAAACACAAAGATAAATCTACAATGGAATGGTTTAAAAACAAACATATTAATGTGTTAGAATGGCCCAGTCAAAGTCCTGACCTAAATCCTATTGAAAGAATGGAAAGAATTGAAAACTGCTGTTCACAAACACTCTCCTTCGAATCTGACAGAGCTTGAGTTGTTTTGTATAGAGGAATGGGCTAAAATTTCAGTTTCTAGATGTGCAAATCTTGTAGAGTCATACCCCAAAAGATTTGCTGCTGTTATTGCAGCAAAAGGAGGTTCCACAAAGTATTAATTCATGCTGTATGAATACTTATGCACGCCCCATTTTTTGGTTTTCTATTTATTGAAAAATAACAGAATCATGTATCATTTTGCTTTCACTTCACAGTTGTCTGTTACTTATGTGTGAACGTTCAGTAAAAAAATCAAAATAAAATCTATATGTTTATGGTTGTAAACATGACGAAATGTGCAAAAGTTCAAGGTGTATGAATACTTTCGAGAGGCACTGTATTTGACACATGCTCCCTTTTCCAGTTTGTCATCAAATATCTCTTCAAACAACTTACAAAAACACACAAGATTCGAAGAATGATTGTGAAGTAACTTTGAGAGAATAAGGAAGTGTACGATACAACATGAAAAAAGCTCATCAAATCTACAGTTTCCTGATCTGTCTTATGGATCTGTGATGTTCTGTTCAGCTGGACCATAGGACCTGTACCATGAAAGATTGTCGGATTTCTATCACATTGTAGTGTCCAAAGCAGCGTGCTGACGGTCACTGCTCTGAGCGTCCAGCGCTACATGCAGGTCATACAGCAACAGAGATGTCCGCAGTTCAAGAAGAGGCTGCTGGTCCTGATGTGGCTCATTTCAATGGTGCTTTCCATACTAGCTTTAGTGTTTTACGAGCCTAAATACCATTGTGCCCAATTCTACACCTCAGACGGTCAACGTGTTGCTGTGCTGCTCACTGAGTGCTGTGTTGGATTCAGTTCTCTTTTCTAAACAGAAACGTTTAAATAATGTGACGCATATTTTGTAAAGTTATCGGTGGTAAATTAGTCACTTTACTGTTTGTGGTAGAAATGTATTTGCAGGATTTTGCAAATCTTGACGGGAAGTTCCTGTCAGTGACTCAGGACACCTACCATGAGGTTGAATATTATTTATTTTGTATATTTTTTTAATTATTTATTTATTTGACAGGGACATTGCACAACAAATGTGTTGCACAGACCAGATATAGCTGCAAGCTGAATTTCCCTGGGCAGAGGCAAAGTGATAGCAGGTTTATACAGTGGACAATAAGCATTCTTATTTGAGTCCACTGCACGAGCATTTTCCGAAAACATATAGGTCATGGTACTGAATGTATAAAAGGAAGAACTATGGCAGTGGACGCCATAGCGCCCCCTAATTTTTCTCTGTTTAAAGGTTTTTGACAATGCTGAGTGCAGAGAATTGTGAATAATATGACAATTGTCAGGTGCCTGCTAAAAGAATAACTCAATGAAAAACTCAATCACTGCCATCGCCATAATATTGCGTTCCAAAATCCAATCCTAAATGCAATATTAAAGTAAATGATTAAAGTAAAGGTTATTCAAGTACTTTGGATCACTTTGTATTCCACACTTTGATTCCACTCTTCTTCACCAGGATTTCTCTGGAGGAGATAGAATTATTGTTCTTAGATCATGCGATTTTAACATTTTCCCATCAGAATCAAGCGCTCCCTTGCTTTGGGCAGGGCGGTTGGCGAGGGCCGATAATTGCCGATTTGCGGCTATATTTTCCTTTGTTATGATAAGTTTCATTCTACACTGTTCATTGTGTCTCCTGTACCAATCTGGATAGACTTCAGAAGCCCATCCTATGTGCAAAATCACTATGCAGTTCAAGGAGAGGCTGCTGGTCCTGCTATGGCTCACTGCAATGCTTTTCTCCATCCCGTCTTTAGTGCTGTATGAACCCATCCAAGAACTGCAATGGACTCACTTTGCTGCTGTGGATGGAGATAAGGAAAGGTCCTTATCTCAAACATTGTGGTCATAGTGGCCATTTACATAACAACGTGGCCATGACAAAGCTTTCTGAAAAAATACACAGTATATTCAGATCTCTAACTTTTATCAATCGTTCTTTAAATCCCGTCCTCTATGCTTTTGCTCTTGAAATATGTGGCAAAATAAAAGATAGAATCACGCGTTGCAAAGAAAACACAAGGCTTAATATATCAATTTCTTAATATACCATAAATGTAACATGTAAGTAAATGTTTTACAAAGGATATCGATATAAAAGCATAAGGCAATTGGAAGGAATGTACAACTTTCAGAGAATATCTTACAACATTCTAAGCATAATAAGGAAGGAAATGCAGAAGTGAGAGTTACCATATTTAGTGATGTTGCTTGCCAAGGACTGCATTAAAAGATGTCATTTGTGACTTCAGGCATCATTGGCTACCAAATTCAGCAACATGGAGCAGCTGTACCTGATCCCTCATAACTGTACAAACATCTTAACTTCGGGACATCCTCCTCCTTCGTTCTCATGGGGCTCCAGGGCTGCAGCTCCTGCCGTGGTGCTGTCCTTGTGTTTCCTCGTGGGATTCTCTGGAAACTTGGCCGTGATCGTACGCAAACCAAACTGGCAGAACATGTCCAGACTGAGCCAGGGTCTGATGATGAACCTGGCCTTGTCCGACCTGCTGTGTTTGGGCATTCTGCCTCTATGGATCTACAATCTGCTGTTCAGCTGGACCCTGGGCACTGTCACATGCAAGATTGCGGGATTTCTATCACATTGTAGTGTCCAAAGCAGCGTGCTGACGGTCACTGCTCTGAGCGTCCTGCGCTACATGCAGGTCGTCCACCAACAGAGATGTCTGCAGTTCAAGAAGAGGCTGCTGGTCCTGATGTGGCTCATTTCAATGTTGCTTTCCATACCAGCTTTAGTGTTTTACGAGTCTAAACACCAATGTGCCCAATTCTACACCTCAGACGGTCAACGTGTTGCTGTGCTGCTCACTGAGTGCTGTGTTGGATTCAGTTCATTCACAGTTACTGCTTGCTCGTACATTTTCATGAGGAAAAAACTAAATCAAGCAGCTTTTTTCAACAATGCCTTCACCACACGGCTTTTCACCAGTATCATTGTGACGTTTTTTGTTCTGTGGATGCCCTACTTATTCTTCAATATCGTGACTGTTGGGGGCATTTTAAATAGAAACTGTGACATTGTTCACTTTTATCGCTTGGGATATAACTGTTTTATATCAGTAACTTTCATAAACAGTTGCATGAATCCACTGCTCTATGCTTTTGCACTCGGGATGTGTCGTAGAAACACGAATCTCAACAGTGACAGTCAAGAAATGACATCAGTGTCAGAGGCGTAATGCTAAATATTGTCAATGACAATTTACCAGAGTTGCATAAAATGTATGTTTTTTTATTGATTTTTTATTTCCAACAGCATACAGATGTATACTGTACATCACACATGTAAAACCCCTTACAATAGTCATGTTTAATGTTTTATAATGCTTTAATGCAGAAACCATTACGGTCAGCATGTCTTCAGTTTATTTCCAATGAAGGTTCTTGAGTAATCGTCTGTACTCTGTAATTGAAGTGTCGCACACCATCGTGGATTTCTACACTTTAACTACAGAGTACAGAAGATGACTCAAGAACCTTCACTGAAGATGGACAACTCCTGTACGACTGAGAGCCTACAGACATTTCTTCAGTTTGTTAATAAACATAATTATTCTGACTGACTTGCCCCTCCTTATTTGTCAGATCTTCTTCACTGGAACAACCTGCCCCCTGACATGCGCACCATTGTTGATTTTAATTGTAGTTATATGTTGTGATCTTTTTTAAGCATTTCTTTACTCTTTACTGTTCTTTCTTTACTGTTTGTGGTAGAAATGTATTTGTAACGTGTTGTTAACGAGTGCAGAGAATTGTGAAAAATATGACAATTGTCAGGTGCCTGCTAAAAGAATAACTCAATTAAAACTCAATCACTGCCATCGCCATAATATTGCGTTCCAAAATCCAATCCAAAATGCGATATTAAAAGTAAAGGTTATTCAAGCACTTTGGATAACGTAAAGCGTAAGGCGTTGACTTATGCGATTTTAACATTTTCCCATCAGAATCAAGCGCTCCCTTGCTTTGGGCAGGGCGGTCAGTGAGGGCAGATAATTGCCGATTTGCGGCTATATTTTCCTTTGTTACGATAAGCTTCATTCTACACTGTTCATTGTGTCTCCTGTACCAATCGATAGACTTCAGAAGCCCATCCTATGTGCAAAATCACTATGCAGTTCAAGAAGAGGCTGCTAGTCCTGCTATGGCTCACTGCAATGCTTTTCTCCATCCCGTCTTTAGTGCTGTATGAACCCATCCAAGAACTGCAATGGACTCACTTTACTGCTGTGGATGCCTTTCCTTATCTCAAACATTGTGGTCATAGTGGCCATTTTACAAAACAACATGGACAACTTGCCCTGAAAAGTTCACTTCTCCAGCACAACAGCTGTGTTGCTTACAGTCGGGTCATTCGTGACTACTGCATGTCTATGCTTCTGTTTGAACACGAAATTATATCAGAAAGTTTATTTCAACAGATGTTTACCTTCAAAGCTGGTCACTCCTATCATTGTGACATTTTTCATTGCGTGGATGCCTTACCTTATGTCAAACATTGTGGTTGTAGTGCCCATTTCACAAAACAACTTGGCCATGATTACGGTTTAAAAAAAATACACAGTATATTCAGATCTCAAACTTTTATCAATCGTTCTTTAAATCCGGTCCTCTATGCTTTTGCTCTTGGAATATGTGGCAAAATAAAAGATAGAATCACGGGTTGCAAAGAAAACACAAGGCTTAATATATCAATTTCTTCATAAAAAAAAAAGTAAAAAAAAAAAATGTAACATGTAAGTAAATGTTTTACAAAGGATATCAATATAAAAGCATAGGGCAATCGGAAGGAATGTAAAACTTTCAGAGAATATCTTACAACATTGCCAGTGACGTAAAGGAAGTAAGAGTTACCATATATAGTGATGTTGCTTGCCAAGGACTGCATTAAGAGATGTCATTTGTGACTTCAGGCATCATTTGCTAAAAATTCAGCAACATGGACCAGCTGAACCTCATCCCTGATAACTGTGCAAACAACTCAACTTCGCTCTCAGGGGACTTTGAAGCTGTAGCTCCTGCTGTGGTGCTGTCCTTGTGCTTCCTCGTGGGATTCCCTGGGAACTTGGCCTTGATCATCCTCAAACCAAACTTGCAGAACATGTCCAGACTGAGCCAGGGTCTGATGATGAACCTGGCCTTGTCCGACCTGCTGTGTTTGGGCATTCTGCCCTTATGGATCTACGATGTGCTGTTCAGCTGGACTATAGGACCTGTACCATGCAAGATTGCGGGATTTTTAGCACATTGTAGTGTCCAAAGCAGCCTGCTGACGGTCACTGCTCTGAGCGTCCAGCGCTACATGCAGGTCGTCCACCAACAGAGATGTCCGCAGTTCAAGAAGAGGCTGCTTGTTCTGATGTGGCTCATTTCAATGGTGCTTTCCATACCATCTTTAGTGTTTTATGAGCCTAAAGGCTATTGTGCCCAATTCTACACCTCAGACGGTCAACGTGTTGCTGTGCTGCTCACTGAGTGCTGTGTTGGATTCGGTTCATTCACAGTTACTGCTTGTTCGTACATTTTCGTGAAGAAAAAACTAAATCAAGCTGCTTTTTTCAACAATGCCTTCACCACGCGGCTTTTCACCAGTATCATTGTGACGTTTTTTGTTCTGTGGATGCCCTACTTATTCTTCAATATCGTGACTGTTGGGGGCATTTTAAATAGAAACTGTGACATTGTTCGCTTTTATCGTTTGGGATTTAAATGTTTTGTATCAGTAACTTTCATAAACAGTTGCATGAATCCACTGCTCTATGCTTTTGCACTCGGGATGTGTCGTAGAAACACGAATCTCAACAGCGACAGTCAAGAAAAGACATCAGTGTCAGAGGCGTAATGCTAAATATTGTCAATGACAATTTACCAGAGTTGCATAAAATGTATGTTTTTTTATTGATTGTTTATTTCCAACAGCATACAGATGTATACTGTACATCACACATGTAAAACCCCTTACAATAGTCATGTTTAATGTTTTATAATGCTTTAATGCAGAAACCATTACGGTCAGCATGTCTTCAGTTTATTTCCAATGAAGGTTCTTGAGTAATCGTCTGTACTCTGTAATTGAAGTGTCGCACACCATCGTGGATTTCTACACTTTAACTACAGAGTACAGAAGATGACTCAAGAACCTTCACTGAAGATGGACAACTCCTGTACGACTGAGAGCCTACAGACATTTCTTCAGTTTGTTAATAAACATAATTATTCTGACTGACTTGCCCCTCCTTACGTATTTGTCAGATCTTCTTCACTGGAACAACCTGCCCCCTGACATGCGCACCATTGTTGATGTTAGGAGCCTGTGTGCTTCCTATCATGTCTCCTTTAGCATAGGGACCTCTGGAGGTTCCTCACCAGTGATCAGGCACTATGTGCCATCCCATAAGCCGCCACCACCACCCACCAACCCCCCTCTTCAGTAAAGGCGAGACATGGCAGGTGAAAGTATTGATTTTTCACTCAGTCATTTTTATCTAGTTTCCTCCCTTTACATCTTAGTTTTCATGTCAGAGTATAAACATGACAAAACTTATGATGTGTATTTTATGATGTTTTTGCTGCGAGTGAGGTGGAGATAACTCGGAAGTAGCAGCTCCAATGCTTCGCAAAGCCGGCTTTCCCACTGGTATTCATTCACAAATACTGACAGATTTTACATCCACATGTCCTGCGAAGGGTGCCCGTGATGACGCTGTATTCAAATATGGTGTTTTTACTTCTGGGAGCCGCTAAGTACGGAAGAGCGGCAGAAGGTGCCGTGCATGGGAACTTGGTATACAACTTCAGGGCTGGTTTTCTCTGAATGAGGGTTTGGCTCCACTCATGCAGCGGCTGAGCTCTTATAGTAAGTCATCCAGACTTCAAACTTTCCAATCTTGGACTTGACAATAAGTTTTTTCAGAGGGATTTTTTAATATCTAAATGTAGTAGGTCGGGATGGTGGTGTGGTTACCTTTACGGTGTGCAGCGGGCGTCACCGACATAGGTTTTAAAAGCGGAGACGTGCACGGCGTGCGTACACACACCTGTCTTTTCAGCTTTGCGACGGCGTCGTGTCGTGCTGCTGCTTGACTGGGTCGGGGCTTCACAGTCCCTAACCCCCGTGCATGTCAGGCCTTTTCGCTCAGGTCAGTACGTTCTCTTTCTTCCCTTGCCATGTTCCGTGGAATGTTCTAACACAGCGCGTCTCTTGCACAGGCCTGCATCGGTCTGCCGTAACGACCGGGCTGCCTCCTCTCTCCCCTTTGCTGGAGTGTGTGCGTCAGCCGCGCGGTGCGTGTTTGGGGTTCCTCCAGGTAAATGCATTTCTGTCTAGCTCTATTGGGTTTTTACCCTGTTGTATACCATGCTGATTCTACACTGGCTTTAGATTTGGAGTTTTTTTTATTTATTTTTTATTTAGCACTTTAGCATAACTAGTTAAAAAGAAAGAAAAAAAAAAAGAACATAAAAAGCATCCATTCGGATGTATCAATATACAACAAAATAATTAATAATAATAATAGCATGTGCATGGGAGAGGTAGAAGCCTAATAGGCTTATAACAACACTCCCAAGTAAACAATTAAATAAGAATCAGAGTCATGTAAAACCACACTAAGTCACCACATAGTACAAAAATACAGAGTCAAATACAAATACAACGTGTCAAATATACAATACTCATACAATCATTTCCTTTATGAGTCTCTGCTCTGTACTCAGCACAAATACTCAGCCAATAATTTATGTTTTAGTTTGATGTTATACATGTATAATGAGGTGGATGAATCCAGAAGATGTTTTATATAACGGCAGATGAAGGTGCCGTTTTACAGCCTGCCTTGTAGAATAACAATGAACCTGATGGTTATGCATAAAATAATGTTTTATATACAAAGGCCAGTCCTCATCATACAGTGATCTAAATACAAAGGTGCAAGTCATTAAAGTATTTATATCAAAAATGTTCAAGAGTTTTATTTCAAAAAACAAAGGTGCTTTGGAGCATCAGGTTTGGAAAGAGTCGCTCTACGGACAAACTTCTTTTGTAGAATGAAAATTTTGTTTAGGTAAGTGGTGAAAGTATGTAAGTATGTAAGTAAGTATCCCCAAACAATATTACCATAATTTAAATAGGGATAAATAAGACTGTAGTAAAGTGTTACCAGACATTTACGACTTACTAGGTTTCTAATTTTACTCATGATTCCAATAGACTTAGTTATCTTTTTGCAAACTTTTTTGACCTGTTCCTTCCAGCACAATTTATCGTCAATCTGAACTCCTAAAAAACATGTCGATGACACTCTGTTTATTTCTTCATTATTAATATAAATTTTGATTTGATCTCTATCATATGTTTTATTACCAGCAAACAACATAAAACTAGATTTATTAACATTTAATGACAATTTATTCGCTCTGAACCATTCTGAATAATTTTGAAGATCATGATTTAAGTTTTTAATCAGAGGCTTTAAATCAAAATCATTAATATAGATAATAAATAACAATGGTCCCAAAATTGAACCTTGTGGTACACCATACTCCACGGAATTCCTTTTAGATTCATAATTTTTCATACAGACATACTGTTCTCTGTTAGTTAAATAATTATAGAGCCAGATATAGACATTGTCCCTGAATCCATATTTATACAGTTTTTGAAGCAGAATATCGTGGTTTACGGTGTCGAAAGCTTTAGATAGATCTAAAAATACACCAATTGCAAATTCCTTTTTATCCAAAGCCCTATGAATTCCAGTCCCGTCGCCAGACGCCAGTCTTAAGGGGGGCATATGAAATCCACAGGGGGGCACATTTACTATTAAATAATTATTTTTCATATGGTATTCACGGACGCAGCCCTGGCGCACACTGATCATTACATTAAACATAATCAACAGCAAATATGACCAGACCAACGTCAGTACAGTTGCAGGTGGCGTTTCTCCGAGTTGAACCTCCTCATCAACACATCCTTCCCCTCAAACTTGAATTTGAAAAGTGAGGTCCTTTTCAAAAGCAGATGAATGAGCTGGGCCTTGTGTCTGTGCAGAATACTGCGCCGATGCAACGAAAACACGTTTCTGAGTGTGGAAAACGACCGGACTCTGGGGCTGTAGAACGAGCGCCTGTACCCCCACACTTCTCGTGGTTATATGGCGTATACCTACGTATCACGTAGACGACACCACATCTGTGTCTGGGGGGGGCACAAGCTTCTTGGGGGACGGGCATGGCCCCCTATGGCCCGCCCATAGCGAGGGGTATGATGAATTCTATCCACTAGTTCAATAAGGGCCATGTGTGATGAATGATATTTGCGAAATCCAAACTGGTAATTATATAATATATTGTTCTTAATTAAGTGTTTATGAAGTCTTCGATAAACAAGCTTTTCCAAGATTTTTGAAAAACATGGCAAAATGGAAATAGGACGATAATTTGAGAAGGATGCATTTTCACCATTTTTATACAAAGGTACAACTTTAGCTATTTTTAATTCAGAAGGTACGATGCCAGTTTTCATAGATAATGCAAAAATATAAGAAAGTGGTTCAGAAATAGTAGATGCAACATCTTTAATAATAGAAGCACTTATTCCGTCATGGCCAGGGGCAGATGTTTTTAGGCCTGCAATGATTTCCTGAACCTCACTGGAATTAGGCGGTTCAAACTCACTAAAAGAAGAAAATGTCCCTTTAATGTAGTCTAGTGGATTGACATTTGTGGCGCAAATTCTCTTAGCCAGAGTAGCACCAACATTTGAGAAATAATTATTGAACTTACATGCAATATCTAAAGGATTATGAAAGGTACTACTTCCATCTCTAAAAGTTGAAGGATAGTTTAAAGGAGCTCTCTTTCTTTGAAGTAGTTCATTTATTGTTTTCCACGTACCTTTAATATTGTTCATTGATTTTTGAAAGTGATCACTAAAGTATTTTTTCTTTGTTATCCTTAGAAGATGAGTGTATTGATTTTTATACAACTTATATGTAGCTAAATTTAATGGGGAAGGGGAGGAAAGACACTTTTTATACAGCTTATTTTTAATGCGTGAAGATTTTAGGAGTCCACTTGTAAACCATTGATTTTGTTTTTTTACTTTACCCCCATGAGGTTTTATAATTGGACAGGACCCCTCAAAAACATCATTGATTCTTTGCATGAATATCTGATATGCTGAGTTAGGATCAAGGAAAGATTTTCCACTAATTGTTTGAATTTAATTTTGTTAGCAGTATTATATGTTCGGAAACCGGTAACTGGCTCTTTATTCAGCATATAACTGTTGCCAATGCAACCATTTGGAATATTGGGAAATGATCAGAACATTGTGAACATTTGTTGTGACTATCCATGCTTTTTGGAGGCAACTAAAATAAGTTGTGTTGGAATGCGCGCAATCCCTCCTCGCCTCTTCCCGTCCTCCTGCCCGCGTGCGCAGAGTGTACATTAGGGCTCGGTGCGGGTTTGGGGTCTTCCCTGGGTAAGTGCCCTCTTTGTCTGACTTCTTTTGGGTCTTGGACCATGCTGACACCCACCCACACCCTAGATCCTGAGCTGCATGGGAACAAGCACACTCCCCCGCGCCTTTTCCCCTCCTCGCGCTCCTCGTGCATTCATGCAATCTCGGTCCCTGGTAAGATGTCCCTAAACACTAGTTTATAGATTATGGGCATACGCCTGGTGCCTTTAACGACCAGGCACCAGGCGTGTGGCATACGGCTGCCTTCCAGGCCGCCCCCTGTGAGGGAGTGCCGTTGTTTTGTCCTCAATTATTTTGTTTACCAAATTTTTACAATCTATAAGGGTGCAATCCGAGGCAGTCCCAATGCCCTGTATGAAAGTTGCTCAAACACACAACTGACCCTTTACAGGCTGCGGTGAGTTTCGCCGCCTTGCATGTTGTTTTTGCCTGGTTCTTTATGTATTTTGGTTTGCTGTGCGTATTATTAATTAGTGTTTCGACTTTGTTTTTGCATGATTATGATTTGGTTGCATGGTGTTCATTCTGTTTGTGTGCAATTTATTTCCCTGTTACTGTATGTCCATGTGTTGCCAATTGGTCACTTGTGTGTTTGTTTTGTGCTATGGAATTTGTTTGTCCTGCATATACTACCTTATAGATTTTATCATTGTACATAGGCCTATTTTAATGAGTCGCTTAAATAAAATGGATTTATAGTTTATTAAACCTCCTCTCTTTCTTGTCCAACCTAGCGTATTAAGAGTAATTCTGGTCCCAGGGCCATACTCCCTGGGTGGCGTTGTTGGTGTCATCAAATGTGTCCTACCTATTGCCCTTGCCACATACTGTAATTCCTAGCCAAAGTTTCAAATTGATGTCACTACATTTATTTTTATCCCTATTCACCTGCAGTGTCTCGCCTAGATCAAAAGATAAACTTCCCATTTCAGGCACACACAAAATGAAAGATGAGGTGGGGGACACAGGGATACATTGTGTTTGTGTATCAGGTTACACAAACACAATGGTTTATTAGAATGATAAGATCCCACTGAACATGAGACACTTCCTTGTTTTGTGACTAGAAACAACACTCCACATGGATGAGCTGAATCTGACGTCTACTAACTTCACAAATATGTCGACTTCTGCACATCCTGATCCATCGTTCTCATGGGGTTTGAAGGAGTTGGTTCCTGCCGTGCTGCTGTCCTTGTGTTTCCTCGTGGGGGTCCCTGGAAACGTGGCCGTGATCATCCTCAAACCAAACTGGCAGAACCTGTCCAAACAGACACAATATCTGATGATGAACCTGGCCTTATCCGACCTGCTGTGTTTGATCACTCTGCCTCTGTGGATCTACACTATGCTGTTCAGCTGGACCCTAGGCACTGTAACATGTAAGATTGTGGGCTATTTTGTGTATTGCAGCCTCTACAACAGCCTGCTGACGGTCACTGCTCTGAGCTTCCAGCGCCACATGCAAGTCGTCCACCAGCAGAGACGTCGGCAGTTCAAGAAGAGGCTGCTGGTCCTGATGTGGCTCACTTCAATGCTTTTGTCCATACCAGATTTTGTGTTTCGCCAGGTCAAACACCCTAACTGTAGACCAATTTACGCTTCTTCGGGGCAACAAGTGGCTGTGCTGCTCGCTGAGTCCTTTGTGGGATTCAGTTCATTCACTGTTATTGTTTGTTCATACATTTCCCTGAACAGAAAACTGAACCAGTCAGTTTTTTTCAACAACGTTTCCACCTCACGCCTTGTTACCAGTATCATTGTGACATTTTCTTTTCTGTGGATGCCTTACTGTATTTTTAATATTGTGACTGTGGCAGGCATTTTAGAAGGAAATTTAAATATTGTTCACTTCTATGACTTTGGTTTTTACCTTTTTGGCTCTACAACTTTCATAAACAGTTGCACAAATCCACTGCTCTATGCGTTTGCACTCAAGCTGTGTCATGAGAACACAAACCCAAACAGAAGCGATATAGAAATGACATAGTGAAGGCCAATCATAATTGATATAGTTTAATAAAAGTACACTCCTTTAATGTAGAAACTGTGAGCATTTCGTCAGTTTGTTCATTAACACATTTTGAGTGATCGTAATGTAAATTCATTATTGACATCACCCTTTTTTCTTTTGGTTTTGAAGTACTCCTCGTGTAAGTCTGGACATCTCTGCTCAGACTCTATGACCCAAGGGTAAAGCGGAATATTGGCCAATGTGTAAAAAACAATATAAAGTATCACTACTGGGTCACATTAGTTCATCAAATATACTGATCACTGGGCCAGCTTAGTTGATGATGAACTAATGTGGCCAACAGTACAAGTAAAGACTGCTTTGGGAGGAGAGAGAGGTTATTGTTTTGTGCTGTGTTCAGGGTACTTTGCTCAATTGGTGTTGTAAATTTGAACATTATTAATATAATATTTTGAACATTGTCAGAGGCCTGTCTCCCATCCTCATGAAGACTGTTCCAGATTTGCATAGGCAGCAATTTTACAAGACAACTCGTTTACAGAAAGTGTCTTTTTTTTTTTTTTAATAAACACATTTGCATGGCTCACTTTGGTCACTAGTTCTTTACATCACACCCTCTATGCTTTGGCTTTAAGAGGTAAAATAAAATGGAAAACCGCAGGAAACAATGAAGAAACGCAGGTGGTTTCATAACACCATGAATTGCGTGTGCACTGAAATGTCACTTAACCAGAAACTGTATTTCTGTCTTTCTTTCTTTCTTTCTTTCTTTCTTTCTTTCTTTCTTTCTTTCTTTCTTTCTTTCTTTCTTTCTTTCTTTCTTTCTTTCTTTCTTTCTTTCTTTCTTTTTTTCTTTCTTTCTTTCTTTCTTTCTTGCTTTCTTTCTTTCTTTCTTTCTTTACATTTTTGATATCAGTAACATTTAGAAACAGTTGCATAAATCCACTACTCTATGCTTATGCACAAAAAGAATAGAGAACTCACATCAGTGGCAATATTATAAAGCTCATTGGTTAATGTTTTCAGCAAAGGTTAATAAAATCAATAATACTAAGTTGTAAAACAAAACACTTCTATGTGAAAACCATGACTATACATTTCTCCAATTTGACAATAAGATGTTTTGAACGGCTGCAGTGTTCAGATTTTACTTTTCTGGACACTTTAATGTCCATCCGAGACTAAGTGGAAACAAATAAATGGTTCAGTGGGTCAAAGGTTATGATGAAAGTGGAAGACCAGACCCTATGGTGCTAGGAACTCACAGAGATGGTTTTGTTTGTGGTTTTACATATATCCATTTGACTGCAGAAGACAGAGGAGAAATGTCTACATACAACATCATCAACCCAGTCCAGTTCTCAAAATGCAATAATGTACAAATGTAAACATCACTTTGGAGGTCAATGTTGTTGGCTTATTAGAATTGTATGGAGAAGTAGAGATTTGAGTCCAAAGTTAAAGCTCATGTACAGGCTATGAATGCTCTGGAGAAGATACAAGGGAGATTGTGAAGGCCGTTTTAGTTTCCTTTTAAAATTGCTAAAAAACGCTATTCCTAAGTTATTTTGTTTTAAAGGCATCAGCTATATTTATGTTTTGTGTGTTTGGGTGGGGCCAGGTGCCATGCAGTACATTAAATGGACAGGTGGGGGAACCCTTAGTGGTGTGGAAGCTGGCCTGGGTTTTAGGCCCAACAGTTTTTTCACTGTGCTATGGAAACCTGTGGAACTGTGGAACTATGGATCTCTGTCAAGATGTGTACTAGTGGAACTTGGACTAAAACATATTAAAGCCAAACCTCTTCAGTATCCTGTAAGTCAGGACATTCCATTTATTTTTGTTTTACCAAAAAGCACACGTCAAGCTAAGGCTACAGCCCAGGCTGCTTAGTATGGCAAATTACCTTCAAAGATTGCCATAACAGAGATGGTACTCTCTCACTAAACAACAGAGTGATCAGCCTCGAAAAAAGCGAAGTGAAGTATCCTGTCACTTATGGAAACCAAACCAAAAATGGCATCTGAAACAAAGCACACACCTACAATGGCTTGATTTAGAATCGCGTGGTTTTCTTGAACATGTGGCACTTCCTTGTTTTGTGACTAGAAACAACAACTAGAAACACAATAGTTATGAGAAAATGAAGCGTCGGTGCAGCAGACATGGATCAGCTCAATCTGACCTCTACTAACTTCACAAATATGTCGACTTCGGGACATGCTCCTCCGTGGTTCTCGTGGGGTTTTAAGGAGGTGGTTCCTGCCGTGCTGCTGACCTTGTGTTTCCTCGTGGGATTCCCCGGAAACGTGGCCGTGCTCATCCTCAAACCAAACTGGCAGAAGCTGTCCAGACTGACGCAGAGTCTGATGGTGAACCTGGCCATGTCCGACCTGCTGTGTTTGATCACTCTGCCTTTGTGGATCTACAGTCTGCTGTTCAACTGGACCCTGGGCACTGTAACATGTAAGATTGTGGCCTTTTTCGTGCACTGTAGCCTCAATAGCAGCCTGCTGACGGTCACCGCTCTGAGCGTCCAGCGCTACATGCAGGTCATCCACCAACAGAGATGTCTGCAGTTCAAGAAGAGGCTGCTGGTCCTGTTGTGGCTCATATCAATGATCCTCTCCATTCCAGCTTTAGTGATCCGACGGATTGTCAAAACCCAGCAGAAGACCATGTGCTCTCCCAGTTACAGCTCTTCAGTGCAACAAGTGACTGTGTTGTTCACCGAGTCTTTTGTCGGATTCAGCTCATTCTTCATCACAGCATCAACATACATTTGTCTGAACAGAAAGCTAAACCGGGCCGCTTTTTTCAACAGTTCTTGGACATCCAAACTGGTCTCCGGCATTATAGTCACATTCTTTGCTCTGTGGATGCCATACTTTACGTTTGATTTGGTCATTGCAGTGGCCATTGTGCAAAAGGTTCCCGGTGCATTACCTTTCTTTGAAGCCAGCTACAATGTTTTTGCATCTGTGACCTTTATCAACAGCTGCCTGAACCCACTTCTCTATGCGTTTGCTTTGAGAATGTGTGGGAAACATAATGACAAAACTTCTGAAAATAATGAGGAACCTTCCGTGACGAATGATGCCACCGCATAATGTGAGAAAAGTTGTGCTAATCGTTTCCAACTCTGCCTAGTTCTTAGGAGCTCGGCATGTGCGGGTTCGCTTCACTTCCATTTTCTTAGCAGCTTCCTCTGTTTTAGTTCTCAATAATAGTCATACCTAAAGTGTACGATTGCAATTGCTCACTTTTATGTTTCATCAAATAATGAAAAACTCCTGTATGGATCTACACCAGTAGTGTTATAGTAAAATATGTTGGTGAGAAAATAAGCTGCAGAATAAAATGCAATGAAAAGTATATGTTTTTACTCTAACAAAGAACAACGTAGTCTCTGAAAACTGCATTACAGTGACTCGCTTCAAACCAGGAAATTAAAAGATAGACCAAAAGTAATGACTAAGTTGAATCATGTCAGGAGAGAGCTTGAGACAACAAGACCTCATGAGCCCTGTTTTTTTCTGCATGACTCATTGTAACTTGTTCCCACGCATCTACATTCCCCTCAGTCCATCTGTTTTATCTGTCCCTAATCTCATAATGGGGATTTTATTCAGCGTGTCTAAATATCTCGCAGTATAGTGGTAAGCTTCCTGATTAGTTGTACTGATAAATAATATTAATTTAGTGGTGATTTCAGTGCAGGTCTGTCTGTGTGTGAATGACAGTGAGGAAGTGGTTTCATTGGGGTCAATTTACGTATGTCTGGTTTGTGAAGCATTTTCAGTATGACTCTAAGTCAGGGGCGGACTGGGACTAAAAAACGGCCCTGGACTCAGACCAGCCTGGCCCAATTTACCCTCTTACCACCTGCCTTAGCCGAGAACATTTTCTCCAGTTCTGCTTTACCCAAATCTAAAAGCTTCTCGACTGGAGAGCGACAACCTAACGCCTCATTTGAAAGCTAAGATCTACAAAACTCATCTAAATGGATCTTTTTCCTCATCAGATTTTTTTCCATCATTTTTTGGGGAGGGTTTCAACAATTTTTTTTTTCAACTTTTTTGTAATTTTTTGTCAAATAGTAAATTTTTTGTCACTTTTTGTCACATGTTCAGTATCTTTTCGTCATTTTTGTGTCAATTTTTTGTCATTTTTTTGTCACTTTCTGTCATTTTTTTGTTCTTTTTTGTCAATTTTTTTGTCAATTTTTGTCCGTTTTTTGTCCGTTTTTTGTCTACGTTTTCTCACTTTTTTGTCACTTTCTGTCACTTTGTCCTTTTTTGTCAATTTTTGTGACATTTTTGCCACTTTTACATCATTTTTTTCGTCATTTTTTTGTCACTTTGTCATTTTTTTGTCCATTTTTTTGCCATTTTTTGGTCAATTTTTGTCAATTTTTTGTCTGTTTTTTTGTCAATTTTTTGTCAATTTTTTGTCTACGTTTTCTCACTTTTTTGTCACATCTTCATGATTGTTTTCGTCTCAGTTCTGTTGCTATTTTCTCACCTTTTTTCCAGAAGCTTTTGGATTGGGGTAAAGCCAAACTAGAGAAAATGTGCTCGGTTCAGGTGGGAGTTAAGGGGTTAAAGAAGAAAACTGAGAGGCCAGCCCGGTGGCCCTAGAGCCTGTGGCCCTTCTGTGCTCTTCCAGAATGGACATATGGCCTGTCCGCCCCTGCTCTAAGTAGGTTATGTGTTATTATACTGAAACCCAGTGATGTTGTGGTTGAACTAGAACTAATTTGGCTTTGACTTCAGCTATGCACAACCCCACAAACTGAAGTTCTTAGGCTAAAAACTAATCAAAACAAATAATATGTGCTCAATAAAGTTAATTGTTACACTGACGGTACAAATGAGAGCTGACCACCACAGGTTGGACATCAAACATTGGGCCTCACCAACACATTTCTAAAGAACAAACTGATTTAGTTTCACAGCGGCAGAACTGTCAGCAATACTCGCTTCCTCCCACTGTCTTTTAGTTGAAAATCTAGTATGGTTATTGGCCAACATTCTGAAATCCACTGGCCCATGCAATAATCGTATGTATAATCAAAACAAGCCATATTGTAAAACCTGCTTAGTTTGACTTCGATTTTGGCTAATACAGTCCAGACCAAATCCCAAATCAAACAAAAAGGATCCTTTTTCCCCAAGTTCGCCCCAGACTTCATGGAGGGGTTTTCCTGCTGCACTCTGCTTCTATTCAGCCTCATTTCAGAGACAAACAACTCAATCAAAGGGTTTAAATGAAAGACAAGGACAACGGACTCAATGTTGAATCAAACTCAGGACAAGAATCTTAAAGTTCAGTTTTGAACAACTAAGGTTTCACATCTTCAGTGGGAGGAAATAGTGAGTACACCGTTGGGAATTTCTCACATTTCTACCTAAATTGGTCATAAAATGTGGTCTGATCTTTATTAAAGAATTAGTAAACAGTGTCTGCTTAAACTAATACCACCCAAACATTTAAATTTGATCATATTTGTTTGGGGCATAACATGTAAACATGAAACCATTATATTGAATAGCTGGCTGATCCTTCTTTTGCAGCAATAACTGATTCTCTGTAGTTGCAGATTAGACGCTCACAACGATCAGGATGAATCTCAGACCATTCCTCTTTGCAAAACTACTGCAGTTCAGCGAGATTCAGGCGGTGTACTTACTTATTCCATGCTGTCCTGTGAGTGTTTACATGTTATGGCCAATACAAATATGATAAAATGTAAATGTTTGGGTGGTGTTGGTTTAAGCAGACACTGTTAACTCATTCTTGTGATTTTAATACAGATCGGACCACATTTTCCAAAGGGTGTACTCACTTTTTCCTCCCACTGCATCACTGGTTTATTTCCCAGTAATCAAACAATCTGAGCCCAGTTGATACCAGGGCTAAACCAAGTCTACATACCTATGCGTTATGCCATTGAATCTAAGTTCTGCATTAGTAAATTAGTCCAAAAAGCTTCAAAATGAGGTGAGAGACAGCGCAGAATTTCAAAAGTCAACAATCAAGTCCTGGTGACTGGGATTTTTCACACAAAATTCGGTGATCTGACTCCAGAGGGTTCAGCTGGATAAACTTGTATGCAAACAAAACAAGAAAAGTTTCATGTTACTGCTGGTTTTGTAAGTTTTATCAGTAGCTGCACTTCTCCACTGGGGGCGCCCTAGACATCTTCATCTCGTATCTTAACTCTGAGCACTCGCATCATCTCTGAGTTTACATGCTACCACTACCAGAGGCGTTTTTCCAAGACATTTATCCTAGCCTGCAGGTCGGGAACCAGTTCAAAGGAAAGCTCATTGGTCAAAGTGATGGCACCGGGGATTCTGATTATAGTTGTTGAGATCAGCAAAGGGAGGGACTTCGGAAAATATTCATTTATTTAATATTACTTACAAATTGCTAGCCCAGGAGGATAGTTATACGCAATCTATTAGATCTGTAAAACAGTGAAACTAAAAATGTCCATGCGATGTCTGACAGATCCACTCGAACTAATAAAAGTTGAATTCTGGAAGCATCTGTGTATTTGCCGCAGTAAGCAGTTTGACATGTGCAGACCAACAGTCGTGGTGATATCACTGAAGAAGCAGCAGGAGGTTTTATTTTCTAATCGTACAGATCCAAACAGATGCTGCGAATGTGTGAGATTGTTTGTCTCCATTCATCTGTGTGGTCCAGAACTTGTTCAGACACTTGGCCATTTCAAAGCTTGCGTTGCTTTTGTCATCATGATTTTGTTCACAAATACAGTAAATTTTGTCATAGTTTCAGTCAAAGTAATGATTTGAATAAAGATTCTAAGATTCCAATGACACGGAGCCTCATTTTTATTCACTGCCCTGGGAACTAAAGGTAAGGCAAGGCAAGGCAAGTTTATTTGTATGGCACATTTCATGTACATGACAACTCAATGTGCCTCACAGTAACACCAAACATAGTAAAAATAGAATAAAAAGCATTAAAAACACAATAAAAAGCCTTAAAAACACAATTAAAATCAAGAAAACAAATCATTAGTTACAATTACATTAAAAAAAAGTTTCAATCTCCATAGGCTGCAGTAAAAAGGTGTCCGTTCAGCCTGGACTTAAAAATACTCAGGGTTGAGGCCTGTCTCAGATCCTCATTAAGGCTGTTCCAGACTTTTGCTGCATAAACCTGAAATGCAGCCTGACCATGTTTATTATTGACTCTGGGAACCACCAGGAGACCCCTCCCTGACGATCTCAGGGCCCGAGGTGGATCATACAGTTGTAACATGTCAGAGATGTACTTTCGTGCTTGACAATGAAGGGACTTATACACAAGCAGGGCTGTTTTAAACTCTATTCTCGCAACAGGAAGCCAGTGCAGAGACCGGAGCACTGGACTAATGTGGTCGTATTTCCTGCTTTTGGTCAGGACTCGAGCCGCAGCATTTTGGATGTACTGCAGTTGTCTAACAGCTCGTTTAGAGAGGCCAGTGAACAGGCCGTTAGACAATAGTCTAAAGGTACTTTGTTCATGTGAGAGAAGCGTAACAGATTATGAACAACATAAATGTAATGATTAATGAAAAATGAACACTGCTTGACACGTTTGCTTTATAAAGATATGGTAGAACAGCTTTGACATCCTTTTTTACATTTGATATTTGCTTGGGGAGTGTATGCAACTGCAGAATGTCACACATCCAGTTTCAACAATATTCAAATATAGATAATGTCCTTGTTTTACATGTGAAAAATGATGGCATTAAACAAAAGGTCACTGATAATGGGGTCAATAACCCACACACATCTGCGGTTATTTTATTTAGCAGCTTTAACCTCGATTCTTCACACGATTGTACCCTCTGTTGATGATCAGTGGTTGCATTCCATACACAGTATAAATAGTCAAGCCAAAAGGTGCTTTACATCCCTCAACAGGAAATTTTGTGTGTCTCCTTTGCTTATTGTTTTTGCATAAGAGATGCAAAACACTGAAATGTGAAAAACATTTACATGTGCACTAAAAAAAGCTCCAGATTAGAACCCTGTATTTGGTTCCCTATCAAACCAAATGATTTAGATGTTGCACAAGACACTCGCTATACAATAACATAGCAAGCCATTTATTCTGCAAAAACAAACTGAACATTGGATAAAACGGTTCTTTGGGAAGTCAACAACCACTGTGGCTTTGTTGGCATCACAAACGATTTGCCTGTGCTCTTTGACAACATGGCGTAGCTGTTTCTGATCCTCATTCCTTGCACGGCTACAGTCTTGAATAAGCTTCACCCTTTTCAGCAACATCATTGGCAACTTTCCTGGAATGCACAATTTCAGCAACCTCCTGAAAATCTGCATCACCAACTTAGTCTGATGCGGGAATTCTTAAGAAAGGTCAAATCTAGAGATTAAAGGGGGGGTATTATGCAAAATCGACCTTTTCAAGCTTTACATCATGTTATTATGGCATTTAAAACATGCCTGAAGTGTTGCCTTGGCACATTTACGTGTTTTTGAGTAATCTGTAAAAACTCTGATGGCGGCCATTTTAGGGATAGGTTTGCCTGAGTCCTCCTAGGAACGCCCCCACCTCCTGGAGACGCCTCCGAGCTTTCGTCACCAGCCGAGTAACCAACCACTGCTCCTCAGCAGAACCCCCTCCCCACTGATGCCACAGACAGCGTGTGGAGGGGGCGTGTCGGAAAGGGTCAGAGGTTCTTAAAGAGACAGAGGCCTATTTCAAGACATTCGCTACAGCCATTTTGAGAGAGCAATTTTATACAAGGCAGTTATTCTAATTTACTGCATTTACCGACCAACAGAAGGTCTGGTCATCATTGTAGTGTGCTATAGACTGGTGCTATGTGATTGAAAAAAGCATAATACCCCCTCTTTAAGAGAAATTTACCAGAAGCGCTGCTGGTGACAAAACCACTGAAGTATAGGAAATCAAAAGCTTGGGGTATTTCACTTCTTCAATCAAAAGACACCGCGAAATAACGTCAGTATTTGCACCATATTAATGTCTGCAACACAAAAAATGGATCCAGTTGCAAAGTGCATATTCCAGACTTGGCCACCCTGAAGTAAAGCATTAAACATCCCACAGTTTTTCTTTCTGAATTGAGGCTTTTGTTGTAATTACAGGTAATCACAGTCCTGAACCACCGCGGCCACAGCCAGCCCTATAAGGAACAGGGTCATAGACAGTTCATTTGTAAACACAGACACTAAATGAAATCTTAACACTCTAATATTCAGCTTTGGAGGTGTATCTTGCTGCAGCTGCCATTGTAACACCCCATTATATTGATACCACATGTTAAAAAGAGAGAATGAAACAGGCTTATTATTGCTTTCATTAAAGTGGACTTTTGGAGGAAAGATTTGGGCTTTGAAACTATTGGTGTTGGATCAGATGCTACAAAAACAAGCCTAACCTGACTGTTGTGGTGATTCAGTCCTGTGTGACATTATATCAAAGTACATCCTAAGACCTTAGTAATTTGTGGCCTCATGTAGGACGTTGTTCAGCTTGAAATACACCCTGCTCTTAAGTGTCAGCTGTGATTTAGCTTTAAATGACAAGTCTATATAATTTGACCCGACGTGACTTTGACCAGACAGTGTAGGTCGTTCGAAGTAGTTTGGAATAGACGAGTGCAGTACACATGTGGCCTGTTTTAAATATGAGCGTTACTTCATGGATATTTCTTGGTAGTTTTCCCGCTCATTGTTTAACATTTCACTGGGACCATAGGATCCGCTCTGGCAGCTTTATTTCTCAGCCTTGAGATGTTTAGAGACAGAGTTTTGATTTTACATGAAATTCACACTGACATTGTGCTAAAATATTTTGTTTTATCGAAGTCTGGACTCAGTAATTTGGAAGAGATACAGTTTCTAGATCCAAAAAAACTGTAGCTGGTTTGCCACGGTAGCTCTGAGACTATTTGAATGCCCTGTACTTAATTTTACTTTGTTTTTTAGTCGAGTAAAATGTGTTTCCCTCCTTCAGTGCATTGTGTATGTGTGTGTCAGCTGCTAATTTTCCCTTAATTCCCTTTCATATATAAATACCTTACCTAAAATAGAAACATAAAAGAATTGCTTAAGGTAATTACACATTACAGTGCAAGGTTTAATAAAGATGTACAGAGTGTAGCAGAGGTGGGAGTAAGTCACTAAATGCAAGTCTCGAGTCAAGTCCAAGTCGTGAAGGTCCAAGTCCCAAGTAAGTCCAAGTCAATCGGTCATGGGCTCAAGTCAAGTCAAGTCTTGCTTAAGCTGGCAAGGCACCTCAAGTCACAAACGCCAGCGTGTCTACTTTTCAAAATGTGTTTAATCTTGAAAATAATTGAAAAAAAGTGCTTTCTCAAGATATAGCGATTTTAAAAATTTAGGCTAAAATCAAACTTTTTAAAATCTTGGATCTTGGATTTAAAGTCTAATTAATATTTAATTGCCAAAAAATTCAAACTATATATATTTTAAATGAACAGTCTATGTACAAAATTACATAGACCGGGGGGGCATTTAAAAAAAAAAAAATAATGAAACTGTGTCTTTTAAACATGAGCTGCTTTTCCCTGCAGTCTGAAACATAAATATAAAATAATATTTTTAGTTTAGGTTTTTCTGTCAGTGGTTCCCCTGTGCTGCCCCAGTCCCTGTATGCTCGGATTCGCCCCTGCTCAAAATAGATTCTGCGTAGCCTTCAGTCCCGCTGTCACTGGGCTGTGTGCGGATGCGTAAAATAGTCACTAAATGCTGTTACGAAATAAATCCTGATCTTTCGACAGTTTCACTCAAATAAATAACTATAAAGTCACAGCAAGTCATTGAGAGTCATTGGCCTCAAGTCCAAGTTAAGTCTCGAGTCACAAGTCAAGTCAAGTCTTTTCGGAGCTTTGGTCAAGTAAGTCTCAAGTCCTAAAAATTGCGACTCGAGTCTGACTCGAGTCAAGTCATTTGACTCGAGTCTCCCACCTCTGGAGTGTAGCAACTGTATACAATGCGTAATGAAGGTGTAACAAAGGTGTACAAGTTTGGCTGTCATATGGATGTGCCAGATTTATCAAAGTCACACTAGTTTCTTAAACTGGGGAAAATTACTGCATAACTAATGTGCAAATACCCAATGTGTAACTACACATGAGCTCAGGCTGAAATCTAAAGTAGTGTTTCTCAACCAGGGACATGGGGAATTATATCAGATTACAAAAAACTGAGTACAAATTCAATATTAATTTCAAAGGAAACCTAGTTTTAGTTATGTTTTTCACACAGTTAAAGGTTTGATTTTGAGAGTAATTTAGCTTCATTCGCACTAAATACTGAATAGTCTTAGTTTAGTTGGTCACTTTGTCGTAATATTGGCACGGTCCTCGAGGTAGGGGGTACTCGGAGTCTAAATGAACAATTCAAGGGGTAAACGCCACAAAAAATGTTGGGAACGACTGATCTAAAGTGAGACCCTATATGTACCTCTTTATTTACTTGTTACCCCCCCGCCTTAACCAAGCGCATTTTCTCCAGTTCAGTTTTACCCAAATCTAAAAGCCTCTGGATCATAACTTTTTGGCCCCGCTATTGCTGCTTTTCTCAAGCGTTTCTGTCCAGTTTTTGTAGTTTTTTTTTAACATGTTTTGGTGACGTTTTCATCACATTTTTGGCACCATTTTGTTGCTCTTCCTTGGTTTTCTTGTTGATTTTTTTGTTGCTTTTTCGTCACCCTTTAGTCGTATTTTTGTCGCTCTTTTTCTTGAGTTATTGTTGCTTTTCCAGCACGTTTCTGTTGCTCTTTTGCCACATTTTGAAAGTGTTTTTCTTGCGTTTTGGTCATGTTTCTGTCACATTTTTTGTTGATTTTTCATCACTCTTAAGTCGTGTTTTTGACGCTTTTTTATTGTGTTATTGTTGCTTTTCCGGCACATTTTTGTCTCTCTTTTACCAAGTGTTAGAACATGTGGTCGGTTAAGGTGGGGGTTCAGAGGTAAAATCTTACACTTTAATGTATTACCTGTACTTACATGTGAAACAATAATCTTGTTGCCTGTACTTTGACATGGAACTGATGGGCTGTAATCTAAAGTGTATTCAGGCTTTTGGATTGCCCTTTGCCATCATGCTTTCATCACAAGTGTTGGGAAATACTGCTGTTATCAATGTTCTCTTTTCTCTAAAACAGTGGTGCGTCAGCTAAGCCCATTAATTTCCTGATACTGTAACTGCGTCTTGTCAAACAACAATTTCCACATTTCCCTCTTTTGAAGAACTCCCCGCATGACATCGGTTTACATTAGAATAGCTTCTCGGAGTCGCGTGGATTTAGGTCAACGCTACAGAAATTATTCACGTTTCCGATGAAAGATAAAGCATCTGTTGAAATCCTTCAGAGTTGCAAATCGCAAATCATGTGTTAAGAGCCTTTCCTCTGTCCGCTCCAAACAGGAAAGAGCTGATTATAAACACTTATTCATGAGGCAACAGCAGGTCCTCTCCAGATCCAGAAAATACCGCCGCTCCAACGCGGTCCAGGAGCACATGCCTGGGGTCAGTCTGGAGGACCTCGCGGCACAACGGCCTCGAGGGGGTCCAGAGGAAACCCTATTTAAGTGATTTTAGTGATAGGGGGAAGCTGAGCATGAGGAGAACCCTGCAGACACTGGGAGAACATGCAAACTAGAAACATCCGGTCTAAACATGGATTCTTACTGTGAGGCCTGAATGCTCTGCAACAGTGTGATAAACTGTGTGCATCATATTACAGAGAATTGGTGCACATAAGCATTTGTGTGTTGTATTTAAAGAGCAAGTGGACTATTGTAACTAATGGTCTCTGGGTGTTTTTGTTTATTTGTTCCCTAGCTTCGCATTAACTGTTTACTAATCAGAGGGCAAAGGTCAGAGAACAGAGAAGGATGAGTTCATTGTATAAAAATGACCAAAGAAAAGAATAAACTGTGTGTGTGTGGGATAGATCAGCTGAGATAAACAAAAACAGCACATGTGAATGACATCAGTTCCAAACCGAAATGTCTGGCAACGCAAACTGCAAGTGACACGTGGTTCTCCGCCGCTAAAGTGTCCACCTCAACATTTATCTTTTTTCTTCAGTCAGGACTTTGATTACGCCCCATCAAGTCTTTCATTCAGTTCCAATCACCCACCACCGTCTACCGCCGCCTACAGCCAAAGCGTCCAGGAGCTCTTCATAACAGACTGACACGCCAAACTGCAGCCACAAGAGCCAAAAGAGGACTTCATTCGCATGCAGCTCACTGATGAGCCGTTTTAGGTTCTCACCAATCCTGCAAATGCTCTGTATTGTTCATTGGATTCAAAAGCTGTTATATAATAAATGCCAAGCGGGCGGGGTGTCATCATGTGTGCAGCTAAACGAGGCATATAGAACAACATAAAGAGACTAAGCACTAAGTATTTTAAGATTGATTTGGCTTCGGAACGTTGTTAAACCTATTGGATTCCCTTCACCACAATCGATATTGGCCTTGACATAAAATACTCTCATATCAGACTTTCCACACTATATTTTCATTTCACATTTTCAGTATAATCTCAGGCCACAGATAAAACACTCAACACGACAGGGGGCCAGTCTCCTCACTGTAGGTTTATCTCCCTTTACTACAAGATAACTAACAAATAAGTAAGTAAGTGCTTTATTTGTCATTGCACAAGCATACAACAAAAAAGTGCTCAGGTGTTAGTCCTGAGCCGCTGCGACTGAGCCGCGCTGCCATTGTGGGCCGACCTGACCCGGAGGGTGGGGAAACCGCAGCACCCTCAGGAAAACCTGGCTGCCTTCAGTCTCCTCTGATCCTCGGAAACGGAACAGTTTCAGAGCGTGGTGTCCTGCACTGCTCAGCTCCACCTCCTCCTTCCTCTTCCTCCTACGCAGCTCCCTCCGCTGGTCTGCCACCATCTTCAGGGCGTATCAGTTCATCCGTTTTGTGTGTGGCTTTGCTGGGAGTCTTGCCTGGATACCTCCTCGTTTGTCCCTTTTTTGTTTCCTTAGCGCAGGGGTGTCCAAAGTGCGGCCCGGGGGCCAAATGCGGCCCTCAGACCAATGTTTGGTGGCCCTCCGCCTTTTTGCTGAATCGGGACACATCATCAGAGATGGTCCTTTTTATTTGAAATGTATTAAATTCCACACAATTCTAACCTAACAACTAACCTTTTACTGTGAGACAGAGCTGGCATGAAGGTTTTGAGCAGAAATAAAGGTGTGGGGCGCAATTTAAACCTCTGCTAGTCAAAGGTTTTGTGGCACTAACCACCGATCTATGGCCCTTCACCCTGTGTACGCTTCAGTATGTGGTTCCCCGTGAAAAAAGTTTGGACACCCCTGCCTTAGCGCCTCTTGTGACGCCTCCACTGTGCTGCAGGTGTGGGGGCTCTTGGTGCCTCTTCGGTGCCTCAGAAAAAGACATTTGTAGGTCTCAAATGGGTTTAGCTTTACTTTTAAAAAAGTTGCTTTCCTCAGGACCATTGCGGACTCTTTGCAGTAAATGTGTCCCGATGTGCGGTTTATGAAAATTGTAAACATATATGTAGCCTACTGTTGAAACCATACTTTCATAGCACATTGCTGATGTGTTTATCTGTTACAGCTTTTTCATCTGATAAACCATACATCACTCATTTATCTGCTTGTCACCTAAGGTTAAATGAGGTCTGAGTGTTACAGATGCGTGTGAGTTATTGCAGCAGCCAATAGTGATTTAACATTTCTTATAAATGAGAAAAAGACTTTTCGCATGTGCTCACATAGGACCAAAAGTAAATCATTCAGCACAAGCAAATCAATCATTACGAAAGACAGATCTCACAAACAATGCTGACACATAAAAAGCATTCCGTGAAACTAGACTAAATAGTTCGACCAGTTCACTTGTTGCTATTTTAAAACAGTAAAACAGATAAACAATAAATGGCCATAATCGCACACTAACAATTATAGCACCAGTTAAAAGTAAAAGTCTAGCCTTTCATCAAAAATGTTTCATACAGGGATTTTGTTGGACACGAACAGCTGTTCAAGTGCATGTTATTATATTCCTCCAACAACTGTGCGGTGGGAGAAAACTGACACTGAACTGAGACAAGAGCGCCATCTAGCGTAGGCTTCAACGTTATAAAATGCAGACGATCCAGCCAAAATCCACTAGATGGCACTGCAGTTCTTTATCATTATGGTCAGTTACTTTGCGAAATGGCACTAAAGAAATGAATAGAGTTGAGCTGCCTTTTGACCTCTGTTGTATTTAGATTTAAGTTCTGTGAATTCATCAGCATATTTATCAGCAAAATCAACAGTGCTGACTCCATATCTGAGTCACAAGTGTGTATTTACTTGTACAAGATGCAAATTCTGTGATGCATGTCGTCTGCAGCGCACACTCATGTTTTGTGGACGGGCATCATTGTGGCCCATCACTACCACAGTGTCATACAGGAAACTGAGTGGCAGATGGTGTAAGACAAGCCATGCTATGTCAGAAATGAAATGATGATTGATGATTAGTTGTTTTAGGGGTTCTCCCATTGGAAAGAAAGGTCAAGGTGTAACATGTACCTTTGAATCTAACCCACAGCTTTCAAATTTAGCACCAAGGTTAATACAGGTGGTCGAGTCTGGATCCACTGTAGGTTAATAAGATTTCTGGGCCCCTGAGTTTAAAGTACTAAGTTGAGTGTTTAGGACCACATGGGGAAAACATATATATATATATATATATATATAAAATAATATAAAAATAATGATAATAATTTTCTTATTTACGTGACAAGAGATGTTTAAAAAGAAGTTCTGGCCAAGTATTACAAGGAAAGAAGTGCTCTATATTGGGCGGTACAAAGGTGCAGTAAATGTGTTACAAATGGCGACATGGTGGCTGAGTGCTCTCGTCTCACTGCAAGAAGGTCCCGGGTTGAATCCCTGGACCGTCTGGGCCTGTCTGTGTGGAGTTTGCATGGCTCTCTCCCCGTGTCCCGATGGGTTTCCTCCGGGTGCTCTGGTTTCCCCCCCATCACCCAAAAACATGCACAATCGGTTAATCCTCCAGCCAAGTGATTCGGACCAACATTCTGACCATCAGCCTGGCTCGACACCTGGGTCCCCGGGTGCCTCACTGCAGTCGCCCACTGCTCCTTACAGCGGTGGCATCAAAGGATTAGTCAAATGCAGAGGACAAATTTCCCTACGGGGACACCTTAACACCTTACACCTTAACCTTAACCAAATGTGTAACATATTTGGTTACTTTATTTGTCCTCCATATTGATGTGTAGTGAGTATAGGTACAGAGAGGCCTAGCTTTACCATCCACGGAGGAATCTCATTAGAGGTAAAGGCTTATACTACAGTCCTCAAGGTTGACTTAGGTTGGAAAAGCTGTGTCACGTGGGTCACAGGTGAAATGGTGTCCGGAAATACAATATATAGTGTAAATCACCGATAAGCAGCGGCAGCAGGTAGATTACAATGTCAAAGGGTAATGCTCTCTGTACAATAGCAATATCAACATTCATTCACATTTACTGGGGCAGTGGAAGTTTTGCATGCATCTCAGAGTGTGGTCTGAGTGTCATTTAACTTGCACTACAAGCTGAATTGCAGTTGGGAAAGAAAGAAAACAAAAATCACCTTCCTCTTTGTCTGTGGGTCAACACCACAGGACAGTCAGGTCAATCCTGTGGCTGAATGGTAGAGGGAGGTTGTGGGTTCCTACAGATAAGCTTTCCTCTTTCTCAAAGCGATGTCAATAAATAGAGCAAATAAATAAATAACATGTACAAAGGTTGCAAAGCCTTGTTCGCAAACAACATTCTTGTGGTTTATGGTTCAGTTCTGAGTCATTTCCGTAATTGACTCAAATGAACCTCACTTGATCGAAATTCTCTGTCACTAAACCCTGTACTTCACTGATGGGAGTTTGACTTTAATATGAAATACATCATAATAATAAGAAGTACAGTATTTGCAACATTAAAGTCACAATGTTTTTTTGGTATGTGGCATTTAGTTTGGCAGCCGGCCCAGAATCCTCCGGTCAATCCTTTGACGTCCTCAGACATTGGAGTCCAAGCCGGTGTCATCCACTTGACGTGTCAAGGTTCAAAGGTCAGGTAAGTAGATGCTCGCTGTAAGCCTGGCACTGAGCCTCTTGTTGAATGGGAAAGAGGAGCACAGCTGCACTGCTCCTGTATGTGGAGATCACACACTCTTTAATGATACTGAAGCCCACATGTTCTTCATCGTCATTATGACGATGAAGAACATGTGGCCCGAAACGTCACATATACTTATGGTGTAAGAAATAAAAAAAATGGGAGCTTTCACTGCTGTGCGGACCCTTACTTTAAATCTCTGTCATCTCATTTTAGATCCAGCATGCAGGTTTTACTGCCTTTGGATGTGTGTGTCGTCATACCATTACCATTATTTAGATGCACTTTGATCTTCAGAGGTGTTAGTCATTTTCACACTTCAAACCCTGTGACATTAAATACAAATATCTTTGATGGTTCATTTGAACCATTTGTTTTTTGTACAAAAAATAGTTGCACTTAAGAAGAAAAAAGGGGATGCACCTGAGCACAAAAAGGTATTCAAAGTTAACAATTGTGAATAAAAGTGCCTGTCCCAGTGCGCATGTCTAGAGCAGGTGTGAACATGGCCCTACGCATAAAGGGTAATCTGCAGTAAGCTGCATTATGGACTCGTCTGCAGTGACGTGTGTGAAAGGCCCACACTGAGCTGTGCTAGATTCAACATGACAACGAAAGATCATCTGGTGGAGTTTATTATCCCAAACATTTTTGTTCTTTTCTGAGTCAATTTAGCATCAGACTATTTAATATTGTCTATGCCCCCTTAGTTTTATTTGTCAAAAATAAATAAATAAATATTATATATATATATAGTATTTTACTAGTGCAGAGCCCATGTACTGTGAAAGTCTGACTCAAGGTCATGGCAAGGCCAGAATAGAAAGATACCAACACAAGAAAATAATCCTAAATGTTAGATACACAAGGGTTTAATGAATGAGTGAATGAATGCATTGATGTAACTTCTGCAGGTAGAGTCCCCAACCCCTCACTGATCAGGAGGCGGTACTGTGGGGGCTGTCAATCAAACAAGAACCCGCCCTGAAACCGCTCAGACGGAAGCGCAGTCTGAGAAGTTGAGCAGCAGCTGTGAAGCAGCTGAACGCCTGTTGCATCTCGATTTTTCTTTCTTTTTTTTAGGCCAAAATGTAAAGAATTAGCCTCTGCTGCACCGCTTTGCAGAAGTTTGCGTGCAGGCGTGACTGTAACAGACGTGGAGGGGATGCACAAAGACGCATGAGACATTTTGGAAGACAATCGCAACTTTACACTCTCCAAGACATGGATGCGACAGTAAACATCCAGGAGCGGCGGCGGGCAGGCGGACGTAGAAAGGAGCAGCTGTGTTGAAAAATGTCCTTCATTCATTTGAATGCATTCAAATTCTCTGAAAACTTCCAGTAAACTGTCAACTCCGACGCAACTTGAAAGAGGATAGAAGCTCAGTTTATTTTCGCAAGATGGATGAGAACGCAAGACGCGCAAAAGTCGACACCAGCTCGGACGCAGAGGCAATAAACCTCAGCGTCCTGAACTGGGAGCAAGTGCAGCGTCTGGACTCCATCCTCACGGGCACGATACCCATCCACGGCAAATGGAGCTTCCCCACTCTAGAGGTAAAGCCACGGGACATAGTCAAAGTGGTTCGGAGCCGCATGGAGGAGAAGAGGATACATGTTCGAGAGGTGCGCCTGAACGGCTCTGCAGCCAGTTACGTGCTTCACGAGGACAGCGGCCTGGGCTGGAAAGACCTGGATCTAATATTCTGTGCTGATCTCAAAGGGGAAATGGAGTTTCAGATCGTGAAAGACATAGTTCTGGACTCGCTTCTAGATTTTCTGCCTGAAGGAGTGAACAAGGAAAAAATCACCCCAGTGACGTTAAAGGTGCGGTATTTTTCACTTATACTCATACAAATAAAAAGACGTAACCTGTGCAATTGTTGAGAACATGTTGTGAACGAAACTGAACAACTACCAACAGAGGGCGTTAGAATAATTATATAGATTATTTATTTATGTATTTATTAATATACGTTTAAAACTACCAGCAGAGTAAATGGTTAATGTGCAAAATCTTTGTGCACGCTATAAAATATTAATGTGTGGTATTTATACAGTGGGGAAAAAAAGTATTTGGTCAGTTTCACATAGACATTCTATTGGATTTTGGCCTAATACTTTTTCCCCCCACTGTATATGTATGAAAAATGTATACCAAAAAAATCACACATCACTGTTCAGTCACAAACTACTAAAAAACTAAAACAGAGTTTACTTTTTGTGGAGGTGAACATAATGATCTGCCCATGACCCATTAGATATAGGCCTTCAATTGCAAATAGGTTGAATGTAAAAGAGGATTCTACCTAATCCAATTGGAGTCAGATCCACATTAATAAGCCGCCGCTCCGTTACCTGCAGGCTGGCTGCAGCTTGTCCAGCTACAGATGTGCGCAACATGCTCAGCCCTCCCACATTCAGACGTAACTTATTGTTCTACTGAGGCAGTCTGAACAAGGCACCACAGACCATTAAATGTGGTTTGAACTTGTCTGAAAGAAAATTAGTTTTTGAAAGTGCTCTTACGTAAAATGCCATAGTCAGTTTTCTCAGCTCAGCACACTTGTTAATTGCTTTTTGTCTGTTTGCAGGAGGCCTATGTGCAGAAGATGGTGAAAGTGTGCAATGACTCAGATCGCTGGAGCCTCATCTCTCTCTCCAACAATCGTGGCAAGAACGTAGAGCTCAAGTTTGTGGACTCTCTTCGGAGACAGTTTGAGTTCAGTGTAGACTCCTTCCAGATCCGCCTGGACTCACTGCTGCTTTTCTACGAGTGCTCAGAACACCCCATGGCTTCCACCTTCCACCCCACCATCCTGGGAGAGAGTGTTTATGGGGACTTCCCTACTGCTCTGGACCATTTACGCAAGCGCCTCATTTGCACCAGGAGCCCCGAGGAGATCCGAGGAGGAGGTCTGCTCAAGTACTGCCACCTGTTGGTGCGGGGCTTCCGCGCCGCCTCCGATGGAGAAATGAAGCTGCTACAGCGCTACATGTGCTCACGATTCTTCATAGACTTCCCTGACGTCAACGATCAGAGAAGGAAGCTGGAGTCTTACCTTCAGAACCACTTTGTAGACTTAGAAGACAGGAAGTACGACTACCTGGCCACATTGTACGAAGTGGTCCAGGAGAGCACTGTGTGCCTCATGGGCCACGAGAGGCGGCAAACGCTCAATCTCATCTCTACCCTTGCACTGAGAGTACTGGCAGAACAAAACGCCATCCCCAATGCAGCTAACGTCACCTGCTTTTACCAGCCAGCCCCATATGTTTCTGATGGAAACTTTAGCAACTACTATGTGGCACAGGTCCACCCAATGTACCCCTGTCCACCCTCACCACCTCAACAGTATTTCACTCCTCGTACATGGGGCGCTGCAGATCTGCAGCACCCCATGTACGCTTCATGGCTGTCCTGCAACTGAATTATGGTCACTCATGTTCACAAAGAAACTCTTTTATCAAGAGGATAAGTGCAGAGAATAGTAACAATAAGAGGAAAAACTGAGGTCACAGGAGCGCTCTCAGGAGCTTAAAGGGAGTGATCAGCGAACTGTCCAGACTCTTCAGCACTGAAACAGTCTGGCTCAATGTGAGCACTGTTATTGATTAAAACATGTAAAAACTCGTATTGACTTGTCTCGAGACTCATGTCGAACTAAGATCTTAGAACAAACACAGACATGCAGCTTGCTTCACCTGAAACTGTTAACCTTTTACACACTCACTATTATGCAGGACAATGCAAAAGTAATTAAGTTGTTTACAAATCCAAACATCTACATTGAAACCAAAAACAACGAAACAATGCATGATTTATTTCTTTATAGGAATAATGTCTTTAAGTGCCTAGACAAAACAGAAAGGGAAGAGAAACTTTGAGTTAACTGTAGTAAACTAAGGAATGATCCAATTATATTAAAACATACAGTTATTATTATATACATTGTGCTTAGCTTTGCTAAGTTATATTAACCAAGTCATTTTGTGTCAATGTTTAGTTGAACTCTTATCTGCAGTACAGCTGGACAAAAGACACATCCTGATTACCAAAGAGGAAGCAACAACATAATCTCATGATCTGTAATGAGAAGAATAGGGGAGGGGCAGAGCCACAAAATAGAAAACAGAAAATTAAAATAAGAATCTCGGCAAAGTATTGCAGAAGGAGGAGGTTTGGCAGCTAAAGCAGAAGTGCAAGGGAGTGAAACACTGTTCATATCTGCAGTGAAATAAATTGTGCAAAGCACTAAAAGTTATTAGTGAGAGAAGAAATGTGTGTGGAAAGAATATTCTGCTCCGAAACTTATAGATGCTATAAATGCACAGACATGTTGGATGACATTCAGAATGAAATGGCTAAACTCACACTGGAAGTGCTACACATTTTTCTAAACGTCAAACGTGTGACTAAATTATGTGAATATATGTCCCGAGTCAAGAGTATAATTAAAAACAAAACAAACAACAGAAAAGTTTGCATATTCTTATCTTTTTGTGATTTAAACACACACATGACAAACAAAGATCTCTTCTGTGAAAGTACCAAAGTGCATTGATGTAACACTGAACAATGCATAAAAACAGTTGTAATGACACATTGTTTTGAGAGCAATAAACTTTTGTCTCTGCAGAATGTCTCAAACAAGTTTTCAGATCTATTTTTCTATCTTTATTTTTGTACAGTTTGTGTTTGGCCAATAGCAGAACTGTGTTTGTCTTTGTTTCTGATGATGTGGATGGAGAGCAGCACTTGTGGCCAGTGAACATGTGAGCTCTGAGTTTCATTTGCTCTAAGGAAATTGTGTGACTGTCCACAGTGGGGAACAGATACTGAATGTTTGGATCAACATTAAAAGAGGAGAGATCCATCAAAAATGAAATGAGTTTTTGTTTTCCTTTTTTAAAACTGATGATAACTCCCTGGTTAGCTGTTTGTGAGCTTATTGTCTTGTCTTACTTGTCTGATTAGCTTATAGGTCAGTGCACTCAGGTAGCGCTCTGTCCCAGAGGGCAAAACTAGAGGGTGCCAACAAGAGACAGCTGAGACTAAAGGATTTCCCTTCAGAGAGACGTCATCAACCCACGTCAGCAGGCAATCACCGAGCTCTTTGCCAAAGTTCATCAAACACAAACCTCACTACCAGCGGGGCCCTTGCGTCCCGGGACACCTGCTCACTGACACCGATACTGATGCTCGCTGAGTAGATCTGTCTATAGATCTGTTTAATGCCCACATGTCACTTTCCCTGCTGACAATGAGGAAACTGTTTGCCAATGACAGCAAGCTTTACTAGGAGGAGCTAACTCGCTAATTGATTCCAGACTGCAAAAATGGTCCATAGTTGGAGAGGCAGAAACAGATTATAAACAAGTCATTATGGAGGTTTTGAAAATTCTCTATCGGAAAACTACTTTTACTCGAGCAATGCGTTTGCCCTGTGTAAAAGTAATAATGGCTGTTACTGCAGCAAGGCAGGAAACACAAACAATGTGGTTGTGCGATATCTGCTGTAAAACTATTGCATGTGTGTGGAAAGGCATCTGATTGCAAAACTAACTTTCTTTTTGCGCTTATGATTGAGAGACTGTACATGCATTGACTGACACACATTTCAGAATATGTTTGTAGAGGCCTTAACTACAGAGTGAGTAGGTTTTAATAGCAGCTTTTATGATTTGCTTCTCTCTAGTTAACCCTAACCAGTGCCTTTACTTGATTTGGGGTGACATTGGTGCAGTGAGTTTCACATAAGCCTGACAACCAGAAGTCCTGTGGTTTGATTCTTGATGAACACACAGTGGTTGGTCAACACAGAAAGATCTATCCTCACAGAAACACCTCAAGAACATCAAGCAACAACAGGTCAGTGAAATCAATGCTAGAACCAAGATCAAACCAGGGCTAAACCGGGGCTAAAATAAAGACACTATTACGTCTTGCTTCTGTTCTTGTAACCCGTTTTACTGCCAGACAGGATTGGGAATTATCAGACATGGCCCATGCACTCTCAAAACTGGCGTCACACATTAAAATTAAATCACCTCAGTCACTCAGTTGCTAATTATCGCAATAGAGCAAATGTTCAGCTAGTTTGCAACCGATAATGAAATTGCTCGGTCTGGAGCTGAGCAAATCGATAAATGATCCTGCGTTAAGATGGAGAGAGTGAACACTAAATATATACCCCCTCTCAGCTTCAGTAAGGACATTAGCCCATCTGCAGATTAGCCTCCTGTGTAAGCATGCTCAGGGCACCGGTATGGTTACTGCTTAGAGATTTACCTGCTATTGTACTGTAATGCACACCTCCTCCCCTCCAACTATGGCTGCCTTAGGGTCAATCGTACAGCAAAAGAAAAAAATGTAGTCCACTTCCTTATCAATGGCTTACAGAGGGATGAAGGATTTGAGACGTGTATGTTGCGCAACAGGTAATTAGCAGCTTAGATGAACTGCCCTCTATGTCTCTGGGCAGTCCCATTTAGGAACTGAGTCACAAACCCATTGGGCTATCGACAAAAAAAAAAAAAAAGAAAACCAGGGTGGAAGTAGGATATTAGGATATTAGGCTGTACAATAATTTTATAAGTTTTACTAGAAGTTTATACTTCTTGAAATAATGTTTGTGTATGGAATAGACAGTAAGAAGCGACACAGTGGGCTCGTCAGGATTTCAAAATTGCCTGAAGCAACCTCTGCAGGCAGCAATGAGAATGACACAGAATGCATTGGCTCCCGGTTTCTGCCCGGATCGACTACAAAATCCTGCTGCTCACCCATAAATGCATTACTGGTCATGATCCACAATACCTGCAAGAACTCATGTCACGGAAACCCTCCAACCGCACCCTCAGGTCATCCAGTAGCCTCCACCTCCATGTTCCCTCAACCAAACGCCGAACCATGGGGGACAGAGCCTTTTGTTCTGCTGCACCAAGGCTTTGGAACAGCCTCCCCGTGGAGTTGAGAGAAACAAAAAACCTGGACTTTTTTAAAGCTAAATTGAAAACTTTCCTTTTTAAAGGGACTATAAGGAGTTTAAACATGTTAAAATTAAGTATTTTCCTCCCCCTACATTTTCCAGCCATGTCCTAATGTGTAGAATGAGCTCAGACCTGTTCACCACAACTGCCTCTAAAATCCTGTACGGTCACTCAAAAATGCGTCACTTGGGCCTGAATTGCCGTCATGCACGAGCTTAATATAGAAGGTGCAGTTACACATATGGCCTGAGGTGGCAGTAGTGAGTATAAAATGGCGAACTTGCTTCCAGCCCCTTTAAGAAAGCTTACAATTGTTGATGTTTTTTAATGTGTGTTTTGTCTAGCACTCTGAGATTCTCTGAATGAAAAGTGCGTTACAAATAAAATGTATTAATATTATTATTATTATCATTATTATTATTATTATTATTATTATTATTATTATTATTATTATTATTATTATTATTATTATTATTATTATCATTGCATTGTGAACCTCTTAAAGCAGTACTCATGCCCCCAGAGGCCAGAAGCGCCACTGCAGGTGTCGTAGCATGTTATGCTTTTTTTCTCATTATTTGTCCATGACAGTAAATACTACACTGACAATATAGACAAAGTGAGAGAGGGATATTGTACATCCAATTACACAATGAAGATCATTTTTATCACTCTAACTTGGCTGTAAAAACTGTTTAAGTGACGTTAGCCCGCAGTTAGCTTTGCCGTTTGCCTGTTAGCATCTTCTTTGTGATTCCATTAGTGTGTATTGGGGCCTCCAATCCGGTGCAGGGGAAGTTGCAAGTGTGGTTTTCTGGACAAAGACACCGGGTGGAGATGAAAGACCCCCCAGTCACTCCATTAACACATGTATTACCCACAGAAGGACTACAGAAAGGATTTATTAAGGTAAACAAGTTACTTACTTACTTACTTACTTACTGCTTTAACCCCCACGTGAAACAACCATGCATTTTCTCCAGTTCATCTTTACCCAGATCTAAAAGGTTACAACCTACAGGCCAGTGTAACACCTCATTTAAAAGCTAAGACCTACAAAACTGATCTAAAGTGATCACTTTGTTGCCATGTTGTCGCCACTTTTGAATTTTTTTTTTTACTCTTTTGTTGCTTTTTCATCATGTTTTTATTGCTATTGCTATTTTATTGCTTTTTTCAAGAAACTCTTACATTTGGGTAAAGCCAAACTGGAGAAAATGTGCTCGGTTAAGGTTGGGGGTTGTGGACTGAATCTTGATAATTTTCCCCAATGCTGTCCAGCCCAAGTTGGAAGTGCATCTAAAGCAACATAATCCTTTGACTCCAGAACTTATCAAAATGCGACCTCATATTTTCGTTCCCTTCCCAAAAGGGTTCCCTTGGCAGAAGTCGCACGGCAATTAATCAAAGAATCATTGGGCCTCAGAAGGAACTGCATGTGTCTTTATTACTATTATTGAGTTGAGATTTTGGCCCTGGCTTGAACCGCTGGGAAACGCACATCTGTTTGAAAATCCGTGGAAGGGCTTCAGAGATCAGTCTTATGTTAAAAAAAGACGGTGCGGTTGAAAGAATCACGGCGATGAAACAGATTCCTCTGTGGTTTATGTGCCAGACGTGCTGACAGATGTATTTAGAGCGAATTTAAGCCTTTCTACTGAACGCAGGTTATTTAACTTTATATCAGTTGTTACTTATTACAACAACAAAATGGATAAAAGACAGCTTAGTCACGCACAAACAACAATGTGACAAAAACATAACAAAAAAGAGAACAAAAAACATAACATTTGACAAAAAAAAAGCAATGAAAAAGTCACAAAAAATGAGACAAAAAAGCTACAAAATAGGGGGGAAAAAAGCAATGGGAGCCATTAAGTGATGAAAAACACGACGAAAACATAATAAAAATGTGTCAAACACGTGACCAAAAAAAAAAGCGAGGATTAAAACATGACAAAACACAACAGTTTTGTAGGTCTTAGCTTTCAAATGAGGCGTTATACTGGCCTATAGGCTGTAAGCTCCAGTCAAGAAGCTTGTAGATTAAGGCAAAGCTGAATTGAAGAAAATGCGCTCTTTAAAGGGACTATACAGAGTTTAAAAATGTTAAAATTAAGTAGTTTCCTCCCGCTACATGTTCCAACAATGTCCTAATGTGTAGAATGAGCCCAGACCTGTTCCCCACAACTGCCTCTAAAATCCTGCACTGTCACTCAAAAATGTGTTAATTCGTGTCCGAAGTGCTGTCATGCACGAGCTAAATATAGAAGCTGCAGTTACACGAATGACCTGAGGTGGCAGTAGTGAGTATAAAATGGTTAACTTGCATCTAGCCCCTTTAAGGTGGGGGTTAAGAGGTTAAAAGGAAAATTCTACCATAGAATTCTTATGTGTTTGTGTCTAAAGTAAAGTCTTCCCTAAATGAGTATGAGCCTGCCACTAAAAGAGCGTTACTTGCTGACGAAGCCTCTTGAGTGAGAGGTAAAATGTCCTCAACAGTAACCCAGTACAAATGCCGGCTTGACCTATACATTTCATCTCTATGAGTTTGTTCCAATGCTGGATATGACATAAATAACTCAACTGTAATAAGGATTCATGCGTAAAGGCAGTGTCGGTGCACGAAGCAAACCGTATTGCAAAAATTATGACGCACAAAAGAGCCAGTCACAGAAACCGAGAGGCCGACAGTCCAACCAGCGAATCCCAGCAGAGATCAGGGGTCACGGGGTAAATCAAACACCAGCCCTGAGGAGACTGTGAGAAAGCCCCGTGTCTGTGTGGGCATTTGTGTATTTGTGCTGTCCGACTATTAGTGTTACAGGCACATGCTCGGGGGTTTGTGCTTTTTTAACAGATTAAACAGACATCTTCCTTAAGCCAAACGCAATCATTCTGGTTATGAGGCAATGGATTTTTTATTTTAACATTTGGTTCTGGTGGATTGGAGGAATAAATCAAATATGTGCTAATCTTGAGTGTTTATGTGCGCTGCTAGAGTCAATAGAACGGCCAGCTGGAGCAGGGCTGTCTCTGTGATACTGAGTGAGCTCCCACACTGTACAAATGGCAAACTTCAAATGTCGGAACGGCGATAAATCCAGTGATGGCAGCACTATTTTCCATTATGGCACTGGAAACATATACACACTCAAAATAATGAAACGATAAAAAATAAAATAATGACGGTGCTGCACATTGAATAATCAGTGGTTTGTGAGAAAAGAAAGCAGAAAGCATTTATATCGATTGTAAGCCTGCAGGTTTTTCTTTGTGATAGTGACACTGAAACGAGACATTGGAAGTTGTGAAACAGGCTTATAAACTTATAAAGTCATACTTTAATTATTGGGATGTTAGGATTTGGAATGTGATAAGAAATTTGGGGATGAGTTGAGTTTGGACCGTAAAGTTTAAACTTTGCTTCCTCTTTCACTGTTGTAAAAAAAAACTATTAAAAAATGTTTAGGAGGTGTGCTTTACTGGGACTGAATTACACAAAACCTTGTTTGAAAGATAATGTACATTTAGTTTTTGATTTCTAGAGGGGGTCTCAATAGTACGGCAGGTACTATTGTTTGGCACCACATTGAACTCATTAAAAGAGTTGTGTGTTAATGGGATGATTGGGGGGTCTTTCATCTCCCCCTGGTGTCTCTGGCCAGAAAACCACACTTGCAACTTTCCCTGCACCGGGTCGGAGTTACCAATACACACTAATAGAATCACGAAGAAGAAGCTAACAGGCTAACGGGCAAAGCTAACTGCGGGATAGCGCTACTTTCACAGTATTTACAGCCAGGTTTGAGTGAAAAAAATGATCTCCATTGTGTAATTGCATGTACAGTATCCCTCTCTCCCTTTGTCTTTTCTGTCAGCGTAGTATTACTTTCAAGGACAATGAGTAAAATAATAATAGGATAATGAGCAAAAAACCACAACATGCTACGATACCTGCAGTGGCGCTTATGGCCTCTAGGGGCATACATTACTTAATTCTGCTTTAACATTCATTTGAAATTTTGAAATAAAAAAAGAACATTGGGTTATTGTTGGCAGGTTCACTTGAGATTCTTTAAACGGCAGTAAACAAAAGCTTTAGGCCAGATTTATGTAGGTCAAATTACTGGCTTTGCGCAAACTACTACTGTACAGTATTCTATATCATTGATAATGTGTAGAATGAGCCCAGACCTGTTCCCCACAACTGCCTCTAAAATCCTGCACTGTCACTCAAAAATGTGTTAATTCGTGTCCGAAGTGCTGTCATGCACGAGCTTAATATAGAAGCTGCAGTTACACGAATGACCTGAGGTGGCAGTAGTGAGTATAAAATGGTTAACTTGCATCTAGCCCCTTTAAGGTGGGAGTTAAGAGGTTAAAAGGAAAATTCTACCATAGAATTCTTATGTGTTTGTGTCTAAAGTAAAGTCTTCCCTAAATGAGTATGAGCCTGCCACTAAAAGAGCGTTACTTGCTGACGAAGCCTCTTGAGTGAGAGGTAAAATGTCCTCAACAGTAACCCAGTACAAATGCCGGCTTGACCTATACATTTCATCTCTATGAGTTTGTTCCAATGCTGGATATGACATAAATAACTCAACTGTAATAAGGATTCATGCGTAAAACGGCAGTAAACAAAAGCTTTAGGCCAGATTTATGTAGGTCAAATTACTGGCTTTGCGCAAACTACTACTGTACAGTATTCTATATCACTGTTGAATGTTTTTTCTTCAGGCTCCCCAAAACAGCTTGTCACGGTTGGAGATGGAGTGAGGAAAATAAAACCCAAAGCTCAGGACTGCACAAAAAAACGATGATGTTTAATAACTGAAGAAATCCAATATAACAAAATCCAGGGATAAGATGACAAAATGGTGAAACAAAACTCTAAGGAACTGGGGCTGACACTGAAAATGAACCGACAAAGGATATTGCAAACACAAGGGTGTAAATACATGAGGAAACGGGGCACAGGTCTAACACATCAGGACGGGGCAGGCAATTAACACATGGGGAAGTAAAGAAAAAACACAAGTACAGAACGCACGTCAAAAACACAGGATTAGACCAGAGACATAGACAGCAAAATAAGGGAACGATAAACCGAATTATGACACACTTCATCTATCTGGCAAAACCTCATCTGCCACATTCTTCTATACAGTTTGTGATGTAAAATTGCCACTTCCTCAAATGTGTTCCAGGATGCATGACTCTTTATTCTGTACAAAAGACCAGCTGTCATAATGATTCTCTCACTGTGAACAGGGCGAAATTACAAAATCGTAGCAATTGGCATCGACATTAGCTTTACTCTGATGTAAATAAATGACCCTGGAGTTATCGCTGCAGCACAGTCTCTGTTTATGCCTCTTGCCATTTGTCAACACACCAAAAATCAAGACGCCCCTGTAAAACATCATTTGCTGTAACTATAGCTGCCTATTATTTTGGTTGATGTTTTTGTGTCAGAATGTAGAATTCAAAGGATGGAAAGTCCCCATAAGTCAATCTAATGAAGCTTTGCCCAAAGAAGGTCGCAAAAAAAAAAAAAGTAAAAGAGAAATAAAATAGAAGTCTGAAGTAAGAGTTAATCAAAGCTACTGGGCACACAATAACACCAAATATCCTTTGGCCCCACAAGATTATAAAAAAAAAAATCCCCCAAATTAAATCTGCCACTACAAACTTGCCTACTTTCAGTAAAGCACATCAGTATTGGAACTAGACAATAACATGTCTTTGTGCCCCACTGTTCCCATCAGTGAATGTAATCTTGACGTGCGCACTTGCATTTCTGCCACTTGAAATTAGGAAACCATGGCTCGAAACGAGGCAGGTGTAGTGAGCCTATAATTACAGTGGAAAAACACACATGATCCGATCGGTTATTGATTTCTGAATTCACATAAACCGCAGACTAGGAACCCGCCTGTCTGGCACCATGAGGCATAAACTCTGAGCAGCTTCAATCACATTTTGTTCTTTTCTTTAAAAACAGAACTCTGCCTTTTAACATTTTGCTGTAAACACAGACAAGACGCCTCTGAGCTTATTCTTACGTTGTTATGCAAGTACAGTTGGTCAATATGCACTGTCCTTGTAATACAATATACTGTATTTTCCAGACTATAAGTCGCTATTTTTCAAAGATCATTTTCACACCTTCAGGGAGCCTAAAGGGGCCGATCAGCTCTCTAACCATGATTCTGGCCCAAAACATGACTCTGCCACCCCCTTACTGACGTCACAGCCTTGTTGGGACATTGTGGCCATTCACCAACCATCCACTACTCCATTGATCTGACCATCCAGGGTTACACAGCCTCATCAGTGAACAAGACTGTTTGAAAATGAATCTTCATGTATTTCTGGGCCACTGCAGCTGTTTCTGCTCATGAGCTTCTATTAACAGTTTAAGGGATAGAAGGTTTATGCACAGATGCAGCCTCTGGAGGGTCCTACACCTTGATGTTTGGGAGACTCCAGAGGCACCAACAGCTTCAAATACCTGTATGCTGCTTTGTAGCATCTGTTCTCTTAACCTGATGTGATATTTGTCTGGCAGAAACCGTCCATATTGTGCCATTATCTGCACAAACCCGTGTGTGTCTGAATCAGCCACAAATCTCTTATCAGTATGATGATTACACTTAATCTTTCATTAAATATTGAAGGTTTTCATACCTAGACCAAGGTATTCAACTATTTCACGCTTTTCATCAGAAGAGAGACCCTTTTTCTTTCCCTTATTGCTTGAAAATGATGCCAATGCCATCCATGAATTTCATTGAAAACCTTATTTCTTTTTTTTTCTTTTTTACCTTTTTGACACTGAAATACAATTTGCATAATAATTCGGAACACAGTGTATAGTGGTCTTTAAATCTGTCATTGCCTTTATCTCGCATGCTCACCTCAAAAGACCATCTATTTCCAGTCAGTTAATACCTTTCCGACGTTAAATTTACCTCGCCCAAGGTGCTAATTTGAGCGCGACTTTCTGATCTCCCCGTTGTACTGTTTATGACGAGGCGGCCGGTTGCAGAGGTGCCACTTGAGCGCTCACATCCTGGTGAGCGCATTATTGCCGCCGCCTGCTAACGCGCCCGTTCCTTTACCTGGGCCATAATCATAGTCATTACGGGGTTGTAATGGCAAACACACCTGCCGACTCGCTGCTCGTGCCAAACACACACCTGCGCGTGGATGTAAGTATAGCTCTGGCCGCGGGATACAGTAGAAAGAGTCGTAAATGGCCTGCGAGTACGAGGGAATGCGATGGCGCCGTACAGCATCGTATATCTTTAGTGCTAGGATCAGAAAGATAAAAGATGATTTAGTGCTTCCTGGGCTAGAAGAGACTGGTAATGCTTTTCCCTCTGTGTAATGATGGACTTTCAGTGTGCTCCGGGGCTTGTGTAAAATCAATCACATGAATGGCTTACGATGGTTTACTACAGCTGAACTGACAGGCTTCTGCCGGTCACTGAGCCAAAGACACCTACTTTTATTGGGACCTATCAATATGAATCTGAGCAAAACTGCGATTATTTACGTTGTGCAGTATCCCACGCAAACCACAAAGTAACTTGTCTCCATTTGTTCCAGAGCAGCTGCTAAACCTCTCGTTCAGACATACACAAACTTGCTCCTAGATGTGTTTAATTTGATAACATCGCAGTCGAAATACGTGTCAGAAATATTACCATGAGTTATCTTCCCGAAATTGCGCAGTCCTGTTTTCCATGCTCGTGAAACCAAAACAAGCTTGAAGCTAACCGCACGCTTTGACAGTGCTTCTTGTTTTCATCGTTTTCAGCTGCCGTGGCAAAATGTGACATTTACAAAATGGTTGTGTGGTTTGTGATCAAAATGAATACAATCTTGATGGCCAGTTTACGACACAAGGGCCGGCTAAACTGTCGTGGAAAATAAACCTGACAAACAAATGAAGCAAAATGACGGCAAAATGTCACCATATGATCTTCAAGAGACCCCATGTCTGCAGTGGGTTAGCAGAACAAAGCCCTTCAAAGAGGAACTCATGTTTTTAAAGCTAAGGATTGCCACCTGTAGTGAGAGCAAAGAAAGCAACATCTCCATGGAAACAAGGTAATGTCCCACTCCCAGTCAAGTTATAGATGCATGCATTCACTTTAAAGGTGCATTATGCAACTAGTGACCTAGCGGCTGCATGAGTGGTCAGCATGGTGCCTTTATTTTCCATCACAGCGGCCTCTACAATGCTCCAGGATCAATTGTAGGTTTTCTAGTAAGAGGGTCCGTCTGCAGTGAAAACCTTCCAAACAATTGATCCTAGAGACCACTGTGATGGAGAGTAAAGGCGCCATGCTGACCACGCAAACAGGCGCTGGGTCACTACAAGATCAAATACACAGAACTATCAACTTTTTTCTCACCATACAAAGTTGCGTGATTTTTAGAAACAGGAAGGTTACCAAAATATCTTTGTGAGAGCTGCCTTTTCTGAATCCAGCTGTGCTTTACCGATATTCGAGCTTTGACCTTTGGCCTGACATCAGTAACTTCTGCTTGAGTGAAGCTGCTTGAGTGAAGCAACAAAAGAGAAAACTGGGGTTGTGAAATGGAAAATTCTGAAAGAATTTTAAAGTGTGCTATAAACAGGCTGGTTGAGCACAAAGGTCAAAAAAGTTTACAGGTAATTGCTCTTGTGAAGTGGCAACATAGTATGGCCTGGAAAGTGTAGTTGTGACTCTGCTCTGTTGTTTAATCTCTTAACCCCCATCTAACCAAGCACATTTTCTTGAGTGCAGCATTACCCAAATCTAAAAGTGTACAGCCTTTAGGCGAGTGTAACGCCTCATTTGAAAGCTAAGACCTAAGGTCTTTCCTGTTCTTTTCATGCTTTCATCATGTTTTCGTCACGTTTAAAGGAATAGGCCACCGTTTTTAAAACTGAGATATGTTCTTGCTGAGACGGGTTGATATGTAGCTGTCTGGTCTTTGCCCTCAGTCATGTAAACAGAGCACAGACGGCGTTAGCATTTAGCCTCTCCCAGCTCAGGTATAGCTCCAAACTGAGGTGAAGTTAGTTGCTACCAAGCTCTTTCCCTATTTAAATATGGTTTCATGGGCCTTTATACGATCCAAGCATAGTCACACAAAATTAAACATGCATAAACAAGCATATGTTTAGGTGTACAAAAATGTATGTATGTATGTACTTGGATTTACACATTAAAAATTGGTTACAGGAATGATGTAACATATTTGCCCCCCCTCCAAATGTCCACAAACAGTTCATAGAGTGAAATATCGGAGAGAGAGAGAGTGACTGGTCACTGATTGGTTTAGATCGTGGGAAAGTCTCATCTGAATGTAGCAACTTCTTGATTGTGTCATTGGACTGAATCTTTAATATGTGGACAGTTTTTGTAGTTTCGTAACAGGAATGACAAAAACTTAGGAACACACATACAGTAAAACTGCAAATATTTCATCGAAGTAAGATTTTTAAATACTTAAAACAGTAAAATAAGGAGATCTCTTAGTGGAGTGTAATTAAGTGATTCTTTTGCAGTTTTAGCTACAATTTACGCATTTTATACCTTATTAAAGATGAAAAATCACAGGCGGGGACAGGCCAAAAAACACATTTTTAGGAAAATTTGATTTTTGGATTCTCTTTTTTATATATATATATAATTGTTGAAATTGTTTCCAAACTATTAAATATTACCCCCCAAAAAAAATCTAAATAATGTTTCAACAATTCAACAATTGGTTGTGATTGCCATTTTGTGGCTGTTTATTTTCTTGGGACGCAAAAGGCACCGTTTTGGCGGAATGATAGGGAAAGAGCTTGGTAGCAACTAACTTCACCTCAGTTTGGAGCTACACCTGTGCTGGGAGAGGCTATAATGCTATCGCCGTCTGTGCTCTGACTGAGGGCATGTGTAAAGACCAGACAGCTACATGTCAACCCGTCTAAGCTAAGGAAAGAACGTATCTCAGTATTTAAAAACGGTGGCCTATTCCTTTAAACTTCATCACATTTACATTACACTAAAAATGGAACGCAGCCAAAAAGCAACAAAAAATGACAAGAACTTGACAAAAAAGAGGAAGAGGCTGAGGTGAGTTTTGTAGGCGCTGAGGCGTTACACTGGCTGTAAGCTCTCAGGTCAAGAAGCTTTCAGATGTGGGTAAGGCTGAACTGGAGAAAGGGTTAATAGATATTCTCATCCAAAAATGCAGATTATTTGTATCATTATGAAGTTAAATCATTACAATGTGAAACAGCACTTTCCAAATGTTACTTTCGATCCGTTGCGTCGGTTGCTGTTCATTGCGGGGCAAGTCAAACCGATCTCACTTCTGGTTTGCAAATAATCCCATCAGTTTCTGTTCTTTATATCAAGTATTTCCCGAGTGTTTCTGAGTATTGCATATAAATAAAAGCGAGGACAATAGATTTAAAGTGAACTTCCAGGAAGTCATTTTGAAAAACAGAACATGTCTCATCTAATCTTTCCTTGTGTGACAGATAACCATCGTTTCATTTGCTTCTTGCACAAAGACACACGTTACAGGAGATTACTGTGCCAATATCAAGAAGCGGAGAAAAGATATTTAAGCTCCAGGTTGACAAATATGGTTTTAAATACTATTTTCATTGTAGTTGTACTTTCCCCAACACACCGCTCTGCTCTTATGTGGCTGCTAAAAATGTTGTTATAGCAAAGTAGGAATAATACATGATCCATTATCCACTTTTGCTGGGTTCTTTTGCAAAACACACAAGCTATGCAATAATAACAACACCGTGTTCCCTCTGCCTCCTTTTACCCAGAGGAAAGAATTCGCTGCGGCTCTGGCTCCCGTCGGGAGGTTCAGCGGCAAGAAAGGCACAAAACGCTGATTTGGATGAAAATGTTGTTTGGGTTTGAGAACACAGATTGGATACGTTACAACAGGGCTGTCCAGACTTAGCCGCACTAGAGGATACTGTTGTGTGTGTGTGTAACCCACTCTGCCCACTCTGTCTGCTCTGTGTGGATTGTGTGAGTGAATCGGTTAGTGGAGCTTTGAGTGCAAAATGGAAGAGGAAAAAGTACTAAATCCAGGCCATTTACCAAAATCTCTTGGTATGAATAACTGTGGTGACGGAGGGTAAACAACCAAGAAACAAAGAGATCGTCAAATTGTTTTCTACAAACTATTCTACTCATATATTCTACTTGGTATTCATAATCAACATATCAGCTGAAAACTTAAATGCATGACTTCTTACCCCCCGCCTTAAAGGAATAGGCCCCCGTTTTTACATACTGAGATATGTTCTTACCTTAGCTTTGACGAGTTCTTTAGGACCTGTCTGGTCTTCCCCCGTGCCTTTAATCACGTAAACACAGCGCAGACGGCGTTAGCATTTAGCCTCTCCCCCTCTCCTCTATAGCTCCAAAACAGGTCAAGATAGAAGCTACCAAGCTCTTCCACGTTTTCCCTATTTAAATATGGTTACGTGAAGTGTTCCACTACAAAGTATAATTACACAAAATTAAACAATGTGGATTTTCTAAGCGGATAAAAGGGGGAACTATATTGTAAGATGTAATAATATCAGGAGTAGTTCGAAATCCGCGCAGTAATCTTCACTTTACTGCGCAGTAATCTTCACTTAACTGTGCGGATGCCAAACTACTCCTGGTATTATTACGCCTTACAATATAGTTCCTCCTTTTATCCGCTTAGAAAATCCAAGTTCATTCAAGTTAACATTAAAAACAATACTGACAACCAACCCCACGCCTTGTGACAACTTGCCCCGCATATGGGGCACATTGTCACAGTCAATTTTGTTGCGTTTGACGGTTAATAACAATTTATTGCAATAGGAGAGAAGAAAGAGAGCGAGGTCTCCCCTACTGTGTTGTCGCAACTTTTTTTTGGTCACGTTTTTCCCGCATTTTTGTGTTTTTTTCATCATGTTGTCATTGCATTTTCATCACTTTTTTGTTTTCCTTTTTGTAGTTTTTTTTTGTCACATTGCGTTTTTTAATCTCTTTAATAACGCTATTTTTTTCAAGAACTATTTACATTTGGGGAATAGAAAACTGGATAAAATGTGCTCAGTTCAAGTGGGGGTTAAGAGGTTTAGGATAAAGATGATTACATGAATGCTATTACATGGGCTCTAATGTAATGGGAAATTTAATGTGGCAAAGTCCAAGACAAATTTCCTTCGGGACAAATGAATGAAATCTTGAATCTTGATCTTGAAATTGGGGGAATTACAGTTTCATCAGATGCATAAATCATTGCTTGTGTGGGCGTATCATATCCTGAGACTTCGATTAATCTGCCGATCTCGCAAATATGTGCTCGCTGTTATTTTATACTCTGAATAGGCACATATACTACAAATCTTCATGCATGGGTCGGTGAGAAGCGCTGGGTCCAGTGAAGGTTAAGTTCAGAAGCTAAAACTCAGCGATGTTCCCGTCCCTCCGATGGCAGATTTATGGCCTTCCACTGTGGGCTCCTAAATGACCTCAGCGGGGGCCACAGGGTCAGAGGATCAGGGGTGACACACAACAAAGGGAGCCGTGCTGCTGAGAGGGGAGTGTGAAGGAGAGAGCGATAAGTCAGTGAAAGTGTGTGAACAGAAGTGCCTTTGTTTTACAGTATTGGACTTCTTTTTTTTTTGTACCAATAATATTTGACTTGTATAGCACCTGTCATGACACTCAAGGACGCCACATAACACTCTTACATCGTATGATACTGTACATCGCCAAATAATCATTATAGAGCAATATCAGTGAGGATCTCCATCTTAATTTCTTTATTCTTTTTTCTTACACTGAAACAAAAAGGTGGACTAACTCTATAATTAGGTGTCATCTTAAAGCAGTACTAAGTAACTCTTGCCCCTAGTGGCCATAAGCGCCACTGCAGGTGTCGTAGCAAGTTGTTGTTTTTTACTCATTAATTGTCCGTGAGAGTAAATACTACGCTGACAGAAAAGACAAAGGGAGAGAGGGATATTGTTCATCCAATTACACAATGGAGATCATTTTTTTCACTCAAACTTGGCCGTAAATACTGTTTAAGTGGCGCTAGCCCGCAGCTAGCTTTGCCCGTTAGCCTGTTAGCTTCTTCTTCGTGATTCCATTAGTGTGTATTGGTGACTCCTATCCCCAATCATCCCATTAACACATGTATTACCCCCAGAGTGACTCCGAAAAGGATTTATTAACGTAAACAAGTTGCTTGCTTTACCAAGCTCATTTTCTCCAGTTCGGCATTACCTGAATCTAAAAGCTCACAGCCTATAGAGTAGGATCCGAGCAACATCTCATTTGAAAGCTGAGACGTACAAAACTTCTGTTGCGTTGTCGCCGCTTTTTGGTCACATTTTAGTCGTGTTTTTGTAGGTTTTTTGTAGTTTTTTGTGTCTCGCTTTTGTCGCTTTTTTATTCCGTTTTTATCACTTTGTTGTCACATTTTATAATATTTTTGATGTGTTTTCGTACTTTTTTGTTTTGTTTTTTGTTGCTTTTTTTCATTGCTTTTCCGGCATGTTTTTGACGCTCTTTTGTTGAATCCTTTTCTTTTCCTTTCTTGTTGCTTCTCCATCACTTTTTAGTCATGTTTTTGTAACTTTTTGGTTGCTCTTGTGCGTATCACATGGGAAAGTGATCGGGACGCGCACGACTGAAAGCTTTCACTGGTCTCACGTCGGAGTTATGTTTACACGTGAGGCCCTCTTGTCATTCACATCCTGCCAAACCTGCTCAGTCCATCTGCCAGTGACCCCGCGCTCAACTTCCTGCGCTCCCCGATCGCCGGCACCCCTGCTGTCCGTCCGCTACATCTCCTGCACCCGTGTTTCCTTTCCGGAGGTCGTCACGGTAACCTTCCTTGTGGCATCGCAACACCGCACGCCGTTTCCATGGAGACCAGACGGCGGGCACACATCGGCTTCCTGTGGTGGTCCTGGGTGTTAGACAGGGTGGGGTGTGAGTTATCAGAATCACAAGGGTCCGGAGCCAGTTTTTTCCTTGATGACATGGCATTTCTCATCCAAAATATCCACAAAGATAACACTCAACGCTAAGCCAAACACAGCAAACTCTTATTCTTAACAAACTCTTATTCAGTGGGTTTTGTCACAGATGCGTGACTCGCCAAGGGACGGCAAATGCTTTGGTTGTTCCCAGACCCAAAAGGAACTCGATGAATAGAACTGTTCTGTACAGCAAGAACTCACTTCCTTTTAATATTAGAGAGACTAAAAGTAAACCACATTTCAAACGGAAAGTAAAAGGACAATTAGCTCAGTACATGTTACATTTTTTTCATTTTTTTATGTATTTCATTCATTTAAAAATGCAACAACAGCGTTTAGCATGAATGAAAAGGAGCAGAAAGAAGTAAAAACGTATAATGTCTGCCCCTAATCAACACAAAATCCTTTCCAGTTCCAGTTCATTTAAATGTTAAACTGTCTCATGCAGCCGTCTTTTTTCTTTTTGTTTTTTCTCGTCCAAGACATCAAAACACAAAATACAAAATACATAAATAAAGTTGATCTGCTACTCCGCAGTGTCATACTTTTGTAACATTGATAATTTTACATACTTCTTAAACACATCAATGGACTTAGAAGTTTTAACTTTACAATCAAGGCTGTTCCACAGAGTGACTCCTTTGATTGAGACACATCTTTCCTTTGCTGCCGATTGAAACCTGGGTTTTGTAAAAACCTCGGTACCTTTTAGTTCATATCTGCTTTTTCTCTTATTGAATCTGTTTTGTAAATTATCTATTATTATTACTATGTCCTTAAAAAGGTACAAAACTAAGGCACTCAAAGAAAAAGTAGGCGTAGGCAATGTTTTAATCTAATGGCCATGCTGCAATAAAGGCCTTTTACCAATACTTTGTCTTTGAGTGCCATAGTTTTGCATCTTTTTAAAGTCAAATGCTGATCCCTGCACTGAAGAGCACCAAAGTTAGATTTTTTTGAAAAAACAAGGATATCCAAGCAGCGCTCCTGCATGTTTTAGTTTCCAGTATGTCCTATTTGCTTCCTATGATTGTATGATATGTGAAAAGTGTAACGTTCGTGTATTCCATTTTAACTGTTTTGTAATTTTATATTATGTCAGGACCCCAGGAAGACTAGCAACCACACGTGGGAGCTAATGGGGGATCCTAATAAAGAATAAAAATTAAAGAAATGGTTAATAAACTGCAAGACACCCCCCCAAAAAAAGTCGCCACAAAAATCACAATCAGTGACAAAAATAGGACAAAAAACGACAAAAATATGACAAATGGGTGAAGCTGAACTGGAGAAAATGCGCTGGGTAAAAACGAGAGGTTAAAAGCTCACTGAATGGCCTCTCGGACCTCACTCACACGCTACATTCATACTTGTGCAAGGTGAGGGGCAGTGTCTTGCCCAAGGACACAACCACTATTACCTCTGTGGTTTGTATGAGCTGACATGTCCATCAGCCAAACCACTGTGTTGTTGCGTTATGGTTTACTCACAACCTCTTCGAACTTTCTCACGAAGACTAGTTAAATATAAGCCATAAGGGATAACATGAAGACATAACAAAGTGCTAAACCATTCCAAACAAAGCCCTAGACACAACATGTAAGGGCTTATTTTACTAGCCCAGTTTCCAGCTCCACTTCCTTTGCTGTTTTGGCCAAACTTTCTAATCACATTCCCATTAGTCACCAAAGAGCAAAAGCACTAATGTGATTAGAGCTGGGAAACAGGCCGATTCCTGACCCCTGCCCCGCGCCAGTGTGCGTGGAGGGGCATCTGTTTCATATTGGAGTGGTCAGACGTGAGGGAGAAAGTCCTCCATCTGAGGGCCACATGAACGGGACCCCTGCCGCAGTCGGGTCACTGTGTGTCTGTGCGCGGGACGTCTGACCATCTGAGCACAGCTGGGGCGCAACATCTGGGTGAGAGACAACAAAGGGGTCGCGGCGAGGACAGGGGTACGGCGGGGTGAGGCGGATTGGACTTGTTAAGTAACTGTATGGATGTGTAAGTCACACTTGGGCTTTACATCAGCGACCGGACACAGCTGGGTTTCCTTTGGAGATAAAAGCTCCGTCCACAACATGCGGAGAACCTAGAGCCCGACTGCTTAAGCAGTCACACATTCTGCCCCTTATTCAGCCCAGATTTACACAGCCTTAGACCAGACGAGAGGAACGGCTTCAAGTTTGGATTGGAATCAGACACATTTACTTAGTGAGAAGTAGGGCTGCATAATGTGTTAAAAAATGATCCTTATCGCTTTAAGTGACGCAATATCTATATCGCACTAAATTTACTTCCATTTTCCTACTTTAATCTTGTTTTGATCTTGATTTAATTTTACTTAAAGAGGGGGTATTATGCTTTTTTCAATCACATAGCACCAGTCTATAGCACACTACAATGACGACGAAACCTTCTGTTGGTCGTAGCGAATGTCTTGAAATAGGCCTCTGTCTCTTTAAGAACCTCTGAGCCTTTCCGACACGCCCCCTCCACACGCTGTCTGTGGCATCAGTGGGGAGGGGGTTCTGCTGAGGAGCAGTGGTTGGTTACTCGGCTGGTGACGAAAGCTCGGAGGCGTCTCCAGGAGGTGGGGGCGTTCCTAGGAGGACTCAGGCAAACCTATCCCTAAAATGGCTGCCATCAGAGTTTTTACAGATTACTCAAAAATACGTGAATGTGCCAAGGCAACACTTCAGGCATGTTTTTTAATGAGGGAGTGACATAATAACATGATGGAAAGCTTGAAAAAGTCGATTTTGCATAATACCCCCCCTTTAAAGTTTAAAAATATCACTAAAAAAGGTTACTTGGGTCCGAATTGCTGTCATGCACAAGTTTAATATATACGGTGCAGTTACACATATGACCTGAGGTGGCAGTAGTGAGTATAGAATGGCCAACTTTTATCTAGCCCCTTTAAGTCTTTGTGACAACTAATTGCTTCCATTTTCTTCAAATTAAATGGAACATGCTGAGTAAAATATTAATATTAGTATCATAACATAAATATTGCCATGTTTTCCTCATATGATGCAGCTCTTGACTGAAGCTAAACTAAAATAAGATAAGCGCTTCTGTCTTTCATAAATGTGGCACGACTCGTTTTGTTTTAATGTTAGATGATTGAATTAACCGCCCGGATGACTGAGAATCTACATCGTAACACTCAAGACAAACTTGTGGAAAAGCTCTGGTCAGGTCTAGACCGAAAGCCTGCCCCGCGCATCCTGGGACATGATGCTTTCTTAATGAAGTCACAGATAAACACGCCTCATCACTAAAGAGCTGCTGAGGGAGGGCAATGCCAAGAACAGCCAACGGAAAGTTCAGACAATGACCCACAGCAAAGGGGTGAAAGGGAAACAACAGAGATCTGAACGATGGAAAGAAAAGGGTTAGTGTCTCTGAGGCTCTGTGGGACAAGGAAGAGGAGGAGACGAACAGGATGTACTGAAGGAAGTAAAGGGGGAAATTAGACGGTAACATGTCAAAATAAGTACATTCTAATAAATTATTGGGGGGGGGGGTTAATGGTTCAGCTCTCTCACGGTTCAGTGCATCACCGCGCAAATACAATATAAAAAATTATGAGTTTTTAAGTACCATAGCTTAATTCAGATCTGGACCCCAATACTTTGTGCTGTAATACCAGATATCGATACTTTTTTAAGTATCGCAATACTTTCAGTACTTGTGTTCGGAGGCATTTTTATCCTGCACTCCTGTTATCCAGTAACAGCACTTAAAGAGGGGTATAATGCTTTTTTCAATCACACAGCAGTAGTCTATATCACACTACAATGATGACCAAACCTTCTGTTGGTCTGTAAATGCAGTAAATTAGAATAACTGCCTTGTATAAAATTGCTCTCTCAAAATGGCTGTAGTCTTGAAATAGGCCTCTGTCTCTTTAAGAACCTCTGACCCTTTCCGACACGCCCCCTCCACACGCTGTCTGTGGCATCAGTGGGGAGGGGGTTCTGCTGAGGAGCAGTGGTTGGTTACTCGGCTGGTGACGAAAGCTCAGCTGGTGACGAAAGCTCGGAGGCGTCTCCAGGAGGTGGGGGCGTTCCTAGGAGGACTCAGGCAAACCTATCCCTAAAATGGCCGCCATCAGAGTTTTTACAGATTACTCAAAAATTACTCAAAAAACTCAAAAACACTTCAGGCATGTTTTTAATGAGGAAATGACATAATAACATGATGTAAAGCTTGAAAAAGTCGATTTTGCATAATACCCCCCCTTTAACACTTCAATAACTGTCAAATGGCTTTGGGTTTACACATTTTAGACAAATGACTGTTTTCTTTTTATAAATTTTAAGGTAAACATATTCCAAATCATCAGCTTATTGTATCGCAATATGTATCGGATCGGCCTCTGAGTATTGTGATACGTATCGGATCGTGACAAAAGTGGATAGTCCCAGCCCTAATATTCACAGTCTCAGAATAAAATTGTCAATGCTTTCAAAGCTGCTTTATAATAAAATGTGCTAAGCACTCACCGAGCAGTGCGTTGGATTCTCGGCTCGTGTTTGGGCTGTTCTTGGACAACATTCTGCTTGTACTTTAGTGGAAACAGAGCTTATGAGGCAGATTATGACCAGATTTTACGCATTTGTCTGTGCCTCTGACAATACTCACTATGACTAGGCTATGACTCACCACAGCCTGGTCATCTGCAGAAGAAGCCATTACGAAGATTTCATATGTTTTTGGAGGATGTAACTGTACAGGTGTGGAGAGTCTGTAGCCTTCAGTTTAGCAGTAAGCATTGAGCTCCGTGCCACAGAGCTTAATGTTAAGAAATATAGACTAAAACTTGCACCGTCACTTTAGTACAATGCATATACCATGGCACAGTGCATTGTTACACCCCTATAAATTATAATAAATTATAAGGGAACATATGATAATATCGCTTGTTACTAATAACCCACAGCAGGTTCCATATTTGGGTCAAAACAAGCCTAACACAAATTTATATCCAGACTTAAAAATGGAAATATCAATTGACTTGTTTTAGATTGTGCTGGCAAAACATGTGTACATATATATTGCACCACCTAATATTGCAATAACAATGATTCAACAGCATAAAGCTATATTTAAATAGTGATTTTGTCCTTAAAAGTATGGATGGGATGATGACAGAGTGTTTTACAGCTGCCCCTCCCTCCAAAACTGGTATGAACCAAATTCACTGAGGAAATCTTTTGTAAGTATAGAGATAACCGCCTGTCTCACACTGATTGCAGCTTGTGTTCCTTCAGCATGCTATTTGGTGTCATCTGTCTGGTCTAAAAGCTACTATTTAAAGGCACTGTATACGTTTATTTTATTGTAAAAAGTAAAACCAGAACATCTCCATCCAGGATCTAAAGTTTCCGTTGACGGGCACTTTCCCACACCAGCGCAGATGTGCCGCGTCCTGAGTAGACACATGTTGTTGCTCTAGACTGTTTTATTAACTCCATGCTTCGACTGGCTCTCGTTTGAGCATGAGTCACACATGTGGCCGCAAAAGTGCAAAGTTAGCAATGTTCGAAAGGCAGCTGACGAGAGCCCCATTCATTTATTTCATGCATCTGACTACTATAGCAGCACACATCAAATGGAAAAACCGAACACAGAGTTTAGGCTGGAATACCAACCTGGTCTGTATTGCTACACATCGAGTGCTTCAGGATTGGTTTTCGAACATTTTAACAATCTAGGAGCATCCAAGCGAATGCTGAAAACAATAACACAGTCCAAAACCATAAGCATTGGATTTAGAAAAAACAAAACAGTTTATTTTGGAGCATTTTCTTTCTATCATATAGTATGATGCTGTTGACTATTTAAATTGTTCCAATCATGTTTTGTATGACCTGAAGCTCCAGGGGCATCCAAGGTAACGGGCCCCTGGGTTGAGCAATGGGTTATGTAAAAATCATATGAAATCTTTGTAACTGAAATTTTGACATTTTTTGCCGACAAAGTTGAGCAAAAGTTCTGCTTTTGTAATGATCTCCCTAATCTACTTCCATTTTAGCCTTTGCATACATTGCATACAATAATTGTTTGAATATAAAGGGCCGTGTTGAGATGCATTGTTATATATACTCAAAATTCAAGACATTTATCGTATATTGCAATTATTTCTTCATTGTTTCCCACACATAGACTAATCTGTGGTGCACCGCCACAGAATCGACACCGGACGCCACATGTTGTGCATCATAAAGAACTGCTGCAATGGTAAATTTGGCTGCACAGGGGGGGTTAGTGTTAGTGCTTGTTGCAGAAGTACACCGCTCATCGCCACATACTGCGTTCTAACTTGTGGGAAACACTGTTCTTACATTTTCCGATTAGGTTTGCTTTAAAGTGACTATACAGAGTTTAAAAATGTCCCCCTTTATGTTCCAACAATGTCCTACTGTGTAGATTGAGCCCAGACCTGTTCACCACAACTGCCTCTGAAATCCTGCACTGTCACTCAGAAAGGTGTTAAGTCGGGTCCGAAGTGCCGTCATGCACGAGCTTAATATAGAAGGTGCAGTTACACGTATGACCCGAGGTGGCAGTAGTGAGTTTAAACTGGCTAACTTGCATCCCTTTAAGCAACTATGATGAAATTCTTCTAGCCAGACCTAAAGCTCCAAGCAGGAGGCCCAATATCTGTGCATGTCACAGCAGCATCTCCTGACACTCTGAGCAAAGCAGCAGTGCCACTGAATCATGTAAAGGTATGAAACAAAACGTGCAGGTCATTTTATCATCATTTTTCTTATAGACCAGTCTCTGTCATGTGACTTTTGGTTGGCAAACGGCTGTTGTTGTTCAATTTGTTCCATTTTCATTTATATTTCCAAACAGCTTGGAGATTGAGATTGTTCTATATATTGCAAACCATGGTGCATGCAGTATGACTGGCCGTAAAGATGTAGAGTAGTTTAGCACAGTAATAATAGTTCAGATGAAGCACCCATCACTAGTTAGCGATCTTGATTACATGTTGACTGTAACTTTGAAACACCATCTACTAGTTAGGACTAAATTACTATCATTTGAGTTGAGAGGTTAAGTATAATCGAAGTGATACTTTATTTGTCCCCGCTCATAAAGTAAACAAACGTCACATCGGCTGGTAACATTCAGCCGTAACTAAAGAGAGACTCTAAAACCTCAAGGAAAATGGAGATGATTTTTTTTTTTTTTAACCCTCTGGTCTCTCAAGAAACAAGAAAATACTGGTAGAAGCTAATCATATTAAATATCAAAGTGTCTCATGACTAATTTAAATGAGTAATTGGAAAATGATATAATCTTGTGTTTTTATAGGCTTTATATAAGATTTATAGCCGTCTTTGTCCATCACACTGTTTCACAATAACAAGAGTGATCCACTTATGACATGTATTTTACAAATCCATGACTAATTTTTACAAAACAATGACGTTTTGTTTGGAAGAAGAAGTAGGCTGAATTAATTTAATTTGTTAATGCTTGCGGCTTAAGAGAGATTGATACATTCTGGATAAATGGTTTTGCGCTTAATGCTTTCCAACAATGACTAATACGTTGTTTATCTTAGTCAAAAATAAACTAACAGTAAATCGCCCTGCAGTATTTTCCCAAAGTCACAGAGTCCAAAGAAGGCTGTGAGAAAACAATTTGTATTAAATATTATTGTGGCATTTCACTAAACTATTTCAACAAATTGTGTCAATACGAGACTTAATTCGGGACCAAAACTAGACTAAAATGGAACAACGTTTTGGAAAGCACAGTTTTATGTTACCATGTGTTTTTGTTTTGTGCTGTGTTGGCAAAAATGTGTAAATCAGATGGAAGACCTCAGTCATTTTGCAATATATTGTGGGTTCTTGCTATGCATATTGTGTCACCTAGTACTGCAAGAACAATAAAATTTGGCGATATATTGTGCTGGCCTAGTCAAAAGTTACGTGTTTTTCAGATGTGTTGAACCCATATTGTAAAATGTGAAAGAATGTCAATGACAGACACCCACAGACATAACAGAGCTTGGTTAACATGGCTAGGCAAGGGAAGAGTTAGCATCTTCAGCACAATTAAAACACATCGTTTCGTTGCTTTGACCTGGTCTCCCATTGTGTGTCGCACGACAGATTTACAGTTTGTATGCAGCAGTTACGGCAAAGTTCAAAAAGTCTAAATATATGTAGCAAAAGTGTCTCATGGCAGGTTAATAGAGGAAAAAAGCATATTTAGAGATATCCCATGAAGTATTTGCTGTAGATTATGGATTTAACAATAGACTTTGAGACATCAGTCAGTCGCAGTTTGGTAGGCTCGAAAAAGCTTGTTTTACTAAGGTCGGGATCAAATGCTTTATTCAATGAATGTTATCATAGAAATGACATATAAAAACTCAGGCCTGGTTGTTTAGGAGCCGCACAGACATACAGTAGATAGACAAGGTTTCAAGAAATCAGACCGAGACCCTTACTTTGGGTTGCCATGTCTTATGGCCACAACCATTTTAGTCAGGTAGTCAAATTTAATGGAACATACAGTACATGTGTTGCAATGCTTAAAGCAGAACTACGTAACTTGTTTACCTCCTTTTCGTAGGGCCGCTGGGGGTAATACAAGTGTTGATGGGATGATGGGGGGTCTTTCATCTTCCCCGGTGTCTCTGGCCAGAAAACCACACTTTCTTTGCTTGGACTGAGAGGCGCAATACATACTAATCACGAAGAAGAAGCTAACAGGCTAACGGGCAAAGCTAAGAGCGGGCTAGCGCCAGTTAAACACCATTTACAACCAAGTTAGAGTGAAAAAAAAATTGTGTTACTGGGTTGTGGCACAATGTACAATATCCCTCTCTCCCTTTGTCTTTTCTGTCAGCGTAGTATTTACTCAATGACAGCAACATGCTGCGACACCTGCAGTGGCGCTTATGGCCTCTAGGGACATACTGTAAGTTACTTAGTTCTGCTTTAAGTAAAATATTGCAACAGTCAGACAGTTATTGATAAGCCTTTTTCATATGGTGTAGCCCTAGTGTCCAGTCACTGTATAAGACTCTGTTACTTGTTTCCAGCCACTGGCAGCAGACTGGCTGGATTGTGACGTCAGAACATGACCCTGGAGTGCGGGAGCGGCAGGCAGTGGGTCAGCCTCTTGGCAGCGCATACTTCTCAGATTAACATTAACAGAACGTGACAGCGCTGAGAGGCTTTGGACTCTCTACTGCAGGGGATTAGGCTCCACAGTCATGTACCTGCAGTCCTACCTGGAGTGTCCCGCCTCATTAGCACAAAAATTATGGTTTTAAAAGCTCTAACTGGCCTTGAGCTGTATGGACACAAATACAAGAGTATGTTCAAGCTCAGAAACAGAGTTCAACCCCTGAGCTTTAACTGATGGAGGCCTTCACTAACACTGACTAGGTCATGACTTGGGACATGGACAGACATACAGGACCGGTGGAATTGAGTGGATTCTTGACACAAAGCGAAGCACCTCGACATGTAAGTGGTATATTATAGCATCTAGTGGGGTGCAAAAAGTGGGGCCTGCGGGCTACATTGGCCCTCCAGGAGTTTGCTTTGGCCCACGAGATGTCATTGGGATTTGTAAGGAGGATCTACTGATTTATTTGTGCACTGGATAATGGATAGTCAAAACAGACACCAAACGGTAAAAGACATTCAGTCATAAATCCGTTTGGATTCCATCTTTCTAAATGCAAAACATTCTTGGGGGTGTCATTTGCGCGCTGTGACAATTACATTTTGACCGTCCAAGAAAAAGGGTTTGGGTTCCCAGGTCTACAGCAGCAACCATGACTCCTCCCATCATTGCGATCTTGAATAGAGGTTTACCGTTATATGATTTTTTTGTCTTAAAGACAAGACAATTGGAAAAATCAACCACAAATATCGGCTGAGCATATCGGCATCGGCCAATAAAAATCCCCTAAACTTGGCTTTAAAGCTCTACTCTTGAACCTCCAACCTAGAAAATGTCTCCCTTTTTCAATGTTGCCAAGTTTAAACGGGCTAGATTTACATAGAGAATAATAGAATAATAATCTGCATTTCCTGCATAAAATGTACAATATTGCAAGTGATTACTTTCTTTTATGATTATTTTTTGACCTGCTGCTATCCCTATGTGTGCTTTGAGAATCAAAAAGAAAGGTTCTATGGACAATCTTCGTTTCCATTTCTCAAGTCCGTCCCCCAATGTCCCATCTCACTGTACAACTTGTACCACGTTTATGAAGTTGTGAAGTGGTCATTTCATACACGACAGTCAACACCAGACAATTAATCCATTTTGCCTCAACCTTTTCAAAATGTTACAACCTTTTAAGTGACACTTTAAGTGACACACATGTTCTTATATTCTATGGTTGCACCTATACTGTAGGACTGTAATCTGTCTAAGGGGAAGTAACTACTTGTCCCTGAACTATGCCCCTGTAATGGGCTTGTTGGCACTGCTGGTCCTGGGGGGCAGCTAATCAGAGAATGGCTGAAGAGTTTTGACTTGTGCTTCTAGGTCGCAATCGTAGACACAGCCCAGATTACACGTTAGACACCTTTTGTCATGAGCAGTGGCTATATTTGTTTCACACGAGTTACAAAGTAGACTAAGACGATGCATTACTTCAGTCAGCAAGTTGACGAACGATGTACGGTTGATAAGTTATTATAAAGTCGAAATTTAGTTAGCAAAATATCGTTACACATTATTCAAGACAGAATCATTGCAATCCTTGTTGCAGTGACAGATCTACTACAATCAAATTCATTTATGCAGCTAATCCACTGACAGTGCAGAAGTGCAGCTCAGTTGGTGGCGAATGGGCGACAGAATATGTGAAAATGTGGATTTAGCAGGTCAGGTTACAAACTTCGGAGGGAAAGAAAATCTAATTTCCTTGAGTTATGCCAATCCAGTCAAATATTTTCCTCAAAAATATTATGATAGCATTCAGAAAGGGAAAATTACACTTCCTTTTTCCAGTGAGAATGATGATTAAACTCCGCAAAGGCTCACTTAGATACGGGTCGTTTCAGTTTTGAAGGGGCACATGTTATCGGCCAATCAGAGCGAGCGGCTACCCCCAAAACGGCTGTATACGTGGAACTTTTTAAGTGTGTGGTCGCTCATTGGGTTACAGAGCAAATATTGGCGCTTCATTAAAGGCACTGGAGCAAATCCAACCGAGCTTTAACTACTGACTTATTCCCTCCAAAGATCTGTCAACATCACGGCATTGCAGTCTCCCCTCCCTAGACTTAATATGACCAACACGGTGACTTTCATTAAGGGCATGAAACAACAGTTTTCTAGGATCAGCGCATAGGTTAGGGTCTAATGTGCAGACGGGACCAGGAATGTCCTCATTTGGAGAGACAGTCTGGAGCTGGCAGACTCGAGTTTCATCACAATAAGACGAGCAAGTGCCCACCGCCACTGCCCTCACTCCTGGACTCTATATCCTATTAACTCAACTTAATTTACTTTCAATAATGTACTGCATAGGGAAGCACCAAGTAGCATCTGTTGCCAAGTTCCCCTTTCTGCAGAATTGAATGACGCAATATTTGTACCGAAAGAATGTATTACAAAATAACCCCCCCCCAAAAAATTGCATGACTGCTACTTTTCTGCCAGTTTAGCCTTTAGGGACATTTCAGGATATTTGACATAGGGCCTCATGTCCTACTTATCCAGAGTGATGTTGATTTCTGTTGATTTTTTTTAATTTTTATTCATGCAGTCCTTGTATTTGAAGAGTTTAGTGGTGCTAGGCTATTGCTAGGCTAGTGTATGTCTATACTACAAAAAGTAAATATCAAACATTGGCTTAAATGACTTGAATTGAGGAAATGTATCTTGTTTTGAGCGGTTTTCACTCATTTAGACTCTTTTCCTAGGACGAAGTTTACTTTGCTTGTTTGAGGACATTTCAGACCAGTTCTAGGGTAAATCTCGCTTGAAATAAGAAAGCAAAATGAGATAAGACCAATTTTCTTACCCCATTGGCAAAGAAAATTACCTGAAATAGGACGGAATGTATCGAAACGAGTCAGAAACATCTCAGAACAAGTGAAATAATCTAGGACAAATGCCCAAGAACTTCTTAACTAGTCAAAACAACAAAAAATTGGATTATTATGCTCAAATTGAGATGTTTATACTGATCTAGTTAAATACTTTTTGCAGTGTATGGTAACTAGTAGCCTGCATTAAAAACCTCTTCAGAATCATAGGGTCGTCCTCCAAACGTTGCCATATCTGATTTGTAGAAAGCTCCTTTGTGAATTCCACATGTAGTAATGCCGGCTGCAGGTAAACAAACTAATGTAGATCCGGTAACCGAGCAGATCACTCCGCCGCTGCATAGCTTACGACCAGGAAGCTGATGCTGCTCAAATATAAGTTATTTTAAATGCAAAATGGTTATATTTCCAAAATGAATCAGTCGACACAGATATTTATATTGGTAGCCTGGTGTTATACGTGATTTGCCTCAGGTGCACTGTGCTTGGGTCAGGCTGTTTTTAATGCAGGCTACTAGTTACCATAGACATGCGCTAGCCTAGCACTAGCCTAGCACCACTAAACTCTTCAAATATAAGGACTGCATGAATTGAAAAAGAAAAATCAACAACACTCTGGATAACTAGGAAATGAGGCCCTATGTCAAAAATCCTGAATTATACTTTAAAGTCTTGTCTTGACACAAAACTGACACATTTGCAATGGCATTTCTTCAAATAAATGGACAAAATATGCCTTACGAGAAGTTTAAAAAATTCTGAAGGAGTGACCTAAAGTAACCCTGCCTAATTGGTTTACTTCCTTTACTTCTTCCAAACGAAGCTACAATGCATTTGTCACTTCTGAACTGAGCGTGCACTGTCATTTAAAGAAGAAAAAAAACATTTTATCTTTTTTTTAAATCTCATCTTTCGAGTTCAGTTCTGACACGGCGGTTGAGGTGGTGGCAGAGATGCAGAGATCTCGAGAGATAATTACAGCGCTCTTGTGGCCAAATTGCACGGTTGAGGCCGCTTTTCCCCTATGATAATAATTACAGCCAGCTATTTATTTATATGAAACCTCTGTTATCTGAAAATGGTCATTTCAGATCTCATTACAGCAGAGTATTGTTTATGCCTTTTGCGTGAATTAAAGTTGTCACATTTTCCCACAGGACAAAAATAAAAATGGACCTATAGATAGATTCATTATAAACCACACAAAAGATAGTTCATTTTAAGATTTTGGTGGAGGAAACATGCTGGATCAGAATCAGTCGTTATAAAGTTGTGCATGAGTCTCTGTTGAAATCGCTGAGATGCCCCAGACTGAGTCAAAAATGAAAAGAAAAACAAGCAAATAACCTTTTGACAGATGAAGATTAATGCAAAAGAGGTTATAGGAGTTGAGAGACAGAAGGCATGACACAGCACACAAGAGAAAAACAGCAAAACTTTAACTCCATGGTGACTGAAGGGAACACTGAGGGGAGATTTTTGTGCCAAAACAGTAAAATCAAAAAGCGCAATCCAAAAAACTAAATAAAAGGGTGAAATAAGCATAACAATAACAGCGCGAGAGGAAAGTTGGTTCTGCCGAGCTCTGGGCACTAGACGCGGTGAGGGAGGGGTTCCCCTTTCAGAGAGGCCAGACGAGGACACGCTCACATGTGGGTCATGTTCGAGGCACTGTGTGCAGCTCCAATCTGGGCTTTTTTATGGGAGGCAGTAAAGAAACGCTAGTTTTAGTGAAAATGGCACGAGCCGTGACCTAATGCCACAACGAGAGCAGCACACACAGGCTCAGAGGGGGAAAAAAACTCAACTTTAAACATGCAACTTTCGAATGGAGCAGCTTTTTAACATCAAGCACCACCTCATAAAATATTTGACTATCCCAGTACTGAAAGGCCTAGATTAGGATCAGATCAGGTCAACCCGGGTGGAAACCATGTCTAAACCAGAAACCTAACCTAACTTAACCTCTTACCCCCCCCCCGCCTGAACCAAGTGTATTTTCTTTACCCAAATCCAAAAGCTTCTTATAGCCTTTAAGCCAGGGTAACGCCTCATTTGAAAGTACATTTGAGTACATTTGTTGCCTTGTTGTCAGCACTTTTTATTTTTATTTCATCACCTTTTTGTAGCTCTTTTGTCACTTCTTTGTCACTTCCTTGTTTTCTCTTTCCTCACTTTTTTGTGCTTTTCATCCTCCTGTTCATCTCGTCTTTGTTCCTATTTTAGGCTTTTAGATTTGGTTAAAGCCGAACTGGAGAAAATGGGGGTTAAGAGGTTAAATGTATGACCAAAACAAAATGAAATGATCTCGGAGTGAAAAGATATGAATATGAAATGAATAAACAGGCGCAAAAAGACTAAGAAATACATATATTACACAGAGATCACTATTTGACTCAATCTAAAAAAAAAAAAAAGTATTTTGTCAGGGAACACGGGCAGTCATAGAAGTAATAGTATAGCTGCAGTAGATGTGGTGTATCAAGCATGAGGCATACTGTAACAGGCTAATCTTAGAACTGCTAATGTATCCATAATTACTCATTGGGCTAAATTGGGCAATTAGCAGGATGAGATCATAATGACATAGGATAAAATAGCGGGAAACGTTTGCTCCGTTGGGCTTGAGAGCACAAGAAAAAGCATTTAGTTTGAGTTTCGAGTATATGAGAATAGCACATGTTGATCACAGCTGCCAATCAAAACTCATGTGTTAGACGATAGGGCCTTAAAATGAGCTTAAGCATATTAGCAGAGCAATCATTCACAAAAGGACCAACATTACTCCTAAGATATCGGCCAGAGGAGGCACATCAGTCAGCGCATTAGTGGAATATCCATTTTTCAAAAGCTTAAGGAAGACATTACTTTTTAAATGTTGTTGTTAACTAAAACCGCATGACCTAAGCTGGTAATATGAGTGGCAATTAAATATACTCCTTCCAAGTGGACACAGCGAGCATAATTTTTGGTTTGTAAACATGCTCCTGGGTACAATTAAATAGATTAAAATAGGTCGGAAAAGATACTGGATGAGTCTTGGCCCTCGGTTGGCAACAGGGGTATGAATTATGGTAAAAAACAAAATGTATTAGCCTCTATGACAGACGTGGGCAAACTGCAGCCAAGCAATTTTGACCGGCCCTCGACGCTCTTTCCATAATTTATGTCATTTTTTGGGGCTTTTGCCATGCTGAATTGCATAGTGGTGAATTACCATGAGGCACCATGACCATCCCCTGCTAGAAAATGGCTCTATATTTTTCATTGTTTATCATTTCATTTCTTTATTTCATTCAAAAGTGACATCAATACAACAAAAATGTGAAGTCAATGCAGTTTCTTCATCTTTTTTTTTTTTACTATACTGCACCCCTCCTCGAACCGCCACCTTAACGTGGTGGAGGGGTTTGAGCACCCGAATGATCCTGGGAGCTCTGTCGTCGGTGGCTTTGTGCCCCTGGTAGGGCCTCCCATGACAAACAGGTCCTAGGTGACGGGTCAGACAAAGAGTGGTTTAGAAGCCCCTCATGAGAGACCAACGGCCCGGTTGGAACCATGAGGCCGTCCTTCTGTGGACCCACCACCTGCAGGAGGAGCCATAGGGGCTGGTGCAAGTGGAAGAAAATGGATGGATGGATACTATACTGCAGTTACCATCAAGCTAGTTCCAGATATAATTGTGTGCCTTTTGCAATGGGAGAAAGTTGAGCAGAATTCAAGTTATCGCTGCTGCCGCCGCCCTCTGACTCACTTCCGATTACTCATGTGGGCCCTTGTAAAAATGTATTTTCCTGCTCTATAATTAGGCAATGGCATGCTAACTAATCAACGGCGTGGTGAGAGCGGAGCAGTTCAGAACGGGTAAGTGCTAAGAGGCTGTAAAAATACAGAGGACACTTGTGGGTTCAACTTATTACGCAACAATAAATACAGATCAGGAACTTCTGCAGAAGAAGAATAAACAACCCAAGGGAACAGGACTACTCGAACCTACATGAATTAAGCAAAATGCCTCTCCCAGTATGTTTCTGTCAAGAGAACTTTGCAACATTATGAAACCATGCCTTAGATGCTCCCTTTAAATCCATGCTAGCAATATTCATGCACCGACTACTACTGCGATTCCATTACATCCAGTAAGAACTATGACGGGAACTATCACACTTTTGCTCCTAGTCCAAGTATCACTGCTATGAAATACGTCTGTTTATTTCATATATTTCAAAACATTTCTGACAGGCCTCTGAGCGTGACACGACTTGGAGCAGCCATTGAGAAAAAGTCCATACTCTAGTAAACATAGCCTATAGTCAAAGCAGCAGAGCGGCTCAAGCCTGTGATTTCCCGGCCGCACGTGTCCAGCCACAAGCACTGAGTACAGTCTGAGCAGACGTTTTCGGCCTCGACTGTCTCATCACAAAACGGTAAATTTTGTGTCCAAATCGGAGAAAACCCCAGACGCGAGGAGAACATGCACGCTATCCCGGGAATCACTATCCCTGTCTGAAAGTATGTCGTATGTTTTGGAAAATGGTATTCCCCGAATGGTTTTTAAAAGACTGCGCTGCTGCGGAGGTATGTGGAAAACGGCTGGTCCCAGGTGGTTGGCTGTGAATGTGCCCCCACAGAAGGAACTCTTTCCCTCACGCAGATCCGCCGCTCGGTGCACACTGTGTTCCTGCATAAATCATGGGTTAATATATCCACTCTGACGGAGGCTGTGGGAGCAGGGGGGGCATTCACTGTCCGCCTGCAAAACAGTGCAAAAAAACTATCCCTTCGAGATGGGATAGGCAAATGTAAAGAGCGCAACACATGATACTCTAAAGATTACAGAGAGGTAATCTCAAGAGTTTCGTGGTGCATATCTCGGTCAGTGTATGGCTGACCGAGATATGCACCAGGATATGCAAGATGAAAATGACAAGATGAAGCTGATAACACAACGGGGAAGCGTCAAAGAAGGCAAGACAACCAGTAAATTATATTATCTAAAGATGCACACAGACTAAAGACACTGCAAGAGTAATCAGATAGAAATTGCAATTCGAATGGCCACATAGGCAAATACTAAAAGTTAATTAAAGAGGGGGTATTATGCTTTTTTCAATCACATAGCACCAGTCTATATCACACTACAATGATGACCAAACCTTATGTTGGTCTGTAAATGCAGTAAATTAGAATAACTGCCTTGTATAAAATTGCTCTTTCAAAATGGCTGTGGCGAATGGCTTGAAATAGGCCTTTGTCTCTTTAAGAACCTCTGACCCTTTCCGACACGCTGTCTGTGGCATCAGTGGGGAGGGGCTTCTGCTGAGGAGCATTGATTGGTTACTTGGCTGGTGACGAAAGCTCGGAGGCGTCTCCAGGAGGTGGGGGCGTTCCTAGGAGGACTCAGGCAAAGCTATCCCTAAAATGGCCGCCATCAGAGTTTTTACAGATTACTCAAAAATACGTGAATGTGCCAAGGCAACACTTCAGGCATGTTTTTAATGAGGGAATGACATAATAGCATGATGTAAAGCTTGAAAAAGTCGATTTTGCATAATACCCCCCCTTTAAGAAATCCTCTACAAACAACAAAATATACCAACCAGTCTTTTATAGGGTCTTATTGTGCATAAAACCTTCTCTGCACTCTATTCACACTCCTCTGAAATGCACACAGCCTGACCAAACCTGGATTTAACTAACTGTTCTGTTCTGGGGTTGCTGCTGTGGGTCAGGTCTCAGTTCAGCAACACATGTGCACAAAGAGTGAAATCAGCCGACGACCTGAACATCCTGAACGGCCAGGTTATTCCATGAATGGATTTCTTCTTCCCCGATGGCACGGGTCAATACAAGATCGTAGAGAAAATTTTAATCAAAGCTACAGGGGGTCCAACGTAATATGAGAGCTTGTGATCAAATGTTAATGCTCCTGGACCAGTTTAAATTGTACCTGTGAAGTCTGACCTCTTGCCAGAACAATATTTGAACTAGGCCTTTCAGAAAGTTAGTCTAATCAAAACTCCTGCTTGATTAATAGTAAGCAGTTCCTTTGCAGTAATTAGAGGTAAAATACGAGCACTTGTTTCATCACAGTGTTTTTTATTAGCGCCTTTACTAATGAAAATGATCATTTGTATTCCACCAAACTGCACTGGAGTGTTTTAAAGCAGAACTCTGAAACCCCTTTCCTTATTTTAAGCATGTTTTTTTCAGAACACAACTTGAGTCCAGGCCAGTCTTCCTGCTTCCCCAGATGTGGTCAGCAGAACTACAGACAGCCCAGTCATGACCGCTCTGATTATAGCCCTGCCAAAAACGCCTACTTCATATTTTCAACTGGCCACGCTCTCGAGTGTGCCAGACCAGGGACCACACAGATAAGAGACTTTATGTGTAAGCTGTTTTTTTGCATTTCTACAGTTATTGTATTCAGTGGAACTCACCAAAATCGCGCGCGCTGACCATCGACTCCCACAAGGGGGTGCTGTCTAGTCAGTAACAGGGTAAGTCAAGTCTTCCAGCCTCCACCCTGTCACAGTAGAAGGATGTACGGCTGACACTATGGGCTATAAAAACAAAAGACACAAATTATAGACCATATATAGTATTTTTTTTTTTTTTTTACCAAGATTTGATGTTGTCTATATAGCCAAAGGCAAGGCAAGTTTATTTGTAGAGCACAATTCATACACAAGTGCATTCAAAGTGCTTCACAGTTGCATAAACACAAGAAAGGAAATAGAATCAATAAAAACATCAACATAAAATTAATCAATTACAGTAAAAGGCAAGAGTGCAGATAAAATGCATATAAATGTCATATGCTCGGGCAAAAATAACTGTTTTCAGCCTGGATTTGAACATTGTCAGAGTTGAGGCCTGTCTCACATCCTCCTGAAGCCTGTTCCAGATTTGAGCTGCATGAAACTGAAACGCAGCCTCACCATGTTTAGTCCTGACTCGTACCACAACTATGCAGATGACACTCAAATCTACGTGTCACTGACGGCTGGTGAACATGGGCCTGTAGATACTCTCTGTCACTGCATCCAACAGATAAGTTTGTGGATGCAAAGCAACTTTCTCCAGCTAAACTCAGACAAAACTGAGATCATTGTTTTTGGCCCACAGGCACAAAGACAAAGTGTTATCAGTCACCTTGAGTCTCTCTCTCTAAAACCAAAAAATCAGGTTAGAAATCTAGGAGTAATCATGGACTCAGACCTGAACTTAAACAGCCACATCAAAGCAATAACATCAGCAGCTTTTTACCATCTGAAATACATTGCTAAGATCAGAGGAACAGTGTCAAAACCAGACCTAGAGAGACTTATCCATGCATTTGTCTCCAGCAGGCTAGACGACTGTAACGGCTGCTCACTGGCCTCTCTAAACGAGCTGTCAGAGCTACAGAACATCCAGAACGCTGCTGCTCAAGTCCTGACAAGAACCAGGAAATACGACCATATTAGTCCAGTGCTCCGGTCTCTGCACTGGCTTCCTGTCACTCAGAGAATAGACTTTAAAACAGCTCTGCTTGTCTACAAGTCTTTTCATGGTTTAGCTCCAAAGTAAATCTCTGACATGTTAGAGCCGTATAAACCATCTCGGGCCCTGAGAACTTCAGGGAGGGGCCTCCTGGTGGTTCCCAGAGTCAATAATAAACACAGTGAGGCTGCGTTTCAGTTTCATGCAGCTAAAATCTGGAACAGTCTTCATGAGGATGTGAGACAGGCCTCAACTCTGACAATGTTCAAATCCAGGCTGAAAACAGTTATTTTTACCGATGCATATGACTGACCAGGATGCCTCCTGGTCGCCTCCCGCGGGAGGTGTTCCAGGCATGTCCTAGTGGGACAAGGCCTCGTGGAAGGCCCAGGACACGGTGGTGGGACTATGTCTCCGAGCTGGCCTGGTGTCGCCTCGGGGTCCCCCCAGAACATCTGGAGGAGGTGTGTGTGGATCGGGAAGTTTGGGCATCTCTGCTGAGACTGCTGCCCCCGCGACCCGGCCCCGGATAAAGCGGAAGAAAATGGATGGATGGATGGATGGCATATGACTGAAAGTATTTTATCTGCACTCTTGCTTATTACTGTAATTGATTAATTTTATGTTGATGTTTTTATTGATTCTATTTGCTTTCTTGTATTTACGCAACTGTGAAGCACTTTGAATTGCCTTGTGTATGAATTGTGCTCTACAAATAAACTTGCCTTGCCTTGCCTTGACTCTGGGAACCACCAGGAGGCCCCTCCCTGAAGCTCTCAGGGCCCGAGATGGTTCATATGGCTCTAACATGTCAGAGATGGACTTTGGTGCTAAACCATGAAAAGACTTGTAGACAAGCAGAGCTGTTTTAAAGTCTATTCTCTGAGTGACAGGAAGCCAGTGCAGAGACCGGAGCACTGGACTAATATGGTCGAGTTTCCTGGTTCTTGTCAGGACTCGAGCAGCAGCGTTCTGGATGTATTGTAGCTCTGATAGCTCGGTTAGAGAGGCCAGTGAGCAGCCGTTACAGTAATCTAACCTGCTGGAGACAAACGCATGGATAAGTCTCTCTAAGTCTGGTTTTGACACTATTCCTCTGATCTTAGCCATGTTTTTCAGATGGTAAAAAGCTGCTGATGTTATTGCTTTGATGTGGCTGTTTAAGTTCAGGTCTGAGTCCATGATCACTCCCAGATTTCTAACCAGATTTTTTTGGTTTTAGAGAGAGAGACTGGCGTTTTTGTTCATCAGAAACACACATTAGTGAGGCTGCCAACTTGAAAACGACTATGTTATCACCACTCAATTTACCAAGTAGCCTAGTCATCCAAACAGAGAGACCCCTTGGAAAACACACACTTTAATTATAGATGGACAGCGCCATCTCGTGCCCCAACATCATACAAAGAGGGCGTGGACGCGTATATTGAGAGCTCACCCTAATTAGCTTTTCTCTTCTTCTTTTCTTTTTCTTTTTTTTTTAGTTTACTTAGCCGGGCCTTTTGTTGCATATTGGCCCAATAAGTCGAGTGGCTTTATATTTCAGACATACGTGCGCTCAGCAGATGTCTTTACGTCTGACAAAAGCCCTCAGCCATATGCCCCCGCTGTGGCACGAGGAGAGCGTATCTGAGCGCATGCGCACACACACCACCCGGCATCTCAGTGTCGGGGAGAACGCAAGAAGATGAGAGCGAGCGGCCGGCGTTGAACGGATCGAAAGCGCGATTCCGCAAACCATTACATTCATACTTTTTTCTTTTTTTTTTTTTTTTTTTTTTTTGCACCAGTCTCTCAGATCATCGCCAAAATTGGTGTTACTACTGACGAACTGGAACCGGTGCGGCGCGTGCAGGGGTCTGTTCTGACAGCAGAAGAAGAGAAGCAGTTGCAGAAAGCAGTCGGGCACCTAATTGCGCCGGATGTCATTACACGCTTTTAACATTCAAGGACGTAAGTAGCAGCCTCGTCGCGCGCTCCCCTGTGGTGTTTATCGCAGTTGCCTCGTGCAGGGTTGAAAAGTTGGGAACCTGAAATGCGTCTGTTCCTCGAAACGCGCCGGTTCTTTATTGTAGATAATCGATCCGCTCCTATATCTCGTGACAAGGAGCGCGTTTTTCCTCGGTTTTTTCCCAGCTAATCTCGCGTTATCCTCCCTGCTGAGCTGCGCACCTGTTTATCTCTGGGACAAATACCGAATGAAACGACAATAAACGCTGCAACTGTTGATCAGCGCGTCCGGATAGCTTGGTAAATAGCGCACTCTTTCATTACAGGCCAGTTATTACGCATAGGGAGATTCTGTGTGTGTGTGTGTGTGTGTGTGTATGTGTGTGCGTGCGCCACATGATAAGCATCAGGACAGGTTTTGCGGTTCGCTGAGCAATTCTACTTAGGTCCTTCCTCTAAGCTCGTTGATCAATTGAATTTAAGCCTCTTGAGCGGAGCGAGAGAAACCTGCTGACACATGCGCCCCGGTCTTTTTGTGCCCTCAACCCCGGCTAACCCGGCTCTATCCCTCTTGTTTCCTTCCACAACTGCACAAACCACAGAGGAGGGGGGGTCGTACTATCCGTGGATGTGGGCTACATTTGCACAGTGCCCCCCCATAACATAGCATTGACTCAGTACTGTGCAGTAGAAAGTGGTCACTCTGCGCAGGGCTCTTAATAATTGAATAGACAGCTGATCACGGGATTAATAATAGATTAATAACAGTGCTCTGGTGTCAGCTAACACAGTGTTTATTATGCTGGTTTATGGGTGCTGCACATTCTACTTAGGTCTATGAATGAATACTATAGGCTTTACTATTTGAGCTTTGCGGTGTTGATTTGTAAAGTTAGGGGAATAAGAAGGGTGTTGCAGACGTTCATTTACTCCAAATGCAAATGCGGAAAGGGGATATTTACCATGTGACTCTTCTGAATTGGTGCATGACCTGTAACTGTCACTCTTGCTCACTTTCTTCTTCTTTTCCTTCTGTTTTAGTGTGAACAAGACAAAGGCAGAGCGATGGAGGTCGTTACCCATTTTGTAAATGACAGTGTAGAATTTTACAAATGGAGCCTTACTATAGCAGGTGAGTCCTCTGCGTGAGTAAGTGAGTGAGTGAGTAAGTAAACTTTATTTGTGTAGCGCCTTTCACAGACACAGAGTCACAAAGCGCTTCACAGTGTTGAAACATAATTACAGCATATTACAGCAATAACAGCATATTCATTGCAATAATTCAAAATTCAAAATGCAGCATTCACTATACAAGTAGTGTCAGTAGCCGGACTCAAATGCTTTCTCAAACAGATGGGTTTTTAGGTGCTTTTTTAAAGGTAGCTGCTGACTCCAATGAGCGCAAGTCAAGAGGAAGCGTAGTCCAATTCTATACATGACACAGTGTTTAATGCTATGTGTTTTCTTTTGTTCAAGACAAGAGGGTAGAGAACTGGCCCTCGATGGCATCCCCTCTCCCCACTCTGGCCATCAGCTGCCTGTACCTGCTCTTCCTGTGGGCCGGTCCTCGATACATGCAGGACCGGCAGCCGTTTACGCTCAGGAAGACCCTCATAGTCTACAATTTCAGTATGGTGGTCCTCAACTTCTATATCGCCAAAGAGGTCGGTGTCACACACACACACACACACACACACACACACACACACACATTTGCAGAGAAATGTTCATGAACAAATGCCTTGTGTTGATCTTTCATCCTGTTTTGTTCACAGCTCCTAATAGCTTCAAGAGCAGCCAAATACAGCTACCTCTGTCAGCCTGTCAATTATTCCAATGACGTCAACGAAGTCAGGGTATGAAACTCAGCGTTCACTTTTTTTTGTACGACTTGTTGCACTGCTTGTAATTAGCAGCACGTTAACCTTTAAACATATAGGATTAAAGGTTAAGAGTTTACCGCAGAGATGGGTGTGGTCGAAAGTGTAACCCATGGCCTCACTGTATAAGCATGCTCCTTTTACCATTTGCTTCTGCAGAATACTATGCACATGGAACAAAGTTAAATACTCAAGCAATATATGAGCAAAGGGCGTATAAGTGGTTTCACTTTCTATTTGACAGAACGTAGATTTTCATAAGTCACACCTATACCCATAACTACATCCCGTAACTGTTGTCAAAAAATGAAAATAAGGGCTGTGAGAGAAAATGAGTCATTTTAAGTCAATTTCAACCTTTCTTAGAATTTCTACTTTATTGGTGCAAAGCCATGATTCATAAAAGGAATAATACTAACAAAGTAATGATTAGAAATACATGAACATATACTTTTGTGTTAAAACGTGCCTGAAAATTCACTGCTTTTATAGTATACTTCATTATTATATTCGTCCATCTATTCTTTCTGCAGATAGCATCAGCTCTTTGGTGGTACTACATCTCCAAAGGGGTGGAGTTCTTGGACACCGTATTTTTCATTTTGAGGAAAAAGTTCAACCAGGTCAGCTTCCTTCACGTCTACCATCACTGCACCATGTTCATCCTCTGGTGGATCGGCATCAAGTGGGTCCCTGGCGGGCAGGGTAAGCGGAGAGCACGGACAGTATTTTAATTGATACATTTGCTATTCTTAAGGAGTGTATTGTGTATGTTTTATTTGACTGATGGGATTTTAATCTATCGACAGCCTTCTTTGGTGCGACCATCAACTCGTCCATCCATGTCCTGATGTACGGCTACTACGGCCTCGCAGCTCTGGGCCCTCACATGCAGAAGTACCTTTGGTGGAAAAAATATCTGACCATTATTCAGATGGTAGGGACACATTTGCACTACCTCTCTTTGTCTCTCTCTGCTTTTCTAACTGGTTGAATTTGTTTCCTCCGTAGATCCAGTTCCATGTAACCATCGGTCATGCCGGGCACTCCCTCTACACGGGCTGCCCTTTCCCCAACTGGATGCAGTGGGCATTGATTGGCTACGCGGTGACCTTCATCATCCTGTTCGCCAATTTTTACTACCACGCATACCGAGGCAAACCCGGACACAAGGGAGGCAAGCCAGTGGCCAACGGCACCTCCGCGGTCACCAACGGTCACAGCAAAGCGGAGGAGGCCGAAGTGAACGGCAAAAAGCAAAAGAAAGGGAGAACCAAGCGGGAGTAAATACACGTGCTTCCGAATAAACATCAAGGTAACGAAGGAGAAGAGAAGAGAAGGAGAAAGTCTAACCTTAATCATGTCTGCGCACCTGTAGGATGCAATTTGTGACCAACTTAAAGGGGTGAATGGTAGTATGTTTCTAAAGTGTGAGTGGGCTCGGCAGAGAGATGGGATGTTGTCTTTTTTTTTTTTTTTAAATGAAGGCAAATACTGAACATGCACTGTAGGCTTGATGCTGCTGTGTTCAACTCTGCTTTGGACCAAAATAGGACCAAAGGTTCCACTTGACAACATCAACCAAGCGGTCAATGTTCATCTACATTTTTTACACTGAAAATGTCTCCACTGAAACTTTAGTTAATTTGCTTGATTTATTTTCTAGTAGCCGACTCTGGAAGAGTGTTGCGACATTAATAACCTTGACCTTTCTACAAATTCTGCTGCAAAGGGATATTTTTGTTACCTGTACCTAAACGGGTCGGGTCAACTAAAAAATCTCAAACCGTCACTGCCATCAACGTCTTTCCATTCTGGACATACTATGTAAATCGTTTACATATCAATGTCATGGACTTCCTATATTTGACTTAATTGTGCTGGATTTATATTTGCTATTTTATTTGTGTTCATTTGTTAAATTATTTGCGGAAATGAGGACTAGTCTCTTTTAGTACTTACGGTAAATTGGGGTTTGAGTGTAACGATACATTTTAAGGAACCAAACCATGCTGAAGATGATGAATAAATTAGTGATGATTGTGTCAAATTTAAAAAAGACAGATATCACTTTCACAGCTTGTAAAAGAAAATACATTTTATGTCAGAAATCATTTAAGCCCAGCTGCTTTCTGCACATCCGATGAAATAAAGACAATGGACCCCACAGTGTCTGCAGTGTCGGTTTGTGGGAGCTTCTTCAGGTGTGTGAGATCAGTAGAGGTGGCCTCTGTCGTTGGCCTGTCCAGACAGATCTGCTCTAATCTATGGGAGCAAATTGGCTTTAGCTTCAAAAGAGCTTACTTCCACGTCACTCCACGGGTTACCTGGGAAACCGGGTCACTAGAAGAGCTGCTGTAAATCAGACCTGCCCGTTACAGTAGTAATTACCAATAGACCTCAGGTTTGAATCTGGCTTTATGTCATGTGACTTTTATAAAGTGTCAAAGCTTTTGGTCGTAGGACAGACATGTCCTTTTCAGTCCTGTAGTTGGCTGTGAACCACCAGGTCATGTCTTGTGTATATTTATCTGCTGTCAGTATTTTTTACTCCTTTGGTTAACTCCTTAAATCCTCTGTCCTCATCCGGCTGTCCCAGCACTACTTTACCACATCTTATCTCAGTGCCCCACCACCTGTCTCTGCTCCCAAAGGAGGAGGTTCAGGGCTACGGATGTGAATGATAGATTGGATGTGCATTTATCCTCCAGGGGACACAGAAGGATCTAAGCCAAGGTCTAAGAGGATTGCAGAAGGTCCAAGGCTTTTGTATCAAAGGCATTTAACAGAGCTCTGCTGCACAATGTGAGTGTGTAGTTAATATAGTTCTCATGCTCACCAAAATGAGTTTTGGTCTACTCATGTAATCCTATGTGGTAATTTTGTCACTAGTGTGCAATGTGCATGACTGCACGCCAGGCAGGCTCCATAAGCATCTGTGTTAGAGGGTGAAGGGTCGGCCAGTTTGCACGGGTTAAGCCCGACAAACCCTCCACCACTCACTCATCTCATTAGCAATTAGGCCTATATGACTAGCCTCGCACAGTTGAAACAGTCAGCGTTTCTATAACCCATGAAGGAACAGGCCAAGGAGCTCTGCTTCTGCGAGTAAAGAGCGCCCCCTGCTGGGCATAAAAAAGGACGCTTGCAGTTGGAAATAAGTAGAAGAGCAACATTTTTTCTGTTAAAGGTTTTAATGTATTTCCGGAAATGTCTTGGGAATGTGATTAGGCTCTTACGCACGTGCTGGACACGGCAGGTTATGTACAATTACAATAGGTAAAGTACAGTATGCAATAAAACTCATTCAGTTCGGTCAACTGAGGCTTCCTCTTCAGCATCCCCACGAAACACTATTGTATTGCACCTGCCCCTATCTCCCCTAAGTGCTCTGTGGAGCCACGTGCTAGCACATCTTCAAGCTGCAAAGAAGGATATTATAAAGTACATTATAAAGACAGCGTTATATTGTAATGTGTTATAGGCCTATACAGCCATGTTGTTGTCTTTTGACTAAGCCTTGACTAAAAATGATGCTGTTTATAATGTAGGTCCTTATGTTGGAGCACGTCATAAACCAGATGCAGGTGACACTGTTTTTCCAGCGGTCAAAAGAACAAGATGAGCACTAAACTGTCCAGCAGGGCGGGAGGTGCAGGTAAAGTGACGGGCGGCAGAGGGAGCTCGAGAGCTGGGGCGGAGGACCAGCTGTTTGGGCGGATGGTGCTGAAGCTGTGCGCGGTTCCTCAGAGCAAACAGGGCGGATGCTGTCACCCGGGATTCCGTGAGTGCGGCACCGGCGAGAGAAGTCCCAGTCACCGCGCGGCCTTATCTGTAAAGCGCTCCCCGGATCTGTGCGTCCACACGCGGTCACAGCTCTCTGAAAGACCCCGGGCAGCCGAAGAAGAAGCTCAGTGCCAGTGGGCTGCAGAGAAAAAGGGCTAGATTTGTGGAGGATGCTTACGAGCTAAACTCCTCCATTTGCACTTTCAAACATAAGCTTGAGAAGGGCAGAAATGCAGACACAGACAGCGCTGGGTGCGAAGGAGGGAGCGGCGATGGCGGATCGAGAGGCGGCCGCAGAAGGCGCAGAGGCGGGGTCCGTGACACAGCAGGACCAGGCCTTTCTCGACGAGATGGAGAGGCTGCTGGATGAAAACGACGACCTCAAGGTTTGTCAGATTGGGGGTTTTGTTCGCACGTTCCTCACCCGTGATTCGGCATAAGCTACAAAGCATGATATTCAATGTAGAGATGTAACAATGAAGTAAGAGCCGCAGCAGGCTTGGATGACAGTGCAGATGGTGACCATTGCTACAAACATGCCATCACTCTGCCTCAGTGTATTTCACATTGTCAGTTCATATCCACAGGTTCACACACCCAGATTCAGGCTCCTATGAAGACATGACTGGAATCTCTAACCAAACTGCACAAAAACAGACTGGGTGTTGGATATTGATCTCACTGATATTGATTTGTCATTATTGGAGGAAGAGGCACAGACAGAAATGAGCTATTGGCCAGGCATCTCCACCCTCTACAGCTGCAGGCTTTTGCCCTGCTCTTGTGGCTCTTTTGTTACAGCGAGTTGCCCGATAAAGTCCTGGTTCAGTCATAAAAGGATGCAAACCCTGCTATAGGCCCACAGTTTAGCCAAATACAAAAACAAATGTCAACAGGTGATTTAATTATGAATTAATAAAAACAATCATCGGATGTTGGTAGGATTTTCAAAGCATATAACAAGCAATAACTGATTGTAAATAGAATGGAACCTTATTGTGTAATAAGATAGTATCTATATTAGGAAAGGCAAGTTTACTTGAAGAGCTCATCCATACACAAGGCTTTTCACAGTTACAAATTACAAGAAGGCAGATCAAATCAATCCGTAAAACATACATTTATAATGTATTAATGAGTGACAGTGAAAGCAAAGAGTGCAGATGACATACTTTGAGTCATATGCACAGCTCAAAAGAACTGGATTGGAGTCGAAGCCTGTCTCACATCTTCGTGTTCCAGATGTTAGCTCTGCGAACCCGAAACGCTGCCTCACCGTGTTTATTACTGACTCTGGGAACCATCAGGACACTCTTCCCCATTCACACGGCTGTCATTTGTCAATATTAATAATTACGGGGGAAACAGGACACACATCTACTTATCTATTTCAGTAATATGTTTCATTCTAGCCGTAGCCCCTACTAACCCAGAATAATGACTATAAATAACCGGGAAAGGTTATTTATACAGGACCGCAAATTGCATTTCCCCCGGTTAAACTGAATCCCATTTTCCTTATCATCATTTTAGTATTTCCTATGCAACGTTCTTGTTTTTTTGTCCACAGTGTGAGATTGAGGAGATGAGGGCAGAGATGGATGAGATGCGGGACACGTTCTATGAGGAGGACACGTGTCAACTGCAGGACATGAGGCGGGAGCTGGAGCGGGCCAACAAAAACTGCCGAATCCTGCAGTACCGGCTGAGGAAAGCAGAGCGGAAGAGAATGCGATACGCTCAGACAGGAGAGGTGGACGAAGAACTGCTCAGAAGCCTTGAACAAGACCTCAAGGTGGACATGAAAATGATGTCTGCTTTGCTTCTGTGCCAAAGTGTGCTTTTCCAGTTAAAATGTAGAAACACCACTGTGGGTTCAGACAAGCTTTCAAAACTCTTTTAATTATTCATGGTTTATTAAGTATAGCTGCCCGATGCTAAAATATATTTAAATATGAATTGATAATTCGAGAATATCCAGACCATGATCAGGGGCGGACTGGCCATATGTCCATTCTGGAAAAGCACAGAAGGGCCACTGGCTCTAGGGTAGGGCTGAAACAACTAATCGATTAATCGACAACTAATCGATTTCTAAAATAGTTGTCAACTATTCCAGTAATCAATTAATCGTTTTCTAGTAAACACAGACTAAAATTGAGCAAAAAAGACATGACAATGATGTATTTTGGATGAAAACCTACTTTGTTTTTTAAAGTTAGGGTCTGCAGTGTTTTGTACATCGTAAATTTCAAAAATATCTGTCTTTGTCTCGTCAAATCAAAGCAGAATTAGCATAAAGAGCCTCCTACAAACGTCTACTTTAAGTTTACTCCATCCACGTGTCCTCAAGCGGCGCCACTTTAGCTTTAGGTGATAAAAAAATTGGAAAAAAATACAATTTCCATGCACCTTTCACAGCCAAGCGATTAATCGATTAATCGTAAAAATAATCGGTCGATTAATCGATTACCAAAATAATCGTTAGTTACAGCCCTACTCTAGGGCCAGTGGTTTGGCCTCACAATTTTCTCCTTAACCTCTTATCTTACGCCTTAACTGAGCTTTGCCCAAATCTAAAAGCTAAAATGAAAAGAGCCAAAATAGAAAAACGAACTTGGGACTAAAATGTGCAGTAAAAGCGACAAAAATGTGACAAAAACGTGGCATAAACATGACAAAATACAACAAAGACATGACAAAAAAACAACAACAAAAACAGACGAAAACACAGCAACAAAGCAATGAAAAAAGCCACAAAAAAGTGATAAAACACAATGACAAAGCCACAAAAGTAATGAAAAAACAACAAACTCATGACAAAAAGTTGCAATCACTCTTGTAGGTCTTAGCTTTCAAATGAGGCGTTACACTGTTGCTCTCCAGTTCAGGAGCTTTTAGATTTGGGCAATGGTAATTTGGGCCAGACTGGTCAGAGTCCAGGGCCGTTTTTAAGTCCCAGTCCGCCCCTGACCATGATACAAAACAATAGTTTTAGAAGAAAATGGTGTTTGATTTTAGGCCACTATGAGCAGATACAGCTTCCAATCTTTTGACTGGGGGAAAAAAAAATCTTATTAAGCCTAACCCCTAATCATATACAGCATCTGGAGTCTCATTCCATTGCTCTTGCTCAAAGTTGAGCAATTTGAACATTCATAAATCCTGTATTCAAACCTATGATACAAACTCCTATACAGTCCTATACTCTGTTTGTTGGCCTAATCGCCTAATGCCATGTTTTGTATCATATTTCAACATGATAACAGGAATAAAATACAGATGAATGAATCTTTTGTGAACCGCCATGACGTGATGACTGCAGGTAGCCAAAGACGTGTCTGTGAGGCTGCACCACGAACTCGAGAAAGTGGAGGAGAAACGCACCAAGACGGAAGACGAGAATGAAAAACTGAGGCAGAAGCTAATAGAAGTGGAAGTGGCCAAACAAGCTCTGCAAAATGAGCTGGATAAAACCAAAGAGGTAGCGTATGTTTGTCGTTTCTGTAGTGTATAAGACACACTATGAAGTACAGTGAAATGCTAAGTAATTGTTAATAATTGCAGAAGAGAAGAGGGAGTAAGGATATCCAGAAGACTGACAAGAAAACTCCAACTGAGGTGAATCACACAAAAGCAGACACGAGCAGATTAAGCATTCCTAGCCATGACGCTTCTTACGTAATTTTCTTGGAGCAGAGAAATGTGTTTTAGTGGCCATGTTTGGAAAGCCCTAGCAATTACTTGGCTCTAGAGTCTTAGCTGGATTTAAACATCCTCATGGTCATGTGACAAAACTGGGCACAACTTTGATATATATGGTTTCAGATACTGTATCTCTTTAGAATCAGAATATTTTGCTTGAAAAAGGATGTACTGAGAGGCTGAGGAACTCTGAAGAATTCATTGATGACAGATTTGATGGCCATTGTAGTCTTTTTGTTTTTTGTTTCGGTGCAATTTTATTTGATGTTTTAAACTGTTTGACTTGATCACCTAATACTGAGTTGATGTAATAATAGTTTGGCAATATATTGCGCAGCCCTAGTTTGGTATTTTCTAATAAAATAACAGCCCCCTCCCTTGGCCCACTTTAATAAATGAACAGGGAAACATTATTATTTTGTGGGGGGGTTTACCAAAAGGAAAGCAGCCAGATGAAGAAGAAAAACGACTAAATCTGCTTTTGTTTCAAGGAGGACAATGACGACCTTAAGTGCCAGTTATCTTTGATCAAAGAGGAGGCAGTGCTCATGAGGAAGAAGGCAGCCAAGATCGACAAAGAGAAGGACCGTCTGGAGCAAGAGCTGCAGAAATACCGCTCTTTCTACGGAGAGCTGGACAGCACCCATCCCAAAGGAGAGGCCGGGGGTCCACCCACAACCCGCGAGTCCGAACTGAAGCTGCGCCTGCGTTTGGTGGAAGAGGAGGCCAATATTCTGGGGAGGAAAATAGTGGAATTAGAGGTAAGGGCAAGGGGTTGCAGTTCAGATTTCTTAGTATAGTGTCTACAAATGGTTATTTAAACTATGTAGGCTCCTTTTATATATAATGAGGACACCAGGCAGTCTTAAGTGTTCAGTCTTAATGTGTGAAATCATTAAATGTGATGGATTAATTTTTTGTAATTGTTTTTTACAGGTGGAGAACCGTGGCCTGAGAGCAGAGCTGGATGACCTGCGGGGCGAGGGGGAGGGCTCAGGGGGCTCGACCTGTGGGGCTTTAGGGGGAGCGGGTGGTGGACGGGGCTTCGGCGACGACCTGACGGAGCTCCGGCAGCAGCTGCAGTTGGTGGAGGACGAGGCGGAGCTGCTCAGGAGGAACCTGGCTGACGCAGAGGAGCAGAACCAGAGAGTGACCGCCGAGCTCAACAAACTGAAGTTCAAGGCCGGGACGCACGAGGGAGGGGCCAGGCACGGGTCTGGGTCAGGTATGGGGGGCACCGGGATAGATGGAGCAAAGACAGAGGCACTGCAGGAGGAGCTGAAGGCGGCAAGGCTCCAGATCAATGACCTCAGCGGCAAGGTTGGTAGTGCACTGATGTAAATCTATAGTACTAACAAAGTATTTTCCGGACTATAAGTCGCTCCGGAGTATAAGTCGCACCAACCTTGGCAACTACCTGGTCATGGAGGCGTAAATGCACCGTTTTACAAGCCTCTCCCAGCATCATGTTGCTCTCATTTGATTAGCTTTTTGGGGGTTTTCTTCATTGCAGAGTAACCTCCGCTTTTCTCCAGTCCTTCACAAGTTTCTCACTCACTCCAAACTTTCTTTCTGCTGCTGGATTACCGTTTTTTAAATCTTCAGTGGTACAGGAGTAGCAAATACTGGTCACAAACCTAGAGCGCCCTCTAGCGGCTGTCAGTGTGAAAAAAACATGTGAAATTATACATTTTGACATATAAGTCGCACCTGAGAATAAGTCACACCCCCAGCCAAACTGTGAAAAAAAAGTGCGACTTATTGTCCGGAAAATACGGTATTCAGATTCTTTCAGAGCATGAAAGTAAAACTATCCGTCAGTTCAACCATCAATACAGTGCAGCATGTTCCGGGAGTTAAATATGCTAAAAGCAATATTGGTGCATCCTTCTTTTTTGGCAGGTTATGCAGTTGCAGTATGAGAACCGCGTGCTCCTCTCCAACATGCAGCGTTACGATTTGGCCTCCCACCTCTCCCTGCGGCCCAGTCCGAGGGACAGCGATGCTGAGAGCGACGCAGGCGGGGCGAGCGGCCGCCGTGAGAGCGACGAGGACTCCACTTCCTCCAGGCTTCTCCCGCCGCACCGTAAACGTGAGGGGCCAGTGGGAGGCGAGAGTGACCCAGATGAGGTCAGGAACAATGGCAGTGGCAGCAGATGTCTGACACCGACGCGTGGTCTTTACACCCCCACCGGTCCAGAGGGCGCCGCTGCATCCCCCTCTGCGCTGTCCCGATTCCTGCCCATCGGCGGTCGGTGTAGTTTCCGTGAGCGGCAGCAGATGATAGACATTCGGGTGGAGGCGGAGAGGCTGGTGCGGACCATTGACCGGCTAATAGCAGATACGGCTGCCATCATCTCTGAGGCGAGGGTTTTCGTTTCCAATGGGGATCTGATGTTCGGAAGAGGAGGGGAGGACGGGGCGGAGGATGATGGGAGCAGGATCAGAGAACATGAGCTGCTCTATCGCATTAATGCACAAATGAAGGCCTTTAGGAAAGAACTGCAAAGCTTCATTGACAGACTGGAAGTACCTCGATCAGACGACAGAGAGACAGAGGAACCTTTGTCGGTAAGAAAAGAAGTTCAAACTGACTCCACTTGGAATTATATGGTTCTATGACATTTTTTCTCAATGTCTAAAACAAACTCTTCTACTAACATTGGACCATTCATCCCTGAACTAGAAAATCTCTTTGACTCTGATCTAACTTAGATATTTTATCAAATACTTTAAGGTGGAAAAAGCAACGACAATAAAAATCTGACCAAAAAATAGGCATGTAGGGGTTCAGATCACTTATCTGTGCCCATAGATATGAATTAATGTAATATAAAAGTATAAATGTATAAATGTATAGTATAAATGTTCCAGATTACCAGGATTGTCAGGTATCAGCAACCAAAGACACCTGAAAGCCACATTGCTGATAACAATTATAATGTTGATTTATTCAAAATGAAAACGCATTTTATAAAAGTGAGTGTAGATGCAGCTTAACTACCTTTTTTAAGCAACACTTATCCGTCCATATGATTCCAAGGAGATTGAATGTTTGCACAAAAGTATTTTTCACCAGAGCACTAATTATGTTTTCCCTGCCTCATTCACTCAACCCTCCTATTTGCCATCATTGTCTCCACCCAGATGTTCCAGCCCATTATTTTGCTCATCCTCATTCTTGTGCTGTTCTCCTCACTGTCTTACGCCACCATCTTTAAACTAGTCTTTCTCTTCACTCTATTCTTTGTCCTGTAACACATGCACACAACATGCACCCCCCTTTTTCTTTTTTAACCTTCCCTATGTTTCTTTTGTTTTGTTTTTCTGTGTTTTATTATCCCTGTTCCCACATTATGTTTTGGCAAGGTTACACAATGCTCAGGAAAACATCTGCACATGACAAAACCACCGATACACCCAACAACGCGGGGCTGAATTCAAAACTATCCACGACACATCTGGCCGACATGCACTTAACAAGGTGAGTATCTTTGATTTGAGTGAAAATGATTTTGAAAAATGGAATTGCTGCTTTGTTTTCAAATTAGTTACAAAGTTTTGTATCATCTGTATAATCATTAGTGAGTTCATTGTGTATATTATCCCTGTTAATTTATGAGTAATTGTTCAGAAAGCCAAGTGAACTCATGACAATTCATGATGAATTATTGCATGAAGTGGGGGCACAGTGGCAGCACTTACCGCTCGAGCTTCACAGCTAGAAGTTCCCAGGTTCGGGTCTTTCTGTGTGTCTGTGAAGCTTGCATGTTCTCCCCATGTTTCCTTCGGGTAGTGATGGTTGGTAGTGGTCGGAGACAGTTATTGACAGCCTTGCTTCTGTCAGTCTACCCCAGGGCAGCTGTGGCTACAGTAGTAGCTTACCACCACTGTGTGTGTTGTGAATGCATAATGCCTACTGTAAAGCACAGTACAAGTGTAAGCCATTATTATAATGAAACCATGATCAATTAATGCATGAATGAATTATGAATCATGTATTCATCCTTGTACACTTAATATAAAGCATTACCATGGTTACTACACATCCCCACTGATATCAGAGCAATGCTACAAATAAAAAGTCATGTTTGATACTAAGTGATTGTTATTGTATGTAATAGATTGCAGGGGCAGCAAACCTTTTCTCAGTTGCAGCACTGTGCAGTAAATGTGTCTTATTGCAGTAAAAGCTTTATCCATGTCAATCAACGATTCTCTAAAATACTCAAATTGGAAAAGTGCAGTATTTGTGGCCAATCAAAGAGGGTCAACAGCAGACCTTCCAGGCTGTGCTGACTCCTGATATACAGTAATGTTTTGTCAGTTGTCAAGAATAGAGAGAAACATGCAAACAATTTTCTGACCACTTGCTTAAAAAAAAAAAAAAATGCCATGTAGCTTCCATCAGACACTAACACCTAGATGTGCATCATGCAATGTTCTGATCACTGTGCTATTTCAGGCTCTGTTCATAAGACCTACTATGTTTATCTGTACTTCTTTATCCAGTGGTGACATGACGAGCAATCTCTTCTGTAGGTAATATACTGACTGCAGACAAATACCTCGTACGACCTCTCATTCAGTCCAAATCAATCAAACTTTTAACATTGAGCCTTACGGTGACAAACCAAGAGCCTAATCATATTTCCATGCAGCTCGTGACCCGCTTTAACCTTGTTACTTAATGTTGCTATTTACATATTTGTTGTGGCTCTCTTTCGGCAGGACCTCCTTCTGTGTGCCATCCAGCTGCTGTCCTCAAAGGTAAAGAGAGGATTTTTTCTAAGCCTGCCTCTAAACTGCTTAGGGACTGGGCTTGTCATTTGTTAAGGAACAGAACAGGTGCAAATTATGACAATGATCCCGGGACTTTCAGCTGGAAGGAATTCTAAAGATCGCGTCCTTTGCCAAATGTCAGATCTTTCCCGGATGCCACTCATTTCTCTGCGGGCTCTTGATTATAGACAGTAATTGATGGTGGGGAAGATGAACAGAAGCAACTGAACTGAGAATGCGTCACGAGGGGTCAATGGTGTGGATTACTTCCGGACATTTTACCTCGTTTGGCGCACACTAAAGCTATAATTTATATTAATGAACTAAACTAGTGCCAGAACACAACATAAACTTCTATAAAGATCAGACATAGGGCTATCCTAAATCAACACGAGACCACCATTTTCATTAACGCCACCAGTGTGACTTTGTTTTCAATACCGTTATTAAAGTGCGTGACACGCTCAATGACTCACGGTGTCACCCCCACCTCCGGGAGTCCTTTGGAAAAGTGATTTGTTGCCTTGGTTTGTCACAGGACAAAATCTGCCCATGCGTCTGAATACGGAGTAGCAACAGTGAAGCTGATTGGCCAAACGAGCGCGGCAGCTGTAACATCCATGTAAACACTTTCCCTCTCTCCGTGCGCCCTGGTAATTATAGCCAGGATGGCGGTGACGACAGATGTCCCATCGAGACTTCAAATGCTCGAATAAATTTGACATTATGACACTTGACACCGGCTCCAATGGCGCGCCTACGTAAACACAAGGGAGCGGTATAAAGACGGGACATCCCGGTTGGATCAGAAAGCTGTTTACCTCCTTTGCGCAACGGACATAACTTGGACGTGTGGAAGGAAGGTCCCTTTAAATTGAGTCCGCGGGGTTTTACGTAACTCAGCGGAGGAAAAACCGAGGGGGAAGCGCGTTCAGAGAGTAGTTGACTCTTGGACCACCAGGCGAGCGCATCAGGTGGAGAGAGCGGAGCGCGCGATGCGCACTGAGGATTTAAAAGTGGGCTCCGAATAGAATAATACGCAAAGAAAGGTAAGAGCAGCACTTTGCCAGGCTCGTTTGAGATTTAGACAGAGATGTGACAAGTGATTCATTTTGAGAAGTGCAGGCCTAATTGTAAGTGTAAACAAACAAAACATTTTTTTATTTTGGATACAAATAAACTTATTTATTTTTGCTTTACTTTCCGGTATATCTGAAAACCCATCGGACTATACTTAAATCATTTCTTCTTCTTCTTCTTCTTCTTCTTCTTCTTCTTCTTCTTCTTCTTCTTTTTCTTTTTCTTTTTCTTCTTCTTCTTCTTCTCCTTCTTCTTCTTCTTTTTCTTTTTCTTCTTCTTCTTCTTCTCCTTCTTCTTCTTCTTCTTCTTTTTCTTCTTCTTCTTCTTCTCCTTCTTCTTCTTCTTCTTCTTCTTCTTCTTCTTCTTCTATACTGAAATCATTTTACTACTAAAATACAACACACACGTGTAGGCTATGCAATGTAACTGAGTAATATTTATTTATTATTACGACAGCAAATGATTATGCGACCCACGTTGATTGACAGTTCTGCTCCTCTCTGTCGTCTTGTGCAGGGTTTACTATGCATAGTTACAAGATTATTAATATCTCAGGTCTTGCATCACAGGTGGGAGGTGGTCTCTCGTACATTCTAACTGCACTAATCGTCATTCAATGACATGGAAATTGTTTTAAGTTTAATGATTACAAGTTGTACATTATTCAGCTTCTTTAATTAAATGTCCTCTAAATACTTTTATGCTCTTTTTTTGTGTGGGTTATATAGACATTTTACTTTGTGCATTGGGAACTTACATTTCGAGTGTTGCCTTGTTTGTATACCTGTCACTCTCAAAATATGTGAAAAGGTAGTTGCATGCCTTAAGCCTTACGAGGACACCATTTAAACATTTCTGGGTCAGGTTCCAAGTAAATGACCATCACAGAACATGCCTGGGATATTTTCTTCCTCTCATGGTCAAAGGGAGGGTGGAAGGGTCAAAGTGACCTGGAGTCTAAACAGAGATGCTGTCATTTATTGCTAGTGTCCACACGTGCCATACAGGTGGACTTACATGCTTGTGGATTTTAGTGGGTAATACTTAAAGTGGATACATAGAGCTCCATCAAAATGTGTTGGTGGACATTATGAGATTAGAAGCATCTATTAAGAGTCTTACTGAAGCTAGATTTATTAATAACATTTCTGAATCATGCAAGTCGTATTGGTTGACAAAACTTTCTTTTCTGTCACATATTTGTCATATAGAGTTTCCAGGCCATCAATTCCTCCGCTACAAGTGGCAAACCTACAGTTGACCCCTGACTGCTCAGTGCAACAGGAGAAAGGACAAATTTACATTTTAGAAAGCCCCCCCGAGTATCGAGTGGACCTGCGTCATGGCAGCCATTGATCTGGAGCGTGGGCTGGAGCACAGTGGCCGAGGATGGGGGAAGGAGAGGCCCGAGCTGATGGACAACTTTGACTCGGAAATGCAAGAATGGGAAGAACAGCTGCAGGACATACAGAAGAAGATTGAGGAGGTGAGATTTTGTACCAAATGTTGCAATACACACCAAGAGACTACCATGACTAAAAGTGTAGGCCCGTTAATTACATCACTGGAATGAAAAATATTTTAACCGTGTGTTAATACGGTAATACTTGAGATTTCAAGTTACAAAGGCTTCCCTCATCCCCGGAGACTGTGTTAATTACAGTAATACGTGTGTGTCCCGTGTTCAATAATAAACTGTTGGCAGTGCTCTAACCGACTCAACCTTATGACCTTGTTGAAGCAGTGATACAGACAAATGTTAACAAGCTAATTAAACAGGGATGCGCTGACAGACAAGCAGAACCTCTCTCCGGCTCTCGACCACTCGCTCTGTAACATGGACACAAATTTGACACTAGATCCTAAAGGAAGTATCATGGAAGCAACTACTTGCGTGTACTAGGCAGATATGTTTATGCTTGAAAGAACAGTGGTAGAGGTTGGCTTTCCTCACATTTCGGTGTTTTAACGTGGTTATGGTTCTGTGTGGTTTAAAGAGTTACTTTGTTTTCACAGTTGTACAATGACGTTCAGGCTCGAAGAGGAGCAAATGATGTCACGACTGACAGCCAGAAGAATGGTGGTGAAATCGACTGTGGACTGGGACAGAATGGGAAGACTCACCAACACTATAGCAATGGCTACGGCTACCCTGCCAGTAATCACAACGGCTATGGCTACTGTCAGAACAGTGGCATACAAGAGATTGGAGACATACTCCAGGGCTATTTGGGACAGGGAAAGCAGGCTAGCCGGAAGAACAATGGAGCGCGCCATGTGGTAAGTGTTGGATCATTCTGTTGCCATTTGTGAGTGAGATGAAACCAGATGAGGTCTAAAGACATGAGCCTACACTTTAGTGGAACATATTGATTACACCGAGCTGGTTCCATCATGTCTGCTGTACTGCAGAGTTCACATATTTTCACCTGTTTCACTTGCTTCTCTGGCCTCACCCCTGACACAAGAATTCTTGATGATAGCCCTACTGCCAAACTGTTTCTGACCTACATAAGAATGATATATGAGCTGAAGTACAGTGCATGTGAGTAGCTGGACGATATCAAGTGATAATGAAGGTGCAACTGAGATGCATTTTAGGCCATGGTCACCATTCAAAAATGAGATCAAGTTTAATGCTGTCATAACATCCAATTATAGCTGCAAATTCATGTTTCAAATATGTTTCTTTCAGCATTTTAGTGACACAATCAAAGTGAGCTCAGATGTGCCCTCCCACCAAGAAGAGGTCAAAGCTCGATGTGGAAGTGAAAGGTGGGAAGCATTTTGAAATTGTCCGTTATTATTATGCATTTATAGACCACTGACCACAACAAAACATTGTTTTCTCTTCAGAAATGGCCAAGAGAAGTTCTTTGGAAGTTTTGTGGAGAATGAAAACAAGAAGAATCGGGTATCCCAGGTGAAAAGCTCTCCCTGCAGAGAAGGTTCACTGAACAAAGAAAACGGAGGTGGAAAGCCGCCTTATAAACAGAGAGAAGTTCAGCCACGTCCTACAGGGCCACCCGAGTCTCCTGCTCTGGACCGAAAGTGCTTTGGTCAATCTGGGCTCGCAGACATGAAGGGCAGCCCCTCAGTTCTCAGGAAGTTTGGGGCCATGCTCCACGAAAATGAAGGCAAACTGCTGACTGAGTCTGGGGTAGTGTCCCCTCTGCCACAGGCCACAGAGCCAAAGTGCTCCACCCCCAGCTGTCAGCGCAGGGCTCTTGGGGGAAGGCTGCCCGGCCGTGTGCCTACACAGAAATGCCAAGCAGATTGTGACGTGCAGACAGCAGAGGTAGAGACCAGCCAAGACTGGGCCTCAGCAACAGACTGTGGTCCACAGAACCAGAAGGATCAAAAAGGGGGCTACAGTGCCTCCCATGGCCAACCCAGTCCACAGCAGTCTCAGCGGCGGGCACAGGTGCAGGGCAGTCCCAAACCTCGACCCCGAGCTCAGAGCCTGGCAGACAAAGACAGGGCAAGGAGGACAGCTTCCCACCAGGGGGAGCCCAAAGTGGACTGCACAGTCTTAAACGGGTCCCCAGCAGCTCTGAGGCCGAGGGCTGGGCTGAGGGATGAAGGACTCATTGAGTTACTGAACATGCTGGACATCCAGCATGAGTACAGCTCCAACAATTGGACCAGACAAGGAACACACAGACCGGATGCTGAGCCGGTAGGTGATGCTTTGACCTGTTCATAGTTAATTTGGCGGAGCTGTCAGTAAATAATCTAATGGTCTATTTTGTAATTCCAGGACAATACAGAGTTATTCACCGCAAAGAGCTTTTCACGGCCAGCTCGACCAGCCAATCAACGACCTCCGTCTCGATGGGCCAGTCGAACCCCTTCTGCCAGAATCACAGCCCCATCAGGCCCATTGTCCCGTCCTCCCAGCCCCCGGACCAGAACCCCAAGTCCTGCTTCCAAACACAGAAACTTCATCCCCTTTTCTCTGCACACTGAGACAGTCATTATGTGATGCCCCTCAGCAACACCTTTATGTAAATATTAGGAAGGTATGAACTGTTTTACATTATGCAATGGTCCCTACTACATTCTTCAGTCCTGCCGTGGCATTTTTTTTTTTGCTTTTGCCTTGTCCTACTACGTTCATGTTGGATACCCAGTCTTTATTTTTGAATGGAGTTCCAGGTGTTTTTGAGTGAAGCCTGTAGCCCATGTTGGGGGTGCATGCTCCTGTCATGTCTTTAATACTGATGGTTGCCTGCTGAATGTAGTCTAACTTGGCCTCTGTGGGCACCCAGCAGCACAACACTTTACAGCTGTGTGTTTACTGTACCATAGTGTAAAAGTGATAAGATGTTATTTAAGTAATGACTGTGACAAATAATCTATAACTTAAATGTATTTTTTCTTGGTAATAACGTGTAAATAAACATGTGATTTTACCTCAAGTGTCTGTCATTTTTATACTGCATTATGAAGTACAGTAGTATAATCTACTTTAGGTTAAGTAACAATGATTTAATGCGTGCTCGGCCACTGGACATTTGACACCAACAGCTCCCAGCATGCCTAAGTAAGATTGTATCTCTACTAAGCCAATGTTACTTGTAACTTGTCATTGCTAACTATCTTCTTACTCAACAAGGGAGAACGATATTAGTCAATAACAACTTCCCGATTGTGTTCGATTATTAATGGAAACATGTGGAGAACACCGGCTCTTACGATCTAAAAAGCCTGACCATTGCGTTTGTGTTTGCTTTCTATGGTATATTTCCAGTCACCCCTTGACACTTCATCATATGGAGACGAGCACAGGTCCCTCTGATCTGACTGAGTGGCAGGAAACACGCATAGCTTCCTCAAGCACACAATATTGTTAAATGTGCAGTGTCTTCTGGACAAGGGACAGTGTGAAATGTCATGTAAAAGTGTACGGAAGTGCTTTGGCCCCATGATGCCTCAGTCCTGTCACCCAACCTCAATGCTATGTGGCACTTCAGACTGAAATAGCAAGCGTGACGTGTGTTTTGGTGCCAGAAATCTTAGCCTGCTGTCTTTGGGGTATAAATAAAGAGAAGGAGGGGGACATGTTCTCTGTGTTAACTAAATCTAATTGTTTTGTGTTTTGATTATCATTATTTAAATTTCAATTCCATTTCAATTCCATAAAAATTATGACCGTTGTTTTACTGTTGTGATAACTTAAACAAAATCGAAATATATATTTTTATGTCTCTTGTTTTAATTTGGGATTTTACTGTGATTGTACTGTAAACATTTCAGAAAGACAGAAAACGTGCTATTGCAAGTCCTTCAGATGTCCCTTTCCCTTACATTGCTCAGAAAGAAGGTGCAAAAATGGGCATCTGTCTTACAAGTTGGCGCCTCTGAGTAAGAATTTTAACTAGGTACTTTAGTAGGCTTACATTTCCCAAGCTGATACATAGACCTCGCCAGAGTTTGCACGAGGAAGCCCCAGGAAGACAATGTACCACAATGTAATGCACCATGTTTTTTTTCTGTGGCACCGCCCCTACGCTCTAAGCCTGGCAGAGCCTGGCACAGCATGTTCCGTGCCGGGGCTGCTCATGAGATGAACACATGACATGAGCAAAGAATCATAAGAGCAGACAGCTGAAGTATAACTATGGTAACCATGACGTCTAAGAAGACCACACCCACTTCCTTCTCCATTAAAAATAGTTTGCATCACAGTAGCACTTGTGTAACGTACTATCCTTCAACAGAACCTCGTGGCATGTGGTCTTCAGCATCTGTTGTGTGATATTGTTGTAAAATACTGAGGCGACATTCGTATCCGGCTCAAAACCAGAACACACCTTTTGGTTCCTTGATCCTGCCTGATGGCCTGAGGGGTCCCAGTGGATTTCAGGATGAAATAAAAAGAAACATGCTACTGTTTTTAGTATATTTTTGAGTGTAAAACAGCATGTAATATGTGAAATCCATTCAAATATCGAAAATAAACTGTTTAAACACATATTAACGTGATTTTAAAATGTGTTTCTTCCCTAAAGTAGCATAAGAGGCAACAACTTTATACAATGGAAGTCTCCAGTTGGTTACGTATCAATTTTTGGATGCAGCACACATGCCTAAACGTTTTCAGTTTAAGTCATGACTCAGGATGTACTGTCCGAGCATATTGGCCACAAAATGTAAAAGGTAAATAAATAAATAAACACTTTGGTTTTAATTGTGGTTAGTTGTTCTTTATTCAGTATCCATACCGTGATTTAGCTTTCCAACTGGAAGATTTTTAAAATATTAGGAACTGGTTGGAAATGCTATTCCTAAATAAAGTGAATCACTACTTGTGACATATTTGTTGGATTTCTCACAGCACTGGCCGGTGGCAAAGCAGGGATTTAAGCAGTCATTGGCCTGTTGCACCTGATTTAATGCTACTATGCTGACATAAAGAACACAAATATGATCTGTGACCAACTGAACACAACCAATGGGGATGGTTTAATAGTGTTTAGCTGGGTTTTACTGTGCTGTTGCTACTTACTGTTATGTGTTTGATGAGGTCCACCTGCGTCTTTATAGGCGTATGACATAACGTCTGAGGCCCTTTGGTGTCTTAGGCTCCTGCCCCCGTCCACTTGCACCTGTCCAGGACAATGTTGTTCTGTGTGTGCTGAAGGCCTCACATGTGTCAGTCTGTAAATAGCCCTGACCATCATGAATGTGTGCATGTGTGAATCACACTGACAGGACCACCAGGCAGCAGGGCTTCAAAACGAGTTTTACTGCTGCTTCTTTAGGCGCACCCATCTATATTCAACCTTTTTCTTGTTAAAAGTTAATAGTCTCTTGGTATTTACATAATAAGCTACCTGCTGGTGGTATGCTTGTTTAGTGCTGCCGTTTATATGGCCCCTTTTATCACTGTAGTGGCATACACCTGTCCTGGACATGAGCAAACAGGAAATGCTGGAGGCTCTGGCATCTCCGACACGGCCTTCAGCACCGGCACTGCTCTGTCACATCATAAAACTCATTATTCATAACGTTGACAATTAATCTTTACATTTCAGCCAAAACTTAATCGGTGTCTGAGATAGTACGTAATCACAAATACCAAGAAAAAGTTGGGAAGTAGTTCCTAAAGGGATAGACTTTTTGTAGGCATATCCTTCTTGACATACATAACCAACAACAGGCATGAACATGCACAGTGTGTCAGCTGGGAGTCCTGATGGTTTAAATAATGAATTGGGGTCAACCGTGTTAGAAGTGCTCTCAAAACCCCACACTCCACAAGGCCATTTTTCACCCTCTTCAAGTGCAGCTGGCTGTGAGCACGTCTTATGTGGTGGACTTGAGTCACGGTGCATCATGCTCTGTCTGTGTACACCTGTCCGGCCTGTCAGTATGTCTGCAGAGGTCCTCTCAAATGCCCCAGGATGAGTGGAGCAATGCCTGAGGTGGGACCATCAAGGACAGCCGAGGGGACCCTGAAGCGCCCAGAAGAATTCCAGACCTCTTCATTAAAATAGAAGGAGCCCAAAAATGTGTCCCTTTGAAAGACAAGCCGCCAGTGTCGCTTTTCAAAACAAGAGCGGGCCCTGCTCTCGTGGGATGGGCTGGTGTTGCTCGGCAGAGGTGACTATAGTAGCTTCTATCATGTGATGAATGACACATTTGAATTTGGTTTCAGCAGCATAGTCAACTGGGAGCAACTACAAGATTCTGTCTGGAGTAGCGCCCAAACAACTTAATAGTGTGAAGAACAAAAATATATCACATCTATGACAGTATGTGGTCAGAGCAGGACACTGAATACTACTTAGACAACAAACTTTATTCACTCTTATATTCTTTCTTCATAAGCAATTCACAAACATGCCTTAACGGTGAGGAATGGCAATGTGACAAAAGAGGAAACAGAAAAGGTCCACAATAGAAAAACGTGAGGAGGCCTGTACATGTCCTTTAACATGTCTGTGCAAGATTAAAGGCTTTGTCCAAGGTGACAATGAGCCTGTTACAGACCCTGTTCATTATAAACCACTGTCACACATCAACAACTGCCTGATCGCTTCCTCAAACCAGTGAAGGCCTGTCTGATGAGTGAAGACACCACACATGATTATGAATATCTGAAAATATCCTTTGGACTAACAAGATATTTCATAATAATACAAGGTTAATACAAATGTTTATGTCTGGTCTAATATCTATCAAACACATTTGTTTTATTTGACCTTTACTTAACAGTCCCACTGAGATTTACAGTAAGAATGTCTTTGTCAGGCGCGTCATGACCTCTTAGGAGCCCCTAATGTACATGTTTTAGTGCCATAAAGAAAACTGGAGCCCTGGAGGAATCCCTATGAAGACAGAGGCAGATCAAACTCCACACAGAAGGTCCTCGTAATCAAACAGAGCCCACTGTCCCGTGTTCTCAAAGCCTATGAATAAAGCCGTTTGGTTATGAGAACGCAAACAAGTAATGGCCAGAGAAAAAAGTTTAAAGAAGGGACTGTTTGCCTATATCTACAGGCAGCGCTAATGTATCACTATGTCACTTTATTATTCCAGAGTCTCCGCGGGATTGACGTGACACATCAGAGGCTGTTATAAATGGCCTGGTAACGGCAGTCACTCGATAGGCTGTAATAGTGTGAGCTCAATGAGGTTACAGTAGGAGGGTGAGGTCATTCTTGGCTTGGGTCTGGTCTGTGAATTCAGCCTTTATGGTTCCAAGCACTGGTGACACGCTGCAACGCCAAGACACAACACGCGAGGCTGACAGACATAACCCAGATAGGACACATAAATGTGTGATACATGTATCTAGATACTGTAAATGTATGCTTAGGGAAGCACTATTAACTAATAAGTTACATATAGGCCTACTGAAGGAAAAATGTTATGATATTCCTCAGCACCACGCGGTTTTATTGCGATATTGTGCTAAGATTAAAGTTATCGAAAAATTTAAATAACTGTCAGTATAAAAAAAACAACCATTTTTTCTTCCACTGCCATTGTCTGACTCAGTTGTTTTAGTTCAGCCTTTTTATAAACATTGTAGAAACTATAATCTGCCAACTTAGAGCTATAGGGTTAGCAATTATGCATGTTAGGGCTGCACGATATTAAAGTAACTTGCGATATAACGCTGTGCAATATTGCGATAATGATATTATTGCAATAATAAAACATATCATAAACCATTATGATGGTTTGATACAAGACTTAAAAACACTACATCAGCACCACAACAAGACTAAGATGTCACTAAATTAGGAAATGTTTAAACAAAAGTTTAACTAGAAGTTTCACACATTTATATATTTTTTGGCAGAGTGTACAAAAAATATGTTATGTACGTATGTGTATGTAATATCGCAATATGATATTTTTTTGCGATATATTGTGCAGTCCTAATGCATATCCGCGTCTCAAAGCGCATTGACAGGAGAGCTTACAGCCTACATGCCAGTGTGATACCTCATTTGAAAGCCAAGACCGTCTAATTTCTAAAACTATGTGTAAGATCTGTGCGAGTGAAACACAATTTATATCACATTTAGCGTTCTTATCCTAATCAAAACCCTAATCCCTGACTCTAAAGTTTAAACCTAACCCTTACTTCCTGATTGGTCGGCAAATAACTGTTTTTTTCTTTCATGTTTGCTGCTCTGAAAGGGATCAAAGAACCATGGTTTATGCAGTTTTGCGTGTTTTTAGTCAAGGTCAAGGTAACTTCATTTGTAAATTTGGTTGGCGAAAAGTGCCACACAGATACACAACATACAGTAGAACAGATAGAAGTGACATCTGTTCACAGGTAGAAGGGCCAGTTATAAAAAGTAAAAGCATTTTAAGCCCATCCACAAAAGACAACATGCAAAATACAGGAGCAGTAGAAGAACAATCATCAAAGATACAGACATTAGAAAAAGGTCATTTGTTCAGAGCACATATACAGAAGCTGCAGGAACAAAACTCTGTAACGGTTAGTTTTGCCAAAGGAACTCTGCGACAGCCCATGACGTTATTGTGAGACCTGTGAGATCTTGGTTATTGTTACATTCCATCATAAGTATAAAACTCAAAACAAATCGATCTAATTCTTCTCAAATACAGTTTTTGTTGCATTCACAGATCATCATTCATAGCCATAACATTTTGGTCAGGCATAACATGGTGGCAAACAATTCACACTCAAAGGTTTTCACAGTTAGGCTGGAAGTGTGAAAGATGGCTCTGTGATGGACTATTTGCAGCAGGATCGGAGACAGGCTGCATATTTTTGCCAAGTGTGAAGGAGCTTATATACAAGTAACGTGATCAGTTAGAGACCAGGGCTATGTGTCTGGGTGCATGTATGTGCAAGTGTTGTCTCCTGTCTGCGTTTTTGGCTGGGAATCTATGTCTGGCCATGGTCATGTCGTGCTTTCTCCCAGTTTGAGCAGCAGCTCCGCATCAACTTGGCATAATTTTTGCTTTGTCTCTCTTCGTAGGTTTCCATGATTTAGGAATTTACTCTCCAAAGATTAAAAATAGTTTTAAATTGTCAATTACTATGGCAACAGTCCATATTTTAGATGACTTGAGGTGTTGAACATTTAAGATCAATGAGGGATAATGTCATTACATCCAACAGCACACTTACACTAAAAGCAGTTATTTAGCCTTTGCATCCACTTCTTAAACAGTACTGACTGTTTACTTCTAACATAACATTGCCCTTTAAAACAGTAGTTCTGAAACTATTCAAACCAATACCATCTCATAAAGTCTCTTTTTTAAAAAGCCATAAAAATCTTGGACAAGAAACCGTTCTCCTTTCACCACTGCGCTGTTTTAGAGAAGCATCATTTACTCAATTTTGATCACTTCATTAATTTTAAATATGGTTGCCTTGTATATAAAGTATTGCATGGACTTGCTCCACCTCCATTGCAGGATTTCATCAAGCCAAAGTCTGTTAGTGGGATGGGCACCAGGGCATCAGCTCGAGGAGACTGTGAGGTTCCACACAGGAGAATCTCCTTTGGACAGACTGTGCTCTCTGTAAAAGGCACCAAGTACTGGAATAGTCTCCCTTCATCAGTCAGAGAGACTCCAACTCTGGCCACTTTTAAAGCACGTTTTAAACTGTGGCTAAAGGAAAACCAGGCCTGTGAACACTTTTAGTTGTTACTGCATTTATTGTTGTCACATTATGTTAATTGTAAATTGTAAATTGTGTATGTGCTGCCTGCCGAGGGACTACAGATGGAAACTAACATCCCTGCTATAATCTGGCATATTTACAGTGCTCATGTGCAACTGTTAATATGCATTGTCCCTATCAAATAAATAAATAAATAAAAATAAAATAAAAAAGTATTTGACCATTTCAAAGGCCTGTTCCCGATTCTTCACAGGGACGAGTTTCACAACTTGGAGGGTCACTTTTCAGGGTCATTGTCACAAAAATACTTGAAAACTAGCCTGAGAGTTCATGAATTTGATACAAATTGTAATTAGGTGGACATTCTTTTCCCCCTGCTAATGTCTACAATATACTAAAGGAGGACATGGTCAAGATATGAAATACAGCGGTGATTTCCAACTTCTCAGCCTCTGTAAATGTAAATATGTTTTCCATGTCTTTCATAAAGGCCGCACGTCCCTGTATACCCCGAGGCCGTGGCTCTTGTGGAAGGAAATCTAAATACAGATACAGTACATCTCTATGTGATGCACAGAGAATGTATAGCATAGCATCACCAAATAGACCTGTGTGGCGTCAATCAATCTTGCTATGCTGAAATAAGGCTTTACTTTCCTTGGTGTTGGTTTACTCGGCCTTAAACTTATTACTAGGCTATTATCATTATCAATACTATTATTTTATTTTTATTTTGTTAGATGCAATCCAAAAGGTAGACTGACAAAAGTTTAAATGGGATCCTTAAGTCTAAAGCAACTAATCTAAGCAAGGAATAACACATGCTCTCTGATACAAAGCACACATAATATATCCATGGAAACACACTGGCCAGTCTGCCTCATAATCAACAACTGCTTTACATTCAGCTCACTCTCCTGCACTTTGATTTTGTGTTGGTTTGGCAGACACTTCAGCCTCAGATGGTGACAGCGGATGTAGATCCATCATGATCCTCTTTCCATCTGAACCCCACACACTGAAGATCCCAGCAGCAGAGGCCAGAGCACTGAGAGATCATGATTTCTCGCGTGCCCCTCAGCAGCACAACAGACCCAAACCGCAAGATCGTAAAAATAACTGCTGTTGCGCAGGAGAGATGTGGAAGAGTTGGTAATGCTCTTGATGACAGCAGATAAATCTCACAAATAAATCCCATAAGCAATGTGGGAGGATATCTGCACGTCCCCAGATATTTCGTAGCTATGCCGATGTCTGTAATGTAATCAAATTGTCATTGATAGTCCCAAAAGTTTTGGCCTGCAATCACATGTTTACATGACAACTCTGTGGAAGGAGTGCATTGACTGTTCAACAGCACCATCTTCTGGCAGTGTCTACAGTGGAGGAGGCTACAGCAGACTGGCTCCACTCTGAAACTAGAGACACATTGCAAACAGACCAATGGATCCATGCCACATCTTCTCCCTTTCATCTCTATTGCCCCACAAGAAGTCAGACAACGCTTTATGATAAATAAGAGAGCTTTAATGATTTGTCAGAACACCACAAGCATACAATCATCATGTCATTTTTAGACAAAAATAATTTAGGTTGAGCAAGTGATTGGGATCCAAGTAAAATGTATTGACAAAAGCAAAAGTGAAGACAACTCATCTAAGTGCGTCAGTGCCAGAGCTTTGAGAGTAGCCCTTCAGAGAGCAGGGCAAGAAATAGAGATCCGAATGTGCCTAGCTACATGCAGACCTTTACTTTCCAGTGGTTCTGCCAAGTCAACTAAAAAACAATAAAATAATTATATCTACTCACAACATCATTAATTTAAAGAATCAAAACGTTTAAAATCGATCCGTTACGTAAGAAATGAGTCCATCTGCCAAGTAATGAATAAGCTGTTACAAATATAGTCAAGACTATATTTGGCATGTACTTGATCAAAATGGACCCCTACCTTCTTAATTCTACAATGATTAATGAAACAGGATTCATAGAGAACACTTTTCACATCATCTGGGTGATTCTCACAAAGTGCAATACAGTACAGTACCAGAAATAAAAGAAAAAGACAAAAATGTGTTTCGCAATCAGAACTTAACAGAGCAGAACCTAATGTGTTGAAGAGTTTTGTCGACCCTCATAACTAAAATCAAAAGCAGTGATTTCACATTTAGTGAGAAAATATAAGCCTAACATGGATGGATGTGCATGGCCCAGTCAGCTGAGAGTCAGACACGGGTCACAGTGCACTGTCCGTCCGGGCTGCGAGAGCGCACATGGGCAGCGCTAGGCGGGGCTCCCCTGGGGGGCGTCCTGGAGGGCTGGATGTCACTGAGTGGCCTCTGTCTGCGTCTTCTGTGTCTGAGCGACTGAACTCGGGATCTGTCTGGCTCCTCGTCGCTGCTGCTGGAGAGGTCGTCCTGCACGTCTTCCTCTGGAGAGCTGAGGAGGAGCTGGGAGAAGGTCTCTTCTAAAGTGGGAGCTGGAGTCTGCATGCTGGTCACGGGACGTCCCAGGAGTGTTGGAGGTCTTACAGGGGGAACGGACGCCATAAAGCGAAAAGCTGAGGGTAATGTTTGGCCTGTTGTGTCTGAGCCGTCAGCTAAATGGACTCGTTCTGCGGGTGGGGTACTGGGAACTGGCTCAGGGTCCAACCTAAGCCCAGCAACTCCTTTTTTAGGAATATCAACAACATCTCGTTTTATCTTACGCCTGCGCCCATGTTCATTACGACGGTACTGCACCATGTTCTCCAGATCTGCAACATACAGGAAGCCTGCGATCAGCATCTCTGTGCTCTTTTTGCCTTTGGAGTGGGACTCCTCTAGTTCGCGGCTGGTTCGTTCATCATACTGCCACCAGCCGTTCCGTCCTTCATAGTACCAGGCGTAGTCTTTCTGAGCACTGCCCCCCACCCCTCGGCTCAGGCCCGCTGCAGCTGCCTTCAGTTCCTCAGGTGACAGCAGCACAGGTCGCTCCAGGAAGTCCTCGGGCACCTCCTGACGACACAGAGCGCAGCGCTTACTGTGCCAGGACGCCCCCTTCACACAGAGAAAACAGAAGACATGACAGCAGGGCAGCCGCACCGGGTGCACACAGCTCTGCAGGCAGATGGCACACTCCGGGTTACTGCTGACACTAGGGGGGTCCCCAACCTCCTCCGGGACCTTCGAGATGAGGCTTTTCAATGGAGAATCCACCTTTTCAGAGCCCGCCATTCTATAACAGGGTGAAACAAAACAGTTATAACAAGGAAACTTCAAGACAAACCGGAATATGATAAGCAAATAAAAAGTAGAACACAGGCCCAGTCAAATATTCAGTGAAGTGAAAGTATTCTTAACGCAAACATAAAAGGCAAGTCAGCAATATTTGCTAATCCAAATTTTGACACACAACATAAAACACAACATTGTGGTGTGTTTGCATGCATGCATACTCTTGAAATTAAAATAACCTTTGCGATATCAGGCTACATTTGTACTAATGACGTGAGTATCAACTCACACGGTATTATTAGTTTGGCTACCATCATGCTAGCATAACATGCTTATGGTGCCAGCGCATAAACCAGCGTGAGAGTAAAACATGACGCAGGATCAGACTTACTCGAGCTGTGACTTACAGGCCTCCGGTGTCGAAGCACAAAATCTGGTGAAATAAATTACATTTGGTTCTGTGCGAGGTGGGTTTGTTGGGTCAAACAAAAACACTGCGTTGACAGCTCCGAGCCCAGCCCTAATGTTACCTCCTCAGGATTGGCCCAGTGCGCCCCGTGCGTCGGAGAGCGTGTGCGCAGCGTCTCATGCCACGCTCGTGTCCAGTTTTCTTTATGCATTTTTTTTTCCTTTACTTTACCAGATTTATACAATTACGAATGGATAAAACATATGATATCATTGTCTGAACAAAAATACCACCAGTATGTTCATTCATTTTATTTTCTGTCACCGCACATACACAAAAATAATTTATGCACAAACATCATTTTGAAAAAAGAGACAGTGCTTACAGATTTGGTATCAAGCAACCACTCAGTTACAATCATCATTTACATCTATGAAATACAGAGCAATTATTTACAAATGAAAAGTGTAAAAGGTGTTAAATAACAAAGGCTCCACATATTTAAAAGGTGCATTATGTAACTTTGTATCTGTGTAAAAAACAACAACTTGATTTTAGTTCGTATTTGACCATTTTGGGACCAAGTGGCCGCATGGGTGGTTCATAAGGCGCCTTAACTTTCTATCACAGTGGCCTCTACAACGCTCCAGGATCAATTGTTTGGAAGGGTTTTCCTATACAAATGAATAGGGAAGCCTGGCACATAAAGGCATTTACATAAAGGTATGTTATGTCTCTTTCAGGACTTTAATATAATTTCTGTTTCTCAATCATTGACATCTTAAAAGATTATGTTTAGTGTATCTGACCCCACAAGAAACAGAAACTTGACTGAATATTATTTAACATTGAGCTCAGACGCCACTTTAATATGCAAATTTGTATCTAAAGTGAAATCTCAAAAGGTCAGTACATTCATTAAAGATTTCTAAAAAGGCTTAGACCTATATGGTTGAACCTACCAGAAACTCTAAAAAATAATTGATCCTGGAGTGTTACAGAGGCCACTGCGATGGAAATATAAAGCCACATACATACAAATATGCACTAATATCAAGGGTTTTCTTTGACATAAAAAGTTCCATAATGCACCTTTAATTAACATATTGTGAGTCATTAATGATGGCGACTCCGAGCAATGCGTTGTGATCATCGTACTGAAACTATGGCATGAAGTTTGATATAAAACTTTGTCTCTTTTTAAAAATACATTTTCTGAACTGAGACAAGTGTGGGCAGGACTTCCTGGAGTGGCTTGGCGGGCTCAAGACTTGTCTAGTGCGTGTCTTTTCTCCTCTTCTTCTGTTTGCTTTCATGCTGCGTTTGCGAACACATGGGCTCCACTCTGACCACTCTCCTACCTCACAGTGCACTAGGGAAGAGACACTGCGATGATGAGAAAGACACTCACACATGGAAAGAGTAAAACATGGTAGAATGCACATGTGTGGTTGATATTGTATTGTTGGAAAAAAAATATTGAAATTTAGAATACCTCTCACCTTGCAGGACGCACTGCATAAGCTGCTCGTCAGGTTCAAACCCCTTTGGGCAGGTGAGATGGCACTGGCCTTGAAAAGTGAACAAATCTGCTCTGCAACGTAAGCATAAGCTTCTCGTCATGCACAGCTCACAGCCTGCAGGGCACTCTATGAAGAAACAAAAAAGAAAAAAACATACATCACTTTTAGCACATTCCTTGCATATTCGGTGGCACATTCGGTAGTGGTTAGTGCTCTTGCCTCACGGCACGGTTGCCAGGTCCGCGGTTAAACCGCGGAATTGGGCAGCTTTGTAAGCCTTTCCGTGGGTGAAAAAAAAAAGTCTGCTTTTGCTTGTTGTTTTCAATGTAAAATGGGATATTTTTATCATGACAAAATCACAAATCCATGGCTCTGAGAGCTGCTTTTTCAATAACAGAGGGAGAAGGGGGCGGTTTCTCATCATCGCAGGAGCACATGAGATCTGTTAACTAGTAAAAGATATTAAAAATTCCAGCCGCGCCGTATGTCCGCGAGTTTTCAGATATTTTTGGGCAGGTATGGCTGCCCAGACCTGGCAACCCTGCCTCACAGCAAGAAGCTCCCAGGTTCAGTTCCCTGACTGTGTGGGCTTTTCTGCTCAAAGTTTGCATGTAGTCCCAGTGTCAGGGTAATTTTCATCTGGGTGCTGGTGTCCCCGCTAAACCCAGAACATTCATAACAGGCTAATCCTCCAGCCTAGTGATGCTGATCTTGAGCCAGAGCCAAGCTCAAGCTGGGTCCTCGAGTGCTGCACTGTAGCTTCTTAGGGCTTCTTACAGGTTGAACCAGTGGCATTGAAGGACGGGTCAAATGCAGAGGACAATTTAAAGTCTACATTTACATTCATTAAATTGATTCTAAATGAATACATTAAATGAATGTGCAAGTTGTGTCACTATGAATATACATGTTATACCTTTACATTCTCGCAGTTCAGCGTTGGCTATGAGCCCAAACGGACAGCTGCGTTCACACTTGCCCCGGAACAGGAAGTGACCCGGGTGACAACGGGTGCAGAAACTTTCACTGAAGCATGAGGCACAGTCTTCCCTGCATCCTGAGAAAAAAAATAACAATACATATTTTACAAATCGATACAACAAACAAACATAAGTGCATGTTGTGATTAAATGGAAAAAAATTAAATAGTCATTCAGCGATATGAAGAGCAACCAACCTATTTGCAATAAACCATCAATAAAATAATTGGTTTCATCATTATGATTTTATCATATTATATTCTTTCTTTTACTTGAGCAATTATTGAACTATATAATTATAGTTATAGCTCCTGGACAGGCTAGGTCTATAGGAAAATATATATAGAATAAAACAACTAACAAGCTCTGTTTATATCTTAGGTTTATATCCAGTAGTTTAGGGTCAACTGCCTCACAACAGAACACAGTGATTTATGATGGGTTTTATGGATGGATGCCCTTACTGGCACATCCCCAATTTCATACCAAGGCTTAAGGGACAAGAGATCTGTAATCTGTATATGACTGAAGTACACTGATAAAATGATATACCTGATTGTTATTTATAAATACTTGTTGGAAAAGGCACCAATTGATTGAGTTAAATTGAAATGGAGGTAAATGCACAACAAACAACGTATGATGCATAGTTGCTCACTTGTGCATGTGTTGATGTACGGAGAGCGTGTGTCGAAGTACCCCCGAGGGCAGGCGGACAGACAAACACCCTTCTGCCTCATCCCATCCAGCTCCAGATGAAAGAAGAGGCGAGGTTTACAGGACAGGCACCCATTGAGGGCTGAGCAGGTCACACAACCTGTGGGACACAGCTTACCTGCTGTGGTGCTACCTGCAAGATATGAAAAAAAGAATAAGACATGTAAAAGGTAGCATTTATGTTTTAAGGTCCATCTCTGCATGAAAGAATAACATATACCAATTGACTAGCAATTACAGGGCAACCCCCTAACAGTTAATGACTTCAGTAGTCTGGGACAGTGTACAAAGAGCTGCGTGTAATGGAAATCTCTGACCACATTATTTTCTAAAAGTGGAGAGAGCACGCTTATCATCTCCATATGCAGCTTGCATCTACTGTTTACTGTGCTACTACAAAAACACTGCAACCACATAAAACAATAGCACAGTAGAAATATTTCCATAAACGAAATGGTACTTACGCCTGTGGCGCACTATCTTGTCTTGGCCTATGGTGAGATTCATCAGGTGCAGAATCCAAATCAGTAATGATATGAGCATTTTCCTTCACCTTCAAAATGGCATGGGTCCAGTTTTTCAGAATCTTCTTGGATCACATCTCAAATCCCATCAGATTGACTCAAAGGGCAGCAAATATCCCTGAACACATTCAAATAGACCCTTGAGAGACCTGAGCAAGACACTCTTTGAGTAACGAGACGTTTCTCTGAAGAAAATCCCATACATTCCATGAGATCATTCAAGCCGGCAGAATGCCATGAAGAATGTAAACAGAGGAGAAACCATCATATGATAGTCGTAGTCGCAAAGCCAGATCTAACATAAAGTTTGGGTAAGGCTGTGTTCTTGCCTCTGCTGCCTACACGCGCTCTGGCTACGTCTCTACTCTTCCCCTCTCTCGACCCTCCTTCTGGCCCATTATGACACCACTTTGTATCTTGACCAAGAACAAAGTAGAAACCTGCAAATGGATTTGGCTTTAGGATTGTTCATTGGTCAACCACAGATATAAGATGAAGATTTTTAGAAAGCATATATTAGAAAACTGATGCATGATAATGCCATTTTTCCATTTATAGATAACAATCAGAAAAGCTAATTAAAAAAAAGTCAGTTCCCACATGACAGCCATTTTTATATTTATTTAAGTTTAAGCCAATACACAAACAAGTTGAAGTATTTTACTCAGAGACAGAAATCAGGAAATGAAAAAATAACAAGCACAGTATGATATGACTACCTCCCAACAAGAAATCAAAACTGAGATTTGGAGAGCTAAGGGTAGGTCTGCCTTTCCCACAAAAACACTGAGGTGATGAAAAGTCAAGTCCTCCAGAGGATTTGTTATTTGGCATCCCAGTGCGTATTATCGGCTGTTTTGGGAACTCTCTGCTTCTTCATCTACTTCTCCAAAACAAATTGTAACTGCACATTCAGCCTTCCCCTTGTGCCCCTTTTCTCCCTGGAACAAACGTCATTCTCTTAAATCCAGATTTCGGCTTTCTGCTCTGTAATCGCTTTAGTGTCTGTCATCTCTCATAAATTTAAAGGATTGCAGATTTGCTCCACTCCAAAGTTGCCTGTGTTTTAAGGCTTTGTTGGACTAATGGGACATTTATTTCCTCCCAACTAAACAGTAAATGCGGCCACAATTTTAAACCTATGCAATACATGTGCAATTTATTAACAAATGGCACGGCAAGTTACCGTAATAATAATAGCCGTGCCAGAAAAAGTGGACCGTTTCTATTGCACTCTCAGAAAGCTGGAAGTATGTCACGGCAATGAGAATTTACATTGCGGCTGATTTATCTCTGCTAGACAAAGCTAAAAGATGCAGCCAGCCAGAGGAGCTGGGCAGCGCTGCAGTAGTGCAAATTGTCAACAGGTGCTCCAACGCACACAGTAAACCGCACAAGGCTACTTTTTAAGATTTTTTTTGTGAGAGAATGTTGCTCTAATCCCTATGGAGTATGTTCAGTCTAAAGAGAAGGCAATCAAATAGCACCTCCGGGTAACAGCCAGCTGCAGCCAAGCAACATCCATCAATCAATATGCATATAGTAGATTTATAGATCTGATATTTGCTTGCAAAGAAAAAAAAGAGCTTCCAATAAAGATGACAAGTAAGATTAGGAGAGGTAAAGGTTTGTGCGTTGAAAGACAATAAAAATGAAAAAGGTGCTCGAGGTTCAAAGATCAAAAGTGTGGGGTGTAGGACCAAGCAGGAGTCCCCCGCTACACCCCACCCTGACCTGACTGTGAACATAAACATGACAAGGCTCGACGCAGTGGGGTGCCAGATCAGATTCTTGAGAAAAATATCCACCAGGGGCCAAAGAGCGCTTCAGCTGCCAAAAAAATGAAAGGGAGAGCAAGAGGATGGAGAGAATGGACTGGATAAGCCAAGTCAATAATAAAAAGCAAGCAAAAAAAAAAAAGAAGGAGAATACGAACCACATGCTAATGGAATGAAGACTATGACAATCAAAACTAATGTAATGTTAAAATGTTGTTTTTCAAAGTCTGATTTCCAATAGTCCCTGTGATTTGTGTGTATGTGTGTGACAAAACGAACGAAAAGACAAATGTCAAACTGCAAATTCAATAATGTGGCCCGTCTTTTTAACACTCACGATCCAAGAAAGACAGGCAAGGCAAGAGCCGCAGAGGGGTCAGGAAAGATAAGCGGGCGATGAGGATAGCATCTCAGCACATCTCTGCGCACAGATAATCTACGCAGCATGAAGAATTGTGGAATTTGGAAGGAGGCCGAGGTTACGCTCATCAGAGGTGCTGTGAGGCATGCAGCTTAACACGCTGAGCATGACGGACAACAGTGAGGAGAGCAGGGCTTTCAGAACAATACCGACTTACTGATATTCCCCTGAAATATTCTGCAAACATTCATACTGTATTACAACCAACAAGCAAAGTTTCTTTAATAAGACACTCCTTTATGGTTCTGATTGAGAGGCTGCATAAAGTGTGATGATTAAATCCACTGCACGAGTTTATGTAGTTCAAATAATAAAACAATTTAATACAAATAAAAGTTGATCATATACATTGAAGGTGTTAAAGGAGCACAACAATATTCAAAACAATAGTATAGCCAAAATTAGAAGCAAGAAGTACAAATAAAAACTAAATGCTGACGTGTTTATCTTCATCCTCTGGCCTTTTTCAGCATTTTCTATAAAAAACAAACAAACGTTCTGTATTATTAGTTATTCATTTACCACGGTAGCTTTGCACAAATCTATGAATGTTTGCAGAAATACAAGGCAATAAATAACACTGCAAAACGTGTCTGTTATATTGTTTTTTAAAGTTAGAGCTAATAACAATAATCCTAATGTGGACACAGGACTCACTTTAGACACTGCTTTCAGATGCTGAGCTCGGATTGTAGCAGATTTTTCTTCAAAAGCTTTGGATGTCGCCTCTTCTGCCAGTCCATTCAGGAAAACAAGCGTTAAGAGCTCAATCTGAAGGGAAATTGCATTAAATATATATAGATCACAGCAAACAAAGACAGGGTGGTAATATAACAAGACAAGCGTCTTACCATCGCCTCCGAAGCGGGTCTGATATTTATATTAGTATTCGCTTTGCTCTTGATGGTGTTTTTTAGTCTTGGAGCCTTCTTCAACATTTTTACGGTTTGCAAATAAGAGCCTTTATGAGAGTAGAGTAAAAGCTTGTTTATATTTTTCAAAATCCCGCTTTCCGACTTCCGGGTCTTCTTCTTCGTGGGTGCTTTTTTTTTAATAAGCACGACTGCCACCTAGAGGTCAACCTTTGTATAATATTTACAAGCATAATTGCAGCAGGAATTAATGTGTTTTTCTTTGCAAATAAATATAATGTATTGCTCTCAAGCAGAGGACTTTGAGAGTTTGTTTCACTATTCGTTATTTGCTTAGGTTTTCCTGCCACCTACAGGCCGCTCCCTGTATCTGCAGCAAATTTGTGATTCCGGGTCAAAAAGCATCATGGCGACCTCCAGTACCATAACAAATGGCACGAGAAATATTCTGCAATTTATGAAATTAATCGGACAGCTGAAAGTAAGTCTACACTTGCAAATATTACCCCCGCTGTGTGTACTTATAAAAAACGACTTGGTCCTGCTTTTATTACGGCATGCGTTTTGCTCGTTTATTTAACAACAGAGATCATCATGGAGCTAGAGATGCAAAAGCACTGAAATAACTTGTTGCAAATGCAGATGGTTGGTGAGTCAGTCTGTCACTAATAGTTATTACTTCTGGCAAATGAGTAGGCTATTATTTAGCTTTGCTCGGATTGATAAATTGTCAGAAGTGCACCCTTAAAATGCATCTGAAGGGGGCATGAGAAATAGTGTGTTTATGTAATTGTACTACACTACTTCACACAGTACTTTTTGAAGAATCGATACTTATGTCTCATGAGTGGGTAAAAAGTTACTATTTTCATTGTGAGTTAATCTGTGAGCGATAAGAGCTTCGTCTTGACTTGAACAATGTAAAGTTTGTGTTTCTTTTATATGATCTGAAAAATATGATATGTGATACACGATTCACTGCCCATCTTGGGGGCTTCCTCATGGTTATGGCAACAGCCACGCCCACCTGGATGACTGAGACACTACATTAATTATAATGGAAATGTCCTGATTTTCACATTAATTTATGTTTGTCAGATTACACTATTTAAAACATGATTCAGACCTTTACACTTTTTATTTCTTTTTTGTTATATAACTATTACTTGAATGATTATGTGGGTCTTAATGTCTAACAACAAATTAAGTATTTTAAAGTAATGTTACTCTTGACTCTTGAAGACTTCATTAAAGAGGGGGTATTATGCTTTTTTCAATCACATAGCACCAGTCTATATCACACTACAATGATGACCAAACCTTCTGTTGGTCTGTAAATGCAGTAAATTAGAATAACTGCCTTGTATAAAATTGCTCTTTCAAAATGGCTGTAGCGAATGTCTTGAAATAGGCCTCTGTCTCTTTAAGAACCTCCACAAACTGTCTGTGGCATCAGTGGGGAGGGGGTTCTGCTGAGGAGCAGTGGTTGGTTACTCGGCTGGTGACGAAAGCTCGGAGGCGTCTCCAGGAGGTGGGGGCGTTCCTAGGAGGACTCAGGCAAACCTATCCCTAAAACACTTCAGGCATGTTTTTAATGAGGGAATGACATAATCACATGATGTAAAGCTTGCATAATACCCCCCCTTTAAGTCGAAATGCATCGGTCACACTGTCAGTAACACGTTTTTTTATTCAGAGCCTCAGCCTCAGCCCATCCTCTTTCACCTGTAATGTTGCTCTTATTTAAGCAAATATTTTGTGTCCTCAATAACCTCTGATTTCAGAGAGTCCCTCGGACAGGCTGGGTCTACAGGAAAGTGAGAGAACCAGAGAGTGTGTCCGATCACATGTACCGCATGGCCATGATGTCTCTGACCATCACTGACCCCACAGTGGACAGGGACAGGTACCACACCCATCATAGTGGGACTTTACTGATGAGTATCAAATGTCCCTTTTACCTCCTCACTTTACTTTACTAGGTGTATAAAGCTGGCTCTGGTTCATGACATGGCAGAGTGCATTGTGGGAGATATTGCTCCAGCAGACAATGTCAGTAAAGAGGAAAAACATCGTAGAGAAGAGGTGAGTGACCGCCAGAAGTTTACAAGCTCAAGAATAAACTTATTCAAAGCAGTAACGTGTCTGTCTCTCAGGAAGCAATGAGAAGTTTGTCAGACCTTTTGCCAAATGGACTGAGGCAAGAGGTCTACGCGCTCTGGGAGGTACGAGATCTGACCTGGCTTGTGTTTGTGCATCTGTTCACATTGTTCACTTGTGGTTCCGCTGCAGGAATATGAAACACAGAGCAGTGCGGAGGCCAGGATGGTCAAACAGTTCGACCTTCTGGAGATGATCCTTCAGGCACATGAGTACGAGCAGGAGGAGGCGGCCCCGGGACGCCTGCAGGAGTTCTTTGACTCCACTAATGGTAAAATCGCATTTGACTAGACCCAGACAGTTTATTACCTATGTGTATGATCTCTGACATTGCTGCGCATTTATTCTGCTCAGGGCGGTTTGATCACCCAGATGTCGTGGAGTTTGTCAAGTGTCTAAACGAGGAACGAGACTCAAAGTGTGAGTCAAAGCCCACTGCGCACTCACAGAATACAGATAAAAAAGAAAATGCAGACAGTACGTCTCAATCCCACTGAACCTCTGCGTATTCACATGGGGCTGAATGTTTCCCTCCTAACTGTTAAAGTAGTTGTATTTATTGAAAGGTTGTATTGCTTCAAGTACAGTTTTGTAATGGTTAAAGGTTAAAGATTTGATACAGTGTTTAAGATGAGATGCAAAATGATGCTGATTTTCAAAATGAATTTTAATAAACACTTGAATAAAACATGAGATGATCCTGGTCATCCTTCACATCACAACAAAAATATACAGGACTATTAGCACATAAAAGACATGATAATAACAAGTAACAGATGCGTCTTTTGGTGCTAGCTTTGATGGCAAGGCCAAGGTTTAAAATACATGAATTTTCATGGAGCTTTCTTCCTCAACTGGCAATTTAAATGGAGATGTTTCATTAAAATCATGGGTTAGATTACATCTGCGATATGACACGGGACGCTGTATATCCTCGTCTGTTTTGGACATTTTGACTTTAATTTTAATATTTAAATGTGTGATTGCAACTGTTCGAATTTTAGTTTCTGACCAAACTGATAAAACCACTATGAATCTGTCGATTTGAACACATTTAGTTTGTACTTGCCACAAATATGAAGTACAGTTTTTTTTGCAAACGACAAAAGACAAAACCTAAGCTACAGTGTCGGTCATGTAAAAATGAACGGGACTAATGTTAGGAACGTTTGCCTCATCGACAGTGTTTACTACCAAAACATTGATGTATTAAATAACAAACAGCAAAACAAAATAACTCGCAATAATATAAGTTTTAGTAGAAAAGAGAACAGCAGTTTGGATTTTCACGCGCCGTATGTTACTCCTGAATTCATTTCCATAAAGAGGAGATTATTAACCTCAGACGCCTCTTATCTGATTCAAGTGTGTTTTCAGTTGTGATCTCAGGTGCGCCACAACCAAAGCACTCAGCCGTGAGACAAACAAATTAAAAATCTTTTTTGTTGATGTTTCCCATTGATATTTTGCTGCATAAACCCTCTGTCGTGCAGCTTGGATACCACCAGGGGGCACTTAGGGATACTTGTGTTTAAAACTGGTGCCAATAACAGCTGACTGTCCTGAACAGAATGCATCATGAATATTGCATAATGAATTGTGCTTTTGCAGCAGTCCACGAGTTATTATTTGGTCCATAAATTGCATAATAAGGGAATTTCTTAAGGGCAGGTAAAAGACTTTGCTGGATGATCTTTCAGTCTCATGTGGGGTAGGCGAAAGTGCTGCTCCATGTCAGTAGTTTAGCAGGAGCCATCGGGAGCACCGGTCATGTTGTTGGTGGGCATGTCCTGGTTACTGGCGCTCGCTGCAGACGACAGGACATCTTCAAAGCTGCCGCCGGGTCCCGTCCCTCCAACTTTTGTCTACGGGAGAGAGGGGGGTTATTATTTGTAGTGTTATTTGCACTTCCTCCGCCTTGAAGAGGAGCTTTATAGAAGATGGGTGAGGTGCGGGAGGTCTTGCACTGATGCCTCTGTGACCCAAGATGGATGGATTTATATTTCACGAGCATGTTAGTGCCATACGAACCACTGCATCTGAGAACAACTGTATCCGCACCTTTTCCACTTTTTTAGTTTCACAATAATTTTCATGTAGCCTTCTTTTAATACATTCCAACACTAATAATGTTCCTCCTTCATGCAGTTATGTCCATTTCAGAATAAGGCTGTTTTTAAAAGCACTTGAGGGTCTGATCTTTCCGAATGCACAGCACATTTGTGGCCAATAATGGAAAATCTTGACCCTTGTGCTTCCAATTCACCTACTTAATCAGAATCGGTGTTTACCTCGTTAGCCGTACTGTTTATGAAAGACAAATGACTGCATTTGCACGCATGTATTTACAATTTACACAGTGTACGAGGCCAGGGAGTTGTATGAATAACCTTGTTGGCAAAACAGACAAACACACTAACGCTAAAGCTACTTTACTGAGCCAGATAGGAAACAGTTGTTAGTGTGTGAAATGTAAACATGGGAACATAGAAGTAAAAGCAACTCACAGAGAACCAGTAATTACATAGAAATCCATGTGTTGTTCTTTTCTTTGAGAGGCAGTAATGATAATACTAATTTCTTTGTTTACATTCTCACAACCACAGGAAGTTACGCTTGGTCCCCTCAGGCTTCTTATTGAATTGGTGGATAATACTTTTTGCTGCAAGTTTAATAATTCCACAAAAATAAAACCTCAAAAACTAACATTTTATTGTGCGAAATAGCTGGCATTAAGGATCCAAGCCTAAATAAAAGAGTCTCTCATACACACTCGGGTGAATCTTTGGCCCTCCTCCATGATAACAAGTTTAGACACCCCTGAAGTAACACGTGTGTGTGCATTACCTTGATACTGGACACTGTGGTCTCCACTTTCTCCTCAAAGGATTTGAAACTGGGCGAGTTCCTGTAAACAGAGAACACTATACAGTCAGCTCTGGAGAGAACAATATCTAATCCATATTTTACATTGTTTTACCCCAGACTGGATGTGTTTTTGTTTTTTAGGACTGTATAGAGCTGCATTTTTTAATAAGGCCACAATCGGTCGTGGGGTGTTTACATGCATGAGTCTTGTGTATTCATTAACAACAAAATGAACAAATAATGCAATGTTATTAAAAAATGCGGTTGAACAGGGACTTGCGTGATAGAGAAGTGAGTGATTACCTCATGGTGGGCATGCTCATAGACTGCCTGATATTGTAGCTGTCCCGAGAGCGTAGTGGAAGAGCAGTTAATGATTAGCACACACAAACACATTCAAGGCAAATACAGTATCCTGCCCCCCTCTGTATAATACTAGACCAGGGGTCTCCAACAGGATGATTCAATACGGCCCAAAACTTGTAGAGCTCAGATTGCTGAGTATGTCCCAAAAAAAAGTCTGAGTTTTCAAGAAATAACCAGAATGCTCACTCCAGCCACTAGGGGGCAGCTTAAATATAAAAAATAATTCCACATGTGTCCAGAAGAGGGCACAGACATAAAAAGAGATCAGGATATAAACAACACATTATAGCCAACCGGTAAATAGTATCTTACCACCACAGAGTGTGGAGTGAATAAGCATTGACCACAATGTAGCAGTTCACTACTTCATCTCAGATACTTCATCTTGGATCGAGCCTGAATCACTGCTTTATTATTGTCTTAAGAGAGCAATTAGAGTTGGTGAATGTTAAGTCAATATTTGCCCTTCAATTAACACAATAAAACATATTTTACCGGAGCTATTGTTTGTGGACCCCAGCAATACACTTCCAATATATTTTGGCCCCCAGGGAAATTTACTTGGACCCTCCTGTACTAGCCTGGAACATGCAAAAATGGACAATATGCAACCTGTAGTTTAGCTTATTCGATGTACATACAATTTAGAAAGACACAATTGGAAATAGAAGCTTTTGGAAGATAATGTTTAAGCCTGAGATTCCCATACATTGTTTTGCTCACATGATACAGTATTATGAAAATGTAATATCAGTGACAAAAATCAATGGGATTCGACTCGATGCTGCACGGCAGGACAGTCATCTGACTGGCTCAAGAGCGTCCACTTAGTGCGATCAGCTGACCTGAACCTCTGTAAACTGGATTTGTTGAGGTTAAGTACTGGGCGTCTGTGTGATGCTTACCCTATTGACGCAGACCTGAGGAAGCATGAGGAAGATACAGAGAACACACGATTGAGTGCAACAAGACGAGGTCAATAATATTTCATAAACATGCCCAAAAAAAAGCTTCTTCCACTGCAAGAAAATTGACAAAACCATGCTTTTTAAAAAACTTCACATATTCGAAATGCAGTTCCACTACTAGAGAAAAAAATCAGGTCAATCGGGAGAAATACATAATCTATACAAACATGTTATCTTTTCTATGTGTGAGAAACTATCAGAAAGGTTTTTTTTGTGTGAAGTACTAGCAGATACGCAGCAGTCCAAACCAAATCACACTTGAAATTCTGCACAGCAAATGACAAAGTTGAGAGAGGCTCCGCTCCTCCTCAGCGTCAGAACATACCTCCGAGGGAACAGTAACTCTAGACCAACCAGGCTGAAATATATAAAGATAAGATTCACATAAAACAAAAAGGGACCCATGTAGCTACTTAATGCCTCAACCCGTGCTCTAACAAGGATGAGGATGTCACCGGCGCACTCTTGTTTGTCATCTCCAGCTCTTAATGGCCTGTTTTGCAGCTGCGGAACAATGCCAACACTAGACACATTCTTCAAGGCACACTCAGCGAACAAAGGGAGAACTGACAGAGGCAAAAGTCACAGACGCGAGAGAAAGAGTTTTGCCTTCAAGCTTTTTCACGACCAAAGGAAACGGCTTAATGCTGCCTTATATAACGCAGCAGACAGGAGAGGCAAGAGGAAGAGGGCTGTTTAACGACAGACTCTGGCGCCCGCTTGGAATTAGCTCATCTCAGATCATTTTGTTATAATGTAATTTATTGTCTCTAATTAGATTGACTTTATTGTGTTATACTCATGAATTCTTAATCAAGAAGTTGTTATGGAACAGCCTAGCAACTTTATGTTTATGCAAAGACAAAGAGTAAAGTATAATTGCGTACTAACTTTTTTTAGACTACAGTGGAGGAATACCGTTGATGAGTCAGCAGGTTACCGTTCATTTTTTTTTCCTTTCCAGTACTTAAATGATACTTGGTTTTCGATACCGATACCGGAATGATACTATTTCCAATACCTGTATTTAAATTTGCAGTATGAGGTCAGGAAATGTGTGAAAAATGGGGAATCATTTGGGGAAAATTTAGAAAAATGGGGGTAAAAATTGGGTAAAAAATGTGGAGAAAAAAAAATAGGAAAATAGGGAAAGTTGGGAAAACAAACAAAAAAATTGGGGCAAAAATAAGAAAAAAGTGTGTTAAAAATGGGGGGGTGATAAAAAAAAAAAGGGAAATTGAGAAAATATTAGTAATAAAAAATGAGCAAAAATTAGGGGGGAAAAATTGATAAACAAGAAAAAATTGGGGCCAAAATAAGATTATTATTTATTTTTTTATTGTTAAAGAAGTTGGCTTTTTTTCTTTCTTTTTAAATAGGAAGGAAAACATATTTATTTAAGCTGAAACAAACAAATCACATCAATTAATGCTGTCGCTGTGACCCAACAGGCATCAAAACTTTGATCTAAAGATATACATCAGCGGCTTGATGTTGGACTTTCTGAGAGCCTCCAGATCTAACCTGTCAGTAAAAAAAGACTATACCAGGTCTGATTAAGGGTAAACCAGCTCTAAAATAGAACTAAACCACGGGAAAAGTTGGCCAAAACAAGAACTAACACAAACACAAAGACGATAATGTTAACTAACCTAACTGATTGTTTAATACAGGGAAGGAGAAGCAACTCTAACAAAGGTTCATCCGTATATATGAAGTAAAGTGTTTATTTACCTCATATCTCCCAGTTTCCTTGTAATGGCAGTGCCGAAGGTACTGAAGGCTGCTGTCGTCTTCTGTCCGGCTGTAGACAGTGTTTCTGAAGTCTTTCTGTACCTAGACAAAAGCCAAACTCCCTTTTAGTGTAGAAACAACTGGAACAGCAGCTCTAACTGTGGATAGCATCGTCTCGAAAAAGCAGGACAATAAACTGTAAAACAATAAACTAAAACTATATTGTGTCGTATTTTCACTGTGCTATGTTTTAATGTGTAAATAAAAGAAAATAGCCCTGATGGAAATGAGTGAGCACTGATTTTGGAGTTTAATTGTGGGAGCAGTGCATTGACCCGTTCTTGTTGCCGCTGTGTAGCCGTGAGCGGTGTTAAAGCAGGACCCGCTGGAAGGAGGCTAGTCCATTATAGATGAGACCAGCCGCTGTGTGTAAGAGAGCTTCAGGTCCAGGTGTAATTGGATAAGAAGCGAGGCCACGGGAGACGCTCCTCTCTCCGTCTCTCGGTCGAGATAAAAGCACCAAGCCGGCACCTCATCATCAAACGGTTGTGTCTTGTCACTTTATAACATTGTAAAGAGTTTGTAGTTTCATGTAAAGTTGGAGGACGGGACAGTTGATTTTTGTGGTCACTGTGACTGGTAATGTTTTCACCAGCCACATTTGAATAAGTGGTGAAGGTTTATGATGGGGCTGGGTACCGTTAAACAACACCAGTCTGGTATAAAAAAAAAAAGTTTAGGTACTGCAGGTAACCAAAAAAATAAAAGCTGGTGCCAAAAACAAAATATAAAATCTTTATAAGCAAGATATGAAACTGGGGAAATTTGGGGCAAAATTTGGAAAAAAAGAAAAAGAACAAGAAAAAAAGGGCAATAACAAAAAAAAAAAAAGAAATAATTGGGGAAATTTTGGGGCAAAATGAACAAAAGCTCCTGCACTCCATCCCAGTCTTTAAAACATCTATTGCTGCTGCAATGTTTCGGGCAAAAATTTGGAGGTAAAAAATGAGAATTTCAGGATATTTGAAGAAAAAATACATGAAATATTGGGGGGAAAATGTGGAAGACAGAAAAAAAAAATGGGAAAAAAGGCAACAATTGTGGAAAAAAAATGGGTAAATTTGGAAATAATTGGGGGGGAAATGGGAACATTTAGGGCAAAATTGGGAAACAATTTGGAAAATTGGGGGGGGGGGGGATTGTGTAAATTTGGAAATAATTGGGGGGGGCGACATTTAGAGCAAGAAACAATTTTTAAAAAAAGAGAAAAAATATAGAATTTTGGAAAAAGTGGGAAAATTTGGGGGAAGGGATTGAAAAAAATATGGAAAATTTGAGAAAAAAAAATGGTTTGAAAAATTGGGAAAAAAATAAGAAAAACCTTTGTCGCTAAGAAGGTTTATTGGTTGTTTCCCCTCAAGCAAATGATACAAATGCAATATAAATGTAAGGAAAAGGAATAGATTAACATTATTAATCTGTTTTATGGGTCTATATGACAAATAATTTAGTATAGGCATAAAAAAAAAAAAAATCATTCAAGTAAAGTTTGAAAGAAATGTAACAGTACTCAGCCCTATTTATGATATAAGAATGATTATAAGGGAAACGTTGACTTATGAGGGATATAAATCGAAAATATGTGACTCCCAATTCTAGAAGTGTGTACTATAAATAGGGTGCACACTCAGTAGAACAGCAGAGGTTCAGGTCTACGTGTTCAGATAATCTGGGCGAACTAATGTGGTTAGTGACAGAAGAAGAGCCATGAGCCAAAAATGGAAATGTAGCACGATTTGGCTCGTGTTACTGGAATGTCGAGCCCCGAACACAGCCTAATAATGGGTATAAACATGATTAAAAGAGGACCCGCATATCACTTTTTTGGGCTACAGTGGTCTGGAGTACGAACTAGAAATTATACCAAACCCTTGAGAGCAATTACGAGTGTTCGCAGAGGTCGCGCGGAGGGGAGCCATTTGCTTTGCTCCGTAATCGCGTTTGTGACGTCTGCTTTTGTGTGCGCGACCAAGATAACAAATCACAAGCTACACTCTGCAGTTTTTTTGCCCCGAGGATAATGTTCTTTCAATTGGATTTAGCACAACAGTGACATGATTTCAGATTTGAGTGGTTCGTCCGTTAACGGTTACTGCGTGTTCCTGTGACCTCTCGCTAAAGTGCGCAGTGTTGACAGAAACAACAAAAAAAAAGGTTCTGAGCGGCTTCCAAAAGAACTTACGTTGTGGAGTTCTGCATGTCCTGCCATCCTCGGCTGAAATTGTTCCGCAGCTCGCTTAAAGGAGTGAGACCCAGTTTCTGTTTGAGCTCGGCGTGTTGCTTTTCTTTGGACGTTAGGACCTGCTTCAGTGTGCTGATTTCCTCTTCCAGCTGCAACGAGGGAAACGACACAAACAGTCAAAGCGCTGCATTAGGGAGCTCCAAATCAACATTATCGTAACATTAGGTGACGCGAGAAGCCACAATACATTGACATGTACACATTTTTTGCGAACTCAGCATTGTCCTAATCTTAAAGCTTCTTTACTGGAGAGCTGACAGACTATAAGCCAGTATAATGCCTCATTTGAAAGCTAAGACTGACGTTTTTGTTGTGTTTTTATCTCTCTTTTGTGGCTTTTATTTTGCTTTTTCATAACTTTTTTTTGGGGGCGTTTTTTTTTAGCTATTTTGAGACTTGTTTCATGAAGCTTTTAGATTTGGGTAAAGCCAAACTGGAGAAAATGTGCTCAGTTCACGTGGGGGTAAAGTGGCTAAGTATGTTTTAAAGGGATTTTCAGGATTTTTGACATAGGGCCTCATTTCCTAGTTATCCAGAGTGTTGATTTCTGGAGATGTATGTTTTAAATTCATGCAGTCCTTATATTTGAAGAGTTTAGTGGTGCTAGGCTAGTGCTAGGCTAGCGCATGTCTATGGTAACTAGTAGCCTGCATTAAAAACAGTCTGACCCAAGCACAGTGCACCTGAGACAAATCATTTAAAACACCAGACTACCGAGCAATTTTTAAAAAATATAACTGACCTTGCATCACATGAATTACTGCATTTTGAGGGACTATTTTCTGGCAGATCACTCCGCCGCTGCGTGGCTTACAACCACAAAGTTGATAGAATAATTTTAACCATTTTGCATTTAAATAACGTTTAGTGGTGCTAGGCTAGTGCTAGGCTAGTGGTAACTAGTAGCCTGCATTAAAAACAGTCTGACCCAAGCACAGTGCACCTGAGGCAAATCATTTAAAACACCAGACTACCGAGCAATTTTTTAAATATAACTGACCTTGCATCACATGAATTACTGCATTTTGAGGGACTATTTTCCGGCAGATCACTCCGCCGCTGCGTGGCTTACAACCACAAAGTTGATAGAATTATTTTTAACCATTTTGCATTTAAATAACGTATATCGACACAGACATTTATATTGGCAGTCCGGTGTTATTGCCTGGCCTACCAGACACTCCTCCTTTCTGTTCAAAAGAAGATCCGTCTGGGCGGCTGCTCGCTGCCTGTCATTTCACGATTTGACCCACATCGGTTCAATCACGCACCAAGAGACTGAAGCCGTCACCTGTCACCACCACGCACTCTTCCAACACATTAAAGATGGCGGCGCGGTGACGGTAAACTGTTTTCTTTTTCATCTGTTTTAAATCATTTGGAAAACAATAAAATCCCTAAAACCGGAGCAAGAAGCGGCGTTCGAGGCGTTCCTCGTAAAAAAGGAAGTTTTTGAAAAGGCTTCCTGCCGCTTGTTCCTGCAACGTATCTAGCGTTGCTCTAATTGGTTGATGCCGTCTGTCAATCACGCCCACCGGGAAATTGTTGAGATCATGCTCGCTCCCAGATTACATGTCTTTGAAATATCTATGAAAAAGCAGGTAGTTTGTCAGGCCAGGCGACTGGTGTTATAAGTGATTTGCCTCAGGTGCACTGCAGACTGTTTTAATGCAGGCTACTAGTTACCGTAGAAATGTGCTAGCCTAGCACTAGCCGATCACCACTAAACTCTTCAAATATGCATGAAAAACAAATCTCCAGAAATCAACAACACTCTGGATAACTAGGAAATGAGGCCCCATGTCAAAACTCCTGAAACAAACCTTTAAGTTTTATTTTGACACAGTTTGATGCAAAGTTCGGCTTTACCCAAATCTACGTTTCTCCACTGGAGTTCACAGCCAGTGTCACGCCTCATTTGAAAGCTAAGACCCAAACTGATCTAAACAAATCTCATCACATTTTTTGTCAATTTTTGCCACTTTTGTTAACGCTTTTTTGTTTGTTTTGTTGAGTTTTCATCACATTTTCATCTTCATTGCCACTTCTTCACACTATTTCATCACTTTTTGTTGCTCTTCTGTCACTTTTTTTTCCCAAAAAGCTTTTTATATTTGGGCAATGCCGAACTGGAGAAAATGTGCTCGGTTTAGTTGGGGGTTAAGCGGTTTAAACGTTTCAGTAAAATATCGCATCACAATATTCAAGGCAAGAAAGTGAACCTTGGTGAGCTCCCGCTGAATCTCCTCCCTCTCCTCCTCCGTCATGATGGAGTTGCTCAGGTTGATCTCTGAAGCCAGGTCTTCATCGGCTTCTCGGAGCGGCTGAGACTCCAGGAAACCTGCGACATCGAACACAGACGATAGACCACAGATACTCAAGCATTCTCAAAGCGTTCTTATTTTAAGTAGCTTGTGAGGGGGAAAGGTTTGATGTTATCCCCCTTTGCAATGACGTGTATTGTGTAGTATGTGTGTTTTCCTTTACAATATCAATACCACCAGACCCTCCAGCTCTATCTCATCAACCTTGAACTGACTGGATGCACGAATACAAGCTTCGGCCTCGCCTCCCTGTCTTGTCCACAGCCTGGGAATCAGACACTCTGCCTTTATGGCCGTGTCTGTTCAAAGGTTACGTAACAAACGGCTGCAGCGTGTCGGGCTCTAATCTGGATTAACCCCGGATTATCAGGCCCCGCTCATTGACACACAAATGTACAAGGCAATATGCTTCTTCTGTGACTTCTGGTGCATGAGGTTAGGCTGGATTACGGGATTCCTTTACAGATGATTTTTTTTTTTTGACTAGTTCGGGATAGATGGGATTTAAAGGTCCGGTGTAATAAACTTTAGCAACGCGAGGGTTCAAATGACAGACGAGAACGTTCCACCCCACAACACTCCATATAGGTTTAGCAAAATAGGAAATATTGTGCATTGGTGGCAACAACGGCAACCAGGAAGTGACCCACCACCACCACCACCACCACCGATCAGAGACAATGGACAAACTGTTGTTGAGAGAGTATGAAAACTATATATTTGTGGAAACCTTATGGTATAAGCAATGAGAAAAAACAATGTTTCCATTTGCCCTTGTCATTTGGTTAAATAGTGCAATTATACCATTTGTCCATTAGAGTAAACGGGGAGTTCTGGTCATCGCTATGGTAACTCCATGACAAATATGACAAGGGTTTCATTGACTTTTTCGATTGGAACGACCAAATGGAACTTTCTCCCAAATTTTGTACATTTCCACCAAACTACGTTTTTACTCCCCATATAAATGTTATTGTTTTTTTCTGAATGTTTTAAAAAATCCAGCGAAATTAGATAACACGATTGGTTCTTGCTGTTGCTATTGTCTTTTTTTTCTGCTTTGATTTTAAAAGACAAATGTTATGGGTCGTGGGTGGGCTTATCCTCTACTTTTTCTGTATTTTTTGTACGCAAGAAAATAAATACAACTACACCCGTTACACAACAGTTGCAGGAAAAATAGAAACAGATACTTTTTCCTGGTCATTTTTTAATATTTATACGACCAAACCCTATATTCGGTAAACGAGTGAGTCCCATTCTATCCAAATTCTCATGTCACTTTTGCTTTACATCTTTAAAGGTTCACTATGCAACATTTAAAGTGAAAAAAATAAAAATAAATCTTAATATTTATGTGTATTTGACCTTGTAGTGACTCAGTGCAGCGTTGCTTTCCCTCACAGTGGCCTTTATAATAATCCAGGATCAGCTGTTTTTATGGGTTCGTACCAGAAACTGGCCAGAAACCCCCCAAAAATTGATTCTGGAGCATTGTAGACGCCACTGTGAGGGAAAGCAAAGGTGCCATGCTGCACCCATAAAGCCACCACAGAGTCACCACAAGGCCAAATACAGAAATATTAAGATTTTTTTTTTTACTTCAAAAGTTGCATAGTGCACCTTTAAAAAAAAATGTATACTTTTTCTCCAACTTTTCACAAAATTGCAACTTCCCTGGTGCAAAACTTTGATTAAAACTTACCCCCAACATTATCTCAGCAAACATAATCAATACAAGAACATAAAAACCATGTGCTCTAAATTGTAAATGTTGATCAGGTGTTAGAGGTAGCATTGTGTACTTCACGGCCAAATCGATGGAAAAGCATGACGAAAGCGCTGCGAAAGACGTTCAAACCTTTTCGTTCACGGATAAAGTACAAGAGTTCAAAGACACGCGATGAAGAGTGAGAATCTGAAGGAAACCAGGCTAATTTAGAATAAAAATTGAGCCGTGACAGTTGTTTTTCTAACTTTTCCGGTGCAAAATTCAGATTGTGGCAAACCACTGTGGCAAATGATGAAGGCACACCGGTTCAAATCACTGGCCTTGCTTCAACACAGGGTTCTGCTTTGGTGGACTTTTTCGGTTTGTTTGCTTGATTACAGTTGACCGACCCTCAAACAACAAAAAAAGTTCCTCTTTAATTTATGACCACATTCGCCAATCAGCGCGGCTAAGTGGACAAGTATTTGAAAGGCAAATATGAGCAGCTGTACTACTGTGTGTGTGTGTCACTTATTCGTTAATTATTGTTGAATACCATACCTGCGCCATATCCTCCGTCTTCACACGGAGCAGGGCACGAGACAGATCACATTAGTACAAACATGGGCAGCAAAACAGTAACTACAAGCTCTTCCTAAGCCACAACATGCAAACTATGTTTCACAGGCAACAGCGACTACAATCAGGGCATGCAGCCAAGACTAAAGCAGGAACTCTGAAATCACATGATGTCGGGACGAATACTACTTTTACTGTGCGAGTGTGCAAGTGTGCTCGGTCACTTCTCTTTTTTGTGAATCGATGGCACAACATTTGCTGACAAAGTGAGTATTGTAGAAAAAGAAAAAAAAAAAACTCAATAATGCATACTATAGAAGCCACAATAGTTAATTTCTTGCATTCTGAACACGCCCTATCTATGTCCTTGCTCTGAGGGTCACATGGTGCCATAATGTTAACCGAAAAACAAACGGCACAGTGTGTTTAGAATATAACAGATCTGTGCTGTTTTTAGAGCTATGATATGTAAAAAATGACACTGCAAGGCTTGAGAGGGAATAACTGATCTGATATGCTGTTTTGGCATTACTTATAAGGAATGCTAAGGTACGTGTGATGCTCATTGGTAGCTTGAAATGCCTGGCACCAGTGTGGGACATTTAAGAAAAAAGATAAATATGTTTTTGAGCTTAAAAATGTCCCCGGATTTTCATGTTATTTTCTACAATCAACAGCCGCTAGTGCGTGAGGCTTATTCACAATTTAAAGGAGAAGTGAAACGTGCAAAATGTTGGACTTAAAGCAGTAGTAAGTAACTTTAAATCCTTTTTTAATCCCTCTGGGGGTGATACAAGTGTTAATGGGATGATTGGGGAGGGCGGGCTTTCATCTCCCCCTGGTGTCTCTGGCCAGAAAACCACACTTGCAGCACCAATGCACACTAATGGCATCAAAAAGGAGAAGCTAAAAGGCTAACAGGCAAAGCTAACTGCGGGCTAGCACCACTTAAACAGTATTTACAGCCAAGTTTGAGTGAAAAAAATGATCTCCATTGTGTAATTGGATGTACAATATCCCTCTCTCTCTTTGTCTTTTCTGTCAGCGTAGTATTTTCTCTCACGGACAATTAATGAGTAAAAAAACGCAACATGCTACGACGCCTGCATTGGCGTTTATGGCCTCTAGGGGCACGAGTTACTTAGTACTGCTTCAAATTGGAGGAATAGAAATGTATAGGCTCTTGCCAATATTCCACATTGATTTTAACCTACTTATAGTCTTGCTATGGTTTGTTCACAGGGATTTTCCATTTGTTATTGTGCAAAGCAAGCTCTCTTAGTCGAGCACTTTTTTTTTTTTTTTACCACTTTATCAGCCATTTTGTCACTGCTTCTCCTTTAAACACTTCCAAAGCCGAATGACTCTACTTCTCCAACTTGGCGCAAACACAAGCGTGACCTCTAGAGACTAACGGGTTCACACAGAGATTATCCCGGAGCTGGTGAATGTTCCACTACTTTGTCCACTCACTGCTGTGGCCAGTCCCTGTTCACCTGCGCAGTCCAGCTGCATGTCCCAGGTGGTGGACATGTCCCAGCGCTGCGCCTCCTGTCCCCAGTGCTGCTCCTCTGTGTGCGGCTGCTGCGCCCCATTTACTCCTGAGCAAAGTCACGGTTCATACACACACACTCGGCTTTCTGTCACAAATGTAGGAGTGTGTTTTTATTCGATTTCTTGTATCTTTTTCCCCCCATCCACCTCTCAGCATGCAGGACGTTGTCTTTTGCGCAGCTGGATTAAGAGTGTTAGAAATGCTTCACTTATTACGATTAAAGCTGTTAATGTCAAAAAGCTACAGGGGGTGCTTTTGAGCAAACCTGTGTCTACCAATCCAAAGTCAGTGTTTGATTGCTCTATGTGATTGCGAGGAGTAGGAGCTCCAGTGAAACGTGTGTCAGCGTTCACTGTTGAAATTGCGGATGCGTGAACTGGAGCAGGAAGCTTGTCCTATTTGATCGTCGTTACAAATGAAGGCGAAAGAGAGAGAGACACTTTAAATCTGCCAATGTAATCATATTTCATCGTGTATAAGACATAATAAAGCTCAGCCAAGCCGGAAGTGACTGGGATTTGATTGAACACGATGCACATTCTATCAACTTTGATCCGTATAGAGAGTGAGCTTGATGTTAAATGAGAGGAGTGAGCGATCATTGTAATATTCAAATGCATTATTCTTGTGTGTTTTTCAGTCGGGAACCCACTATAAAGGGAAGACATTGGACTATATGTGCTTTAAGGCTAGAAAGGGGTCCCAAGAGGTGTGCGGCACAGCTTTAAACAGATTTGGGCAAGTGTTTGTTGAGCCCCACAAAGCTCATTCAGGGGACACACTCTGTAGTGCAGCTCGAGCTTGTAAAGCAGTTTCTCATCATAAGTGTAGGGAAAGCTTGTATTTGACATTTAGTACCACATGTATTCAACATTAGCCTTGAAAACATCCCAGCTTTCATCATTGGTAATAATAATTGAGGTTAGAAACAGCAGATTGCGCAAAATTCAGCAAAAAAAGCTAATTACAGAATGCAAAGCGCTGATGCCCACACACTTCACTCCTCACAGCACACTCCTCCACTCCCCAAATCCACTCTGCCTTCACAGGACGTCCCTCCCACAGCAGAGGGGGGCTGCCCCACGACATGCACCTGCGTAACCCGGCAACAACCCCACAGGCGAAAGATAACTCAGGGTTGACTGAAAGTACTGCTACTACATTTACACTACCATTGTTTGTTTCTATTATCACTACAAGCAATCTCAAATACCATCATTACTACTGTAGCATTTAGCAAAACTAATCCTTCTTATAAGTTTTTATTGTCCAATGTATTGTTTAAGGGGAGACACTGCAGGCAAAACTATTTTTTTTATCATTTCCTCGTAGGAGAGGTGTGGTTTACGATCGTCCATGGCCGTTTATTGGGCGCTATGAATGTCTCTCATGCGTCTGCACGTAGACACAGCCAATCGTATCATCGTATGAGACGACGTATGACGTACCCGTTGTAAACTTTCGAGCTAAACTATTTAGAACACGGCCTAAAGCTTGATCGAAAAATACCATCGCGTCTGCTGCTGTCCTGTTTGATCCGTAAATAAACTTTTTTTTTTTTTATCCATAAACAAACTACAAGCTTCCGTATATCGAATAGCTCGTCATCATCTTGCCGTCCCTCCTCGTTCTGTGATTGGTTCCCAAATCCATGCGAAAATTTCGGCCATGGTCCCCAGGCTGCTGTGCAGTTCGAAATGATTCGAGCGCACACAGCAGTCTGGTGTTACTGGCCAGGTTACTTTGGTCTCTGAACATATAAACTTTCACCTGGAAACAAGACTTATTTGGGAAATTGTTATTTCAAAGGCCATTTTCTCAAAAGGCATTTTTCTCACATTGTGGCGACAAAATCTCCACGTCAGTAGCACCAACAGACTTGAAATTTTCAAACATTGGACTGAGGGATTTTTCAATATCCAATTCCTTGCCTGGTTTACTGGTTTATTAATTTTTTTACAGATTTTTCCACTAATGAACAGCTTATTTTAAAACTAAACAAGATCTTCAAAATCCCCTGTGAAAAAGTCTTGTAACTAATATGTCAACAAAATAAAACCACAAATTTGAATCTATATATTTAAATTTAAAATGTTTCCCTCTTCACCTGCAGTGTCTCGCCTTAAATCAATATTTATGTAAACAGAGTACAATTGAAAGGAGCTCTTTACCATTTAAGAGAAGACTGACGACCTCATGAGTGGTCATAGATGTTGCCTAAACTGCTAACTGTTTCAATTTAAGTGTGTATGTGTCTTACAGATCTTCAACCACAGTCAAAAACATGTGTCTCTCCAGTAAAGCCCTGAACTCGTATCACTTCCTTTAGTGATCAGCCGCAGTGGGACAGTCCTGAGTCGCACAGAGCAGATTTGGGGAGGTTTCGTTTTACTCTTTGGTTGGTCAGTCTTACCCCGGTCTCTCTCCTGTTGCCGCGAGTTCACCCATTCCCCGTCGGGACCCATGCTGGCCCAGTCCACCACGGCCTCACTCAGAACACTGGAGTACAGCTCTGCAGCAAACACACACTCCACTATACAGTCCACCCATCACAACAACACAGGGGAACACCCGCCCCCCACGCTCATCTTTGGACGCTTTTCAACTGACTGTGCACTTTCTTCAGAACAGGATATCTGACCCCAAAGTGGCACACGGCGGATTAACAAGGAACACCGCATTCCTGTTTTCCAAATAGCTTACGTTACCGCTTTACAAACATTGAATGACAGAAAGCCAAATGCGCGGATCAATGGTCAGTGAGCAGCACTTTGAGGTTGTTTGTGGTGAAATGCCACAACTCAGCTTGGCGCTATTTAAAGACCAGCATAAAGACACTATTGTTTGCAACACACACTGCTTTCTATCTGTGCAGGCTGTCCAGTTCGACCACTTTAAAACAGAAAAAACGACATAGTTCTCATTATTCTGGCACCGAACCAAACTCGAGTATGCATCAAAGCTCCTCTTCTTCTGGTGTCCAAAGCTTTCCCATCTACACAGGCCTCAGGTCACAAGATTCTCATTTGGTCCAGTGGTCATGTGGCTATGCTAAATGAGAGCCCCGGGGCTGGTCATATGGCTGCAAAATCAATTGAGGCTAAACCAGGGGGCCAGAGATGCCAACAGTGCCATACAGTAAAACTAACATAGACGCCTACACAGAAACTACACAGTAAATCATCCTATTACTCGGGCTCTTGCTGACTTTGGGTCGCTATACAGTCTAGTTGTAGCTTATATTATTGGTCCTATACAGTCTATGTTGTGAATCAGCCTGTAATAATAACCTTGCATCCCTCCCCTATCAGTGGCAGCGCTTCGTTAACTATTTAACTGGTGCACAAATAACCCAGGAATGTGAATTAAGACACTATCTATGCAAACTTTGGTTATGTTTAGTTTAAGTGTACACCCTCCTTGCACTTTGAGAGTTGCCTTAAAAAGTCCTCTCACTTTTGCGTAAGAAATTGTATCCGGTCAGTGCGCGCATTTTGACCCCAAGTTTCCATGCAAGTCTTGCGTAAACAGAAATAAACATGCGGCATTGGGCCCCGCGCTGTAGAGAAGGGCTCCAAAGTTAGATGCAGTAATGTTGAGAAGGTTATATAGGTTTGAATGTGACAATGCTTCAACACGGACATTGAGGTCAGAAGATTACACACTAAACTCATTATATCAGCCCTGCGGCAGTTTGCTTGAACGCACAGCCAAAGGCGCACATTTAAAGTTACAATGGAAAAGCTTTAAAGTGAAATAAGCGGTGCGTGTATCCGAAGGGAACCCACCTTGTTGTTGTCGGGTTTCCATCAGCGACGGTCAGGTGAGCCTCTCGGGAGTCGGGACAAGGTGGAGGATGACACGCGCCGCACCGGTAGTCGGCTCGCTCCGGGTTTACTCGGGTTTCCTCGGATGTCACGCGCTGGGTCAGTTCAAGGGCGGGGCATCCGGGTATTTGACCAATGAGTGGCTTTACCGGGATATGATTGAAGCGCATCCTGAAGGGTGTTTTTTCCCTTTCAAAGGAGACTTTTGCTTTTCTGACATAGTTTATGATTATCAACGAAAAATGATTAAATAAAAGCTTAATTAAGTAGCTATCAAACGCATAAAGCCATGTTTATTGACATTTTCACTCATTCTAAGGAGGTTATGCACTGTCATTTAGGATTCCTTGCATTTTTTAGTCTGTCTGCAGAGCACATGCTTTTGTTCAAGTTGACTTTCAATGGAGAAACTGTGACACCTGCTGACACACTGAAGACACAGCTTAAAGGCCCTGTACATAATGTTTCCTTGTAGTGGAATAACATATGTTTTGTTCCTCAGTTCTGTTGAGTGTGTCCAATTGTGCAGTTCACGACACTGCAAATAAAAAAAAAACATAGAAACCTTAAAAATATGATTATGATAATGATGAATCAAAATACAGTGTTTGGCATTAGCATAGTTTATTCTCCGTCAAATAAAAACAGAGCATGACATTTCTGTAGGCTCGGCAGTTAAATAATATCAGGTGGGAGCAATATGTTCTTGGAGCAGATAAGAGTGGCTCTATGGCATTATTGGATCAGTAACACATTAGATGAACCCCCCGCAGTGCTGCCCAGTCGCTGCTTAGGATGTAAATAACTGAGTTGTACAGTCTACTAAGCAGAACATTACAAAGCCTTGTCAAGCCCTATAGTTGTCTGTGCTTGTGTGAGACATTCAGAAAATGTACAGTATTAGTAACATACAGGCTTAAATTCAGAGGCTTACATTTGTAACAAGTTCAGAGATTCAGGTTTTCAGAAGCATTCTACCATTCACCGGCGACTCTAACTTTATAGATTATAAAAGCTGCGTCTTATTGAGAGAGTCAAAAACATGGATGCTGAAAGTGTGCATGTTAGCAATAGCGTTTCTTGACCTGAGTACACAATAAATGATCAGATGAAAGTGTATTAATCATGATCCTGTATGTGCCATAATACAATACATAATGTGTGTGTTACCATTTGAATTCTATATTATTTAACATCATTATTTGGTTTTACTGTTGGGGACGGTACTTGTGACCTCATCCATTTGGCTTTAACATGTGCAACAAAAACTAAATATTTATGCTTTCTTATGTTATATTGTCCCTTTGGCTGGAATCTCTCAGTGTGGTTGAGCCATCTTAGGCAGAGATGAGCAAACTTAGAAGCTTGGCTAAACAGATTTTTGACACTGAAATGATTCAGATTTTTACTTCCTGGAACAAAATCTGGCTGCTAAGCAGCTCTGGCAAGAGCAGAAGGAAACTTTTAAAAAGTGCATCTTTGTTCAGCATTTTCGGAGGCGCCATAATGTAGATGGAGAGTTTTGTGTAGTGCGAGGAGAACACTAACTCCCTGAGAGTATTCAGTCCCAGAGTTATTTACTCTCACTTTTGAGCACGAGTTCTGCAGAGTGGAGGGTTCCAACACTTCCCAGCTGTAAGAGTCCTTCTTTTTTGGGGATCTAAAGCAAAATAAATGGCACTGCAAACACAGTTTGCAATCTGCATGCATTTAAAGTGTAGTTCTGGTTTCAACATAGTTTTGAGAAGTGAAGTACTTCCTCCTTAGATTCAAGACTAAACAAAGTGCTTTGTTAATTGAAGCAGTCCAACAAGCACACTCCTCTCTTTAGTGAGAAGTGTGAAACATAAAGAGAGATGTGTGTGGAGAGGACATTGTTTTCTTTGGTGAAGTGGCCCAGCTTCAGGTTCTGTTCTCAGTATATTATCAGTGTTCTGGCACAGCAGTGGCTTCTGTGCACTCCCCTCCCCTCAGAGGAGGTCATCAGTGGCCAGTGCTGTCCCATCTCACACTGAATGAAGAGCCAAGGCACAGGGTGAAAGGAAACAGAGCAGCAGTGAGAGAGGTTAAAGGATAATGGCGTACAGCAGGTGGACTGTAGTCAGCCAGACCTTTCAAGACCCTGGATGCTCCTAGAGATCTGCTGCTACAGGCAGCAGTTCGATGGGCTCTCTTTACTACTGTAAATGAGTTACAACCTCCTGTCACACAATAAACTGTTAACAAAGACATTTCCTTTCACTGCAAAAGCCACAGCAGCAGGGCACAACTATAAAAAGACTAAATCAGTATTTCCATCAACAGATCAATGTCTACAGTTTGAGCAGATCCTATTTAAACACTGAAAAACAAAAATAAACCTTGTAACATAATAATTAGTCAGGCATCACTAATATTAGACAAAGCCGTTACCAGAGCTTTACAAATATCTTCCTACCTACATGGAGATTAGTTTTCTCCAACACAGACCATACCACAGCCAACTTGCTCAGGCAATCCAAAGCACTTCAACACTGGTACATGCTGTGCTGTTCTGTATTGGCACAACTGTCACTGAGCAGCTCTTTATTTCATAGAATGCAGTTTGGCATCGAGAGCATGGGCACAGGGAGGATCTCAGAGCGGAGTAAGAGCGGGTTTATGTCTGACAGACAGAATAGATGTGGATCTTAAACAATCCACGGCTTTTTGCTTTGTTAATTATTTCGGTTTCACGTCTGTTTCTTCTTACAGAATCTATTGCTCCTTTTGTAGAGTAACAAAGAGCGACCATTTGATTTAGCATGTTAAAAGTAAATTTGGCCATTTACAGAACTGTTTTGATCAGTTGTAGCTAACAAGAAGAATCTGTGGTACGTCTTGGGTAGTAACTTGTTTTGCATGCTGCTGCCTGCTTGTAACAGGAAAGAAAATGAGACGTTTTTGCTGATGTCCATTGTACAATATGTAGATACACGTATTCGCTTTCCCTTTGGCCTGAACACCTTCTGGCCTTTTGCAGCAGCAGTGAATGACTAGCCTCGGGGTTTTACAGCTGTTGCTTTACCTGAGAGGCCAGATAAAAACAACTTGAACCTGCCTCGTGCCTTGGAGACGTTGGAGATGACTCAGCCTGGCAGCTCCCTGAGGCATGTGGCATGTGGGTCTGACGTAATGGGGCGTTTGTCATGGTGGGCATGGTCTGTAGTGGTGGCTGTTGTCTGCCGAGTGGAGAGGAGCACACTGCGCAGGACGAGCGTCAGATCCAGCGTCCAGAACCCTGAGAGTGCTGCTTTTTCTTCCGTTTACAAACATAGTAGATGGGGAAAGCTACCGAGCCTGCACACAAGACGGTGTCATCGTTTTATTGATACTGTGAATCATTTCTGCATTTTTATAACACATTTTGTCATTGATTTGCATTCACACCTTTATTCATGTGAAAAGCGCAATACATTTAAGATCCCCTTCCCTTTTCTTTCCAATATCATAATTACCTATTATGAGGGCAACAACCCCCAGAACCACCACCAGCACAAGGACCACAGGAGCGATCAGTATCTTTGTAGCTGTAAAAGAAATAAAAACAAGACAAATTATCAATCAATGTGTTTTGAAAGTGGCTGAATACAGAATATAACTGAGGTTACATAAAGCTGAGAGTTTTAAAACAAACGGCAAAAGATTAAATGAGAGTGAAAACTAAAAATGTGCGGGTCATCAGAGGGACCCTGCAAATTGAAATAGTTGTGCAGGATTAAAAAAGCAAAGTCATTCCAAATTGTTACGTAACTCTCAAAGTGTTTTTAGTGAGTTAGAACTGGAATAATCCAATTTGTAGCATCTTCACACCAGCGTACAAAGCCCTTTCTATGACGCACAAAATTAGACACGGCTACGATTCTTGTTCCAATGGGAAAAGGAGCAATTTAACAAATGTTTGGGGGGGGACTCAACACTCAGGGTCATGAATATCTTATCTATGACCAAACACGCTGAATATTCTGTTCTGTTTATTCTACATAAGGCCTCAGGAATCGTCAGCTGCACTCCTCTATGTCGCGGAGCATTCCTGTGACTATATTTGGGCGCATACTTTCTCCGGATGTAAAATTGCAGAGTGGGACGTGGAGCTTTTTACTCTTCTGCATTGACCTGTTTCGCTGCTTCTCTTCTCTCAAGTAAAGACAACCTTTAGACACACAATGATTCAAACACACACAAAAATGCCTCCAGATAAACACCAGAAGACATTAAAGAATTAGACGTCATAATGTCAGAGTCAGGGCCTAAGTGAATGCGTCCTCAAATTTGCCAAATTAAAGTTAAATGCAGATAACTAATTTCCCTATGGGTAAAATGAAGTGAACCTTAACCCGTCTGACATTGATGTGCAACACACAGTCCACCCCGAACTACATGCCCCACTGGCGCCTTTGATTCGCCTACAATTACACCACATGATTGCGTATCTTTTATCTCTTCGCTCTCATGGTGCCTTAAAAGAGACAAATTTCTAAAAAGGGAAACTTCAGAGAAAGTTCCACTAAACGACCCTGATTCACTCACCGCAGACCGAGCCTCTGACAAAGCGTCTCAGATGAGGTTTTCCAGGAAGATAGCGGTATTTGCAGCCAAACACGCTGAGGTTAGAGGTGTGGTCCCCAAAAAACCTACAAAGCAAAAAAAAACCTTAAGTCAGAGATTAAGGATTTGAGCTGGAGGAATTCACGCGCAGCAACGTCATCGCATTCAAGTGCACGTGGTGGACTAAGCTCTCAGTCGTTCGGGAGTTTTCCACTGTAGAGAAATGTTTTTAGCAGTCCGCTTTATAGTTTGAGTTGGGGACGTTTTGCCTAACATCCAAGAAGATTCGTCAGCTGCTAATGGTCCTTTTTAAGCGCATGCTGGGTATATGCCGGTCCAGTATGAGAGAATTAACTTATAATTTTAAAAGCTGAGAATGGCTTTTTTGAAAACAAAGATGGGTGGTACCGCTAATAAGTTAAACCTCCATCTGGGTTGGGATATATTCTGGGCTTCTCTGCTCAGACTGCTGCCTCTGTAACCAACCCCAGACAGAGCAAACCTTTCTTCATAAATGTGGCCCTTCACTGTAGTAAAAGCATTACCCATTAAACTAAGTACTATTAGATAAAAATGACATCAGGAAAACAAACCTACCGTAGGTGTCTGTAGCGTTCTCCGCAGCGGTAACAGAAGTTGGTGTTACACTGTGTGCATGTCATGTGATCGCACCCCTCTGTTCTCTGAATATGGATCTGCAGGAAAACAAACCCATGATAGTCTTTCACATGAGGAAAGTGATACAAGAGGATTACTGTAAAGGGGTCTGTATTACACATGACATGTTACGTCATATTAGCATGAAGCAGTGAAAACTTTTTAACCACTGTGTGCTGTAACTTTTCAGATTTTTCTGATTAACAGGCACAGTCAACAAGCTGCATCTGACCTGTTGGTAGTTGGCAGTAATGTTAATCTTTTTGAGGGTTATCCCTCGTCCTGTCAATAAACAATCAATATCATCCTTGTGCACATTTTCTTTTTATGTTCTGATTTAACGATTTAATGTTTTGTTGTTTTTGTTGTTGTTTTTTCCACAACATGCAAAAAAAAAAAAGGATATATATATATATATATATATATATATATATATATACACACAATGATAAATGAACTGATGTAGTCAATACATCTGGCATTATCGATCTCTCTATAGTGATATTCTGAATTTGAAACCTTTGGAGATTATTGAAGCTTAAAGTCAACACTATAAGTTAAATTAACACTTCCTCACCAGTTCCTCTACAAACTGCCTGAGTGTTTGTTCTCCTTGTTGACTGTGCCACTGCACATTTGCAGAGCTGAGTTTGCTGCACTCAAACACACTTAAAATTCACATATTTTCTTTCCACACTAAATCACGTTGAGCCGCTCCTCTCGTGCGACACTACCCTCTATAGATCTTTGCCACCGGGGCTGCAGCGGCTTTACTGTCGACTGTGCCTTAAGTTCACCAACTCTCCGGGCGGCCCCCTTTTCAGCTAAACCCAGCGTGACAGCAATTTGCAGGCTTCTTGGTTTCAGCTCACCGCTATGTACATCTTCCAAAGGGAAAGTCACAGAGAAACACAGGCGCAAAATGAACACAGATGGCAAACATTTGCCGCTGTGAGCAAACACTTCCCATATTCCGGTAATTAGCGTAATTTATGTCTTCCTTCAGTCGTTTTGTGGCTGTTAAATTAGATATTGTCTCCTTGGATATAATGAGAGTGAAAGGGGAGGGCTGTGTTGGCAAATGTAGCTGATAAGGCTGTGGAGCAGACATAATCATCATCATTTTCATCTATTACCTGCACTGCCTTGTTCCTGTATGTCCTTCTGGCTCTCTTTGCTTTTCCATCCATCACACATCTCAGCTGCCTGCCTCCCAACTCGCATTGATTTCTCCATCCACCCTGATCCTAATCTTCATCATGTGTTCTTATGGCCGCACACCTACCTGCTCAGCGGCAAACAGACAGACAAACACTGCAGGCCTATACTCGCTGATCTTACCTTGCACTGAGGACATTTCTGAGCGTTTCTCTGGCCGTGCTCGATGACGTTGGCCCACGTCCGCAGCAGCTTGTCTCCTTTCCTGTATTCTCTGCACTTCAAGCCGTTGTGCCAAGGCGCATGGCATTTGAAGCACCACACGAACTGGCAACTGTCACACTGAATCTGCAGATTATGAAAATGAACCAAGATGAACCAAAGGCTGAAAGAATATTGTGTAACACCATAAGTCCTATATAATTATTGTGAACTTTTGCAATATAATATGTGTGTGTATTAATGTGTGTGTTTATTAGTAACACAGTGGAAAGTAGTCTTTTTTGCATTACCTCTTAACGGCGACAGCTACGACATGAATCATGATCAAATCAAAACAGTGAGAATAGAAACATCGGGATATCCCACGCCCGTACCTTGTACTTGTGCTCTGAGCGTTGGGGGGGTGGTGTCTTGAGTGAGGTGAAGTGGCTGCACTGGGGGCAGGGTTTGGTGCTCGAGTCCAGCTGACTCAGTTCCAGGAAGTATCGATACCGCGCCACTTCCTCATTGGTCAAAACAGACAGCAGCATCCCCTCCTCCAGGTAACCAACGCAGTCCGGGCTGGGGCAGCTCACGTATGATTTGGCCATTCGCACCTGGACATTTCAGGGGTACTGTTAATGTCATATTGAAAATAATTCTCAATTTACAACATGGATTAAGATGTGAAGTTTTCCAATAAGAAAAACTGACTCTAAATGAGCATGAGGGGATTTGTTCCATAACAAAATAGATTAAGAGAAAAAGCCATTCTTTATTAAGCAACAAAAAGGCCACTTTGTTCCGAGTGTAAATTTTGGTATAATCCAATTTTTAGGTTTGTTCCTTGAAGGCACATTCCTGTTCCCAAATATGGTGCTTGAAAACCTCTGAACTACAATTATATTAGAGTAAATAGAGTTAGGCTTAGAGTGATTTCTGTTACTCATTGAGGACACTGAGTGACTGAGCCATGTGAACAACAGTGTACTGTACAAGCCAAGGTTTCACAAATCTTAGTATCATTTTCAATAAATAATGTGGCTCAGTCCACACATAGTGCAGAATAAAACGTTTAACCATCACAGTGTGAATAGAAATGGTGAATTACACATTATCTATGTTTAGTTTGCAGTTTATTTAAGGACATAGGACACCGATGTCCTCAGGAAAAGTTGGGTTTCTTTTTCAAACTTTCTCTATTGATATTGTTTGTCCGTCAAAGCCACAGGGGCCAGTTCCACTGACACACAAACATGCAGTGAGTCCTGAGTGAAATGTAAGAAAGCAGAGCGCCCTCAGATAGTGTTACACACTCTGTGCATTGACACTCCTTCAGTGAAAGCCAGTTACATGATTTTGAAAAGCATCCTGTGCAGACACTGGAGCTGTGTTGGTATTGTTGCCATAACACATTGATGACCACAGACTGGTTGGACTGGTCGCCGGCTGGATTCAGCTCTGCTTAACATGATGCACGTGTCAAGAGGCAAGCTCCAATTAGATGAAACATGGACACTCTTGTACAGGATTAATTGGTTCACTGGTGTTTGGGAACTCTCACTGCAGAGACGCTTTGAACACTGAAACATGTGCCATCTCTCAAGCGCCGTACAATCAGCCTCTAAAAGGCAGTTCTGACCCAGCAGCTGCTGTGCTCATCCTAAAATAGACGGATACATTAAGGGATAAAATCATTCCACCTCCACAGGACAGTTTAGCCAACTGTTATCTCATCCACTGCGCTTATCTAAAGAGCCTATTGTTATCATGCCATTTTTCAAGCCTCGCTACCTTAACGTCAGATAGCCATGAGATAAAAAGGCAGTGTAGAACGGTTTTATAGCCTCCACAGAAGTCAAAATGTAAGACTGCAGCTTTCAAACCAGTCAGACATTGAACGTTCATCACAAAACCTTCAGACCAGAGGACAGCAGAGTTGAACCATCTCAATGACAAGGCACTTAAGGAGAAAAATGGCTGCCCCAGTGCACTTACACACTGGTCAGAAGCAGCCGTTGGCAACGTGCCTCAAAACTTTGAGTGCACAATACTAAGGCAGATGATAAATGGCAGAAAATGCTTTATCTATTATTAATGTCTTGGCTGAGCGGACAGGTAATCGAAAGGACTGTGAGTTTCAAAAAATATATGTTATCAGGAAAAAAAGATACATGAATAATAAAACTATATTGTTCTATAGTCAAACGGCATGGTCATCTGTAAACCTCGCAGGAAACTTCTCAGTGTGGAAATACACCACGAGAATAATTCTTTTAAGATGATACTTTGAGACTGAGGCTTTAGAAGTTGCTTAGGGCTGATGTTTAGAGTGAAGGTTTCATGTTACTGTGATTACGATGTATTTACAGGTCCTATAAATATTATATGTGTATTACTGCGTATTTATGACCTAGATTCTGCAAAGTGTGTCTGAGCTGGAGGCTATCACCCTGTGCCAACACGTTCGTCTCAGCTGATGGAAAAGCCCTCACTCTCTCATGCACTTTTAAGTAGTATCCATAATCTTTTGGGATATGTATACAGCTGCTTTGGTTCCTATCTGTCCAAGTACACCTGATAACTGTGTGGCTGTGTCTCAGTGGGCTAAGATAGAGAACAGTGCGAGTGTTATTGCTCAAGGACACAGGCACCAGCTGGTGAGTGACCCAGCTTCAACAGTGGGAGAGCATTTGGGCACCGTCCCTTTACCAACCTGAGAGCTGACGTAGAGTTTCAGGCAGTCCTCACACACTGTCAGCGCACAGCAGGGAAGGGGTATGGTGGTTTTAGACTCCAGGCACACGGGGCAGAACTGTGCCGCAGTCTCTGCTGCAGCCTGCTCCGCGGAGAGCCGGTGGGACAAGTCTCCAAAAGGATCCACTAGGTCATCGAGTGTGTAAAGCACGGGCTCTGGGCTAGAAGAGGGGGACATTTCTAACTCCACCGCTTGCTCAAAGGCCGGGGTTTCAATGGAGTTTGGTAATTCGTGGTCTTTTAAGTTTTCGTCGTTGGCAATGCAGTAAACAGTGCAATACACGTGTTCTTTGGTGCTAAAGGACTCGTTTAGACTCAGCGTGCTTCCACTGTTATCATCACCCCCATTACGGCACTCATTTGTAACAATCTGAACTTCGTTTGCGTCCGCTGTGTCACTCGAGGTGTGTTCGTTTTGAACGGCGGCTTCGTCCGTCTCTTGCCTGGACTTTTTCTCGCTCCCATCGCGGCTCGCGGCGCTGATCCGTCGGTGGCTGTCACCCTCGGCACCGCACCACACTCGGGTACCGGCGTTCAGGCAGAGCGACGGGGACTTCGAGACGGTTCCGAAATTTCTCCTCAGTAGTATTTCCACTGCGCTAGCCCTGCGTCTCTCCCCGCCTCCCCCTCCGCCGCTGCCGCCGCCGCTGTTGCAGTTGTTGTTGTTATTGCCCTCCGCATCCTTCCCCTCCTCTGCGCCCCTGTCCAGCTCCCCGCGGGGCAGCTGCGAGTCCGAGGCGGTGACATGGCCGTTCAAATCAATGACCGGTGTCTCAACTTTGTTTCCTGTGAGGTACGTTTCAGTCGACAGGGTGCGGGACAACCTGGCCCTCCCTTCCTCGAAACTGCTGATAAAACTCGGCATCGTACATTGGTCGGCTATGGGTCCTTCATCTTCCATGCCCCGTTTCAACGCGCCCCATTTAGTGAGTGGTCCTCCGCTCGCGCAGCCTCGAGTTCAACTCTCCGACCAAAACATAACAAAGCAGGTAGCGGGGCAGCTTCCGGGTGCGTCGTCAGCGTGCAGGACGCACGGGCGGACCAATGGGAGGGTGGGTGGCGGAGTGCGCTCGTGCTGCCTGGCAGATGGGCACCTGCATTTAATCAATCTAATTAGAAAGTCCCTGTGCAAGGATTTCAACATGACAGGCAGTCCCGACGCTCCCAACCATAGTCCTGACAGTCCCAGCAGTACATATTCTTTAATAAACTATTTTCATCAGAGGAGAGAGTTATTATGGGATTCATGTACAAACCTTGAAATGAGTGGTAGGGGAGAGTGGGGTGAGATGAGCCACTTTTTGCTTTGGTGGTTGTTGTGTAAAAACAGTATATAAAACGTGTCTTATGGCCAGGGGCGGACTGGCCACAGGGCTGCTGGCTTGAGGGCCATCAGTCTGTAAGACATAGGTGTCAAACTCTGGCCCGCGGGCAAATTTCGCAATGTAATTATATTTGGCCCGCGCGGCTATACCAAATGACTACTCGAGCTGGCCCACCGGTATTACACATTTTTTTTTCAGATTTTGCATATCTGGACTATTAAGTTATATATTGTATAGTAATAAGTGTTGCGTGTTCCATATTCAATGTTAAAGCAAATCTTGTTTGGGTCCATATAAAAAGGTTCATTTGTTCAATGGTGGCCCGCGACTTTGTTCAAGTTTTACATTTTGGCCCACTGTGTATTTGAGTTTGACACCCTGCTGTAAGGGGATGCTGCTACCCGGCCTTGCAATTGCACAGAAAAGCAGCAAAAAAATAAATAATAAAAACCTATATTCTATTTGTTTAACAGCTCTGTTGTGCATTGGTGACACAGCAATTGTGCAATAAAAATTAGGCCTATTATAAATTGATGTCAAAATATGTCTTCGTGGACGCGTATGTTTACACTAACTTGGGCCGGGCTGGTCAGAGTCCAGGGCCGTTTTTTAGTCCCAGTCCGCCCCTGCTTATGGCTTATTTTACCCCAGGAGCGGGGTCAATTAAACCACCAGATTTAAAGGTAAAATTGACACTAAACATCACAATTTTTTTTTTTTTACATTTTAGTGTTTCCCATTATATTTCCCAATTTTATAGAAAAAAATATATAATAGATATTAATCTTGTTTTCTTGATTTTTTTTTTTTTATCAGGCCAAAAATTCTCTTTATTCATCAAACATTTTAGGGACAATTTTTCCCAACATTTTGTCCTGCAAGTCCAAATCATGTACAGATCAAATCTACAATCTTACATACGAATAATAATAAAATAAAAAAATCTAAATATAAGGGTGGTTCAACTTACCCGACTCTCCCCATGTTATTGACAGAATTTGATCCTAAAAACAACCATCATTATTTTGAATATTTTTTTTAAGTTTTTGTAGTTACAGTAATGGCAAATTAGCAATAGAGTTCGGGAATGTGACGTCATATCGCTAAGCATTATGGGATTAGCAGCAATTGTAAACTGTTCCACAGCTATTTTCTCCACTTTATAGACTGTTTTTAGCTAATGTTAGTCAATGGAAATGTATGCTAACAGCTGTAAAGATGGCCGATCTCCATGGTAACTGTAGACTTTCCCGAACTCTATAGGCCAGTGGTGGTTCTCAAACGTTTATTGTAACATTGCATAAAATAGCTTATTACTGTAGACCTTCCAAGTATCACCAGGCCTAGATCAAGATTAATTGAGGATTAAACCAGGTCGGGAAAAAAAAGGAATAATTGCAGATGACCTTTGTGGAAATTACCGACTTACTTTAATTTGTTTTACTCCCCAGTGTCCACACCTTGAAGCGGCACCACCGCAGTTTGAAAACCACAGCCCCCACTAACATGTCACACTGTGTATAGAATTCTTATCACATCCTTTCAGAATCCTCCATTTCCTTATAGACTGCCTTTTTTTTTTACCAGCCTCCATTTACTCTTAACCTCATAAGTGACACTCCAACAAAGCGGTGTAAAATTAAATTGGACGGCTACATTTTTGGTTCAGGGGCTGTTGGCGTGTTTCAAATGAGCCTATTTGGGCCAGTGCCTGTGAAAAGCCTTGTTAGCCGTGTTACAATTCCTCATTAATGACACGGGGCGCCAGGCAAACTGTAATTAGTTCTCTCGTCCTGGCTCAGCTCAATTGGTTTTTTCGTGAAGAACGCCAACATGCACGGCATTCACTTCGGAGGCCAGAATCGCCTTACCCCTTAGATATTTGAAATGAAACAGGTCAGAGAGTGGAGAAACTTCAGCACGTCGATCATTATCTCCAGTAACGGCGTATGTCTCCATTACAGCTAACTATAACTTGAGGCTCTGAATCTCACTGTGTTGGCTGGTTTACCTTTTCACTCGTACACAGCTGTTTTTATGCAGCTTCAAGCAAAAGCACACCACCCACTCTTCTCCTCTTACTTCATACCAGTGTATATCAGCCACACAAACTGGAACATTTGCTTTCGATGGCACACAGAGATGGGTAATGAGTCACTAACTGCATTTCAGTCTCACTGCTGTGTTTACTTTGAAGGGTATTATTTGGAAACAACATACTCTTCCTCGAGACTTATTTGGGCTACAATCAGCGTGTTCAGTTTGACATTTGGAAATGCATTACTCAACATTGCGATGGTTTTCGTCTCGGAATCTAGAGCTCTACCTTATTTCTTTTTACGAGGAACATTTCACTAGCCGCTCTGGTTGGTTAAGTTTGCAATACTAGACAAACATGACACACCCAGTCTAGGCCCAGGCTGTGTTTTTGTTGCATTATGTTGATGATTCTGCGTCTAATAATAACTAATAAGTAAGACATTTCTGGTTTGTAATGCTTGAAAAAAAAATATATATAAAGTGTTTTTTGCTACTTGGTATATTGATTATCCCATTAAAGCCACACCGCGTAGAATGCATTATAACACTTCATAAAAAAACAAACATGGGCCTTCAGCTCTCCTAAGACATGACTATAACTTTACCAGGAGTGTGTTTGTCTCCAGCTCGTCTCCATGGAGATGTCGACTAAACTCGGTACAATTTGAGATTTCAATGCTAGGTCCTCATCCAAATCCATTCTTTGACTATCCACTGCAGTAATAGCATTTTCTGTGTTGAGCTGGTCATTAAAGGAATCGGCCACAGGTTTTACAGACTTTTACAGACTGATGTTCTTACCTGAGCTTAGACGAGTTCATTTGTACCTGTCTGGTTTTCATGTGTCTCTTCCACGTTTTAAACAATGTTGATTTTCTAAGCGGTTGAATACCAGGAGTATTAATAACTACTCCTTTCTCTAAAGAGATTTCTCTACAGAGATTAGTATAAAGTATATAAAGTATAAAGTATAACTTAGCTTAATAATAACAGGAGTAGTTCGACATCGGCACAGCAAAGTGAAGATATTACTGTGCGGATTTCGAACTACTCCTGTTAATACTACGCCTTACAATATAGTTCCCCTCTTTATTCGCTTCAAAAAATCCACATGGTTTAATTTTGTGTAACTATACTTTATCGTGTAACACTTCACGTAACAATGAAAACATGGAAGAGCTTGGTAGTTTCTATCCTCACCTCGATTGGAGCTATAGAGGAGGAGAGGCTAAATGCTAACGCTAACTTCTTCCTACTCCCTTTGAGCAGCACTAATACCGCTTATGTTGTGAAAAATTCTGTATGTTATATGTATACTAGGCGCACTGAGTTGCCTTGTGTATGAAATGCGTGGTATAAATAAAGTTACCTTGCCTTGCCTTACTATACCTGTATGCATCTGTTGCTCAAATAAACTAAACTAAACTAAACTAAACTAAACTAGCGCCTTCGGTGCTGTGTTTACATGACTGAGGGCATGCGTGATGTTAGAGGATAACATTAATAACGATTTAATGTTATCCTCTAACAAATGAACTCGTCTAAGCTAAGGTAAGAACATAATCTCAGTATGTAAAAACGGTGGCCTATTCTTTTAAGAGCATGGTTTGTTCATGTATCGTCCAAAATGTTACGCAGTGTGCCTTTAAGTAGTATTTTATGCACTTTAAGCATTTGGATGGGAGACTGTTTGGTAACACCAGGAAGCCTAGCGAATGTAGTGAGTGGTGGTGGTCGGAGGGGCCGATGGCGCAGACTGGTTGTCAGTCTACCCCAGGGCAGCTGTGGCTACAATAGTAGCTTACCACCACCGAGTATGGAGTGAACGAATAGTGCAATTTAAAGCGTCTTTGAGTGTCCAGAAAAGCGCTATATAAAACCAATGCATTATTATTATTATTATGATTCACAGTAGGGTATGTAGGGTATACGTCAATGCTAATAAACATTTTTTGACAAATTTTCCCCCATGTCGTGTTAGCCAGTGACAAACCGTGGTTCACACCCCACCTCACGCCTGAATCTTGCTTTAAAGTTGCCGAAACAACATAAGAAAGTGGCAATATTCCATGTTAAATAACCCGGCCCCGATAAGAGCCCAGTTACATATTAAATTGGTGTGATGTTCATTAAATTTTAACTTTAACTTCACCATGGACTGAAGTATTGGACTCACTTGGCCCGACAAGAAAGACCAAATCCCACGCCCGAAACGATGTCTCCCTCTGAAGCGTCCTCTTTTCCTCTTAATAAGAAATAATGTTGGCGACGCGTCAGGCAAAGACACACAATTAGACTCCTCAGCCGCCAGCCCCGCGCCATATTCCCCACGGTCTACTTTGAGCCAGTCACCTGTAGAAATCCGTCATAAAAAAAAAAAAAAAAAAAGCTTTAAACTAACAAAGACTCTTTAGGTAACAGGTGAGCAATTACAAATCAGCTTCAAGGCCCTCAGGGAAGTGCGGACATTAATGTAAGCGTATTATTAATAGTGGATAACATTGCAAACAGCCCCATTAAAATTGCCATTCATATTCACAAATGAAAATATGAATAGCCGGGGCGCTTGGAACCAAATCAATTTAATGAAGCTGCAGATGTTGCATTTGTCCTACAAAATGTACTATTTCCAATTCTACAAAGGCATTGCCAGCAGACATTTCTATTATTTATACATTTAATCAGCAGCATATTCAAGCGGCTGTATGCTCTGGGTGTTAACTCAAAAGCCTCATAATAAAGAGATTAGCGGAGATTTTGTAAGCCCTAATCACACTTCAGAACAGGCTTACAAATGCATGACTTAACGTTTATTGACACACAGCTTCGAAAGAGTAAATGGCCCCGCAGTGGCTTGTTTCGTAAAGGCTTAAGTCTATTTATAAAGTAGTGATATCGTAAAAGCACCAAAGACCTAAAGGAACGTCCGGAATGGCAAAAGTCGTGTGATTATTCAAACATTTGGTCATAAGAGCGACTTTTGTGTAATATCTGCACATAACAACTGTGTAATCCTGTAACTTATTAGGTCATGGCCCAGAGACATGTATGTGTAATGGAACTCTGAACTTGTTCCAAAGGAAAAGAGATAAGAGGAAATCTGGAAATCCGTTGTGTATTGTCTATAAAGTTTAATCTACCAAGTGTTTGCTCATGTGCAAAGTGAGCGCAAAAGTGGATCAGCAGCAGCTTTTTTTTTTTTTTTACACTACTTAGTTACATATCGGATTTGAGGCCTTAATACTGTAGCACAGGCAACACCAAATGGTAAATTAAAGTGGTAGTCTGTAAGTTTGCAAAGTGAGGAGAGATTGAGTGAAATCTGAAAGTAAACAATCAAATTCCTCCCCACCTCTAGTTTGCAAAATGAAGGCGAGCGGGAACAGAATTTTCAAAAGTTAACCGCCTGATTGGACCTGACAGGCCGGTTCACAGGAAAAGCTCGTCTCATTGGTCAAAGTGGTACCCCAGGGATTCGGACTAGCTTGCTGAAAACAGTGACATTATCTAATATTACTTATGCTACCTCAAATTTCAGACCCAGGCGGTCAAATAGACCGCCTTTACATTTGTAAAACATTTAAACTTACAGACTATCACTTTAAGTGCCCACAAACTAGCATATTTATTCTTCAGCTTGTACCCACTATTTTGCACCTGCCTTACAGGAACAGGCCACCATTTTTCCATACTGAGATATGTTCTTACCTGAGCTTAGACGAGTTGATGCGTACCTGTTTGTTTGTTTGTTTGTATACTTTATTGTCCCCGTAGGGAAATTTGTCCTCTGCATTTAACCCATCGATGCCACTGGGGCGACCCGTAAGGAGCAGTGGTCGACGGCCGTGCCGCGCCCGGGGACCCATCTTTATGATGTGGAGCCAGGCTGATGGTCAGAATCACCTGGCTGGAGGATTAACTTATTGCACATGTTTTTAGTGGTAGGGGAAACCGGAGTGCCCGGAGGAAACCTACGCAGACACGGGTAGAACTCCACACAGAAAGGCCCCGTCCTGGTGGGAATTGAACCCGGGACCTTCTAGCTGTGAAGCGGAGGCGCTAACCGCTGCGCTACCGTGCCGCCCCTAACAACAACCATGTTGTTTTTAGCATTCAGCCTCTCCCAATGTATTCCTATAGCTCCAAACAGGGGTAAAGTTGGAAGCTACCGCGCTCTTCCACCTTTACGCACACAGACCAGACAGGCACGTATCAACTCGTCAAGTAAGAACATATTACAGTATGGAAGAACTGTGTGCCCTCAGTCACGCAAAAAGACCAGAGATGTTGTTAGCATTTGGCCTCTCCCTGTATATTCCTATGGCTCCAAACGAGGTGAGGTTAGAAGCGACCAAGTTCTTCCACGGGCACACACAAAGATCAGACAGGTACTCATCAACTCGTCTAAACTCAGGTAAGAACATATCTCAGCATTGAAAAACGGTGGCCTGTTCCTTTAATAATGACCCCCTATGTCCCGATAAGGAAATCCAAGGACGAGTCGACCACATCTCCAGATTAAATTTAAACTATCGTCTGGACTACGAAGGTTTTAGCCTACTGTGCATGTTTTAGGTTGATTCACCCAGCCACACACTGAACATGCAAACTCCACACAGAAAGGCACCACCTGGGCTGGAGGTCAAACCCGGAATCTGCTTAAAATGTTAAGGGGTACCCACCAAAGGCCAATGGTTTTTGTTTTTTTCTTTCTTGTTAGGGGGAACCAGAGTACCCGGATGAAACCTAAGTAGACACGGGGAGAACATGCAAACTCCACACACACGCGGTCAGGTGGGAATTGAACTCGGGACCTTCTTAGCAGTTGCAGGTACTGGCTCTTGATCCAACCAACCCCTATGACATATAAGATTAGATTATTTATTGTCCTTTGTGGGAAGAAGAAGAAGGAAGAAAGCAATTTCTCTGTCTTATTAAACTGGTTCACATGGGGCACTGACTTCAGATGTTCTATCTTATAATCTTGCCCATAAAAGACAAAAGCTCATCAAACAGTGGAATATGTTGCCAACAGAGCTGACCACATGTGTACATTTTAACACTTTTTCACACCAGGCTAAAAAATGGCTTATTTTAAAACAAACTTGTTCCCATAATGTCCTGTAATTGGTGTGTGTGCAACAGTGTGCAATTTAATGCGTTGGAATGAATGAAGTGTGTGTTGATTTTAATGCTGTTTTTGGGGAAATGTATTTTTCTGTATTAGTATTTTTATGACTTTGTTGACATCAGTCTGCCCAGGGACTGCAGGTGGAAATTAGCACAAGTGCTATAACCTGGTACAATGCATCTCTCCCTTTAAGGTTAATGTATATTGTACACTGTCCCTGCTCAAATAAATAAAATAAATTAAATAAACTAAACTAAACTAAACTAAACTCAAATCTTCTGCACCAAGTATTTGACTTTTTTCCAAATCAAACATAAAACATTTATTGTATTGAGGCAAACGTACTGTTGTATTATTGTGATTACTCATGGGCTCCACCGCAGTGTTTCATCTCTAACTCTTTATTCAAGGTGTGTAAATCAGACCCATTCAATTCTAATGAAGCTAATTTTCCCTTTTAATTACACCGTGTAATGGACTCTGTGTGCGACCCTCTTCTTTCGCTGCGATTTACCCCAAAGACACTCCAGCTTTGAATCACTTTATTTATTAAAAGCAATGTGCAGTCTTTGTCGACAGTTTAAATATAAATTAATAATGTTAAATTAACCGTCGGCTGGAAACCCATGAATTTCTCCAGCCTTTTCCCAACATAGAATGACATATGTCTCTATAGTGCATCTAGTTCTCTGCTCTCGTCTTCTTCTCTCCTATCAAAAAAGCACTGTACACTTAGAAGAAATAAAACATCTCACTCACGTACACAACATCGTACGGTATTAGTCAACTAGAAAAAACAGTAAACACGGCCACATGTGAATAAAAAACGTCTAGAAGTTCAAAGTTACAGATTTGTACACAGTCGCTATTTTTCTCCTTTTAACTCTTGCGGACATTTTTGTCGTTAACGTATAGTCTAGAAAAGATCACAGAGTTCACATTGAGGGCTTCGAGAGCTGCGGGGCATTTTAGTAACTAGTTAAGTCACACGCGGCATGAGATTAAATATGTTTCCAAACACCTCATGCAAAACACACAGATGCCGTTTTTTTTTGCGTCGACAGTTTCGTTCCGAGCGTCGCTCCGGCTTGAAGGAAGGATCGGACTTTTAGAGTTTTCTCAAATGCACCGTTTACGAGTCCGTCTCCGCAGTGAAGGTGTTTTCGTCGCTGGCAGGAAGAAAAAAACAAAAGGCCTCGAAATGTTTTGGTCCGATGATCACACAAACACAAAAGGAAAAGTCACATTTTCCGAAGGGATTTTTTTTCTCTCTGCTGAGTAAAAAGTGATAGATTAAAAAGCCCATTTAACTGTCAGAGGAGATTAAGCCTGGAATGCTAAATGAGTTGATTCGTAATACGGGACATTGTTGGCGTTGGCACTTCGAAATTAAGAATCAGGGTGTGGGGTGAAAGTGCGGAACAAGCTTACGTCCTGTTTGAACCTGTTTTGTTAGAGCTAAACTAAATTTGGAGCCGTTTTTATCAGCAATTTACGAAGATGGCTGTTTCTAAGCGCACTCAGTCGGGACAAAATAAAACAGAAACAATAAATAATAGCCTACTCGATCATCAACAAAGCGCTTTATGAAAAATAAATATCTCCAATTGTGCTAGTGCTAACAGAACCATGAAGCTACAGATGCTACAACCTACAATGTGCTATGCCATATACTGCAAAAAGTATTTAACTAGATCAGTATAAACATCTCAATTTGAGCATAATAATCCAAATTTTAGTTGTGTTGACTAGTTAAGAAGTTCTTGGGCATTTGTCCTAGATTATTTCACTTGTTCTGAGATGTTTCTGACTCGTTTCGATACATTTTGTCCTTATTTCAGATAATTTTCTTTGCCAATGGGGTTAGAAAATTGGTCTTATCTCATTGGCAATTTAACTTTCTTATTTCAAGCGAGATTTACATTAGAACTGGTCTGAAATCTCCTCAAACAAGCAAAGTAAACTCGGTCCGATCAGGAAAAGTATCTAGATGAGTGAAAACCGCTCAAAACAAGATACATTTCCTCAATTCAAGTCATTTAAGCCAATGCTTGATATTCACTTTTTGTAGTGTAGAATAAATAGGCAACAAATGAGTTTCGACATGACCTAAAATGGCGTCCATACAAACCGCATGTAACTTCCATCCCTCATAGGCCTGAACGACTTTTGCCAGTCAGCGAATAGATTCAGGCCACTCGGTGATTGTCGGTTCTGTGGGAAGGGTTCTCAAACTGGTGGGGCAAAAAGTGGCTGGCAGGATTATTTACAGCGGGTCAGGAGTCGATCGATAGTTTGGATTTTACCCGAATCAACAGAACAGAAGGAAACATTATTATGAACCAGGGCTCTTGTTTTGGTTGTTGTTGAATGTAATGTGTAGCTATAGGGTCAGAAATTGATATATAAATTATATCTAGGGCTGCCATAAGGAAGAACTTCAGTTACTCACTATGTCATAGGCTTTATATTAGAGAATGGGCACTTGACTTGTTAACCAGAGAAGGCTATGGGGTCAGACAGTCAAAACTATAATCTATTGTTATGTGACTGCCATTCTAAAACAACAAAGTACCATGTAAAGTGTATGGCAGGAAACATCCCATGGCCGTTGTTGGGATACTGCAGCACATAACCCCGTGGTCTGTCCCATCCCCGGGGGACGCCTCTTCATTCTTCAGTTCCCTTTCGACGCGGCAGACAGGTTTTTCTATTGTAAACATTGTTAAGATTCACATTATTAGTAACAATGACGTCTGCTTTCTGTACATGCAAGTATTTTCACATTCAGAAGAAAGTGTCCGATCGGAGCGATGGAAAGTGGCGACATTCTTGATGAGCGTCGTTGATCCGTTTTGGACTTTCGTGGATTGGAAAAGAGCTTTCGCTGTCCATGTGTGTAACGTTTGAACTCTTTGGTCATGCTCGTCTGCACTCAAGATACCAACGCTGTACATTTCACTAGCTTCGTTGAGCGATGGCTTAACTGTAGCGTTTGCAATCCATGTGTTGGCGGCGCCGTGTGTGTGTGTGTGCGACCCTCCCAGCTTTGGTTTCCTTCTTGATGCAGAGAACAGGTCTGGCTCTGAGTGCAGTGTCCAGGTCCGAGCCACAGGGGGCAGTGTTTTATCAGGAAACGGCCAGACTCCGGTTAAACAACACACAGCAGGTACACACAAAGCAAAGAGGAGGAGAAGCAGAAGAAGTAGTCAGCACTGTTGTGGGGCTGTTCACTTTACTTTTGTTCAGTGTCTTGGTTTAAAAAAAGAAAAAAAAGAAAAAGAAAGGGGGTTGAAGCGGGATGTTAAGCGTCGGTGACTGGCAACGGAGAGGTCCAGGGGAGCAGGCGGCCGGGGTTACTTCGACCTGCACAGAGAAAAGAAGGCATTGTTAAAGTCTCATGTAAAAGTTACGGAACAAACAAGGAGGAAAGTTGCACTCTTCTACAGGTCCAGTTTTTCATTATTTTCAGTGACATCCATTTTATTTTCCATTATTATCATTATAAAGAAACAATTCCCACGTTCATCTCACTGTTGGGAAACTAAACAAAAAAGAAAGTCATGGCGATGCAACCTGATATAGCCTGATATTGTGTCATCAAAATTGTTAAGATTTCTGAGATTCCTGGCACATTCTACCATTAACTAAGCTATTTGAGCTTTAGAAATGTAAAATGTAATCGTTCACTTAAAAGCATTTGCATTCTGCAACCAGTAGCTCGAGAGCCACCAGAGGTTCCCCAGCCAATTATCTCACCAAAGTCTTTTGACATTTCTCACTTTCTACTCGATGAGTCACATTTAGGATAAATTTCTTTTTATGCTGAACATGTTGAACACAAAATGTGAATATTTAAGTAAATGAGAAACGGAGTAAAGTGTAAAGAAGAAACTGAAGTGATTTTGTAAAATATTATTGCAAAGATACCAGAGTCATCGAAACATAAACCTTTTGTTAGGCTATGTAAGAGAAGGGTAAAAAGTGTAAACTGGCAGTTTGTTAATGTTCTGAGCTCCACTGAAGCCTGACTGAGCCTCAGTTTTTTGGCATAAAAGGTGGGTGCGACTAAACTACTGCCTCAAACTACAGCGAGCTAGAGCCAGCTCGTGAATTTGATTTTCTTCATTGGCGCTTTATGTGTCAGTATTGAGACTCCATGGAGAAGGATTATTCTTTTAAAGGAACAGGCCACCGTTTTTGCATACTGAGATATGCTCTTACCTGAGCTTAGACAAGTTGATGTGTCTGGTCTTTCTCCTAAGCGCATGCTCAGTCACTCAAAAAGACCGAACATGTAGTTAGCATTTAGCCTCTCCTCCTCTTCTCTATGGGGTCAAACGGGGTGAAGTTAGAAGTGACCAAGCTCTTCCACATTTTCCCTATTTAAATACGGTTACATTTCGATGTCTGCGCAGTAAAGTCAAAGTGCTCCAAAGGTGTTATTACACCTTACAATATAGTGCCCCTTTTTATCCGCTTAGAAAATCGACATGTTTAATTTTGTGCAACTAGACTTGTATCGTGTAACTACTCGAGTTAAATAACCGTATTTAATCGGGAAAATGTGGAAGAGCTTGGTCACCTCAAACTTCACCCTGTTTGGCCCCATAGATGAAAGGAGGAAAGTCTAAATGCTAACAACAACTTTGGTCTTTTTGTGTGACTGAGCGCACGCGTACAGACCAGACAGGTACACATCAACTCGTCTAAGCTGAGCCAGGTCTACGTTTTCTGTAAGAACAGAGCTTGTCTATTGCGCTTCACACAGTGCAGTGAGCTTCGTGGACAGACCTCCAACGTCGCATGGAAACCATGAATCGGGCAGTACTTTTCAACAATGTACTTTTAAAGCTTCAAGAACTACTACTGCTTTACTGCGCTTACTATTTCTACTGCTTGACATCAGCCTGGTCAATGGCTCATCTTCAGTCTAAACAAAAAGTGTGTTGATTCGAATTGAACAGCAGTGCAATTACATTAAACACCACTGAAGAAGTTTCTGTACTCTGACATCATAATCAAAATAAGAAGATTCATTTACATATAAGTTACTTGTAACCTCTTTCACTGTCTTTGCTGAAGTGTCATATTGATCCACTGTCTTTTGTCTCCCTTTAAAGCAATTTCCTTTGCTATTTCATAAAGGGTACCATTGAAGAGTCGACTGTGCTCAGAAGAACATTACTTCTTTGATATCCCTTCAAAAGTGAGCTAGGTTCCTCTATAGTCAATACTAAAGCTAATATTGTATCACCAACCTCAAACAACAGCCCCAAGGAGGCCCCAAGTGCTTCACGTCTCATGCCTTGAAATCGCAGCCCATTTGCATTAAATCGCCTTTGCTAATAGTAAGGAACGTGATTCGTCTCAGGCTTTCTTTCATCATTAGTAAGCCGCGTGTTGTGTCCTATTTTAGCCACAGACCCACATTTAGTGCTCTAATAAGTATACAGTACAGCATGCCTTAAGGACAGCCAGTGTAAGATGAAAGATTGCGATTGCATTTAGCATAATGAGGCCTCCCTGTATCGTTAACTTTCAAAACAGAAAGAAAACATTACGAGTCGGGGCCAACCAATCCATATCTCTGTTGACACATTGTAAATGCTCGCACTTTACTGGAACCAATGGCCTAGCGTTCACCCAGCATTCAATTACACGGCGTCAATATGTCGTTTCTCAGTGGCTGCACTTATTGGGGGAAATTTCCTACTCATTTTCACTATTTGAAGCCAATCATTAGTCACAATCAGGGGCTAAATTATGAGCCTGTGATGGTTGCTTTACGATGCAGGAAAGATAACAGTTAATCTCTTGTGTTATAGAGGAGAACTAAGAGCTGCATTGGTTCACAATACACACTCAGGCACTATATGGTTTTGTACGCAGGGATTTTTATAGTTTAGAACGATTTTTTAACAAGAAGACCTTGTCAGACATTCAAGCTCACCGCGAACAATAAGGCTGTACTTAAGTTGCTAATCTTACAAATACAACCAGGCAAACGGAGAGCATTTTTATCATCTTTTCATCTATCATTCCTCAGTTTCTTGCCATTTGTTTGTTTAAAGCACTAATTTCAGAATGTGTTAAATTTCTGGCCTCACAGTACGCAGGGCAACTTTATTTGTACCGCACATATCGTACACAAGGCAACTCAATGCGCCGAGTAGAAACTATTCAAGGGCTACATGTTATTAGTGGTCCAAAGAGAGAAAAGAATCAGGGAGAGACGACAGGGGCAGCATAAAATCCTTAATGCAGCTGTGTGGTTTCAGCTGTTTGACAGACTCGTGTCATGTGGCCTCTTTCAGCATTCTCACTCGTTATGTGAAGGCCTGACATGATAACAAAATCTGCAGTTTAATTATATATTGAGGCTGGAACGTGATGAAGTGCAATTTCAGTTTCTATGTTATTGCCATATAAACTAACTCTAGTCTCGTATGGCAAGCTGCGACCCAAATCACATTAGTATTTGCTTTGTGTAATGTAAAATATTGAATTTTCCGACAAAGTAATGTTCAGTAACCTGAGCCCATAAATGATCCTATAAATCTGAATCATGACCATTTTTACAGACGGATGGGGGGTTTTCAGGCTTTTGATATATGATGGAGATATATTTTGGAGGCATAAAAATGTCAGTAAGGCTTTGTTCAAAAAGTGCTTAATATCTTAACATTTAAGTTCAGTTTAAAGATAAAATGATGACAAAACAAAAAAGGGGTGAAAGGTAAATAAATGTCCAAACAATAAATATAGTAATTATCGCAATGGCCGCTTTATGACTGCGACGCTAGGGGCCGACATTGCTGTAGTACCTCCGTATGGGGCGGCAAAACAAGCTAGTTTTCCATTAGAAAGAATTGCTCTTTACGCACGTTCTGAACAACTTTAAAACCTGGTGCCTCATTTTTAAAAACTTTCTACAGCTAGATTTTCCTCCTGTGATAACAGCGGGTTAATTACAATTAAAGGGACCAGGCGGGTTTTTGTAAGGAACATCTTAGAAATCTTGTATTCACCTTATTACGGAGCCTCGCGTGGGCGCCGCCATTAATTGTGCCCGCCCCTTTTCTCCTATGTGTTAACATGGGGCTGGAGAAGTCCACATAAAATCAGTCACTACACGAAAACAAAGCCGTTTTTCGGCCGCGCAGAGAAACGGTGCAGTGTGGACATGTTGGTGCAAATGAACATTGGACATTTTACACAAATCAATCGACTAAACATCAGATTTGAGCGGAGAATATTTTCCCTCGTTCTCCGTTTAAATGAACGGGCTTGACCGGGAGAGTCTGGACAACGGAAGTGCCGAGACAACACAAAAAGTGGCAAAATTGGGCAGGGCGGAATAAGGTGAATACTAATGAGGGCTGGACTTTGATTGACGCCGTTAGCTCTAATGCTAACGGCGCGGGCGTGGTCACGATCAAACTCCACGTCACGTGAAGGCCAAGTCATAGACCGTTTGCCACAATGACTACGCTCGAGGAGGAAACCATGGCGGATTTCCAGACTCCTCCTCCCCAGCTCTGACAAAGCATGTTCCTAAAAAGGGCGGGATCTTCACTGTAGACTCGGCTTTTGCGCAGCACAATGGTCCAACAGTCCGACCCTCATTAGTACGAGATTTCTAAAAAATGTTTTTAAGAAAACCAGCCTGGTTTCTTTAATTGTAACTAACCCAGCGTTATCAAAGGAGGAATATCAAGGAATACCAGGCTTTAAAGTTGTTTTTAACATGTCTAAAGCGCAATGCATTCCAATGAGTCCCTAGCGGCTATACGGAGGTACTACACCAATGGTGGCCCCTAGTGTCGTCGTCACAAAGCAGAGCAGCCAGCAGCCATTGGGCCACGTCTACAGTGAAGATCCCGCCCTTATGCCCTTTTTAGGAACATGCTCCGTCAGAGCTGGGAAGGAGGAGTCTGTAAATCCGCCATGGATTCACTTCCGAACAAGGTTATTATGGTAAACGGGGAGGCGTGAGCAGATGTTGTCTGCTATTTTCTACAGTCTATGAATTATCGTGACAGCCCTAGTTATGTGTCAACCCCCAGTCGTTTACAAAATCTCCTAAGACTGAAAAAGCCCCACCTGGTCCAAGTATTGAACCAAGGTGCTACTTGCTGTGAGGCAAGAGCCCTAGCTGCTGTGCCACTGTGCTTTTTAAAGAAGCATAAAGCCTTTTCAGTAAATAATCGTCTGAGTTGCGGGGCGTTGGAGACACGGGGACTAGTTTTCTTCTTACTTTGAGATACGCACGATTACTTTTCTATTGTTCTCAATTATAAACACCATTAGGCAAAAACACGGTGGTAAAAGTTTCCCCAAATAATTGAGTCGCTACTCTTTTCACACAGTTCCCCTTTAGCTGCTTTTTTTCCGTTACAGTGGAAGCAACTTTCCTTTAAGGTCACTAATAAGTCGAGCTTTATGTTCTCCAAAAGCGAGTGCATACTGTTACAGATCCTGCAGGCCGTAATTGTTGTGAAGTTATTTTGTGCGTAGCGTGTGTGTGGGTGGGCAGGGTGTTTGTGAGCGAGCGCGCCTCGGTAACACAGGCTTTTCCGTTCTCCTTTGGGATGGTGCAGCTGATGCCTTTTATTGGTCCCTCTGGCCGGAGCCAATAAACAGGAGAGCGCGGGGAAAACAGCTGGGGAACAATGATAGCATATTGATGGCGTTTGGGGCTGTTTCAGCGCCTGGTGGGGTACATAAGCTGTCCGTCAGATCGCGTGGAGGTTTGGGGTCAGCCATATTTGTGTGGGCAGAGAGCGCGCCTATTATCTTTCAGACTCCATGATTTATGATCTATGTTGTATTTTCCACAGGGGACGTATATAAAACTACAGAAAGCTCCTTTATTGGGCTTTGTCTGGGCCGATGGTTTCATCCATCACTCCGACTTTCTCTTCTTTAGCTGTACATTTGTTGACCTGTATTTCTCTTACTCAGTGACCTTTTGATGCACAAACACAAGACTCGCAAAAGTTGGAAGCAAAAATATGAAGGGATTTTTTTTATTATATTGGCTTAACTAAAAAATAGTCTACTATTGAATAAGTTATAGATATAGCACATAATGGAGGGGTAGTGGAGGATTTGTCTTTCACCACAAAGGCTGATATACTGATATTACAAGTAGCAGGTTGGCTCATTTATACTGGTTTACCATGTCACAGGCACCAGCTTTTTTTTCTTTGTACTGGTGTTAGGTGCTTGTTTATCTACCGGTAGTTCTTTTGTTTTGTGGGTGTCTGCGACTCTGACTAGTGTCTAATAAAAAATGTATAGCCTTAAAGGGACTATACAGAGTTTAAAAATGTTAAAACTAAGCATGTTCATCCCTGTACATTTTCAAGCCATATCCTAATATGTAGAATGAGCTCAGACCTGTTCACCACAACTGCCTCTAAAATCCTGCACTGTCACTCGAAAAGGTGTTAATTCGGTCCGAAGTGCCGTCATGCACGAGACGTAGTCATAGAAGCTGCAGTTACGCATTAGACCTGAGGTGGCAGTAGTGAGCATAAAATGACAAACTTGCATCTAGGCCCTTTAATGCTTTTCCAGACGGCTAAAGTCGCAGTACAAGTAAGGATTAAATAACGAAGAGCCGTGCATTAGACGGTTATAATGCACGACGCGGAGTTAAGAACACCACGACGCGCAGCGGAGTTACTCCGCGAAGTAACACCACTCAAAATCTGGTAAATGTGCATGTAGAGGAGGTCCTCTGGGATGGACACATAATAATGGTTTCATATTTGAAGCACAAATGAAGTCGGTACAAAAGGTCAAAGACAGAAAACATGCAGGATCGGCTCATGTCCATTGAAATGAATGGGATTTTGCCGGGGTCATAAATGACCCCAGAGACCACGAGTGTAACTATTTGCTCTCATTCAAAAATGAAACATTTTTCAAAAACAGAACCTGCTCTACCTTTGAGCCTCTCCCAGTGCCCAATTCACCAAATACTTCGAGTTCCACTTCAGGATTTTCAGTGTTACAAGGCCATTTTTGGCTCAAAATTTGACTTTTTTTACATAAACACTGACTCACCGACTCAAAAAATAATAAAAACTGGTAAATTTACTATCAGTGCATTTTTATGAAGTCAAACTAAAGATAGAACTCAAATTTATTTCAAAATGTTATTTTATGAGTGAAATATTAGAGAAACAAAATGGGGTCAAAAATGACCCCAGGTGACCACGAGTGTAACTATTTGTTCTCATTCAAATGTATGAGAAAATTAAAAAATTGCATAATACCAAATTTTGACTATTTCCATTTGGAAACTGACCAGATAGTCCGAGTTATCTTCAGAATTACATTTTTGATATTTTATGACTGTTGTTTGTTCAGGATTTGTTTTTTGTTTTTACACAAACAAGACCTACAAACTGAAAAAATAAAATAAAAAACACAAACATTTAGTATCAGGCCATTAGTCTGAAGTTACACTAAAGATAGAATCCAAACATGACTGAGATATTAGAGAAACATAATTGGGTCAAAAATGACCCCAGGTTACCACGAGTGTAACTCTGCATTATAGGGCACACAAGGGATATATATATATATATATATATATATCTATATATATATTACTGATGCCTTCACCCTCCGGGTTTTCTCCAGCTCTTCTCTGAGCCCCTGGTATTTCTCGTGTTCCTTTTTCCTGATGTTGAAGTCGCTTGGTATTGCTATGTCGACCACAACGGCTTTCCTCTGCTCTTTGTCCACTACCACAATGTCCGGTTGGTTCGCCATTACCATTCTGTCCGTCTGTATCTGGAAGTCCCACAGGATCTTGGCTCGGTCATTCTCGACCACATATACCTTGTACCTTGTAAATGTATATAAATGTATACATTATATCATTATTATTTATGTAAGCCCTATATTTATGTATTTATGTAAGCTTATATAGGGCTTTTATGTAAGCCCTATATAAGCCCTATATAAGATAAGATAAGCCTTTATTGATCTCACAATCACTTGTTACATACAGCTCTTAGAAACACTCAGGGTGTGCAAATAAGCAGAAAATGTGAGAAAAATAAACAAAAAACGATGAAATAGTAAAATAGTGGTATCTTATGTACAATGACTACCAAGGACTTAGTGCAATGCATTAAAAACAGGGTGTTGTGAGTGGGCACCAGCCCCCACAACAAGCCCCCACCCATCTTCCCGAACCAATGGACATGTGGGCAATGCTTGCGTCCCACTGTGTATGTTGCGTTAAAAGACGAGGTTTTTAGAGCCCGTTTGGAGAGTGCAGACCCCCCAGCCCAACTATACTGACTCAAGTACGTGCAACTTTTTGAAGTAACTGTACTTTTGCAAGTAGTCTTTGCAGTACGTCTTACTTCTACTTGAGTAATATTAAAATAAAGTATCTGTACTCTCACTTGAGTTTAAAAAAATAGTAACTCGTAGCACTGTGGGTAAATCATTAAGTGACAAATCTTAATTTTGACGCACAACAAAAAGTGTTTTGCCTTATTTTTATACAGTACGTTCCAAATGATTATGCAAATTGTATTTCAGTGTCGTAAAGGTAAAAAAACACATTTTTTTTTTCCAATTAAACTCATGGAAGATGTGTACTTTTTTCTGCTCCCTGTGCAAATATTTTGTCTACTCTACCCACCTCTGCTTATAGCTGGTCACTAAACCGCAAAGTCCCACACATGTAAGACACAAGGTGCTTTGGCGCAGCGTGTTGTCTCAGACCTTTGAGTAAAGCGCTTGTCATTTTGATAAACGGAGTCTCTCGTCAAACCACTGATCCACAGCCACACCAAGTTGTAATCATGAGTAACAGCACTTTGGAAACTTGTCTCGGGTTCTTAACAGTAGTCAATGATCAAGGCCGTGGGAACCCAGGGTGCTGAGGGTGCTGCAGCACCCCCTGGTGAATAGTTTGTGAACTGCAGGCAATATTAACCCCTTAACTCCCACTTGAACCGAGCACATTTTCTCCAGCTTTACCCCAGTCCAAAAGCTTCTGGAAAAAAAGGTGTGAAAATAGCGACAAAACGAAACAAAAGACGAAAACAATGATGGAAATGTGACAAAATAGTGAGAAAACATTGACAAAAAAATACAAAAAAATACAAAAAAATACAAAAAAATACAAAAAAATGACAAAAAAATACAAAAAAATACAAAAAAATACAAAAAATGACAAAAAAAGAACAAAAAAGAACAAAAAATGACAAAAAATGACAAAAATGACAAAAAAAATGACCCCCCCCCCAAAAAAGACAAAAAAAAGACAAAAAAATGACAAAAAATGAGTTGAATACCCTCCTCAAAAAAAGATGGGAAAAAAAATCTGATGACGTGAGGAAAAAGATCCATTTAGATGAGTTTTGTAGATCTTGGCTTTCAAATGAGGTGTTACACTGGCCTACAGGATTTGGGTAAAGCTGAACTGGAGAAAATGCTCTCGGTTCAGGCGGGAGTTAAGAGGTTAATAAATAGGATTTATGCACAGAAAAAGTATTTTGGGGGTATATTTTGTCCCTCAGCACCCCCTAACTAAAATATCTTCCCACGGCTCTGTCAATGATTCATTCACAAACGTACACTAACATAACCCGTACAGGAACGTGCATGGGTTCAGTGTCTTGCCCAAGAACACAATTACAGTATGCAGTGCAGTTGCCTGGATTGATCGACCACTGCCATCCAGCATTAGACGTATTTACAGGGCAAGTGCAAAACCCTTCACATTCAATACTTGGGTACAGATTTGGGATACTTCTTCTCCTTCTGATGAGAACACTTATTGATCAGCTGTCCCGGCCACATCAGTCGCGCGCTCATTATCAGGCTTGGCTGTGCTGCTCCTCTCAGGACACACCGGGAGATTGATGCGGGGGACGCCAAAGCCTGGACTCATTTTGCGATTTCCTATTGGCTCGTCCCGGCTCTAAGAATAGCCCCGGGTGAAATTGAAATCCATGCTTCCAGTCGCTACAAGACGGCCGAGGATCTAGTGCGCACGGGAATGCAAACTACAAAATCCATTTCTGCCTCGACAACACGCTGCATCAAGGATAAAGCTTCTGTTTTTTTTTTGTTTTTTTTCATTCTCTTCTTCCTGCACCGCACCTCAACTTTATTTGTGCGAAGGAGCGTGCTATGATGCTTCGCGAGTCACCACTGATGAGGCCTTGAGCTGATAAGTAATGCGCCCATATCCAGATGCAGACACACTCCGCCTGCTTAAGCCGTACATAATTCAAAACCGTTTTAGCTTGCGTCCAAACCAGAGTCCTTAAATGCTCCCTGCGGTTGACAATTAAGTAGGATTAGTTTTTTTTCCACGGTTTAAATGTCGGGAGAGTTGATTCCATAATGTGGCCATCAGACAAGAGAAGAGATGAGCAAAATATCGCCCGTGAGATGATATATCGTAATTCTGAGAAATAGGGGGATAGTTGGGATATACGGTAACTAAAATAAGGCTGAAATGGAAATAAGTCTTGAAAATCATGACATGAAAAAACATTTCAATGCGTATTTGTTTTAGGAAATTAATTGTGAATCTCAGTCCTCGGTGATAGCGGCTTCTTGTGACATAAATGCTGTGTCAGCTAAGATTAGAATAACGATGACATTCGTACATATAAAGAAGTATTTCTGCATGTTTATAGTTCATTGCAAAATCACTTTGATCTTAATGAGTTTACTAACTACATTTATCATAATATTATTTCTATATTTGATGGTTTGGAGAATTATCAATATGAACTGTATGACACACTGTGAAGATGTACTGTCTGATGCCATTGACTGTCCACAAGGAAGAGGTTTTGTCCCCATGTTATTTTTCCTAACACTTTCTACTTTCTACTTTGAATACTTAACTATGTTCTACAGCAGGGGTAGGCAATGTCAGGCCCAGGGGACAAATTTGGCCCTCCAGCATAAACCTTTGGCCCCAAGAGAGTTTTGAAGAAATATTTATTCAGAAATCAGACGTGAAAAGGACTCTAAAATGTGAAAAATACTGTCAGTGTTTTCACATTTCCCAGCAAAACACCGCATTAGGTCATATATGGTGTGAAAAACGTATATCTGTAGAAAAAAGGTGCTTTACTTTGGGCTACAATTGTGCGTTTGGCCCTTGGTGTTTTGGAAATTAAGGAAATCGGCCCTCCATGACACAAACATGCCTACCCCTGTTCTACAGCACATACGACACATTACTGTCACTTAACCTCTTCCGTCATAATTCGACTGAGCAGCTTGGAGTAATATTTGACCAGTAGTATTTGTTCTTTTGCTCGAGTAATAAATCCCACCACAGCAACACCTCTTAATCAATGGATTCAATGGATTTGTGGATTGTCGCTACTCAAACGCCTTTATCCAAGAAGCTTTTAGATTTGGGTGAAGCCAAACTGGAGAAAATGTGCCCGGTTCAGGTGGTCGTTAAGAGGTTTTAACAGTATCTAAAAAGCCTCACAAATATATTGCGGCTTTCACATGTGTCAACATCGCCCATCTCTACACAGGAAGTCCACAGTTGATGGAGTTAATAACGAAGCACTATTCAGAGGTGTAACAAAAGATAATAGCCTACTACCATTACTTTAGCAATTTTGTGTAATCTGTGCTTTTTATGTTTTGGTAATAATTAGAAGCAACATTTTTGAGGCTTAGAGACAGGGTCCTGACCGACAATAATTCTCCTTGAGCCTGGGTCTGCAGAGGTTTCTGACCCCATTATAAGTTTCTCTTTTCCAGTAATTGCTATTGTCAAATGTTTCATAAAAGTTCAGATGATTTAATATAAGGCAAATTTCAACTGGACTGAGGAAACCACTTGCATCAGCGCCCAGGTCACGCACCCCTCTCTCCCTTCAGTTTTCAACTGAAATAAGGGCAGTTCCCACAAAATAACTGTTACAAGGACATTGCACTGTTGCTCTGTACATGTTTCTGGCGCCCGACAATCCTGACGTGTGACAACGGCTATATGTGGCGCCTCGTGTTATTGCTCTGCTAAGAAAATAGGCCTCTATGGGATGGCGTTTTTGTGAGAAAGTCCATATATATATGATGGGTACTTTTGTGCAGTGCTTTTCAATCTCTGTGCTAGGAATAGAGCGGCAAGATTTGGCCACAATCAAACTGGAATAGCAGTTTGAACATAGTAGTAATATGTTGTAAATCACATAGGCTTAGTACAGCAAACTATCCTGTGGGTTTTATGATGTAAAAAGCCTGCTGACCCTGACCTCAGCAAAACCTGTGCGGAAATAGTCGTATTTCGCTCTTGTCTCCAATGTTAATGCCTCAGGACAACTTTCCAATGCACACGATGAACTGGATCTTGATTAAAGGGCATAAATGGCAAATCTCATCCAAATTGTTTTACTAAAGCCGCAAAGCCCTAGTCAGGAAAATTAACTAGATCATGGTCATACTGTATATACTTGTGTATTTCTGGTATCAGCTATGGTAAAACTATATTATACATTTTTTTATAAACATCTGAGAAATATGCTACATACCGCCATTTTGGGCGTTATCGCTAATGTAAACAAATGTCAAACTCCCAAGTGTACGAACTAATGAGCAGACCTTCTGTCTCACACAAAATACAGTAATAAGTGCTAAGTATTTAGCACTTAAAGAGACAATACGGAGTTTAAAAATGTTAAAATTATGTATTTTCCTCCCCCAACATGTGCCTCTAAAATCCTGCACTGTCACTCAAAAAGCGTTCATTCGGTCCGATGTATCGTCATGCACGAGCTTAATATAGAACCTGCAGTTTCACATATGACCTGAGGTGGCAGTAGTGAGTATAAAATGGCAAACTTGCATGTAGCCCCTTTAAATACTTAAAGTACACGTTTTCTTCTTTGGAAAACATGTGACATGTGATCTAAATGTTTATAATGACCGAAGAAAATAAACTACTACTACCTAAACTACTACTAATATTAATCTTAATCCCTACCTGGACTGAGCACATTTTCTCGAGCTCGGCATTACCCAAATCTAAAAGCTTCTGGAAAAAATAGCGCCGAAAATTAGGATGAAAACGCAACAAAAAAGTGACAAAAACGTGGCAGAAAAGCAACAATAACACAATATAATAGCAACAAAAACATGACTAAAGAGTAATGAAAAAGCAACACAAAGGCCACAAAAGAGCGACAGAAAACATAACAAAAAAGTGACAAAAACGCAGCAAACAAGCCACAGAAAAGTGAAAAAAGTGACAAAAACGCTTTCCAATCGAGAAGCTTTTGGGTAAAGCCGAACTGGAGAAAGAGACTAAAACATATCAAACATATCAATAGTGATTATTAGTATTTTGCCAACAATGCAAATGAGTGCCTAGCAACTGTGATTAGTCTATTTTAGTTAATGGAAAACAAGCCTTGAAACATGGTTATTTCAAACTTTCATACATGTTAGTAATTTAATTAAAGGCAATATACTGTATTTACAAGTCTCTGCTGCTTAAAGTCCATAAAAAGCCATTAGTTTTACACCAGTCCATGTGCTAAGTGGGTGTTACATTCACAAGTAGCTGAGAATGATGTCTTATGTTGTGGATATGATGCTTTAATGTGACTGATGTATGGATGATGCACCGCTGTCCAACTATCTTCTATAAAAACAGTAAGGTCAACTCAAAAGGTAAGTGTTTTGCTTTGCTTCTTTCCTGTTTCCTTGTCCCCTCTTTTGATCGTCGTGGTATTTCTCCCACTCGACTCACCTCACTTTGACCTCACTTCAAACGCAAACGCATTAATCTGTACCGGTGGCGTGTTGCGTAATTACTCTGATGAATACTTACATGTACATGGGCTGTAGCTGCAGATGGGAGGTCTTCTGGGGCCCTTGGTAACCGTACGAGTCGAAGCCTCCTATAAAATCAACTGCACACACAAACACACACACAAGAAACACCATTAATTAGATTGTGCCTCTGATTCCCCGGTAATAGGTTTGTTCAGGGTGTTTTAGAATCTATTGCAGGGCAGGGTTCTATATATACAGTATAAACAATAAATAATTCTACTTTTTTCTCGTTGCTTTATCTTAGTTAATTCGTGCAGGGACAGAAAACACTGAACTTTAAGACACACTTTACTGTCCCCGTATGGATATCTCTCCTCCTCTTTTGACACATCACTCAGTGCCGGGAAACCTGCCAGGTATTAGGGCTGCATAATATCGCAAAAAATATTGTATCGCGATATTAGGTGATGCAATATCTGTATCGCAAGAAGCCACAATATATCGCATCAGTAAGCCCTTCATCTGACTGAGATCGACACATTTTTTTTTTGCAAACTCAGCCAAAACAAATTGTGTATCATATCGTGTTAAAATGGTTTCGGGAAATACCGCAATAATATCGCTATCACGATATTGCACAGCCGTATTGCACATTGCAAGCTACTTCAATATCGTTCAGCCCTATAAAGTGTGCAAAGCCTTTAGCTACCAAGCTCCGGTCTTATGGAATAAACTCCCAGCCAACGATAAAGAAGCAGACACAGTCCCTATATTTAAGACTAGGCTCAAAACGTACCTCTTCGAATTAGCTTATAATCAGGTCAGTTTGGTAAAGCTCTGACCCACAGCCTGAAGTAAAGCAGCCTTAGGAGAAACACTGCTGTGGGAAGTACGGTCCACTGAGCGCTATCCTCTTCTTCTTACTGCAGACTTTGTCTTATCATGATACAATATTTACTTTATCTGTAGTCTGTTCATCACTATTCACATGGTGTCTCCTGTCCCCACTCCCCCTCGGGAGTGCCTGTCTCTCTAGAGCGAACGGAGGAACCCTGCATTCTGGAATATGAGGAGTGGATGGTCTGCAATCTTGGCCCGTCTGCTGAGGGATCCTTCGGCCCTGGGTCTATAGCCTGTCCGTCCATGGGAGTGGATCTCTCCTTCTGTGGTTCTCCCCAAGGTTTCTCTTTTATCTTGCCGGGTTTTTGAGTTTTTCCTTGCCGTGCCGGAGAGTCTAAGGACGGGGGGACGCCCACGCCACTCGTCGCTACCTCCTATTGGACATTATATTTGCCTGGATTCACCTGAACTTTTAATTGTCATATTTATTGCTCTGTTTTATTGCCTTAATGTTTGGTGCAGCCCTGTGAGGCGACTTCTGTTGTGATAGTGGGCTATACAAAACCATTAAACTTGAAACTTGAAACTAAATATTATACTATACTAGGGCAGGGATATATGGCCAAATCTCCATCACGCTATAAAAAAGAAATATCACGATAACGATATATTGGACAATATAATTGACAACGGATAAATTACTTTAAAATTCCAGCCTTACGCCTATTGGGATAATTAATGCAAAGATATTTCATTCTTTTTTTAGTGCCATACTAATTTCCTCACAAATATGATCTACTCAAGCAGTCCTTCATTTCATTTTACTTTTTCAGCACCTGTCCCCGTGTTCTACAGTCAGTGTTTAAAAAATTCTATCGCAATAAACCCAACCCTATACTACCCTATACATATTTTTGTACATTTCTGACAAGTGATGTGTTTTTGATTGAAAACAGCTTATTTTTGTAAAATTAAAACAAATATCAATATATTTTAAATGTTTTGCACCTTGAATTATTATAAATTCTCATAACATTTTACAGAAGTTGTTGGTTGGTTGAGTGATTTAGACGGTCAGGTACTGCAAAGTTTGGGAACCCCCTGTACTATAGTATACTTATATGACTAAAAGAATGGCTTATTGAGCTTTATCAAAAAACAAAAGACACAATTTTACTTTGTGTTGAAAATCAGATGCAGAATAGACACAAGAATGGAATAGAGTTAGACAACATTAATTGTATCAATAGTTTTGAAATGAAGTTTGAAATGTTATTATTGTGACGAGGCTACTGTCAGGAGCAGTGAGGGGCCGCATGTGCTCACGGTCAGAATCACCTGGCTGAAGGATTAACCCACTGTGCATGTTTTGGGTTTGACGGGAGAAACCGTCAGAAAGCCCCCAGGAATAGAAGAGGAATAGAACCTTAATAGTAAGTAGAGGCACCTTCCCTCAGCCACTGTACTAGTTTTTCATCTCATGTGGATAGACCTATAGTTATTACAGAGATATCATCCATAAACCGAATCAAAGCATTATTTTTTTTTGCATTTTGACAGATAAAAGGCAAATGCTAGGATAGAATGAACTGTCCTCCCCCTCATTATTTAACGCGGATGCAACCTATTTCTGCATCACAGTTAGTGCCCAATTTCCATCTCAATCAGGGGGATATTTCCACAAATCTATTTTTAACACGGAGGACTTTTGCAGCGGTGGATTCTTTTTTTTTTTTTTTTTTTTTTTTGCCTGGAGAATACTCTTAACTGCTAAATTATCTAGGAGGCCTCGACACGACGCCGCGCTGTGAGCTGCCAGCAGGTGGTTTTGCCTTCCAGATTTTCAGACAGCCAACGTGGACTTTTGAAGCCGGGAAACCATTTCTTCCCCACACTTTGATGTAAGCGCAGGCTCATAAAAGGGTACTTCCTGGCCTTGATCAGCGGCATACTTTCCCCTATTTATTCAGCAAGATTTTGTAACATCAAGTACAATGCGGGGATCGGCGCTGTCACCGCCGAGATAAAAGACGCCATACATTAAGGAGACGCAGGTAAACAAGGAGAAAAATAGGCAAGATTGAGGAGCAGTGCCATGTCTGCAAGCGGTGGCGAAAAAAATAATAATTGGCCTCTTATGGATTCTTTAGATCTAAGGCTAGGCTCGAAAAAGGTGAAATGGGCAAAATATCCAGGCTAATTAGAATATACACCTTAGTAAGCAAACACTGTCCACTTGAATTACTGCAAAGCAAGTAAGCCGCTAAAACGCAGCGTATTGAGGGTTATTTGGGGGAATTGATGTTGCCTTGAGGTTTGGATTTTCTTTAAGGAGGATATCATTGCTCTAAGGTTTTCATAGCAGATTTTCGGGGCATTTTACAGCCCACAACAAACCCAAAAAACGCTATAAGCACTTGTATACACTTAAGCACAATCCATAAAGCGATATCATTTTACTGAGATGATAGTACAAGAAGTGTGGTTAAACCCTCTAAATGCTACACGATTCACAATTTGGCTGATGCATGCAATACAATGTACAGTATCTATGGCCAAAGAAGATGTGTGTAGTTGTGCATCTGTACTCTTACGCCAAATAGTCTTTTTTAAACAGCATGATGTTGCGTATTAATTGTACTAACATCTATTTATCTTCTTACCCCCCTCCTGAACCAAGGGCATTTGCTCCAGTTTGCGTCGTCATGGTTTTGCCCCATTTTTGTTGTTTTTTCTCGCTCTTTTATTGCTTCTTTGTTACTTTCTTTGTTGCACCTTTGCCACTTTTTGATTTGGGAAAAGCCAAACTGGACACAATGTGTTCGGTTCAGGTGGGGGTTAAGAGATTAAGAGGACAAAATCTGGCGCCAACAAGTCTTTAACTTCAAACAGGATGATGATTAAATGGACTCAACTTATATACAGCGCTTTTCTACCTTTATCAGGCCTAAATAGCTTTACAGTAAGGAAACAGTCTCCCATTCACTCTCTCATTCACACACCAATGTACGCAGACACTGGAGGCAAGTGGGGTGAAGTGTCTTGCCCAATGACACAGTGTGCACCTGCAGAAGCTGGGATTCGAACCCCCGACCTTCCCGAGCCTTCATGAGACGACCCACTCTACCAACTGCGCCACCGTCGCCCCTGTTGATGGCGTTTAGGCTTTGAGAATTGGATAATGTGTCTTTGGGACACAGCTTAGTTGGTGTCTGTCGCCCTCTGCTGGCAGTGGTGGGTGAGTGAACCAAATTGACATCACGCATTAGCAGCATGGCTAACTATCCCACTATCAACCAAGACCCATTCAGATTTTAGGCATATTTCAGCTTTTGAGAACATCTTACAATATGAAATGAATGAAAGCTATGAAAGCATTGATAATAAGACTCACCTTACCAATTCAACAGACACTCCACTTTTATTTCCATTAATGGCCCATGACCCACTGTAAATGATTCTGTGACCCACTCTTGAGTCCTACACACCAGTGCTTTATGGTTAGTATCAAGTGTCTACTTGAAGCATAAAAACAAATTGCTTTGAGCTAAGAAGATCTGGAGTACTCACTCAAGCATAAATGAAACAAATCACTATTGCAGGTAAATCTCTACTCCGCTATGTTCTGAAATGAAAATGAAGTACAAAAGGCAGAAAAAGGTAAATTCAGCAAAAACTGTCCGAACTTTAAAACTGTCTCCAAAGTTGCTCATCACCTCCCAGTCACCCTCAGATATCTCTCGCTGCCTTTATCCTCTTAATGTATGCGTGTGAAATCTTCATTACGGCACTCACCGGGACAACACACACCATCTCCGCTGTCTCGTCTGTTTAACCGCCGCAGTACTTTATGATCATTCGCCTCATTTACTGTTTTTTCCCCCTCAGACAATACCCCGCCATTGGCCACGCTTGATATACTTCCTCCTTTTGTGCGGATCCCTTTGTTAGGAACATAGCCCAGTGTGAACGCTAAGAGTTTTCCTGCTGATTCATGCTGCAGTCAAATAGTCTGTGCACAGCCCGTTCTCGACCCTTTGAACAAGAGAAAATGGAGCCCCCCTCCTAAAAAAAACGCCCTCATCTCTGCTGGGAACGGCTGCATTTAAGAAGTGAAACGTGTTCCTCATGAATGATTTTTCCGGGAATTTTCGAACAAAATGGGAAGAACTAATGACATTACGGAAAGCGTATAATCTTCGGTACTTTGGTTTGAATTTAACCAGAAATCAATTGTGTCTTTCATCTGGAAATGTTGCAGTTTCAAATGTTATTATGATGGGCACCTTTATTGTTTGAGTATTACTCCAGGGTTTCGCAACATTTTGGACCCGAAGAGAAAATCCTTCACAGACACAGTTTTAATATGCATAGGTTGGATGTAGCGACTGAACCATGGCTAAACCGAGACTATAAATTAGATCAAAACCAGGGCCGACTCCTAATCAGACCATGTCTAAAGCATGTCCAGCGACTAGGACTTCACCAGACCATCGTTCTAAACATGGTGCACCGCATTCCTTCACCGCTTATAGCCTCACTTTCATCCGAATAGTTTAACCTCCGTAACCTTTAGCCTGCGCGTCATCTCAAAGCTTACGACGAGTGAGGCCGGCTTTGGTCTCATTAAATGTACCCCCCCCTCCACTTCCACACCAGACATTTGGAATCGCTGGTATTTATACATGTGATTCTAAAACATCGTTCGCAGCGGAAAATAAGTAGCAGCGGGATGTTGCCCATGCACCCATGCAACTGAATAGACAAATTGGGGTTTGCAGCGAGAACTTTTTACAGAAATAAACAACAAACATTTGCAAAGGGAAGAATTAACCAAAAAAACGTACCAAAAAGTTGCCACTGCCGAATCTACCGCTCATATATTTTCAGCCAACTCTAATTCAGTGATCATTGTTCGCCTTCAGTCGCCATCTTTTGCTTGTTCAAACCGCTTTCTTTCACTCTGTGTTGAGCTTGTGGTCCCTGTGAGTGAACGGTGCTTCATTCATTGTCCTGGTTATGGATTTTATTATTAGGCTTGCTCACAGAAGGTGACGAGTGTGTGTTGTACCTGAGGATGACACAACCTTTTCACACAATACAGAACAATATTTTGTAAATGGGGAACTCAGGAAGGAATAACATCTGATGTCTATCTCATGTCAAACTGTAAGAAGATTAGTAGTGCTCCATTTTTGTTGTGACACCTTTCTACAGAATAGAATGTGTTGTTCGGAGTTCTTTTCTCAAATACAGACCGTATTGTGCTGTATCACCGGGGAGGTGTAAATGTTTATTACAGGGGTAGGCAACATCAGGCCCACGGGCCAAATCTGGCCCTCCAGCACAGAAGCTCTGGCCCCCAAGATGATGTTGAGAAATGACTTGATACAAATCAGAGCTCAAAGGCCTGTTAATCTTAAAACCTCCACCTGACAGCACATTTTCTCCAGTTTAGCTTTACTCAAATCTAAAATCTATCTATGAGTGCAATGCAATATGTGACTAAGTAGGTTTGTCCCATTATTTATTTGGGTTATTTTGCTTCGTTGGTTTCTTTTGCAATATCCATCAGCGAACAATAACCCACCAGATTCATTCATTTATTAAGTCAATAATGATTGCACTTCACGTCCATTTTAAACTTTGTTTATTTGTTAATTGAGTCAATATACAAATTTACCTGCACCACATGGTGGGAACAAAGGGAAGGCGTGGTCTTTGATGGCCATTTTAAAATCTCAGTCTGAACCATGTGGCAGGGGGGAAACTGGTTTAAACTTTGCTTTGAATTTCCTTTGTGTATGATTTTGGTTTGTATTTTGTCTTTATTAATTTGATTTGAACGCTTGCCAGCTAAACTTATTGTTATAACCCTCGTGTGGCCTTCGCGGGTCTTTTTGACCCGCTGACATGTTCTGGGCATTTGGATGCAAGGTGACACAAGGGTGCGCCCTTCCAACCTTCTCAGTGTAAATGTGAGTTGACTTTCTTCAGAGTTAGACTTTAGGTCAGACACCATGAGTGACAGTAACATGACGCTAAATACAGTGAGCTCTTTGTTTGCAGTGAAAAGGCTGAGGCCTCATTGCTCTTCAGTCACAGACTGAGAAGTGAAGAAGGAAGTCATGGAGCTTCTGCTTTAGACCGAACTTCAGACTTCTGCTGCATGTAGGGGTCATATTATATCATATCAAATGTTGTAATCTGTAAAGCACTTTGGGATACCTTTCGGTATGCAAAGTGCTTTATAAAGATTGATTGATCATATCCTGAAACTCAAATCTGTAGTAAAAACATAATATATGGAAATAATTATTACAATTACAAAAAGAAAAATATTTGAAAATCATGTATCTAATCAAAAAGTTTTATTTACTCTCATTCTAAATTTAAAAACAAACAAACAAACCCAAACCATTTGTATCTGCTGTAAAGTCATGTTTGTCCCAGTTCCTCTGAGTCATGGTGGGTCATGGTGGACCGTGACAGATGTGGACAGGACTGTGGTAGATCTACTTTTACTTTGGAGAAAATAGTTACTATAGAAACTGTTGAAGAAATGAACCTCATGAGCTTCTGTCCACATCAGTCCTGCTGCACCATGACTCAGAGGAACTGGGACAAACATGACTTTACAGCAGATACAAATGGTTAGGGTTTGTTTGGGTTTTCGTTTTTAGAATGAGAGTAAATAAAAAAAAAAAAAAAAGACTTTTTTATTAGATACAGCATTTTTGTAATTGTAATTATTTTCCATATATTATGTTTTTACTACAGATTTGAGTTTCAGGATATGATCAAACAATCAATAAAACTTTATTTATAAAGCGCTTTTCATACCAAAAGGTATCACAAAGTGCTTTACAGATTACAACATTTGATTTGATGTAATATGACTCTTACATGCAGCAGAAGACTGAAGTTGCGTCTAAAGCAGAAGCTCCATGACTTCCTTCTTCACTTCTCAGTCTGTGACTGAAGAGCAATGAGGCCTCAGCCTTTTTACTGCAAACAAAGAGCTCACTGCATTTAGCGTCATGTTACTGTCACTCATGGTGTCTGACCTAAAGTCTAAGTCTGAAGAAAGTCAACTCACATTTACACTGAGAAGGTTGGAAGGGCGCCCCCTTGTGTCACCTTGCATCCAAATGCCCGGAACATGACAGCGGGTCAAAAAGACCCGCGAAGGCCCCACGAGGGTTAACTTACCCACCGAGCTAATGGTACTCACCTATGGGAGGTCCTTCCCATTAGGAGAGGTATAAAAGCTGACTGCTGTAGTCACTAAGGGGAGGCATTTTGTTTGTGTGTGACATTTTTTTATTGTGTGTGACATTTTTTTAAATTTAACCAGGATAGTCCCACTGAGATTAAGAATCTCTTTTTCAGGGGAGTCCTGGCCCCAGATGGGAACCTATTGTACATGTCTTAGTGATAGGGGAAACCGGAGTACCCGGAGGAAACCTATGCAGGCACAGGGAGAACATGCAAACTCCACACAGAAAGGCCCCGTCCAGGTGGGAATCGAACCCGGGACCTCCTAGCTGTGAAGTACGAGTGCTAGCCGCAGTGCTACTGTGCCGCCCACATGTGTCATGTAACATGTGTCTCTGAGAACTTCCTTTTGTGTGAAGAAATACATTTTGCTTGGTAAGAACTTTATTCTTTGTCGAGTCTGCCTGCCCATTCCGACTACTCTGTGGCCAGTTTCCCAACACAATAAAAATGTGGAAAAAAAGAGAGACAAAAGAGCAACGAAAAAAAGCCCCCCAAAAAAGTGACAAAACGCAACAAATTGTCAAATATTTAAAATGTTAAATATACGGTTAATAGAATATGAATTGCTGCTTTGAACCCTGTACTGTTTTTAGGATGCTTTCATGGCATCTCTAAAGCAATGCCAGTTAGTGCTAAAACATTTGAACAAGACAAGCCACAACAGCCGATGAGCAAAAGACAGAAAAAAAAAAAAAAGTCATGTCAAGCCCTTTATAATGACACTTTAATGTCAATGTATTTCACCGCTCCCATCGCGAGCTCCTTATGTTGTCCCCCTTTAAGGCTGCGCCCCCTTCTCCCCGCTCCGTGTGTGTTTTTGTTTATCACTAGATTATGCACCTGTGTGTCTGATAGGGACTTGTCTGCAGCCCGGAGACAGACACAGCGGTGAAAATGATGATTAATCTCCCCCTCTCTGCCACTCCACACAGCGCTCTCTCACACAAGCGCACGCACGGCCTGGAATAATTATCGCCGTAATTAGCTTTCTCAGCAACTCCAAATCTTCATCGCTCCTCTGTGGGTTCGAGCTCCTTCACCCACAGCGCCTTTTTCTTTTTTTTTTTTTTTACTTCTTCTTCTTCCTTCCCGAACACGGCGCGCACACACATTTACTGCTCAGTCAACAGCACACACAAGAATATCGCAAGGAGCCCTCTGAAGCTTAAGCTGCTAGTCACTGTTACAATAGGAAACGAGGGGAATTAGACACGTCGCGAAAAAAAAAAAAAAAAGAAGATGGCAGACTTTGATAGCTGGATGGATTTTGTAATGTTTAGAGCGAGATTACAAGGATTGAACTTGTCTTTACTTTTCATCACATTGTAACCCTTCACTTAATTAGGCGGATAATTGGAGGCGACACCAAATTGTGAGCCTGCAGGTATGTTTTTATCTTAATGGTCAGTCAAATGTGCCTGCCGTCGGTCTGTATTACTAATGGATTGGCTCATATCAACGCATACTTTTAATTGTGTCGCGTAATTAACTGAATTAACTGAAGCTTTTATTGCCAACCATTCACTCTTTTTTCCACCCCCTTTAGGCTCCCTGTATCTCGCTTTACTAGTACCAAAGTCATATTGTGCAATAACGCTCTGTTAAAGCCACTCTGCAAGACATTTCACACAATGAATGGAATCCAATACATTCATTTCGTAAGGCGTTTCATTGGTGAAAGACACGTGTAAAACATGCGAGCTCGTCTTTCATTAATCCCATGGAAGTGTCTGCGTGTATGAATGAGGGTGTGAATGGGTGACTGGTTCCTGTACAGCGCTTTGAGTGCCTAATGTAGGAGGAAAATCGCTATATAAGTTGAGACCATTTACCATTTGTTGGGGGTCTTTCATCTCCCCCTGGTGTCTCTGGCCAGAAAACCACACTTGCAACTTCCCTGCCTTCGGGTTGGAGGCGCAATACACACTAATAGAAACACGAAGAAGAAGCTAACAGGGCAAAGCTAACTGTGGGCTAGCACCACTTAAGCAGTATTTACAGCCAAGTTTGAGTGAAAAAAAAAAACTATCTCCATTGTGTAGTTGGGTCGTGGCACAATGTACAATATCCCTCTCTCCCTACGCTGACAGAAAAGACAAAGGGAGAGAGGGATATTCATTCATTTTTATACATTTATTTCAGGCAATGGCACAGAAAGTACAGTAGGCCTATACAGTATGTAAACATGATGATCCATTTCTACCTGAAAGGGATGGGAAGAAGATAATTTATTTAATCCCACCCCCAGTTCCCCATTCAGAGATTAATACATTCAACTTCACTGTTAGTTTGTTTAAGGATTATTATACAAATGTTTTGTCATGGTGGCGTTACCACAGGTAACAATAACTATTACTTTGTAACAAAATTTTATACTAACAATGTAAGGAGAATGAACAATATCACCGATGGTAATGGACAATATACCAAAGATGGTAAGGAAACATTGAGCACTTATGAGACAGAGTACAACAGAAATTTATATCAATATTTATATATTGTACATCCAATAACACAATGGAGATCTTTTTTTTTCCACTCAAACTTGGCTGTAAACAAAGCTAAAGTGGTGCTAGCCCGCAGTTAGCTTTGCCCATTAGCCTGTTAGCTTCTTCTCCGTGATTCCATTAGTGTGTATTGCGCCTCCGACCCGGTGCAGGCAAAGCTTCAATTGTGGTTTTCTGGCCAGAGACACCGGGGGGAGATGAAAGACTACGAAAACGATCTATTAAGATAAACAAGTTACTTAGTACTGCTTTAAGTCAATGGTAAATGAGTCAAACTGCTATGGAACTTAAACCTCCATCTATGTCACTTCCCACATCTCTTCATTAAAATTGCTGCTTTACTGAAATAAAATGATAATTATGCAACTGCTGAATTTGCAATTGATGCTATCTTTCTAAGTAAGTCATGTTTTCAAAAGCATTAAAACCTGTCACATGCACTTAAAATAAGACACGATCCACAGTATAATAGGAAATACAATAGTGCAGCTCGCCAGGCTACTGAATGACTGAATGCCCAGTCTTGCATAAAACGTATCTCAGCACACACGCAATAAAAGGCTGTAATATTGCATGTGCTTTTGTTTGTTTGTAAGAATACTATGAGCTCCATTGTTGGATGAGAACACATTACTCAAGGGCGGAAGAATTTCTTAACAAAAGACGGAACAAAAAAAAACAAACGTGTGAAATTTTACTCACGCACAAACAGATGCTCAGATTTCATGGAATGTGAAAGCCCCTTGTTGCTCTTCCCACTCTACATTTGAAACGTAACGTGAGATTGATATTTCCATTCACGCTATTTCATCCCATGGACGAGGAAACCTGTTGCTTTTGTGCATCGCCCCCCTGGATTCAGAATCCATTTATAAGCCATCAATATTAATGCGCGGGGGCATACGGCATGCTGATTCCTGTGCTGAATAAGACATGCTCAGATATTGATCCCTGTATGATGATGGTCCGGTCAGTTTTAATGGAATAACTAAAGCCGTGGCCCCAGGTAAAACATCTCCATCATGTTAATGCCGACAACCTGCTGCGATAAGCACAAGGTCGTCGCACTGATTTGACTCATTTCATTTGTGAGTGTTTTTTAAATCAGTGTTTACTGTCATCGCGGGTTGGTGCACATTCTGCATTTAAGTTAGACAAACATTTATTTCAGTGTTTAGAAAGGTTTAACACATACTATTGGATGCAATGTCAAGCAAACTAAAAGAGTGTTGAGAGCGAAATATGTTTTTGATTTGAGACTGCGTATTAAAAGAACTGATGGAACTGTAGCTGTCTGCTGGTTTTGAACTTTAAATGTGAAATATCCAATTTGAAGCGGCAATAAACACCCATGACTCACCGCCATGTCCCCCTAAAACACGCCTTTCCTCTTTTGGGTAATTTCAAAAAGATTCAAGTCGGGTTGCAGGAGCTGTCTTCCCTGTCAGTCATAGCCTTGCCTCAAAAAAAAAAAAAAAAATATGGCTTCATTCACAGTCGCTCCGTCAACATCAGACAGCCACTAAAAGGACACGATGGAGACGCGTGGAGGAAAAAGGAGGAGAAAACTGTGGAACAGATTTGATTTACTTCACACTTTTCATTTCACACGCCGCACAACTCCACACACCCGCCCACAACCACTTTACAAACTCTTCTCCAAATTGACTGCTGGCTCAACCTAATGTCAACAGCTATAGTTCAGCCATCGCCGCGGGGGCTAAAGGCACGCGTCCAAATACGAGCTCATTCTCAGGCGTTCCTCAGGACAAAATTAACAAGATTTGATTGTGTTTCAACCACAGCTGAAACTCTTATTAGGAATGGAATTAGGAATTAGGAATTATTAGCGCCACTTCATCCCACTCCCAATCGAGCATAAAAATGTGTTTGATTCTGGATCTACTGTATCTGGGGGAAACATGATGCACATAGTTTAAATTTTTACTTTTTACAACATTCATGTTATTCTGTTACAGAAGCTCAACAAAAACAGGAGTAGGCTGAAACTAGAAGCTTGTATACGCCTACCCAGTAATCAATATAATAAACATTTACATTTCCTGGTGATACTGCCCAATCCGTCTGTATCCAAAATAAGAATTCAGAAAATGTCCGATTCCAGAGGCGGGTAGTACTCAAAAACATTTAATACATGAACTTGAGTAACTTTTAGAAATAATTGTACTTCTTAGTTTATCCATATAGTGCTTTTAACTGTTTACTGTTCTCTTGCGTGAATAAAATAATAAGCGGCAAATGCTTCATTTTGGTCAGTTAAGTAAGGATTAAACAACGAGGTGCCGTGCATTAGACGGTTATAATGCACGACGCGGAGTCGAGAACACCACGACGCGCATTGGAGTGGTGTTACTCCGCGAAGTGCATTATAACCGTCTAATGCACGGGGCCATGAGCGCCACTGATGATGATGATGATGATGCATCAGGTTTTTTTTTTCAGTTTCTGGACGCTCAAAGACGCTTTACATTGCACTATTCATTCACTCATTCATACTTGGTGGTGGTAAGCTACTATTGTAGCCACAGCTGCCCTGGGGTAGACTGACGGAAGCGAGGCAACCAGCCTGCGCCATCGGCCCCTCCGACCACCACCACTCACTCACTACCTTCGCTAGGCTTCCTGGTGTTCCCAAACGGTCTCCCATCCAAGTACCGACCAGGCCCTTCCCTGCTTAGCTTCCAAGGTCTGACGGGATAGGGCAGAGCGAAGGCGGCATGGCCACTGCAGGTGTCGTAGCATGTTACCTTTTTTTACTCATTAATTGTCCGTGAGAGTAAACACTACGCTCACAGAAAAGTCAAAGGGAGAGAGGGATGTTGTACATTGTGCCACAACCCAATTACACGATGGAGATAATTTTTTTCCCTCAAACTTGGCTGTTAACACTGCTAAAGTGCCCAACACCACAGTAAGCTTTGCCCGTTAGCCTGTTAGCTTCTTCTTTGTGATTCTATTAGTGTGTATTGGGGCCTCCGACCCGGAGCAGGGAAAATTACAATTGTGGTTGTCTGGCCAGAGACACCAGGGGGAGATGAAAGACCCCCCAGTCATCCCATTAATTAATTATTACTCCCAGAGGGACTATGCATGCTATGACTATTTATTTTTTAAGTTTTTTTCATAGTTGCTTATTTCTTCTTTAAGTACTTCATGTGCCGGATTAAAAAAAGCAAACGGCCGCAGGTGTCCCCCTGGCCTTAAGATTAACCACTGCCTTAAAAAAACAACAAAAAAAAAACATTCCCCCCCTTATCTCTCAAGAAACAACTTATAACCTATGCTTAATCTGAGTTCAACAGACACATATTTGAGAACTTCTTTCTCCGGTTTTACGCCGATTGCTTGTTACCAAACCATATGCTGTGGGCCAATCTGTCTCAATTCTTCAGAAATAAAACACCCACGTCAGACTGAAACAGACTGTGCCACACTGCGTTTGATTTGCAGAAGGTTTATTTTCTTTTTCATCTTAATCGTAGGTTTTGGTGCACTTTGCAATAATAACTCACTTCAGCGCAATCAGGGGCTGGACAGATATTATTATTACCTCGTATATCTCAGACACGTGAGGCTGTAATCATTATCATTACTGTGTCGTGTCACAAAAACACATAGTATTCCATAGTGTCGAAGGCCGACGTGGAAGACTGAACATGTCACAAACTGTTGCTATGCTCGTCTGATAATTCATTCTTTTAACAGTTTTCATACCTGACTCCTCTTGTCAGCTGATCTGAACATGTTTTAGCACTGGGAGAGGTGCCAATTTCCACAGAACAGAATCACAGCTATTGTCTCCTGGGCAGGCTTTCTGTTCTCTATTGCCTCCTTTATTCAGAGTGTTGGGGATGCAAGTGTGATAGTGGGTAGTTTTTTTAAAGATACTGCATATGTTTATTTAAATCCACACTGCGAAACATATCTAAGATGAACAAATCAGCATTACGGGATTTGCAGGACATTTTTTCCATAATAAACGAATAGCGATTTTAAAAAGGTATAATACTGGATTATTGTGTTAAAGTGAACAAATCATGCAACATTTTCGAGCTTTGAACCATATTATAACGTTGAAGACATACCTGCTACTTCACTACGTTCATGCAGTCGTGAGTCATCCTCGTGCTGTTGAATTTAGCTGTTTCTTCTTCTACGGTGTCTGCACTTTGTTCTGTACTTCCTGGTTCTGTACTTCCATTGCTAAACCCTGAAACAGTCCTCCACAAAGCTACAACGCTGAGGCTGCTGACCACGTCATAAAATACAAAATAGATATTGAAACTTACAGCTGCCGACAGGAGGAGCCCGAGTCTTCACCAGCTTTAGCGTCTGTATTCCACCGGCGCAAACTATCAATGCTGAGGCACCAAAGATAATGTCTTCAAGTCTATTGTTAAGCCCCATATGCATGATATGTTCACTTTAAAACATTTGGACAATACATTATGTTAGATGTATTTACCAGCTGTTCCTCGCCAACTAACAGAGCTGTTTCCTGGCTCCACTTGTTATACGTTCTCATCTCATGTTAGTCTATGAACACTAGGGGTGGGATTCTCACAATTTGATACGATATGCGATACATGGCTTACGATAACGAGTATCTCACGATACGCCGATAATCGATATCTTGCACAAAAATAACCTACAATGCTAAATAAAAGAAAAACATGCAACTTTTATCCATAATTTGAACATACCACATGTTATTCATCATTCACATTTCTTTTTGTGCTTTGTACCCCTTTTTTCTTTGTCTATAAATGATCCCTGACTTACACACTGAACATGGGTCTATAGATCTGTCAATGACTTCATTTACATTGAAATAAACAAGAAACTGCAGTCCTATTTAAAAAGGAATAAATCAACCAAATTAATCGTATATATAGATATAAAAACTATCATTAAAAGTAAATTATTTGTGTGACAGTGTTTCGTCCCAGTGCTTGAAACTGTAGTGCTGCCCCCTGCTGTACTGATTTCTTGGTCATTGCTGACCTCTATTGACTGTGAAAACTGCCTCATTAATATGCACAATGTCACCAAAGTATCGATATCAGAATAAACAACATCGGTATCATATCGCCCTGCAAAACATCGCGATATATCGGAAAATCGATATATTGTCACTCCTAATGAACACTGTTTGCTAGTGCCCACAAACATGGGGGATTTCCGTAGTATCATAACAGTGAACTTATAGCATTCCATCCCAAACATGTTCTTAGTGTTCAGCTAGTTTTGCAGAGGGATTTCAAAACAAAGCAATCGTCAGGTTTTCACTAATTAAACCCACTTTAGATTATTGTCTATCTATTGAATGAAATGTTACGCAGTGTGGCTTTAACAACAGTGTACGTGAATATGCATTGTGTGGCTTGGTACTTACAGCTGTCTTCTTCCTCTGAGATGAGCTTGACCACATAGCAGGCGTAGATGAAGCCCACCAACTGAAGGGAGAGACAGACACAGACACATAAATCAGCCCCAATGCCCCGGAACAATACACAGATAGCAACAACTGTCTTCCGTTGGATAGATCACGCTGGAGAGGAAGCTGTAACAAGCAGGGGGAAAAAAAACAACAACAACAGGTGTATGCGGGTGTTTAGCATTCATCTGTAGCTCAGAAATAACGCGGCAGAATCAATCGGTGCAGTCGCGCTGTTTGGCATCTCCAATGACAAGCGCAAGGTTAGGCTGCATTAACTTCGGTTTAGCGCGTAGCCTCAAAGCCCGCAGCTCAAACAAAAATATGTCACCCTTATGTCTCCCTCATTGTGCGGTGAGTAAGGCGAGATAGCGATCGCTTGAAAATTGAATTTCCAGCGCCCCAGTATAGCTTTAATATTACAATGTCACGCCAGATAGTTCAGATTTGTCTCCGACGTCAACATCGCTTTCCCCGGGCTCCTCTGTGCACGGCTCGCAACCAAACATACTTTTATTGCGGCTCAAAAGTAACAAGCGCTGCAATATAGTGATACCATGATGCTCGGATTTCAAACTCAATTTCTGGCGCAAAGAAAACGGGAAAGCGAGGAAAGGGCATGGCGGCTGAAGTCAAAATGCGAGTGTTTGTTTACACTGTGCGCTGTTTAAACTAGCCGTACTCCCTTTGCTCTTATCTGCGCTCCCATTGGTCGCTCGTCTCCTGGGCGACAGATGAGAGCAGGAAGACACTGTCAACATAAGGTCAGCGTTTCGGTGACCTTATTATCTGGCAGCAATAGAACGACACAAGTTAAATACAAATGTTGAAACAAGTGAGGGAAAGAAGTGTGCGAGCAGAAAGGTATTAAAGCCGCAATATGGGATTTAAAATTAATCCTCAAACAGAGAAATCCCTTATATTTCTTCCTGGCAGTCTTTGCTCCTCCGTCGACATGTGATCCAACTGTCAGAAAATTTCACGTCGCTCCGCGTTCCGAGGAGCAACCCCACACTGATTCTATTTTAAGTGGCCTGCGATGGCAGAACGGTTAGCATATTTCAGTGCAAAGTTTGAAAGTCTTTCTTTCTTTCTTTCTTTCTTTCTTTCTCTTTCTTTCTTTCTTTCTTTCTTTCTTTCTTTCTTTCTTTCTTTCTTTCTTTCTTTCTTTCTTTCTTTCTTTCTTTCTTTCTTTCTTTCTTTCTTTCTTTCTTTCTTTCTTTCTTTCTTTCTTTCTTTCTTTTTTTGTGTGCTGCGACCTGTAACATATAATCTTCAAAAGCTTAAAAGGAAAGAGTAGGGGAAAAGTTACCCATAATAACAATAAATAATGTGAATAATGTGTAATAAAGCTGGTATAAATCTTTATGAAAAACATGCTGACATAAGAACTAAAACTCCCTCTAGACAAACTACAGGTATGACAGAAAATGAAACCAATGTAGGAAAATTATTAAAAAAAAATCAGTAAATCTCAGTTGGAGGATCTTTGCCATCTCTGGAATACCCCATATATGGTCATGTTTGAAGCAGTTGAGGGGGGAACAAAGAGGAGAAAATTACTCCAAAACTACTTTGACAAATGCTGAATTCTGAATAGAGTTTTCTACCTAATAAAGATACAAAGGCATGGAGAGGAGCAAAAAGGTTCAGCAGCCCATAATTACAACAATAACGGAGGATGCTAACATAATGCTTCATATTAGCGTCATGCTACATGCTAACGCTAGCTACGACTGCTGTATTTTTTTTCTTTCTTTTGTTCTCGCTTCTACTGAAAAATCGAGAGGCACCTGTCTCTCGATGTGAGGTCGCTTCTGGTGCGGGCTCCACTGTCAGAACAGGAAGTGCGGACTTTTTTTAGGGGGGGGGGTGATTTTTTTTTTTGTAGGATGGGAAAGGTCAGCCGCTCCCTGATTGGTCACTTGCTGGAGCTCCAACCATGACGTCACCACAACAAAACAACGCTAGTTTAAACGGTTAAGGGGTTAAGACGGTTAATAGAGGTCCATGTTTAATTTTATTTCTAGTACAAGCATTTATAAACAACCAGACATCGTACGCATGCCTTTATAAGCTTGCATTCTAAAAAAAAAATGTATAAAGCAATAACAATATGAGTAAAACAATAATAATAAATCAACTAATCCAAACTAATTGTATACCTGACCCTAATCCTAACCAAAAGGTGTCTTTCAGGCGAAGTATGAATCTGACCAATCAGGGAGGCGATAGTCCCGTGCATATCCTGTCCTGACAGTGGGGGCGGCTTGAGAGTGGAGCCTGTGGCGGTAGGGACCTCACAGCGGAGGCCTGTATAGGCAGGGCCTCTTGTAAAAATATGCTGTGAAAAAACATCCATATGAACCCGATTTAGACATTACCTTATTTATGTGTGATAAATAAGTTCATATTCCGGCAGATTCCCTTCCTCCTCGGCAAGGCCACTCCCCCTTGTATGATGCATTACCGTCTGTATCTATATTGTGGAGTTTTGCGATATGGATGTTTTGCACCTTAAATATGATATAAAATATAATTAATAGGTGACATACTGAAGAGCTCTGCACTGACACTAACAGATTAATATTCATCGAAACAACCTTGTAAAGAGCAAGCATGACAATGTGAATGGCAAAAACTTACCTATAGAATGTGTTATTTTCCCCATGAATAAATAAACAGCTATTTACTCAAATAAATACAAGAAGAAACCTGCATTACCCTTCCTGAACTATATGGCCACTCACGTGCCACCATCGACTCTTAATGAGGACATATACATGCTATGGACAGCAGCGAAACGCGGGCCACCACATTTAGAGTATATCTCAAGGTCCTGACCCCATTTAGTCTAAATAATGTTCAGCTCCCTAGTCCCGCGCCTCCTCTCCTACTCTCTATTTCCCATCCTGCTTCCTCATTCTACTCTCTCCACCCTTTGCATCCTTATCTTCAATTCGTCTCCCTTTCCAGCCCTGTCACTAAATGAGTCGTAAAAATATGGTGCATTTCTCAGCGGAGCAATGTTTTTTTTCTCTTCCTCTCCCTGTAATTCAAGTTGAGCCAAATGCTAGACAATGCAGCCGGTGTTGAACGGATAAACGGCAATGGGGAAATCAATTTGGATAACACAAGAGGCTCTATGTAGCAGTAATAGTCTCGACAAAGTACAGCTGGTTCGGGATGTGTCACAAAAAAAGACACTTTAAAAAAAATAAAGGTTTATGGATCGAATGTTGCTGCATGAAACCACCTTTTCCATCAAATTTTCCGGAAGACAGCGAGACTCGTAGTTGTAACAATACCTCTCATGTCATTCAGCAGAGCGGTATAAGAGTAAAAATGCTGATTGTTGTGACAAAAGACACAGGATTCGGTTAAATTGAACGAAAGAGAGGGGAGCGCAAGGAGGAAGTGGCACACACGTATTATTAAAGCGGCTTATCGGAAATAAACAACACGGACAAAGTTGGTCAGGGTGAAACCATTTCTCCCAAAACTTCTGCAACTTTTTTTTCTTCTAGGCTTCCGTTCAGGGGCACCACAGCATGAAGCCTCCAAGCATGACCGGATTTGCTAATTCAACCTGAAAAGACTCACAGAAAGTGTTTTATTAACGAACATGAATCATTATTGGGGCTCAGACCCCGGCGGAAGACTGAACGAACGATATGGAATGCATGGGTTTGACGAATGATAGCCATGATCTTCCCCCGGAGCCTGGACCCTGGTGGTGGTGGAAGAGACCTGGGTTGGCCACTTGATGGGCGGAGCCGAGGAGGAGCCGGGCGGAGAAAGGGGTGGAGGAGGGTCGTAGCACGGCTGGGAAACGGCTGAGTGATTGACCAGGGAGCTTAAAAAGGGAATCCTGAGCGATGAACGGCTGATGAGGGGATGAGCAGCTGCGGTGATTGGCTGTTGTGAAGGTGCGGCTTGAGCGGGTGATTGGATGATTGGAGTGCGCTGCCGGTGATGAGGTGATGAATGAATGCAGCTGGTAGGTCTTCCAGGTTGAATTTGCGCACAAGCTTCATTTGAAAATAAAGAATGATTTTCGATTGTATAAGACCGAATTATCAAAACTGAAAATCATGGCTTGGATTTCTCAACTGCTAGGATTCATTTTTTTGTGTGTGATGTAACCAGAGTTTCCTGTCGCGCTCAGACAAGGCAGCAGGCGCTAACTCTTTGTCTTGCGTGGGCTCATTGCCTCGGAAAACGACTGCTGGCTTAGATTTGTTACCAACACCGAAGCGGGTGCACACGGGAGCCGCTCTCCGTAACCGCCTTTGATCAGAGCACTCCTAACGTCAATATCCTGTTTGGCTCAGACGCAGGCACATGTTAAGCCTAATATCCTGTTTACAATAACCCCGCTTTGTGTCGGCGAAACGCGACGGGAACCACCGATAAAACCACCTGTGAATAAAAGGTTTGGATTTTTTGTTTCATTCATTGGGTGAAAAGTTACGCAACCCCGCCTTAACCGAGCATGTTTTCTGCTGTTCGGCTTTACCCAAATCGATAAAGCTTCCAGACTGGAGAGTTCACAGCCAATTAGGCCAGTGTAACACCTCATTTGAAAGCTCCAAAACTGATGTAAATGATGTAAATGATGTAAATGGGTCTTTTTCCCCGAGTTGCTGCCGTGTTGTCGTCACTTTTCGGTCACATTTTTGTTTTCATGTTAGTTTTTTGTAGTATTTTTTGTTAAGGCGAGACACTGCAGGTGAATAGGGAAAAATAAATAAATGTAGAGATATCAATTTGAAACTTCTGCTGAACATTACATATATAAATATGAGAAAAAAATGTATTGCATTTTTTTTCTGTCATTTTATGTTTTCACATAAAAATAAGGCATTTTGAGCATTAAAATGGCCAAAATTGCCTATATTTTGGGCAATGAAATCAAAATAATGAATTGAGCCAGATTAAAATGTATGGTTTTATTTTATTGACATATTAGTAACTAAGATTTTTTCAGAGGGGATTTTGGATATATTTTCAGTAAACTAATCATCAGTGAAAAAATCTGTAAAAACTCAAATTCCGCCTGTTTTTTTGGTTTCAAAGCTGAATAAATCAGGCTAGGAATTAGATATTAAAAAATCCCCCTGAAAAAACCTTCAAAATATTACTAAGTCCAAGACTGGAAAGTTTGGAGTCTGTGGGAGCGACTATAAGGGCTCACCCGCTGCCCGAGTTCAGAGAAAACCAGCCCTGAAGTTTTGTAGCGAGTGCGCATGCGCGGCCCGTTCTTCGACTCTTCCGCTCCAGGCCTGACCAGGCGTCTCATAGGAGGAAAAATACCATATTTGGGTGAAAGCGTCATCACGGGGACCCTTAGCAGGACACGTGGATGTAAAATCTGTCAATATTTATGAATGAATACCCGCGGGAAAGACGGCCTTTCTACGTGGCGCAGCAGCTACTTCCAGGTTGCCCCCACCTCGCAGACAAAACATCATAAAATAAACATCATGCGGGTGAGTTTTGTCATTTTTATATCTGACATGAAAACTAAGATGTAAAGGGAGGAAAATAGATAAAAATCTCCACTTCGACCACTGTGTGAAAAATCAATACTTTCACCTGCCGTGTCTCGCCTTAAATAAAATAATAGCTATTTTATTGCTTTATTTGTCATTGTACAACCATACAATGAAATTGCGTTCAGGTGCCAGTGGGCCAACCTGACCCAAATGTTTTGAGGTAGAGGAAACAGTGTGGCGCCTCCTGGGTTTGTCGCTGAGCGTGGTGTCCTGCACTGGTCAGCTCCTCCTCCTCCATCCTCTACCTCCTGCGCAGCTCCCTCCCCTCCACAACAGTCTTTCACCAACTTCTTGCAAGAGTGTAGCAGTTCAACAGCGAACGTCCATTAGCCAGAACAATAGAAGGCACATCTCGCTCGGATACCTCTTTATTTGTCACTTTTTACCCCCTGTAGCACCTCTTGTGACGCCTCCACTGTGCGGCAGGTGTGGGGGGCTCTTGGTGCCTCTTCAGTGTCTCATAAGAAGAAATGTGTAGGACTCAATTTGGACTCTTTGCCGAACCCCACAAAAACATGGCAACGACGTTCAAAAGCATCCAGTAAAACAATGAGGAACACAGAAACCACACATGCAGTTCACAGGAAAAAGGCAAATAACACAGCTGTACCAAAAGAGAGGGAGATTGCTGCTTGTTTAGGCGTTGCCGTGTTCCTTCCTTGTCACTCTTCGCTTTTTTGTCATGTTTTTATTGCTCCTTTGTTGCTTTTCTGACTTTTTTCTTTCTCTCGTTTTTTGACGCTATTTTGGCGATTTTTTTCAAGAAAAGGTTTTAGTCTTGGGTAAAGCCAAACTGGAAACAATGTGCTTGGTTCTGGTGGAGGTTAAAGAGGGGGTATTATGCTTTTTTCAATCACATAGCACCAGTCTATATCACACTACAATGATGATGAAACCTTCTGTTGGTCTGTAAATGCAGTAAATTAGAATAACTGCCTTGTATAAAATGTCTCTCTCAAAATGGCTGTAGTGAATGTCTTGAAATAGGCCTCTGTCTCTTTAAGAACCTCTGAGCCTTTCCGACACGCCCCCTCCACACGCTGTCTGTGGCATCAGTGGGGAGGGGGTTCTGCTGAGGAGCAGTGGTTGGTCACTCGGCTGGTGACGAAAGCTCGGAGGCGTCTCCAGGAGGTGGGGGCGTTCCTAGGAGGACTCAGGCAAAGCTATCCCTAAAATGGCCGCCATCAGAGTATTTACAGATTACTCAAAAATACGTGAATGTGCCAAGGCAACACTTCAGGCATGTTTTTAACGAGGGAATGACATAAAAACATGATGTAAAGCTTGAAAAAGTCAATTTTGCATAATACCCCGCCTTTAAGGGGTTAAGAGGAGAGTCTTGAAAAACGGATAGAAACGGGCAGCGCAGCTTTAAGTCTATTAATGTTTATGCTCCGTTACGTGGTGCGTGTGAGAGAAATGGGGACATATGTGTAACCTTCTACACGGCACCAAATCGACTCTAATTGAATATGCATTATGTCTAATTATTGTATGCGTCTTCCCAGTTTTGGACGGGCGACATCGTCAAGTGTAATAGTGTGTAAAACGTCAAAGGTCATTGAGGAATTAACTTGCACAAATGAGCTGCAGGCACTTGGAACTATTTTTAATGACCCCATGAATAATTGAAGATGACATCGCGGCGGAGACAGTTGCGGAGTTCGCGCGCTCTGGAGAAATAATGACCAAGTTGGTATCTTCTTCCTCTCGTCCCCTTTGTGCCTCTGTTTGGCTGAGTCGAATCACGCTGATCCAATGCCGCTTTTGGGAGGAGAGACAGGTCTTCTCTTTTCATTTTGTCTGAGGATTAGAGTTACCTAGTTACAGCCGGGGGAAAAAGGCAGGGATGCGGGGAACGCGACGAGTATAAAATGGAAATGGCGCGATTAGGGGCTGAGACGGAGGAGGGAGGCCGGAGCCGCGGCATCCTGTGATCATCCTGACAAGCAATAACTGGTGCAACACGGACATTTCACCTCGCTGACAGGGAGCGCGATGAGACAAGGGCGCGTTTCGCCGGTGTTTTTCGTGCCGGGGTGGCAGCAGAGGAGGAGGAGCTCGACATTTGAAAGAGGAAAATGTTTCAGGATACAACCGCGCGTAGATGTAAAAATTAACCACTTTTGTCATCTCTTGCCGCTCCGCCATCTGTTGCCAACCACATGAAATTGTATTTTTAATTGTCTCGGTTTGCTAATTACAAAGACTGGAATTATTCAGGTCAAACAGTGTCCTTTTTGTATGCCAATTCTTCAGTAAAAATAACCATAGAAGAACCATATTTTCTTCAGAAATGTAATGGCTTGATTTCATATTGCCCTTTCCAAGCTTGTCAGGTTTCTCCATGCGCTCCAGTAGGCCATTATCTCCTCAGTCACACTTGGTGGTAAGCGACTTATGCACCAATCACTCACAGACCACATCACACAGTCTGGCCAAAGGACTGTAGGCGATGATATGAGCTGGTCATATCTGGGATAAAGCCTTCTGGTTATAAGTCTCTCAAACACCTGAGTCCCTGTCTTTCCAAGCATCTTCTTAGGACATTCAGGGACATGCTTAAATCTCGAACTGCACTCTGCATCTGAAAGACCAAACTATTTACTTACTATAACAATATTTACAGCAGCACCAAACTTCCCCGCTCCACATGACTGCACAGAACCATCCCAGATGCCTGAAAAAACGGCCATTTCCACAGTGTTCTGCAGAAGGTGCCTGTTGCCATGGAAAACACAGCGGCTGTTAGTTCTGCATTGGCGAGCGCGGTGACATTATCCAAAGCTATGAACATTGATATGGGAGCGAAATAAGAATGCATTATATTTGTCCCTGCTCTGCCTTTGCACATTAGTTCACACCGTCATTCCACTCCAGCGCGCGAACAGAACGTTCCCATCAAATGTTTCCTGCGATAATGACACAAAAGTGCTGTTCCACCAGCCAAACCACCAACCTGCTGCGTGGTTTCGGCCTGGAAGCGCAACGCTCACTTTCCACTCAGTATTAAACTAAGATTACGGCCCGATTTGCAGCAAGCTCCGCCTAAGATGTAAAATGACAAAAAACTCGCGATTCGTAGTTTCCGGTTTGAAAGGTTAAAGGGATATTTCAGGATTTTTGACATAGGGCCACACTTCCTAGTTAGAGCGTTGTTGATTTCTGGAGAGATTCTTTTTTTTTTTTTATTCATGCAGTCCTTATATTTGAAGAGATTAGTGGTGCTAGGCTAATGCTAGGCTAGTGCATGTCTATGGTAACTAGTAGCCTGCATTAAAAACAGTCAGACCAAAGCACAGAGCACCTGAGGAAAATCTCTTATAACACCAGACTACCGATATAAATGTCTGTGTTGACTGAATAATTTTTGAAATATAACAATTTTGCATTGAAAAGAACTTATATTCGAGCAGCATCAGCTTCGTGGTTGTAAGCTACGCAGTGGCGGAGTGATCTGCTAGGTTACAGGATCTATACACTGCGTTCCAAATTATTATGCAAATTGGATTTTTGTGTCAAAAAGGTAAAAAAAAAAGCAATAATAATGAAACTCATGGATGGTATCGTGTCTTGGGGCTCTATGAATCACTGACATAAATCTCAGAGACCTGGGATTATTAGTTGTCAGGTTAAGCCCAGTTAAGGGAAAAACTACTGAAAAAGGGTGTTCCACTTTATTATGCAGATCATCATTTTCAAGCAATATGGTAAAGAAAAAGGGACTTTCTGCTGATGAAAAGCGTGAAATAGTTGAATGCCTTGGTCTAGGTATGAAAACCTTCGATATTTCATGAAAGATTAAGTGTAATCATCATACTGATAAGAGATTTGTGGATGATTCAGAGCACACTCCGTTTTGTGCCGATAAAGGCACAATATGGACGGTTTCTGCCAGACAAACACATCAGATTATGGGAACAGATGCTACAAAGCAGCAGACAGGTATTTGAAGCTGCTGGTGCCTCTGGAGTCCCCCGAACATCAAGGTGTAGGACCCTCCAGAGGCTACAGTTGTGCATAAACCTTCTATCCGGCCTCCCCTAAACGGTTAATTGAATGCTGATGAACAGAAACGGCTGCAGTGGCTCAGAAATACATGAGGACTCATTTTCAAACAGTCTTGTTCACTGATGAGGCCGTGTAACCCTGGATGGTCAACTCAATGGAGTGGTGGATGGTTGGTGAATGACCACAATGTCCCAACAAGGCTGTGACGTCAGTAAAGAGGTAGCGGAGTCATGTTTTGGGCCAGAATCATGGTGAGAGAGCTGGTCGGCCCCTTTAGGCACTTTTAGGATCCCTGAAGGTGTGAAAATGACCTTTGAAAAATATGTGGAGTTTCTGACTGACCACTGTCTTCTATGCTACAAAAAGAAGAGCCGTGCTTTCCTGAACAAAATCCTCTTCATGCATGACAACGCACCATGTCCTACTGTAAAGAAAACCTCTGCATCACTGGCTGCTATGGGCATAAAAGGAGAGAAACTCATGATGTGGACCCCCTCCTCCCCTAACTTCAACCCTATTGAGAACCTTTGGAGCCTCAACAAAAAAAACTTCTATGAGGGTGGGAGGCAGTTTTCATCAGAACAGCAGCTCTGGGAGGCTATTCTAACATCCTGCAAAGGAATCCAAGCAGAAACTGTCCAAAAACTTACAATTTTAATGGATTTAAGAATTTTGAAGCTGCTATCACACAAGGGCTCCTATGTTAAAATATAACTTGACCTGTTAATATTTTTTTGATTGAAATAGCTTTGGATTTCAGTAAATATGACCTCCTTATGCTACAAATACAACAAATGACCATTTTCAGTTAATTACAAGCTTTAAAATGTATTGAAACGATGAGTTGCATAATAACTTGGAACAGTGGATTTTGAGGTTTTTACTATATTTATTTTTGAAAAAAATACTGTTGTCACTAGGAAATTTTTTCCACCACATTTAAATGATCCTCTACCAGTTAAAGACTTAAAAATTATGCTGACTCTCATTTGAGTTGACAATTTAGAAAATCTTAGAAAAATGTCATTTGCATAATAATTTGGAACGCAGTGTAGTAGACCTGGAATTCACAAAGGAGCTTTCTACAAATCAGATATGGCAACGTTTGGAGGACGACCCCATAATTTTGAAGAGGTTTTTAATGCAGGCTACTAGTTACCATAGACATGCGCTAGCCTAGCACCAGCCTAGCACCACTAAACACTTGAAAAACTGCAATAAAAATATCTCCAGAAATCAAGAACACTCTGGATTACTATGCCCTATGTCAAAAATCCTGAAATATCCCTTTAAGTCCTGGTTTATCACTAGGTTAGACGAGTTTTAGTCCCGGTGCAAACTCGAGTCAAGCCTTCTTTAGACCTGCGTTAGACCTGTGTTAACCTTCACATTCAGCGCCCGATCTTTTGCCTCACGCAACAACAGCGATGTTTCCTTTTCACTGCCTGACCTCCCTCATCGCCGTTATTTATTAACAACCTCCTGTACTTTATTCAGCATTTATACTGCATCCTTTTTAAGCTCTCACAGGACAAACAGAATGGAGAATATACTGGTCCCGCACTGGCGCTGGTGTCAAAGAGCGCTGGGCTCTCCACGCGGGAGAAACGGCATCAGCACCTGTCCATAAACGACAAAATTGTTTATGGCTCTTTCAGTAAAAATGTCTTTGAATTCAAAAAGTTGCAGACCAGCGAGGAAAGGGAAATGTCAACACCACGCAAGGACAAAACCCACCGGAGGTATTGCACTGTCTGAAGCATTGTTTACTCAAACTGGACGCTGGAAGATACACTACAATATTTGCACAAAATCACATGTGTAACTGTAATAATTAGACGGGAACATTTCACTAAAAACTATAAAAGCTTCACTATCTTTGTGCCGGATGAGGTCAGTGGCCTGTGTTAATACAGTAGAGGGAAAAATATCGCCTTTGACGCTGTGTGACGCACAGTCAGTAGAAAGCACTCACTAGACTACAGTGAGCAAGAGCCAGGAGAGATTTTAGGGACTTCCAAAGAATGAGTCACAAAATATGGCGGTTATATAAAAGGAACTGATAAGAGTCTCAGTAAAAGTTGTGTCTTGAGTGTGGCCAAAACTTGCAGGGAATGTCACATTGTAGGAATATATATTTTTGATCCAGGCGTAAAAAGTTGAGATATAATATTTAAATTTCGACTAGAACGACCCGTCCTTAGAAAAGCATTAGTAAAAAAAATCTGCTACACTTAAAAACACATAAAATGATGTATTATTTTCCATTATTCTCCTCTCCGCAGAGCCACCTGAATCGCTGCGGCATTTCGAAAATAGCTCGGGGAGAAATTAGTGGAATGTCAAACAGCTGGAGTTCAATAAGGAAAACCTGTTTGTTCTGCGTGGCTTTCGGACCGTCTCTCCGCGGTCGGGACGCTGGGGAGGAGACCTTTACTCGGAGCAAGGACAGACGCTTTTATAGGTCACACTCCCTCCCACCGCGGCGCCTCCCCCCACCTCTGCCGCCGAGCAAGGTGAGGCCAAACGGACGGAGACGGAGAGTGCGCACACCAAGACCATTATTTCCCCGTAGGGTTTCCGCGGTGATAACACTGCGTCCGTGCCGTTAAAAGCATCTGTAGTTTTGCACAGGCTTCTCAGACTGTGTGCGACTCTCACTTCTGGTGCTGCTCAGGGTCAGGGGCTAGGACTGGTGAGGTGTCAAATCTAAAGACTGTGGATTGAGTTTGTCTCTCAGTTGTCCAGGAGTAGACGTTTCTAAAGTCATCAACTGGGTCTGTCTCCCTAATGCACTGGTCTCCTCAGATCATAGAACAGATGAGCCCGGAGAAGCCGCAAAACAAACTTTAAAAACCTCTAATACCATAGAGTGAGGATATAGAGTACAAAACTGTATAAAAACGCAGTTATGGCTTCAGTAACAGTGCTCATGACGTCTTCCTAAATAAATAATTCCTAATCTCTATGCAAATCAAGGGAGATTATCATATTCAGCCAGGGTTTGAATGAATAATCTCTATAATGCCACGTCAAACAGAGCTCTAATTCATTTATGTGCCACTTTATAGCCAAGCTTTTTTGTCATCTCAGCCATTTCTTTATTAAAAGATTGAGAAAAATGCTTCTCCAAAGGGCCACAAAGACTAAACCAGGATCAACAATAGGGTCAGTTTGGAAAATCATTACTAAAGTTGCTGAAGAAAGATTCCCTTCATTGAAAAATTTAAAACGAATGCAATCTTTTGGTTTCTATATCCCGACGGCTTGTTTTTTTAATGGGTGTGACATGAAGATGGGAAAAGCTAACTCTCTCAGCGTGAACCCGGGCTGATTCGGCCGTGTGCCGAGCGGAGCCGAGTGTTCCGACTTAAAAAACAACAGTAGGTAATTCCATTGATTAGTCCCTCCATTCTGCTTATGCTAATCACGAGTATTATTTTCCAGACGGCACACCAGGCGACAACCAGCAGGACTCTGTATCTGAGAAGTTATATCGGGACTCTTTGAAAAGGGAGATGTGTAGCACGACAGGTCTATTCGGGGGTACAGAGGAGGAAGCAGGGCGGGCTTTGCCTTTTTTGGGGGGAAATAATTTAGCCTTTGTTTTAGCCTACATTTCATACTTTGCGTTCGCATTGCATCATGAGTTTTTAAGGTTCTCATATAGTATTGAGGAGGAGGAGGAGGAGGACAGTTCCAAAGAAGAATCACCGATTAGTTTGGCTTTACCCAAATCAAAGGCTTCTTGAAAAAAGTGTCATAACAGCAACAAAAAATGAGGATGAAAACGCGACAAAAGAGTGTCAAAAACGTGCCGGAAAAGCAGCAATGACACAATAAAAGAAGCGACAAAAACATGACTACACAGTGATGAAAAACTACCAAAAAAGCCACACAAGAACGTCAAAAAAGCATAACGAAAATGGGATGAAAAACTGATGTAAACGTGACAAAAAAGTGTAAAAAAAAACAACGGAAAAAAAGATGAAAAAGCAACAAAAACAAGAGAAAAAAACCTATGAAAACACGACTTACAAGACTTAATTTTTTAAAATGTGCAGCGACATTGCGGCAAAAAAGATACAATCAGTTTTGTAGGTCTTAGCTTTCAAATGAGGCGTTACACTGGAGACTGTAATATCTAGTCTTTTGGATTTGGGTAAAACTGAACTGGAGAAAAGAAAAAAAACGGTTAAGAGGTTAGACAATAGCAGTGATTAGAAAGATTTATTGACATACATATTTTGGCGATCAGACCCTGACATCGATATACGGATTATAGTTAGTATAGATGGGTAGGTTAGATTTAGGGATGTCTTCCCCTGGACACTGGTGGAGGTATGGAAGACTTGTGAAGGATGTAGCAGTGAGAAGCCAAGGTCAGAAGACGGAAGATGTGGTGAAGGGGTGGAGGTGGGTCGCAGCACAGCTGGGAAGCTGATGAGTCATGAACATTGTAGCTTAAAGGCTGAGGGTGAGGTACTACCCTCGCAGACGCGATCATTAGCTGGAGGTGGGTGGTGCTGAAATTATAATCTTCCAAAGTTATTCATTACTTCATTATTGCCGCTATTTTGATCTGGTTAATTAATGGCTTCTGATTACTGGGCATTTCCACAATTAACAAAACCACCTCCAAGTCTAAACCCTTCTCTAACAAACTCAAACAAATTAATTGATTCAAACAACACACTAACATGGGCTTAAATGGATAATCCCTTTGGTTCTTTTTCAACAGAATGAATTGGTCCTTGCCCTCTGTCTATATTTAGGGCCATGTAACTGTACTTTTACTTGAGTGCAAGATTTCATACTCGTTCCACATCGGGAAAGAGTATGATTGGAGGAGAATTGCTTCTATTTTGTCTGTGGCTGTGCTGAAGTCTGGCAGCAGGGGAAGGTGTTAGCCCACACACAGGGCTCTCTCTCTCTCTCTCTCTCTCTTCTTCTCACAGCTCCCCAGAGAAACCTTCTGTTCTGCTGCGCCTCAGATCTTCATAATGTGCCCAAGCAACGTGTCATGAAGATGTTTCTGTCGGGACGAGCTTTTTAGCGCAATTTCATGCAGTTCTCCTCACACTTTATCATCCTGTCTCCCGCTTCCCTTTTGTATGTTAGGACAAATCAATCATCGACGTAGTTTACCCCTATCACTTTCTGTTCTCACTCACGAAAGCCCAGAAGGGACACACTGTTGTTCTTCGTCTAGCGTCTACCCAGTCAGTCTGTAAAACTGTTAATAATCCGTTCGGCAAAACCGCACAGCAAAGGAAACTGTGCTTTACGTTCATCGATGCCCGTTTTATGGAGTATCAATCGGTACTAAAAAATAGTATTCTATGAGAAAGAAATATGTTACAATGCTTTAGAGAGAGAGTGAAATTTTGAAGTAACCGATCAAAATTCTCCCTTCTTTAACCAGAAAGCCCTCTTAGTATGCAAAGTGAGGAGAGCAGGAACAGAATTTTCAAAAGTAAACGATCAAGCTCCTCCTCCTCCCCTCCTGATTGGACCTGACAGGCTGGTTCACAGGAAAAAGCTTGTCTCATTGGTCGACACTGAAGGATACTAGACTCTGATTAGCTGTTGAGATCCGGGAAGAAGGGACTTTACAAAAAAAATATTGCATACATATTATTACTTTACTTTACATCAAAATGCAAGACCAGGTAGACGATTTTGCACATTTTATAAAATTTGCAATACATTTAGACTTCCAGACTATCACTTTAACGACACTTGGTTTTCGATATTGACACTCAACGATACTTTTGCCAATAGCTATACACAAATGTTTGTCATCTAAAACCAGAAAACAGAACAATAATGTTGAGAATATCCTCAAATTTACAATGTTAAGAAATTGTGTCAAAAATGGAGAATAAAATGGATAAAAATTGAGGAAAAAATGGGGGAAATAGGGCAAATATTGGTAATAAAAGATGAGCCACAATTAGAAGGAAAAAAAGGGAAAATGAGGAAAAAAATGAGGAAAAAAAAAGGTGGGGAAAAATTTGGGGAAAAAATAAGCAAACATTGGGTGACTTTTTTATTTTTATTGGACAAAATAGGGAAAAGAAACCGTTTATTTGAGCTGAAACCAACCAAGTCACTTCCTTTAATGATGTCCCTGAACCAACAGCATCAAAACTTGGATCTAAAGATAGAAGATAGATTTTTTTCAGTACCTGCTTTCTTTTTTTTTTTATACCTTTAGTACCCAAACCTTTTTTCCGACACCATGCTGGTATTGTTTAACGGTACCCAGCCCTAGACCTTAGGCTGAGTTTCTGTAAAGCGATATGTGCCCTTACTTTTACCAAACGGCAGAAGAGGCAGTTAACCTGGCCCTGCTGTGAAACGGGAAACAGTTTCCTGCGAAAAGCTGCTTGCACAAGGAGCCGACTTTGCCCACATCCCCTTATTATACAGTATGTCACTTGTGCCTCTTGGCTAGGTCCCCCTTAGAAATGTCTCGAGGGACTTCCTGAAGGTAAAATAACCCCAACAACAACAACAGCAAAGTCAATTTAGCAAAATGTAGACATTCATTTTACCTTCACTCAACACGCTTTTCCATTTTGTTTCTCAGCCTTTTATATTGCGAGATTTTAAAGTCAAGTGGTTCTAACAATGCTTATGCAAATGCAACAGAATGACTGGTGAGCTGCACATCTCGCCGGGGCACCTCTTATTGCATTCATCATAATGCACACTGCCTACTGTATAATGTGCACTTCCCTGGCGATCAACCTTCCCCCACTTTTCCCATTGGACTGCTGATCCACACATTAACACTGACCCAACCTTGTGCTCCTACAGCCGTGTGTGTAAAGAAACGCAGCTTTCATTAAGGGCATAATTTATCCTCTCCTACATTACAGTAAATATGACTTTAACCCACAGAAACTTGGGAAAAATTCAAATCACAAACCGCTGCTGCAATGCTGTGAAAATATTACATGATCGAGATTGACCTCTACAACACACCTCCGACGAACCAGACAGTGAGTGAGCTATTTTGACAAGTCCATCATCGCACATTTGCCAAACCGGAGTGGGGGGGGGAAAAAAAGCACATCTTGGCAGCTGACATGTTGCTAGTTTACATACAGAGCCTGAAATTTGGGCGTTTTGAAGAATCCATTAGCCCGAGTGTCTAACTAGCAAACCGCCGGTACACAAGAGCGACCCCGGCCAAAAACCTTAGCCCACTTAGTGACCCGGTCCGCTGGTTGAACGGATGTTATTATTAAGAACCCTGACAGCGTTTCCACCAATTATAGAAAAGCAGCCAGCAGCGAGCGAGCCGGGCCAGCCAGTCACAATGCGGAGTGTGTGCTCATGAAGCGTGACACTGTTTCCACACACCAATTACAGTCAGACAGTGCTACAGCTGCGCGGTGGCTTGGCACTCAGCCACACTATAAGTACCAGTATCGATTGTCGGAGAGGCGCCCCAAAAGAATGAGGAGGGGGAGAGAGAGAGAGAGAGAGAGAGAGGGGGGTGCGGGATCCAAAACAAGAGCAATGCCACAAAAAGTTTGAGTTATCGCCGTGCATATACATATCTTACATCTATGGTTTTTCGGGGTGTTCAAACAGCAGGAGCAACACTAAATGCGTGCCAAAATAAATCTTTGCCAAAATATAATAAGTAAAAACATTGGGCCCGACAACAGCGCGGCTCAAGACAAACATGGTATCCTCCTTACAAACAACGGTGCCCCAGTGCTTTCACCGGTAACCTGAGGGCGTCGCTTAGGGAAAAAGGGGGTTGATTGAGGAACGATGTGCTGACTACAACGAGCGCTTTCTTTCCTCTACATTAACATCGGGCACAGCCTCGTGCATCTTATTAAAGAAGAATTAAGTAACTTGTTTACCTTAAAGGGGGGTATTATGCACCAGTCTATAGCACACCACAATGATGACCAAACCTTCTGTTGGTCTGTAAATGCAGTAAATTAGAATAACTGCCTTGTATAAAATTGCTCTCTCAAAATGGCTGTAGCGAATGTCTTGAAATAGGCCTCTGTCTCTTTAAGAACCTCTGACCCTTTCCGACACGCCCCCTCCACACGCTGTCTGGGGCATCAGTGGGGAGGGGGTTCTGCTGAGGAGCAGTGGTCGGTTACTCGGCTGGTGACGAAAGCTCGGAGGCGTCTCCAGGAGGTAGGGGCGTTCCTAGGAGGACTCAGGCAAACCTATCCCTAAAATGGCCGCCATCAGAGTTTTTACAGATTACTCAAAAATACGTGAATGTGCCAAGGCAGGTTTTTAATGAGGGAATGACATAATAACATGATGTAAAGCTTGAAAAAATCGATTTTGTATAATAACCCCCCTTTAATAAATCCTTTTCATAGTCCCTCTGGGGGTAATACAAGTGTTAATGGGATGTTTTGGGGGTCTTTCATCTCCCTCTGGTGGCTCTGGCTAGAAAACCACGCTTGCAACTTTCCCTGCACCGGGTCGGAGACGCAATACACACTAAGAGAATCATGAAAAAGAAGCTAACAGGCTAATGGGAAAAGCTAACTGCGGGCTAGCGCCACTTTAGCAGTATTTACAGCCAAGTTTGAGTGAAAAAAAATATCTCCATTGTGTAATTGGGTTGTGGCACAATGTACAATATCCCTCTCTCCCTTTGTCTTTTCCGTCAGCGCAGTATTTACTCTCACGGACAATTAATAAGTAAAAAAAAAACGCAACATGCTACAACACCTGCAGTGGCGCTTATGACCTCTAGGGGCATGAGTTACTTAGTGCTGCTTTAAGCGCTCGCAGGACAAACTACAAACAATTTCTCTCACTGTGAGTTAAAAACCGTCCAGCTTATGAATACACTGATGATCCCATCCCACTCTCGTGCCAGTATTAAAGAGCACAGGCCAAACTCCACGCCGCAGAAACGTGATCAAAACACCAGCACATGCACCCCCCCAGTAGCAGAGAATATTCCAGTCTAGTAAGACAGTCTGCAGGAGGTAAAGCTTGGAGAGGAACTACTGCTGTGCATGGGAGTCTGTCCAGCCCCCGACCAGCCCACTTCCTGAGCCAGGCATGAAGCTGAAGATGGCTGAAGATACTGAAGCCCACACTTGTCCACATTCTCATGCCCCTTCCACAAATCCCTCTTCACCGTTAAAGCCACATCATTCCTCACATTTGCATTTCACTCTTGTTTTGAGGATTTGGCAAAAGCTACCGGCAGTTATTGAACTAATGATAAACAATGACCCAAATGTTTTTTTTCCTGTTCATTCAATTCAACATAAAACATGGAGCCAATTCAAAGATATCAAACTGACCACAAAAAAGGTTCCATTTGGGGCCCACTTCATTTGGACAAGCTCGCCAAGCTCTTAAAAGGTTTTCGACAAACTGCATGTGTGCGCTCTTTCACTTAGTGGGAAAACATTGCACAGTTTTCAGCTCTACCAAAGCAAGTTATCGTGGATGCAAAACTATACAATGTTAAACGCATCATTCTGAACAGATCTTTGGCAAATAATTTGACACTAAAAGGAGCACACCTGTATCAAAGGCAGCAGACTTAATAGCATTAGTAACACAGTGAAACGCAATGCAAAACAAGCCCACACAGTATTTTTTTTTTCCACCACTCTTGCTTCAACAATGTACTTAAAAAAGCGCTGAGTGTGCTATCACACATAAAAAAAAAATGGCTCACAAAAAAAAATCCCTTCTTCTTACCCGTCTTTCTGCTGCACACATGAACAGAAAATGCCGTTTCTTCCCCCGCCGCATTGGGCGTGTTTCCTTTTTGATATGTGCTGCCTGACTAAGGGTTTGTAGTGGCAGTCTAAATTCAAAAGTGTTTGTGTTTAGAGGCAAAACAACACAGGGATGAAAGTGACAGGCCTCCCTCATTCTGGCTTTGTATATCCCCTTCTCCTGTCTCTTCTGATCCAGCTAATTATCACAGTTTGACAGTGTCAGCGAGGAGAAGCGCGCGGGGCGAGGTTGCGAGACAAGGCGGAGGAAAAATCGTTTCAGCCGCAATGAAAGGAGACAGGAGAAAGCTAGAAGGAGAGTTTTAAAGGCGGCTTTTACAGACAATTCACCTAATGAGGATGTATGGCTTTAAGTATCTGGACAGAACTTAGTGGGCTGATGTCTCCTCTATGAGCGAATAGGTTTGCCCTCTATTTTCTGTGCTATTAGGAAAGAGGGGGGGGGGGGGAGACAGGGATGTGGTACAGTTTTAACGATTTAGGGCATGCAGGGATAGTGATCAGCCAAAGGAAGAGACAAGTAAACACTTAGGATTGAACATATACACCTTGTAAAAAGGAAACAAAAATGGCAGATGAATCTATCGCCTTCTCCGAGGTCCCTTTAAAAGTGCCACTATAAAATTTATATATGATTGTGTAATAATAACTGTGCAATACTGAGTTTGAAAAAAGTCATGACAGTGCATGCAGAACACTGGGATATTGTGTCCTACCAATATGACTAATGGGACATTTTATATCTCAGTAAAGAATTGAGAGAAGATGAAGGAGGAGGAGGAGGAGTGCGCCAGAATCTTTGCTTTCCCCAAAGTGAAAAGAACAGATGGGCCTGCAGACAATCGAAGATCATAAACCAGTCACAGCTGTCCTCACTGCTAATATTGACTTCCCAAAGATATTTTTAGATGACAAGTGAAAAATAACGCTCCCTCCACAGTAAGCGTGTTTCTCGCTATAATACAGCGCTGTGTAATTCTATGTTTACAACTATCCGTACGCGGCGTGGCTTTACAACTACACAGCTGCAGCCGCTATTATTCAAAATGTCACCGTGAAACTTTTAAAAGTTCCTGAGTAGCCGAACAAAACAATCCACATTAATATGTATAACGCATCGCAGCTGTGCTTTTGGTGTATTCTGAAAAGACTGCTCTACTGTAGAACAGGGTGAGCACAGAGTCAAGACGCGTGTCACCTGTTTGAGTCACCTTCCAAAGAAATAAAAACGCAAAGACAAATACCGATAATAATAATGAATTGGTCTTGGGAGTGCCTTACAATTTTCACTCATAATTCACTCTCAAGACTGAGTGGTGTTAAGCTTTCACTTGTGTTGTGCTTTACAGGTTTTTTCTGGTGTTGACCAATGGCCGCGATGCTAGGAGCCGACTTTGCTGTAGTACCTCCATATATGGGCATCAAAACAAGCTAGTTTCCCATTAGATAGCATTGCACTATACACACGTTTTACTGTAAAGCCTAGTTTGTAATTTTTCTTTAACTTTCTACAGCTAGATATTGCTCCTGTGATATCGCTGGGTTAGTTACAATGAAAGAAACCAGGCTGTTTTTTGTAAGGTACATTTTACAGTAGAAATCTCGTATACTAATGAGGGCCGGACATTGATTGAAAGGCTGATGCCATTAGAGCTAACGGCGTGGGCGTGGTTACGATCGAACTACGTGCCCTGCGAGGGCCTAGTCAGGGCCTACGGTGAAGATCCCGCCCTTATGCCCTTTTCAGGAACAGGGTAGGAGGAGTCTGTAATTCAGGATTTCCCTTTCGAACGTGGTCATTATGGTAAACAGGGAAGAGTGAGGAGACCGAGACTATTATTTATTTTGCCTATGGGGTAGACTGACGGAAAGGAGACTGCCAATCTGTGCCATCTCTTACCGACACATTCACACACTAAGATGGAAAGGTGGGTAAAGTTCCTTGCCCAAAGACATAACAATGGCATGCACTGGTTATTCCCTGAGCCACTGTCCCCACCAGCCTTGGGTGAATACATTCGCTGTGGTTTTAGTGTGTTCTTTCAGAGATACCGCAGTGACCCGCAGCAAATTCAATACACGAGCTTCACAGTGTTAAATGATCAAATTCTTGCTTTAAAATAAGACTCTGCCGCGTTGAATCATTAAGTCCGAATGAACAGGGATAGAAATAACAGCGAGCAGCAGCATTATGGCGAGCTCATGTGCGTCAGACACTGAATGCAAGACCTATAATTTAAGGGTTCTTCTTCAAACCGCATCGGCGCTGACGACTAATGCACTTTGTACTTACAGCCAACAGTATCTGCAGCGAGGAATGGGCCACTTCTATGAACTGGAAGTCCAGCAGACAGCCTGATATAGAGATGTAGCGGTGGTCCTCGGGCGCCCAGGAAGGAGGCGGGGTGATGGGCGTCACCTTGCACCCGGGCCCGTTCTCCATCCACCAGGAGCGATGCATGGACAGGTTGAATGTCAGCACGAGGTCAGAGTCCTGCAAGACATGGAGCGGGGATATTAGCGGCTGAATCGCACCAGTGGACAAAGGGTGGCACAAGAAGAGGGGAGCCCGGCCAAAAGTCAAAACCAATTTCCAACAAGTTTTAATTAAATCTGAACCATGTGTCATAACTGAGTCCCGCCGTTAGACAGGGGGCGAAGGGAGGAGGGGGGGCTGGAGCTAAAAATACTCCACAGATTCATAATTTTAATGATCCGGGATAAGTCTGATTAGATCTTAATCAAAGCATGAAAGGGTTGCAAGATAGAGGATGTGCGAATGGAGAAGCTGCGAGGATTTGTAAAAGGCAGCGTGCAGTATGTTGGGAGTTTAAAGACATACGGCGAAACGTTTCACTCAACAAAAGAGAGAAATACAAAAAAGAAATACATACAAGCATCAATTTCACTACAATGTTTTTATTTGTGGAAAATACCTAAAAATGAGAGCTCGTATCTTCACAGTCTTGACAAGGGCTGGGTACTTTTTTTTCAGTCAGTACTTAATCAGTACTTTAACGTTACTTTGTTAACGGTACTGGTTCCTGAACGATATGACCCATAAAACAGAACAACAATGGTCATTTGTTTTATTTTATGTTCTTTTATCACGTATTTTTGAGCTGAAACAATCATGTAACATTGTTAAGTGCTGTCTCTGGAGCCAACAGGCATCAAAACATGATACAAGCAGAACCGTAATCATTTTTTAAATACCATACTTCTATTGTTATACGGTAGACAGTCCTAGTCTTGGAACGGGACACCACCTCTCCATGGAGACACGGCTTCTGCCAAAATTGAGGTTTACCACTTTATTCCATTTCCCAAATGCATGATTGCAATAACCGACTGCAGCTACAGTACTGTCGGTGTCGAGTGGAACTTTAGGTGCATGTTTTGTATTACAGCAGTTTAGTCGCTCTTCTGACATAGCAAGAGGTGCTTTAATGTGATGTCGCTCAACTAAATGTACTCTTTGTGCCCGATCCAAGCAATGTGGGCAAAAGACTCAATGTTAAAATAGTTCGTACACTGTCTTTACACTTGCAGTCTGTAGTATGTTGTTGCAATCATTAGCCTTTATGGTAAAAAGCAATAGCAGGTTTTGGAAAGAGAATTTATTCCAGTAAGGAGTATTATGCTTCTGGTTGAAAACTGCTGAACCGATAACACACTACACAATTAGCAGAAATACGGAATGAGATTTGAGTTTTTTTATGTAGCGTTGTGAGAGTGTGCGGCCCTGACCACTGCAGGTGCAATGCAGTGAGTTTGGGGAGTCCTTCCTCTGAAATGCCCCTTCTCTCCCTCTCCCTCTCTCTCTGTGGGTCTCTTTTTCCCCTCTCTTATGATACTCGCCTTGGTGTAAATAATGCACATATTAACGGCTCCACTTAGCAAGGACGCGCATAGATCATCGGAGAGACAGTTGGGCTAATGACACTCCCCCAACCACACTCGTACAGCTCCCAGGCGCACGCACTCTCACACACACAAGGACTTACTGGGGTGTGGAAATGCTGTAATGTACTTGACCAAAGAATGTACAGTGCACAACTTTGGTGTGAGATGTACTGACTTTGTTAATGGTCATGTGTGAAAGATTGTGTAGTTTTCCGTCTAAACATAATGGCAGATAAGTGTATGACCCTGCAAATTGCCGTTATCATTACAGTATTAGGGCCTCCATCTGATTGAGATGTCGCACTACTTTTAAAGGGATGTTTCAGGATTTTTGACATAGGGCCTCATTCCCTAGTTATCAAGAGTGTTGTTGATTTCTGGAGATTTTTTTTTGTTTTTTTAAATTCATGTAGTCCTTATATTTGAAGAGTTTAGTGGTGCTAGGCTAGTGCTAGGCTAGTGCATGTCTATGGTAACTAGTAGCCTGCATTGAAAACAGTGCACAATCACTTAAAACACCAGATTACCCCCATATAAATCTGTAATTTTTGAAATTATTATATATAATAACCATTTTGCATTTAAAGGAACTTATATTTGAGCGCATCAGCTTCCTGGTTGTAAGATACGCAGCGGCGGAGTGATCTGCTTGGTTACCGGATCTACAGTAGTTTGTTTACCTGCGGCCACGTTACTACACGTGGAATTCATAAAGGAGCTTTCTACAAGTCAGATATGGCAACGCTTGGGAGGACTACCCCATGATTTTAATACAGGCTACTAGTTACCATAGACATGCACTAGCCTAGCACTAGCCTAGCATCATCGCGTTTTTGTCACTCCTTTGTGGCTTTTATGTTGCTTTTTCATCCCTCTTTACTGTAGTCATGTTTTTGTCGCTTTTTATCGTGTTATTGGGGGGGGAAAAAGCCACAAACAAGTGACGAAAATGAAAAAAAAAAAAAAAAACAACTCAAAAAAGGTGACAAAAATGCGATGAAAAACAGTTCACGTTCCTGGTACCATTGCTTGGATTGGGCACAAAGACTACATTTAGTTTAGTTTTTCTTTGCCTTAGAAAGTGATACCGTTAATGTTTTGGAAATGGAATAAAGTGGTAAACCTCAATTCAAGAGAGAATATCGCAAAGGAATGATCTGTATACAGCAGCCAAACTGAACATCTGACAGTTCAAGTTCAAGTTGAATGGTTTTGTATGGCCCGATATCACAACAGAAGTCGCCTCACAGTGAACAAAGAATGCAGTATAGTCACATAAAACCAATTTCTGTCCAGAAAAATTGAAACGTTGCCTTTCTTTGTACTTTATTTACGGGGAAAAGGGGAGGCACATCAAACACCCTTTTCTAAAAACCAGCAGGCACGCGGCTAGGCTAAGAAAGGTGATGTTACCACTCTGACTACCTGAGTTTTTGAGCTCTATGCTTTTCCTTTTGCTTGGACCTGAAATTATTTGTTAAAACACCGAAGCAACACAGGGACAAAAAAGGAAAAAAAAGAAACTATAGTGGCGGCAATAAACCTGCGAGTCTCCTGCCAGCTGAAATTGACGTTTTTGTCAATAGAGTCTGGTGGCTTTGAAGAGCGCTTCAGGGCTCCAATTCCCAGTTGGAGAAGACTGTTTGATGGCAAAGTAAAGCTGTGAAAATTTTCTCAATATAGCCTTTCTCAAATTGATGTTTTTGAGAAGATGTTTTGCTCCCGGCACCGTTCGCACAAGACGCATAGCACCTGTGTATGAGTTTTCCCTCTATGTCAATGATTGCGCTCAGATGCGATTTAGTAATTACCTGCCTGGCCTTACACAAGATGTCAACGGCTTTTGGCATTTGCGGCGCTTATAAAGACGATTTCTTTCTTCCTGTTTTCTAACCAGGCACATCCCATTTCCCATTGACGTCGCTGAAGTCTTATATTGTTGCAATTTGTAGAAAAACTAATTGCTAATGGTTTTTGGTATTAATATTGCAGTGATATTGTTATCCCAATATTCAGGACAGTTATTGCAGCATCTAAATGCACTTATACACTCGAGGCTATGAGGTTTTTAAAGAATCTATAGTGCTATAAAGCCATAAAAGTCGGTGTAAAGTAAAGAAGCCACATATCGCTGCGCCTTTAGCAAGGTTTAGCGTGACTTATTACGGCTAAGAACACAAGAGGCGGATCCTTGAACAGCCTACACATCCACATTATTGTCGGGCTGTTACAATAAGTACGCTGGTGTCTAAACTTTTTTTCAGGTACATAATCACAGACAAAGTATTCATCATTTAGTCGAACCATTCAGCGTCTCTTTACAGATCTCTCTGTTGCTTTTACTCACACTTACGGCGTCTTTCCACTGAACACAGCTCTACCGCGTGCGCCACGATCTGTGTACTCTTGTCACGAATCGACTCTACCCATTACACGCTTATGTTTCCACTACACGACTAGTCTCGCCAACCAGACTCCACTTCTTTACAGAAGAGGGTCTGGCAACACTCCATTGCGCGCTTTCAAAGGAAGGGACGCAGCGATATGGAGCCTACCGACCAATCAGAGCAGCTCCCTGAACGTCACGTTGTTGCGCCTTTGTTTTGTAGTTTTTCAACACAAGCAACCACTTCACGTAATGCTCCGGTATGCTTGTATTCTTAAGTTTTTCTGGCATAAACAACAGAAGTCATTTCCTGAACTCCGTGTGGCAGGAGCGCCATTGTTCATGTCCGAATGATACAACTTTCTTGTCGCTGTTTCTGTCGTCATATCCGCTATGTTCTCATTGGCTGCTATGCGCTTCGGTTGTCCCACATTAGTCCCGCCTCCAGCAGTAGCTTTTCTACGACAGGGTCGCCAGACTAGTCTCCTGTTTATTAATTAATAAACATCAGAGATTAGTCTGGATGCCAGGCTACTACACGACACAACCGCAGGTGTTGAGGGCGGCGCCTTTACAGACGTGCACGCTTTACAGAACGTCATTGAAAGTTTCGAAAAGCCACGATGAGAACTATTGTGGACAAATGCTGCCTTCTGCTGGGGGTTATGGAATCATTCAGAGGTGCCAAGGCTAGTACTAGAGGAAATAAGCAGCTAAAATACAAACTATGAAGGTAAGCGACATGCAAATGTTATGCTAACACCAGCTAAAGTTGCGCTAAAGTTGGCTCGCTGTTTTGCTTATTTATTTTTAGTACAATTTTGCATGCTTTTTTTATACAGCGTATGAACGCCATATGCACATTGTGTTCTGCGTCCTGATTGGCTAGTAGCAGAGTGAGCCCTCGTCTCGCTGCAGTGTGCAGAGAGGATCTCTGTGGACCGTCAACACATCAGCTCACACCACAGAGTCACAGCAGCACAGGCCGGGCATGAGTGGGTCCGACTCCACGTTTACTTTCTCTGCACATTTACGCGGGAATAAACACTGTTAGCATGTGGCGCTCACCTCAGCTAAATACTCGCCTTCTGAAGCCTGAAATTGCTATGATAAAAAGCGCAGTGGAGACGAGTGCAGCTCACGATGTTTTCAATCCCCACGTTTGTAATGTGAATCTAAAAATCTTGTTAGACAAAAAACCCCACAGTGAACACCAGGCATAAGGGAGAACACATGTGAGATAAGTTTATGAAGTGTGTGATGAGGGATTTTACAGCCTGAAAACAAATATCTGTTACAATAAACCTGACTACTTCGCGGATTTCGTTTATTGCGGGTTATTTTTAGAACGTAACCCCCACGATAAACGAGGGAACACTGTATTGGCAGAATCCCCTTTTAGAACAGTGGTATGATGTTGTGAAATATTAAATCCACATGACCTATGTTAATAGTGAGGGCTGTCCTCCTGCCGAAATGTATACCTGGTTAGACGAGTTTGGCCCTGGCCTCGGCAGTTGAAAGTGTCCGCCAGTGGAAAAACCCCTTTATTGGCCTGGCACTCCTTGTACGAGCTACACAGGCCGCGAGTATTGGCCAGGATTCAAAATAATAATTAAAAAAGGCATCAGAACAACCCTACATTGTTTTCTCTAATTTCTTTCCTTTAGCTGTTTGTAAAAACTCCTCCTCTGCCGCGCCCTTGCCCTCTCTCTCTCTATTATGGTGTAATGACTAAATGCTTAATTTGCTCCGAGCCCTGATAATTTGCCATCTTCCTTTTGCTGTTAAATCTCTGGAAAATTCTGCTCGTCTGTCAACGCCCTGCCCCAAAAGAACTCACTTTTTTCTTTTTTTTTATTCATCTCATTCTCAATTCTCTTTCTCTCCAATATTTTCAGACAATCATTCTTTTGCAAGTGTTTCTATCTTTAAGCGCTTGAAAAAGCACAACACAAAAGTAATTATAAGTGGAACACCCATCTTCCGTGGCTTTATTAAAAGGTACTTAACATAAAGGTCAATCTGCTAGCGTGCACCGCCACTTGTGGATTATTGGGACTAAATAGGTTGAGACTTCATTAAATTTCAAAAAAAAAAAAAAGAAAAAAAAAAAGCAGTGGTGGGAGTAGCACAGGGAATATTTCGCTTGATCTTACACTATTCCTGCCACACTCCAGGGTAGTGCGCTGTAAGTGGGTCAGCGTGACATATGATGTGGATTCACAAATGAAAACTTACATCTCTCCAAGACCAACGCGAAAGACTCTTATTTTTGCACATTTAAGTAGGTCAATTGCACATAGTTTCGGAGATAATGCCGAGCTCACACACGTGCACACAAACGCCATGCCTTTTTTCCCCCATAATAAACTGAATTGAATTTCTTTGGTTTGTGTTATATTATCATTATAAATAGAAACAAAGCCACGTGCATGTTATGCCTCAAGTTAACTTTCGGTCTCATCTCGTCATCTCATCATCTTGTCATTTTTCCCCCTTCACTTTCCCACGGCCCAACATGAGTCATTAAAGCAAATCAGTCAGTTCCATGTGACTGACTCCAAAGTCCATGACAATTATAAACTTCAAGCAGTACTAAGTAACTTGTTTATCTAACTTACCTCTGGGGGTTATACAAGTGTTAATGTGATGACCCTTCCTTGCCACTGGGTAGGAGTCACCAATACACACTAATGGAATCACAAAGAAGAAACTAACAGGCTAACGGGCACAGCTAACTGCGGGCTAGCACCACTTAAACAATATTCACAGCCAAGTTTGGGTAAAAAAATATATCTCCATTGTGTAATTGGATGAACAATATCCCTCTCTCCCTTTGTCTTTTCTGTCAGTGTAGTATTTACTCTCACGGACGATTAATGAGTAAAAAAGTGCAACATGCTACGACACCTGCAGTGGCGCTTATGGCCTCTAGGGGCATGAGTTACTTAGTACTGCTTTATCTTTGTAGACTGTTCTTTACCAAACATTAGCCAATAACTAATAACACATTGCACATATTTTTCTTTGTGAAATACTGTCTTGAGTGAGTATGTTTGTGTCTTAATTTCAATGCTGAAAGAAAGTCAACAAATTAAGGCATCTAAACAAAAGGGCAAAATAGTTATTCCAGTGAGACAATATCCACTAAATGAAGATGTGTTGATGTCAAAAGACTGGAATAATGTGTCAAAATGCGGTTGGTCTAGGAGTCTGATATCGTCAGTGCATTGAAGAAACATTACTCTCTCTAACTCTTACACATTTCAGCAGATTGATTTTAGATAAAAACACAGTGATTATCCACAGCTCACCCAAACATACATTTCAGTGTATGTAGATTGCTTATCAAGCAGTGTAGAATTGCAGAACGCCTTGGAGGACCTGACCTTTATCAAAACATTGTTCATTCCACAGGGGTCAGATCTTCTAGCACAGAATAATTTGTTTCTTCGATCATTTGATGCTAAAATAAACTATGTCTGTGCCTTATTACTGTATCTCCACACAGCTCAATTTGACTTCTGCGCGACTCCATGTAAAACTGGCTGTCCTCTGAAGAAGACATGTTTCATAACGTCTGAAGAAGAAAGCCAAACTGGACAGTCTGATTGTGTGGAGCTCTATTGCTGTCAGTGCATTGGGAGAAATCGTCCAAACTGAAGAAGGCCTTACTTGAACTGACCAAAACTTGCTCTGTTTAAGACTAAAACTGGGGTGGTCATTAAAACTGGCTCAGGGCTATAGCGCAGTACTGTCCATGTCTGTCAGAGAACTAAATATAAAGTCATACCACAGAAAAGAATCCCGAGTATAAAAAAAAAAATATGGTAATACATCACTGTGGGGGGAAAAATAAGACTCAAGCTGAGAGACAGATTGAGGTGTGAATCAGACTTGGGGAAAATAGAAAATGCTACACATTGTAACAAAAATAACAAGATTCAACACGTATTTTGGACAAAAACAAGCCAAGCTATCACACATCTGTCCATGCTGAACTTTCAACAAATGCCTTCAGGGAAATTCAATGTCAACTATTGTCATCGGCAGTTCATTCTTCAGTCTGCCTATTTCACTGTATTAAATATTACAAGCGCCATTTGGAATCCATACAAACATCCGAAGACTTTGACGAGCAACAGCGGCAAAACAATACAGTGCAGTATTCAGATTTCGGGCCAGCAAACTTTTAAAAGTGACTTTGAAATCGCCGGCCTCATGTGTCAATGTCTAAGTATTGATGTTCTCCTTATGAGGTTTGGCTCCACACCATTGTTCTTCTGTCAGGCACAAAATTGAATGCTCCCCCATGTAAACTTCAAACAATAGACTAATAATGGCTTTTTGGATTCGGGGTGCCATTTTAAATTTGGCCATTATTTAGAAACCTGTGGCTTTGTCGAGGGTTACAAAGAGCTTTGTGTACAGTACAAAGGAAATGGGACAAAAAGGGAGTTATGACACTCGACTATACTTGTTGTTCCGACAAATTTAGCTAATAAATGTAAGAATATAAAAAACATGCCCACCAGAATTATTATTATCTTCCAAGACCCACATTCTTTTGTCTCAGATTTGCTTTGAAATTCACATTTGGTCCGTGTTGTTTCACGCCAGACGCCATTCTTGACTCATGCCCTTCATTTCCTGCAGTTTGGAATGGGCAATGCAAATGCACGAACAAGACTCCACTTGGCGTTTGAAAGCTAAAGCTGACACGTCCTGCAGGGTCTTCTGCAGATGGTGCGATCATACAGTAGTGGTATTGATGTATTGATTTCACATACACAAGCTTTCAGTGTAACTTTAAACGCCCCACGGTGATGAAGTCATATCTCGAGCAGACCATATCATTGCCCTTATGTAAAGCCACACTGTGTAACATTTCACCCAGTATATAGGACGAACATGCAAGTATTTAAGTCGCAATGGCGGTCTTCAAAGAAATTGCCCGAACGAAAAAAATAAAAGGAAAATCGTGAAACCGCTGTGGCATTGTTTCAATAAGATTCTGCAATGTCAAAATCCAGTGTTGCTTTAATTTTCACCAAGATCTTGCATTGATGATGGGAGAGTGTGACCGCTGTGCAAAGCCTTGTCACATCCCAAAGCACATCCCAAAGATGCTCAATGTGGCTAAGATCTGGACTCTGTGTCGGCCAATCGACGTGTGAACAATGTGAGCCCGATGAATCCTGGCATTGTCATCTTGGAATATGCCCGTGCATCAGGGAAGAATAAATCCATTGATGGACTAGCCTGGTCATTCAGGAGGTTCAGGTAGTCAACTGATCTCATTCTCTGGGCTCATAGTGTTGCTGAACCTAGACCTGACCAGCTACATTCATTAATTGTGCGTAAATACTACCATTACAGCAAAGACAAAGGGATATTGCACATCAGCTTTGCCCGTTTGCCTGTTAGCATCTTCTTCGTGACTCCATTAGTGTGTATTGCGCCTCCGGGTTGGAGCAGGGAAAGTTGCAAGCATGGTTTTCTGGCCAGAGACACCAGGGGGAGATGAAAGACCCCCCAATCATCCCATCAACACTTGTATTACCCCCAGAGGGACTACGAAAAGGGTTTATTAATAAGGTACTGCTTTAAATCCAGGTGGTGACTTTTTTCTCTTGGTATGAACTGGAATGTTCTGCGCTGTGCCTTTAACTTTTAGTACTGAATAGAAAACTATTTCTGCATTACATACGAAACAACGACACTTCTTGCCATCTGGCTGAGTGTTCAGATCAAGCACCCTCTTACACCTCGATATTTCCTGCCTTTTTAAATGCACACACACAAGGTCTATCATTTGGCGTGCGCTCGTGGAGGATCATGCACTCGTGCTCCCAGGTCTTTGTCTCTGACTGCGGGCTTGTGCCGCTCCACTGAACCACATCTGTTGGCCCGCTGCCTCTGGCCCTGCCTCCACCGCGCCATCCTGCCCTCTGCCTCCACCCCTTACAACCCCCTCCCAGCGTTTCTCCTCAATTTACCAGCGCTCTGTTCTGCTTTTGTCTTCCGCTCCCCAGAGAGGTGAGAGTGAGGTACGGTCAGAACCCCAATATGATGTAGCCTGACAGTGGACTGCGGCTGGGTAATGGCCTTTTTAAAACTCCAACTGCATGGGACTCAATGGGGAAGTTGGAAAATAATTGGTGTGGTATACGCTCACTTACCAGTACAAAAAATCAAAAATCAGAAATAAGAACACTTTCTTTGAAAAGACTAAATTTGTCCTTATTATGAGTAACTAATTCTTAGAAAAGATGATTTCATTGCACTCAAAATTAGATTAAAAATGTTTTAACTTGTGTGAAATAAGATTGTGGTAGCTTTTTTCCCCTTAATGTAAGTATACAAGTATACAGTAAATAACATGGAGGAGGAGGGGTTAAAAGACTGTAGTTTGGGTAAAAGTTTATCTTTGGGCCTCAGGACCAATGACTAAAACTTCCCTTTTGTCCTGGTTAAGCTGGAGAAAGTTTTCTGCCGTCCAGGATTTGATCAAATGCAGGTAAAAAAAGTGCATCCATTGGCCTGGTGACATCAGGAGACATGGAGATGTACAACTGTGTATCATCAGTATAACTGTGAAAGTTGACGCCATGTCTCCTGATGACATCGCCAAGACGGAGCATATACAGATTAAAAAGCACTGGGCCTAAAATTGAACCCTGGGGCACACCATGTGATTTTATGGACCTGTATTTCATTTGCAGTACAGTATTTGGAAATGAAAAAGACAACAACCACACAATTTCCACAACAAATGTTGATAACTGATGGCATCAACAAATTCCACTGCTGAAATGAACATGATTTTTAGAATCAATCCTAATCTGTGGTACGTGTACTTGGATCCTAGACATAATTACGTTTAGTTGGAAACAATTCTTTGATTCCACAGCAATGCCTTTAAGTTAGGTGTTTTTCCGGCTATAGATATAGTTTTACATCCGGGTTAGAGGTTTGATTATGGAAATCTTTATGAGGCACTACCTGGTGTGAAAGGTTTGAGAACCACTGGTATTGATTAAATTGCTTGACCTTGATGGAGGAAATCAAGCTATCATTTATTCATGGGCATAAATAAATCCATCATGAAAAAGTTATATCATCGACCTTGATCCGGCATCTGCAACGTATGGTTTTAGAGCCACATGTGTCTCTTTAGGACTACTTTTGTCGCTCCAGTGAAAAGTGCTCTGATAAACGGGAAACATTAGTCAGAATTCAGTTGTTACAAGCACGAGAAATGATGCACTCGGAGTTATACAGCGTGAGCCCAATAGATGGCACATTCAAAATGCCATACATTTCAATTTAAAAAACCTCACGGTCGAGACTATAACTTGGAGTGCATTTTCCCGACAATGCCTGGATGTCTGTATTGTTTGGACAGTGGGAGTAAGGAAAGGAGTCCCAGATTTTCCCCATGAGTGCTTCAGCATCTGCTCCCCTCTGCCACACCAAGCCCCTGAGGACATGCACGCACCAATAATACAGCACAGCCAGGCGCCCACACCTTTTTCATCCGCTCTATATACAACGACGGCTAAGTCATAGGAGTCTAGACACCGCATTTTACTTTACAAAAAAAAAATCAGACAAAGTTAGGAGACATTTAAGACGACTTTTCACTCTCTTTAACTGGGTTTGTAACTATCCAAAGCTTGTGTTGTCACCGTCTCTCTTAGCCACGCGCCCTCAGCTTGCTACTCCACACCAATATCATCAGTCACGGTGCATCTCCCTACATTGTTTTGCTGTGATTTCCCCCGGGTGCCAGGCAAGGGGCCGTAACCCATAATGCCTAGAGCTCCTCACGGCTAACGCAGTGGTCTATAGTGTTAGATTATGTTTGGGAGAGTGAAAAAAAACAAAAAAAACAAAACAAGGTTCGAGATCCTGACCGTGACCATTAGCGTTCATGCTACTCTTAACAAAACAACATTAGCTGCTGCGGGTGCGCAACATCTGTCGGCCAATCGGAGAGCCCGGATGGTCTCCCAGGTGAGACGCGTGGTTGCATAAAGGATGGTCGTTGCTAATTTTAGATTTCCTGGAAGCAAAGAATGTGCTGAGCATTATATATTAATGCAAATGTATCAGGCAATCATTATTGTTCATCAGGATTCATTATTAAGATGGGGAAACCGACAATGAAGACGAATCGCTTGTTAAGATGTTTGTGTTTGGTGTTTTTCATAGAAGAGGCATTAGCTTGGATATGGTTTGACACGAGTAATGCTCAGAGAGATGGTAGGTTGCTTTTAAACAGAAGTGGCATTGTTCGCTTGTATGGAGCTTCTATGGACCCGGGACTTTTGCGTCAAGACCGGCCCTCAAAAACAAAACAAAAAAAACAGTGATATTCAAAGCAATAGTTGACGTGATGAGAAAAACAATTAGCCCTTGAGGACAATCGCTGCATGTTTTTTCTGCTGAATTCAAGCTAAACCCTCATGGCACTCAACACTTTAATCTTGTTGTTTACAACCTGATGGAACTTTAGTAAAATTACTTAACAAGGGGGGGGGTATAATGCAAAATCGACTTTACATCATGTTATTATGTCATTCCCTCATTAAAAACATGCCTGAAGTGTTGCCTTGGCACATTCACGTATTTTTGAGTAATCTGTAAAAAGTCTGATTGCAGCCATTTTAGGGATAGGTTTGCCTGAGTCCTCCTAGGAACGCCCCCACCTCCTGGAGACGCCTCCGAGCTTTCGTCACCAGCCGAGTAACCAACCACTGCTCCTCAGCAGAACCCCCTCCCCACTGATGCCACAGACAGCGTGTGGAGGGGGCGTGTCGGAAAGGCTCAGAGGTTCTTAAAGAGACAGAGGCCTATTTCAAGACATTCGCTACAGCCATTTTGAGAGAGCAATTTTATACAAGGCAGTTATTCTGATTTACTGCATTTACAGACCAACAGAAGGTTTGCTCATCATTGTTGTGTGTAGACTGGTGCTATGTGATTGAAAAAAGCATAAAACCCCCGCTTTAAAATGTGTGTTGCGTTAATGAGGTTACAATAAACGATTTCCTCGTATATTCGCAATGTGAGCGCCACCAGAAGGGTATAAAATGCGTCACATCCCTCTAGTGGAGGAATTATGTAATTGCATCTATGTAATGATAGAAATTCCAATAGCTTTTGGTGCTAATTGTGGGCCGGTGTAAGGTATTACGGGGCTTTTCTCTCGATCTGACTGGCCCAACCGGCCCAAAAGTATGTCGGCCCACCGGGAAAACTCCCGATGGCCAGTCCAGCCCTGAGTATTAGGCAATAAAAAGCTAACGATCATCTTCTCCAAGTGGCATTGAAGGATGGGTCAAATGCAGGGAAGTTCAGGGACATAACTGTAAATAAACCTTTATTTGAGTGGTGAAAATTGTTACTAGTTTACAAGAATTATCCGCCTCAACGCTCAATGACTAAGTGCATTATAGTTATGAAACATTTAAAGTCAAGGCGGATGGTCAGAAGATCAGCCGACATTATACAATAAAGTGACTCAGACACTATAGAAAACTTTTCAGGTCGGAAGCTTAACGTGCCAAGCTTATTACCGCCACTGCCCATTGTCTGTCAAGGTAGACAAAGAAGAAAATCTCCTTACTGTAAAACATAATGTGAAAGAGATTGAGTCTGCATTAGCTCAACTGTGGGAAGAGGCAGAAGAGATAATCGGCGATGCCTGAGCAGAAAGACGGTTATGGATTACGGGCGGTTAGCTAAATGAGAGGGAGTTGCTAGAGAAAAAGATGAAAGAAGATTTGACAAGGCAAACAATACGCCGAAATTGATATTTGGTCAACCTGCAGTTGTATTAAATCTCTGCTCGTCTTTGTTGTTGAGGCTTGTATGAAAAGTGCGAGAGGACGAAAATGTGCACGCGAGAATAATGCACTTGAAAGCTTCCACAATCAATATTCCCACATTAAAAATGGATCAAACAAATGTGTTTGTTAGAGGCAACGAGAAAGAGTTTTATCAGCGGTTTCTTGTTTTGGTTGGGCCCTGCTTTTACACCCTGACCTCATTTCATCCTCCAGCACTCTTTACACTTAAGAGACAAAAAGCTCAGTGGCTGATACAGCGAGTCCATTAACTCCATCGTATCATTGACTAGATAAAGGGAAAGGGAAAGGTATCAGCACAAATGCAAACGCAACTTTGTTTGGTCTAAGCCACATGAAATATTTAAACTTGACGCAATGCAGTTTCCTTTTCAGCGCAAAAATGATTTGCTTCTATTTAGTTGTTTTTTAATTATTTAGTTCCCAAAGAGCATTCAGTCGTCTCAGTCCAACCGGAGAAAGTTTCTTGATGATGGTGTGAATATTCCAGCGTGCAATTTCTTATAAGTTGTTTCAAATCAACCAGGAGTGTGTGAGACGTACACATGAGCACCAAGGTTTTCTGATTTATGATTTACGTACTTCACATCGGGCAGAAACGACCGTTGTTGACGCCGTTTTGAATTTAATTAACGTCACCGGCGCTGTGTTTGTGGTAAATTATTATTAGTTTCACTTAGACACACTTGACCTAAATACTGAAGTTTATTGAATCAAAGCAGTTGACAGGTGTGGTCGTGTGGAAAAGACGGAAGAGGGTGCATGGATATCTTTTTAAATGGCTTAAAGGAATAGGCCACCGTTTTTACATACTGAGATATGCTCTTACCTCACTTTAGTCGAGTTAATATATCCCCGTCTGGTCTTTGTCCGTGCGCTCTGTCACGCAAACGGAGCACATACGCAGCCTCTCCCACATGTCATATAGCTCCAAAAAAGCTCACGATAGAAGCTACCAAGCTCTTCCACGTGTTCCCTATTTAAATAAAGTTACGTGAAGTGTTTTCATGCGAAGTATATTTACACAGAAATGTAACATGTCGATTTTATAAGCAAATAAAAAGGGAGACTATATTGTGAGGCGTAATGATACGAGGAGCAAAACGTCCGCGCAGTAACTCCTAAAGACTTCCCCCGCTCACTTCCGTCGATAACCTTTATATTAACTCGGCTAAAGTGAGGTAAGAGCATATCTCAGTATGTAAAAACGGTGGCCTATTCCTTTAAAGGTCCTGTATCACGCAATATCGACTTTTTGTTATTGCAATTTCCTTATCAAAAACACCCCCAGACTGGGCTTTGGCTTCATTCACGCAGGTCACAGCAGTGTCGTCTGTAATGTCTTAATTCTTCGCTTACGGCCTGATTTTAATTTGTAAAACAGCCTTTTCATTATTTCAGAAAGAAATAAAGGAAAAATAAATAAATATAAAGAGATGCCCCTGTGGACAAAACAAAGGCACCCCCTGAGCGTCTGAACAGATGTCATGTCTGCACTGGAAGCTGTGAAGAAGGAGCTCTTTCTAACCCACTCTGGACACCTGTTGTTTTTTCGTAGCGATAATGTGTCTGCGCGTTTGGCTACGAGAGGACAGACTTTATTTTTCTCAACCTTCCCAAAGAAGAGGCCACTCGCCAAAAGTTGGAATTTCTTTCAGGGATTCAGCGAATATCAGCCATAATAGTGTTTGTCTGCGACTGTCTCTTGATGGAAACTTTGCCAGAACCGAAGTGGATAAACTTTTATAACCAACGCGAGTCCCATAACGTAAACAGCGAGTCAATCAAAACGCGCGTTAGCTTATGTGTGTTAGTCATTTATGAAGTTGTGTTGCAGATGTCAACTCCTTATAACTGCATCATGAAGTAACTTTTTTGCTGTGTATTTTCTACTACGTTGTATGAGCAGAGAGAGGGGGCGGAGTTAACTGAATCGAAGCGTTGTGTCTTCTGGGTTTGAAAAATACCTCCAGAAAAAACTTATATTTATCACAAAAATGAGTGCTCCATAGTGGTAGTGGTACAATATATCATATGAATGCCTATACTTTACTTTGGAATGGCTAAAATAGCAAGGTTACAGATCCTTTAAAGGAATAGGCCACCGTTTTTATATACTAAGATATGTTCTTACCTCACTTTAGTCGAGTTAATATATCCCCGTCTGGTCATTGTCCGCGCGCTCTGTCACGCAAACGGAGCACATACGCAGCCTCTCCCATATGTGACATTGCTCCGAAAAAGCTCACGATAGAAGCTACCAAGCTCTTCCACGTGTTCCCTATTTAAATAAAGTTACGTGAAGTGTTTTCATGCGAAGTATATTTACACAGAAATGTAACGTGTCGATTTTATAAGCAAATAAAAAGGGGGACTATATTGTGAGGCGTAATAATACGAGGAGCACAGCGTCCGCGTAGTAACTCCTAAAGACTTCCCCCGCTCACTTCCGTCAATAACCTTTAGGAGTTACTACGCGGACGCTGTGCTCCTCGTATCATTACGCCTCACAATATAGTCCCCCTTTTTATTTGCTTATAAAATCGACACGTTACATTTCTGTGTAAATATACTTCGCATGAAAACACTTCACGTAACTTTATTTAAATAGGGAACACGTGGAAGAGCTTGGTAGCTTCTATCGTGAGCTTTTTCGGAGCTATGTCACATATGGGAGAGGCTGCGTATGTGCTCCGTTTGCGTGACAGAGCGCGCGGACAATGACCAGACGGGGATATATTAACTCGACTAAAGTGAGGTAAGAACATATCTTAGTATATAAAAACGGTGGCCTATTCCTTTAAAGGGGGGGTATTATGCAAAATCGACTTTTTCGAGCTTTACATCATGTTATTATGTCATTCCCTCATTAAAAACATGCCTGAAGTGTTGCCTTGGCACATTCACATATTTTTGAGTAATCTGTAAAAACTCTGATGGCGGCCATTTTAGGGATAGGTTTGCCTGAGTCCTCCTAGGAACGCCCCCACCTCCTGGAGACGCCTCCGAGCTTTCGTCACCAGCCGAGTAACCAACCGCTGCCCCTCAGCAGAACCCCCTCCCCACTGATGCCACAGACAGCGTGTGGAGGGGGCGTGTCGGAAAGGGCCAGAGGTTCTTAAAGAGACAGAGGCCTATTTCAAGACATTCACTACAGCCATTTTGAGAGAGCAATTTTATACAAGGCAGTTATTCTAATTTACTGCATTTACAGACCAACAGAAGGTTTTGTCATCATTGTAGTGTGATATAGACTGGTGCTATGTGATTGAAAAAAGCATAATACCCCCTCTTTACAGGTTGGAGATGTGAAAGCATTGACAGACATCAAGAGGCAAAGACATGAGATACCAGGTAATAAAGTCTTCCTGGTTGAACGCACGCTTAAGGTTTCATAGAAAAACCCTCGCCCTTCAGGATGAGCTTAACGCACATGCCTATCTTTTTTTTTTTTTTTTGCACAGTGTGTCAGCAGAAGTCTGCGTCTCGGATAACCTGTCACTGTCTGTATCATTCAAACAGACCCTCTAAATGCGAGGCGTCACCGGGAGGATCCTTTCTCCAATCCCATTACTGTCCCAGAGCCTAATTCCGATCCACAAACAAGAAAATATTGCGGGGAGAGAAAAGGCCGCGGGGGACGGAGGCGGCAGATAAAAATGACGAGCGGAGGAAAGGGTGGAGGTTAGAGTGAAAGATTCGTTATACTTACGGCGTCTAGGATGGAGAGACGGAGCGGTTTGGACAGGTGAAGGAACGATAAGCAGAATGGGAGATGACACGTTATGGGATGGAAATGAGTGCTTCCTTCAAGAGTGGAAGAATTGGAGGAAGCAGGCAGCAGCAAAAAAAAAAAAAAAAAGGGAAAAGGAAAGAAAAAAAAAACGTAGAGCAAGACTTGGCAAGAACCCAGCGCAGCAGTACTGATCTATTCTTTTTTACATCAAGGTCAACTGCGGGTGACGTTTTTACTGCCAGATTGATCGTACAATGTGACAAGTTTATATCAGGCTGCTCAAGGCGGGAGGAAAAGTCTATTTGCCCTTTTCTGACTACTCTTCAATGACAATACTCGGAGTCTGATTGTCTTGTAAAACATCTGATCAATGTAGAGGGCATCGGCTCTGATCTTAATGTTATTTATAGCCGGTAATGGCGAGCCGGGGGGACATTTTGAAGCACTTTTGTTTCAAGATTTAAAATGGTGCGTTTTTCTGAACTGTGCCCAGTGGTAGGACGAGAGAGGAGAGATGTTTGAAATGCCAAAAAGGCCAGAGGTAAAGTTCAGTGTTACAAGCTCCTCAGCAGGAGGCCTGGAGAAAGACAAAGGGTGAGATTTAAATGATGTTTTTGGCATGTTCTGGCAGGTTTATTTTAATCACGATATCCACTGCTGATCATTCGGTTAATTGACGAGTCATTGTTGGGCAGATTATTCAGAATCAGAATTGTTTTATTGGCCATTGTTAGTGAACAGGTTCACAACTAGGAATCGTTTTCAGTTCATTTTAATAAATGAAATGAAACCAAATTAATAACATGATGGAAATTTCTTGGTACAGTGCTTTTTCCAGAGTCAAAGTCGCTTTACAGACTCACACACCACTCACATTTTATACTGTTTCTGACACTCTGTTCTGAGCATAAATCATATGCGCCACTAGGAATAACTTAATTACTGATTTGTTGATGAATAAACTGATTGACTATATTCAATTTATAGTTGCATCAATACGAGCGATCGCGATGTCGTCACATCCGTTGGCCATGGTAGGCATTTTACATTTTCATATTTGATTAACATTTCATTAAAATCCTATAATCAGCAAAAACAATGTCCATAAACAGGGCATTGCTTCTCTTGCGCTGTAACAGATCTATCATTTTATAAAACTGAGTTAGAGGCCTATATGCATCAGCTGTTGCCGACCATTCGCCAAAACATCCGGCGAAAATTAGTAAACAATAACAGCGATCGCTCGTATACCTTTGAGCCACTCAAGCCAATATTCTCTATGTGCAAGGCTCCAACCAAGCCTATTAGCTATTTTTTTTTTAAATCTAAATTCTGTGTTATATGTTTTATGTTGCCCGATTGTACCAAGAAAAAATCCTAGTTCTTGAACCTGTTCTCAAACAATAGCAATAAACACTATTCTGATTCTGATTCTAAACATGTGTTGTGTAGGTTTCAGCTCAGCTGGCATTAAATGATACCATTTAAAGCACTTTTGTCCATATTGGATTATATGTTCCCCTCTGCTTTTTATCCGTCCTGCTGGGGCCACCTGTCAGGAGCAGTAGGAAGCCGCAGTACAGCGCCACATCTCCAGATCTAGATTCATGGTTAGGAGTAACTGGATCGGCCTGTTTTCTTTTGATGGAGAGACTGAACTTGCCCTAGATTTGAGCGACTAATTTCAAGAAATCTATAAATGGGACAGTTTTTTCTTACACTTAAATTAACCATTTTCAATACAATAAGATACTTTTTCTTAATTTAACATGTAAAAAAAAAAAATCATGCCTCATGGACAGATTTCTTGAAATGAGTTACTCAAATCTGGGCCAAATGTACTTATCTCCGCGTTACTTTTGGCAGGGCACCCAGGAAAGCCCAGGACTTAGGACAAAAAAAAACTCAAGCTCCACATAGAAAGCCCCACACAGACCAGGAATTGCACTGTGAATGCTGAGGCGAGGCGCGCCATTCATTCACCTTCAATATGAAAAATCAATATGAAATTCGCTGCTCGAAATGAGGGAGATGATTTACGTCCTGAGAGGTTTTGAATGACGCTGGAGCGACGGGCGATCCAAACATAACAGACACTTACAGTATGTGCCCACACACTTTTGTTGACACACTGTATGCAAACAGAAGCCGGATGAGCGTCCCAAACAGCGGCCCACCCTCGAAGTCGGTGATTGACGTGTTTCCATGGAATACTGACACTTCCCTGTCTAGAACCGCATTTGTGGATATGCTCTGTTTATGTGTGAGAGACTGTTTTTTGGTGCCAGTCTTCCCTCTCTCCGCCGGGCCCTGCTCGCCGAAATCTGTCAAGGACGCCGCATCACAAATCTTTTCAAACTTTGTAATTTTATGGCATTCCTGCTATATTAGATAGTGCAGCCGCAGAGTGATAGGAGGGGGGGGAAAGATGGGGGAGTGTGACAGAGTGATATACAGTGAATCTTTGGGTAGGCAACTCAAATTACTGTCACAACAAGGATGTACACCTTATCGCAATGGCGGGGCTCTACGGGGAAGCCTTACAGAAGCCTGAGATACATATCTGATGGAGAGGGGGGGGGGGGGGGCTTCAAACAGCTGAAGACGCTAAAAACGTCCGGGTGGGAGACAGCTGATGAAAAAAAAAAGTCAATTTGGAAAGACAGTGTGCAATAAGCTATTACACATCAGTCACAGGAAAAAACAGAGCTCCGCGGAATGATTAGTTACTCTTTTCTTTGACGTTTTAATGGGAAATATTTCTGTCCAAGACATACTGATGTGCGCAAAGCCGTTGATGCCATATTTTTAATCATCTTTGCCTTGGTAGCCCTTAGTAAAAGAATTAGCTTGTCATGAAAATCAGTTAGGAGAAACAACAATTCGAATTTAGCCGACTCGATTAGCCTTCAAATACACAAGGAGTACACAATTTGGTGAGACAGAACAGCAGAATTGTAAGGGCAGAGGCGGTAAATAACAAATTAAAGTTGAGCTTCGGAGGATTCGTTGCCTTGGCTTTTTCTCTACTGCATTTGAAAAATAAATGCAATATTAAATAGAGGTTCCGAAGAAAAAAAAGTATAGGCTGCTTGTTTTGCCTTGTGGTGCACACTCCATGGCAGTAGGTGGCGGTGTGGGGATCTACTGTCAATGCCACTGACTTATAACAAGGGAGAAGCTTCTGTGGCCTTCATGTGTGGGTGAGTTGATGAGCTCATCTGTCTCGCTGCCAGCGGTTTCTGCCTTACTCCCAATGTCAGACGGCGTGAATGGTGAGCTTACATTTCCCGAAAGTTATATTCTCACACGTCCAAAATGAGCTACAACACAGCACTTTCAAGGCTGTTGTGTGGTTCTTGGCAGGCAGCCTTTGGATCATTCGATTGTCTTTGTGACTTGCAAAACTACTCATAGATGGGAGCAACATCCGGGAACTTTTGCTGAGCCACGCCCCCTTTTTTGGGGGGGATCCATCCATCCATCCATCCATCCATCCATCCATTTTCTTCCACTTGTCCGTTGCCGGGTCGTGGGGGCAGCTGTTGGAGCTGCCCAGATCACATTGCACCAGCCCCTTATGGCTCCTCCTGCAGGTGGTGGGTCCACGGAAGGACGGCCTCACGATTTTAACCGGGCCTGTTGGTCTCTCATAAGGGGCTTCTGAACTGCTCTTTGTCTGATCCGTCCCCTAGGACCAGTTTGCCATGGGAGACCCTACCAGGGGCACGAAGCCCCCGACAACAGAGCTCCCAGGATCATTCGGGCGCTCAAACCCCTCCACCACGTTAAGGTGGCGGTTCCAGGAGGGGTGGGGGGGAATCAAGAATTAAAAATGGCATTGGTGTGTATGTGGGAACAGGGGTCATTTCTAGTTCTGAGGGTAAAATATTTATATTGAAGATGGCTGTTCTTGATTACGGACACAGAAGACGATCAGAAGATTATTTTTTTGTGTAAAATGATATGAGCAAGTTTATTGATTGCTCCTCTGTGTTAGGGCTCATTATTGAGGAAACATCTCCACATTGTGGCCGTGCATTATGCACTTTGTGACGTCTTTAATCCGTAAATATTCAGACTTATAAAGGTGCTCAGCGTTGGGCGTAATTAACGATTCTATGGGTTTTAAAACACACATTAGTGTTAGCAATAGCAGCTAGCTAGTAGATTAGCTGCTGAATGAACCATGAAACATTTGCTCTCATGAGCTACAAAACTACACCGTAGCTGCATGATTTTAATTTAATGATAATATAAAATCAGGTCTCTTATAAGGGGCTTCAGAAGCCCCTTATAAGAGACCAACAGGCTCGGTTAATCGTGAGGCCGTCCTTCCGTGGACCCACCACCTGCAGGAGGAGCCATTGGGGGCTGGTGCGATGTGATTTGGGCAACTCCAACAGCTGCCCCCATGACCCGGAAACGGAAAAGTGGAAGAAGATGGATGGATGGATGGATTATATAAAATGGACAAACTATAAGCTGAAACTGTAATGACATTATAAAGCAACCAGTGTAAAAAATTACACATGCAAATATCGCTGACGTCATGATCACAGTGGGTTTAAAACGTTCTTCTCTGTGAATTACCTGAAGCAAGAAATCACTTCCATGGCTTCTTTTTCACATTCGATAAATACATAAAACAAATACAACTTTCAACCTCATTCATTTCAATGGACGAGAGCTCCGGTAACCTTTTGGCGCCACTTATGTGACGTAGATGTTGCTCCAATCTATGGAAAAATTGGATACAAATTAAACCCCAATAGGAATGAGTGCCTCAGAGAAGAAGTGCTGTGAGCTGGAGAAACTTCTTTTGACTGTTTTGATCATGGCAATTGAATTAGGCTGACAGCGCACAAGACAAGCTAAGGAGTGTATTCAACAAGAAGTGTGTATTCAAATAATTTCCTTTGAAAATTACCCAAAAGCCGCCGTACTTCCCGACACAGACAGAATGTCAAGGACGGCCATTTCAGAATTGAACAAATAACAGTTTATTCATATATACTTTCAAGTGGTGAAATAACTCAACGCTGCATTAGCGCGACACACATAACTCCTCGTGAGGGCGAATGATCCATGAAGACACACCGCATTATCATATAAATTGGGCGTAAGACTGTTAGCGACTGCCGCTGCTCTGGTCACAGTTAGTGAATAATTGATGGAATCACTCACTCGGTCGGGCCAGGCCTGCCGACGTGACTCACAGTGGTCATAACAACGTCCGGCTGCCGTGACATCTCCACAAGAAACCAGCGCCTTCCGCCTCACCTCAATCTTCGTCCCCTGTCCGCTCCTCCGGCGAAACATCTCAACCTCCGCTAAAAATCCCGTCTGACAGGTCTCCCACCCCCTCGGCCTGTCTGCTCCGGCCACCTTTTTAGCCGCTGCTCGCTGTCTCCTCCTCGTCTCGTCAACAAGTGTCAAGGGCCTTTTGGCGAATCTCACAACTTTTTGCCGCGCTAATCTCCCTGACTTGCCTCTTGTGACGACACACAGGGAGTATTTGCACTTCAAACACCCGACATAAAATATGCAGTTGGATGCGTTGTGCACATTTTTTTTTTTTTTTTTTTTGGCATCGAGCTACAAACACCAGTCTGTCACTGAGCGGGGAATTGAATGAGATTGTTTACTCGATGCAATGTTTCCCCTTTCTGAAACAATCACTTAGTTTGTATGCAGAGCTCAGCCTGGCGATGCCCGTAGCGCGATTAAAACCCCTAAATAGATTTCTCTCCAGGTCTGAGGTGAGATGCATGACAGAGAAGGAAACTACTCCACGGCCAAATTCTCATAAACTGTGCAGTTATGTGGCCTTAGCATCATCCTATGACAACGAACTAGACTCATTCACTTGATAATTTGCATCGTGATTAACATTTGAGGGATATCAACACAGAGAAGCTGATTTTCACATGGCAAAATTATCTTTAGTTTTTATATATGAGCTGGAAGTTCTGAAATGTAGATTGATTTGCAAAATGGTCTGATATAACTACACTGCCAGACCAAAACACAAAGTCGCCGTTTGAAGGACTTCTTAGAGTGTAGGCTAAATGCTAAAAACATGACCTTTTCCCCGTAATACCACAGGGTATGGGCATCCGCAATTGCGCCCAACATTACACGTTGCTTATCCATCAATCAAACTTTTTAAAGCGCTTTTCATACTGAAAGGTATCACAAAGTTCTTTACAGATTAATACATTTAAAACTATATATATATATACAAACGTTACACACACACACACTCACACTTTTACCCCACCGTCTATGCACACCCCTCACTCAGTAACACACACACACACGCAATCTTGTACTTCTATCTTAGTGAGGACACTCATAGACATGATGTATTACCCAGACCCTAACCCCTAACCCTAAGCACCTAACCTTGATCCTAACCCTAACCCTAACTCTAATCTTAACCCAATTCTAACCCTAAAACCTAAAACCACATCCTGAACCTCAAACAGTCCTTCAAATAAATGAAGACAAAATGCCCTCACTTTTCAAAAATGTCCTCACTCTGTTGGTTAAAAACTCAAACTGGTCAAGTACAAGAACACACACACACACACAGAGAATAAAATACATAGATACATAAGGCTGGGTACAGATGTGTGGAAACCCCCTTTGAGGAACCGTCTGCGCCAGGAGCAGCAGTCCAGTCGCAGCGACAGGGCACTGACCCACGGGAGCCCAGAGGAGGCGCTGCAGTGACGCCACCCCACTCCCGCGCCTAAAGTAAAGCGTATTTAATAATTGATATTGTTGTTATTTATTCATTTTGAACAATTCTCATCATTCATTCTAACAACTTGATATTACGTTCGAACGAGAAAGCACAGTCAAAAATTTGTCCACATCTGACGTTGCAGAAGCATATTGAAACCATGCCAATGTGACCTTTTTTGTAGTGAATTTCTTTAGGTCTGGCAGTGTATATTAAAAGGACGCAATCGTAAAATATTTAAACTCATACAATGTGCTCTATTCTACTGGACAAATGACATAATTTTCTTTGGTTTGATATTCAAGGCATGCTTTTATAACAACGGCCTCCAGCATTTGGCCAGGAAGGATGTGTAATTGAAAATGGCTGAAGCACACACTTGTCTGTCTGGTCTGAATGACGCACTATTTGATTGGATATCACTCACTTGTTTTTTTTTGGGTTATGTTTTGGTCCAATGGTTATATGAGATTGGAAACCTCCGTGTGAAAGGCAGCGATGTGCGAGGAGAGACATAACCACTAGCATGTGCTTAGTCTAATGTTATTTTAGATAACCAAGACATCCATCAAATGCTAAGTAGAATGCATGTCAATAAAACAAAAACAAAATCTAAAACCGAGCCAATGCAATCCCAGTTATTCGCCCGCAAACAACCAACATCAACTTCGGAAAGACTGGCGTTTTGTTGTATAAATTTGGAAGGGGGAGGCGAGGCATTTAATATCTGCTCCCCATCACTTCACCTCCTTGACAGCCCAGTTAGCGCTCTACTTCTTCGCTCGGAAGACGGGGAGAGAGAAAAAAAAAATCAAGATTAGTCATGTATAAAATAGGACGTGGGCAGCGGAAAATTACATCAAAGGCTGAGTACAAATCTAAGTCAGCGATGATGTGGTCCAAATCAAAGCTCCACTGATTATCCATCTCCTTCATAAACACACGCGCGAAATGAAGAAAAATGCACTCTGTCGCACTCGCTTTAGTCAAATGACCCCGAAGTAATGCCCTAAATTTGCAACTCAGATGCCTACTTTGGAGTTTGCTTTTTTAGCCCATATACACACTCATGAGTAGGCCCTTGACTGGTGCGCTTTTTCTCCAAGAGCATGGGAACCTTCTAAAGGATATCGGCGAGTGCGAATAAGAGTATAGTGCAGCGGGACACGGCACTTAGCAAAACAACATGAAAAAGACTTGATTACAGGTTGAGCCGAGGGAGAGGAGGGATCAGTTACACGGAGAGCGAGCGAGCGAGCGAGGAGGCGCGGGGATGAAGGGGGGGAGCGGGTGAGAGGGATAACGGGGAGAAATGTAAAGAAAGTGGGAGATTTTCAGTTTTACTCTTGAAGTGCAGAATGCATTACCCTCTGTGTATCCGCGTGGGTTGAACTCTAATGCCTCGGTTCTATAAAATTCAAGCCGGGGACTGAATAGAAAAGCTGCTAAAGCGCAGTAATATTGTGTCAGCTATGAAATCAGTGGGGTGCTTGAAGGTAAACGTGATCGGTGTTGTCAGCACTATTTCAATGACTTCGCACAAAAGACGCGCACAGCTTGTCTTCTGAAAAACAACTGAATCCGAGTGTGACTTTCCTGGTTAAAGGAGAACTAAGTCAGTTTTTTAACTTACTAAATCCTCTTCGTAGACCCTCTAATGCAAGTGTTAATGGGATGATTTCAACTCCCCTTGGTGTCTCTGGCTAGAAAACCAGACTTGCAAATTTCCCTGCCTCCGACCCGGCAGCCCCAATACACACTAATGGAAAACATCTCCCTCGCTGCTCTCAGTTGCCAACAAAATCACATTTGGCTCACATTTCTGAGGTTTTTGACATGGTGCAGGTAAGTCCTCACTGTATTCGGTCTACAGCTTTATTGTTGATCAGCAGAAGCTAACAGGCTAGCGGGCAAAGCTAATTGCGGGCTAACGCCACTTAAGCAGTATTTACAGCCAAGTTGAGCAGGAAAAAATATCTATTGTGTAATTGGGTTGTGGCACAATGTAGAATATCCCTCTCTGCAATGGCGAGTAACATTTTAATTTCCCATTTCCAGAGTTACGGATAAAGGGGAATAGTTTTCAATTTTGCTTAAAGCCTTAAACCAGGGGTGACCAAAGTGCGGCCCGGGGCGGCCCTCAGGCTTTTTGTTTAATTGGTACAAACCTCCAGAGATGGTACTTTTTACAACAAGTTTAATAATTTTACATGATCATAGCCTCAGAGACAAAGATCTTATTTTGTGGGGTTTTGAGCCTAAATAAGGGTCTGAGGAGTAAACCTCTCTTAGACGGGCCCTTCCTAATGTTTGAAAGCAGTGACCACCGATATGTGGCCCTCCACCTTGTGTACAATTCAATATGGGGCCCTCAATGAAAAGAGTTTGGACACCCCTGCCTTCAACGCATGGCCCTGTTCTGTTGCCACCCAAAGTAAGAACTCTCCAGGCCACTCCCAAAAGTCTAAAAACACCCCAGATTGTGCTAATAAAAGAAAGGCCACATACGTAACAGGCACAACCTTCTCCAATGTAGTTTAGCCAACATGCTACACGGCGTGTCCTCATTAAACCCCGTTTTGTCTGGCCTGAGCAGCCACCTGTGCACTGCATATACACTCCGTCTCCACCTGTGCGGACTCACTTGTTGTGCCTGCGCTCCGGCCCGGTGTAATAATAGCCCTCAGGTCAGTAAACAAGCCCTGGAAATGTAGGTGATGGATCTGTGCGGGCCGCAACAGCTGCCGGAGGTGGGACGTTCGGAGACTCCCCGGCGCTAACTCGCTATCCGGCGAACTGGGTCAGGGTCGCCGCGCCCTTCAGCTCGGTGGCCGTTTTCCCGTGCGCCGAACCCCCTGATTGGTGCGTCGTGGATAATTGATCAAGGTTGCGCTGATTAACGGGCCGGATCGCGCTCGTTACGCAGCAGCTGCCGTTGGTTTTGGTCTGGGGGGGGGGGAAGTGGAGTGCTCGTTTGTACCGAGAATTACGGGCCACAATAAAGTTTACTGTGTGGTGTGATAATATATACCGACCAGTGAAAGCAGGCCATCTAATTAACCCCTGAGACACTATTAGGCTGGTTTTATCATTGCAAAAGGGCGCGAGGGTCTTAAATCTTCAGCGCCATAAACGCAAGAAGGCCATGTTCCCACTACAAAGACAAGAAGCCTGACAATATCATATCAGCACGTTTGGTTTCCTGAAAACATCTCAAATAGTGGCTGTTTTCTTTTAGTGTGGGTCTTTTCTGCTGCTCGACTTCAAAATACGCCACAGAAGGATCACCGGAGAGAATTAGTCACACAACGTTTATACCATTGTGTGGTTTAAGTGCTTTGTGAATCAATTGGCAATGCGTCCGCGCCAAAACAATAAGCTCTCGGGTGCGAGTATAGCTATGTGTGTGCATTTTTCGCAAAACAAGTTCATACAAAAACTGCATTAAGCCACTATATATGCCTAAAACACGGAGAGCTGCTTTTAAATTCCCCACATGTGTGAATGTGCATGTTTGTCTATGGCCACATCCACACGAAGACAAAACGCTTATATTTTCAGAAACTTTGTTTGTAAGCATGAAGCCTGCTCAGTAAATGTGTGCCTCCACATGGGTCGCCTCAGGTCTGTGTGAGGCGCTGTGATGCTGTGCGCAGGAAACTTATGTGGAATGTAAACAGCGAAAATAAAACTGATTCAAGGATTTACGATCTACAGAAGAGACAAGGTGGAGAGTTTATTCTTCAGATGTAACGGGACTAAAGCTGAAAAACCTGTCAGTGACTTTTACTGTCAGTCCAAAAACACAGACTGACCGTGTTTTTCTACGTGTTGTCACCTGTGGCTCGCAGACAGCTGTGGAGCAAAGAGGAGCGGAGTCAAACCATCATAGGCCATGAGTAAAACTCATTATAAGGTCAGTAGATTATGGATCACAGACACCACTCTGGAGCTGTGATGTCATCGCTTTAGTAAAAGTTGTGGAGATGTCTTAACAACGGAGCCACGTAAACGGCGTTTTGAGATCTTTCCACTCTGGGACCTAGTTTGGAAAATGTTTGTTTACAGACCCCCAAATCGCCGGGCTCGTATGGACGATACACTGGATTGATAATATCTCTTTGCGTTTGGTCCTCAGCTTGACTTCGTTTGGACAGGGCCTATCAGTCTGGGTGTAGATCGGTCCAGTAACACTACCACGACTTTCTAATGTGTTCGTATTCGTCAAACCAGGCCACAAGCGAAAAAATCCATCCATATTCAACTCAATGTACTAGCTTGAGATTTTGTAGCCTTACTCTTATAAACAGGCAAACAAGTGCCCACCTCGACCTCGAAATCAAATCTCGTACGGCTGCTAATGTTTTTCCCAATGCCATTTTTTTCCAATCTGATATCAATACGGCTCAGAGTAGAAGCCGATACCAAGCACCAGTCCATACCAGGGCATGTGAATAAAAATAGCGAAGCCTGTGAAAAGCCTGCTAAGCCCATGAGCACATTATGCATCATAAACAAAGCAATGTTCTGCTTCCACTCTAAAGATTAAATCAAGGCAAAAAAGGCACCATAAATGTACATCAGCGATTATTGGAGGTGTCTGCAGAGCGTCAACAGTTTTAAAGCTGATGTGAGCGTACAGTAAACAGCTGCAGCTTGCATCTGTACCGTCCTCTTCTACAAAAACACAACATAGTAATGAATAGGTTTTGTTTCAGGTAATCACTGACACGGATTCCTGAAAAGTTTGTGGTATCAGCATGAAATCTGACAGCAGTATGGGAACAACCCTAATTAATACATTACAAAACTCGAGTTTTGCTGATCCTTTAGCCATTATCCACAGCACTGCAGGAGTTATTCCAGCTGCCTAAACCAATCCTACCTGTATAAATATGATGCACAGTAATGGGTATGGTAAAGCAGAAGGCATTCAGCTGCTAAACAGTGGGATGGAGCTCCACTAACAAGCTTTCCCATCTGCATATGTGGGAAGTGCATCCAACCATGCCATTATGAGGCAAACTAAACAGGAAGCCAACAGGAGACGCTGTACGGCGGTGTAAAACGTACAGGCGTGATTTTATTTCAGCTGCATTTTCATTTCATAGTTGATTACCTTTCCTTTTAAAAACGCCACCGGATTATTTGCATATTGAACGCAACGTTACATAAAGGAGTAGATGGAAAAATAGCTTGATCTTGTGTAACTATCAATGCATAATTTACAGTCTATGAAAGCGATTTATACAAGCTTCATGCGACAGACTGTAATCAACGATAATCAACATTTCCATCAAGCGATTTGTTCTGTTTATGAACGCGCTGATTGGCCCTAATTAATTGTCCAAGTTGATTATCCGCATTTCAAATTTACTGCGGCGCAACGACTCTTTTGGTAAATATTTAGCGAGTGCAGACTGTCGACAACAATAGTAATAAGAAGAAGAATTCAAAGCCTTGTCAAATTAAATGCCCAAATGAGATGATGTGAAGATTCTCTCTTGTGATTCAGACACACTATTGCATCATCTCCAGCTATACAACGGTCGTTATAGGTACCGTATTTTCCGGCGCACTGTTTTTCATAGTTTGTATAATTTCACACGCCGCTAGAGGGCGCTGCAGGCTAGTCGAGCAGCAGAAAGAAAGTGTGGAGTGAGCGAGAAGCGGAGAAAGAAAACAAAACAAAGCTAATCGTAGGCTAAGAGCTAGATGGCCACAGCTACAGGAACGAATGAGAGGTTGAAAAACGTGCTGCCGGAAGAGGTTTGTCAATGGTGCAATTACGCCTCCGTGCCCAGGTCGTTGCCAAGGCGATTGTTCAGAAGTGACACAGAGGATGAAGATTTCAATGGATTTAGTGATTTGGAGTGAGATCGAGAAGGTTTGGTATGTTCTTATGATATAGTTATCTGAACTGTTTATGTGACGTTAACATAGCAGACACCTATTTAGTCCGTTGTTTATGCTTCCTTTAGCTAACCATCAATGTGTTACGTTAGCATACCGTACGACTGTTGTTATTTTCTTCATTAGGCATTTTTTGGCTAATGCTTCTTATTCACCTTATTCCGCCCCGCCCACTTTTGCCACTTTCGGCGCCTCTGTTTTCCTGACACTTCCGGTCGAGCGCGAAGCCCGTTCATTTTAACGGAGAACGAGGGAAAATATTCTCCGCTCAAATCTGATGTTTAGTCGATTGACTTGTGTAAAATGTCCGATGTTCATTTGCACCAACATGTCGACACTGCAGCGTTTCTCTGGGCGGCCTGAAAACGGCTTTGTTTTCGTGTAGTGACTGATTTTATGCGGACTTCTCCAGCCCCATGTTAACACATAGGAGAAAAGGGGCGGGCACAATTCATGGCGGCGCCCACGCGAACGTCCGGAATAAGGTGAATAGAGTTCAGGAAAATCTACAGTTACCATGGAGATCTCCCATCTTTGCAGCCGTTAGCATACATTTCCATTGACTAACATTAGCTGCTGAGTTACTGCTGGTAAATACATCTCATACTGTGGTGTCCAAGTGTTTTAATGTGAACAATAACTCCAGTATTTTGACTTTTAAAATCTCCATTAGTTTACAATTGCTGCTAATAATGCTTAACGATATGACGTCACATTCCCGAACTCTATTCACCTTATTCCGCCCCGCCCACTTTTGCCACTTTTGCCACTTTTGTGTTGTCTCGGCACTTCCGTTGTCCAGACACTTCCAGTCGAGCGCGAAGCCCATTCATTTTAACGGAGAACGAGGGAAAATATTCGCTCAAATCTGATGTTTAGTCGATTGATTTGTGTAAAATGGCCAATGTTCATTTGCACCGACATGTCAACACTGCACCGTTTCTCTGCACGGCCGAAAAACGGCTTTGTTTTCGTGTAGTGACTGATTTTATGTGGACTTCTCCAGCCCCATGTTAACACATAGGAGAAAAGGGGCGGGCACAATTCATGGCGGCGCCCACGCGAGCCTCCGGAATAAGGTGAATACTCCGGAGCGACTTATAGTCCAGTGACCAGAGCAGAGGAGCAGAAATGAAACTGAAAATGAAATGAATTTTTAGCTTTTATAACAGGCTAATCTGTGCACATACATAAATAAGTGGATTTTGCATGATATGAGCCTTTTAGATTAACTTGTGTTTAGTTTGTGGGTGTACTATAAAGCCGTCTTGGTTTTGTTCATAAGACCAAAGCAGACTGCAGCCTCCACTGTAGCTTCCAACTTTTTTATTACTTTCCGACTTCAATTTATAAAGTGTATCTAGGGCACTCTACTTCAACGCTACCAATATACCAAAATATCTACTGTTGCCGCCTGCTACTTTTTAAGAACATATTTAGCATCTTGTCGCCCTTTTCTTCACACATTTCTCACTTCATGAAGATTATATTTATTTACTGGAATATTTTCTCCGTCTGATGTCTTTTAATGTCAAGCGTCACCTTGGCGACGGCGACATAATGTAAACCTGCTGAACAATTCTTCTATCTGACATTTACCTTATGATATTTAACTATGCATGCAATGTGAGTAAATATCACCGAATACAGTGAATGAAACAGCGGGAGGCGGCAGAGGCTCCGGTGGTTCAGTGATCAGAAGGTGGATCCATCCGAGATTAAACTTTTGCAAAAAATAAAGAAAAGGAAATTAGGAAAGTAGGACAAATATCAGTGTTAAAAATGGGTGAAAATGAGGGGACAAAATTGGGAGAACAAGAAAAAAAATTGGGGTGAAAATATGCAAAAAATTGTAATCAAATTGGGAAAAACTGGAAAAAGAATGTGGGGAAATATTAGTATTAAAATGGGGCAAACATTCAGAAAAATGGGGGGAAAAAATCATTTATTTGAGCTGAATCATCCAAGTCACTTCCTTTAATGCTGTCTCTGGACCAACAGCATCAAAACTGGATTTTATTTTACCAGTAGAACCAAAACTTTTTTTTCTGATACCAAACTGTTATGGTTTAATTGTGCTCAGACAGACCCGGAACTCTTAACGTTGTTTATTCTCTGATGTTTTGTCGATTCGGGATTTAGTCTTAAATCGCTCCAACATGCCGGTGTTTCCGATGCTTATCCTCTCACAAATACTGATATGTTTGGTATCCACACGACACACGGAATCCCCCCGACAACGCTCTGTGATCCAAATATGGTCATTACTTTTTGCTTTTTTTTTTTTTCAAATCCTTTTGGACACACTTTGGATATGGAGAAAGATAGTTTCATTTATTTTGATTGTCATTGTTATATTATCTTACGATTATCTATTCATTACAAAAAAGAAAATCAAAACATGTCCTTCATTAAATGTGCGCACAACAGATACAGTTATATTGAAAGAAGAATCTCTACTTCTGAATAAATTTACGATTTCCTACTGCGATGTTCCGCGGCTCCCCGCAGGCATAGAAGGACCAGGGTGGGCTCGTTTCCAACACAAAAGACCGTGAGTCTCTATCTATTTCCGTTCCATTTAATACCATTCTTAATGCCCAGATACTTTATTTTACTGCCACAAACACAGAAAAAAAAAATCAGCGCATGATTCATTTCTTAAGATTCTCAAATGTTTCATCGGACAAAGGAAAGAGAACTGGACAAAGCAGGAAACCTTTTAACAAAAAACTGCAACAGCACATGTTTCAGACCATTATTGTGGTATTTACAATGAACTTACACAGTAAAAAATGTTGAGCAATGTCATCATAATCCCCCAAAAAATAGATTTAATGCTTATGCTTTTTAATTACATTTAATGGCTTTTAATGCCCTGCAGAAACCCAAATGAATTACATAAAAGGAACTTGTCTCTGGCTACCCGCCTCATTACTTCTAAGTTTTGTTGATATCTATTATATTTGAATCCAAGTTAGACCCATATACACAGGGACAGAGGGTGAGACAGGAAAGATAAAGGATGAAAACCAAGTGTAGACCTCTGTTTTTATGTACAGAAAAGCTATACACTGCTGCTCTGCTTGTACTCCTTTGCCTTTCAGCAAATCTATATCATCAAAACTTGCAATGCATGTATAAAACGGTTATAGGCTTTGATCAGTATTTCCAGATAGCTTAAAATAAGATGATACGAATCCGGCATTATCATATAAATTGAGAGGATTTGGTTGCATTTAAATGGGTGTCTCGCTGCGCTTACTACATAAAGCCTCTCTCTAAGTATGAGTGATGTGCCTGTGTTGACTGTGCTGACTGTGCGGGTGGAGGAACAGGATGCATGACTGGGGTGCACAAACAATATAATAGAAAAAAAAGGAAGAAGTAAAAAGCCCTTACTCGGGACAGATCTCCAACCTCCAGGTAAAAACAGATGATGAAGACGTTCCAGGTCATCCACACCACCAGCCAGGCCGCGTACTGCAAACACAAGAACAGGAGGGCGGTGGTGAGAAGGGCTGTTGACGAGGTTTACACGCAGGCGAGGTGAGGTTTACTTTGACTTCAGAAAAGCATCAATAACAACTAGAAATGCAATGGCTACGCCATTGCGATTGACTGCGGAAATGCGGGAAGCGAATGCAGAAATTGCATAAACTCTTCAAATTGCATAATCAAATTTGCATAAACTGGTAAAATGCATAAAATATCATGTTGCATAAACTGTATAAACTGCATAAAGTGGTAAAATGCATGAATGGGTTAATTTGCATAAATCCTAAATGGCATAAACTCTTAAGTTGCATAAATGCTTTGAAATGCATTAACTGGTTAAATCCCATAAAGTGGTTACTTTGCATAAATTATTAATGTTGCATAAACCTTTATATTCCATATACTGGTCAAACTGTTGAAAGTGCTTGATGAATCAAATGGCTGAAAGGCCTGGAGTCTCCCCATTGGCTGGATTCCCCCATACACACCAATGCAAAAATTTCAAACTCCCGTATAAAAAAACTGGAAATCTGCAGAAGGCCAATTTTTTCTCAAAACCCACAAGTTGCATAAGCTGAACATGCACAAAGTGCAGAAATTGCATAAAATGCAGAAAAAAGTGCAGAAAAGCATGGATTTGCGGCAGCCCGATTATAAGTCAATGGGAAAAATCTCCGACATTTTGGCCGATTGCGGAAAAACCGTAAGTTGCAGAAGTCCCAAAAGTAATAGCACCCTTCTCCTCAACATGCGGAACATTTTGATGCATAACTTGCATAAATTGCACAAAGCATGAAGGTGCTGAAAGCTCTAGAAAATCGGGAAAAAGATGGAAGAGGAATAATAATAAAGAACATGAAAACCAATAATTGACTGCGGAAGAATTCCGCAGTCAATCAAAAAAGTGACGAAACAGCTTCATAAAAAGAGACGAAAACATGTGACAAAACCATACCAACAACGCATCACAGAGTTACAATCAGTTTTCTTTCTTATGAGGCGTTATACTGTTGCTCTCCAGACGAGAAGCCTTTAGATTTGGGTAAGGATGATCTTCACAATTGAGCTCCATTATCAGGTGGGAGGGATGAACTCCTTTGAAAGGATTGGATTTTCGCTAGCGTTTGGTTGTGACATATGTAATGTGCCTGAATGAGTGAAGCAAGATATTATGACTCTCGAGGGCATTGCTTTCATATTCCAAGGCTTCAGTTTCAATTTTTGGTTATCTGGGAGGATAATTCGAAGAGCTTCCATTACTTTCTTATCCCCCGCCATTGCCAAACTACAACCAGCAAATGCTTGACGTCACCTGCCACACCCGCCTCCCCCGCTCGCTGAATGGTAGGTATGAATGGAGTTTACGGATGGCTATGGCCAGGCTAGTGCAGTCAAGGCAGGCGCGGCATTAGCGTTCAATGTAGAAAAGTGCATAGATACATTTTTCATATACATGCTGTAACTCCGTGTTGAATGTGGAGATGTATCAGGCTATGTGTGCAGCGACCCATGTGAAAAGAGAAAGTGTCGTGAGCAGGAACCGATCCTACAATCTTTGAATTATAAAACCATGAGTTGAGCTAAACCTCCAACGGCACGTGGGCTGGTCTAAACTCATTAAACTCCCGGGAAATAGAAATTCAACCTGGATAGACTCAAACAGACAAAAGCAGCGATTAGGAAGATTTATTGACATGTATATTAGTTTTGGTGATCAGACCCCGGCGGTAACATCGATGTTTGAAAGTCAGTATGGATGAACAGCTTGTAGTTAGGGATGCCTTTCCCCCGGAGCCTGGACACTGGCGGTGGTATGGAAGACCCGTGAAGCTGCAGCAGGTAGAAGCCGTGGATGGAAGAGGCGGAGATGGGGTGGAGGCGGGTCGCAGCGCAGCTGGGAAGTGAACGAACCATGATTGCGGCTTTTATGCTGATGGCTGAGGTGGGGGTGTGGCCCTCTCGGAAGCGATCATTGGCTGGAGGTATGTGATGCTGAAAATCATCTCCCAGGTTGAATTAACGCCTAGGCTTCATTTCACATCGAGGGTGCAAACATTTCAGAATGAGGTTGCAATGCATCCTTTCGCACCCCTGTAGAACTGGGCCTGGGCCGAGCTACACTTTTGATCAAGAAACAATGCTTGACTGGAGGTCTGAATCACAGGATGAGACGGGTTTATACAAAACACAACCCCGTGGAGACAGGATATTTTTGTTGTTTGCATAAGATTTTAAATGTGTAAAAGTGCTGTCGTTTCTAATTAAAACCTTTGATCAAGACTTGGATCTTGATTTTTGCAGCCCTACTTTCTTGTCTCTTGTCCTAGTATTAAACAGCCAAAGGAAGAGTCCCTTATTGAGGTGTTGAAAAAAAAACTTAATATAGCCTTTATGTGTGACTCATTCTTTTCAAGCTAATTAGCCAAATATTCAATAGATTGGTTTCTTTTCTATTCAGTTCATGCGCAGCCCGGAGTTACTTTGGGATTGATGGTATTGTCAGCTCAAATAGCCCTCGGATGTGACAGGCTATAGTTTGCGAATTAAAAAAAATACCATTAGTCTTTGATAAATATGGGAGGAGAGACGGCGCGACACTTCACGTTTGATGTCATTTAGATGCGCCAAAAAAAAAAAACATTCACAAATCACCTGAATAAAAGCAGACGGCGGGAGCGTAAACAGACTGCCAAGCGCCGGAGATTTCAAAGTGTACTTAAAGGCGGCGTAAATAAATGAGGGATTAAGAAGCCGACTGAATGCGCTAAGCTTTACCAAACTTTCCTTGACATTTAGCGCCGCGGAAGTATGTGCATTGTTTGCGAGAGCGCGAGGCCAATGGGAGGGATCGCGTGTAGGAGTTGTGTGGAAGAAGAGACCCATGGGAACCCGGCTCAAGTTTTATGAAACGTGAGACACTTCTAATCGTTAACGAAAGGGAAGCGTCTCATTCAATCTGGCTGCTGTTTTAAAGCGCATTGATTTACTATAAGCATTATCATATGTCAAATGCAGATAACCTTGTTTTACTATACAACATCAGACAGAGAATGTTCAATGAATAATGTATGAGCACTTGTTTCCTTATATAAATATTTACCCAGTTTATTTAACACAGCCTGTCTGTTCTACAATTATATCATTGTTTTAAAGGTCACTGGGTTTCTACTGTAATAGCACATTCTAAAAGCTTGGGAAGCGGGATAGGCTGTAGCTATCCTTTAACAAAAAGCACAAATCTTTCTTTGGATACTGTATTTTCAAGGAAAATCACGCGCTAAAAGCTCGATGGTTACAGCTAGAGGAAAGAGTTTGCAAATTAGGAGCTTGAACAATGTGCTGCCGGGAGAGGCTTGTCAACAGTGCGGTTATGCCTCCATGCCCTAGCAGTTGCCATAGCTGGTGTGACTTATACTCCGGAGCGACTTCTATATGTTTTTTTCTTCTTCATCATGCATTTTTTGGCTGAGTGATTTTAAATGTGTTCTGAAGCGTAGGAAGGAGCTCCTGACTGAAAAATAGCTGCTGTTTTGGGGCTAATTTGTCCCTCTTTACTACTGTCATGTCCTATGGATCTTTAACTATAGCTACACCCATGGTCTACGAGGATCTCCCCAGTATTTAAGCAGATATCCAGTCCATACGTCCGAATAAAGGACAATTTGTGCCAGTGGACAATGGTTATTCCAGGTTAGCCCCGTTAGCTTGCTACAATCGCCTACAGCTCATGTTGATGAAAAGTCCGCAATAAACCGTAAATGTGTCAAGCCCGGCTCAGTATGTGCTTTATATAGTTACCGGCTTTACTGACGTTATTGGTGCATAATATTTGTTTTCACTGGATCTATGCGTGCTAGCTGCTAAGCAGCGAGTTAGCTCCGGGCGAGCAGTTAGCAGCTCGGCTACGGACTTATTTATAAACATGGCTGGATGTTCTCACGTTGAAAACACAGACACAATAAGGTTGTATTGGGCAGAGAGAGCCCATCAGAGGCTGTCACACCGGGGCAGCGGTTAGCTATCCCGCCCGGCCTTCGAGGCTCTGAGCCGGGTGGGAAACTGTACAGCGGGGCAGTGTGTGGCTGAGTGTTCGCCGAAGGCAGGAGGGGAGGCGAGGTACGAGCCCCAAATGTAGAGAGTCGGAACAGTCAAAGTCTGCATTATGAAATATCAGCTACAGAATTGTATTCCTTTTGTAGAAAAAGATGAAGCAAGGAGAACGAACGGAAACGCTACGACACACAGAACCGGAAGTTGTGAAGTTGAACGTTACCCATAATGCAACGCAAAATTCAGTCACTCCCCCACCCATCGGATGAAATTTTGGGAGAGCAGAACGCCCGAATTGTAAAGCTATTTAGGTGTGTGAGTGACATCCTTTACGAACAACAGAAGATCCTGTCTCTTTAGGGTTTTATTACACTAGTCCTATAGTGTAGACTTCCACAAGCATGTTCTGAAAGAATGATCTTTGCATAATTCAGTCTTTCTATATGTTACTGCTCCGAGACGTGTTTAAAATATGCGCAGTGAACTGAATCTTCATCTTTATTTTTTACTGAACCTTGCACCACTTTATCTGAATGACTTTAAAAAAAATGCCTAAGCTTTGTTTCGCACTTTAGTTTAACAGGTTTTTAAAAGAAGACAAATGGAGGCGGTCTGCATGTCCTCCCGGTGTTACAGTGGGTCATCTAAGGTTTCATCCTTTTGTTGAACGATAGTGTTAGGTGCATTGGTGGCGCTGGCTCTAGATCTCTGAATCGCCCATGCTGAATGAATTATGGGGTGAAGAGTTCTATGTCTCAATGTCAGGGTTTACCCCGATGGCTGCTGTTGCCTGCAGCTTCTTGCAATAAAAAAAAGATGATTCCATTTTAGAATTTTACAAGATGGATTCTTGTCTTTCTAACATCAAATATTTATCTATTTCTTTCAGTCTTGTCCCTTCAGGGCAGCTATTGCTGATCTAAAAAGGGAGCGCACTGTGAAATTACAATAATGGAAAACTTGATTATGTCAGATTACATTTTCAAAGCCTTTTCGGAGGCCCGTCTCTTTGTTAGCATTCCCCTGTTAGCATTGAAATATGGTATTTTCTAGTTTAGACATTTGGAAACTGCTAATTATTCAAAGACATGACAAATCAAGCTTATTTCTGCTTTTGTGAACCTCTGCAGGGTTATTTCAAATTTTATGATTCAAAGGAATGTGTGCGCATTGAAATTCACTTGATGGGTAAAAGCTGCTCTTTTAGATCTCGTCTGGTGCTCCAAATCGATGGAGCAGGGATAAATGCAGATGCAGTAACATGGACTTTAAAAATGCAGTGGAAACTTCCAGGAAGTACTGTATCTACTACGCAACCAAATCCAGCTGTTTGGCAGAAGAAGAAACAACCAAACCAAACATGTTTGCTCAAAACTGTGTGAATGAAAAAAAATATTGCCCAATATATGTTTTTTGATAACAATGTTGTATGGTTAATGTTTTCCAAAGTTGAAATAAAAGTACTTGTTCTTGAGACGGCACAGACTCCTCAGGCTCAGTGTGCTCCTCAGAATATGAAGTTACTCTGGTACAAGCGAGACACCAGACCCTGCACTGATCTGAAGAAGAGTGCACTTACAGGCATCAAAGGAAGAGAAGCATGGACATATGTCCAACTGTATTAGGTACAAAAATCATATCGCTGCCACGTCTAGACTGTTATACACTATCCTCCTGTTGCTTTTTTGTTGCCCCCATAACAAAATATTTACTTTATTCAAAGGAAATATCTGTTATAATTTTACAGATTAAAGTACATAAAAAGCTACAAATGACTGCAGGCTAAATACTGGTTTTATTTTAGCAAATAAATGTACATTTGCATTGAAAATATATATATATTTTTCAATGTACTTGTTTTTTAGGCAAGCTTTGGGGGGCCCTATAGTACCTCTGAGGAACCCCAGCGGGCCCCGGACCCCACTTTGAGAACCACTGCTTTACACTTTTTACATTCAGAAAGAAGCTGTAGCATTATGCAGCCAGATAGGGCGCATTCATTGCTGAGAGAAAATGTTATTTGTGCCGACCAGTTAATTCCCAATCGTCCAACACGAGCCCCAGCCGTTTATAATGTGCTGTCATTATTTCCACTATAATTCTGTCTGGCTTAATTAGCCTAAATCTTGTCTGAATCTCCACAGTCATCTGCAGAAGTCGTGTTCTTTCATCTGTTGATTTAGTTTTTTATTTTTTCCTCGGTGACACTCTCCCATAAAACCATGACCAGTAAAAAGCCAGGCTAATGCAGTATGCACACATTCTCTCTTCTGCAGCTGAAGCTTAGAATTTATTCAGGGCATCCACAATGGCCTGAACTGCCTCTTCCACTGCTTACAGAGTCACAAAGGCTATGCAGCGAAAAACATAAAAGACTTTGACCGATGTATATTCTGCTGGGAGGAAACCCGAGCAAAAACACTAGCAGGTCAAAAATCCGCGGAACTTTTTCTACAAATATACAGTGGCTCATTAAACCGCACCGCATGCTGATTCAATTCGAAGGATAATGTATCATGTTAGTGTGAATAAACCAGTGGTTCTCAAGTGGTAAGTTGGGACCTTAGAATCGCACAGAGGCCACGCAACCAAACAAAACGAGAAAAAGAATGACTAATGTGCATTCTGTTATGACAAAACCCAAGCAGTTTTGACAAGACAGGGATTGGCTCTTTCATCGTATGTTGACTTGACCTGCGCATTCATATTGTTATCAACCCTCATCTGCCACATCAATGAGGGATGACATTCCCTGGTCATGAGAGCGAGTAGGTAATAGACGCGAACAACAATATTCAACCTAAAGGAGTCAGAATAATTGTTTAGCAAGTGGTTTTCTGCGACTGTATCGACTAAACACAAGAGTTTTAAGGTTGTTAGCTTTACCGATGTGGAGTATACGATACAGATTTTGTGAGTTGAACTTTGACATAACTCCTTCAGCGCTGACTCACAGGGAGGTGGTGTGGGAGAAGGTTTTGTTTACCAATGCATCACATCACAAAGCTGTCAGTGGTGGAGTTCTCATACTATATTGTGTTTGAAGTTCCAAAAAAAAACAGGGTAATTTTCACCACATAGGCCTTTAAATATGGTTAGAGAAGTCACGGCTGTTCTTATGCTCTAATTGTTGGCGTGTACCATTATTGTTTATTATTGGATCCACATTAGTCTGTACATAGGTAAAGTCTAGTCTTTTGATTTTGCGCTGAACAGAAAGCCGGCTCTTTCATCCCTCCAGAATGATCAAACAGGTGATAGGCCCACTGATGTTTCTTTGCGAGCACAAGTTGCTGTTACAAAAGCTTAGGGCATTTAGCGGCATAAATAAATGGATTTGTGAATACATTTTTTAACGTGAACTCCAAGCGAACTGTTGACACACAGTTTGAACGCTTCCCTGCAAAGGCAAGATCTGCAAAAGCGAGATGAAATTGCAATCTACTTTCAACCACTTACTGCAGGTCCAAATTTTGAGGAAAATCTGAAGGGCATGTTCGAGTAAACCTTTCAAATTTCAAGGTCGATTTTTAACCTTGCAGCAAGCTTGTGGTTAATTACATTTTCCACTGTATCCTGACAATTCACATACAGTACTTTTAATCACAAAAGGCTGAAGGTTTCCATCAAGATGTATCAGTTTATCATATCATGTTGTTATATCATACTGGAGGTTGGAAAAAAATCTTGATGGATGCACTTTTTGTTGTTTGGAGGAAAAAAAAGGATTTTGATTTATATATACCATGTACCGTATTTTCCGGAGTATAAGTCGCTCTGTAGTATAAGTCGCACCAACCAAAAAATGCATAATGAAGAAGAAAAAAACAAAGTCGCACCAGCCTTGGCAACTACCTGGGCATGGAGACATAACTGCTCTCCCGGCAGCACATCGTTCAAGCACCCATTTGCAAACTCGTTCCTTTAATTGTAGCCACCTAGCTTTTAGCCTGCAATTAGCTTCTTATCTTTTCTACATTGCAGTAAAAGTAGCCTCCACCTCTCACTTTCTTTCTACATTTTTAGTGGTACAGGAGTAGCAAATACTGGTACAAAAGCCAAGAGCGCCCTCTAGCGGCTGTCAGTGTGAAAACATGAAAGTATATATTTCTATGTATAAGTCGCACCTGAGTATAAGTCACACCCCCAACCAAACTATGAAAAAGTCGGAGTAGTGGCTTTAATTTGTACAGTAAATAGCATTAAAAAACGCTCATAATGCAAAAATGGTTGGAGGCGTCCTAAAGAGGCGGTAGATTGTATTACTGTGTGTATTGTGTTACTTACCCCAGTGACATATCTGGGTCTGAACTGGATGGTGCCAAACAGGCCGAGGATGACCACAATGATGTGCAGGAAGTTGGTGAGGATAGGAGCCCACTGGTATCCCAGGAAGTCGATCACCTGTCGCTCCAACACTGTGACCTATACAAGGAAACACAAGAACCAGTGTTACCGCGTGTACATCTGACATTCACTGCCTGATTTAAAAGTCACTCTGCGCGGTGGAAGAGGTTTAGCTAGGATTTGTCTAATGCAGCAGACAGGTGCAGCAACAAAATGTCATGCCGCCCTTTTTACGACCAGAGACTAAAGCCCTCAAGTGCTCTTCAAACCCTCTATTGAGTCATTTTTACGCACCGCGCATGGACCATTGCGGCACGCTGCTAATTTGCCTGAGTCCAAACACATTTACATGGACCACACTCCACTGCAGCATTCAGACAAGTAAAGTTACTATTTGTGTATAAGGAGTCAAGTGACAAGCAGTGGATGCTGGGTGTACATTTCATGACGTACAACGCACAATTGCAAAGCGTCGGGTTACCAAAGACATCAATTAGGCTACATGACTGAATTACAAAGTAGGCAACAATTTGATCCAAATATACGAAACTAGGACAGGACTTGAAATTGTCAATACGGGCTGAGTAGTCTCTTGCTACACAACTGGAGAGTGCAAACAAGGTAAAAGTCTATGCTATCTCTGCAGGGATTAAATGCTCTGGAAAATAAAACAAATATAGATGATTTCACTATATTAAAAAAATCATTATGTCCATTAAGGTCCCTCCAAAATGTTGCTTTACATTGAACAACTCAAAACTTAAAACTAAACCATTTTCATGTCGATATCTCCATACGCTGAAGTTCAATACCAGAGTAAATCGAGCATCCTGTTGTAACATTCACTCGAGCGGGCCAGAAACCAACTCATTTTTTCAACTACTGCTACAAGATCTTAGATCTGGATAAAGATCGCAGATACATGTGGCTGAAATGAGCTTCATTCAGAGGGTGCAGGCTGGGCGCACCCTTCGAGGAGGAGGACCCAGGAGCTGCTGCTCCTTCATGTCAAGAGGAGCCAGCTGAGGTGGCTCGGGCATCTGTTTCGAATGCCTCCTGGTCACCTCCCTCGGGAGGTGTTCAGGGCATGTCCCATTAGGAGGAGGCCCCCAGGAAGACCAAGGACACGCTGGAGGAACTCTATGTCTCTGAGCTGGCCTGGTGCCGCCTCGGGAACCCGCAGAACAGCTGATTAAAATGAATGGATGAATGGATGGATGTTATAAGATCTGACAGTAGTGTGACACCATTTGATATTTATGGACTGAAAATGTTATGTGAGGATGCAACCAAAACCTCATAGTAAGTACTGTCTGGGAAACGTGTTGTTAAAACGTTTGAGAGTGTTCCGGGATAAAACAAATAAAGTTTTTTACATACGAGGACTACTCCAACTACTAAGTAACTCTCGGTGGGGATACAAATTAGCAAAAGTGGAGATATATACTTTTATTATTACGAGACCCAAGGGATACTTCAAATTGTGCCAATCATAATTTCATTACAATGCTTAGCAACAGTACAGTGCACCACACGCGCCCCTAATATTATGCATCTCCTGAAGGGACATAATTTATGAAGCAATTCCCCTGTGTTAAGGCCTCCGTCTGCGTGATGTTCTATTGTCTATATAGGAGGTTGATTCCTGATTAGAAAATAAATAATAGCTGGGGCTTGCTAATGACAAATGCACTAACGGGATAGAAGGGTTAAGAGGATGTGTTCTGAAATGAGCCGCTTTTATCATAATGAAGTAAAGCGTAATCAGTAACCTAGGCATCGGTGTGTGCGCGCGCCGGGTTTATTATCATTCAGTCACTGTTGCCTCACGCTGAGATAGTTAATGAAGTCAGCGCAGCGTATGATATGGCCCTGCTAAATATATTAACACATGCATCAGGGAGAAGGCCAGAGACAGAAGGAGGGAACAACAAAGCAAATGAATAACAAGACTTAAAAGACACAGTCACTTCTTTTTTTCTTTTTTGTCATTTGGGGCTACAACGGTAAAATAATGGTGACTCTTGTTCCATGAAGAATATTGTAAAAGCAGCAATTTGTGTGGGGGGAAGAAAGAAAGGACCCAAGGTAAAAAATAAAACATAAAAAAAGACAGTGCAATCGCAGTGACTAATAGTCGGGTTCCTTTTTCTATCGCCAATACAGGAGCTTTGATTTAAAAACTGGCTAAAGGACTCTTAGTTTTAGTTTAGCAAATCAATTATTACCAAAAAGCCACAAAGGGTCAGTGAATGGAATCTATTGGATTGTTTTTTTTTTTGCAGGTTTGGAATTGGATAACCATTTTATTTCCATTTATCAACCACGTTTTCAGTTGATCTATTCCTAATCATGGGTGCAAATGTTTCCCGCTCTCACCCCACTCAGCATTTCATTAAAGAAAAAAAGTCGCGCCTCTATTTTAAGAAAAATAAAAAAGCTGTTTGTAATTTTCACACATTTCTCCGGCACGTCGAAACCTCGAGAGCATTCGCCGACAGATTCCCGAAAATTCCCAACAAAAGAAAATCGCATTCTGAGAACAACAAGTAAAAGAAAAACAAAAAAACAAGGTGGACACTTCAAACAAAGGAAACAACCAAAGAGTCTCCGGGATTGGATTTGATAAGACTCAGCCCCCAAAAGCTGAGTTTCCACACAATCAGGCCCGAGTGTTTAAACAGCAGCTCTCTATCACACCAGCCGATGTTTGCTCTTCCCTCTCGCATGCGCGTTCACACACAGCGAGGCACTTCTGGATGGCTGGCTTTAGAGGGCCCTAATGGGACGCCATATGGCAACTCGGATGACTTCTGCGGCCAAATAGCGGGTTATAGGGAACCGCGCGGAGAGCTCGAGAGCGCTAGGACATGAACTGCAACCCCTTTACAGCTTGCTAATGCCCCTATTAAGCTTTAAATAAGAGATCCAGACACGCAGGCTTTAAAGTAGGCGTATCAAGCTTTAAAACAAGTCTTTCGGGTGTTGATGTTTTTTTGTTTTTTCTTCACGGTGGCATGCCCTTTTTTGTTATACGACGGCGAAATTTCAAAAAGTATTGAGCGGCTAATCCATACATGTTTACAAATCACTTCTGTCAGAACAAGCGTGAATTGTTCCACTATTATTACCTCCATTTGGTTTGACAGTCTGACAACTTTAGAAAGCGACGTTCAGAATCGAAGTGACTCCTGGCGAATGATATCCATAGCGCCCGAATCTGTAAAGCAAAGCGGCAAAAAACGGGAGCACTATTCTGAAATTCAATCCTCTTTGTTGCTACGTTAACAAAGCCTCCATTGGTTTCTCGATAAAAGGCCGTTTTTCGAAAGGGATGTTGGATGCTAAAAGCAAGTCTCGCGTGCTGACAAATGCTCACCCAAGTGTGTAGTGTGCTTCCACGTCGCGGGGCCACTTGACGGCACCTGCTGTTATCGGTCACCCCCTGGGCTCAGCTGGCGGCCCGCTGCGTCCCGGGACGTTGCTTTTCTTTATCCAGGGCGGTCTTTACGAGCGGGACAGGCCTTTCGTCCATTCACGTGTGTGCATGTGCCCCCCTTTTTGTTTCATTTTATTATGTTAAAAGTGTGTCCACCTATTGACAATTACACGGCGGTTCCATTGTGCGCTCTTTTCGCACACGCACGTATACATAGGGTTTTAATAGGAGTCAGAGAGGCCTCCCTGCACATTATCAAGGACCCTTGGGGACCGCTCTTTCATCAGCAATAATATAAACAGTCTTCAGTCCAGCTGGGAGCCCCCACGACATTACCCCCAAACACACACAGGCTACACAGAAAGGAGGTGCGCACATTGTAAAAGCGTGTATTGATTTCTTGCGGTCGTTATAGCCACATCCTTAAGGGGTCAGCCGGCACAAGCCCCATTCTTCTCACCGGGTTTTATTGTTATAACTTGGGTTAATATGGGAGCCACTAAAGAGCGATATTCAAACCACACCATCTGTTCCCACGCCCGGCATCTTTCTCTCCCCCTTTTTTTATTTTTTTTTATGTGAAAGTCCCATTATGCTGCTCAGCTGTGGCACAACTAACTCCGTGGCGCCTGTCACTACATCACTCTTTGTAATTAAGTCACTGAGCACTCCTGACAGAAGCAAGACAAAGTGCGCACAGACAAGGCGGGTTCCCGAAAAGAATGGGATCATTTGCAATTCTCGCAATGTATTATCGACAACATAGCAGATGCTGTAACTGAGATTACATGAAATAATGCCTTTAATTTGACGGCAGCTCAGTCAATTTATAGACATTACAGAGGCGAAAGGCAGAGGAATAATGCTCGGCTCTTTGTGATGGATCCTTAATGTCTCTTTAGGTCTTCAAACACTGTTACTGGAAGCAAGGTGGCCAGGAGTCAGCGGCCAAACCCGCTCAAACTCGTGGAGCAACTGGGATTGTCTTTTGCTTGTTTATAGAGCCACAGCACTCTTCCGATGATGCAGAACCCTCTCACAGAAAGAGCAGCTTTGAGGACCTTGGATTGAAGGTTTTGCCATTCGATAAAGGGATTTTATTTTACCAAGGAAGAAGCTATATATAGCCTGGTTTACATGCAAAACAGCAAGGCCAAAATCCACAAAAGCTTTAAAAAATCCACTAGGGCTGAAACAACTAATCGATTACTAAAGTAGTTGTCAACCATTTCAGTTATCGATTAATCGTTTTCTAGTAAACATAGCCTAAAATAGAGCAAAAAAGACATGGAAATTATGCATTTTGGATGGAAACTTACTTTGTTTTTAAAGTTAGGGTCTGCAGTGTTTTGTACATTATACATTTCATAAATATCTGTCTTTGTCTCGGCCAATCAGAAAGCAGAAATAGCACAAAGAGCCTCCTACAAATGTTTACTTTAAGTTTACTCCAGCAACATGTCCTCAAGCGGCACCACTTTAGCTTTACGTGATAAAAAAAAATTGAAAAAAATACAATCAATATTAATCGATTACCAAAATACTCGTTAGTTGCAGCCCTAAAATCCATCCAATTCCGCAAGATTACCATGGACCTGGCAACCCTGACAGGCCGTAAGTAGTGCTGTCACATTGCTGGTTGACAGTATCTCGTATCGTTGGAGTCAATAATATCGTTTATCGCTTTCCTGCCTCAATATATTGAACGTGAAATGTGTTATCGTGACAGGCCTAAATACATGATTCTGTTTTGAGAAGGAAACCTCAGTCTTTGTATTTGTTTGACAAGTTAAAGCTTTGCTGATAAGTTGCCTTCATGTGTACTTAAATCTACAACTTCTTTAGAGCCTGACCTTGGAAAGCCCGCTCAAAGCCAGCGATATTGATTCACTTTGTTTACTTATTCTTGTCTTGTGTATGTTTAGAATTCAATTGTGTTTCTTTTTCAAACTACAACCATCTCCCTTGGTCTCCAGTCTTGAGTTTTTTTCAGTATCTAGTATCGTTAGAGTCAATAGTATCGTTTATCGCGATACTTTCCTGCCTCAATATATCGAACTTCAACAGTTCACCCATTTATAAATTGCAAGTATAAATTGTGCTAGAAATTTTGAATGACATCATTTACAATTCACGCCACATTTTGAATTAACACAATTACGACGTGTCATTTTCACCTCCTTCATTCCCGCTGCATGTGAAACGGCTGAAGCTGAAACGCAAGGTGTGAACCGTCCCCAGCCTTTCAGCAGCTCGGGCTCAGGGGACGAACCGCGAGGCAGGCAGAGGTGCAGGGAGCACAGGGCTAGCAGCAGCAGCAGCGGCGGCGGCGGCGGCGGCGGCGGCGTTAGGAGATGTGGCACTTTTGTGATACGTGCGTTTGATGAAAGCGTCGGGGGGTGTGCAGGTGGAGCTCGGAGCGGGCCAGCCGGGTCCTGCGGGATCTGCAGCGACAGGCTTTGATGCTGCAGACAAGAGGCGCTCATTTCAAGATATGAGGGGGGAGAGCCAAGGTTGTAAGATAAGGAGATGCAAAGCGTGAGTGTCTAAAGCGGGGAACTGCGAGAATCGAGTATATCTATTTTAAAGCCATACAGTGGATCATCTCACCTAATGAATGAAATACCAGCATCTATTTGATTATACTGGTGAAAACAAAACAGAAATAACGCCTCACTATGAATGGGCTCTACTCAAACCTGACGAGGGCTCGGTACCGTTAAACCAGGGGTGTCCAAAGTGCGGCCCGCGGGCCAAATGTGGCCCTCAGACCAATTTTTGGTGGCCCTCGGGCTGCTTGCTGAATCGGTTCACATCATCAGAGATGGTCCTTTATATTTAATATGTAATAATTCTACACAATTCTAACCTAACAACTGGCATTTTATTGTGAGACAGAGCTGGCATTAAGGTTTTAAGCATAAATAAAGGCATGAGGCACAATTTTAACCTCTGCTACTCGAAGGTTTCGTGGAACTAACCACCGACCCATGGCCCTTTACCCCGTGTACGCTCCAATATGTGGCCCCCCATGAAAAAAGTTTGGACACTCGGATATAGAAAAAAGTTTAGGTTACCAGTATCAAAAAAATAAAAGTATAGAAATCGGGCGAATAAATTATTTTTTCCCCCCCAATTTTTGTCCAATTTTCATTAATTATTTTTTCCAATTTTTTTCAATTATTTTTGCCTTTTTTTTCTCCATTTATTATTATTATTTTTTACAATTATTATTTATTTATTTATTTTACAATTTTCCCCCCAATTTCCCCCCCTATTTCCCCCCTCTTTTTTTTGTGCTAAATTTATCCCAATGTTTTTTCCTTATTTTTGCCACAATTTATCCCAATTTTCCCCCAAATTATTCCCAATTTTTTCGCCATACATTTCTTGACATCGGAGATTAATCCAATATTGCACATTTGCAGATAATCCACACATTATTGTTCAGTTTTCTGGTTCTAGATGAAAAGTATTTTAGTATACTAGGTATCGGGAAAAGTATCGTTCAGGTATCGGTATCAAAATCCAAGTATCGACACCCAGCCCTTGACCTTGACTCACTGAGACGGCTAGAAATGACAGTGGGGCTGTAATCATTTAAGTATTTTGTGGATGTAGTTTTTCGGGGCTAACTAGCATTCCACTCAAAAACACTTCAGACCTGAGACCATCATTATTTATTCAACACTGTCACACACTGCTCATGGCGAGCGTCTTCCACCGTGACTGCCCCGGGGCTGTCTGACTTGGCAGCCCAACCACGGCGGCAACCTCTTCAAACGCTGCAGACACGTTCACACAGGAGCGCGCCAAAGAGACAAGCTTGGGTGACGTGTCTTGCCCAAGGACACAACGACAGAAAGTAGAAAAAGCAATTGACCTTTTTTACGGGTTTCAGTGCGGGATCCGGTTCACCGCGCAACGACGTGTCCAGGAGAGAACACTGAAATATGTCCCGCTGGACTAAAACGAGAACATGATGCATCCTGGGAGGGCTAGACTGCAGGGCGAGCACGTTTTTTGGAAAATATAATGAGAACCATGGAGAGGAGACGGAATATTTTATTGTTTGCAAATGAATCTGAAATAATTGTATTCTTTGCTGCCATAATATTGCCTTTGATTGTGCAGCACTTTGGGGAGATACTAGATTCTGGAAGAAAATGTTATATTTAAAGGCTTTTTTTTTTAATATTTTGCTATATTTCAAATGGAATGATGTACAAGATATGGGACAAACTTAAAGAGGGGGTATTATGCTTTTTTCAATCACATAGCACCAGTCTATAACACACTACAATGATGACCAAACCTTCTGTTGGTCTGTAAATGCAGTAAATTAGAAAAACTGCCTTGTATAAAATTGCTCTCTCAAAATGGCTGTAGCGAATGTCTTGAAATAGGCCTCTGTCTCTTTAAGAACCTCTGAGCCTTTCCGACACGCCCCCTCCACACGCTGTCTGTGGCATCAGTGGGGAGGGGGTTCTGCTGAGGAGCAGTGGTTGGTTACTCGGCTGGTGACGAAAGCTCGGAGGCGTCTCCAGGAGGTGGGGGCGTTCCTAGGAGGACTCAGGCAAACCTATCCCTAAAATGGCCGCCATCAGAGTTTTTACAGATTACTCGAAAATACGTGAATGTGCCAAGGCAACACTTCAGGCATGTTTTTAATGAGGGGATGACATAATAACATGATGTAAAGCTTGAAAAAGTCGATTTTGCATAATACCCCCCCTTTAAAGCTACTCTAAGCGATCCCGTTTGGCCGGTCCGGCACCGATGCATTGCCAATAAGCTCCTCTAGATGCACCACCATGTACGCCACACTCGCAGACAGTAGAAGAAGACCAGCGCTGCACCTCACACCGCCCTCACCCATTCAAATCAAAACAACTTTATTCATCCCAATGGGCAATTCTGTTCGCTGCTCTCTGGTCATAAAAAAAAAAATAGATGGTGAACTGACAAACATCTGACCGACCCGATGCAGCTGAAATCCTCGTGAAAGTTCTGTTTCTTTATTATTCCAATATCACGTTTTTGCCGCCTGTTTTGTCACGTTTTTGTCGCTCTTTTGATGCTCTTTTCAAGAAGTGTTTTGTGTCATGTTGAACCGGAGAAAAGGTGCTCAATTCAGGTGGGGGTTAAGAGGTTAAATTAAAGCCGCACCGCGTAGAATTTTACCCAATGAATAGAATTGAAAGACAGGCATTTATTTTATGACACATATTTTCATCATTGAAAACTACCTCATAAATGTACAAACAAACATTTATGAGAATCACCTCTCCTAAGATATGACTGTAAACTTCACCGGGAGTGGATACGTCTCCATGGAGATGTGACTAAAGGCAGTGGAATTTGAGATTTAAGGCGAGACACTGCAGGTGAATAGGGAAAAAAAAGTAAATGTAGAGATATCAATTTGAAACTTTTGCTGAACATTACAGATATAAATATGAGAAAAAAAATGTATTGCATTTTTTCTGTCATTGTATGTTTTCACATAAAAATAAGGCATTTTGAGCATTAAAATTGCCAAAATTGCTTATATTTTGGGCAACGAAATCAAAATAATGAATTGAGCCAGATTAAAATGTATGGTTTTATTTTATTGACAAATTAGTAACTACGATTTTTTCAGAAAAAACTCAAATTCCGCCTGTTTTTTTGGTTTCTTCGACTCATCCGCTCCAGCGTCTCTTAGGAGGAAAAATACCATATTTGGGTGAAAGCGTCATCACGAGGACCCTTAGCAGGACACGTGGATGTAAAATCTGTCAATATTTATGAATGAAAACCCGCGGGAAAGACGGCCTTTCTATGCGGCGCAGCAGCTACTTCCGGGTTGCCCCCACCTCGCAGACAAAACATCATAAAATAAACATCATGCGGGGTGAGTTTTGTCATTTTTATACATGAAAACTAAGATGTAAAGGGAGGAAAATAGATCAAAATCTCCACTTCGACCACTGTGTGAAAAATCAATACTTTCACCTGCCGTGTCTCGCCTTAAACAGGTTAGGTTCTCATCCAAATCCGTTCTTTGATTACCCACCCCAGTAATAGCATTTTCAGTGTTGGAGCTTGTTTTGTTTTGCCGGCAACAGTTTAGTCCAAAATGTTACGCAGTGTACCTTTAAAGCAATACATGCAGGACTGTGACAATAATTACTATATCGACTTATCGTTCAATAAATAACAGATAACCGATATATTTTTGGGCTCGATTTTAGTCGTTTTTCTTGGTAAAACTTTGATTTCTAACTGGAGCAAAGTGAGTTACATTATATTTCATGTTTATTGCAGCTGGTGTGGTATTTTAGGTCATGATGATGCACTTTTAGAACAAAGGTTTGCTGTCATTTCTATGCCTGAGAGTTGAAAGTATCTTGTATCGTTAGAGTCAATAATATCGTTTATCGCGATACTTTCCTGCCTCAATATATCGGACTTCAAATGTGTTATCGTGACCGGCCTAAATACGTGATTCTGTTTTGAGAAGGAAACCTCATTCTTTGTTGACAAGTTAAAGCTTTGCTGATAAGTTGCCTCCATGTGCACTTTAATCTACGACTTCTTCAGAGCTCGACCTTGGAAAGCCCGCTCAAAGCCAGCTATATCGATTCAACTTTTTTTTTCTCATTCTTGTCTTGTGTATGTTAAGAACTCAATTGTGTTTCTTTTTTTAAACTACAACCATCTCCCTCGGTCTCCAGTCTTTTATGTTTTGTTTTTTTTTCCACTTGAGAATACAGTCCAGTTCTGCAGCAAATAGGGGGATTTATCGCGCTCCATCCTCACCTGGCACTGTTTTACATGTACTTGTGCATGTGAGCGTGTTGTGCGGAAACCGAGTTGATAAGCAGCCGTCTGTCAGTCTGCTAATGCCAACGCCGGATTCCCCCCTGGGACCGGCATGTTTATTCCACCTACTGTTTTGTTAGCATCCACCACACTCGCGCTCGTGTTGCACAACCACTTTCCAAAATGTACCGTTTCATTCAGTGCCTAAAACTTCTGTGCTTCTGCGCATCCATCACTGTCAGTCAACAAATGCTGTCCGCTCCTCGCGTCCTCCGCCAATGTTGAATTTTTTGGAGGGAACGAATTAAGGCGAAATAAAAAAAGAGAAAAAGAATAAGCTTTGAAAATGGTAATGAGTTGTTTTGACTGGGCTAATTAAGGGTTTCAAAATCAAAACAGCATATTTTGTTCTTAAAAAATAGTCTCCTTGAGTGTCTGGATCTTTCGTCTCTATGAAAATAGATTCAATTTAATTAAAGCTTTCAGTGACTTTATTGACCAGACAATCTTAATCTGTTTAGATTTTTCTTTCTTTGGTTAAGTATAATAATGTAGCTTCACTAATGCATGCCGGAAAGTGGTATGGTGCGTAGTTGTTCATCATCACAATATGTTTAAAGGGGCTAGATGCAAGTTAGCCATTTTATACTCACTACTGCCACCTCAGGTCATACGTGTAACTGCACCTTCTATATTAAGCGCGTGCATGACGGCAATTCGGACCCGAATTAACACCTTTTTTAGTGCCAGTGCAGGATTTTAGAGGCAGTTGTGGTGAATAAGTCTGGGCTCATTCTACACATTAGGACATTGTTGAAACATGTAAGGGGAGGAAAATTTATCATCATTATTGACCTTTATTTAACCAGGATAGTCCCACTGAGATTAACAATCTCTTTTTCAGGGGAGTCGTGGCCCCAGAGGGGAATCTATTGTACATGTTTTTAGTGGTAGGGGAAACCGGAGTACCCGGAGGAAACCTACGCAGACACGGGGAGAACATGCAAACTCCACACAGAAAGGCCCTGTCCAGGTGGGAATTGAACCCGGGACCTTCTCGCTGTGAGGCGTGAGCGCTAACCGCTGCGCCACCGTGCCGCCCAAAATACTTAATTTTAACATTTTTAAACTCCGTATAGTCCCTTTAAGCAAGTAGTGAAGACACCTGAAAAAGAATATCTTTTATATTCCTTGAAAGTCTTTTTTGTGTGTGCAAAGCCTGTAGTTACTAAGGAACCATCAACAGCACTGTCTCAAAACCTGCACTTGTTTCTTTCAAGTAGTTCTTGCACCAGTAGTATTGCAACTTGCTTCCCATTCAACAGCGGCGTTGTAATTGTACCCAGCCCTTTGCCTCTCTATTAGTGGATTCTCTCTGGATTCCCAAAACACACAACTAGGCAACAAATCATCAGCCTTTCAGCAAAATGACCTCTGTCATCCTTGGCCAAATTGAGATTTTGTTTGACAATATCTCTCAAACACTGCTGCATCTTTAGGTATTGTTAGTAGAGGTCGACCGACATGGATTTTTCTAAGGCCGAAATATTTTATTATTGCTGGGTTGTAGGTGACATCACAGCATTTTGAAGGCTTGTATTATTATATAGAGGTACAGTTATATTGTTTTTGAGGACATTTTTGGTCTTGTACAGAGAGATCATGGACCCAGTGACTGATATTAATGATTATTTTTGTAATTCATGAATTTTCTTTTTAGATACAACTTGTGAAATTCTGTTAATAGGAAAAACTGGCTCCTGCCCCCACTGGGTGCTGTGACATCATCACATTCTAGAACCTGCAACCCAGCAATTGGCCGATGCCGATATGCTCAGCTGATATTTTTGACTAATATTTGTTAAAAATATTGGTTAAAGTGGCCAATTTTATTTTATTACTTTCGGTGATTCAATCATAGTTTCTGTCCTCGCTCAGATTCGCTGCCGTTACCTTAAGCATGCCGCCCATTAGCATACTGTTGCTAGCCGCAGCATTTTGCATGGTGATCAAAAAATCCAATTGCGGAGGTTAAACTAACTCAGCGATTGAAATCTCCAGGTTCTGTGCTTCAAAATGACATACATGTCCATATTCACTGAGGTTTAGTGAAACTAACCAACTTTAGTCAAACTTGCTAACTTGTACACGCATAATTGGAAATGTTTGTTTAATGTATAAAGGAATGAAAAAATGACCGAATAAACTATTACTACTACTAACCAATTTTCATTGCGATTTTTCTCTCTTCCCCTGAGGGAGGACTCGTTTCAAAGCCCAGACTTCACTCTTTCCAACGAATCGAGACGTCTCTATCACTTTTGGTCCTGGAGATATCGTCTTTTATCGGGACTAGATTGGCCGATAGTCAATATTGTATAATCCCCAAATATCGTCCTGATACATCGGCTGGCCATTTCCTCAGAAGGAACATGTTACATACTGACAAATGACAACACATACAACTACTTCTATTCGACCCAAATGATGTTTTGTTATATTCATATATTGCTCATTTATTATTAGAAAAGGATCAACTTCAATCAGCGAAACTTACTTGAAAACCACCCAGAAACAGCAAACGGGATGTCTATCTACCACATATTTAACTAAAGACTACTGAATCATTTAGCTTTTTTCCAATGATCTGAGGGATGAAATGCGGCCAATGTTGGTGTGAAAGTTGCTTCAACACTCAAAGGACTAATTGAGGCGCAGCAGGAAAAAGAGCGAAAGAAGCCATAGACGAACCCTGCCCACTGAGATACTATGATGTGTGTTGAGCTCAGGGAGGCCTTTGTCTCCACTTGGTAATAAGCGGTAGAACCATATCAAAGAATGATTATTGCCCCAGACAGAGAGGCAGCTGCACTGGGCAACCATTAATAGCCACCACAGAGCCATAAAAGTCTCTTTTATCCTAAACACAAGTGGAGGAGGGAGAGAGGAGCGGCCCGTCCTGGAGAAGATGTGATGAAAAGACGGTGTGGTGATTAAGATCCCACAGTCACAATGAGCCCTGGGATCGGCACTGGCGGAGACCAATGAAAATGTCTCATCTTCTGTTCCTCTGACACTCTTTCAGTCCCGCTCCGCTCCACACTGTTCCCCTGTGCCCGAATCTTCATTTCCTGCCCGCTGCTTTTCTCTTTCACTTCCCACCATGGCTGCACACCCCTGGCGTACATATTTAATACTCAAGGTTCTGTTTCTCATAAAAAAAACGGCAGGGATCTCGTCGGACACCTCGCACGCCAAGAAGGTTGGTTTCATACTGGCTGCAGTCGTACATAGCACTACGCTGCAGGTCAAGATGTAGGTTCATGTAGGTTTGACCCCAGCATCCAGGGCACAGGCACAACAATGAATATTATTGTTGAGACTCAAAGGCAGCAATACTCAACAATCACCCGCATGGATAATGACTCACTGGCTATCAATGCAAATTACTTAATAAGCTTTATTAATTGGTTCAATCATGTTACAAGGGGAATGATTCCTGCAGAGTTTTTCGAGACTAAGTTCTGCTCACAATGGCAACGTGTAAGCGCTGCCAAAAGAAATCATTATTAACCTTTATATCTACAGGAAATATGCACAATATGCGTTCAGCTGATTTTATTACTGCAGAGAGTACTAGCCTGAAGGAAAGTAAACAAACAGCTAGCTTCTGAGCTAAAGACATTTGAGACCTGCGGATTTCTTCTGAAACACTGAAAAGGCACCAAGAAACCCCCCACACCTGCAGCACAGTGGAGGCGTCGCAGGAGGCGCTACAGGAAACGAAAAAAGGGACAAACGAGGAGGTATCCGGGCAGGACTCGCAGCTAAGCCACACAAATCTTCTCTCCCTACAATTGAATAATGTTTGTTCATAAGAGAATAAGACAGATTAGAATTGTTGTGGAGTGGAGGGAGCTGCTCAGGAGGAAGAGGGAGTAGGAGCTGACCAGTGCAGGACACCACGCTCTGAAACAGGGATAACCCTAGAAGGCGGTGCACCGTTTAGAGCAGGGGTGTCCAAAGTGCGGCCCGGGGGCCAAATGCGGCCCTCAGACCAATTTATGGTGGCCCTCGGCCTCTTGCTGTATCGGTACACATCACCAGAGATGGATCTTTTTATTTGAAATGTAATAATTCTATACAATTCTTACCTAACAACTAACATTTCGTTGTGAGACAGAGCTGGCATGAAGGTTTTAAGCATAAATAGAGGTATGGGGCACAATTTAAACCTCTGCTAGTCGAAGGTTTTGCGGCACTAACTACTGATCTACGGCCCTTCACCCCGTGTACGCTTCAATATGCGGCCCCCCATGAAAAAAGGTTTGGACACCCCTGGTTTAGAGGATCACTGAAGGCAGTATTATGGTTTCCCTGACCGCTAAAAACATGCAGTGTGCTCAGTCACGGCAATTTTGTTATCAATAAAAAGAAAAGTCAATATCCGATAACTTATTCAGGTTAACGATAATCAGGATTGAAACAACGCTAAAATGAGAAAGACATTCATAAGTTACTATGTGTTTCTGTTTTAGGCTGTTAGCAAAAAAAAAAGCCACGTTCTGTCAAATAGACGTCACCTCCGTTCTTGGATATTGCCATGACGATAATTAGTGACATATTGCTATTTTTGTTGTGAAAAGCCTGCAGGGAGAATTGCTAACGAGCAGCCCTGATCACAAATTCTTCCAGACAGTGTTTTCTTGACCTATCCAAGATGGCAGCCAGGGCTTCTTCCTCATCCCTCGGAGGTCAGGGAGAGATTTGCCGGAACCTTGAGTTGACTTTTGCTCTAAATTGCTGTTCTATCGCTCACTGGTTAAACACAATATCCACTTTCTCATGCATCATCCCTCCTTAATCCCATCTTGAGCGCTGCGCCCCCACAGCACCCCAGCCCCCCCCCCCCTCCCCTCCCTCCGAGTGTCACTGTTGCATGGCCTGGTCCCACAGCTGTAGTCCTCCTCAGCCTACCGCCTCCTGATTTCTAACGCTTCATTCTCTACGGCCGGCTCCCCCGACGCTTTGGCTGAGAGTTTCGCTCGCTTGTGTGACCTTTAAAAAACTGCTGATCAAATTCTGCTGCTCATCCCATTATAGGAGACGGGAGGGAGGGAGGCGGGAGAGGGGTGGGGTCAGCCGGGGGTAACTCGCCGTAGATATTGAAGCATTTGGGGAGAGCGTAGTGATTTAGCAGCGAAGGAAAGAAGATGCTTTAACTTGAGTGGTGTACGGAAGAGCAGTTTCTAAACAGAATACATTGTTGTACTACTTCAATACTAAAGAATAACAGTGGTATAATATTGGCAGTAGTAGAATTCCATCCATCCATCCATTTTCTTCCGCTTTATCCGGGGCCGGGTCGCGGGGGCAGCAGTCTCAGCAGAGATGCCCAAACTTCCCGATCCACACACACCTCCTCCAGCTGTTCTGGGGGGACCCCGAGGCGACACCAGGCCAGCTCGGAGACATAGTCCCACCACCGTGTCCTGGGCCTTCCACGAGGCCTTGTCCCACTAGGACATGCCTGGAACACCTCCCGCGGGAGGCGACCAGGAGGCATCCGAAACAGATGCCCGAGCCACCTCAGCTGGCTCCTTTCGACGTGAAGGAGCAGCGACTCTACTCTGAGCTCCTCCCGGGTAACTGAGCTCCTCACCCGATCTCGGAGGGTGCGCCCAGCCACCCTGCGAAGGAAACTCATTTCGGCCGCTTGTATTCGCGATCCTGTCCTTTCGGTCATTACCCAAATCTCATGACCATAGGTGAGGGTGGGAACGTAGATCGATCGGTAAATCGAGAGCTTTGCCCCCCGACTCAGCTCCCTCTTCACCACGACAGACCGATACAGCGACCGCATCACTGCTGACGCCGCACCGATCCGTCTATCGATCTCACGCTCCATCCGTCCCTCACTCGTGAACAAGACCCCGAGATACTTGAACTCCTCCACTTGAGGCAAGGACTCCCCACCGACCTGCAGAGGGGAAGCCACCTTTTTCCGGTGGAGAACCATGGCCTCGGATTTGGAGGTGCTGATCCTCATCCCGGCCGCTACACACTCGGCTGCAAACCGCCCCAGTGCGTGCTGAAGGTCCTGGTTCGTTGAAGCCATCAGAACAACATCGTCCGCAAACAGCAGAGATGAGACTCTGAGGCTCCCAAACCGGACACCCTCCGGCCCCTGGCTGCGCCTAGAAATTCTGTCCATAAAAGTAATGAACAGAACCGGTGACAAAGGGCAGCCCTGGCGGAGACCAACACGCACCGGGAACAGGTCTGACTTACTGCCGGCAATGCGAACCAAGCTCCTGCTGCGGTCATACAGGGAACGGACAGCCCTTAGCAGAGGGCCCCGGACCCCATACTCCCGGAGCACCCCCCACAGGGCACCACGAGGGACGCGGTCGAACGCTTTCTCCAGATCCACAAAACACATGTGGACTGGTTGGGCGAACTCCCACGAACCCTCGAGTACCCGATGAAGGGTATAGAGTTGGTCCAGTGTGCCACGACCAGGACGAAAACCGCATTGTTCCTCCTGGATCCGAGGTTCAACTATCGGCCGGATCCTCCTCTCCAGCACCCCGGAATAGACCTTACCGGGGAGGCTAAGGAGGGTGATTCCTCTGTAATTGGAACACACCCTCCGATCCCCCTTTTTAAAGAGAGGGACCACCACCCCGGTCTGCCAATCCAGAGGCACTGTCCCCGACCGCCACGCGATGTTGCAGAGACGTGTCAGCCAAGACAGTCCTACAACATCCAGAGACTTAAGGTACTCAGGGCGAATCTCATCCACCCCCGGAGCCTTGCCACCAAGGAGCTTTCTCACCACCTTGGTGACTTCAGCCCCGGTGATGGGCGAGCCCACCCCCGAGTCCTCAGCCTCTGCTTCCTCATTGGAAGACGTGACGACGGGATTGAGGAGGTCCTCGAAGTACTCCTTCCACCGCCCGACGACATCCCCAGTCGAGGTCAGCAGCCCCCCACCCGCACTGTACACAGTGTTGGTGAAGCACTGCTTCCCCCTCCTGAGGCGCCGGATGGTTTGCCAGAATCTCTTCGAGGCCGACCGATAGTCTTCCTCCATGGCCTCCCCGAACTCCTCCCAGACCCGAGTTTTTGCCTCCGCAACCGCACGAGCCGCAGCACGCTTGGCCTGCCGGTACCTCTCAGCTGCCTCAGGAGTCCCACAAGCCAACAAGGCCAGGTAGGACTCCTTCTTCAGCTTGACGGCATCCCTTACTTCCGGGCGCCACCACCGGGTTCGGGGATTGCCGCCGCGACAGGCACCAGAGACCTTACGGCCACAACTACGAGCAGCCGCATCGACAATGGAGGAGGAGAACAGAGTCCACTCTGACTCCATGTCCCCCGCCTCCCCCGGAATCTGGGTGAAGCTCTTCCGGAGGTGGGAGTTGAAGACCCCACTGACAGAGGGATCCACCAGACGTTCCCAGCAGACCCTCACAACACGCTTGGGCCTGCCAGGTCTGACCGGCTTCCTCCCCTGCCAGCGGATCCAGCTCACCACCAGGTGGTGATCGGTTGACAGCTCAGCCCCTCTCTTCACCCGAGTGTCCGAGACACGCGGCCGGAGGTCAGATGACACAACTACAAAGTCGATCATCGACCTCCTGCCTAGGGTGTCCTGGTGCCACGTGCACTTATGGACACCCTTGTGCTCGAACATGGTGTTCGTTATGGACAAACTGTGACTAGCACAGAAGTCCAACAACAGAACACCACTCGGGTTCAGATCGGGGAGGCCGTTCTTCCCAATCACCCCCTCCCAGGTCTCACTGTCGTTACCCACATGGGCGTTGAAGTCCCCCAGCAGAACAATGGAGTCCCCAGTCGGAGCACCATCTAGTACCCCTCCCAGGGACTCCAAGAAGGCCGGGTACTCTGCACCGATGTTGGGCCCGTAGGCCGAAACAACGGTGAGAGACCTGTCCCCGACCCGAAGGCGTAGGGACGCGACCCTCTCGTCCACCGGGGTGAACTCCAACACGTGGCGGCTGAGCTGGGGGGATATGAGCAAACCCACCCCAGCCCGCCGCCTCTCCCCGCGGGCAACTCCAGAAAAATGGAGAGTCCAGCCTCTCTCCAGGAGTTGGGATCCGGAACCCAAGCTGTGCGTGGAGGTGAGCCCGACTATATCTAGTCGGTATCTCTCCACCTCCCGCACAAGCTCAGGCTCCTTCCCCCCCAGCGAGGTGACGTTCCATGTCCCGAACGCCAGAAGCTGTGCATGTGGACCAGGTCGTCGAGGCACCCGGCCTCGACTGCCACCCAGTCCTCTCCGCACCCGACCCCTACGGATCCCTCTGCGGGTGGTGGGTCCACAGGAGGGCGGGCCCACGTCGTCCCTTCGGGCTGGGCCCGGCCGGGCCCCGTGGGCAGAGACCCGGCCACCAGACGCTCGCGTTCGGGCCCCAACCCCAGGTCTGGCTCCAGGGTGGGGCCCCGGCTGCGCCATGCCGGGCGACGTCACGGTCCTTGTATAGTGTACGTCCATGGGGGTCTTTTGAACTGCTCTTCGTCTGACCCGTCACCTCGGACCTGTTTGCCATGGGAGACCCTACCAGGGGCATAAAGCCCCAGACAACATAGCTCCTCGGATCATTCGGGCGCTCAAACAACCCCACCACGTTAAGGTAGCAGTTCATGGGGTTGAGTAGTAGAATTAGTTCCATCAATAAAGCACTAATTGAAGCAGTGACATAGTAAAAGAAGTATTTGCTATAATAACACCATAACAGAAGTCTTGGATATAAACAAAATGTTGCTGATCCACAAGGGAAATTGTTCTTCAGTAATAGGTTACAGTATAGTAGTAGCAACAGACTGTTAAAAACACATTAAAATATTAACAAATAATTATTAAGTATTTTATTTTTTTATTTTTATTTATTATTTTTCTTTACAGCAGTTTCCTTTCAGCTTGGGTCTGATGAACTAAGTGTCTACTCTGCACATGCCGTTACCTGTATGTTGAAAAGCCACAGGACAAACTCATTTACGGATCAGATTTGCACCACTAATAATACACACTGATGAATTTGGTGCTATATCCTATAAATTGAATGTGCTAATTTTAAATAGTAGATGCAATTTAGCAGCTGGCTTAAATCTGACCGCAATGTAAGCTAGTATTTGGGCTTTATGGTGTTCCTCAGGGGCCTATTTTAGGACCGCTCCTATTTTCAGGGTTTATTATCTAATAGAGAGGTGCTAGAAGTGCAAGCTGAAAAATAGTGCTGCACCTAATTTAACATTTGAAATGATGTGCATTAGAGTAATAGGGCCACAAATCAAATATGTAAATGTCTAAGGACGGGGGACACCCACGCCGCTCGTCGCTACCTCCTATTGGACATTATGTTTGCCTGGATTCACCTGAACTTTTAATTGTCATATTTATTGCCCTGTTTTATTGCCTTAATGTTTGGTGCAGCCCTGTGAGGCGACTTCTGTTGTGATATAGGGCTATACAAAACCATTAAACTTAAACTTAAACTAAATAAGAAAATGCTGCGTGAGTAAAAAATGCTGCACTTTTGCACGTGCTACTGGTTTAGCATATGAACAAGAGCTTCGTAAATGACTCCCTTCCCATTATATTCATTATGAATCATGAATCCACCGTCACACAAGTCACTCAGAGGATGACGAGACTGGCCAATAGAAGTGGAGGGTGTCTGTATTTGATAATCGAGCTGGAATAAACAAAAACAAATTGAATCACCATGGGAAGCTAGCACCAAAAATAACAGATCTTTGCTTACTGTTTTATTGCCCAGCCCTATATTAAAGTTTCCGAGAAGCAAGCAATTGTGAAAACTATAAAGATGCACACCATCCACCATATCCCTGCAGTATTTAACCCTAAAGCACATTTTCTTTGGGTTATCATCATAAACTTTATTCTCCTAATAAAACTGGGAAAGCCATCATGGTTTACTGTTAACTTAATTAAGGCCCGCCTGCCTACGCGCCATCCCGCTGTGTACTGCAAGAGCAATCTTCTATTGATTCACTTTCACACGACGATCAATTCATCTCCATTGGAAGCTATTAGGGACCATTTGTGGCTACTTAGACCTGGAAGGAAGAAGCCGGAGAGGCCTGACGGCGTGAGTGGTGCAGAAGATGAAAGGTGAAGCAAAGCAAATGGTGCTGGGATAAAAATGGAAAAAGACAATAATGATCCTAAGGTGAAAATCTCTCTATTAAATATCCAATTTCCTGCGCTCATTGTCGCCGCGGCCACTCCATCACATGCGGAGGAACCCTAATGTCTTGGCTATAGAAGACCTAGCTCTGAGTCCCACTTAAATTAACATTACGAGATGGCCATTAGGCTGGTATACTTAAGACTGCGGCCATAAAACATACAGCAGCGCTTTAGTGGCAATCAGCGATATCCGTGACTCCTTTCTGCCCGAGTGTTAGCGCGGCTTGAGTTCACTGAAGTTTCCGCGGAGAGCTGTGTTAAGCTTCAATAGTCTCCTCAGGTGGGGGGGATGGGGGGGGGGGGGGGAGAAAAAGAAAAAAAACTGCAATTTCCTGATCTACAAGCTCTCAGAGACCAAGGGAAATCTCTGATTAATTGCCCAGTTCAATATTTAGCTCAGTCTGGCTTTTTATCCACGGCTCAAATGCAGAAAGTACACCTGGGAGACACGACCACACATCAATATCGTTCGCCGATAATGTCCGCCAACAAGACATGTAGTGCCTTATTAAATAGTTGAAGAGACAAAAGAATCTGTTAGCGATTATTAAGTGCGTATTACAGGTTAGACGAAGCATTAGATGAAAGATTTGGCTTTTAAAAAAGACCTAGTTCTCAAGTTCTGTTTAAAATAAAATCTCTCACAACTCAATATACGATTGCCACTGTCAACACCTTCCGCCATATACAGTATTTGACAGATCAGATTGATGGACAAAGGCAGGTGTAGAAAATAGGTTCATGAGGCGTTATAGCCTGCGGGCTGCTGCTTGGTCCGGACCAGGGTTATGAAACGTGTTCCACTGACTGGACGGAGAAAACACGGCACGCTGCGGGGTTTCAACTCATCAGACTGCTCGACAGAAGCTTTAAACTCTGTGAAAATACTAACAGTGGACCATGATTTTGCTCTGTAGAGATTTGTGGTTTGTGGTCTTGTTTGAATGAAATTGTCTTTACGTTTTTGTTCTTTTTGTAGACATATAGTTAGGCGTGGGTTAGCTGCATATGCTCTGGTACGGTTAAAGGTCTCGTACTGTTTTTCCTTCCTCATTTTGTAAAAGTAGGCGTTTATAAACAAAGACAACTGTGCCCATTACGTCAAAACTTCATCACCTGAACCTGAACCGAGCACAATCTCTCCGGTTTGGCTTCACCCAAATCTAGAAGCTTCTTGAACAAATCGTCAAAACAGCGACGACAACAAGGATGAAAATACAACAAAAAGGTAAGAAAACCGCGGTGAAAACACAACAAAAAAGCATCAAAAAGCAAGGGAAAAAAGTGATGAAGAAAGCAACAAAAAATGACAAAAACAAACTGCGAAAACACAACAAAAATGGGTGACGCTTTATATTAAAGAGACTCGTCAGTTTATACTCACTGCTGCCACCTCAGGTTTTACGCGTAACTGCAGTCTTTATATTAAGCTCGTGCATGAGCTAAATATAAAGTAACTAAATACTTAGTTTAAAAATGTTTAAACTCTGTATAGTCCCTTCAAGGTGTGCTCGTTAAGTATTAATACGGTATTGATAAGCATTAATAATATGCTTGTAAAGTAGTAACCCACTTCTTATTATACTTTTATCTGTTGACATACTAATAGGCCATTAATAATAGGTACGCTTAATCATAGCCAACCCTAAACCTAACCCTAACCTTAACCCTTACTCTAACCCTAAAATGATTACTAAAGCTTATTAATATTTAATGAGCACACCTTAATCTACCGCGATACCCAAAAATGTGACATAAACGCAGCGACAACATAAAAGTCGCAATCAGTTTTGTCAGTCTCAGCTTTCAAATGAGACGTTTCTCTGGCCTGCATTGCGTCTGGTGAAACAGTAACTTATTTATCTTATACAAATAGAGTAAAGTCTAAATCGGGTCCATATGGATGTTTATTCACAGCAGATTGTTCAGTAGAAGTGAAAAAATGGCAGTCGTAGCTCGCGTTAGCATTAGCACGACGCTAACATGTAGCATCACGTTAGCATTCTCCGTTACTGATGTATTTATTGGCTGTTGAACCACTTTGCTCCTCTCCATGTCTTTGTATCTTTATTTAGTAGAAAACTTTGTTCATAATTCAGCATTTGTTAAAGCACTTTTTGAATAATTAAAAAAAAAGTTTATATTATTCTCCAAATTGTTTTCCCCGTGACTGTTTTCAAAGATGACCATATATGGGCGAATCCAGAGATGCCATCTGTATCTATAGGCTTTAAGCTCCAGTCGAGAAGCTTTTTGATTTTGCTAAGGTTGAACTGGAGAAAATGTGTGGGGGGTAGAAGGTTAAGCATTTTTTATCGATTTTGAACTGTGGCTAACATTACCCTGACAGTAAAGTTTCCCATCGCTCCCTGAAAGTCGTGAAACGGGCTGATAAACTCACGCCTGAAGAATATAACGTTGAGATTGAACCACAATAACGGTTTCAACTCTATTCCCTCGGCTCCCAACAGGTACAGGACCATTACGTTACGAACAGGACTGATTGTATTTGGAAACTTTGTGTTTGTCACTGTAGATCAAATGAGTATAACCCGATACTGGTTAAAAACAGGAATATGTTGAGCTCCTATGCAAACCTCGCCTTTGCCCTGAGATTTGGTCTGAAAAGGTTTGAAAGGACACGACCGCAGATATTTCAGGGTGGCTGGGCGCACCATTAGAGCCGCTGCCCCTTCACGTGGAGAGGAGCCAGCTGAGGTGTCTCGGGCATCTGCTCCGAATGCCTCCCGGTCGCGTCCCTAGGGAAGCGTTCCAGGCGCGACCCGTCGGGAGGAGGCCCTCGGGAAGGACCTATATAGGCCACGCTGGAGGGACTTCAGTGTCTCGCCAGCCTTGGAAAACGGAAAGCTGGAGGACGTGTGCATGAATAGGGAAGTCGGGCTCAGACTCGCCGTTTCCCGTGATCCGACCCCGAATAAAGAGAAAGAAAATGGCCGTGATTGTCAAGAGCACACGAGACTAAACACAGCCAAGAATCCTCGACTGTTCAACTTCCGTGCATATGCTTCATTTGCTCTGCTCCCCGGGTGCCCTGCCATCGGTTTTAAATGTGACATGCCGTAGTTGTCAACAGATGGAAAGAGCCTGTTAGTGACAAGTAGTAAGTCCCCTGATGTGCGACGGCGAGCCACCACCATGGATCAAGATGGCACGGTGTTAATGAAAGTGCGCGAGAGAGGAGCACTTGGAGGTTGTCATTACGGTCACTCATCTCCATATACCCGCGGCTGGAGACGGGGCTTTCGCTGCCACCAGCCACCGCCGGCCCACGGGCGAAGAACGTCTAATTTGTTACAATAACCCTCAGCACCTGGACAAATTGGATCTTCAGTTTAGAGCCAACATATGCCGACGATGCTTAAAAGAGCTGTCGGTGAATAGACAGGGGTTACATAAGGAGCTGCACTTGTCGAGTTGAATTCACACAGATTGGAGGTTTTCGAAAAAAAAATCCCTATTGGAGTCTGTGCTGGAGCTCAAACTTTAAGTGTTCACCCTGAAGTCAGAGCTCAAGGGCAGGACACAATGTATTATATGTCACGATTTAGGTTTTTTTGTGCTAACAGCCTAAAACAAAAAAGGCACCTCAACTTAAAAAACGTAAGAGATCAGTTTTCCTATTCATTATTTTTCATCATGTATTGTTTTGGTCCTGATTTAGCTGTTTGGAAATCTCTTTATCAGCAACAAATACTAAAAGAACTTCTAACTTTTTAGGATTTTGAACTAAATTAATTTGCTTTAACTCACCGCTTCCTTCATCACCTGTCGCCAGTCCCTTTTGTAAAGCGTGCACACCTGGAGCATCCCATAGATACAGACAGCATCACGCCATACAAGGGGGCGTGGCCTCAATACAATTTTTCACTTTTTTGCCATTTTCTGGCGGAATATAAACGTATTTATCAAATCCAAATAAAGTCAAGTCTAAATCGGGTACATGTGGATGAGTTTTCAGAGCAGATTGGTCAGTAGGAGCGAAAAAACTGCGGTCATAGCTAGTGTTAGCATATAGCATGACCATAGGCTGTAAAAAATAATGGACGTCTTCTGCTCACTCCTCCCCGTTTACCATAATGACCACGGTCGAGGGGGAATTCATGGAGGATTTACAGACTCCTCCTCCCCAGCTCTGACGAAGCAGGTTCCTAAAAAGGGCGGGATTTTCACCGTAGACTCGGCCCTTGCGTGACGTGTAGCTCGCACTGCTCCAATGCTAACAGTCCGACCCTCATTAAGTACGAGATTTGTAAAATTCTTCTTACGAAAACCAGCCTGGTTTCTTAAATTGTGACTAACCCAGCGTTATCTCAGGAGGAATATCTCGCCTAGTCTAGTGTTGAAAAAATTGAAACCAGGCGTTAAAGTTGTTTTCAAGGTGTCGAAACTCCAATGCTTTTCAATGGGGGCCTAGTAGCGATACGGAGGTACTACAGCAACGGCGGAGCAATGGCGGCCCCCAGTGTCGTGGTCATAAAGCAGAGCAGCCAGCGCCCATTGAGCATGACGCTAACATGAAGCATCATGATCGCATTCTTCCTTATTTTTGCAATTACGGGCTGTTGAACCACTTTGCTCCTATCCATGTCTTACACTATATTCATAATTCAGCATTTGTTAAAGTCGTTTTGGAGTTTTTTTCTCCTCTTTGTTTCCCCCCTCAACTGCTTCAAACATGACCATATATGGGCGCTTCCTGTATCTATCCCAAGATGATCCGATTCTGTCGTCTGATCATCCCTATTTTGGCTCTCGTCGAATGCTCTAATTCTCATTCCCATTGTTGTGCTTGGCGCTTATCGACCATTTGTGCTTAGTAAGCTGCGTTCAAACCAGGTGGACAGAACCTTGCGAAATAGCAGTGGCCAGAATGTTAGCCCGACGATTAACCTGTGAAACAATTCTGCTCTGAAAAAGACCGACAGCTGGATTCGCACTCGTCTGGTGGCTTTCGCATGAGAGCGCTGTTGTTACGCACTCACCTTGCTGCAAGAATGTCAAATCCGAAGCACTTTTGCTCACTTAAAGAGGAGCGTTGTAATGCGGAGTCATTGCCCTGCAAAGGTAGGCAACACTTCACTTCACCTATCAAGGAAATGATCCGCGGCGTGTTTGGACCATTGAGTTAACAGATAATGCCGGCATTGTTTTACATCGAATCTAACTCACTGTGAGCTAAAAGTGTTGGCGCTATAAACACTTGAGAAAAGGCTGTCGAGTGAAGAGCTGCTGTGCCGTGTTAAGCGATACTTGTTTACTTGAAAAAAAAAACCAATGAGTGCATAAAGAGAAGTAACAACTCTCAAGTGCAAACTTTTTTTCTGAGCTGAGAGAGCACAAAACTGGAAGCGTATCTTTTACTCCAGCACATAGTTTGAGTACTTTTCCTTTACTTCATTTTTCATTCATCCACTTTGATCCGTAAGGACAGGTAATAATTCAGCGTTAGGAAATGACCTTCTCAGCGGTCGGCTATCAGCTTAATTATGTCATCAATGTACAGCTGCTGCAATGTAAATTGACTTTAATCTAATGTGCTTTTGGAGGCCGCTAATGAACACTTTCAAAATTGGGACACGAGGCGAGTTGAGGTTATCAGGCAGTTTTCCTCAGGGCGCAGCTAGCATAAGAGCAGCCTATCGGTAATAATATAAGTTAGCCTAAAGCCAAAGCACTTCTCATTTCGGTCCATTTAAACCCATTCAAGGCATGAATATGGGCAATTTGGAAATCACACGTCTCCAGTGTGTTCAAAGATGTTCTATTGAATCGGAACGCAGGCCATTTTTTCTTTTTTTCCTTTTTGGGTAGCCTGTGTGAGCCGCTCTCCCGCTATGAGCATTTTGGATCATTGCCTGGCGAATTAATATTCCTGGGCAACATTTCTGTATGTAAACGTGGCATTTAAATGTCAGAACCATCAGCTAATCATTTTGGTATTTTGTCCCTTCACTGTCTGTGGACGTCCACTCCCCAGCCTCAGTCCATCCATTGTGTTTTCAGACGTTTAAGCATGTCAAGCGTTTAGGATGTTCTATTAAAATGTAATAGAAACATATAGGGTTAGTGTTTATAGAGATAAACAAAAAGAGCAGCCTGGTCAGGGCCGTGCAGTGGCGCAATGGTTAGTGCTTTTGTCTCAAAGTAAGAAGGTCCTGAGTTTGATACTTGAACCAAGTGTGGCCTTTTTCTAGGAAGTTTCATCCAGTTTGAGTGAGACTTTCCTCGTTCAATGAATGTCAAACTCTACTAATTGTTCACAACTAAGCCAGTAGATGTTTTGCAATAATGGCAATTGTGCTACTATATTAAAGCAGCACTAGGTTTACCTCAGTAAACCCTTTCCGTAGTCCCTCTGGGGGCTAATACAAATGTTAATGGGATGATTCAGGGGTCTTTCATCTCCCCCCGGTGTCTTGAGCCAGAAAACTACACTTGCAACATTCCCTGCTCCGACCCGGAGGTGCAATACACACTAATGGAATCACGAAGAAGAAGCTAAGAGGCTAACGGGCAAAGCTAACTGTGGGCTAGCGCCACTTAAACAGTATTTACAGCCAAGTTTGAGTGAAAAAAAATATATATCTATTGTGTAATTGAGTTGTGGCACAATGTACAATATCCCTCTCTCCCTTTGTCTTTTCTGTCAGCGTAGTATTTACTCTCACGGACAATTAATGAGTAAAAAACCGGAATCTGCTACGACACCTGCAGTGGTGCTTATGGCCTCTAGGGGCATGATGAGTTACTTAGTTCTGCTTTAAAGGCAATGTACCCTTTCTTGTGATGTCCTCCTTTAGTACTGTATATTGTAAACTCACATTTGTGGGAAAACACTGTCCATCTAATTATCAATTTCCTGAACTCTAAGGCTAGTTTTCTCGCATTTCTGCGACAATGAACCTGAAAAAATGACCCTACAAGGTGTGAAAAAAACGTATCCCTTTGAAGACATTACAATTATGTTGGAAACGTTGGGAATGAGTTTGGACCACAACTAACAGATTGATTTAGTGGCTTCCCCTTTCATTGTTTGTAATAAAAAAAATCTAAAAAAATCAGGTATAGGGCCTTTCAGAGAACCATTCAAAAATAAGAAATCAAACAGAAAGAATCATATCAATTAACCATATACTAATCAATACTGAACTAGATACTTGTTTGCAAAGCTTTGATGCTATGCAGGTTTTTGCTAAAAATAGAGCTAAATGAATGGGTAAGCATGGTTTTGACCTTTAGCAGAAGCTGACTGTGTAAATGGTAAAATAAGAAACTAAGACATTTTGTTAAAACGTGCATTATTCAAAGTGATCTCTAAAGTTATGACTGTGAGCTATGGAGACAGAAAAGAGACAGGAGTTCTCTGAATAGGACTATCAGTGTGAACCTCACTAATCCATTTTTGCAAAATGTTTGTATTGTGAAAACACTAACTCAGAGGGCGAAAACTGAAGCCTCATCAAAATCAAATCGTGCAGAATCATACAAGTTCATATTTTCAGGTTCATAATGATGCAAATGTTTTCAAAATGCTGGTTGATTTTTTTTGTATTAGTTAGTGGGGAAAAAAAAAAATACACTCGAGTTTTTGGCTCGTAAGGACAATTTTTTATGATTGAATGACCAGCAACAAAGACCAATCTGAATTACGTTAGGAATAACAATGGACCTCGAATCCGTCCAAATTGGCCGCAACTCAATCAGGAAATGTGCACAGAACCTTTGCGAAAGCCGCCACGTCCCCGTCCTGTAATAAGAAGCGCTATTTTTAGACACGGTTTTCTGAATAGCATCCACACCACGCGCCGGGCTGATCAGAAGAGGCTCAAACACAATGCTGGAGGAGCGGTGTCTCGGCAGATCATCAGTCACATATGATTAGCCGCTGATTCCGCGTGAGCGTTGCGACGATGCTAACGAGTGGGCCGATAACGAGCCTGATGTGTCATTATTAATAATTGCAGGTTTTTGCAGGAGACGCCAGTGTTTTTCCAGCTATTTCCCCGTGAAAATCTGTGATACCGCAAACAATCGCCGCGAGGTGATCCGGGCCCGTTTGAAACCGCAGTTTATTCGGCAAATTGTAAAAACTCTGCTGTTGTTTTGCCCACTGGTTCCAAACTTCCTTCCTTTTTACTTTTTCCCTCCCCCCACCTGCCCTCCCTGCTTTCGTCCCTCTCTGAACTCAGATCTGGGTTAGGTCCATCACACTGTGTAGCAGCAAATTGAATGGCTTTGATGGAACGGCCCAGTCCATCTGCTTGTCCTCTCTGCGTGCTTTGAGAGCCGCGGTGTGTCTGTCATTTTCTTTGTCTGGTCCTTTCTGACCGAAAAGGAAAGAAAAAAAAAAGGGAAAAAAGGTGTGCAGGCGGCATTAGAAGCGATTTCGGACGGCGTTTCTTATCTGGGCCACTTTCTTTGATTCTCGAGATGGAGTTTGGATAAATACCCACAGAAGTGCATTATATAGTTGAAATAGAGAAGTGGATTTACACTTGAATTGGCACTTCTCAACATATGCTAGATTTAAAACTTTTTGACACTGCTTTTTCGGTAGCTCGACTGCTCGGGCTGAATTATCATTGCGAACAAGCTGCATTATTGTCGATTCAAACCTCCGCTGCCTGCTGTGACATTTAGCTTGTACACGGTCTAAATTCTGAGATACACCTTTGCCTCGAAATCCTGCATCTGAAGCAGGGCCCTTCTGGCTGTTCCCTTCAGGGGCGCAAAGCAAATTACCTGATTCTCGCGCGCTTCTTTGTTGTCGTAAAGTTCTATTTTCAATTCGGCTTCTTGCGGAATAGGAATGTTCCTTTTCCGCATCTTCCGCTCGAGGAGCCCAGAGCTATACTTGCATGAGAGGAACTAATTAAGTTTTCCGATGTATGTATGTGTAAAATGTGCATTAGACGGAGTTTTCTTTCGTGTGCCTGGACAAATCTGTGATAACATAGGCTCACCACTTTAAAAACACTCTGCAGAACATGCCAGGTTATATGCTAATACTTTATTTATATTCATTGGTGTGAATGATCCGGAGTGCGACTTGAACTTTTAGGTCTTAGTTCACTTGCATCTGAGTTTTTCCTCTTAGCCTTTATCTCCCCCTCACTAATTCCCCTTAATTCCAATTCCCTTTTTTAGCTCCACACTTTTCTCGCCACTTTTCCTCCGCTGTCTTTCCATTTGCCCTATCTCTGCTTACCCCACGTCCCCCCTCCCTCTATTACCTGCCCGCTGTGTTGCTTTTCGCACACACATCGCAGCATCCTCTTCCTCGGCGAGCCTGTAAATGAATTATCAGGCCCGCCAATGGCTTTCCGTTCTCTTATAGTATCTTAATGGCCCGATCTATGCGGGGCTAGTGTGGTGGGATTGCGTGTGTGGGCGCGGGTGCGCGTGTGGGAGGGGTGGTATCGAATGCCGCATGACAAATAGCAGGTACAAGGAGGCGCCTAAATTGCACCCAAAGGCGTTCGCTTGTACTTGTGTGGTGAATAAACTCAGACTTAGTGGCACGTCTACAGTAACGGTAAAGAACAGTACTACTAAACTAAACTTATTTACGATGGAAAACCCCTGGCTGAGAGTTTACACAAGTCTGTACGTCTTAGTATCAATTTTGCTGTTCCTTGTCTTCAAACTTTTAGTTTCTCTGTTCAAACTCTTAAAGATGTGTCTCAGCCAGAGGGGGTTCTCGACAATGAAAAAGCAAAGTATTTAAAGAAGAACTAAGCAACTTGTTTACCTTAATAAATCCTTTTTGTAGTCCTTCTGGGGGTAATACAAGTGTTAATGGGGTGATTGGGGGGTCTTTCATCTCCCCCTGGTTGGAGATAGAATCACAAAGAAGAAGCTAACAAAGCTAACTGCGGGCTAGCACCACTTAAACAGTATTTACAGCCAAGTTTGAGTGAAAAAAATTATCTCCATTGTGTAAGTGGATGTACAATATCCCTCTGTCCCTTTGTCTTTTCTGTCAGTGAAGAATTTACTCTCACAGACAATTAATGAGTAAAAAACCGCAACACGCTACGACACCTGCAGTGGCGCTTATGGCCCCTAGTAGCAAGAGTTACTTAGTTTTGCTTTAGGTCTCGACTCGCGACATCTTTTCTGATTGTTATTATTATTTTATTTGATTCACTTTTCTCAAACCTCGCAGTTTCACTTGTATGGACTTGTATGTTTTTCTAAATGGAAATTATCGGCCCATTCTTTTCAAAGGACGGACAGAGTCTCAGTGGTTTTGTTGGTGAGATATGAGAGGAAGTATCACCGGATAAAGCCGCAGATGGATACCCAGCAGGCTCACCAACATTACCACGCACACAATAGTAAACAAGACGAGGCTCTAAAGAAACTCCCGGGAAAGCAGTGAGGCAGATCATTTTATACTGTATGTGTATGCCTCCGACGAGCACATGCACAAAGGCACAATGGGAGCTCTGCCGCGGCATAATGGACGTATTAGAAAAAATAAATTATACATGTGGGAGTAGATGGAGTAAATGGACGCCCAAACTTGGCTAATAGAATGGACAAAATGAGGGGAAATGATAGCAGTGGTCAATTATTTAAGGTGGTAAAAATAGGATTTCAGTCAAAGGACTTTAACTGTAGTGTTTGGATCACATTAACTGTAATTTATTTCAGTATAAAAATAGTAATGAATAGCTCACTTTGTAAGATCGGCCTTTGTTGTTTAATCATTTTAACCTTGTCAAAGCCGTTTCTTTCAGCATTATTTAGGTCATTCATGTTCTGCTGTATCCTACAACTAAAAATCAGCAAAAACAGCATCTCCCTGCCGGGCTCCCATACATGGGCTCAAGCTTTGACATCTGGAAATCCAACTTGGGGGCACAGTGGCACTTTCATATCACAAAAGAGGGTCCCGGTTCGATGCCCAGCTGGGTAGGGCCGTTTTGAGGAGTCTGCGTGTGCTCTCGGCCTCTGGGTGGTGCTCCAAGTTCACCCCACAATCCACAAGAATACATTAGGCTAATACTCGAGTTCTCCTGACAAAGATCCAACCCTTGATCTGGATATGGGACCACACCCTGGGCTCTGCACTGCTGTCACCCACTGCTCATAACAGACGACAGTGATGCACTACTTTACAGTGCATCAGGACACATTATCCAAACGGGAAATATATCTAAAAATACAGCTTGTTGTTCAACATGCACTGCCTGAACCCCCAAAAAAATAACCCGCTCTAATATTTTGTGTCATTGTTTCATTAAAGGAATAGGCCACCGTTTTTACATACTGAGATATGTTCTTACCTTAGCTTTGACGAGTTATTTAGGACCAGTCTGGTCTTCACCCGTGCCTTCTATCACGTAAACACAGCGCAGACGGCGTTAGCATTTAGCCTCTCCCTCTCTCCTCTATAGCTCCAAAACAGGTCAAGATAGAAGCTACCAAGCTCTTCCACGTTTTCCCTATTTAAATATGGTTACGTGTTCCACTACAAAGTATAATTACACAAAATTAAACAATGTGGATTTTCTAAGCGGATAAAAGGGGGAACTATATTGTAAGGCGTAATAATACCAGGAGTAGTTCGAAATCCGCGCAGTAATCTTCACTTTACTGCACAGTAATCTTCACTTTACTGTGCAGATGCCAAATTAGTCCTGGTATTATTACGCCTTACAATATAGTTCCCCCTTTTATCCGCTCAGAAAATCCACATTGTTTAATTTTGTGTAATTATACTTTGTAGTAACACTTCACGTAACCATATTTAAATAGGGAAAACGTGGAAGAGCTTGGTAGCTTCTATCTTGACCTGTTTTGGAGCTATAGAGGAGAGGGGGAGAGGCTAAATGCTAACGCCGTCTGCGCTGTGTTTACGTGATTGAAGGCACGGGGGAAGATCAGACAGGTCCTAAAGAACTCGTCAAAGCTAAGGTAAGAACATATCTCAGTATGTAAAAACGGTGGCCTATTCCTTAAAGCTTGTGCAATGTCAAAAGATCCAGTGTTTTCACCAAGATCTTGCATTGATTATGGGAGAGTGTGATCACTGTGCAGAGCCTTCTCCAGCACATCCCAAAGATTCTCAGTGGAGTTAAGATCTGGACTCTGTGTGTGAAAACGATGTCTCATGCTCCCTGAACCACTCTTTAACAAAGTGACCCCGATGAATCCTGGCACTGTCATCTTGTAATATGCCCGTGCCATCAGGGAAGAAGAAATCCATTGATGGAATAACCTGGTCATCAGGATGTTCAGGTCGTCAGCTGATCGCACTCTTTGGGCACATAGAGCTGCTGAATCCAGACCTGACCAGATCATAACAGTTAAATCACGATACCGGCTTTTTGTCTTGATCGGGAAACACACGTAAATAGGAGAAGATAATAAACTTACAGTAGGTTTGGCATTAATGTTGTCCATACTTGTACAAAACACAATGACATAATGAATGCTTCCCTGGCCAGAAATGCCGCAGCAAAACTTGAAAATGAAATGCAACAGTTCGGTACAAACTCTACGTCTCCGCAAATGTATGCACATAAAGAGTAGCCATTGTCATTCCTGTCAGACAGACATAAGCACCTAACTATAAAAAGCCCCTAACCGAAGCAGTCGACTTTCTAAACACCCTCAGCGCTCGCTCAGACTCCTAGTGTAATTCAGGAGACAATGGAATTAGTTCAGGTTTGCTGTGCCCGGGTCCGGGGCCAGGACTAAATTATCTCTGTGTCTTGGGTCTGAATGGGGCGACATGAAAAGAACCTGTGGTGTCCCGGCTGACAATGCGGCTCCTGCCAAACTTTGTCACCTTATTTAAATCGCCTTCATTGTGCTCGAAGTGCTCATAGCGTCAATGTGAGCCAGGCGGTTTACCTCTCTCCTGCTCAGCGCTGTTATGAGCCGGAGAATGGGGCCGTATTTCCATAATATTACTCTAGGTGCTGCGAGTGCCATTGGTCGTCAGTGGAGCACATCGGGCCTTTGCCTCTGGTACTTGTGTTTACAGTGCAGAAACGCCTACAAGCAGATTGCACTTAAGCCATTTATGGAGCTATAAATCTATGAGGGGCTGAGGAGAGGCTGTGTTGCCGTGGCCCAAAAGCACAAAAACTTACCCGGCTTTTCTTTTTTTTTTTTTTCCAGTCTGCCCTCATTCGTTTGATCAAGATTAATTGATTGCAAATGTACATGGCGCGGCGTTTGATAATGCCAAAGTGCAAGCGGTATTTCACTGTCTGCCACCTCCAATTAACAGCCGAAATTGGCAAGAAATTAAACTAACACAGACTCGATATCTACCTAAACAGTGAGCGGTGCAGAGTTCAATAGATCTTTTGATGCGTTAATTATAGGGCTGCACAACAAACTGGCAAATTATTGTTATCGCAAACGTTCATTTCACAAGAAGCCACAACACTGTATATCCACAAATCGCTGCAGCTTTTCCTCTGACTGAGATTCACATTTTTACTGACACAACCACAAAATAAAAACATGAAACAAAATGATATTTGAGTATCTTTTACGTCTATTTTTGTCCCATTTTGATGAAAAAACGACATTTATCAACCACCCATTGTCATCTCATCACAAAATCCAATATTTGGAGCAGTATTTGATTGGATTTGTAGAGTGCAGTTGTTCGTGGCTTAAGAAAACCCTCTCCCCTCTCCATCCATCTGGATACATGGGCGTCTGGCTAATATTCATTGAGTGAAAAGAATTATATTATTAGTGTTGTGTCCTTTTGAGCCATAGCACTCTAAAAATACTGTATCTGTCTGAAGTATAGAACAAGCCCTGAGCTAACAGTATCCTACAAAAAGCCTTATCAATAACCATTTCAAGAGACAGCGTGCGCCGGTATGTGTGCACTTAACCCAGTCTAATAATACCGCTCGTGTATGGCCTTCTAAATGCTCGCTGTGTAATGTGATTTGCCAGTCACTTCAATCCATCAGTTGTACATATGAGCGTGTGTTCCAGGGTCCATCCTTGTACAAAACCAAAAAGCCACTCCTATGTGCCTTCCTAAGCTGCGAGATACAAGAAGGAATCCCACTGCTTCCGCTTCGAGTGGCTTCCACAAACAAAAGACTTAGCAAATGCTTTGGAGATTCCTATCTGGCTGCACATGCAGAGAGCCCTACACGCGAAGATAAGCGTGCGCGTGTGTGGTGACAGTGGATTGGGTTCCCTACAGTACTTGCTTGTTTTTCATTAACCTAATGGCGTGACAAAGGAGTCAGCACTTGAGTTTAGTGGCCATTTGGGAAAGCATGTGAAGCTAATGCCATGAAAAATGTGGAGAAATGACTTCATCATCATTTTTGCAATGTGTCTCCGAAGTGTTCCCTGTACCTCTTTTATCTTAGCCACGGAAGCTCACATCCACTTATCACAGAACTGCAGCCATGGTGTTTCAGTTTATTTATAAGTGGGATTTCTCATCGCTCGCATGACTTAAAACGGTTATAAACCATTCAATGCATGCAGAATAAATTATTTTATTTACAACAAAAGAAGGCTACTCTCCACTGAAGCCATGACAGTTTCACTAAAAAAAGGACTTCATAGACAGAGGTGCAGATGTGTAAAATTATATAGTTTTGCATCTGGAAAAACTGCATGAAATGTTTTAACGTACGATACAAATATAGCAGACAATTTGCACCAAAGTCAAGTTTGATTTTGATGCAATGCTTACCACTAACTGCATCATCATAGCCACACAGGAAGCCGTTATGGCACAGATAATTAGCTACAAACTGTCCAGCCCCAGCCACAACCCAACACTAATCTCCCTCATTGATTTTGTCTTCCATACAGAGGATATGACCTTACAGGTTGCACTGGGCTGCACAGAGGAGATCCAGATGGCTTAAACACCTGCGCGTTCGGACCTAGGGAGCACTCCGGCACGTACGCGCTGGTTAAGTGGCATTGCACCTTGCCCGCTGTGTCCTCTCCTCTCGCACACACTGGTTTCCATTAGCCCGTGGTAGTGAGTCCTATTATCCGCCACACACCTCGCCACCGCTGTACACACGCCGCCCATACCCGCGGCTAGTGCTCGGCGCTGCTATTGATGAGGCATGAATCACAACCTGCCGTCGCCAAGTTTCACAGCGACGCTTCCTGTACACTCAACTTAGCATGTGGCGCAAGTGACCAATTTTTCTTTTCTTTTTTTCCTTCACGAAAAGCAAGCTCAATATGCCAAGAAATTACATTGACCTCTAATGGAACAACCAGCTGAATAATGTGTCAGGTAATAGCGTCAAACCTACAGAGGATTCATGTTTGCCTACGAGTGCAGTGCTGCTGAATACAGTTGCTTGAAGAAATTAATTTGCTTTATCCAGATTTTGTTTACTACAAAGCCTGTATTTTAGATACTCTTAATAATAACCACTGTGCTTGTGGGATCACTTGGTGTGGTTAAAAAAAAACAAAGTCATATCTCCACTGTAGAATTGTACTCAATGCTATGTACTGCTTATAAATTAAATTAAATTAGTTTATAGATACCATCTTACAACGTGGCTCAGCAGTCATTCAACAATGCTATTTTGCATTAGATCCTGAGTTCAGTGCTAGTTTTACTCAGAACAATATGAAACGCAGTATCGCAAATAAAACACGTAAGCCACTGGGTTAAAAAAAGCAGCAATGGATTTAGACAAGGGCCATAGAAAATAAAGGCATTAATTTGGGATAACAGCGGCACCAGTTACTAAACCCTGCACATGCTACTCCCTGTACTATATGCTCTCCGTGGCAGTAGATTATAGTTGTCATTTCTTTGATGCTGCAGAAGGCTGCATTTCTCTGATGTGTCTGATTCTCAGTTCACACCGAGCTGTTGTTGTGGAGCGAGGAGCCGCCATTGATTTGCCTCAGGTCTCTGAATCACAATCAGACCTAAAATCAGATTGCACGACTCTGTCCTTGCCTAACCTGATGCTTAGAGAGCAGACAACAACCAAAAAAATGCATGTTTTTCAAAGGCATTCAAGGGTAATTACAGCAATGGGACACTATTTGAATGATTTATTTTGAGTGGAAAAATGTTTTAGGTATTGATTTACTTGTATTCCCATCAAATTGAATATCTTCCAAAGGGGCTGATATAAACAAGCTTTTAGTTTAGGCGTAAATGCTGTTTGTTGGTCATTTTTATACTGACCCCTTGTGGATGGAGTTAGTACAGCCCGATTTGATATTTCAAAATCTATAAACAAGCAAATACAGTCAAAACAAATCAGATGAGCTTATTCACATTCAAAAGGCCTTCAGCTCAACGACTCAACCCTTGCCTGCGAAATCATTATGGGTGCGATTTCATAAAAAGGGAATGGCAGTCCTGGGAGTGCTGGACATTGCCCCCGTGCTCGCCCGAGATCTCGTAATCCCCGTCCACCCGGTGTAATGACTGTGATTGAGATAATAGCCCGTCCACAGAAAAAGTTGCACGACCTTACCAGCAACTTTCCCCCTTGGGCAAAGTAATGGCAAAACAAGCTGACAGCGCCGGACGAGACCTAGACATCATTCTGCTCAGTGAAGCCCAAAGATCGCAGCCGGGCTGAAAATCTCACATCGGCGTTGAAAGAGGCTTGTCAGGCGCGCGTGTGTAAAACATGCCCGTCAGCTCACCTCTAAAGCTACTACCCCCTTTCCACCTCTTAGCGTGTTCTCCGCTGTCTTGCTCATGCTAACCTTTCCCTCGGTGTCTCCGTGGTAAAAGAAATATGTTCACAGTACGTCCTCTCCTACAGATCACCTTGTATCCATGCCCCCCTTCTGCACCGTAGCTTCATTCAACCGTCCATCATCCTCGCATCCTTCTATTGCTTCCTTGAACCTTGTCTGCTGTGTAATTATTATTTGTCTTTCCTTCTGCGCGTCTCAAAACACTGGGAACGACTCTGATCATTTGTTCCCACGAAAGATCAAAGAGATGCAGATTAACTAAACCCCAAAAAATAAAGCGTAAAAAAACAATAATACTAAATAAGCGCAATATGAGACATGCATGACTGAAAGGGAACTTTGGCACATTTTTAAAGGGGTGTTATGCAAAATCGACTTTCTAAGAGCCTTTTACTATGTTACAATGTTACAAACCGACAGCTGCGTTTAGACCCACTCCCCTCACTTTTCGACCTCTTGTTGACTTTAAAGGAACAGGCCACCGTTTTTCCATACCGTGATATGTTCTTACCCGAGCTTAGACGAGTTGATGCGTACTTGTCTGGTCTTTGTGCGCACGCTCAGTCCCGCAAAAAGACCAAAGATGCTGCATTTAGCCTCTCCCAAATGGGTAGGTAGAAGCGACCAAGCTCTTCCACATTTTCCCTATTTAAATACAGCTGCGAGAGTAGTTACACGTCCGTCCAGAATTCTTTAGGAGTGAAGATATGACTGTGCGGATATCGAAGTACTCCTAAGGTGTTACAATATAGTACCACTTTTAAAGGAATAGGCCACCGTTTTTACATACTGAGATATGTTCTTACCTTAGCTTTTACGAGTTCTTTAGGACCTGTCTGATCTTCACCCGTGCCTTCAGTCACGTAAACACAGCGCAGACGGCGTTAGCATTTAGCCTCTCCCTCTCTCCTCTATAGCTCCAAAACAGGTCAAAATAAAAGCTACCAAGCTCTTCCACGTTTTCCTTATTTAAATATGGTTACGTGAAGTGTTCCACTACAAAGTATAATTACACAAAATTAAACAATGTGGATTTTCTAAGCGGATAAAAGGGGGGACTATATTGTAAGGCGTAATAATACCAGGAGTAATTTGGCATCCGCACAGTAAAGTGAAGATTACTGCGCAGTAAAGTGAAGATTACTGCACGGATTTCGAACTACTCCTGGTACTACTCCTACTCCTCATGTCACCATATTGAAATAGTGAAATAGGGGAAACGTGGAAGCTTTTAACTCTTTTTGCGTGACTGAGTGCGCATCAACTCGTCTAAGCTCAGGTAAGAACATATCTCAGTGTGAAAAAACAGTGGCCTATTCCTTTAATCCTCTGATCACAAAGTGAAAACACTCACCATGGCTACACTACACACTATGTTTCTGTTGACTGTGTTTCCCTTTCATTTTTGAGACGGAGGGGCTTACAGTGAGATTGCGTGCAAATCAGAAAATGAAACTACTGAATACTTCGTTTTAGATGTTTTCATTCAACATGGCATTTTCTAGAAACAAAGTGTAAAATTATGACAAAGATATGTTTGAGGTTGTAACCGAATACTTGCAAAAAGCGCAAAACACATTGTGGCTGCTGGCGGAGTGGAATTCTAGATGGCAGAACAAATGTCACAATCAGAGTTGAAAGATGGACCTACCCAGACCCTCTAAAGTAAGATAGTGAGGGAAGTTATGGTTTTAGTTTGGCAGACTGTCATGCAACCTGGGCCGTAAATTAACTCTCCTCATTCCACGATTGTTCGGAGTGTACGGATCTGTCTTGGAAAACAGCAGAAATGAGCAAACGCCATTCCCTTTGAGTTAAATGTTGGGAGAAGACTGTGGCTGTAATCAAGCCCTGACATGCGCGCTCACACACAAGCGGTCTCCTCTTGCTCCCTGTGACACATGCACTGTGGAGATGTAATCACGGTGAGTGCTGAGAGCGCTGCAGAGGTGTGCCACTTCCCAATGCGGCCGCTCCACATCCATCATAAAATCCTTTCCGCTGATTGGACAGCTGACAGTGTGGGCATTACGCATCGTCTCCTTTTATTTCAATCAATCATGTCCCCCGACAGTGGGGGAAAAAAAGAATGGCCGACCAATTGCCAAATGATATTGGCGGGCTTTCATTGGACTTAGTGAGTGATTATGTTGGATTCACACTGGAGTTTTAAAAAGTTGGAAGAGGCTCAGTGAGAAAGTTTGGTAAATGCTGCTGGAGCACGGCCACCGATCAGACCTCACCTGCGGAGGTCTATGATGGATGTTTGATGAAGTACGCTGTAGAATCAAAAAATAAAGACCTACCGCATAAAAGCAGATGTTATGCCATGTTTCCTGCATAACCGCCAATCATTAAGTTTCTGCACCTCTGAAACGGCGAGAGACTTCTGGGTTTGTCCCTGTTTCAGAGCAGAGCGGTTAGCGCATCCGCTTCACAGCTAGAAGGTCCCAGGTTCAATTCCCACCAGGACGGGGCCTTTCTGTGTGTGGAGTTTGCATGTTCTCCCCGTGTCTGCGTAGGTTTCCTCCGGGCGCTCCGGTTTCCCCTACCACTAAAAACATGTGCAATAGGTGAATCCTCCAGCCTGGTGATTCTGACCATCAGCCTGGCTCCACATCATGGAGATGGGTCCCCGGGCGCGGTACTGCCGTCGACCACTGCTCCTTACCGGTCGCCCCAGCGGCATCGAAGGATGGGTTAAATGCAGAGGACAAATTTCCCTACGGGGACAATAAAGTAAACAAACAAACAAAACTCCTTCCTCTTCCTCCTGCGCAGCTCCCTCCGCTCCACAACAGTCTTTCAACATCTTCTGACAAGAGCTTAGCAGTCCATCTGTTTTATTCTCTAGTAAACATCCATTAGCTTGTCTGGATACCTCCTCGTTTGTCCCTTTTCTCTTTCCTGTAGCGCCTCTTGTGACGCCTCCACTGTGCTGTAGGTGTGGGGGGCTCTTTGTGCCTCTTTCAAAAGAAGAAATGTGTAGGTCTCAAACGTCTTTAACTCATAAGCTAGCTGTGTGTTTACTTTTAAAAAGCAGCTTTCTTCAGGACCATTATGGACTCTTTGCAGTGAAAAAAAAAATCAGCCGAACGCCACAAAAACACGGCAAAGACGGACAAAAGTATTAAGTAAAACAGCAAGTGGAACACAGAAACCACAAATGCAGTTCGCTGAAAAAGCCAAAAAAAATCAGCTGTGCCAAGAAAGAGGGAGACTGCTGCCTGATGGCCGCACTCACACTTGACATCCGAACCAGTTTGGTCAATGCACATTAACACAGAGCAGTTTTTAAAAACATGAACTAAAACTGTTACTAACTACGATGCCTTAAACTTTCCCTGCCACGTTCCAGCAGGTTACGCCACGGTCTAAACATAAACCACACTCTGTAGTGAAACCCGGAGCCGGTGGCAGCAGCACGACTTCATCTCCTCACAACGCACTGAGCTTCTATTTTGGTGTGTCGCGTCTACAGTTTGGCTGATCGTCCGATAGCGAGCTGGGCCTGAAAGCTGAGAGCGCATTCATATCTCCCTTTAGCTGCCGTATTCAAAAATACAAGCGATTGCCAGATTTGATTACACTGAGAATATGTGTGTGCGCGCGGCGCGGAGGGAAAGTGTGCTCTTAGTGTCTATGCCAGAGCAGATAAGAGCGAGTGGAGGGCAGGTGTGGGGCGTAATGAGACTAAATCAATTCATACGGAGGAGAAGAAGAAGAGGATGGGGGCATTAGGGATCACAGGAGTTAACGCGAACAGGTAAAAATGGAAGCATAATGACTAATACTTTGCATACAGTTCGGAGAAAGTAATAAAATAAAATAGCACTGTAACTGAATAGTATATCATCCTCTTTTCCGACGGGTATGGATGTATAAAGTCACTCTACACATGTGGATTGCAAAGAGGTAAAAGCAATCATACACAAATACTTTTCAAAGTACTTCTTTAAAGATTTGCAATGTTCTTGAACAATTTTCCAACCAGGGGAAACAGGGACACCACTTCACACCGAAAGGCCTCACTTGGCCTGAGCCTGGGGATCAAACCCAGGGGCCAGAGTGCTAACTGCTGTGCCGCCCCATAATAAAACTGTGATTTCTTTTTCCCATTCCTTCACCCAGCTGCTTTATGTGCCCTTCAATCAATCACACGTCGAGCCCTTCGAGTATTCTCTCACTCCTCTGTAATCTTACTGTTTTTGCATACAGCAGCATAATCATCAGCCCTCTCAGCCTCTCCTCTTCTCCAAAATGTCTAAACACAAATAATATGACACACTTTACTACCCCATAGTTGCTTTAAACAAGACAATGCAACAACAGCAACCAAACAAATGGATGAGGCTTTTCTTGTACCTCGTCTCGTGGCCAGGGGAGTATATTATTTCCCCCTCTGAAAAGCATTTAAGATTTAAACAAAACTGCCTTTGGCGACCATAAAAGACCGTCAGCATTCATATTTCAAGATGCGAGAGGAGAGAAAGGAAAAAAAAAAGGCATCCTTCGAACGCACATGCCTGCCAGTGCGCGGAGAAAACGGCCGACGCCAAATGTGTGTTCGTTTATACGTGCGAGAACAAACAGCCCAATAATATATTTATAGATCAAAATAATGGCACTTTTTGAGCGCAGCGACAGTAGACCTTGGCAGGCGGCGGGTGGAAATATGATCACAGATGAGGAGGCTCCTGTCAAAACACATTTATGTGCTTTTATTTGCTTATGACTCATGACAAACGCTGGAAGGCTAACGAAGATTGGGTGTAAAATGAGAGCGGCTGGTGTGAGGATCTGATATTAGAAAAGACTCCAGGCTGGTGTCCACATTGGTCACGCTTGTATTGATTGGTTTTGCATGAGAAATTAGAGCCACGCTAACCCAAATGCGCTTCTCTTTCGGTGCCGGCGCTTCTAAACACATTTCAAGCAATTGCATAACAACAACGACATGCATTTGGGCACCTCTGCATTGATATTTTACATGTTGAAACGTAAAATAATGCTGCATGCTAAAAATAAAGCAGTGATTTATGCTAACGGCATGCTAACAAATTCACTGTGTCTTAACAGGCGCAGTCTCAGTACAAAGCGGCTCAGAATGGGATGTGTGTGGTGATGGATTTAAAAGGCAGACCACATAAGACAAACAGTTCTAAAGAAGAAACAACCAAAGCAGGTGAGATTATTCAAACCTTTGTAAAAGAAGCAAAGCATTCCTCCGGGTATATTTTTAACAAGGGAACAATGTAAGAAATGTGGTTAAAAGCTAAACAACTTGATTTCGCATAATTGCATAGTCGTTGGAAATGTCTTACCATAATAGTCACTGGATCCCATTCGCTATGCTTTCAGGCAAGATTGTTAAAATACAAACAACAGCCGACCAGCCAGACCACTTGCGTTTTGTCTGCTTTACAAGCTTTTAATACGCAGGATTGACAGGCGGATTAACCAATGGTCCGTCCAACATGGCGGCATCCCCAATTACAAAAAACATCCTACAGAAGACTGAGAAACAGCTCCATCTTCTGCCAAATCTGAAACACTAAAGCCGTCGTTCCACATTGCGCGACCCAACCATGCACGTATCAACTCTACCCCGAACACACTTCTGTTTCCACCACACACACACACACGCATTTGTTGTGGGCAGCGCCCCCACGGAGGAGCACGCTGTACAGGTTGTCATTCAAAGTTTTGTAAGCCGCGATGAGAATAAACGTGGACAAATGCTGCCTTCTGGTGGGAGTTATGGAATGATTAGAGAGAACCTTCCGCATTTGAGTGATGCATCTGTGATAAATAAAAAGATTGATATAATACTCGGTTTAGGTTTGCAAGCAGGAACCCAGACACCTTTGAACAGAAGGTAGGGGCTCCAGCATGCAGAATATCCTTTTGTTTTTATGTGACTGTAAACATACAGTCTGTTTAAGTGTAAGACTGCTGCTGTCTACTGTCCTTGATACCCCTCGAAGCCCTAACACATCCATTACCAGGTGAATCAGAGGCTTTGGAATTGCCAATAATAATAATGAATGGGCTTGTCTCTAAGTCTTAGCGAGCCATTATCCGGAATGCTCCCTGCCTGGACACTATCTAGCAACCCCTCTTGGCACCAGGATGTTAGCGGCAGATCCTTTAAGTCCAGTTAGCTTATCGGGTTCTCTCCCCAGGGGCTGGCCGGCACATCACAAAGATGCAGAGTTGCCAGTTTAGCACTTGTCCTTGCTTGCACCACTTTTAGCAGGTTGTGAGAAGGGTAGACCTGAAACAGCACACCAGACTCCCGACGACATGACCCTGTGAAAGTCAAGGAAACTTTTCAGTATGCAACACATGGTCACATATAGGTCACGTACAGTATTGATGTATTTATGTTTTAAATACAGACCTATAGGACAAAGCTTTGCTCCTGTGGTTTTAGGTGAATAAGCTTTCCCTAACTTTATAATGCCCGCCAAAACAGCTGATTTCTGAAGAAAGTGGGATAACAATGAGCGAGTCAATTGTGTGTGAAATATTCCCGTAGACTGCGCCAGCGGTCCGAAAGAGCTTTGGAAACACACGCAGCTCAGCACTTTATAATTCATTCTCCAGTGTCACTGCGGGGTCTTTGTGGCCTAATTATGACAAGTTCACTCGAATACCCACTACCGAGCTCTCAGGCCAAACCTACTGAGACTGTACAGCCAGCCTTTTCAAAGGCTTCTAAAGTGCTGTCAAACACAAAAACCACTTTGGCTCTGAATTATTTCCAGATAGAGAAGTTCACCAACTTATTTGCCAAAGAGCATATATTGCATGTTGGATTGTTAGTGTGTTTGCGGTTTGTGGTGGAGTGTGCCGCTCGCCTAATGGCAGGAAGTTCTCGGGTGAGATTCCCGAAGTGGGCACAGTCTTTCTGAGTTGAGTTTGCGTGTTATTTTATTGTCCCCAGAGGGAAATTTTACCCACCCAATTCCACTAGTGCAGGGGTGGCTCGTGAGGCGCATGCGGCTCTTGGCCAATCAGAGTGCAGCTCTTTGCCTGATTGGGTAATATAATGCGGCTTTTTGCATAAGAATTGGTACATATTTCCCATAAACTGTAACAGTTTTTACGCCAGTCCTACAGAACCTGTTTCCCATCTCTGCACACATGAATGACAGTCTGTAACGCTGTCCTTCTAGAGGCGGCGTGTAAAAGGCGCCCGTGCGGCTCCCTCACTCAAAGCGAGATGCAGGTTAAACAACAGCCGGTCAGATCGTGTCACTGGGAACGGCCTCTGTGCTTCTCAAGTTTCTGATCACTGATGAGATTTGGCCTCATATTTATGAACATTTTATTCACAGAGAAAGATCAAAATTAGGAAATTAACAAGGATGAGCTCTAATGAAGCATATTAAGCAAAGTCATTGACTTTTCAGTGGCGCACAGGCCAGGGGCGAAGCAGAGGGGGGGCTCAGTGGGCAGGGAAAAAAACACAAACATACTGAAGTATTATATTTAAAAAAAAAGTTGAAATAATAATAGCGTTTTTAGCCAGTTTATTTAATATACATTTATTTCAATCTTGGTGAGGAGTAAAACCATTAAATCTAATGCAATGATTGAAAAGAAAAGAGCCAGGCATAAAGGTATAGTTTAACATAATAATCACATTATATTTAATACAATAAACTACCACCCCTCACGAATGGTCGGTGCCTTTGTGGCTCTTCACAGGAGCAAGGTTGAAAATATCGGCTCTTGGTCTCTCCTGCCCAACATGACTGGGGCTGATCCCATTTCCAGAACTGGATGAATGTTCATCATTGTCAAGAATGCGTATGTAGCTGGAGGATTAACCTGTTGTACATGTTTTGAGTTGAAGGGGGGAAATGGAGTACTCAGAGGAAACCCACCCACACACGAGGAGAACGTGCAAACTCCAAACATAAAGGCAATCTGGCAATGACACCCAGAATCTTCATGTTCAACTTTCCCCAACTTCCAAAAACATGCAGGTCTGGTTGCGCGGTAGTTCTGCTAAAAAAATAAAATAAACATACAGTATATGGTTTAAATCTTGTTACATCGTTGCAGCAGCTTGAGCTTTGCCATTTTGAACAGCGACAGCCGACAACCTAAAACATCGCAATACTCTAATTTCAAACCAATTTAATATAACAACCTCCGATTTCTCATCTACAGCAGGTCATGTTCACCTCAGGAAAACTCTGTTCCAAAAGCAGAAATTGGGAGCGTGGAATAATGGCAGAGCTAAAGGTGACAAATCTGTTGCATCATTATATCCGGCGACATTATTTTCTTTGTGATTGCATCCAAAACATGACACGCCATCTGCTTTTGCTTTTCGTCAAACTTACTTTGTGACAGCAAACAGAAGCAAATCACTCTAACTGATGTGTAAACAAAATCACCAGACAACTAAGCATCTGTAAATGATTTTACTGGCATAAGAAAATAAAAAAATTACATCGGGTTCGGGGGGGGGGGGGGGGGGGGGGGGGAGCATGTGTTGCCCGTGACAACCACCTTTCCATGTCATCCTCTGCTCATTACGCCATCGGCGGAGTAGAAAGTAATAAGAACTTGTTCCCTCATGAAATTATTAATCCTTCATTTGCACCAGAACAGAACATGGTGGTATAGAAAGGCAAGCCACAAATGGAATAATTCACACATGCTCCTCTATTAGCTGCGGGTTTGCCAGTCCCTTTTAGATGCAGAGAGAGGAGAGAGAGAGAGAGAGAGAGGGCGGTTTGCGAGGGTTAAAATGGTTCTTTTGGCCACAGCGCGAGTGTGAACCTGAGTGCAGCGTCTATTGACCCGCTGACGGTAAATATTTAACAGATAAATCAATAAAGGTCGCGCGGACAACAGAGGGATAGTTACCTTTGTTCCTGCCCTGTTGTGTCGTTGCCGGATGACTTACGCTTCCAAGGAAGAGCTGAGAGAGCCATGTGCCGAACTTGGAGCTATAGTTTTCACAAGAGAAACGTTGCTTCCCGGTGCAAAATTGAGACAGGAAAAAAAACATTCTTTTCGGCGCCGCATCACTGATGTTTAATGCATTATAATAGTTTTGAATGGTAATTAGTGAGAGAAGGGGCTTGTCAGGATTGTGAGCTGAACAAGCGCAGTGGGGAGGCCACGGTGATAGGAAAGTGAAAACAAACTTTCACTTTGTGCTAATGGCAAGCTAGCAAATCCATGGCGCCAAAATGAAAACTCTTCAGCATTTGATAGGTGCTAGATAGCGAGTGGAAGCTAGCCTATACTATATTGTCTGTATTACAGTATTAAGGCCCCAAATCTGATAAATGAGAGAATGTTCTGTGAAAAAAAAGATCGGCTGCTGGTACACGGCATAGAGATATTATTCATTATACACTCTGTTTACCACAATGACTACATTCAAGGGGGAAATCATGGCAGGTTTACAGACTCCCCCCTCCCCCAGCATGTTCCTAAAAAGGGCAAAAGGGCGGGATCTTCACTGTAGACTCTGCCCTTGCGTGACGTGTAGTTTGGTCTTAGCCACGCAGCTCCAATGCCGACCCTCAGTACTATACGAGATTTCTCAATTTTTTCTCACAAAAACCAGCCAGGTCCCTTTAATTGTGCCAAACCCAGCGTTATCATCTAGCTGTAGACAGTTAAAAAAAAAAATTGGCACCAGGCTTTACAGTTGTTTAGAACGTGTCTAAAGTCCAATGCTATGCAATGTAAAACTAGCTTGTTCTGCCGCCACTATATGGAACCACTACAGCAATGTCGGCCCCAAGCGTCGGCGCGAATCTCTGCTACAAGCGGCCATTGGTACACGCTTGGTAAATGACCCCCTTGGAGTGCCGGACTGCTCAGAACAGGTCCTGTGATTGATCATGGGCGTTAAATATGTGGAGGACAGTTTTGTGTTCCCTCTGTGATGCAACAAAATCCAGGAAATACTGATCTGGGTGCTTCAGGAGTAGAAGAAGTGGCCAAAGTGAACAGGGATCACTCAAAACTGTATCAACAAAGTGAAATAACACGGTTAAAAACTCAAAGTCCAAGTCAATGTTCTCCTTTAATTTTTGTTGCAAAGAAAAACACTTCTGATTATTTTCATAAGTTCAGTCTTGGCAGTAATTAAGATACTTTCAGTTTGGTAAGGGTGCATGTGTCATGGTTAAATAAAATAGTGTGTGAAATCACATTAGTCACTCTAATATGAGCTTAGTTGTATACTTTCTAGAGCCAAACCACGATTCTCAGCTGCACTGTCAAAATAATGAGCCGAAATTGAAGATTTAAAAGCAATAACACTAGAGTTAAGTGTTGTTTACAAGCTTTTGACTGTTGCAGTAGAGCATCAGTTAATAAAAACAGACAGGGGTTTGGAGCTTAAAAGCTAAATACTAAGTCAAAATACCTTCCAGTGGTTTTAGCCTGCAGCCTCATAATTTCCGGCTTAATATTTGTTTTTTTTTTGCCCCCAATTCCATTACCCGCCTCTTGTATTCAAAATCTTGTAAAAGGAAAATGTTTTTTAGAGGCACTGCCAATTTTCCAGTATCTCTATCTACATAATGAAACGAACCGAGCAGAAACTGAAGGAACCAATTAGAGATAAACACAGGTCAGCGGGGGATTGTACTGATGCAGTTTTACCAAAAAAACATCCCCTTGATTTTTTTTTCAAATTGGGATTTTGAAGGCTACCGACTAGGCCAATCATGATACTGATTTAAGAAATGCCCCTGTGCACCGTAATTACCGGCTATCACTGGACTCGGTCTTGAAAGAAGATATATATATATTTTTGAAGATCCAGGATTTAGAGAAGTGTGACTTTCAACATAACCTTGACTCCAACTGTCGTCAATCATTCGTCGTCTTTCATTTTTCCCTATTAGAGGTGTCAGTGGCTGCAGTCTATATCCTAGCAACTATGTGGGGTACACTCCGCGAAGGGACGTCACTCACAGGCAGTCTTTTCCTGATTTCTCAAACAGCAATAGAACAAAGGCTGTATATCCTTTTAATACTCTATGTAGAGCATGCAGCCCCCTTGTTGTTTGAATTCACAGATTTGTGGAAAAAAAGAGACTTCTGCTTGACCCGAAAACCCAAAGGTCGAATAATTAGCCTGATAAGAAATCGTAGCGGAACAAGACTATTTATAATCTCAACGAGAAGGCAACATAAAAATGGTGAAATTTCCACTTGCCTGACAGTGAGTAACCGCCCGTCATATTTGGCTGCCATTTCCACTCATTACGCAAACCTCAGCTGTGCTAAACAACTGATTTGGACAGAGTCACCTGCTCCACCATTCATCTCACTATCTATCCATCATGGAGAGCCCCCCCCCCCCCCCCCCTCATTATCCTGTGGGCCTCCTCCTCATATGAAAGCAAGGGCTAAACAACATTGTAAAAGTATATTGAGGGCAGCACAATACATGGCCAGATTATTGTTGACGCTATATTAGGTGAGGCCTTATGTATTTCGCAAGACGCCATTTGAGACCTACGAATTTCCACTGAAGAGGCACCAAGAGCCCCCCCACACCCGCAGCACAGAGGAGGCGTCACAAGAGGCGCTACAGGAAACAAAAAAAGGAACAAACGAGGAGGTATCCGGGCAAGACTCACCGCTAAGCCACACAAATCTTCTATCCTACTATTGTTCTGACAAATATTCATTCACTGGAGTGTAAGACGGTGGTGAAAGTTGGTGAAAGAGACTGTTGTGGCGCAGAGGGAGCTGCGCAGGAGGGAGAGGAAGGAGGAGGCGGAGGAGGAGCTGACCAGTGCGGGACACCACGCTCTGAGAGGAGGGGGAGGTGCATTGTTTCAGAGGATCACTGAAGGCAGTACTCCAGTTTCCCCGACCGCTCAAACAAAAACATGCTGGTCAGGCTGGCCCACAATGGCAGCGCGCTCAGTCGCAAATTCGTTGGACAATTGTACAATGAAAAATAAAGCACTTACATTACAAAACTGCTGTGGTGTGTTCGATTTCATTGAGATTTCCACATTATTGATAATAAATGAGAATACATCCTAAAATGGATGTTAACTTATAAATGTTTTAGTCATGATTTTCTTAATTTAGTTTTCAAATTTTAGTCTTGTTGATCTTGATCATCCCCTCCTGGAAGCGCCACCTTAACGTTGTGGAGGGGTTTAAGCGCCCGAATGATCCTGGAGCTCTGTTGTCGGGGCTTCGTGCCCCTGGTAGGGTCTCCCATGGCAAACAGGTCCTATAGGTGACGGGTCAGACAAAGAGCGGTTCAGAAGCCCCTTATGAGAGACTAACAGGCCCGGTTAGAACCATGAGGCCGTCCTTCTGTGGACCCACCACCTGCAGGAGGAGCCATAGGGGGCTGGTGCAATGTGATTTGGGCAGCTGCCCCCACGACCTGGCAACGGAAAAGTGGAAGAAAATGGATGGATGGATGGATGATCTTGATTATTTATAAAGCACTTTATTTATAAAGCACTTGAAAAACTTTACAGCTTGGCCAAAGTACTGTATACAAAAACACTCATAGGAAAAAATAAATCTCTCTATATATATACACAAAAACAATAATACATAAAATTACACGTTTTCAAAGGCAAGCGAAAAAAAATGCGTTTTAAGAAGTGACTAAACAGGCAGAGACTGAGCCTGTCTAATCTCTATAGGCAACTGGTCCCGAAGACGGAAAAGGCACAGTCGCCACGGCGTTTGCACTGTGTTTTAGGAACCATAAGCTTCAGCTGATCTGCCGACCTGACGGCACTAGAAGGAAAACAGGGATGAACCAAATCAGAGAGGTAGGAGGGAGCGAGGTCGTCAATCTTTCCTCATATTTCTGAAATCACGAGTCAGTAGAATACATTGTTAACATGTCCAAGGGGCACGGGTGAAAGGATGACATTTCAGGACATGTTTGTGAGATTTACCGTAGTGAAAGATTTTGTTTAACACATAATGAGGCCTTACGGGAACGCAAGGAGGTATTGCCTTCTGCAAAGGACTCCATCTAGATAATTGAAATCGTTGCTGAATAGCTAGCTGCCGTTACCATGCAATTTTCTGCTCTTGATTCAATTGCAATTAATCTAAACTCCCCCAAATTCTGTCTGGAGTCTGTTAACATGCTCTGCTACCTTCTCTGCGCCCACACAACAGCAATCCCCACAGGACAGGAGAATCAAAGCACAAAGACATGGCTTTCACAGATCCCCGAACGGCACAAATGACCTGGGAGAGATGGAGCCGAGCTGAGCGCGACTGGAGCAATGAAACAGAGCAGATTTACAGCAAAACGCCAAACTGCAGTACAGTGGGAAATTGGGAATGTGGGTAAAAAATACACCGGAATGCTATAACTTACAGCAATACTCTCTGGTTATGAATGTAGACAATGGCTGCACAATGTGAGAAAAAAAAGATGCAATACTGTACTTGATCATTTCATATCTAAAATAGTCCAGAAAAGGAAGAAAATCCAGCCCAGGAAATAATCTGTCTCCCTCTTCTGCAATCAGAACGCCAGTCCACAATCAGGTATAAGTCATACAGAGAAATCCACGAAGCCAGTCTGAGTGTTATAGACATCTTCACCAATCCCGTTCGGTTACATAACTGTATTAAAGGAATAGGCCACCGTTTTTACATACTGAGATATGTTCTTACCTTAGCTTTGACGAGTTCTTTAGGACCTGTCTGGTCTTCCCCCGTGCCTTCAGTCACGTAAACACAGCGCAGACGGCGTTAGCATTTAGCCTCTCCCTCTCTCCTCTATAGCTCCAAAACAGGTCAAGATAGAAGCTACCAAGCTCTTCCACGTTTTCCCTATTTAAATATGGTTACGTGAAGTGTTCCACTACAAAGTATAATACACAAATTTAAACAATGTGGATTTTCTAAGCGGATAAAATGGGGAACTATATTGTAAGGCGTAATAATACCAGGAGAAATTTGGCATCTGCACAGTAAAGTGAAGATTACTGCGCAGTAAAGTGAAGATTACTGCGCGGATTTCGAACTACTCCTGGTATTATTACACCTTACAATATAGTTCCCCCTTTTATCCGCTTAGAAAATCCACATTGTTTAATTTGGTGTAATTATACTTTGTAGTGTAACACTTCACGTAACCATATTTAAATAGGGAAAACGTGGAAGAGCTTGGTAGCTTCTATCTTGACCTGTTTTGGAGCTATAGAGGAGAGGGGGAGAGGCTAAATGCTAACGTCGTCTGCGCTGTGTTTACGTGACTGAAGGCACGGGGGAAGATCAGACAGGTCCTAAAGAACTCGTCAAAGCTAAGGTAAGAACATATCTCAGTATGTAAAAACCGTGGCCTATTCCTTTAAGAAAAATTAATAAATGAGTTCATTCATTTGACACTTGCTGTCAATGACGTAGTTGTGAACACATTTCAACACATTGGGAAAAAAAACAACCTGCCGAACACTGTAAATCGAAGCACACTATCATCTTTGCTCTCTCGTTTTTCATCTTGCATTACTTCTATCCACATTCCACACCTGCTCTTATACTCGCTAATATCTATTACACCAAATCTAAGCCTAATTACCAAACAGTGTTTCACAAACCTAGCCAAAGTCACATCTCCGGCTCATAATTATCCGAGATGACGCTGCGGGCGACGCTTAAGAGCCTCGCGCGGTTATAATTCCTGCTCTGCTTTGATGTAATAAGATCAAAACCGGTGCGCAGGCGGAATGAGCAGCATCCAAGTGCACAAACAACAATAGCAACAAGCGCGTCAACAGGAAGCAACTTCTCCCAGAACAATGGAGGAGTGTTTCACCTTCAGGGGTAAATACGAGCGCAAAGGGAGAGGACGGTGAGAGCAGGCGCTTTATGAAATGTGGGATTTATCTGTTCTATATGTGTGTGTAAGGCTGCTCAGTGTTGGGCAAAAATACAACAACGAGCTGTGCAAGTTTTAATACAATATTCCCCCGACTTCCAATTTTAGCTGAACTCCACTTCCTTTTATTGGTGGTCTTTTGCTGTGATCACTTACTGCGACTGACTTTCATCTTTCAGTAAGAACCAGAGTGATGCCCCTTAATATCGCCCGGTCCTCCTGGTTCTACGAGGAGTGGATGATTGACGCCTGCCAGAACTGGAGAATCACACAGCTGCCACATGACTTCAGATTCAAGGTTTGGGTAATTTGGGTTCGGACCACAGTCCACTTGTCTGTCTGCACTACATTATGCGGATCAATGACAACTGTTCAATGAAAAAATTTAAGATGCACCAATCCAGCATTTTTTTTGCTTCTGATACTGGGTTCCGATACCTGATATTTACCGATACCACTTTCTTCATAGTGGCTTTCTCTGAGTGAAACACTGACTTGACTCTTTTCTCCATTTTAAGATCAATAATGTCATTTTTATTGTCATGATATTACGGCTCAATTATATCTGATGATGAACTCTTGGATAAACATTTAACAAGGATCACTGGACTTTTCTACGTTAAATATCCTTGGCTTTAGGTCACATTAATATAAACAACTCACATGAAGTGATCTGATCATTACAAATATGTTAGATCAGTTATTTTAAAACTAAAATACGTACACTTGGCTTCAGAAGATTTTATTTTAAAGGAATAGGCCACCGTTTCTACATACTGAGATATGTTCTTACCTAACCATAGATATAAATAAGTCACGCAGCTTCTATTGACGGAAGTGAGCGGGGGAAGTCTTTAGGAGTTACTGCGCGGACGTTGTGCTCCTGTATCATTACGCCTCAAAATATAGTACCCCTTTTTATCTGCTTATAAAATCGACATGTTACATTTCTGTGTAAATATACTTTGCATGAAAACACTTCACGTAACTTTATTTAAATAGGGAACACGTGGAAGAGCTTGGTAGCTTCTATCGTGAGCATTTTTGGAGCTATATGACATGTGGGAGAGGCTGCGTATGTGCTCCGTTTGCGTGACAGAGCGCACGGACAAAGACCAGACGGGGATATATTAACTAGACTAAGGTTAGGTAAGAACATATCTCGGTATGTAAAAACGGTGGCCTATTCCTTTAATAAGCTACGTTAGGTATTTCTATGTTAGTTTCTGTCCCAGTCTTGATTAGTTTTCGCTAGCATTAGCATGCTAACACTGGCTTCAACATACTGATGGTAACCACGGCATTTGCGCGCCAACCAAAATGCGGAGGTGGAAACTATCAACGAATATATATATTTGTCCCTCACTGAAACATGTACAGCACTTTGGGCAGTGTCAACAGTATTTTAAATGTGCTTTATAAATAAACTTTGACCTTGACCTTGACCTTGATTGAATTCTCCTGGTAAAAGTTATGTTTTTAAGGCGTTGAGATCCAAAACTGGTATCGGTTCAGATATTTGTTTTTGTATTTTTTTCAGTATTTGCTCAGATACCAGTATCGGATCGGTGCATCTCTAGATAAAGTAGAGTCAACAACTTACCATTTCTACGCCAAACACTGCATTAAAAATACAGTATCACTGCCAGAGACCACAGAGCTGAATCGGCATAATACTGAAACATTTGGATGGATATCTGCGCCTCTTGTAGGGGAAACCTTTACTCTGACCCCGTCATCGAGCTGTCACAGTCTGGCGCTTGTCAAACCTGATCAAATCCTTACGCTTAGTCATTTTGCTGACATTCACTCAGGACTAAATATTAACTTGGTCTGTCATATCCCGCCCACAGGTGCAGAGATGAAGAAATAATCTGTGTTAATCTCTCACTGGTCATAATGTAAAAACTATAAGTGCTTTATTGTCAATGTACAACAAAATAGCGTTCAGGTGTCAGTCCTGAGCTGCTGCAGCTGAGTATTAATTATACTTTCTACTATTCATATCAGTTTCAGTTTTTTTTTTTTTTTCATTATATACAATTGTGAGTTAATTTTAGCACACTCATGTATTTCTGATATGGTGCTGCCCTGGGAAATAGTGAGGCAGCAGGATTTGGTTCAAACATCTCAGCACATCCGTCAGCAGCACCAAGGTCGTCCTGAGAGTCCGATACACATCTCGACACTTACTGCGCCATATCTGCCGCTCAAATCCACCACACGACCTTTCCCTCCTCCCGCTCCTCCTGCAGGAGGCCGGAAACAAACCGCAGACATTTTCCAGATGAGGTCAGAACTCGGGGAGAGGATTAGCGAATAAGAGAATAATACAAGAAACCGGTTTTGAAAAGATCTGGAGCCTCATTAGTTTTGTTTGTTCTTTTACAAGAGACAACACATGTGACGATAAAAGAATTACAAGCCAGTGTAGCCTCGATAAAAACAAAAGACTCTGCAAAAGAAAGGACATTAATTTGTGAATCACACATCAAATGCATATTTGATTGTATTTCCAATGGTGCACATTTCCATCTGTCAAATCTGAGGCTATAACAATATTGTTCCTCTGTTGCAATGGTAGAGAATCATGTAACTACAAGGCACACATGCTCACAGCAATGAATCCAGCCTTTACTTATTACTTACAAAAAAGCAAATTCAATAAAAATATTACTTTTCAAAGTTAAAGGGATATTTCAGGATTTTTGACATAGGGCCTCATTTCCTAGTTATCCAGAGTGTTGCTTTTTGTAATTCATGCAGTTCTTATATTTGAAGAGTTACGTGGTGCTAGGCTAATGCAAGGCTAGCACATTCCTATGGTATCAGCTAGCCTGCATTAAAAACAGTGTGACCCGCTCCACAGTGCACCTGAGGCAAATCACTTATAACACCAGACTAACCATATAAATGTTTGTGTAGATAGAATAATGTTTGGAATGTAACTGACCTGCATCACATGAATGATCGCATTTTGAGGGACTATTTTCTAGCAGATCACTCCGCCGCTGTTAAGCTTATACAACCACGAAGCTGATGCTGCTCAAATATAAGGTATTTTAAATGCAAAATGGTTAAAATTATTCTATCGACACAGACATTTATATCTGGCGTTAAAAGTGATTTGCCTCAGGTGCACTGTGGAGCTGGTCAGACTGTTTTTAATGCAGGCTAGCTGATATCGTAGAAATGCGCTAGCTTTGCATTAGCCTAGCGCCGCAAAGCTCTTCAAATATAAGAACTGCATGAATTACAAAAAAACTATCTCTAGAAATCAGCAACACTCTGGATAACTAGGAAATGTCGCCCTATGTCAAAAATCCTGAAACATCCCTTTAATATTAGCTCACCAACCCAGCGACATAAAAATCCGAAGGAATACAAAGGAAGAATCTCAGAAAAAGCACTGAACAAAACAACAGTGGTAAATTGCATAATAAGATAAGGAGGCCATTTAAGCAGCAGCTGCAGTCGAAACTCGTTGGGGGAAAGCAGTGATTATCTTGTAAAGCGCAGATTAGAAACACTAATCCAGATATTAATCCAAGTAAGAAGTGACGAAGGTGAGTTTCCAGTCACTGAAATGCCACCGGAATGAGATTTGTGGCTTTAGCACAAAATACTCATCATAAGACACCATTAGCCGGCCACTCAAACTCGATGTAAAACCCACAGAAAGTAGTATCTAAAAAAAAAAAAGACCTCAAAGACCCTGATTATAAAGATGCGCTTGGAATATGTGGGAAGTGCATTAAAGAATGATAAGAAACAAACAGGACACAGCACTTTTAAAGCAAATGCAACTTGTCACAATACTGTATATCAACAGCAGTAATTCAGACGAGCAGCATTTCCTCAGTGGATGGTTAGAGGCTCACTCCCACTTTAGAGACATAAGTCAGGAGCTATGTCAAAGCGTTGGTGGCGTGTATGGACACTAAAGAAACAGTGTGGCAATTAACTAAAATATAGGCCCCTCTCAGAGCAGAGTGCGGGAGGCTATTGTGAGTTTTAAAGCTAATCCAGTTTACTTTGTTTAACAGGGATAGTATAGTAATGTTATGTACTGTATAGAAACAAATGATACCATATATGGGGAATCTTCGGTGTTATACAAAATGCCTTGGTTTTGGCTTATGATAATGGCCTTTCTGCCAAAAAATGGTGAAATCGTTGCTCCGATAGGCTGCATCTGTAAATGGGGATTAGCGTGCAAGCGAGGTTTCGGAACTGGCTTGGCATTTTTGCTGATAGAAATACCAGCAGCTCCGACGGAAAACCTTTAAAATATCACGGTATTAGGAATCCAGTTTTGCCTCCCGAAACTTCTCATTCTGTCCATAATTTCGTGTTTAAAATGCGGCGGCGATCACCAAAATGACGGCGCATCTGGAGGAGCGCGCAGGAGCAGTCTTGGATGAAGTGGCCCGGGTTCAAAAGCCAATCTGGGTCATTTGCCTCACTCCCATCTGGTGTTTATCGACTGGCTGTGTGGGCAGCGCAGGCAAAACTCGAGAATTTGTCTCCCGATTGGGCAAAGGAATGATGTGTTTGTTGCAGAAATATTAGTCAGTATGTGTGTAAGTTTTATGTCACAGAAGACTGACATAAATCCAAAAGCTACTTTAAAGAAATAATAAGTATTTACTACTGAGTGACACCTAATGAAATTAATCCAATTTGCTTTCAGACATACCGTACCTGCAGGGACATATTAACACATTAGTGTGATTCCAGTATTTGGATAAATGTCTCTTTTTAGGCAAGGCAAGGCAAGGCAAGTTTATTTGTAGAGCACAATTCATACACAAGGCAATTCAAAGTGCTTCACAGTTGCTTTAAAGGGCCTAGATGCAAGTTGTCCATTTTATGCTCACATGTAACTGCACCTTCTGTATTAAGCTCATGCATGACAGCACTTCGGACAACTTTTTGAGTGATAGTGCAGGATTTTAGAGGCAGTAATAGTGAACAGGTCTAGGCTCATTCTACATATAAGATTTTGTATAACAGTGCTGGAACATGTAGGGGGAGGAAAATACATAATTCTAACATTTTTAAACTCTGCATAGTCCCTTTAAACATAAAAGCAATCAAAGAAGACTTTCACACCGTTGCCAAATGGTGAGCGAGGAACCATTATTGAAGGCTTAAAAATTAAGATCCATAAAGGTCAGAGAAAGTTAGTCGAGCAAAGTGACTTTGGTTTAAAAAAGTGGAGACATTAATATGGCACAAAGATCATACCGTTAGAGCTGTTGACTTTTTGTATCTATTCATTGAGATAAACAGTGCATTTTACAAAACAAACTCATATATAATTGTGCACATAAAGTAGGATTATTGTAGCAAAACGTCGCAGCACCACAATCGTCCCTTTTATGTCAGTAAACGTAAAGCTAGGAGTCATTTTGAAGCCAGACTTGTTAATATTTGTGCATTAACTCTACTCCTCTACAGGTTGAAAGAGGTTCAATTTCGGGAGTTGTGAAAGAGTTGAAAATGATTGACATCATTTCAAACGTCATCCATTTGCTCTGTTCATTGGTATTATGTGCTACTGCAGCACATAACAAAGTCTGTACATTGCTGCAGTGAAAGGGTGCCACGCTACGAAAGGCAGTGGATGTGATTTCACAGTATAGGTGTCAGAATCACTGACACTTTAGAACAAATAATCCGACTGTGTAAGAGTTCAATTTAAAGCCTCCACTGAGCTGTGCCGGAATATAGATTGAGTCAGCTTTTCCCGCTTTAACAAAAAACATCCACTTTTTTTTTAACTTCCTTATTCCCGCACTTCCAGACACTGTTCCTTGGCGACAGTGTATTTTGATTCTGTATCGCAGATTTACACCCTGTATGTGAGCGTTGAAACCTTTTACAAGACGTGGCAGGATCATCGGAGGCACGGGGAACAGAGAAGGAGCCGTGTAGTTTTCTTACAATAAAAGCAACCGTGGTGGAAAATTGTGGTTTATGAGAAAGCTTTCCAAAGTAAGGAAGCGAGACGCCGATGCCGCAGTAAGCAGAGCCCCGATGTAATATACACACGGAAGACGTCAGGAAAGGTCAGTGTCGGCAGAGCATTTTACAAGCCATGCCACCAGCAACAAAAGCAGTGATAATTCAAATTCATGTGCACGCTTAAGACACTGAATTAGACACGGCACCGGGGAAAGGCCAGAGTTCACTCCTCGTACTGTGTGTTTTGGCTGCATTGTGAGCACATGGAGTGTACATGCTCAGAGCTTCTCAACTCTCAGCAGGAAATGTTTCCAAACTTATTGACAGTTTTACTTTCGAGAGTAGAGTTCATCAACTTTCCTGTAACTTGTGGTTGTAACCTTTATCTTGAATATTCATTTTTACATCAAACGGCAACGTCAAAAACAACAGATTATATCTTTGAGAGAGCATTTGAGACCTACAGATCCACAAATGACACTGAAACACTGAAGAGGAACCGAGAGTCCCCTACACCGCAGTGGAAGCATCACAAGAGGTGCTACAGGAAGCAAATAAGGGCAAGCAAGGAGGTATCCGGACAAGACTTGCAGCTAAGCCACATAAGCGTGTGGTGGGAAGGGCCCCAGTCTTAAAAGCTGGTAGCTTCATCAGGAGTCCATCTTTTTCAACATCATGAAGGATGTCAAGCTGTGAGACCTGACCAAGCTCTACCTCCAAAAACATGCTGGTCATGTTGGCCCACAGTGGCAGCGGCTCAGGACGTACCCAACATCTGATCGATGCAATTTTGTTGTACAATTGTATAACGACAATAAAGTTCAATGTCAATGTCAATGCCAATGTCAATTTTATTTATAAAGCACATTTAAAAACAACCATAGTCGACCAAAGTGCTGTACAAGAACAGTAGCAATATGTACAATAAACACAATAAAACTTAAACACAGGTCATATATAAAGGCACAAACTGTATCTGGTCTACATGGAACCGAAGGCCAAAGCAAAAAGATGAGTTTTTAATTTGGTTTTAAACTCCTCTACAGACTGAGCCGAGCGCACATGTAGAGGAAGGCTGTTCCAAAGTTTAGGGGCCGCCACTGAGAAGGCTCGGTCACCTCTGGACACACGCTTGGATTTATGAACAGACAAAAGAAGCTGGTCAGCAGACCTCAGAGCTCTGGAAGGACAGTAGAGCTGCAGCAGTTCTGACAGATACTTAGGTGCCAGCGAATTTAAAAACAATCAGCAGAATTTTAAACTTGATACGAAAGGGAACAGTTCAGTGTTGGGCAAGTTCCTTAAAAATTGTAATACATTCTACATTAGTAATTACAGCTCTAATATGTGTGTATTCCATGTTACTGTTTCAAAAATGTAGCTGAGTTACACTACTTTGAGTTACTGCTGAGGTACCTTTGGCAAAATAAAACTGAATATAGTAATAATGCCACCGAGCAGAAGTGCAGTCAGAAATTTCCCTTTCATTTGCTATCCCTGTTCTGTTTTGAGGACATTTACTGCACATAACTGTAGAGCTTATACACCAGTGTCCAACTTGATTCGGTGGGAAGATTGTCATTTTTTTGTTCATACATTTACAGTAAATAACTCGAGTTACTTGAAATGTAACGACTA